>NC_137795.1:252225-1452225 GCF_963383645.1 Muscardinus avellanarius
AGTTTACATATTTTCATCATGATATCTATGGGGAGCTCTCCAGGATTTTATACAAATGAACTCACAAGTTATTTACCTTTAAAAAATATTGCTCTTGCTGGGCGTGGTGGCACACGCTTGTAATCCCAGTACTTGGGAGGCTGAGACAGGAGGATTGCAAAGGTTTGAAGCCAGCCTCAGCTACTTAGTGAGGCTCTCAGCAACTTAGTGAGAACCTGTTTCCAAATAAAATAGAAAATAGGTCTGGGAGTGTAGCCCGAAGGTAGAAAGCCTGTGGGTTCCACCGCCAGTACCACCAAAAAAAAAAAAAAGCTCTGGCAGCCATGAGTGAAATGGATTGGAAAGTAGCCAGACAAAAAGTAGGTGTCCAATATGAAGCTATCATAGTAACTATGTTAACATAATGGCAGAGGAAAAATAGGGAAGGCGAGCAGCTTGGAGACGGATTGAGAAAACTAATCGCTGATGTGTCTACTTATATGCATGTTTATAAAGGGCAAGCAGATGAGAAGGCACAGTAAATAAGAGGAAGGAGCCAAGGAAGAACTCTGATTATTTTAGATGATGAACTACCAGGGAAAGCCACAGGGAAGACAGAGACTACGAGCAAAGGGCATTGCAGAAGACTCTATTAGCCACCGGAGCTTAAGAGTTCAGGAGCAGGAGAGCATGGCACAGTGGAGCATCAGTGACATTTCTGTGCTTGGGCTGAATCTAGATATGAGGACAGGGATGTTCTGTGGCAAGTGAGAAGAAAAAATATTGAGGCCAGAATGATAGTAAATACTGCTTGTTAAGTAAGAGAACTAATAAAAAACAAAATCAAGTAGATCTTCCTCAAAGAACACTGACTGCATTTATTATTCTTTCACTTTCTATTGGTCCCTACTGTAAATGGAATTCAATTAGCTGAAAATATATCCTAACAATACTTCATACACAGTAGGCACATAAATGAAATAGAAGATAATTTACATTTATAAGTAAAAATTTTTGGAGGCTGATTTATGAAATTCAGCAAGAATAAAGAAATTTGACAGTCTGTTAACTTGAAAGGTTGCAAGTATAGTATTTTGAAAAAGGTAAATAGTGATCAATGAAAAAAATGGATTCTGAAAAACATTTTCAACACATCATCTAAGGGGAATATAAGAACAATCTGATAATGAATAATGAAATTTTTAAAGTTATCAGTGAATATCAGTGGAGTTCCATTGAAATGGAAAAATACCCTAAGAAAAGCAATTATACACATTTAAGGAGCTTATTAATTTAACAGAAAAGTGTTTTAAAAATAGGTTTACAATACAGTACTACAAATCAGATCCCAATATGACTTTGATAACAAGTTAATTTTATATTTCTTTTTTGCATACCTGCTTGGTTTCTAGCTGTTTGCTTCTTGAGTTTTCCCCTTTTTCTGCACTCCATAAATTGCCCTTGTCAAATCGGCCACGAAGACATGCTAGTTCTTTTTCACGTTCCTAAATCCATCAAAAGTAGTATTTTACACAAGAGCCAGTAGCATATTTAAGAATAATATACAGAGCCAGGCGTGGTGCGCACGCTTGTCATCCCCGCACTTGGGAGGCGGAGGCAGGAGGATCGCGCAGGTTCGAAGCCAGCCTCGCTGGCTTAAGAGACCCTGTTTCCAAATCAAAATATAAAAATCAGTCTGGGAGTGTAGCCCAGAGGTAGATGGGTTTCCAGGAACCCCAGTACCACCAGAAAAAAAAAAAAAAAAGAATAATATACAAACACTACTAAAACCTTCCTTGCCTTCAGTTTTATTTTATTTTTGTGGTACTGGGGATAGAACCCAGGGGCATTCTACCTCTCTGCTACACCCCTAGCCCTATTTTTTTATTCTTTATTTTTGAAACGAGGTCTCACTAAGTTGCGGAGGGCCTCACTAAGTAACTGAGGCTGTCTATGGACCGCAATCCTCCGGTCTCAGCCTCCCGAATGTTGGGATTACAAGCATGTGCCACCACACCAGCGTTGTCTTCAGTTTTAAAATTTAAAAGTTCACAAGGGATTGGGATAATATTTCCAATGTGCAGTAATGATATGTAGAAACAAAATACTATTTACCTCAGTCAAAAAGACCAGAATCAGAATTCACATTTTTTATTTCTAGGTTCCATGCTAAGACTATAATGTTAAATGGGACAAGCCATACCTGCTTGAGCTGTTGTGCTAAGTGGGTAGTAGATGAACATGCGTTTTGCTTAAATAACCTTTCTTGGATAGCCTTTGTATTTGGAGTGATAATGGGAGTTCTATGGGGTGTGCTATGAGCTGGACTTTCTTTGCTATGTTCTTGACAACGCTCTCCAAAGCGTTCTAGAAAAGGCTTAATTCCTCTTCCTCCTATAGACAAAACACACATTTTTTTGGAGGTTATTCAAAATAATTATAATTTCTATGAGAAAAGTTATAAAATTTATAACACTACAAAATACTTTGATTCTATTAGAAATATTTATTCATAAAGAAAACAATATGAAAAGTTTTTTTCAAAATTCCCAGAATTCTCTTTAATTACATACCCTAAAACTTACAGTATTTAGTTCTTAAAAAAAAAAAGTTAGGGCAAGAGATGTGAGCCAGTGGTAGAGCACTTGCCTAATATGTGTGAGGTTGTGTTCAATTCCCAGGATCACAAGAGAAAAAAGGTAATAATTTTATGAAGGTAGAGTAAAAGGAGAACAGGGATTAGAAAACTCTCAAACTAAACAATAAGAATTTAAGTGATTAGAAATTGACTATATATCTATTCATAATCTACCTTGACAAGTAAGTGTCCTAGCCATGATAACTTCTAACTTCTTACATTTCTACAATTCAACTTATTTTATCTTGTTTTGGGGAAGTCTAATATTTAAAATCTGAAAATTTTTCCTTTTTTCTCCCTCAAAAGAAAAATTATGGATTATTTATCTCATCAGAGTGATTTCTTGATTTTACAAAGTACTTATTTGAAATGTCTTGATTTTGAAAAATGTCTTGATTTTACAACAGAACTTAAAAGAGTATAAAGTACATTTGTAAGTAGGGAAATGGGGTATATATCACCCCCCCACATCAATAGAACTTAAGGTTGTATTATATGAAAATAGAAATGTCCATTATCAGAGGTTGGCAAATACTTCCTTGAAGAAGGCCGACAATAAATATTTCATGCTTTGCAACCAGCCTCTGTCACAATTGTTCAACTCCGCACTATAGCATGTACAAATAGGAAGGGAAGAACTAAAACTAACCCTATTTGCAGATGACATATCATACTTAGAAGACCCAACAAAGTATGATTAGACCCCAAAAGGGTCATAGAACTAATCAAATCCAGCAAAGTGGCTGGATACAAAATCAATTTTTAAAAAATTAGAAGCATTCCTATATACTAAACATGAATCCACTGAAAGAAATCCAGAAAACACTTCCACTCATGATATCTCCCCTCACAAATAAAATACTTAGGAATGAATCTAACCAAGGACATAAAAAACTTCTAACAAAGAAAATTATAAAACACTTAAAAAAGAAACTGAAGAAGCCCTTAGAAGATGGAAATACTTTCCATGCTTTTTGATAGGTAGAATAAATATCAAAATGGCCATTCTTCCAAAAGCGATCTACAGAATCAATGCAATACCCATTAAATTACCAAGATCATTTCTCACAGACAGAAAAAAAATCTGTCCTTAAATTCATTTGGAACAACAACAACAACAACAACAACAAAAAAAAAAGAATAGGCAGTCATTCTCAGCAACAAGAACCATGCAGGAGGCATCACAATACCTGACTTCAAACAATACTACAAAGCCATAATAATAAAAACAGCAGAGTATTGGCACATAAACAGACACATAGACCAATGGAGCAGAATAGAAGACTCAGAAACAAATCCACATGCTTACGGCCAACTAATTTTTGACAAAGGGGCCAAAAACATAAACTGGAAAAAAGATAGCCTTTTCAACAAATGATGTTGGAAAAACTGGCTAGCCATATGCAGAAAAATGAAATTAAACCCCATTTTCTCACAGAGTCAATTCAAGATGGATCAAAGACCTGGAAATTAGACCAGAGACCTTGCAGCTACTTGAAGAAGACATTGGTCCAACACTTCAACACACAGGCCACAAGTATAAACTTCTCAAAAAGACCTCAAAGGCACAAGAAATGAAAAGTGGGATCACTATATGGGAATGCATTAAAGTGAAGAGCTTCTGTAAAGCAAAGGAAACTATCAAGAACCTCATCAGAGAGCCAATAGAATAGGAAAAAACTTTTGCTAACTTCTCCTTCAAGAGAGGACTAATATCTAGAATATACAAAGTACTCAAGAAACTCACCATTAAGAAAACAAATAACCCAATCATAAAACGGGCAACTCAACTAATAGACACTTAGCAAAGAAGAAATACAAGTGGCCCCAAAATGGTCAATATCCTTAGCAATCAGAAAGATACAAATCAAAACTATCCTGAGATTTCACCTAACCCCAATTAGAATACCAATCATTAAAAACACAAGCCAGGCATGGTGGCCCACACTCGTAATCCCAGCATTTGGGAGGCTGAGACAGGAGGATCACAGTTTGCAGACAGCCTCAGCTACTTAGTGAGGCCCTTTGGAACTCAGTGAGATCCTGTTTCAAAATAAAGAATATAAAATAGGGCTGGGGTGTAGCTCAGAGGTAGAATACCCCTGGCTGCAATCCCCAGTATTGGGAGAAAACACACACAGACACATACACACATACATACATACACACACAAAAATAAATAAATAAATTAATTAATAAATACCAACAAATGCTGGTAAGGATATGGAGAAGTGGGAACTCTAATACACTGTTGGCGTTAGAACAGTATGGAGGATCCACAGAAGAATGGTAATGAATCTACCATATGATCCAGCAATACCACTTCTGGGAACCTACCCAAAGGAAAGGAAATCAAACTACCAGACTAATGCATTAGCATTTGTGTTCATAGCTGCATAATTCACAACTGCTGAACTATGGAACCAGCCAAAATGTCCATCAACAGATGAATAAATTACCAAACTACAAATTTACACAATGAAATTTTACTCAGTCATAAAGAAGAAAATTATGTCATTTGCAGAGAAATGGATGGAACTGGAAAACGTTACGCTAAATCACACTAGTCAGTCACAAAAAGTGAAAAATTAGATGCTCTCCCTAATATGTGGAAGCTAGGGAGAAAATGGGACTTAGGAGGGACTCTAGACAAAGAAGGAGAAACCTAAGATGAGAAAAGTAGTAGACCTAACTGAGGGGGTTGGAAGGGGGAAAGGAAACTCTAATGTACATGATGTACATTCACAAACACATCAAAGTCAATCCCTAGGCAGAACTTGGGAAGGACGGAAGAGGGAGGGAATGGGGTGGGAAGTGGGAAAGGACTACAGGAGTGATGTGTGCACGTATGCCTCTACCATCTTGTACCTCATTAAGATGTATGATTACAATGCACCAATAAAAATAAATGAAAATTAAAAAGAAGTGCAATGTCCCTGAATTCAATCCCTAGTAACACACACACACACACACACACACACACACACAAACACACACACACACACACACGGCACAATTTCATGATGTATCTCAGTTTATTCTTACTCTAGTTTATCTGGAAAATGGTTACTAATTTCTGCTTACTCTATAACTAACTGCTTCCCCACTCTCAGTTCTCTACCTTCTTTTCTTTTATGATAAACTAGTTTCTGGAAAGATTATATTTTCAGGAATTTCCAGTGAAAAGAATATAGTTCAAAGTGTTACCATAAGCTGGGTGTGGTGGCGCACGCTTGTAATCCCCGCGCTTGGGAGGCTGAGACAGGAGGATCGCATGGGTTTGAAGCCAGCCTCAGCTACTTAGTGAGGCTCTCAGCAACTTAGTGAGACCCTGTTTCCAAATAAAATATAAAAAAGGTCTGGGAGTATAGTTTGGAGGTAGAAAGCCTCTGGGTTCCACCCCCAGTACACCAAAAAAACAAAACAAAACAAAACAAAACAAAACAAACAAACAAACAAAAAAACCCCAAAGTATGACCATAGTACAGTAGTACCAAAGTATGACAATACATCTGTACCATACTTTCTAGTTCAGTGTTTCTCAACCAACATGTGAAATATGCCACAGATATGTCATCACGAGTAAGAGGCCATTTCATGGGACACCAGTTACTATGGTAAGAAATCCACCATCTTTATATACATTCACACGCGTGATGGCAACTGGGAGTGGAGTCATTTGCACATTCACTTCCCTCTGCTGCTGGTGACTTCATAGTAGACTGAGAAGCATGCTTTGCATACACGATTACAATAATGGTTCTCCATTATGCTCCTAAAATATGATTTCTAGTTGTATATACTTTTCTGCATCAAAAAATATTTTTACAAGTATCTACTATAAGCCAGGCATGGTGGCGCACACTTGTAATCCTAGCATTTGGGAGGCTGAGACAAAAGGATTGTGGTTTGTGGACAGCCTCAGCTACTTTGCAACTCAGTGAGACCCTGTTTCAAAGTAAAGAATAAAAAGAGGGCTGGGGGTGTTGCTCAGGGTGGTGCCCTAGGTTTCATCTCTAGTACCACACACACCAAAAATATCTACTATAGTCATCCTAGAAAAAGCATCTTTAAGCTATTAAAATGTAGCACATTAGCCAGGCATGGTGGCACACGCTTGTAATCCCAGCATTTGGGAGGCTGAGACAGGAGGATCAGAGTTCGCAGACCGCCTTAGCTACTTAGTGAGGTCCTTTGCAACTCAGTGAGACCCTGTTTCAAAAATGAAGGATAAAAAATAAAAAATAGCTCTGTAGCTCAGAGCTAGAATGCCCCTGAGTTCCATCCTCAGTACTTCAAGAAAAGGGGAAAAAAAAGTAACACATTAAGCCAGGTAGGTGGCCCATAACTGTAATCCTAGTATTTGGGAGGCCAAGACAGGAGGATCACAGGTTCAAGGCCAGCCTCAGCAACTTAGCAAAGGCCTCAGCAACTTAGTAAAACCTGTTTCAAAATAAAAAATAAAGTGTGGTTGGGGGTATGCCTCAGAACTAGAATGTCCCTAGGTAATATTCCCAGTATACCACCCTCCAAAAAAGTAACATATTAAATACTTTGGCCAGTAGTTGGCTAGTCTATCCTAATGAGTATTCATTCAATTAATTAAAGCTGAAAAGAAGTCTCATTTAGAACATCTGAGTACTTGCCTTGGCAAACCAACACTATTATCATTCAATATTAAATATTTAAAATTTGAGAATAAGTATCTTAAAATTACTTGGCAGTAGCTTTAGATTTTTTAAAATTCATAACCTGGTGTTGTTGATTTGTCTTTGGACTGAGATTGCAGACATATTTCTCTATTTACTTCTTCTTTGGATGGAACCGTCTGGGATGAAGTTGACTTCCCAATTGTTTTTGAGACCTCTGTTTTCAGAGGACTAACAGCAGTTTTTTGAAGCAATTCAGAATCTCGTACTTGACAATTTTTAGCGGCGGTGGTGGAGGCAGCAGAAGCCTTCACTGGGGAAGAAGTAGCTTTCTGAAACACAACACGCAAATAATAACATTCATCACACCTTCACACACCCACCACAACAAATTCAGATCTTGTTTACTTGGTACCTTTTTGTAGGACTTATGAAAACAAATCTTGCTCTCTACTAGAGCAAACTTGAATGGTTTGAAAGATGCTTTTATTAAAATTATAACATGAGCAGGGCGCGGTGGCACACGCTTGTAATCCCTGCGCTTGGGAGGCAGAGACAGGAGGATCGCGCGGGTTCGATGGTTAAGAGACCCCACTTCCAAATTTTAAAAAAAGTATAAAAATAGGTCTGGGAGTGTAGCCCAGAGGTAGAAGGGTTTCCAGGAACCCCAGTACCGCCAAAAAAAAAAAAAAAAAAAAAATTATAACATATAGTTTAGTCTGTGCTGTGGATTTCCAAAGTAGGCAGTGTAACCCGGGACGGTGCCAGGATGAAATAGAGATACATAAAAGAATGCAAATTTACCACTGAATCTTTGTTGCTTACAGAAGGTAGGTTTCCAGGGGGGAACTGTTAATTTTTTTTCCTACAAAGGGGCCAGTACACCGGGTAAGTCTGGGAACCTCTGAATATTGAGGGTAAGTACGTACTGGGGTAGGGTTGTCATAGCCAGGCATGGTGGAAGATGCCTGTAACCACAGAAGTTGGCAGGAGGGTAAGTACGTACTGGGGTAGGGTTGTCATAGCCAGGCATGGTGGAAGATGCCTGTAACCACAGAAGTTGGCAGGACTCTCAGCAACATAGCGAGACCTTGTTTCCAAATAAAAGATAAAGAGGGCTAAGAGTATAGCTTGGAGGCAGAATGAATGGCCCTGGGTTCAATCTATGGCACCACATTAAAAAAAATCATATAACTGCATTAGTACTTTTATTAAATTTTAACCACATTAGACAAAATTACATTTCTCTTGTATTTTAAGTAAGTTAATATCAATTCAACGAAATCTAGGTTGATTAGCCCTTATATGTTTATTTCAAATTTTATATTTTTGCACATTCTGGAAAATTTGTAATGTAGTATCTTGGTAACTGGATTCAACTCTAAACACAAAATTCAGAGGATATAGTTTAGTGATCGAGTATTTGCCTAGCATCCCAATGCCATGAGTTCGACCCCTAGCAACCCTCACCAAAAAAAGAAAACCAATAAACATAATAGCCTGAAGGTAATTTTATACAATACTTTTAATGATTTCATACATGACAGAAATTTTCTTGGTGTGGAATTTTCTACCTGTGGTATCATGTCAGTGCTCAGAAAATTTAAGATTTCAGATTATAGATGATCAAGCTATAGTATTATATACTTGATAACTATTATAGTAAATTATTAAATACTTATGATGTAGGCAGGCTAAGGGCTAAGTACTTTGTGCATATTACCTTATTCAGCGTTGCCAGTAATGCTTTAATCCCTATTTTACATATAGAAAAATAAAGCTTCGTAAGATTAAGTAATTTGTAAAAAGGCACACTTCTAATTGTATGGCAGAGCTGGGACTGAATACAGGTATAATTCCAAAGTCTCTATACCAAAAAAACCATGGTGGTGATACATGCAATTAAGTTTCAACCATTTCAATTTCATAAGGATAAACAGAAGTATCATCACACCTGATACACTTCCTTTTTTTTTTTTTTTTGCAGTACTGGGGGGGGGGTGATGGAATGCAGGGGCTTTCTAAATTTGTGCTACACTCTCAGACCTATTTGATTTTGAAACAGGGTCTCACTAAGTTGCTGAGACCTCACTAGGTAGCTGAAGCTGGCTTTGAACCTGCACGATCCTCCTGTCTCAGCCTCCCAAGTACTGGGATTACAAGTGTGCGCCACCATACCAGGCCTGACACATCTGTTTGGCAATTTATCTTCCTGAAGGCAACAATGGCCACTAGTTTATTATGTCTTTTCAGAAACATTCAATATCTTATATTTATACATATCCCTAAAGCATACTAATGGAGGAATTAATTTTCAATGCCCCCTCCATCAATAACCAAGAGCCTCCATAATTCCATTCTGATATGCTTTGGATTTACATTAAACTAGTGTTAGTTCAGATATAAAATGTTTAATTTATTTTGGATAAAGTTACCAGGCTTAAGATTTTCATATTAGTTTTATGAATTACTTATTACAATAATAAACATAATTATAATGTTTACATTAGTTTTATGAATTTTATTTTTAGTTTATAAAAGCAGGATTTTAAAAATACATATAAATATACCATAAAATATCAATATACATATGTAGTCATTACCAGGCATAACAAAAAAGAAAAGTTTTCCAAAGATCAAAATGGTTCTGACTCACCAAAGAGCTGGAGATTGAAGCTTTCACCAAAGGCGCATCAGCAGCACTTGAAGACGGGGCTTTATTCAAAGAGGCCTCAGCTTCGCTTTGGGAACAGCATGCAGCTTCCTGCTTAACACTGGTGCTATTGATCCTAGCAGATGCTCCACTTGCAGAGGGAAATTTGGATAAACAAGTGGTACCAGGCTGCTCTTGTACACTGTTTTGCTTTGCAGATGAGTGACTTACATCATCTTCCCAGGAGCAAATAGTTGCAGCGAGGTTGGCCAAGCGGCCCCTCCTCCCAACTGGGGCTGCTGATACATCTGAAAGGGCTGGCTTGGGAGGGGAAACCACCTTTTCCTCAGATGGCGAGAAGAGTGAACCATCATCTAAAAACAATGAAAAAAAATTTAAGACCGTGTTCTGAAGTTATATATTCATTCTCTCTACAGATAGAAAGATGATAGATAGATGATAGATAGGGTGACAGAATCACTTGATACAGAACTTTAAAATGAGATTAATATATTTAAAAACCAGTAAAAAAGTTCTTATATGCATGAAATACCAGGCTACTTAAATTTGACAATCTTTTTAAATCAAATGATACTTAGCCCAAATTTAAAAACACTATTAACATCTACTTTTTTAAATAGTTTGATAAATCATGAATGTTGCAAGATAACATATGTTTATCTTTTAAAATTAATTCATGATGTTATAATACTGCCACAATTTAAGATTACATATCCCACAGAAGCTTTGTTTTAAAAATGAATTAGACCAGTGCCATACAACAGAGATTTCTATGATGAAATTCTCTATCTATGCTTTTTAATATTAAATCACTGGCCACATGTAGCTGCTGAGCACTTGAACTAAAACTAAATTTTATTTCAATTAATTCAAATATAATTATATAGCTAGTGACAATACGTGGAAAGCACAGGGTTAGACCAAATCAAGTTTTGTCCCACAATTATTTCATTTGGAGATAAATCCCAATTAGTGATGCATAACTGACGAAGGATCCAGCACATACACACAAAGAATTAGTATAAACGGAGGCCAAAGCTCACATTTTGTATTTAACAAATTCAATCCAGGGAAGAGCTTTTGACCCTCTGTCCAAGGTTTCTAGCCGCAGCTGAATTTCCAGTTTTACCCCTCCAAACTTCTTAGAGAACTTGCTTCAGATCCCTCTTCCTCCCTACAGATTCTTTCTTCTCTACACATATATTCCTCCTTTTCATCTCAAAAATAAAAATGAACACCCTCTATCAACGCTGCGCTCTTTAGCTACTGCTCCTCCCTGCCTGATACAAGCCATTCAGCTCGCCTTTGCCCTCAACACCGCCCTGATGTGGCTTTGCTACTGTCACTTTCTGCCAGTGCCCACTGTGCAAGCCTGGAATTTCTTGACATTTCTAAAATACATCACTCTCTTTTCTCTCTTTCTCTCTTTCTTTCTTTTCTTTTTCTTTTTGGCAGTACTGGGGATGCATCCCAGAGGCATTATACCTCCAAGCTGCACCCCCAGCCCTATTTTTTATTCTTTATTTTGAAACAGGGTCTCACAGAGTTGCAAAGGGCCTTGCTAAGTAGCTGAGGCTGTCCACAACTGTGATCCCTCCGGTCTCCGCCTTCCAAATGCTGGGATTACAAGCGTGTGTCACCTTGCCCGACTTCCCTTTTCGTTTAATGGATCATCTCTATGAGCTGATCTGTCTTCATAGACTAAACTTCATGATCTTCCAACAGCCAGCCAGTTCTTCTTGGCTCTTTCACAGGTATCCCAAATAGTATATCTAAAGTTGAAATTACGCTAACATAATCTTCCTCCTCTGAGTAAATGACTTTAACTACCCAGGCCCTGAAACCAGAAATGTGGCTCCACCCTCACTTCCCTCAGGCTCTGCCCACTAGTCATTAAGTCCTATAGATTCTTTCTCCTACTCCCAACTCTACCTTCCCCTCTTCACTTCCATAGCCCTTTATCATTGTGCACGCACACGACGGCATTAGCCTTCTAATTGGGGTTCTTGCTTCAAATCTTTGCCCTGTTCAAATCCTCCAGTATTCTGACGCCAGAGTGATCTTTCTAAAATATCTGCATGGTTTAAATTCTCTTATTACCTCCCTACCCATCACCTCCTGGCTAAATCCTGGACCCTGTTTTTTGTTTTTTTGCAAATCTTTCTCTTGCTTTTCTACCAAATGTGCTATATATAAACATACAAAACCACCAACTCTTTATACAAAGTCCATTTTATTTACCTCTGCTTTTTATATATTGTTTTTTCTGCTTAGAGTAGCTACATTATCTAAAGCCAGCTGTCCTTCAAAGGATGGCCTACTGGCCTTGGCTTCCTCCAGAAAGCTTCCCATGATATCCTTTACAAACCTTTGCCATTCTCCTTAAAATAAGCCCTGTCTCTAAGCAGATGACAGCTTTATTATAATGTTAAGAAATGTGCTTAATAGACCACTCTGGCTCCTCCAATTTTTCTCTGTCAAAAAGACAAACTTCAGATAAGTTATACTACTGGTATAAGTCCTCAAACATATGAACTGCTTCATACCCATCGTCCTGTTCAGCATTCACTAAGCCACTTGTTACACGGATTCACAAGTTTTATTTCTTAAAATCAGAAAAGATATGGTGTCTTAATGGTGTCCATGCTGAATTAGGCATTTGTTAGCATTTGTTTTCAAAATGTTCAACATCACCACAATGCCTTATGCTCTACAATGTTTTGGATCCTGGTTGTTCTTTTGACCATGTGTTAAGCCACAACCCACTTTTTTTGTTTTTTAATTAAGAAAATCTGAACTCTACTACCCAGAGATATTTCTCATAAAATGAAACATTCATCTGTTCAGGCCTACTTACTCATTATACTTCTCAGACTTTTTAAAGGAAAATAGCTAATCTCACCCACTATGTAAATAAATAGGTTATTAATTGATACTATAAACTACCTGTAATCTCTTATATGCCAAAAATTTATTGGGCAGGTCAAAGCAATTCACCCTAGGACTCCTAGGGTGAATCCATAAATGAAGACTTACTGAATATAGAGCAAAAGGTCAGAACTCCTAGTAATACTGAGTATAGTTTGTTCTTTACATCTTTCATTGCAGAGGATCTAATTCAGTTATGAAGTGGGGTTTCTGTGAAGTAGTTCAAGAACCTCATCATCATCTACTTTAATAAGAACATATTCAACTTATAAACATACTATTGGTATACAAATTGTTTGTAAGCACAGGATATTCTGCATATAGATTAAAACAAAAGAAATTACCTAGCACATGTTAACTAATAAAATTCTCAGTGTACCACATTAAATCTTGTTGAAAGATTTAAGCCAGGCATGGCGCACATGCTTGTAATCCCAGCATTCAGGAGGCTGAGACGGGAGGATCACGCAGGTTCAAAGCCAGCCTCAGTTACTTAGTGAGGCCCTTTGCAACTCAATGAGACCCTGTTTCAAAATAAAGATAAAAAGTAGGATTTGGGGGTGTCGCTTGGAGGTAGTATGCCCCTAAGCTGTATCCCCAGAACTGAAAAAAAAAAAATTTATGAACCATAACCCGTTTCATTTCTACCTGTCATATCACTGTCCCAACGGCGCCGTTGCTCTGCAAGCTTTTGCATACGTGTTTTAACTGAGGAGGCTGAGGTTGCTTCCAGTCTTGGGCTCAGCCCTCTTCCTGTGCCCAGCAGTGATTCTGGGGCAGCCACAGAATCACTAAGAGCAGCTGGTGCTTGTGGCTGCACCTGAGGAGACACAGGACTTGGAGAAGATTTTGTAGTACTTGACTCAAATGGTTGTTTATTTTCCAAGTTAGAAACTTCTACTTCAGTGTTGTCAGAACAACGTTTTTTGGATGGTGATGGTTTTGTACAAGATTTCTCTAGATTGAAAAGAACAACAGCGACAAAAAAGATATAAAGTTTTATAAGTTATCACAGCATAAAAACAAAGGAAAATGTGAAAAATTAATAAAACATTATGAGTCTAATACTCTAAATACTTGTAATTGCAACAAGATATATGTAAAGACCCCTCTCTTTCAGTAAGTGAGGAATCTGATATGAAAGACTTTTTTTTTCAGGGTCACAGACTTTAATGTAGTGCACTCCCAGGCGTGCTCTCGTCCTCAGACTTTCATGATTTAGAAGATGCAGACGTTATTGCCTAAATATTACTCTATATCCTTCTTCCCCCCTTGAAAGACTTTTTAATTGAACAGGTAATTTATGGTTTAAAAGATCAATGAAAAGAATTTTAAGTAACATTCTCAAGATGTATGTAAGACAATAAGAAATGAAAGGCACAAGCATACAGAATAAGCAAGATATTCTAGGGAATTTTAAAGATCACAAGCCAAATCATCTCATTTTTAGAGAAGAAAAATTAAGCAAGACAAATTAAATTACCCACCTAAAGTAAAACAGCTAAGGGCAGAAAATAGGTTTAATGATGATTTGAAAAAATTATTTGTTTGGGGGGTTTTGTTTTGTTGTATTGGTGATTGAACCCAGGGTCATGCTACCAATGAGGTACACCTTTAGCCCTTTTTATTTTGAAACAGGGTTTTGCTAAGTTTCTTTCTTTTTTTTTTTTTAAGATTTAAAGTTTATTAGAAAGATAGAAATACAGAAAATAGAAATACAGCTCCACACCAGACTGGCATGGAGGGGTGACTCGAAATGAATACACCTGGGTTTTGCTAAGTTTCTATGCACTGGTTTGAACCTGGGATCCTCCTCTCTCAGTCTCCCAAATACTGGGACTACAGGCATGCACCAGGATGCCTGGCTTGAAACAATCTTTGATGGATAATAACTAATAAGCAAACGTAGAAGGGCATGTGGCTTGAGATTTAGAAGATAGCAAGGAGAATAAGCCACTGAATTATCTAGTCATTATCAAACAAATTCATTGAGCCATTTACAGTGGTATATACTTATAGCCCTAGTACTTGGGAGACTGAAACAGTTGGATTGCAGGTTTGAGGCTAGTATCAGCAACTTAGAAAGACTATGTTCCAAAATAAACAAATAAAAACGACTGGGAGTGTAACTCAGAGGTAGGAACCCCTTCCCCAGGTTCAATCTTCAGTACAAAAAAATAAAAAAGCAAAAAAAAAAAAAAAATCAATACAGATATTTAACATTTTAATGCACCTCTGGAATAAAGCAAGAAACTCCTACAGAAAAAGAAGCTTTCCAAACAAAAGGCATATTACTCCTACCCAGGAATGTGTTTCACTGTACCCTCTGAAAAATTAATATTTTAAAAAGTAGCTTTGAGCCGGGCGTGGTGCCACAGCATATACCTGGAAGCTGAGACAAGAGGATCACGGGCTCAACACCAGCTTCAGCAACTTAGCTAGGCCTTTAGCAATTTAGTGAAACCCTATTTCAAAAGTAAAAAATGACTGGGGGTATAGTTCAGAGGTAAAATGCCTCTGGGTTCAATTCCTAAAAACAACAACAACAACAACAACAACAACAAAACAGAGTAACTTCATATAAGGGAAGTTTCAATAGTATCTATCTAACCAAACGTTCTTTTCTGGCAATAACGAAAGGGATGTCATGACTGCTCATCAACACTGACCTAATTAAGTATCATGGAACTTTCTATTCTCTTGTAGCTAATTTATAGATCTATTTCTAGGAGTTCATCTAATCCTTTTAAGTGTTCCTATGTTAACATCCAACATCACCTTGAAACACAGAATTCTTCAAGATTATACTAAATACTTCCTTCTAAATATCAAAATGAAGCCAGGCGTTGTGGCACATGCTTGTAATCCCAGTACTTGGGAGGCGGAGACAGGAGCAGGTTCGCAGCCAGCCTCTGCTACTTAATCATGTCCTTTGCAATTTAGTTGAGACCTTGTTTCAAAATAAAGAATAAAAAATAGGGCTGGGGGTGTAGCTCAGAAGTAGAATTCCCCTGGGTTCAATCCCCAGGTACTGCAAAAATAAATAAATAAACAAATAAAATAAATAAATATCAAAATGAAAATCCAAACACTACCATTCAAGCATATAATACTCATTAGTACAAGCCTGTGAAAACAGAAGACCCTAGAGTGGGTCAGGTCTCTATCTTCCTGGCTGAATACCACATAATAAGTACATATCCCTCCCTTCAGAATATATAAACATATGCAAATAAATTATCCCTTTATGGTTAGCTTCCAAAAAACGGAGCCAAATCTGTGCCTTTGTCTGTTTTTTTTGTTTTTTTTTTTTTTTGGTGGTACTGGGGTTCCTGGAAGCCCTTCTACCTCTGGGCTACACTCCCAGACCTATTTTTGCATTTTTATTTGGAAACAGGGTCTCCTAAGCCAGCGCGCGCGGCTGGCTTCGAACCTGCACGATCCTCCTGTCTCTGCCTCCCAAGTGCGGGGATTACAAGCGTGCGCCACCACGCCCGGCTTGTCTGTTTTTTTTTTTTTTTAACACAGTTTTTATACTTTGTAATACTCTTTTTCTCTATATAGGTATTTTAAAGTATTAAGGATGATTATTATCTCCTGACTATTCCATAATTTAGGAAAAGACTAAGGCAGCTGGCCGATAGTGCCAGAATTCAGAAAAGAGTAAGACTCCAGGCAAGTTCGTTTTGGTGGGTGTGCATACACGTGTGTATGTGTTTGTCTTTTAATTCCACTTCTGGAACATTACAACCCAAACTTCAAACCCAGCTGGAGATAGTTGGTTAAACAGGCACAGAATGAAAAAGGTTCATTACACTTCAAATACTTGCAAGCAGTCTGTTTTGTTGTCTTCTTCATATCAGGGTCACACCATCTGAACTTAGCAGTCAGCTATTCTGGCACTCCTGCTGGGAAAACTTCACACTATTGTGTGCGTGCATGCCTGTGTTACTGAGGTTTGAACCCAGGGACACTGTGCCTGAGAAACACCCCCAGCCCTATTTTTATTTTGAAACAGAGTTTTAGTCAGTTGCCGAGGCTGGCTGAGAACCTGTGATCCTCCTGTTGCAGCCTCCCAAGTAGCGGGATTATAGGCATGCATCACCACACCCAGCTTCTATTCTTTATTTTTCTTTCCTTGAGGTTTTAAAGAACAGAAGAAAAATAAAGTTCAATAAACGACTTTAAAATGCCTTTTAAAAGAAAATGGTTCTAATCTGAAAGGTTCTAGTCCTAATATAACCACCCTGAAATAGAAGGCAATTCTTGCCCCACCCCCAGGCTATTAGTCTCCTAAAGAACTTGGTTCTATGTGAACAATGAAATATTTGTAAACTATGTCTTTCCAAAAAATGTAAACTTGACTTTTCCACAACAAAGTTATATTTTACCTTCACCACCAGATAGTGGCTGCTGGTTACTTGCTTCTGAAAGCGGCTCTCTGGTCCTCTTAGTGTGAGAGATAGACCTTCCTCCTGTTATGGGTCTCTCAGCCATTTTTCTCTGAAGATTCTCTCGCCTGGCACGAGTTCGTTCAAGCAGTTTCTAAATATATATCAGAGTGTTAAAACACAAGCTTAGTGAAAGGCTCACAAAATTTCAAGTGTTTTCTAAAGTCACCAATTGCTATGTATTTAACAGTTAAATACATTTCCAAAGTGAAATAATACATAATTAAGAGTTACAAAAATGAGCACTCCACCGACAAAATCATTACAGATTCAATATAAAAATTAAGAAGTAATAAAATGTGCAGTTACATAAGATTTTGAGTGGCCACAATTTATTTCTGCTCCCATCAAAAGATACAGTCTATTCTCCCACCCTTGTGCCTGAGATGACCCTTATCATTTGACTAATAAAATGTAGCAGAAATGATGTGCTATATGACCTCTAATCCTAGGCCTCAAGAAATCTTGTAATTTCTGTTTTTCCTTCCTTAAAACACTGCCCCATACAAATAAGCCACGTTAAGCCTGCTGAAACGTGGCTCAACCACCAGACTCACGAGCAAGGCTATTCTAGACTGTTCAGCTCCACAGAATTTGCCAGAAGACTAAGAAATCCTGCAAGGCCTTAGGGAAGATCAGCAGAATAGCCCAGCTAAGCCCACCACAAACTGCTAAACTGAATCGTAAGAAATAAAGCAGCTGTTGATTCAATAGGTTAGGCAGAATAAGGTCCCCCAAAGTTGTCTAATCCTCTGATCTTAAGATGTGTATGTATGTATAAAATGTGTTATATATACATATGCATACACACACATATATACATATAGATAGATATACTTTTAAAAAATAGCAAAAGGGACTTTGCTGATGTTACTAAGAATCTTGAGATGGAAAAGTTATCCTGGATATTCTGAGTGGGCCCAATGTAATTGCAATGGTCCTTAAAAGAGAAAAGGAGGCATGAAGTTAGGAGCCAGGAAAGATAATGTGATAGGAAGAGAAGTTAGAGTGATTGGTGGCTTTCAAGATGGATAATGGGGCAATGAGCTAAGAAATGCAGGGCGGCTCTAGACGTAGGAAAGGCCCCTACAGCCCCCAGGAGAAGCGAAATCTTGTCAAAACATTGATTTTAACTCCGTAAAATACATTTTGGACTGTAACCTACAGAACTGAAAGATAACAAATGTGGTAATGTGTTGCATCAGCAAAACCACCAAATATCACCACTAGGATTTAAGGTGGTAGCAAGCACCAAGAAATAACTTACATATCAATTGTTCCTTAAGACACTTCTAAAAGAGGAAAAAAAAGACTATACAAGCTTATATTTTATTTAAACATCATGTAATAAAACAGTTTTAAGTTTAAATCTTAGTCATACTATAAGATCCGCAATACTCTCCTTTTCCTGCTCTGAATCAATTGATATTCCTATTTGATTGAGTGTGGTATAAAACAATTTATTCTCTTTCAAATGTATACAGCTAAAGGATGGATGAATAACAGATTATTGCTGCCTTGCACATACAGATATAGAGAAGCGCAGACTGAAGAATTAAAGTAACTTTGACCTTTTTAATTCATTAATTAAAATAGAATAACCTTTTTTTTTTTTTTTTTGCAGTACTGGGGACTGAACCCAGGGACATTCTACCTCCAAGCTATACCCCCAGTCCTATTTTTTGTACTTTATGTTTAAACAAAGTCTCACTAAGTTGCGGAGGGCCTCACTAAGTAACTGAGGCTGTCAGTGAATCTGCGATCCTCTTTTCTCAGCCTCCCAAGTACTGGGATTACAAGCATGTGCCACCATGCCTAGCTCCAGAATAACAATTTTAAGAAATCTAACATGCAAAAGGAGCATAAAGTATATTTACAAGAGGGCACTGCTCTCTACTCTTCCTGAAGTGATTTATTTATTATTTATTTTTTATTTTTGTAGTACTGAGGATTGAACCCAGGGACAGTCTATCTCCAAGTTACACCCCAGCCCTATTTTTTTAATTAATTAATTTTTTTTTTTTTGTGGTACTGGGGATGGAACCCAGGGGCATATTCTACCTCTGAGCTACACCTCCAGCCCTATTTTTCATTCTTTATTTTGAAACAGGGTTCCACTAAGTTGCAAAAGGCCTAAGTAGTAGCTGAGGCTGTCCACGAACCTGTGATTCTCCTGTCTCAGCCTCCCAAGCCTGAAAATGATTTCTAAGTTAAACTTCACTGAAAAAAGTGACACTAAGTCAAAAGAGTAATTTATGAGACAAATGCCTTCCAGAACAAGACCTTCACCCTCTAGTAAGTCTCCTTCAACACACTAAAAGTGATTGTATTGTTAAATGAATTTATAAATTTTACATAATTTCCCCTATGATAAAATATGTCATTCTACAGACATAAAACTATCCTAATTTTATTCATTCATGGACAAGCCCAAATTCCATTATTATCACTTAGAATACTAGTGAGTCAGTATAGTTTCAGTTACTGGGAAGAATGGGTCACAACAAAAGAATGTGGTTTTGCCATTCAAACACACACAACTGTTCTATTGTTTGCACTGGATTAAAAAATTCCAAGATTAAAAAAAGTGAGTAGATTAGCAAAAAAAAAATCCCTATGCTGTAAAATAAAGCTAAAAATGTCATTAATTTAAAAGAAGTCACTAACAAAAGGTCATTAATTTAAAAGTCATATACCTAAAGTATATAAAACCAACTACATCATGTAAGGAATTTAAGGATTCATTTAAATGTGAGGTGCTTTTCTTCAAATAGCAGAACAAAAAGCAGAAAGCACTTCAATAACTAACATAACTGGGAAATAAGATATACATAGGAATGAATCTCAGGTAACTAAATTTATATCCCAAAACAATTTCTGCCACACACATACCAAATCATTTCTAAACTAAATATTTCTGGAAGAAATTTCTGATTTTCCTGCCTAATGAACTTATTCTTTTCAGTGTGCTCTAGCAGCTTTTCTCCCAATCAGCATAGAGACTCATTTAATTATGGAAAATGAGGGGGAAATTTCACTTAAAACAGTAGCAGCATTTTGCTTGTTCACTAATATTCAGTGTTCATGCACAGAGGGACTTAAGGTTATCTCACAATAAAAGATGCCTCTACAAAGTATTTTATTTATCTTTAAGAGAAAGGGTCTCCCTGTGTTGCCCAGGCTAGACCTGAACTCAGTGCTCACATGATCCCCTTAGCTCTGCTTCCTGAGTAGCAGGGAATTCAGGCACACACTGTGCAAGGCCAGGTATTTTAATTCATGAAGTTTACACCGAAACAGGAAACATTTCAACAGGGAAATGCATTCAATTGGTACATGGAGTAAATGAAAGTGAGATGAATTGTGAAAGGTGATTCATTCTAAGGAAAGGAGATCAAACTGCAAGTCTGAGGTTAAAGCAGAAAGGAGTGTGTCTGACAGTATCAGTGGCAGCAAGGAGAACCAACGAGAACAGTGTCCTTTGGGGAAGGGAGTTTAGGATGGCTGTACCTTTCTCAGTCAGAATTATCCATGACAATTAGGCCCAAATGTGCTGGAATTAATGTACTGAGATAATTCCTTTCCTGTGTTTGTAGGATAGCATTGGTTATGAGTCATCCTCGGAAGAATTGAGAAAATTGTCAATATTTTTGTGTGTTTCATGGTTTTAAGAAGAAACCTGATTAAGAAATCAATTTATATTCACTTTCAAAGTTTTTTTTTTTTTTTTTTTTTTTTTTGTTGTTGTTGTTGTTGTTGGCGGGCCCGGGGCTGGAATCCAGGGGCATTCTACTTCCGAGCTACATCCCCTGCCCTATTTTTTATTTTGAAACAGGGTGTCACTAAGTTGCGGAGGGCCTCGCTAAGTAGCTGAGGCTGTCAGTGAACCCCAATCCTCCAGTCTGAGCCTCCGGAATGCTGGGATTACAACATGCACCACCACGCCCTGCAACTTCAATGTTTTTTATGAATTTTATTTCACTGTGTAAAACGTTATGAATGCTATGATTAAGCACTTAAGCGTTGGAACCAATTCAGATAGTTCACTCATTACCAATTAAGGAAAATATTTCAAACTCTTATTCCAACGGCAACAGATAGAACTTTCCATGATATAATTCATACATAATAAACCAAACAGATTTCTGAGCATATTCTAAAGATTATCTAAATAGTTTCTTTTAACTGAGATTTGTACTAGATTCAGAATAACACTTTTTTTTTTCTTTTGTGGTACTGGGGATGGAACCCCAGGGGCATTCTACCTCTGAGCTACACCACCAGCCCGTTTTTTAATTCTTTATTTTGAAATAGGGTCTCACTGAGTTGCAAAGAGCCTCACTGAGTAGCTGAGACTGGCTCTGAACCGCGATGCTCCTGTCTCGGCCTCCCAAGGGCCTCAACTCTTTACTTTTAAACAGGGTCTCCCTAATACTACAGTCTCCAACCTGCAACATTCCTGTCTCAGCCTCCCAAATCCTAGGATTACAGGTGTTTGCCACCATGTCCAGCTCAGCATGACACTTTTCAGTAAAATAAAGTACAATTTTTCAGCTTCAAAATGCTTTGTTCCTGTCAGTTACTAATGAAAACACATAGTGCTGTCTTAAGGAATTCTATTCCTTTATAACTTTAAGTGACAAATATGTTTCTTGACCAGCTCTATTCTTTAATACAAATTTTAATCCTAAACCCTTTAATTGTAGAAACGGTTATTTGTAGAATTATAACTACACATCTCCCAAAAGAATGTTCTACTATCTTCATAGCTTTATAGGTTTTCAATCTAGTGGAGAGACACTTTTAGGCTGCAACTTGCACAGCAGCCTGAAGAAAGTGGAATAAAGAGAAAGGAACTGTCGTGGACTAGCAGGGTATGGGCAAACCAGCGACAGGAAATCCCTGAACGTGTCAGTGTACATTCTCAACGTGAAGCTAAAAATGGACAGATGACCACCACGACGTAACACATACTCTATTTCCAAAAAGCAAAAGGCAATCGAGGGATCACTGGAATGATACGCTCCAAAAACAGTAAAAAGCACTCCTCTGTTCTAGTTTTTCTTAAGTCACGGGCTAGTGATTTTGGGGTGCATACACGAGGATGGCTAGCATTGTTTCCTTCCAGCCAGTGTCCATCCCTGGAATGAAACTCGGCACTGCCGAGAGGGCAGGGGCCGGAGGGCGGCGGTCTCGGTCGGCAGCCGGCCCGCGGGGACGCAGAGGGAGGCCCCGGCACGCCGGCCGAGCAGTCGGGGGCCTGCGCGGGCCCCTCGGGAGCGGCGCCCGCACGCGCTGCGCAGGCGCACTCCGCTCGCTCCCGGCGGCGGCCAGCGCGGGCCGGGTGGGGCGAGAGGGGCCATGGCCGGCTGCGCCCGCGGGGCCGCTCACCTCTGTAAACGGGTCCATGGTCCCTGGCGCCGCGTGCGGACTACGAGACGGCGGAAACAGCGGCTCAAGTTCAGAAAAGGAAACGTGAGTCTGGATTCGGTGTCTCCTGGAGAAAGGAGTCCGGACCGGGGCGCTCCCGCGACCAGCCCTCCGCTCCCCTCAGCCTCCGCTGTCAAACCCGGCCTCCTTCGACGGTTCAAATTTGAATTTCAGCGCCGGGCGCGGCGCGCATGCGCTCGAGCGGGGCGGGGCGGGGCGGCCACGTGACCCGCGCCGCGTTCCCAGGGAGGCCCCGCCCCGCCCAGCGCTCGCAAGCCGCACCCAGTTAAGCAGAGCCCTGCCAACCCTCTGCGGCGCTCGGGCGTTCCCGCTTCCTAAGTTCCTAAAAAAACATTAGGAGCTCCTGTGTTTGAAAACCTGCAGACCCTTTAGCTTCCAAAGCACTCTCCGCCCACCACACCAGCACCGATTTCACCTGCCGGAGGACTGCTGGCTAGGTCCTGGTGAGAAGCAGGTCTGGTGGGTCCCTGGACCCAAGGGGTCAGTGATCAGTCTTTTGACATTGGAAAAAAGGCTAAAATTAACAGACTTTGTGGAGGGTTCCTATACAAAACTATCCCGCTTTTATTTTAAATCCCATCCAACTGGACACTTTTTTTTTTTTTTTTTGCGGTACTGGGGATGGAACCCAGGGGTGTTCTACCTCTGAGTGACATCCCCAGCCCCAACTTTTTATTCTTTATTTTTGAAACAGGGTCTCACTGAGTTGCAAGAGGCCTCACTAAGTAGCTGAGTCTGTCCGCGAGCCGCGATCCTCCTGTCTCCTCCTCCAGAATGCCGGGATTACTAGCGTGTGCCACCACGCCTGGCTGGACACGATTTTAAAGCTGGGAGAATTCTGGGAAGCCCTCTAGTTGAATCCTTCTGTTTGCATTTGAGAAAAGGGGTACCCGAAAACATAAGTAACCGGTCCAAGAGAAATGAAAATCCCATTCTCAGCTCATGGCTAGCTTTCCACTCTAGATCACTGTGTCTCACGCTTACTCCTTATATGGTACTTGAATTGTAAATTAGGTTTCAACGTTGCTGCTTCAGGATTCATTTCTTGTGTATGTAGCAAGGCTTATGCTAGGGCTTGTGAAGACAGTTCTTGATTTGTTCATCTGAAAAGTAACATTCACGTGGATTAAATTGGCCAGCCAATAGCTGATCCAAGCAGAACTATCCCAAGTCACATGCCTCAGCCTGTTTAATAACGCTTCCATCTAAAACATATTTCGCCAGCGTCTTTGACTTGCATTTTGATGCCGTAGACTAATTAATTCTGGGCGTTGGGTAGATAGAAACCACTTGGGGTTTGTGCTCCAACAAAACTAACCCTAGGTGTGAAGCAAACCATTGAACTAATGCGTACTCTTACTTTGGTGGGAGTCCTGCATTTCTGTGAAGATGTAATTAAAGCTGACACTACTTAGAAAAACACTCATTCTGTCAGAAACTTTTGCGCAGGGTTTTATGAAGTTCACGGACAGCAGGTTGAATCTTACACATTGCCTTCCTCACAGCTGTTAGAGGAAGCTGAAGGAAATGGAAAGTAACTCACAAATCTTTTGTAATAAGTCGTGCAGTGGCCCATACCTGGAATCCTAGGATTTGGGAGGCTGAGACAGAAGAATGATGGAAGGTTCCCGGCCAGCCTCATCAACTTAGCAAGACCCTGATTCAAAATTAAAAATAAAAAGGGCTCTGGATGTAGCTCAGAATTAGAATGCCTAGGGCTCAACCCCCATACCCAAAATGTCCAAGTGTGTGTGTGTGTGTGTGTGTGTGTGTGTGTGTGTGTGTGTGTGTGTATTTATTAATACTTAACTCAAAGTGTGCTACTTATTAGCCAAAGGGAAAAAGTACTTGAATTTCTTTCAGATTAACTAGAGAGAACGTGGGTATGTGTGTTTGGAGTGGGCAGGCTGTGTATGTGTGTGACAACATTGGAAATGAGTCATTCGAAATTTATGTAGCCGTTGTGCCTGCTGGCTATTGCCTCTGTGAGCCTTAGTTTCTTTGTAAACTACCTCAATTCGAGTCTATTAAAACAAACCAAAAAAGTAACAAAAGCGAAACCACAAGTTATCATCTACTCTAAACTCTTAGGTGCTCTTTCTTCACAATTCTCCTGTATCTTTGGTCTTTACCTTGCTGATGTTGATGAAAATAATAGCAACGGCCACAGCAACAGCTCCTTCTTGTGAAACACCTACTGCCTGCCAAACACTACACTAGATACTCAAGTCTACTCTCCTACAGTATTGTCCTTGTATCTTACTGTCTCTCCTCCTGTTTTTGACCTCTGATAGTTCAAGCTTCAGTGTGTAAGCTGAAATGCTTTTTCCTCTTTTTAAATGGTTGTGCCTATGATCTCAGCCACTTGGGAGCCTGAGGTATGAGGAGGATAAGGTAGGCAATATAGCTCAACCCCAGCTCAAAAATTCTTGTCGGGCATGGTGGTGCATGCTTGTAATCCCAGCATTAGGGAGGCTGAGACCGGAGGATCGTGGTTTGCAGACAGCCTCAGCTACTTAGTGAGGCCCTTTGCAACTCAGACCCTGTTTCAAAATAGAGAGAGAAGAAAAAAAAAAAAGGACAGAGGGTGTAGCTCGAAGGTCGAATGCCCCTGGGTTCCATCCCCATACCCACAAAAATATATATATATATTCTTATGAAATATTTCTAGTTTACCAAAATGAGAAAAGTGAATAATAAAACATGACTTTATATCCAATACCTTGATTTTTAAAAGCCCCATATATTCAAATCTCCTATGGGCCTTTGCTAATCCTATTTATCTTTACATTAGTGAGTGGTAAAACTGTTTTGATTTTGATGTTTATCATTCCTATGGAAATACATGTACTTTTATTATTTCTACATGTTTTTCCATGATAATACAGTATTCTATTTAATTTTTACATTGTATGTATCTTTTTACAACTTTTTGGCTCAATATTTATGACATTTATCCTCCCTAATAGCTTTAGCTGCATTCCATTAATTTCTATTGTTGTATTCTATTATATAAAAATACTTATAGCCGGGCGTGGTGGCGCACGCTTGTAATCCCTGCGCTTGGGAGGCAGAGACAGGAGGATCACGCAGGTTTGAAGCCATCCATGCTGGCTTAAGAGACCCTGTTTCCAAAAAATATTTAAAAAATAGGTCTGGGAGTGTAGCCCAGAAGTAGAAGGGTTCCATCCCCAGTACCACCAAAAAAAAAAAAAAAAAACTTATAATTTATAACATTATCTTGTCAGTGAACATTTAGCTTGTTTCCAACTTTTCATTCCAAAGATCCCACGATGCCATTACATACACATGCCAAACTTTCTCTAGAATAACATACGCAGACCTAGTGGGTCGTTTCAATACATGTATTCAAGATCGTTACATGACATTGAAAAGAAATTGCTCTTAATAAATGAGTAGTAAATGAGGACGACTGTTGCTGCAGTCCCTCCTCATACCTAGGTACTTTTAACTTGGCCTTCTTTTCTTATGTCCATGGCCCTTATCACTAGGGAAGGTGGATATTGTTCCCTGGGTATATCGGCCTTTTTTGTGTGATTTTCAAATATATAGGCTTTTCTTATTTGTTTACTACTTCCTGGAAAAATAACCACCATTGTTTTTTGGCTTGTGAATAAGTTTCTTATTTTGTAGTTTGTTTACTCACATTATATCTTAGATGTATAGAAGTATTTAATGTAAATATCATCAAAGATACATATTTTTCTTTATGGTTTGTGTTTTTTTTATAACTCAAGAGATTGTTTCCTACCCTAAGTTCATAAAAAATGCTTTTCTGTGTTTTATTCTAAATATTTTAAAATATGAATTTTCATGATTTTAACTTTAAACTTTCTGGATTGAATTTTTAAAATATGAATAAGCAATTCCTTTAGAGCAGTTTTTAAATTGTCCATCTTTTCTCCCATTGACTCTTTTTTTTTGGGGGGGGGTGGTACTGGGGATGGAACCCTTCTACCCCTGGGATACACTCCCAGACCTATTTTATATTTTATTTGGAAACAGGATCTCTTAAGCCCGCAAGGCTGGCTTTGAACTTGCACAATCCTCCTGTCTCTGTCTCCCAAGCACAGGGATTACAAGCATGCGCCACCACGCCCGGCTTCCCATTGGCTTGTGTGCTACTTTTATAAAATGTCAAAATTTTCAGGACCTGAAACTCAGTGGAAGAGCATGTGCTTAGCTAGTCATAGGTTCAATCCCCAGTGTACACAGACATACACATACACTCTCACACACAGTCATGTACATGTAGATCTATGTTAGAGCTCCTGTGTTTGGAGGGGAGGGGGTATGCTAGAGACTGAATCCAGGAAGTTCTACCTCTGAGGTATACCCCCAACCCTATTTTTAATTTTTAATTTGGAAACAGTCTTGCTAAATTGCTAAGGGCCTCCCAAGTTGCTGAGGCTGGCTTAATATCTACTATCCTGTCTCAGCCTCCCAAGTACCAGGATCACAGGCATGCTTCACCACATCCAGCCTGTTAGAGCTCTTTATTCTGTTCTACTGGCCTATTTATCTATTCCTGCCCCAATATGACACTGTCTTAATTATAACACTTAATTATAAGTGTTGATATCTAATGGGGAAAATTCAGAACTGAGTTCATTGTACTCTTTTGTTCTTCCACATGAATTATAGGATCATATTCTATAATAAAATATAAAATGTTTATAGCATATTTCCATAAAGATCTATAAACTCTTTTGTTATATTTGTTCCTATGTATCTTTGTTATTGTTGCTTTTACAAATATATTTAAAATTATAGTTTTATAAAATATAAATTAGGGAAAAGCTGGACCACCACTCCTGGCTCTATTTCTAGTCTATAGATGAGGAAATTGAGATGCAAAGAGATTACATCATTGGCCTAAATCATCACACTAGCTATTTGGGTAAAAAATTTATACAGCATCCAAAATTATTTTTAAGACCATGATTTATTATATTCATTTAAAAACAGAAACAAGGATCTGAAGCAGAGATAACTAAAGGTCGAAAGCACCCCTGGAAATAGAATGCTTGCCTTTCTACAACCTCTCCTTTTAAATAAAAGGAATCATAACTATGTCTTTTGCAGATAAAGTTAATGGAGGGCTTCAAAACCACAAAAATGTGATAGTATCACTTCATCAAGAACACTTAAAATATAATATAGCTACAGTTAATTTTTAAAAATAAATTCACGTGCATTTCATTCAAGTCAAAATAATAGAATAACACAAATATCTGTATTTTTACAGGGAGAGAAAAAGCCAAAACCGGACCAAAAGACAGTGGCAAGAAGTAGACGTAAGTTCTCCACCCCATATCTGTAAGGCACTCCATTTGTACATCTATTATAAGGAAATAAGAACCATCAGAAGTTCAGTACATGTTACTGAAAGGGCTATTTGTTACAATCTATGCAGTAAGGGCTTTTAGTGCCATGTACTTTTTAATTCAATAAATGAAAATGGTTTAAATTTCAGAGTGAGAGAAAACATTGTATGCTTTCTGAGTACATTGGGTTGTTTTAAAAATGCAATGTAACTACAAGCATATTCTTTTATTTATTCCCTTCTTTTCCTTCCTTTCCAGTAGTAGGGATTGAGCCCAGGCATACTCTACCACTGAGCTACATCCTCAGCCCTTTTTATTTTTTATTTTGAGACAGAATCTACCTAACTTGCCCAAGTTGGCCTCTAATTTACAATCCTCCTGCCTCAGCCTCCCGGGAATTGGATGGGTTTCCTACTTTCTCTGTCTCTACAGCCTCCATTGTACTCAAAGCCATCACCACTCTCACTTGCCGCCCTGGTTTCTCTGCTTCCACTCTCACTTCTGATCCATTTTCTTCAGAAAAGCCAATGCTAAACTTTGAAAATATAAATTAGGTCTGGGGATGTAGCTCAGTGGTAAGGTGCTTGTCTTATTTGTGTGGACCCTAGGTTCAGTCCTCAATACTGCACAAAAACAAAAACACCTCCATAAATCACTTTATGTCATTCCAGTTTAAAATCCTTCTGTGGCTCTCATTGCATTTAAAATTCTAGCTCCTGGCCAGGCGTGGTTGTGCATGCTTGTAATCCCAGTCCTTGGGGAGGCTGAGACAAGAGGATATCAGGTTCCTGGCAAGCCTCAGTTACTTAGTGAGGTACTCCACAGCTTAGTGAGACTCTGTTTCAAAAAATAAAGAATAAAAACTAGGGTTGGGGGCGTAGCTTGGAAGTAGAATGCCCCGGGTTCTATCACCAGTACTTAAAAAAAAAAAAAATCCAAACTCCTTTCCTGGCCCTTGCCTACCTCTCAGATTTTTTTCTCCTACTAACTTTCTCCAGCTTGCTAAATTTCAACCATCTGGTATTAGTCTATTTTCTTTTGTTGTGATGAGATGTCTAAGGAGGCTGCTTTAAAAAGAAGAGAGGATTTTTAGCGCACAGTTCTGGAGGTGCAAGGGCATCAGCTTGGCTCTGCTGCGGATCTCATGGTGGGTGGTATCGCAATGTCCCGAGCCTGTGTGTGGAAGGGGGAATCATACCACATCACCAGACAGGAAGCACCCTCCCCCCCCCCTTTTTTTTTTTTGGTACTGGGATTAAACCCAGGGGCATTCTAATTCTGGACTATACCCTCAGCCTATTTTCTTTTTTATTTTGAAACAAGGTTTCACTAAGTGCTGAGAGTCTTTGCTAAGTTGCTAAGGCTGGCCTTGAACATTTGAACATTTGAAATCTCACTAATTTGCTGAGGGTTTTGCTGACTTGTAAGGACTGCCCTAGAATTTGTGATCCTCCTGTTTCAGTCTCCTAAATACTGGGATTACAGGCATGCACCACCACTCCTAGCAGCCTTGTTTGCTTGTTTGTTTATATATTTATTTATTTTGCAGTACTGGGGATTGAACTGAGGAGGATTCTACCTCTGAGCTACACCCCAGCCCTTTTTTTATTCTTTATTTTTTAAACAGGGGCTCACTGAGTTGCAAAGGGTCTCACTAAGTAGCTGAGGCTGTCTGCAAACCTGCAATCCTCCTGTCTCACCTCCTAAAACTGGGGTAATCCCACATCCAGCCTAACCTTGTTCTTATACAACAGTTCTGTCTTCAGACCTTACTCAGAGGTCACAAGAGAACTGCCTTAATTCCTTCCCAGGTCACTAAGGACCTCTCACTAGGCTCTTAAAGTTTCACTGCCACCCTGAGGACCGCCTGGAACACAGGAATCTTTGGGGGGACATACTCAGGCCTTATTCCCATCACAACACTGACCTTGGTGTGGCTCCAGGATAACGTAAAGATCATTTCTTTTGTCTTTGGAATTCCTTCTGCCTAGAATATGTTCCCCTAGAATTTCCTATGGTTGAGTCATTTTGTCTCAGCCTGAAAGACACTTCCTCAAAAAGGCTTTTCCTGAGGCTTGTCACTCCAAGTCACCAGCCAGCATACTTTTCTGATTTTCTGTATTTTATGGCACCTATCTGTACATCAAATTACATCATTTGTTGACTAGATTGTTGTTTATGTGTCCACCACAACATGAGTTCCAAGCAAACTGGGACTCTGATTTCCTCCCCAGGTCATCCCTGGTGTTGGTACATCATCTTTATATATGTATGTATATACTTCAGTAGGTGCTTTAGGGCTGGTGTCATGTCTTTTTCATCATTTTTTTGCCTTGTAGATAATAAGAACTGAACATCTTAATGCCTCTCAAATATAATTGGATGACATGAATCAATGGGCAGCTTGGTTTTTTCAAAATATAATTAAACACAACTTTCTTGGCTGGTGAAAAAAAAAAATAGTCTCCCTTCCTCTAATCAACAAAACAGCCTACCAGAAAACCACAGTGTTTCCCAGGCTTTCTGTTCTTCTATTTCCACTGAGGTAAAAAGGGAGAGGCAGTTTTACAACGCATTCTTCTATTCAGCTTCCACTAACACTTTTCACTCTCCTGAATATAGACATACTGAAAACATTCTGTTCTTTTGATACAGACATCCTGAAAGCATTCAAGCTTCACTAAAAACTATGGAAACAAAAAGCCAAGGATAAACAACTTCTACCAAGTATTCCCTAAATTATTTCTCTCTTTTTTATGAGTCCAGGAATATTGCACTTTCCCTGAGTCGTCTGTAAATGGTTGCTAGACTCTGGACCACTGCAACTAGAGTGCCCCGTCCTCTGTATGGCAGGTTGCAGGTGGATTCTCAATGCCTATCTTTCCAACAACAGAGAAGCCTATAAGTTGCTTTCAATAAAGCAGGAAGGAAAGTCAAGATAAATATTATTTCAATGTGTTCATACATTTTCTCTTGCTAAGATAATAACCTCTCCTTAAAAAATCAAAAATGTTTTCTCAGGAGCCAGCTATGGTGGCACATGCTTGCAATCCCACTATTTGGGAGGCTGAGACAGGCAGAGCATAGGTTTGTGGCCAGCCTCAACTACTTTTGAGGCTCTCCACAACTTAGTGAGACCCTGTTTCCAAAAAGAAGAATATAAAATAGGGCTGGGGGTATAGCTCAGAGGTCAAATGGCCCTGATTTCAGTCTGCAGTACCAAACACAAAAAAAAGGTTGTCAGTTCTAGGCATTATAAATACGTTTCTATTCACAAGATGAAGACAGTGCTCTGTTAGGCCTGTTGGTCTCTCCAGTTGCAATACACTTTTAGCTGCCTGTCCAGGCTTCATCTCTCTCCCCTACTTTTTGTTTTTTAATTTTATTTTATTGGTGCACTGTATTCATACATCATAGTGGGATACAAACTTTTGTAGACATACATGCACACATCGCCCAGTCAGCCCCCACCCGATCCCCACCCCATTCTCTCCCCATCCCTCCCTCCCATGCTTGGCTTAGTGGTTGACATCTAGTATTATAGCAATATCCAAAATTAAAAATGATAATCTCACATAACAGTTTCATTTGTCTGATGCCAAGCTTTTGATGATTTAAAGATAACATTTCAATATTTCTTTTTGCTTTCTTTCTTACCAGAGCATATTTTTTCCTGTTTTTTTGGTGAAACTATCATATATTTATATATTTATTTTTCAGAAAAAAATCTATCCTAATATGGAATATGAATTCTAGATACCCAAAACGATCTTGAAGAAGAACAAAGCTAGCAGATATATATTTTCTGATTTCAAACCATATAAAGCTACAATAATTGAAACAGTGTAGTACTGTTCTAAAGGCAGATATATAGACCATTGGAGTTAAATACAAGCCTAGAGCTAACTTCTTCCCTATATTGTCAAGTTATTTTTGACAAGGTTTCCACGAACATTTGGTGGTGGAAATAATATTCTTTTAACTAAATATTGTTGAAAAATAATAATTACATGGAAAAGAATAAAATTGGACCCTTACCTAATCCCACATACAAGTATTAACTCAAAATAGATAAAAGACCTAAATATAAATCTTAAGACTATAAACTTTTAGGAGAAAATCCGGGTCATAAAACCTCACAACATTGAAATTGGCAGTGATTTCTTGGATATGATTTCAATGGCACAGGCAACAGAAGAATATACAAACTCCCTAAAAAATAAAAAAAATATTGTATATCCAAAGACAATGTAAACAGAGTTAAAAGTTACTAATAGAATTGGATAAAATATTTCCAAATGCTATATCTGAAGGTATATTAATATCCCAACTAGAAATCCTAAAAATTAACAACAATAAAGGCAAACAATACAATTTAGAGGTAGGTAAAAGACTAACATAAATAATGAATCTCCACAGATAACCAATCTTAGTTGTCTGTTGGATGGAAAATCTTATTTCTCTGGTTCTGGTGAGTGTTACCTATTTCTTCTTTGTAGTTAATCTCTTTGAGTATTTTCTCTAGCGCTGGTTTTGAAGACATAAATTCCTTCAGTTTCTGTTTGTCATGGAAGCTTCTTATTTCTCCATCTAATTTGATAGAAAGTTTTGCTGGATAGGAAATTTTTGGCTGGAAGTTGTTTTCTTTCAGAGTTTGGAATATGTTACTCCAAGCCCTTCTGGCTCTCATGACTTGGTTTGGGAAGTCTGGAGTGATTCTAATCGGTTTGCCTCTGAATGTCACTTGGCCCTTTGTTTTTGTTGCCTTTAAGATTCTCTGCTTGGCTTCCACATTGGTCATTTTGACAATTATGTGGCGTGGGGATCCTCTTCTCCGATCCTGTCTAAAGGGAGTTCTATAAGTTTCCTGGACCTGTGTATCAACCTCTTGCTCTATGTTTGGAAAATTTTCTGCTATTACTTCCTTGAAGAGATTGTTGATCCCTTTGGTTTCACTTTCTTTTCCCTCCTCTATTCCAATTATTCTTAGGTTAGCTCTCTTAAGATGGGCCCATATTTCTTCAATGTCAGATTCCTGCTGTTGGATATTTTTTTTTAGATTAGAAACTATGCGTTCATTTTTGGATTGCTCATCTTCTAAGAGCGAGATTCTGTTCTCCATGTGTTCTAATCGGTTGTTTGTGCTTTGAATTGAGGCCTTTACTTCATTAATTGCATCCTTTATCTCTTTTTGGCTCTCTCTGAGTTCTTTTCGAAGCACCTCTATTATTTCTACAGTTATTTTCCTAATTTGATCTTCTAGAAATCTCTGATTTTCTGTTTTATCGGGTTCTGATGTTGTGGGGTTGTGGGCGGTATTCATTGCTCCAGTATTATTCCTCTTTCCCATGATTTCGGATGCTTGTGCCTTCTCTGGGTTCTTCCCTTGGGTCACTATGGCTTCACTTAAGGTGTTCTGGATCTCGAGTCAGTAGTATCTCAGACCCCACTACTCCTTTACTGGGTTTTATCACAGAGTCTCCGACCCAGGGAGTCGATAGAGGCTGCTTTAAACTATGGGGGGTGCCAGGTTGCACGTTCTCCTATGGTGTGATATCTCTGCCACCACCACTCCCTCACTGGGTACAGTGAGGTACAGTACTGGGATTTCTCCTCTGTGGCCCGCAATTTGACTCACTGTTCTTGAGTACGCAGATGTAGCTGTACTTGATTCGGCGAATTCACTGCTGCTGCCGCCGCCGGTGGCAATATGGCGCCGCAGCCACGCCCTTGGCCATGAGGCTGGCGTATTTTTTCTTCTCTGGTTTTGATTTCCACTCTGAATCCCTGCAGCGTGTGCTGAGCTCAGCCACTGGGAGCTTTAAATCCTCTCTGCGCCGAAAGATCCTGCCTGGCTGTTCCGCAGCGGCTCACCTGGCTTGCTGTAGCCGTCCGATGAGTTCGCCGCTGCCGCCGGCAGTATGGCGCTGCTGCCGCGTCCTCGGGCGCGTGTGTCTCCTCTGTGGCCCTGAGCTCTGTTCTCAGTCCGCTTTCTCTCTGGAGCCTGGTGGTTTTTTTGTTTTTCTGGTGATGGTGTTTTCTGGCTATGAAAGGCGCTGGTTTTGTGGTAATGGAGATTGGTTGTTAGCAGGGCTCTTAAGCCCCGCTTTTCTTGGTCGCCATCTTCCCGGCTCTCCCCTTCTTATTTGACCTGTGCTAGTCCCCTCCCCTAAACATGCTAAATGATCAACCTTCTTCTGAGTCTTTAAAGCATGTTAACTGGGCGTGGCGGCACATGCTTGTAATTTCAGCATTTGGGAGGCTGAGGCAGGAGGATCTCAGTTTGTGGACAGCTTCAGCTACCTAAGTGAGGCCCTTTGAAACCCTGTTTCAAGCCTGGCGTGGTGGCGCACACTTGTAACCCCCGCGCTTGGGAGGCAGAGACAGGAGGATAGCACAAGTTCGAAGCCTCACTGGCTTAAGAGACCCTGTTTCCAAATAATAATAATTTAAAAAGTACAAAAAATAGGTCTTGGAGCGTAGCCCAGAGGTAGAAGGGTTTCCAGGAACCCCATACAACAACAAAAACAAAAACAAAAAACCTGTTTCAAAATAAAGAATAAAAAGATAAGGATGAGGGTGTAGTTCAGAGATAGAATGCCCCTGGATTTCATCCCCAGTACCACAAAAAGAAAGAAGAAAGGAAGAAAGGAAGAAAGAAAGAAAGAGAGAAAGGTAGTTGATCTTTTTTCCAAAAATTAAACTATCTGTCTTATTACAGATAGCTTAACCAAATTTTGTACCCAAATTCCATGAACAAGTTTATGAATAGTAAATAAAGTGAATGTTTGTTAATAATACACACCATCTGGCCTACTGTACAGAATTTAAAAGGAGCATGCAGATTAACACAAACAGTTAAGGAATAGTTACTGACAAAGTAAAAATAAGTTCTTTATCCATAACATAAAAATCCTACCACACACAAAACCACAGTATTTCTATCCAAAAACCTATTTTCCTATGATTTTTAAATCTAAAATTGACTGAAAATTGTCATTACAGATATTCCAAAATCAAAATGATCTATACTACAATGTTGCTAGTATACCTAAAAATGATCATAAAAAGAGTATACTTCATAAGGTAACTACAATGACATTCTTGATTATTGCTTTTAAAATTTTAAGTTTAGTAAAATTTTAAGAAGGATGAAAGGAATCCTTAAACATAAATTATTAGAGGCAGTTTTAATAAATTCTTATTTTTGAAATTAGTACTTTGAAAATGAAGGAATAACAGCCTCAGCTACTTAGTGAGGCCCTTCGCAACTTAGTGAGACCCTGTTTCAAAATAAAGAATAAAAAATAGGGCTGGGGATGTAGCTCAGAGGCCAAATGCCCCTAGGTTCCATCCCCAGACCTGCAAAAGAAAGAAAAAAAAGTATTGTCTCAATATTAATGGTTCATGTAAAAACAGGTATAAGAGAAGGTTTCTCAGAAAGATGGATTGTTCATTGTTGTGGTGGTGTGGAAAAACAGTGCTGACTCAGGCAGCCAGCTGGACAGCTGCAGGGCTGAGCCCCAGGGAAACACCAGAAGGCACAGCCCACATCTGTGGTTAACAAAGCAGAGGCACAAACTGGATGAGGCTGAATAATTGCATATGTGGGAACTATAAATGGAGCTGATAACAGCACTAGTTCTATAAGAAATTAGACAAACTGTTTTATTTTCTTTCTTTCTTTTTCTTTTGCTACTAGGGATTGGATTGGACCCAGGGCTGCTCTATTTTACTTTCTGTTTTGAAACGGTCTCACTGAATTTTGAGGCCCTAAGTTGCTGAGGCTGGCCTTGAACCCAAGATCTTCCTTTCTCAGTCTCCCAAGTATTGAGATATAGGCATGAACCACCATGCCTGGCTAGGGTTCCATCTTGAATGCTGGAAATATAGCAGTGAGCAAACAAAAATCGCTATGCTATGCATGATCCCTGAGTTTAACCTTCAACCCCTACCTCCAATGATTGCACTTGTGATAATTTTATTTTAGGTATAGATAAAGACATTAAGATACACTGGCTAAAGATATAATAAATTAGATACTGTTAAGTGGTAAGGAATATATAAAGCAGATACAGGTGACACAAAATATGAGAAAAGAATGGAATTTTATTTATTTATTTATTCATTTTTATTTTTATTGGTGCATTATATTCATACATCCTATTGGGGTAAAAAAAAAACTTGTGTGGACATACATGTACACATCACCAATTTAACCCCTACGCAATTTTCACCCCATTCCCTCCCCATCCCTTCTTTCCTTGCTTGAATTAGTGGTTGGCTTTGATATGTTTAAGTGCATTGTGTGTTTTAGAGAATTTCCTTCTTCCACCCTCCCATCTCCTCATTTAGGTTGTCTTGTTTGCTCCTCTATAGTATTTCCTTTTTCATCTAGAGTTCCTCCTGTGACCCATTTCTTCTTAGCTTTCACATATTAGGGAAAGCATCTGATTTCTTATTTTTTGTGACTGACTAATCTCACTTAGCGTAATGTCCTCCAGTTCCATCCATTTCCCTGAAAAAGATGTAATTGAGTTTTTTTTAATGGCTGAGTAAAATCCCATTGTGTACATATCCCACAGTTTTGTAATCCATTCATCTATTGATGGACATCTTGGCTGGTTCCATAGTTTGGCTATGGTGAATTGTGCAGCTATGAACATAGATACACATGCATTCGTTTGGTAGTTTGGTTTCCTATCTTTTGGGTAGATACCCAGAAGTGGTATTGCTGGATCAAATGGTAGATTTGTTCCCATTATTCTGAGGATTCTCCATAATGTTTTCCAAAGTGGTTACACTAATTTGCAATCCCACCAACAATGTTTTAGAGTTCCCACTTCTCCACATCCTCACCAGCATTTGTTGTCGTTTGTGTTTTGAATGATTGCCATTCTAGTTGGAGTTAGGTGAAATCTCAGGGTAGTTTTGATTTGCATCTCTCTGATTGCCAGTGATGTTGAGCATTTTTTCATGCATTTATTGGCCATCTGAATTTCTTCTTTCGTGAAGTGTCTATTTAGTTCGCTTGCCCATTTTGTTATTGGATGCTTCGTTTTCTTAGTGTTGAGTTTCTTGAGTTCTCTGTATATTCTAGATATTAATCCTCTATCAGAGGGGTAGGTGGCAAAAATCTTCTCCCATTCTGTTGGCTCTTGATTGAGGTTCTTGACAGTTTCCTTTGCTGAACAGAAGCTCTTCAGTTTCATGCAATCCCACATATTGATTCGCCTTTTAATTTGTTGTGCCTTTGGGTCTTGTTGAGAAAGTGTTTATCTGTGCCTATGTGTTGCAGTGTTGGACCTATGCCCTCTTCGAGGAGCCTTAAGTATTCTGGTCTAATTTCCAAGTCTTTGATCCATCTTGAATTGACTCTTGTGCAGGTTGAGAAAGTGAGATTAATTTCCAGTTTTCTGCATATGGTTAACCAGTTTTGCCATCACCATTTGTTGAACAGGCTATCTTTTTTCCAGTATATGTTTTTGGCCTCTTTGTCAAAACTCAATTGGCTGAAAGTGTGTGGACTTGTTTCTGGGACTTCTATTCTGCACCATTGGTCTATGTATCTGTTTTTTTTGCCAGTACCATGCTTTTTTATTACAATGGCTTTGTACTATGATTTAAAGTCAGGTATTGTGATTCCTCCTGCATGTTTTTTTTGTTGCTAAGAACTACTTTGGCTATTCTGGGCTTTTTGTTATTCCAAATAAATTTAAGGACTGATTTTTCCGTCTGTGAGGAATGATTTTAGTAGTTTAATGGGCATTGCATTAAATCAGTAGATCAGTTTTGGGAGGATGGCCATTTTAATGATATTTATTCTGCCAGTCCATGAACATGGAAGATCTTTCCATCATCTAAGATCTTCTTTGATTTCTTTTTTCAATGTTTTGTAATTTTCTTTGTAGAGATCTTTTACCTCCTTGGTCAAGTTTATTCCTAAGTATTTTATTTTTTTTGTGGGAGATCCTCAGTGGAAGTGTTTTCTCAATTTCTTTTTCACTGGATTTATGGTTGGTGTACAGGAAAGCTTCTGATTTTTTAAGATTGATTTTGTATCCAGACACTTTGCTGAATTTGTTGATAAGTTCTATAAGCCTTTTGGTTGAGTTTGTTGGGTTTTCTAAATATTGTATCATGTCATCTGCAAATTGTGAAAGTTAGAGTTCTTCTTTTCCTATTTGTACCCCTTTGATTTCCTTTTTTTTTTTTTTTTTTTGCCTTATTGCTCTGGCTAGAGTCTCTAGCACTATTTTGAAGAGAAGTGGTGATAATGGACATCCTTGTCTCATTCCTGTTTTTAGGGGGAATTCTTGAAATTTTCCCCATTTCATATGATGTTGGCAGTGGCTTATTGTAGATTTCCTTTATGATCTTCAGATATGTTCCTTCTATTCTAATTCTCAGCAGTGTTTTTATCATAAATGGATGTTGAATTTTATCAAATGATTTTTCTGCATCTATTGAAATGCTCATGTGATTTTTGTCTTTGATTCTGTTTATATGATGAAACACATGGATTTATTTTCATATGTTTAACCAGCCTTTCCATCCCTGGGATGAAGCCTACCTGGTCATGGTGTATGATTTTCTTTATGTGGTTTTGAATGCATGTTGCTAATATTTTGTTTAATAGTTTTACATCCAAGTTCATTAAAGATATAGGCCTGTAGTTTTCTTTTCTTCAACTGTCTTTATTCAGTTTGGGTATTAGTGTGATGTTGGATTCATAGAATGTATTTGGGAGAGTACGGGTTTTTTCTATTTCATGAAATAGTTTGAGTAGTATTGGGGTTAGCTCTTCTATAAAAGTTTTATAGAATTCACTTGGGAAACCATCTGGTCCTGGGCTTTTCTTTGATGGTAAGCTCTTTATTGCTGTTTCAATCTCTTTGATTGTTATTGGTTGGTTTAACTGTTCTATATATTCTTGATTCAGTTTAGGAAGTTTGTATTTATCTAGGAAGTTGTCCATTTCCTCCAGATTTTCCATTTTGTTGGAGTATAGTTTTTGAACGTAGTTTCTGATAATCCTCTGGATTTCTATACTGTCCATAGTAGTGTCTCCTTTTTCATCTTTTATCTTCATAATTTGGGTTGATTCTCTCTTTTTTTAGTTAGGTTGGCTAGTGGTTTATCTATCAAGTTAATTTTTTTTAAGAAACCAGCTTTTAGTTTTCTTGATTTTCTGCATTGTGTTTTATTCTCTATTTCATTAATCTCTGCTCTAACTTTAATAATTTCCTGTCTACTACTGGCTTTGGGGTTAGATTGTTCCTGCGTTTCAAGGGCTTTAAGGTGTGTCATTAGGTTATTTATTTGAAGATATTCTGTTTTTCTTATGTGAGCACTCAGTGCTATAATTTTTCCCCTTAATACTGCCTTCAAAGTATCCCAGAGGTTTTGATATGTTGTGTCTTTATTTTCATTTGTTTCTAGAAATTTTTTGCTTTCACCTCTTACATCTTCTATGACCCATTCTTCATTCAGAAGTGTGGTGTTCAGTCTCCACATGTTTATGTTGTTTCTCTGGGTCTTCTTATAGTTGATTTCTAGTTTCATTCCATTATGGTTTGAAATGACACAGGGAAGTATGTCACATTTTTTGAATTTGCTATTGCTCATTTTGTGTCCCAGCATGTGATCTATTTTGGAGAAGGTTCTGTGAGCAGCTGAGAAAAATGTAAACTCCGCTGTAGTTAGGTGAAATATTCTATATGTGTCCAACAGGTCCATTTAATGAATAGTGTTCTTTAGCTCTGAGGCATCTTTACTTACCTTTTGACTGGAAGAGCAGTCTAATATTGTGAGAGGTGTGTTGAAATCTCCCAGTACTATTGTATTGGAATTTATGTGTGACTTCATGTCACAAAGAGTTTGATTTATGAAAGTAGCTGCCCCTATGTTTGGGGCATAGATGTTGATTATTGTTATTTCCTCTTGCTGCCCCTATGTTTGGGGCATAGATGTTGATTATTGTTATTTCCTCTTGCTGGACTATTCCTTTTACCAGTAAAATGTGACCTTCTTTGTCTCTTCTAATAAGTTTGGGTTTGAAGTCTAACTTGTCTGATATCATAGTTGCTATTCCTGCTTGCCTTTGAGTTCTGTTAGCATGGATTACCTTGCTCTAGCCCTTTACCTTGAGTTTGTTACTATCTTTACTTGTAAGGTGTGTTTCTTGTAAGCAGCAGATGGATGGGTTCTGGGTTTTAATCCATTTTGCCACTTTATGTCTTTTCATTGGGGAATTGAGGCCATTGACATTCAGTGTGATTATTGAGAGATAATTTTTAATTTCTAACAAGTTAAGGTTTCATTTCTGTTTGAAATACTGTTTATTCTTCTTTGCTTAGTTGTCTGCTGGATGGAAAATCTTGTTTCTCTGGTTCTGGTGTGTGTTACCTATTTCTTCTTTGTAGTTAATCTCTTTGAGTATTTTCTCTAGCGCTGGTTTTGAAGACATAAATTCCTTCAGTTTCTCTTTGTCATGGAAGCTTCTTATTTCCCCATCTAAATTGATAGATAGTTTTGCTGGGTAGAAAATTTTTGGCTGGAAATTGTTTTCTTTCAGAGTTTGGAATATGTTACTCCAAGCCCTTCTGGCTTTCGTGACTTGGTTTGGGAATGGAGTGATTCTAATTGGTTTGCCTCTGGATGTCACTTGGCCTTTTGTTTTTATTGCCCTTAAGATTCTCTGCTTAGCTTCCACTTTGTTCATTTTTCCAATTATGTGGCATAGGGATCCTCTTCTCTGATCCTGTCTAAAGGGAGTTCTATAAGTTTCCTGAACCTATGTATCGACCTCTTGCTCTATGTTTGGAAAATTTTCTGCTATTACTTCCTTGAAGAGATTATTGATCCCTTTGGTTTCACCTTCTTTTCCCTCATTTATTCCAATTATTCTTAGGTTAGCTCTCTTAAAATGGGCCCATATTTCTTCAGTGTCAAATTCTTGCTGTAGGATTTTTTTTCTAAATTATAAACTATGTGTTTTTGGAGTGATCATCTTCTAGGAGCAAGATTCTATTCTTCATGTGGTCTAAATGATTGTTTATACTTTGAATTGAGGCCTTTACTTCAATGATTGCATCCTTTATTTCTTTTAGACTCTCTCTAAATTCTTTTCAAAAATCCTGTATTATTTCTACAGTTATATTCCTGATTTCATCTTCTGGAGATCTCTGAATTTCTGTGTTATCAGGTTCTGATGTTGCGGTGTTGTGGGCATTCATTGCTCCATTGTTATTACTCTTTCCCATGATTTCTGAAGTTTGTGCCTTCTCTGGATTGTTTCCTGGGTCACTACGACTTCACTTATGGTGCTCTGGATCTCGAGTCTGTGGTAATCTCAGTCACCACTACTCCTTTACTGGGTTGTATCACAAAGTCTTAGACCCAGGGAGTTAATCCAGGCTGCTTGAGACCATGGGGGTGCCAGGCTGTGTGTTTTCCCACGGGGAGTTGCGACTAGGGTGTGGTATCTCTTCCTCAGCTACTCCTTCAGTGGGTTGGACTGCAAAATCTCAGACCCATGGAGATTATCAAAGCTGCACAAGTCCTTGGGGGTGCATTACTGGGATTTCTCCTTTAGGGTCCACAATTTCACTTATGGTTGTTGAGTGCACTGATATGGAGCTGTTGTGGATCCGGTGGTCTTGCCGCCGCCACTGGCAATATGGTGCTGCTACCACACTCTTGGCTGTGAGGCTAGCGTATTTCTTTTCAGGTTTTGAGCTCTGTTCTGAGTCCCTGGAGGGAGTGCTGAGCTTGGCCACTGGGAGTTTTAGACATTCTTTGCACTGAAAAAACTGCTGAATTACACCTGGATGATCTGCAGCTGCTCACTTCAGCTTCTTGATTACCTTTTCCTCTCTGGAGCCTGGTGGGTTGTTGAGTGAGCCAGTCTGGAGCTGTCATGGGCGCGGTGAGTTTGCCGTCGCTGCTGGCTATATAGTGCTGCTTTCGCACCCTCAGCTGTGAGGCTGGTGTATTTCTTTTCTGGTTTTGAGCTCCGTTCTGAGTCCCTTTCTTCTCTGTAGCCTGGTGGTGCTAGGGAAGATGGTGCCTTTGGGGCTCCACTGCTGCAGTGCATGCTAGTTTCTTTTCTGGTCTCTGGTTGTTCTTCTAGCCTTCTTTTTCTCTGTCCCTTGTATTTACAGTTTTTATTTCTGAGCTCATGATGTTTTCTGGCTATGAAAAGGGCTGCTTTTGTGGCAGTAGATATCGTTTGTTAGCAAGCCTTGTAAACACTGCTTTAGAATGGAACTTTAAATAGAACCACCAAGAAAGGCTTCATGGAATGAAGGCATTGGATTCAGTTGTGAAGGAAGGGAGGGGGACCCTCCTTTGTATCTTTAGGAGGGGGCATGAAGAGGTTACTGGGAGATGAGATCAAATTGATGACCTGAGGCTGGGTCACAGAGGACTTCATAGGCACTGAAGGTTTGGGGCTGAGGGGTAACTTTATCTGCCCTTTTTACAGGAGCCCTTTGGTCACTGGACTTTGAGAATAACGAGGGTAAGGCGGGAGATGGGGAGATCATCTGGGGCTCTAGTTAGAATCCAGACAAGATATGGCAGTTTGATCTAGAGTGGTAGTGAGTAGGTGGAGTCTGGATGTATTTTGAAGATAGTATTCAGCTTTTTTTTCTGACCAAAAGATGTGAGGGTATGTACTATTGTGATACAGTTAAATTCCCACTGTTCTCTCCTAATGAAAAAGAAACTTAGGTACTTAGTGAGGTCCTCTGCAACTTAGTGAGACCCTGTTTCAAATAAAAAAGAATAAAAAATGGGGTGGGAGATGTAGCTGGGAGGTAGAATGCTCCTGAGTTCAATCCCTAGTTCCATTACTGCAAACAAAACAAAACAAAACACCCCATGCCCTGATTATTCCTACCTCTTCCCTCAGTCTTGAGGGAGAGCAAAAAGTAAATGGCACTCTCTGCAGAGGCAGTACTATGGGCACTACTTTCTGAGCTCTGTGACTGTAAACACCAACAATCCTGTTTCTTTTCCCTTGATGTCCTAAAAATCTAGCCAGAACCTTGCACACAGGCTCTCAAAAAAAAAAAAAATGTTCCTTTAGGCCAGCGGGTGTAGCACACACTTGTAATCCCAGTACTTGGGAGGCTGAGACAGAAGGATTGCACAGGTTCGAAGCCAGCCTCAGCTACTTAGCGAGGCTCTCAGCAACTTAGTAAGACCCTGTTTCAAAAAAAAAAAAAAAAAAAATATATATATATATATATATGAAATAGGTCTGGGAGTGTAGCCCAGAGGTAGAAAGCCTTTGGGTTCCACCCCAGAGCTACAAAAAAGAAAAAAAAAGTTTCTTTACTGGTGCAGTCTCTACATTTACCAAAGCTATTGTAAAAGACTATATTTTCACATTCTTTAAAGTAAAAATTGTTATGGTTTCAATGGTGGAGATTCTTTTTTTTAATTCAACTAAGGTTGGTTGAATAGAAAAATTAAAACTAACGGGCAGCTCAGTGCAGCTTTAACAAATCTTTATTACAAAATTAGTAGGAAATAGATCAGTAGGAAATATAGAAGGGAAGGAAAGAGCAGCATGCTGACCTGCACGGTGGAGAGCCTGAAAATGGAACTCCGGCCCCCAAATAGATTTTGTATTGATATCTTTTTCATCAGCGTTACCAGGGCAATGGACTAGTTACTTATTCTTTAGCCAGGTGGTGCCTCTTTGACTCTGGACAGTGCACGTACTAAGTGCGAGGGTCAAGAATCTACCTGGCCCTCAGCTCTATTGTATTGGGCAGTATTAGTTGCGCATCAACTAGGGTGCTTTGAAGCCGCACACAGAGTTTACCTTTCCTATATCCAGGCCGAATCCCAGAGGAGGGGAGGTAAACAGAGGCACTGGTTGCCTCTATTATAATTTTAGGGCTAATGGCTTCCGTTGACTGTAGGGCCTTTAATCATTAGAATGAAGGGCAAAGACAGGAGGAACTCTGCACTGTAATCGCTGCAGCCCCTCCCTGCCTGAGCGCCTGCGCAGCACCTAGGCTCTGACTACACTTTACACTTTGGAAATTATCAAAGCAACTTTCCAATACCGGCACCTTAATACATTTTGATGCCTCATCCCAGTACTGGTACAAACATGAATTCAGGAGCCTCCCCCCCCCCCCACACACACACATACTGTTTTACTTTCCAGGGGCTGAGTGTCTTGTGATTAACTGCAACCTGAAAATATTAAGTGAAAATTCCAGAAATAAACTATTTCTAAGGGGTGTGTGTGTGTGTTCCATCCTCAATATGGAATAAAGTTCCATATTGAGGATGGAACTGAGGGCTACACTCCCAGACCTGTTTTTATATTTTATTGGAAACAGGGTGTCACTAAATTGCAGAGAGCCTCACCACTAGCTGAGGATAGCTTCCAACCTGTGCGGTCCTCCTGTCTCTGCCAAGTACTGGGATTACAAGCGTGTGCCATCATGCCTGGCCATTTCTAGGTTTTAAATTGCATGCCCTTCTGAGTTGCCAATGAAATCTTGAACCATCATGCTCTGCTGTGCTCTGGAGGTGAGGTCTCCCTTTGTCCAGCATATTCATGCTGTGTACACTACCCACCCAGCGGTAGCTGTTTTGGTTAGCAGATCAGCTGTTTTGGGACTGCAGTGCTTGTGTTCAAATAACACTTAAATCAGTAATTACCATAAAGGCAACAGTAGTGTTTACAATTTTATTACTGCATATTCTGTAATTTTCTATGACACATTCCTGTTAAAGTTTTACTGTTAAAGTTGTAAATTAAGCTTTACTTCATATGTATGGATAGGAAAAAACAGTATAAAGAGCTTTGGTGTTGGCCATACCTTCACACTCTACTCTCAGTCTTGGAAGGACCCCTCCGGATGAGAGGGGTACTGTAATAAACTTGAAAGTAATACTCAGCCACACTGGTTGCACAGGCACAAGTTAAATTTTGTATTTTATTATTAAGGGCACCATGCTGAAACGCTGTCAATTGGTAAATGTTCTGAAACCCCTGCATCTTCATTAATACCAGCTCAACCTTTAGTTGTTTGGCGGAGGAGGCTGATTAGTTCCCCACAGCCCAGACTAAGCACGGACTATCCCGACTTGCGCATCCATCTCAGAGTTAACCCTGTACCTGCAGCGGGGCCCGACGGGAGTTGTAGTCCCCTCCGCTCCCCGCGCCGGGGCGCGGCGGCAGGGCGCCCCCAGCGGCAGGCTGGGGAGGGACGCCGGCCGAGGTTGCCTGGCAACCAGGGAGCGGGCGTGAAGGAGGCGGGTCCAGCGCCGCACCTGGACGCCGCGCACCTTCCAGCCCCGCGGGCGGCCGAGGCCGGCTGCTAAAGCGGATTCCAGGCGTCCCCGCCCGAGCCCCCCGGTCGCCCGCCGCCTCCCGCCCGCCGGCCTGGGGACATGCTGGAGTCCATCCGCGTGACGGGTGAGTGTGGCAGGGAGGGCGCAGGCCGCCTCCTTTTGTCACTTACTGTGGGCTGCAAACGCGGGACCTAGCGAATCGCCTGCCGAGGTACAACGTAGGCATTATTAAATCCGATCGCAAAGCATGTTAAGTGTGTTATTATGCACTATAATCTTCGAGAATGTTCATGAAAAATCAGAGCTAAGCAAAAGAACACATCTGAACGTATCAGTATTTATACTGTACATATTTGCGTGTGTTTTTATTTTTAAACACTGAAGACATTTTGAGTTGATATTATTAGTGAGCCTAAAACGGGTGTCAATGCATACCGTAGGTCTAAAAGTTTACCTGCCTTTTATTATTTTAAAAATCTTGCATAATATTAAAATCTTTCTAAGCCATTATCCCGGCATTTGATTCTTCATGAAAACATTTCTTCAAGATAGGCTTGATAATGAACGACAGAGTAAAGGGAAATACCTAATCCTCAAACCAGGGTCAAAATAAGGCCTGGATCTTAAATTTTAAGACATTGTAGTGCCTAATAGACCATTTTATGTGCATTTTTAAAGTGAAAACCTAATTTCCTTTCCAGTGAAATATTTATAATCTTAATTTTATACTATTTTACTTGAGACTCAATGTTATAAAATACAGAGCCCGACAGGTGTGGCGGCATACTCTTGTAGTCCAGTACTTGGGAGGCTGAGACAGGAGGATTCCATTTGGAAGCCAGCCACGGCAACTTAGCGAGGCCCTCCACAAGTTAGTGAGATGCTATTTCCAAATAAGAAATAAAATTGGGCCAAGGTTTAGCTCAGAGGTAGAATGTATCTGGGTTAATCCCTAGGGCAACAATAAATAAATAAACAAACAAACAAACAGAGGCAGTTTTGTTGAGGGTATGATGTTGATGTTACTCAGAGCTAAGATCTGAAAGACAGCTCACATTGGCACCAGATGTTTTAAAAAATCTAATTTGATGTAGATTTGATTTTCATCTCAAAACACAAGTCAAAAATTACTCTAAAATACCATTCCTTTACGTTATGGAGCAAGGCTTTTCAACCTCAGCACTATTAACTTTGGATAAGATAATTCTTTGTTGCAGAGCACTGTTCCCTCCCTTCTCCCATACACACAGAGTTATGACAACCCAAAATGTCTCCACATATTGCCAGATATCCCCTGAACTGCAGAGTTGTTCTCCCTATCTCTATTGAGAACACTGCCTTGAAGCAAAATACAGATTCTTTCCTAATTCAGGTTTGGGAATCATCTTGATTTAGGAATCACATTGATTAAAATCATTTCTCCAAAGCCTAACAGTTGTAAAGAAAATGTGATTAAAACAATGTAGTAGCTGGGTGTGGTGACGCACGCTTGTAATCCCAGCATTTGAGAGGCTGAGACAGGAGGATTGCAGGTTCATGGCCAGCCTCAGCTATTTAGTGAGGCCCTTTGCAACTTAGTGAGACTCTGTTTTAAAGTAAAGAATAAAAGATTAGGGCTGGGAATGTAGCTTGCAGGTAGAAATGCCCCTGGGTTTTATCCTTAGTACCGTAACAACAACAACAGAACAATATTAGTATTAGAAAGTGAGTATTCTCATCAACTAGTGTGCGATTGGAAACGGATCCTTTGATATTTCAGTATATGGAGTTGGAAGCTTGAGGAGAGATACTTTATACAATAGTAGACTACTACTATTGACTTAATTCCCTTTGCATAAGTTGTGGCAGTCCATTTGTCAGTCTGTCTGTGTGTTGCATACCTGGACAGGTTATTTGGCAAAAAATTTCTGTAGTATAGTAAAATTTAAACCATCACTTGAGACCATTCAAGACTCAAGTTTACAGTCACTTTAAAAATAACTGACCAGGTCATTTTTCAATATAGTTCCTTTATTTGTTCCATATAGTGCTTGACTAAAACAATCCTAGAGCCTGTACCCAGCATTTCACTGAATAACAGAAAACCTAATTTGGCCAGCCAGAAACTTTATGAAGGATGGCTTAGCTAAAAAGATGTTCTCCTCTTCCCTGGTTGTCCCCTCACTATTGAGTATCTCAGAAGCTTGTGTTGTTCTGGTTAGCAGGAGAACTCGATTATGGTTAAGCATACTGGTGGAAATGCATTCCTTTCTTTCAGCTTTAAAAAAAGGTTACAAATGTACAACAAACTGGTTGTTTTATATTTCAGGACCAAAACACTTGTTTCTGAAATGACTTCCTATATAATATCTTATCCACTTTTGAGTTAGTCATGATTTAAATATAAATAAATATAATAAATTAAATATAAATAAATATTCTGATGGAAGTTTAAGGGAGTAAGATGACATAAGATATTTATGATGTTTAAAAATGGAATCAAGACCAGGGTATGGCACATGCCTATAATCCTAGTACTTGGGAGGCTGAGACAGGAGGGTTGCAAGTTCAGGGCCAGCCTCAGCAACTTAGTGAGCCACTCTGCAATTTAGTGAGACTCTGTTTCAAAATAAATTAGGTAGGACTGGCAGTTTAGTTCAAAGAAAGAACATCCCTGGGTTCAAGTCCTTGTACCACAAAAAGAAGATCTGAAAAGGTCTCTGCCCTCTCATAGCCTCTTAAAGAAGAAGCATTTATTATACCAAAGCCACTAAAACGTTGATTCTAAAATGTAGAATGAATCCAGGTGTGGTGGCACATACTTTTAATCCCAGTAATTGGAAGGCTTAGACAGGATAATTGCAAGTTCAAGGCCAGCCTCAGCAACTTAATGAGACACCATTTCAAAAAAATAAAATCAATGGGGCTGGAGGTGTAGATCAGAGATAGAATATCCCAGAGTTCAATCCTTAGTAACACACACACACACACACACACACACACACACACACACTTAGAATTGTTTATTACTTTATGTTAATATTAAACTTACTTTGAAAATGAAAATTTAATGATTACCCCATTTATGTTACTCCCTAGGGTGTTTCTATAAGGAACTAAATATAATATTGAATATAATAATAATGTTAACAATAATGACAGTTAACAAAGGCTGCTCAGTATAAGCCAGCACTGTTTTCAGCACTTAAAATTTATTTTTGAAAAATCCTCACACCAGTACCATGAAGCATGTATTATTATTATTATCCCAATTTAATAGGTGAGGAAACTGGCACAAAGACGCTGAGTGACTTCGTCAAGGTGACACAGTTCCTGATGGGCAGAGGCAAGATTCTAGGCAGACAAGCTCCATTCTAGAGCCTGCATTTGCAGCCACTCTTGAGAAAATCAGCATATCATCATAATATCTGTACAGTGGTTTGAGCCACAAAACCCAGGATCAGGATCTCATTTCAATACCACGATGCTGCATCTAGGCATGGGCGTGTGGCTCTGTAATCCCAGCACTTGGGAAGCTAAGACAGGAGATTCAAAGTCAACCTCCGCACCTTAGCAAGGCCCTCAACGTGTCAGTGTTTCAAACCAAAGGATAAAGCAGGGCTGAGGGTGTAGCTCAGAACACTCTTGGGCTCAATCTTCCGTACCATCAAAAACAAAAGCAAACAACAACAGCCAAATCAGTGTTACATTATTCAAGGTGTTGATTTTTTAGTTTTTATCACAGCAAGGGTATAATTTTTGCCTAGAAAGATCATAATTTACTTAAATATAAATTTATTGATTTCAAAATAGGAAAACAAGGGCTGGTGGTGTAGGTCAGTGGTGGAGTACCTGGCTAGCATGTTCAGGGCCCGAGGTTCAATCCCTAGCACTATAAAAATAAAAAACAAAAAGTTAAATTAGAAAATAAGACATTTTTTCCATGTAACACAAGATTATGTTAATTTATGCAGTTTACACTTTTTTGTTTTTGTTGCTGTTTTTTTTTTCTGTTTAGTTTTTTGGTGGTTCTTTCTGGGGGTTGAACCACTGGGCATTCTACCACTGAGCTACATGCTACATCCTCAGCCCTTTAAATTTTTTATTTTGAGACAGAGTAAGAGTCAGTAAGTTGTGATTCTCCTGCCTACTGAGTCCCTGGGATTTTGTGACTTTCTACTAACTTTATTTTGTTTGTAATGTAAGAAGTGATTAATGAGTCATCTGGACATGAAGCCCCTTTCTAAGTTTCTAACAAAAGTGAATGTTTAAAGATAAGCTGGACCTGGTGGCTCATGCTTGTAATCCCAGCATTCAGGAGGCTGAGACAGGAGGATCACAGTTCTCAGACAGCCTCAGCTACTTCGTGAGGCTCTTCTTGACTCAGTGAGACTCTGATTAAAAAAAATAAAAAGACATTTCATTGTCTTTTTTTATATCAAGAGAAAAGATATTTCTGATGTGCTAAACAAACTTTTGGAGGTAAATTAGTAGCATGATTATTTTAGCCATTGCTGTGAGTCACCTTTAAATAAAAATAAATAAAGAGACTAAAAAAATAGTATGAGCAGTGTAGCTCAGAGGTACAATGTCCCTGGGTTCATTCCCAGTAGTGCAAAAAATAAAAATAAAAAATAAAAGTACTGGAGACAAACCAGGCATGGTGGTGTGCACTTATAATTCCAGTACTTGGGAGACTGAGATAGGAGGATCACAAGCTCTAGGCCAGCCTCAACAATTTAACAAGGTGCTCTAGAACTTAGTGGAAGCCTATTCCAAAATAAAAATAAAATAGAGTTGGGAGTGTAGCTGGGAGGTAAGACTGTCCCTGGGTTCCAGGTTCCATCCCCAACACCCTCCCATACGAGAGACAAAAGTGTTCTTCAGGCTAGCATCTCGCCGTAGCGGGAGTACACAGAGACACCGAGCTCCTTTTGTCCTACAGCGGGCACCAGCCATCAAAACTTGTCTTCAGCCTCACTAATTATTTCATTTTCTTATACCTTCCTGGAATGATTTTTTTCCTTTATCCTTCAGGCAATCAAATTACCTGTCCATTCTTTTCTTTCAAACATTCTCTTCCTAGGCTATCTCTCTGACCACCATGAGCAGGGTAACGAACAAACAAAACTAAACTCAACTGTGCTGTAATAGAGTTTAAAAGTCCACTGTTGGGGGAGGTCACCAAACAACAAATGTAAAACTGCAACCAGGACCATTACTTCAGTAAAGAGATACAGGTGTTATGAGGGTCTGACACAGAGAAGTCAAAGACTTCCTTAACTGAAGAGTAAGTGTGAACCTTCCAGCTCGTGCAGGCTGTCGTATCTGGGGAGAGGACATTAAGTATGAGGGATTGACAGAAGGAGAGAGGCTGCGGTGGAGAGAACAGACCGTCTTGTGAGGTGAGCTGCAAGGGACCTGACTGTGGTTGGAGTTCTGACTTCACCCGGAGTGGAAGGCCCCGGAAAAGTTTGGTTTTTTTTGTCACAGTCTCCGTCATTTTAGATGACGTACAATCTGATTCTTACAATGCCTCCTTGTCACAGGTACTTAGAATGCCCTGTTTCTAACTGTAAAGACAACATGCTCAACAATTTTAAACCCCAAAACAGCACTGTCACGTAATAAGTGCTGTACAGTTTTAAAGAATCAGAAATACAGTCAAGTTTTTGAGTTCTTGAATGACATTAGCAGTGCCTCTTATCCTTAACAGTTGAAAAACTACACTGCACTGGATGCTGTTGGATTTAGAGGGATTATAGAGGTTATCTATTGCAATATCGAAAAATTGGGCCATAGCTATGTTTTTAAAGACAGTGATTTTTTTTTTTTTTTGGGTGGTACTGGGGTTCCTGGAAACCCTTCTACCTCTGGGCTACACTCCCAGACCTATTTTATACTTTTTATTTGGAAACAGGGTCTCCTGTCTCCACCTCCCAAGCATGGGGATTACAAACATGTGCCACCACGCCTGGCAAGACAGTGATTTTTTAAAATACAACATTTAAAAAGTGGTGTGCAAGCCAGGTGTGGTGGTGCACACTTGTAATCCCAGTACTTGGGGGGATCGCAGGTTCACAGACAGCCTCAGCCACGTAGTGAGGCCTTCTGCAACATAGTGAGACCCTGTTTCAAAGTAAATAATAATAATAATAATTATAATTATAATGATGATAATAAAAAGGGCTGGAGGTGTAGTTCAGAGGTAGAATGCCCTGGGTTCAGTCCCCAGTATTGAAAAAAAAAAGTAATGTGCAGTGCTGCTCTGGGGATATAGCTCAGTAAGGCACTTGTCTAGTATGTGAGAGGCCTTGGGTTTGATTTCCACCCCTGAAAAATAAGGGTTAAGATGTAATTTCTATATAGTATAGTTAATAAATTTTAAATGTGTGGTCTAACAAATTTGTAGACATGAAACCATTGCTCAGAACAAGATAAAAGACTGTTTCTAGCACCCAGTAGGCTCTTTTCCAATTTATGACCCCTCCATCAAAGGTAACTACTGTTCTGACTTTTAATATCATAAATTAGTTTTGTTATTTTTGAATTAATATACATGGAATTATATAGTATATGTTCCTTTTCTCTGGCTTTACTGTCTGAGGTTCATCCATTTTGTTGCTTACAATCTCAGTTTTTCATTGCTGGGTAGTGTTCTGTTTTATAGTACATCACAATGTGTTCAATCTTTTCCTTTTCTTTCGTTTTGGTACTGGAGATTGAACCCAGGTACATTCTGTCTCTTAGCCACACTCCCAACCCTTTTTTATTTTTGATTTTTAAACGATGTCTCACTAAGTTTCTGAGGATCTTGCTAAATTGCTGGGGCTGGCCTTGAAGCTACAATGCTTCTGTCTCAGCCTCTTAAATGCTGAGATTTCACATATATGCCAACACACCCTGCTTATTTATTCTAATACTGATAGACATTTGAGTTTTCAGTGATAAGATGCTTGAAAAATTAAAGTGTTTATCTTGTTTATGATTATTTAATTTTGTTCTGCTCCTTTTTTATTGTGATGAAGTATGTGATGAAGTAAACTATTGTTTTGTGGTGTAAACAAGCTCTCAGGTTTAAGTAGTGAATATGAAATTGTGCCATTTGAGGTTAGGAATGAAGCTCAGTAGTAGAGAGCCTTTTAAGTGTGTGTGAGCCCTGGGATCAAGTGCGTGAGCCCAGGATCATAAAAATAGGGGCAGGTGGAGGGATCACAATTTTGTAGGCCAAGTTTGTTGACTGGTATTTTTCCACCAGGCTTTATTTCTGGTCATCTACCCTCCAGCCAGGACCTCGTCATTCCTGTGAAACCTCAGCCATTCCAAGCTGTGGAACACTAAGTTCAGTGAGCAGTTTCCCCTTCTCCCTGTTCTTTCAGATGAGGAATGGGAGACACTGATGGGTTTAATGATTAGGCTAAGATTACAGACAGGTCATTGAAAGAGCTGGGACTGTAAGCCAGGAATTCTGGTATCCTTTTCTCCTGTTCTAGATACATAATAAATTTTCATTGTGTTGGTAATTTCAGAATTTACCTACTTGTGTGAACACACACTACTATGAATTTTAATGTTGAAAATATGACTATTTTCAGTAACCAGGTTTGAATGAGAATTTTCTTTGATCAACAAATTATTCCCTTGAAGATTTTAATGATATAGATGCTGATGGCTAAACTGTTAAGTATATAGTGTCTACCTTTAATGTAACATATTATGGCTTTTTAATCACCTTATCACTTTGGGGACATAATAAGTTGTACTTCCTCTAAATCTGCTTATGCTTAAAAAAGGTTTTTTATTTATTTTTGTGGTACTAGGGTGGAACCCAGGGTCTAACTGAGTTGCAAAGGGCCTCACTAAGTAGCTGAGGCTGTCTATGAACCATGATCCTTCTGTCTCAGCCTCCGAAATGCTGGGATGATAAGTGTGTGCCACCAGGCCTGGTAAAAACATTTTAATTTCTCATGAGAAATGAGTAAAAAAAATAGAAGGTTCTTAGCCAGGTCCGGTGATGCACACCGGTAATCCCAGTACTTGGGAGGCTAAAACAGGAGAATTGTAGGTTTGCAGCCAGCCTCAGTAACTTAGTGAGGCCCTCTGCAATTTAGTGAGACCCTGTTTGGAAATAAAATGATAATATACAGCTAGTGGGGTGTAATTCAGAGACAGAACACCCTTGGGTTCAATATCCAATAACACACACACACACACACACACAAATAAAAAATAAAATCTTTAATTGATTGTGCAGATAATTAGATCTTATTAGCCTTTTATTGTGTTCTAATGCATGTTCAAAAGCTATTTTTCACAAAATACAAATATTTAAAATTATAAGTACAGTTTTTGTGTGTTTGTATATTACTAGAGATTGAAGCTATACCCTTCCTTCAAGCTATACCCTTATAGCTTATTTTATTTTTTATTTTGAAACAGGGTCTCAGAAGTTCCTGAGGCCTTGCTAGGTTGCCAAGGCTGGCTTTGAACGTTGTGAACCTTCTGTCATTCTCCCCAGTATTGAGGTTTTAGGTGTGTGCCACCACAACCAGCTACAAATACAGTATTTTAGGTTCTCTAATACTTAACATAATTGCAATATAATATGTGTGACTCTGGGAAATTAACTCATCATCTTGTATGAGTTCCAGGAAGGACCAGATGCCTTATTCTTATTAACTTTATGGAATCTCCAACATTTGGCAGGATTGGCATGCATGAAATCAGTTCCCCCTCGGCAGTGAGACTTCACTCACTAGCAGATGGAGCTTTAAAGGGACTGATGCCCAGCATCTAGGTAGATCACTAGGAAGTGAACTGACAGGCCACAACTCCTGGAGAGATGGCTTCTGTCAGCCACCCTCTGCCACCTCTACTTCTCATGGAGGGTTTTTACAGGAAGTTTAGGTCTTTTAAAATAATATCCTCAAGTATATGTTATTTGACAAAATTGTGAATTGGCAGGTCATTGATGCTTTATGACAAAACAAAAGAACTCAATGAGATCAGCTCTTTAGTCACAAAGCTACTAAGTCTTAAGAATCAAAGAATCCATTTTTGCATTGAGCATTTTTTTAAAAAATCAGCACAACACATGTAATGATCCATTGAAACAGGGCTTCTTCAGGGTCATTTTATTGTTTAATTCGGTTTAACGTTCTCCCTTTTTACTATGAAGATCAAATGTGCTAAGAACTTGGTTACCTTCCTTTACCTTTCTGGCTGCTCCTTGTCCTTACGACTAGGCTTATGATACCCTTATTCTTATCTCCATTCTCCTTCTCTTTTCCTTTTAGTGTCTGTTTCAGCATTGCTTTCGTTATTATTTTTTCCTAAACTTAGGGTGTCTTGGGGGAAACGAGCATGTTCTTGAGCCTTGGGCCACAGCCTGTGTCCTCTGTCTGAGCTTGTTTGCCTTGCTAGTTTTGACTATCAGTTGGTGACACTAAAGTCTGAAACTGCTGAGAAACTGGAATGTACCACCCTGTGATGAAAATTTTCTTTGTCTTGGCATTTTTGCCTGTTTGAATCTTTAACATTTTTTGAATGACTTCTTTATAAAAATCCTCTTCAATTAAACTTGTACTTAGAGTGACATTTAGCCTCTGCAAATTCATACTCTATGTTTTAGACACCAGAATTCAAATTTCACATGCAGTCCTAGAAAATGTAAGTACAAGACCTTAAAGTACTTTACATATTGGGTTATTGTTGTCCACTTGTGGCCTGGTGCTATGTCTAAGCCCTGTGACTTCTGGGCTATAAAAATTTTATGTTTAGCACAGGGTGTTTTTACTTTGCACAATTGATTTCGGGGAGGAATACTTCTTTGTGTAGGATACTCTGTTGTGAAAGTTATTTAATATCACCCTACCCTTTGGTCAGAAGATGACAGTAGCCCCTCCCAGTGTGATGGCCAGAAAGTCTCTTAGAGCACAAGTCGCCCCCAATTGAGACCTAATGACATTTCCACTTCTGCAGTGCTCTCCTCATTAAAATACGAATGATTCCAGAACTGTGAATACCTGTTTATCCAGAATGGTTGGATATGTTTAGGGTGTTTATTCATTTATTCAGAGAACATTACTGTTCAGATGAGCTGGATTTACGGGAGCTCAGGAGTCCGAAAGCCCCACCTGAGATCTCCTCACCTGATCCCTTCACATTGCGTGGTTCTTTCTCCTCACTCTACGTTACTATTGATGACTTTAGTTTTTGACCTTTAATCATATGCTAACTGTATTACTAATCAAAGCTTTACAGGAATGCCTTATTTCAGAGTCAAGTCAGAATAGAAGCTGATTATAAGCAGGAACAATGTATAGAATTGATATAGAATTATTAAGAAAATAAACCAATTATTAATACTGAATGACATTATTAAAACATGCTTAGACATACATATGTTTAGTCTGAAAAATGATTTTTGAGATAAATACAACATTGATGTCCTTTTACTGATGACTACCTTTATATGTAGTCCAGATTTCAATATTATATTAGCCTTAGAAGTACCTTGAGCTGGGCATGGTGGCGCACGCTTGTAATCCCTGCGCTTGGGAGGCGGAGACAGGAGGATTGCGCAGGTTCGAAGCCAGTCGAGCTGGCTTAAGAGACCGTTTCCAAATAAAAGTATAAAAAATAGGTCTGGGAGTGTAGCCCGGAGGTAGAAGGGTTTCCAAGAACCCCAGTACCACCAAAAAAAAAAAAAAGTACCTTGGATTTTACATTGATATTAATAATTCTATTAATATATTCTTTATGAAATTCACATTTGTATAGAGTATTCAAAATATGTATGCATATTATCTCACATCTATATTTCACCTTGATCTATATAAATGGTTTGAAGTTGAGTAATTTTACATATAATTTAACATATATATGCTGTGGGGAAAAGAAATGATAGTGTTTAGCTTGACCACACTTAGATAACACATCCATTTAATATTTATTTATTTATTTATTTATTTATTTTTTGCAGTACTGGGGATGGAACCCAGGAGCATTCTACCGCCAACCTATACTCCCCAGCCCTATTTGGTATTCTTTATTTTGAAACAGGATCTCACTGAGTTGCGAAGGGCCTCACTAAGTAGCTGAGGCTGTCCGCGAACCGCGTACCTCCCGTGTCAGCCTCCCCAGTGCTGGGATTACAAGCGTGCACCACCATGCCTGGCTCCCCATTTAATATTTAAAATATCTCTCCTAACGATTGTTGTAAAATTATAGTGTTTGCAGAAACTTCAGAGTGCTTTTCTCATAACTAATTTGTTTCATGTGGCATCTTTGTTATTTCTTTTGTTTTGATTTTATCTGTTACCACAGAGAAGCTTCACTGGCCTGAGCAAGAACTTGCCAAGAAGTCTGTTCTAAATGCAGAAGATTCATTCGTCATCGATAGCAAGAAAAGCCTTTCACATTTATCCTCTGGGATACTGAAGGACATTTTCACAACTGGAACCAGTAGTTACAATGTCCTATTACAGAGCAAAGAGGAGAGAAAGCACCATTCACAAAAACAGTCTTCCTCCATCTACACCAAAAGATGTAGAAAACCCAGCAAATCTCCTAGCCCTTCTCATAGTAAAGATCCTTGCGGGATGAAAGCCCCGGTGCCCATGGCAGGCAGTGGCACTTGGTATTGCCTGAAGAGGCAGCCTACTGTTTTTGTCACGAGGCCCATGTCAAGTCCTGTGAAGTTTACACATGATATCTCTGTTACAGGGAGCAGCATCGTACCGCCACCTAAACCCCAAAGCAAGGTCAAGCGACGCCACTTGTCCATGGCTTCAAAGCCAAAGCAGCAGCCTCAGCTGTCCAGAAGCTTTGAAAAGGCCGATGACTCTTCTGGAAAGAGATTTTGTATATTGACTGCTATAAAGCCTACCAACTTAGAGAAAGAAAAGCTGAAATTCTTCAAGTCAGACTATACCTACAATCCTCGATTCGAGTATGCTAACCCTTCTCTGCCAAGTGTGTTAGCCAAGCACAGCAACGCATCTGACCGATTTCTTAAGCAGGTAAAGTACCACTTTGGTAGTAGCGTTTCATTTTTATGTAGCTAAAGTAATTATCATTTACAAGCAAAAAGACATTTAAAAGTGTTCCATTTAGTTGGGCGTGGTGGTGCACATTTGTAATCCCAGCATTTAGGAGACTGAGACAGGAAGATCACAGTTCCCAGACAGCCTCAGCTACTTAGTGAGGCCCTTTGCAACTCAGTGAGATCCTGTTTCAAAATAAACTATAAAAAATAGGGTTGTGGCTGTTTCCAAAAAAAAAAAAAAAAAAAGACCCTGTTTCAAAAAAAAAAAAAAAAAAGTATAAAAATAGGTCTGGGAGTGTAGCCCGGAGGGTAGAAGGGTTTCCAGGAATCCCAGTACCACACAAAAAATATATTTATAGTTGTGGGTGTAGCTTGGAGGTAGAATGTTCCTGGGTTCCATCCCCAGAAAGAAAAATAGGGCTGGGGGTATAGCTCAGAGGTAGAATGCCCCTGGGTTCTATCCCCAGCACTGCCCAAAAAAAAAAGTTTCAATTATTCACATATCTACCTAGGACACACATATATGACAAGAAGTCTCCAGGTGAGTGGTATTGCCTATTACCTACACAGAACAACTTTGTACCAATCTAAATCTGTAAAGAATCTATTATATAGACTCTTTGTGATAGAGAGTAACTATTATTGAAGAAAACTTCAGATTCTGGTTACAAGCTTTTGTTCAGGAGTTATAAATTTATGACTTATTATCTGGGCTATCAACAAGTGTTGGATAGCCCAGGCTATCCATGTCTTTGTTTTCTAGTTGAGTTTGTTTGTGTGTTTGTTTTTGTTTTGTTTTGTTTTGTTTTGTGTATCAAAGATTAAACATAGGGCATTCTACCTCTGAGCTACATCACCAGTCCTTTTTATTTTTGGCTTTGAAACAGGGTCTTTCTAAGTTGCTTGGACTGACCTTGAACCTCCAATCCTCGTCTCAACCTCCCAAATATTAGGATTATAGATGTGCACCACTGTTCCTGGCACTAATTGGGTTTTTAATGGCTTAGATGGAGAATTCAAACTCTGGTTCTTCCAAGCTCCTTCATTCCCACCTTGTTTAGGTTCCTTTAGGCAGTTGGTAGGCCCAGACTTGATTCTTGACCAGGAGCTTGTTAATACCTCACTAAAACTACTAATCGGCTGGGCTTGGTGGTGCACTCCTGTAATCCTAGTACTTGGGAAGCTGAGACAGGAGGATCACAGGTTCAAGGATAACCTCAGCAAGTAGTGAGACTCTCATCAACCTAGCAAGACTCTGTTTAGAACCAAAAAATAAAACAGGGCTGGGATGTAGCCTGGAGATAGAATGCCTCTGGTTTCCATCCCCAGTACCATAAATAAAATAAAATAAAATAATCATCATCTAATAAATACTCAGCATTCATTTAAGATGAAAATAATGGGATTTCAAACACTATCTTCAAGGTTATCAAATCATAATGTGAATGATAATAATACTTTCTGAATTGCTTAATTTAGACTTTACTACAGAGGTTTTTGTTTTATAGGGCTATGATAGACTTCGAAACTTCATGTAAGTATTTGATGAGAAATTGGCTGACATGTACCTGCAGGGCATAGTTTTAAGATGATAAAGGCAAGCTACATTTGATTGAATATACTCTGGACAGGTTTTTTATAATACTTTAGCCTCAAATCTGCATTGTCAGTGATTGAAAAACATATCTGTAGAATAGATAAAATTGTGCGGTTCTGTTTGTATCTGATGCTTGCCCTATCTTAGCATTTTTGTTGATAATACAGTATAGTTCTTCATTCTTATGGCCAGAAGATTCTTTTCTGTTCACTATAAATGACAAAACCTGACCACTCTTTTAAAACCAATATGTTCTGTGTTTTTTAAGGGGAGAAGGGGTGCTGAGAATTGAACCCAGAGTCTTTCAAATACTAGACAAGGTGTAGACTGAGCTACACCCCAGCTCTGAAATATTATATAAAACTTATTTTAAGATTAAAATAATTTTAAGCATGCTACTTATTTTTCTTTGTTAGAAAAAGTCATTTCCACTGCTTACACACACACACACACACACACACACACACACACACACACACACATTCCCTTCGGCATGCCCCTCTTTTAAATATGTACTGAGAGTATGCTAAAAAGATTGTGACTCGGATTGAGAAGTTATTATCATAAAGTGTATTTTGGGATGGGGAAGGCAGCATTAACATAGTGATTGTGCATTTAGGTCTACTACTTACCTCATGTATAAGATGGAGTAAAGGGGACAGGGCTACAGCTCAGTGGCAAAGTGCTTACCTAACATGCCCAAGGCCTTGTGTTCAATCTCTAGCATTAAAAAAAATGCCAGAAACTTTCCTGGTTTACCTTGTGCAAACTGGAGTAAAGGCAATGCCTAAAGAGGTGGTCTTGGTGGTTAAATGAGATAATATTTTATCCACGTCCTGCACTGAGCATAGTGCTTGGCACGTCGTATGTGCTAATAAAGTTTGTTATTTGTATTCTGGCAGTCATTCTCATGTCTTTTTGGTGGAAATTATAATTGAGTGACAAGGGATTTCATGAATGTGAGATGTATAATTGTGAAAATGCTATTTACTTTTTTCCTTTAGTGCTGAAAGATGCTTCATATTTTTTACACACACACACACACACACACACACACACACACACACACACACACTGTTTTGAGGGGAGTCTGCAGTCTCAAGCCCTGCACATTGGAAAAGAAATGTATAACCATTAGGACATTTGGTCAGAATTGGTGCTTTCTCATTTCCCTATGAGACAACTTGGGTTCATCAGCAAACCCCAAATTCAGAGTTGACACTGCTTCACCTTTAGCTTTACAATCTTTCTTTTAACCCATTTTCAGCAGCTGGATGTTGAACCTGTACTTGAATTGCTTGAAACTTCTAAGTAGTATCAGCAAAGCTATCTGGCTCTTGCTTCCAACGCCACATTGAAGGAAATGTTCTCAATATGTCAGATCTACAGTTTAAACCACTTCAAATAAAAGAAATTTGTAGAACAAGGCCTCTGGAGAAACATGCTTAATTTCCTCTTCAGATCCAAGTGAATTATGACCTGATGTCATACTCCTTCCCATCCCCACTGTGAAGCTACACAGCTTCAGGGCTGGTCTGCAGGACTCAGAATGTCCTTGCCAACCCCCAGCTGCTAGTCTCCTGAGTCTCACAGTCTGGACCTATAAAGGCAGCTAATCGTTGGAGGATGACTGTGGCCCTCTTGTAGCTCACAGACAGCCTAGCACCAAGGCAGTGCTCAGGGCTGGCCATCCCTAGTTGGTCTCCCCAGCATCATCAAGAGGTTCCAGGTTCGTTCTAGTCTAGGCAGTAGGGCCCTTGACAGGCACTCAGGCCCAAGAGGAAGGAGGCACAGGGCATCCAGCCTGGGCTGCAGGAATGGAATGTAAGTCTAGGTGGAGCCTGTTGAACTCTGCTTAGCTCCTTGCTGGCAGCCTTGATAGCCTCAAGTAAAATGCAAGCCCTCAAGAATGATCAAGGAGCATCTTCTCATGGCCCTGGCACCCTCTCTGTGTATCACAGAAACAGTGTTTGTGTGTGTTACTAGGGATTGAACCCAGAGGCATTCTATCTCTGAGCTATACCTCCAACTCTATTTTTTTATTTTGAAATAGGGTCTCACTGAGTTGCTGAGGCTGGTGTCAAACCTGTGATTCTCCTGTCTCAGCCTCCCAAGTACTGGGATTATGGGCATGCCCACAATGCCCCGCAAGAGTGTTTGATGTTTCTCAAAAAAGGCATTTTCATCATAACCATACTATTTAAGAGTTATTATTTGATATTAGTATATTGCATATCTAAGTGAAAAACTATTCTGTTTGTGTAATTTAGTGCCCCAAATTTTCTCTATTACTTAAAGTTAATGGAAGTTAGTTGTTCCATACTGTCAAGGTTAGCCTGGCTGAACTGAAATCAAAAGGGAAGAACCGATTCTTAGAGCTCTTTTTTTTCTGCACAAAACAGCATAATATATTAATGCATTGACATTTATAGAGTTCAGATGTCAAAGTAAATACCTCAGTGGAGCAACTTTGTTAGGAAGGAAATTCTGATTTTTTGTCTTCCTAGTTAGCAAACGTTATTCACTTGTAGTGCATTAGTCTCACAATTTAGATTTGTTTATGGGTCTGAGTTGATTGGAAGGGGCTGGCTGCACTCATTAGCACATTGGGAATCGGCCATTAGTTATTTTAACTGGAGCCAGTTTGGATTCAGTGTTATTGAATGTGTAGGGGTTTTAAGAGAAGGTAGAGAGATGAATTTTATCTGATGTTAAGTTCATTGGACAAATACGAGTTGACTACGCCAGTGAAAGCTGCCTGTGAGCCAGTCACCCCTGAGTTGCCAGTTGCCATCTCTAATCTTTAGGATACATTAGACAGCTCTATATTAATTAGGACCAATGATTAGACTAACGAAGAATGTCAGATGTGGTTTTTCTGAAAACAGTCTCTTGCTTTTAGAATTTGTAGTACAAGAGGAATAGGTCATTGTTATATTAAAATAGAGACATAAAATCACAAATCATGCTCTAAAGCAAGGCAAGTGTTCAACTTTCTTTTTTGTAGAAACGAATTTGATTGAGATAAAAAGCCTTCATTAGTAGAACATTCTATAATAAAATTTCCTTAAGGCTAAATTATAATTGTAATAAACTTGATAGAGTGTTTTATCTTCAACGATCTTAAATTTTCCAAACAGTGAAGGGAAATAAAAAAAAACAAGACCTTTTGAAATTATAACTCTCCCTAGATGACATGATTTTCTGTTTATCAAATCACAAAACTTTCACAGATATGCTGAAGTTATAAGGTTTTTTAAAAGGTTATCTGAGTTTTTTGTGTTCTGTAGTAGCTTTGTGTACTTAGATTGGAGAAACAGAGTCACTTCTTGACCTAATAACAAGAAAGGTGTTTTTGCAGATCAGACAGGGAAACAGCCCAATCAGATTGTATGTCCTTGGAAGGAAGTCTGACCTTGATGACTCAGTGAAAGGCTTTGTTGATTTCCCTTGGACAACTCCACTACCGTGTGCATTCATTCTTAGGTTCTTATCTTGACAGGGTCTTTGCTAGGAAACAGCTTGAGTGTCTGCTTGTTCCATTTTAAGTGGTGAAAAAAGTCTGCAATACTGAGCCGTTTTTAAAACCCAGTAGCACTGACACTGTTTTTCCCACTCTTCCTAATGTGTATCCAGACTACTACTACCTTGACATCACAGAACGCAGAAGGGGAGACCCGAGGGGGCAGGGAATGGAAAGACCGCAAGTGACCTTTTCTTTCTTTTCTGGACTTTGTCATTCATTGAAGGCAGATTCAATCTTCGTGATCAACTGGACCTGGTGGCACATGCTTATAATTCCAGTACTTGGGAGGCTGAGAAAGGAGGATCACAGATTGGAGGCCAGCCTCGGCAATTTAGTGAGGCTGTCAGTATCTTAGTGAGATCCTTTTTCCAAATAATAAAATAAAAAAGGCTGGGGGTATAGCTCAGAGGTAGACTCTCCCCTGAGTTCAATCCCCAGTAACACACACACACACACACACACACACACACACACACACACACAGTCTGTGATCTATTTATTTGGTGGATTCTGCATATGTAGGATATAATATATGAAATGTAATTTGTGAAATATTTTGGCTTGTTACTTTTTGTTATAATCTGATCCTAGTTTGCAGTTCATGTTATTGCAAAACTAGATTTGGGGGGAAAATATTTTGCTGTCTTCGGTCTCTCCCCTGCTCTCCACCTGCCGCCAGTGTCTGGCTAAGGTGAATCTGGTCATGTACTCTTCCTGAAAAACTTCAGGTTCCCCATAATTCAGGGTACTGGCCGTCCAGGCCTTTGACCAAAGCCAGCTCTATGCTTCCACAGCGTCTGTCCTGGCGTTCATCCACTGTTACTTTGTGTGTGTGTGTGTGTGTGTGTGTGTGTGTGTGTGTGTGTGTGGCACTGGGGATGGAACCCAGGGGCCTTCTATCTCTGAGCTACACCCTCAGCTCTATATTTTATTCTTTCTTTTGAAACAGGTTCTCACTGAGTTGCAGAGGGCCTCACTGGACAGTTAAAGGCTGTCCACTAACTGTGATCCTCCTGTCTCAGCCTCCCAAGTACTGGGATTACAAGCGTGCGTCACCACGCCTGGCCACTGTTACCATTTTTAAGTTTACTGCCTTCACTAGATTGACTTCCCTGACAGCACTGTACTAACCCATTTCTGCTCTTCCAGAAGCTGGTGTATTTCCTGGCACTGAGCGAGTTTCCCAAACCAAGTTGTGCTTTCTTTGGTTCATATATGTTTTTGACAGCGTTATTTCCTTTTGCTATCTGGAATGCCATCTATTTCCTCTTCTGTTTTCCTTTTTTCCATGACTTCACAGTACTTTACTTATAAGTCTGTCAAAGTATTACTACAGGTTGGGTGCAGTTATACACACATGTAATCTCAGTGCTTGGAAGGCTGAGACAGGAGGATCGCACATTTATTGTCAGCCTCAGGAAATTAATGAGACCCTGTTTTGAAATTGAAAAAAAAATAGAGCTGGGTAGAGTACCTCTGAGTTCAAACCCCAGTACCACACACAAAAAGGGTCACTACAGGCTCGGCGCAGGGATGCATACCTATCATATTACTACTTGGGAGGCTGAGACAGAAGGATCAAGGTTCAAGGCCAGTCTCAACAACTTAGACCTCCCAGCAACTTAGTGAGGATCTGTTTCAAAATAAAAAAAAAAAAAGGGCTGGGGTGTGGCTGGGAGGTAGAAAGCTCCTGGGTTCAACCCCTAGTGCCAAAAAGAGAAACTGAGAAGGAGCGCCTCTCCTTATATATAATTTCTGCCACAAAACACTAACTTAAAGAACAGAACTGTCTGATCTAGGGTTTATTCAGTATTTGGAGAAGTTCTAGATTTTAGAATTTTCTGAAAAGGAGAGAGTTGAAAGGAGTATTAGGATTGTATATTAATTACCTTACATTCTAAAATTAAAGCCTAGCAATCTTCTGCCTAAATTTAAATACTCTACAATCATATGGGAGATCGATTACAGAGGACACTCGTGGCCCTTCTCCCCACACATCTTGTCCTCACAACAGTCCTGCCAGTTAAGTGGGCAGACGTCCATCTCTATTTTACCATTAGAGAAGCGCACCCAGAGAAAGGCAGAGCGGTGCCTGCGGTCACGCAGTCGGCGCCGAAGGCCCTGATGGGAAGCGAGGGCTTCTGACGTCCCGCCTTCCGCAGCGCCCCAAGCCTTGAGGTCAGTGTCCCCACTGTGCAGTTCTCCCCTCAGTGAGAACTAAAGTTGAGAAGGGAGATGGGCTTTTTTAGCACATGACTGTTGGTTGAAGTGGCTAGTGATTGATGGTCAGATTTCCAAGTGGCTAAACTGTAAGCAAAATTAGCAAGTAAATAAAAACCAGATCAGTTAGAAGAACATTGAAGTTTTTCAGAATGTTGGTTATTATCTAAGACAGTTCTAAAAGGTTTTTTTTTTTGTGTGTGTGTGTGTGTGTGTGTGGTACCAGGGATAGAACCCAGGGGCATTCTGCGAGCTCTACTTCCAGCCCCATTTTTTATTCTTTATTTTGAAACAGAGTCTCACTCAGTTACAGAAGGCCTCACAAGTTGCTGAGGCTGGCCGCAAACCTGCGATCCTCCTGTCTCAGCCTCCCAAGTACTGGAATTACAAGAGTGTACCGCCACACCCGGCTTTAAAAGTTTTATATAGAGAATTTTTTTTGTTTATGGACTAAGGTTTAAGTGTTTTATGTTTTTATTAACATTTATTTTTATTTTATAATAGTTTTATTAAAATATAATTTACATGCCATGCAGTCATTCCATTTACAGTGTGTTCAGTGGTTTTAAATATACTTAGTTATGCAACCATCACCACTGTCATAATTCTGGAATTTCATCACCCCAGTAAGAAGTCCTGAACCAGGCCAGGTGTGGTGGTGCACACTTGTAATCCTAGCATTCAGGAGGTGGAGACCAGAGGATCGGGGTTCGCGGACAGCCTCAGCTAACTGGCAAGACCCTTTGCAACTCAATGAGACCCTGTTTCAAAAACGAAAAAAGACTAAAACCTAGGACTAGGTGGTGTAATTCGGAGGTTCAGTGTCCCTGGGTTCCAGCCCCAGTACCGCAAAAAAAAAAAAAAAAAAAAAAAAAAAAAAAAAAAAAGTCCTGAAGCCATCAGCAGTCACTCCCCATATTTTACCAACCTTTTAGTCCCTAAGCGAGCACAGCCTGCCTTCTGTCTAGATAGAATTGCTTATTCTGGACATTTGATATAAGTGGAATCATATAAATTTTAGTCTTTATGATCCTCTATGACTGGCTTCTTTAATGTTTTCAGTCTCATCCATGTTCTGGGTGCATCAGTATTTGTTAATTACTGAATAATATTCCACTTATGAATTTCATATGTTCTATTTATTCATCAATTGGTAGAAATTTGGATCATTTCTACTTTTTGGCTATTATGAGTAATGCTGCTATAAACATTTGTGTATAGTTTTTTTGTTTTTGTTTTTGTTTTTGCAGTATCGGGGATGGAACCCAGGGACTTTGTACCTCCGAGCTACACCTCCAGCCCTATTTTTTAGTCTTTTTATTTTTCAAACAGGGTCTCACTGAGTTGCGAAGGGCCTTGCTAAGTAGCTGAGGATGTCCGCGAACCACGATCCTCTGGTCTCTGCCTCCCTAATGCTGGGATTACATTTGTATATAAATTTTTGTGTAAACTTTTTTTTCCAATTGTCTTGGTCACATACCTAGAAGCAGATTTACTGGTACATATGTAAAATTTGTGTTTTAATCTTTTGAGAAACTGCAGGACTGTTTTTCAAGTTAACTGTACCATTTTATTTTTCTGTCAGCAGTATATAAAGGTTCCTGTGTCTCCACATTCTCATCAAACTCTTGTTATGGTTTCTGTAGTCATCCTATTGGATAGGAAGTAGTATCTTACTGGGTTTCGTTTTGTTTTGTTTTGTACTGGGGATTAAATTTAGGGGCTTTCTACCTCTAAGCTACATCCCCAGACCTTTTTGTTTCTTTTTTTTATTATTTTGAAGCAGGGTCTTGCTGAGTTGCTAAGGAGCTAAATTGCTGAGGCTGGCCTCAAACCTGTGATCCTTCTGTCTCAGTCACCCAAGTACTAGGATTGCAGGTGTAATCCCAGGGAGGTACCCAGCCTCACTGTTTTTTGTTTACATTTTCTTGGTGGGTAACAGTGTTGAACATCTTTCCATGTGCTTATTGGCCAGTCATTCATTTTCTTCAGAGAACTGTTTATTCAGATACCTTACCCATTTTAAAATTGGATTATTTGTGTTTTATTATTGAGTAGCAGGAATTCTTCATATATTCCAGGTATAAATCCCTTATCAGATATGAAATTTACAAACCACATATCTTCTCCTATTCTGGGAGCCATTCTTTTTCATTTCTTGATGGGTGGCCTTTGAAGAGCGAACATTTTTAATTCTGATGAAGTAAAGATTATCTTTTTGTTGTTTGTGCATTTGGTGTTATTCTTAAGATCCCATTATCTAATTCAAGGTGAGAATTTATGCATATGCCTACTCTAAGAAGGCTTTGGCTCTTATATTTAGGTCTTTGAACCATTTGAGCTATTTTTTGTGTATGAAGTAAGGGTCCAAGTCCTTGTTTCCTGTTTTGCAGTATTAGGCAATTGAACCCAGGGCCTCATACAGTCTAGGCTAGAGCTCCATCCCCAGACCTTCTGATTTTTGCCTAACTGCCTAGGCAATTACGTGAGGTCCTGTCTCACTTGTGTTTTGTAACCAATCTGCTCTAGCTCCCTGAGGGGCTGGATTATAGTTGTGTGCCAAGCATACCCTGCTCAACTCTTGTTTTGAGCAAAAGTACTTCAAGATGATGATGTGACGTGTTGTGACTTCACCTTATGAATAATGTTGCTTTCTGTTTTATGTGGCATGAACAAATGACATCCAGATAAGAGGAGAGAGAACCATTTCTTTCACAGGAACAGTTGCTCATTTTACATTTATTTCTTTGCTCTAGATACCAGCACTCTTGAAAAAAATCTGTTTTAATGCTTGATAGGATATACAAAGCATTATTTAAAATATTATCTTCTTACTCTACAAAAAGGGAAGGATTCAGAAATAATTTGTGAGCTAAAAATAATTTATTGATTACTTACGTGCCAAAATAATACTAATTATTTAGCTAAAAATATGTAAAATTTTTTCAGTTCATTATTTTCAAAAAATATATTTGATGGCCTGTTTCAACTCATTTTTTAGCAAGAAATATTAACATACCTGGTAATATGTCTTTTGAAACTCAAGAATAAGTTCTCTTACATGGTTTTATAACTTGGTAATGGGGGAGTTGGCTTAATTCTCAGGTAGACACAAAGGAAAGATCTAAAGTCAGGGAACTAAGACCTGGACAATAGATTGTATACATTAAGATGCTCTCATTCGAGACTTCCAGGAAGATGGCGACGGAGAAAAGCGGGGCTTACGAGCCCCGCTAACAACCAGTCTCTATTACCACAAAATCAGCGCCTTACATAGCCAGAAACACCATCAGCAGAGAAACAAAAAATGTAATTACAAGGGACAAGAAAAAGAGGGCTGGAAAAACGAGACACCAGAAAGAAACCAGACTGCAGTGCTGCAGCTGGAGCTGTGGCACGAAGTGGCAGGCGCCATTTTCCCCTGCAGCACCAGGCCCCAGAGAGGAGGGGGACTCATAATGGAGCTCAGAGCCACAGAGGAGATACGCCGGCCTCACGCCCGAGGACGCGGCAGCAGCACCTTACTGCCGGCGGCCGCAGTAAGTTCACCGGATGGCTCTAGACCAACACACTCAACAGCCCACCAGGCTCCAGAGAGGAGCGGTGGACAGCGAGCTGAGGTGAGCCGCTGCGGATCAGCTGGGAGGAATTCGGCAGATTTTTCGGTGCAGGGAGCATCTAAAGCTCCCAGAGGCTGGGCTCAGCACACCCTGCAGGGACTCAGAGCGGAGCTCAAAAACAGAAAAGAAATACACCAGCCTCATGGCCGAGGGCGTGGCAGCGGCGCCATATTGCCACCAGTGGCAGCAGCAGCGAATTCACCAAGTCCGCTACAGCTCCATCTGCGCACTCAACAACAGTGAGTCAAATTGTGGCCCCTAGAGGAGAAATCCCAGTATTGTACTCCCAGGGACTTGACCCAGTGGAGGAGTGGCAGTGGCAGAGATATCACACCATAGGAGAACGCCCAACCTGGCACCCCCCATGGTCTAAAGCAGCCTCGATTGACTCCCAGGATCTGAGACTCTGCGATACAACCCAGTAAAGGAGTAGTGGGGTTTGAGATACCACAGACTCGAGATCCAGAGCACCTTAAGTGAAGTCGTAGTGACCCAAGGGAAGAACCCAGAGAAGGCACAAACTTCCGAAATCATGGGAAAGAGGAATAACAATGGAGCAATGAATGCCCACATCTCCACAACATCAGAACCCGATAAAACAAAAATTCAGAGATTTCTAGAAGATCAAATCAGGAAAATAACTGTAGAAATAATAGAGGTGTTTCGAAAAGAATTCAGAGAGAGCCAAAAAGAGATAAAGGATGTAATTAATGAAGTAAAGGCCTCAATTCAAAGTACAAACAACAGATTAGACCACATGGAGAATAGAATCTCACCCTTAGAGATGATCAATCCAAAAATGAACGCATAGTTTCTAATCTAGAAAAAAATATCCGACAGCAGGAATCTGACATTGAAGAAATATGGGCCCATTTTAAGAGAGCTCACCTAAGAATAATTGGAATAGAGGAGGGAAAAGAAAGTGAAACCAAAGGGATCAACAATCTCTTCAAGGAAGTAATAGCAGAAAATTTTCCAAACATAGAGCAAGAGGTTGATACACAGGTCCAGGAAACTTACAGAACTCCCTTTAGACAGATCGGAGAAGAGGATCCCCACGCCACATAATTGTCAAAATGACCAATGTGGAAGCCAAGCAGAGAATCTTAAAGGCAACAAAAACAAAGGGCCAAGTGACATTCAGAGGCAAACCGATTAGAATCACTCCAGACTTCCCAAACCAAGTCATGAGAGCCAGAAGGGCTTGGAGTAACATATTCCAAACTCTGAAAGAAAACAACTTCCAGCCAAAAATTTCCTACCCAGCAAAACTTTCTATCAAATTAGATGGAGAAATAAGAAGCTTCCAGGACAAACAGAAACTGAAGGAATTTATGTCTTCAAAACCAGCACTAGAGAAAATACTCAAAGAGATAAACTACAAAGAAGAAATAGGTAACACACACCAGAACCAGAGAAACAAGATTTTCCATCCAACAGACAACTAAGATTGGTTATCTGTGGAGATTCATTATTTATGTTAGTCTTTTACCTATCTCTAAATTGTATTGTTTGCTTTTATTGTTGCTAATTTTTAGGATTTCTAGTTGGAATACTAATATACCTTCAGATATAGCATTTGGAAATATTTTATCCCATTCTATCAGTAACTTTTAACTCGGTTTACATTGTCTTTGGATATACAATATTTTTTTATTTTTTAGGGAGTTTGTTTACCCCTTTGTTTCCTGTGCCATTGAAATCATATTCTAGAAATCACTGCCAATTTCAATGTTGTGAGGTTTTATGACCCAGATTTTCTTCTAAAAGTTTATAGTCTTAAGATTTATATTTAGGTCTTAAATCTATTTTGAGTTAATATTTGTATATGGTGTTAGGTAAGGGTCCGGTTTTATTCTTTTTCATGTAATTATTATTTTTCAACAATATTTAGTTAAAAGATAATTATTTCCTTCACCAAATGTTCGTGGAAACCTTGTCAAAAATAACTTGACAATATATGGAAGAATTTATCTCTAGGCTTTTATTTAACTCCAATGGTTTATATATCTGCCTTTAGAACAGTACTACACTGTTTCAATTATTGTAGCTTTATATGGTTTGAAATCAGAAAATATACATCTTCTAGCTTTGTTCTTCGAGATTGTTTTGGGTATCTAGAGTCCATATTTCATATTAGGATAGATTTTTTCTGAAAAATAAATAAATAAATGTATGATAGTATCACCTAAAAAAAAAGAAAAAATATTCTCTGGTAAGAAAGAAAGCAAAAAGAAATATTGAAATGTTATCTTTAAGTCATCAAAAGCTTGGTATCAGACAAATGAAACTGTTATGTGAGATTATTATCGTTAATATTGGATAAATTGCTATAAAACCAGATGTCAACCACTAAGCCAAGCATGGGAAGGAGGGATGGGGAGGGAATGGGGTGGGGATCAGGTAGGGGTTAACTGGGCGATGTGTGCATGTATGTCTACAAAAGTATTTTCTTTATACCATTATGATGTATTAATACAATGCACCAATAAAAAAAAGAAATATAAAAGAATAAATTACCTATATTACTTTAAAAAACAGATGCTCTCATTCTAAGAGTTTTAGAACTGGTTCATGAAAATATGTAATGAAAACACAAAATATGTCATGCTGTTTTGCTTACTATTTTATTTTTTTATTTTGTTTTTGTGGTGCTGGGGATTGAACACAGGGGCATTCTACTTCCAAGTGATACTCCCAGCCTGATTTTTTATTATTTACTTTTGAAACAGTCTCACTAAGTTGCAGAGGGCCTAAGTAGCTGAGATTGGCTGCAAACCCAGATCCTCCTGGCTTAGCCTCCCGAGTGCTGGAATTACAAGCATGCACCACTATGCCCAGTTTGCTTACTATTTTTATATTTGCTATTCTTAAGAGTTGGAAGGAAAATATATTTAATACCTTTAGATAAATCTGAGTTGATTTGATTAATCACGAAACAAAGCTTATACTTTCTAAAATTTTTTGTTTCGTATAGAATATCCTAGGTTGAAACATATAAATTATTTGTGTCTGATAATCATATGACAGCAGTGTCATCTGATTTTCCCTAATACTCTTTCAAAGGTGTATTTTTTGAGTTTTCAGGGTAATGCTCCCTCCCACCCATTTCCTTGGAATATCACCTCTTCATGGGCTTATATTGTTGCTTTTTGTTTGTTTTCTCTTACTCCTCTGAGACTAAGAAGCAATCATATTCAGGGCCAAAGAGTAATCTACTGAATGGCTCATGTATGTAATCCCAGCTTCTTTGGAAGCCCCCTGAGACAGGAGGATCACAAGTTTAAGGCAAGCCTGAACAATTTAATGAGTCTGTGTCTCAAAATAAAAAGTAAAGTTGAGTGTGGTAGCTCATGTCTATAATCCCAGCACTTGGGAGGCTGAGACGGGAAGATCACAGTTTCTTTGTCAGCTTGGGCAACTCAGCAAGACCCTGTTTCCAAATAAAATAGGGCTGAGGGTATATCTTGGAGGTAGAATGCCCCTAGGCTTATCAGAAGAACCGCAAAACAAACAAACAAACAAATAAAGGAACGAGGCATATCGCTTAGTGATATAGAGTTCGTGCCTAGCATGTACCAGGCCCTCCTGGACTCAATCCCAGTACTGGGACAGGCTGGACCTGCAGAGACTCACGTTGACTCTCTCCCCTATGGGAAAGGGCTGGAGAGACTGCAGGTTCACACAGGTGTGACACGAAAAGGCAGGCAGTCACCAAGCATAACACGAATGGAGGAGGTGTCCAGAGGCCCGGAAGACCCAGCACACGGAGCACTCCATGCTGCTTTCCTTTCCTGGGAACAGGCACTCCAGACCCTGGCTCTGAGCAGAGCCGCTTGCCCAGGCCGCCCTTCCCTCCAGGGAGAGGCCCATTCCAGATGTTTCTAATAGTGGGCGTTCACTTCTCTAAGTAAACCTCCTGTATTCACCCCAAAAACCTCAAACAAAAGAATAACCTTTTCCTTCAGGTCACAGCATTAATATATGCATATTGTAAAAAATTTAAAAATTTCTAAAAATTGTAATAATAGACATCAATGCAATCTATTATCCTCTTCCCAGATGTGAAAATCTTGTGCTTTTTCTTTCTTCCTCCCTTTCTTTCTCCTTCCTTCCTTCCTTTTCCATGTGTTACTAGGGATTGAACCCACTGCTCTATCACTGAACTCCATTTCCAGCTCTTATTTTTTAAGACTCAGTCTCACTAAATTGCCCAGGCTAGCCTCAAATTTGTGGTCCTCCTGCTTCAACCTCCTGTGTGCACCACCATGCCCAGCTCTCCCCTGTGTCTTTTAAAGTTACTGTTTTCCTTTTTCCAAAACTGGGCTCGTAACTTAGAATTTTTCTTAAGATGGTTGATGAGTCTGGAAGTTTAGCAGAGTGGAAGAGCATGTGTAAAACTCTACATTTAGTCCCTAACACCAAAAAAAGAAAGAAAGAAAGAAAGAAAGAAAGAAAGAAAGAAAGAAAGAAAGAAAGAAAGAAAGAAAGAAAGTTGCATGAGGAAGAAGTTGTAACCCACAATATTCACTGATGAAGTGACTGGTTTCATTATGGCTCAGTATGCTTTTTCTCTAAAAGTTTGTTCCCACCCATCCAGCCAGTGTCTGTCCATCCTGTGGAATATCACGAGGCAGGTAGGTTGGGAAGTCAGTGAAGAATGCCACAGATTCTGTGATCATTGACAGATCTGTCGGGGCTAGACCACTTGAAACACTGATGAAAAATCAGAAGACAAGATACATGCTTTAAAGAAGAAAGGTTGGATGCCATAATACTTCATGCTGAGTATTAAAATTGGTGTTGCTGCTGTGATGGTGCTGCGTGAGTCCAGAGGGAACAGTGATGTGCTCTGTACATCATTGTGATGGAAATGCTATATTCCTTTTTTACTCATTCTTTGACATATTCTTTAACCTATAATAAAAAGGAACAGCTATGTTTTTTTTTAATTCTCTGGACTGCTTTGTATTTCCTACAATAAATAGTAATCAGGCAACCACATTTTCCTACTGAACAAGCATATGCCCAGGAAAGCTACTTTTCTCTTTAAGTTTGTGCTTCAGAAAACCTAGAAGCAGAAAACTGTTCCCCCCTGTAGGTCTCTCAGTCCAGTACAGAAGATGGTATTGTCCTACTTTTTTCTGCAGTTCTTAAAGCCCAATTTCCCACAATTTTTTTCATTGTTGGATAAATGAATGACTTAAAAATTAAACTGGTCTATGTAAAATGTCTTTGCTAATCTACTAAAATGAATTTTAATTATTGCTAATTTGTGTTTATCCTAGTTATCATATGAATAAATCAACCTGTGGGGAGTTTGTGCTATGTTTTCCATTCTCTGAGATCTTACATCTTACTGTATTTGGATCATCTGAGGATCTTGTTAAAATGCAAATTTTTATTTACTCGGCATGAGGTAACTGCATTTGGGACGAGCTCCCAGCCATGCCAGGGCTCAACTTCAAACCACACTTTGAATGACAGCCAGGAAAAACCTACTAAAGCCATTCTCCTCCTCCTCCTCCTCCTCCTCCTCCTCCTCCTCCTCCTCCTCCTCCTCCTCTTCTCCTTTTTTTTTTTCTTTGTACTGGGGATTGAACCCAGGGATAGTTTACTTCTGAGCTATACCCCCAGCTAGCCATTTTATATTTTTTATTTTCAAACAGGTGCTCAGTTGCTGAGGTTGGCCTCGAAGCTGTGACTCTCCTGTCTCAGCCTCTCAAGTACCGGGCTTACAGGTGTGCAGAGCCATGTCTTTTCTATTTCTTATTTTGGTAACTTTATGATACATGCCTGGTTTATTAGTAATGTATATTTTTCCAGTGGGAATATATACATTGCATTATGACTTATAATGTGTGAGCTTTTCTATAATTTTTATGTCAGGCATGTTATTTACAGTGGTGATATTTATAAAGAATGGTAACATACCAGTGATGATATAATAGTTAATATGTATTGACTTCTTTTTATAGCCTAAACTCTGTGCTTTGCAAAAGTCAACTAAATTTTCTCAACAAAACCATGAAGTGAAGCCAGGAGTGATGACACATTCTTGTAATCTCAGTATTTGGAATGTGGAGACAGGAGGATTCCAGGTCCTGGCCAGCCTCTGCAACTTAGTGAGACCCTGTTTCAAAATAAAAACTGAAGCCGGGCGTGGTGGCGCACACTTGTAATCCCCGCGCTTGGGAGGCAGAGACAGGAGGATCACACAGGTTCGAAGCCAGCCGCGCGCGCTGGCTTAGGAGACCCTGTTTCCAAAAAAAAAAGTAAAAATAGGTCTTGGAGTGTAGCCTGGAGGTAGAAGGGCTTCCAGGAACCCCAGTACCACCAAGTAAATAAATAAATAAATAAACAAACAAACAAATAACTGAAATAGGGCTGGGGTGTAACTCAGAGGTAGAATGCTCCTGGGTTCAACCCCTAGTACCACACACACAAAAATAAATTAAAAAACCATGAAGTGGACATTATTATTGTTATCTTCCTTTACAGATGAAGCTGAGTCACAGGTTTAGTGATTTGCTCATGTAGTATAGCTAGGAAATAAACCAGATGTCAGCTCAGTTACTCCAGTTCTAGAGCTTAGTCTTAGTTCTTAGCTAGTCTGATACAGTTTCTAACCGCAGAAATAGGTAACATGTACACAAAAGTTCTCATTCTTTCATAGTTCATATAAGACTTACTTGAATGTCCAGTTTCTTTCCCAGAAGGCCTCTAGAGAGCAATTTTCTTCTTATGCCCCCTCCCTTGATGCTTTCCCACAAATACCAATGATTTGTAATTCATTATCAGATTTTTGTTTTAGTCTTCCACTTTACCTAAATATATTTGGGGGGGAAATCAACTTTTCTATGCCTTTGTTGTGAAAACTTGTTTATGAAAAATGAAAAATAGATATACCCTACCCTGAATGAAAGATAAAAGTTATTAGGAATGAGACTATGTTTTCTCCCAAAGAGTAGCCCAGGAAAATAGTGTATCTTAGAGACTGCCACAGAAGACTAGTTGATCTTTCCTATATTCTTAAAATGTTGAGTTTTTTCTTTAAATCCAGTGGTAATTTCAGTGTAGTGATTGTAATAGACATCCCTTCTGCTCTGAGGTCTGCCAAAGCACCATGTGATCTCAGAGAAGCCAGGAGCCTCTCTGCCCAGTGTCCCAGCCTGTCAGATATCAGTGCCCATACAGGACTTGAGCCCCTCTGTCTCCATGTGAAATAGAAAAAGAAAAAAAAAAACACAGAAAGCAAGCTGGCATTTCCAAGTGGACAGGCAGTTGTACAAATCTGTGAAACTGGGAATTATTCAAGCTAAGAAAAATGAAGGGCATATAGCATTTTAATTTGGTAATCAACAAAGGTAGAATAGCTCAAAATAAATAAGATCATAGGTAGCTTATTGTTCATCTCAGAGCAACATGAGGCTCTTGACTCTCATTATCTCTTGCATTCACAGTCCATCAATATTATGGAACTGACTTTACAAAAATATGGAAGTTATGAGAAGTTCGAACAAGCCACTGGTGGCAGCCTGTTATCTAAGCCTCGCATCTGGAGTCACGTTAGGAAGTACATGATGAAGGAGGGCTGCCTGGGAGAGGTACGTGTCGTGAACACAGCGGCATGGAGCACTCAGCCAGTGCCACCGAGTCTTTTCCTGCAGGTTCTGTTTTCCAAACCCTGTTTTCTTTAAATCAGCCACCCAGATGTTTAAATATATTTTAAATGTTTCTTGCCTTGAATTATTTTGATGTGTTCTCTGTTTCCTTATTTATTATTACCATTATTGTATAGCTTGTGGGATTAGATGAACTATTTTCTGAAACTAGTTAATGCAGAGATTTGCCCCAGGGCCTCTCTTAGCCTTGGCAATGACCACAAAAGGACTCTGTTGAACCTTCTTTCGCATCATTTTATCTAGAAACTATTTGACCACAGACTACAGTTTTGTTCTCTCCTTTTCCACCCTGATGTGTGTGTGTGTGTGTGTGTGTGTGTGTGTGTGTGTGTGTGTGTCGGTGTGTGTGATTCTTTTTGTTCCTCAGATTGTGGTCCATCTCACTGAGGACCTGCTTTCCCGTGCTTCAATGACAGTAGTAAATGGATGTCCAACTCTGACCATCAACGTGTCTACTGCTCGTGAGCATTGGCTCGAGGGAATGCTGAGGCATGAAATAGGTAGGAGCCACTCTTCCTTTTTTCATTTGTAGTATCAGAAATTAGCCCCAAGTTGGGTGTGGTACTGCATGCTTGTAATCCTAGCATTTGGGAAACTAAGACAGGATCGCGGTTTGTGGACAGCCTCAGTTACTTAGTAAGGCCCTTTGCAACTCCATGAGATCCTGTTTCAAAATAAAAAATAGAGCTGGGAGTGTCACTGTCGCTTGGAGGTAGAATGCCCCTGGGTTCCATGCCCAGTACTAAAAAAAAAAAAAAAAGAAAAAAAGAAAAGAAAGAAAACTAAACTAAATTAGCCCCAAAGAAATGTTCTTAGTAGTATTTAACAAAAAGTTACGACATTTTTAAGCTTCACTTGGACAAAAGGTAATGTACATCTCATTCCAAATTAGACTTTTTAGCAGTATTAAGCCTGGAAAATCATTTAACTCCCTTGGAATTCAGTTTCTCCACCTTAGACTCAAGGGGGCAAATTGTCTCTAACATTTTCAAATATCTAGTCTGATGCTTCTCTTTACCAGAGTACTTATAAAGGCCATACCCCCCCATCAAGACATGTAGGCCTTGTGAAGGCAGCACACGCCTTTAAACCCAAAGGCTTTAGGGTCAGGCCATTTTCTACTTTGTTTTGCTCAATTTAGTTTTAGAATTATTGCTATAATCAGTATTTTTCCATGTTGGTTTTCTGCTACTATAACAAATAACTAAGACAATAAACTTAAAAAGAGAAAAGATTTTGGTTCACAGTTTTGGCGGTTTTAGTCCAAAATCAGTTTTGAAACTGTGGTGAGGCAGCATGTTATGGCAGGAGTGTGGCTAAGAAAACTGATCAACTCATGGCCAGGAAGCCAAAGAGGAAGAGGAAGATGATCATTGTCCCCTCAGAGGGGGCGCCCCCTAAAGGCGCCTCACCAGGCCTTATCCCTTACTAATCCCCACTACCTCCCAGTAGCACCAAGCTGAGGACCAAGCCTTTAACACGGGCCTTTGGGGACATTCTAGCTCCAAAGTACAGCATTTTTCTTCAGGGAAGAATTTTTTAAAAATGGAATTTGAAAATTATTCATGTTCCTTTTTTTTTTTTCCATAGGCACGCATTATTTTCGAGGTATTAACAACCTGCAACAGCCATGGAACAGTTGGACTGGCCGTAAAAAACACGAGCTGAAGCCAAACAATCCTACAGAGGAAGGACTGGCGAGTATTCACAGCGTACTTTTCAGAAAAGACCCCTTCTTATGGAGGGCTGCCCTCCTCTATTATACTGTTTATCAAGCCAGCCACATGTCTTTTAGTGAACTCTTCAAAGATATTGGCAGGTTTGTCAAGGACCCCAATACAAGATGGGATTATTGTGTACGAGCCAAGAGAGGATGGACTGATACTTCCCAACCAGGTGGGTATCCCATGACTGTAGGATATATGTATAATTATTGTTTGTATATAATTACTATACAACCCTAATCCCTGAGTCTGAAAATTAACTTGCATTTGAAAAACTAGGCCTTTGCTACTTGAGGTCATTGCTAGTTTCCTCAGGCTATACTTTTGTAGCATAGCTCATTTTAAAAATGTTCAGACTAACAGAATATGGAAACAATAGTAGAATGAACACCCATATGCCCTTCCTCTAGATTCACCAATTGTTAACTTTCTGCCATTTTTACTTTCTCTCTTTTTAAAAATAGCTTTATTGCTGGGCACTGTGGTGCATGCTTACTTGGGAGGCTGAGTTGGATGGATGGAAAATTCAAAACCAGCCTAGGCAACTCAGTGAGACCCTGTCTAAAAACAGAAAGGACTGTGACTGTATCTCAGTGCTAGAACACTTACTTAGCAGCAAGGTCCTGGGTTTGATCCCCAACACTGCAAAAAAATAAAAAAAACAAACAGACAGCCTGCTAAAGGACTGTGATGCAGAATTTGAGCATCAGCAATTCTTGAGTGAATTTCTCTCTTTTTTCTGTTTCTCTTTGTCTCTGTCTCTGACTGTCAGTCTGTCTCTCTTTTTCTCCCCCTCCCACTTCACCCTTTGCTAGGCATTGAACCATGGGCTTTCTACCTCACAGCCTGTTTTATTTTGAAACAGGGTCTCATTGAGTTGCTGAGGGCCTTGCTAAGTTCCTGAGGCTGGCTTCGAACCTGTAATCCTCCTGTCCCAACTACTGGGGTGACAGGCATGTATTACCATTCTTGGCTAACATTTTTTTCATCCATTCATCTGTTGATAGACACCTAGACTAGTACCATAACTTGGCTTTTCTGAATTGCACTGCTATAAACAATGGTGTGCATGTATCACCATAGTGTGTTGACTTTAATTCTTTTGGGTAAATGCCAAGGGGTGGTATAGCTGATTTCTGTAGCAGTTGTACTAATTTACAATCTCACCAACAATGCATATGTGTTCCTCTTTCTCCACATCCTCACCAGCATCCACCCTTCCTTCCTTTCTTCATTCTTTCCTTTCCTTTTTTCCTTTTTTTTTTTTTTTTTTTTTTTTGGTACTGCGGACTGAAGCCAGGGCATTGTGTTTGAAAGGCAAGTATTTTTACCACTGAGCTATATCCCAGATACCTAACTGGAGTGAAATTGTAGTTTTGATTTTCCTTTCCCGATGGCTAAATATGTTAAGCATTTTTCATATAATTGTTGGTCATTTGTAGTCTTCTTTTGAGAAGTCTCTCTTCAGTTCATTTGCTCCTTTAATTATTGGGTTCTTGGTTTCTGCAATTTTTTCTGGTGATAAGTTTTTTGAGCTCTATATATTCTGAAGGTTAATTCTCTGTTGGAAGAGTCCTTGACAAGGATTTTTCTCCCGTTCTGTATGCTCTCTCTTCACATGTTTGTTTTCACAGCTATTCAAAAGCTTTTAAAATATGATGCCATCTTATTTATTAATTCTTGGTATTATTTCCTGAGTTTTAGGAATCCTATTGAAGAAATTATTTCCTGTACTTATATGTTGGAGTGTTGGCCCTACATTTTCTTCTAGCAGTTTATAGTATGGTCCAATTCCTAGGTCTATGATCCATTTTGAGTTGACTTTTGTATAGAGTAAGAGATAAGAATATAGCTTCATTCTCCTATATATGAATATCCAGTTTTCCCAGCACCCATTGTTTAAAAGGCTGTCTTTTCTCCAATGTGTGTTTTTTGAAGCTTTTGTCATAGATCAGATGACTGTATCTGTGAGTTTGTCTCTGTCTCTTCTATTCTACTTAATTGATCTATGTGTCTTTTTATGTCACCACAATGAAGGTTTTATTACTATATCTCTGTAGTATAATTTAAAATTGGATATTGTAATGCCTTTGTCATTGTTCCTTTTGCTTATAATTGCTTTGGATATTCTGAGTCTTTTATTCTTTGAGTTTTGGGACTGTTTTTTCTAATTCTGTGAGGAATGTCATTGGTATTTTGATAGGGATTGCATTGACTCTTTAGATTACTTTTGGTAATATGGTTGTTTTAACAGTATGTATTTTCCCTCTTCATGGTCATAGGGGGTTGTCTTTCCAATCTTCTAGTGTCTTTTCCATTTCTTTCATTAGTATTCTATAATTTTCATTGATGAGTTTTTTTTCTACCCTCTTGGTTAAATTTATTCCTAGAGCTTTATGTCTTTTAGAGGCTATTATGAATGGAATTGTCTTTTTGATTTCTTTTTCAGAGAATTCATTATTGGTGTATAGAAAAAGCTATTTATGCCGGGCATGGTGGTGCACGCATGTAATCTCAGTACTTGGGAGGCTGAGACAGAAGACTGCAGGTTTGCGGCCAGCCTCAGCTACTTAGTGAGGCCCTCCACAACTTACTGAGACCCTGTTTCAAAATAAAGAATAAAAAATAGGGCATTTCTAGATGCTGAGCTATTTTGTGCTGAAGATAAAGATGCCACGTGGTAAAGCCGAAGCCATATTCACAGGGTCCCTCCAGCCAGTCGGGCCCTGCAGATGAGAGCTGCACCTGGGCCAGCACCAGCAGCTCAACCACCAGCCGCAGCCCCATCGTCTGCAGTGGGCTTGGTCGCGGCTGATGAAAAATTAATTGACAATGAAAGTGTCATATGTAAAACCATAAATGAAGCCTCTCAGTATTAATAGCTTCATTTCTTCAATGGAGGAGGGCATTCTAACTATAAAAGTTCATGGGGTTGACAGAATTTGGGGCTGGGCAAATGTTTGCATGACATTAAATCAGCTGCTGCGATATCCTTTGTGAGTTCACTAGAATAAAGCAGTTTTCTTCCAAAATATAAAAAAGAATAGAAAATAGGGCTGAGGTAGCTCAGAGGTAGAATGCCCCTGGGTTCAATCTTTGGTACTACACACACCAAAAAAAGCTGTTAATTTTTTAAGCCGCACACTGTAGCCCACAACAACAACAACAACTCCTCCTCCTCCTCCTCCTCCTCCTCCTCCTCTTCTTCTTCTTCTTCTTCTTTCTCTCTCTGTCTCTGTCTCTGTCTCTGTCTCTCTGTCTCTGTCTCGGTACTGGGGATTGAACTCAGAGGCATTCTACCTCTGAGCTGTACTCCCAGCCCTGTTTTTTATTTTTCATTTTGAAACAGAGTCTCACTAAGTTGCTGAGGCTAACTTCAAACCTGCCATCCTCCTGTCTCAGCCTTCCAAGTAATCACATTAGAGGAGTGTGCCACCACACCCAGCTACCATTACAATTTCAGGGCTAGTCTTAGCAACTTAGCAAGACTCTGTTTCAAAGGGAAGAAATTAAAAAGGCCCAGAAGTATAGATTCCCGGTACCAAGAAGAAAAGAAAAGCTGTTGACTTTTGTATGTGGCGTCGTGTCTTGATTCCCCTGATTTGTTCATTTGCTCTAGTGGTCTGCTGGTGGAGCTTTTTGGATCTTCAGAATATAGGATCAGATCATTTGCAGACAGTGGTATTTTCACTTCTTCCTTTCCTGCTTGGATTCCTTTCAGTTAGTCTCTGTAGATCGGCCATTTAAGACGCATCATTGGAATGGAGTCATGGACTGTGTGATTCTGTGCAGCAGACTTTTCAGTTAGCATGATGTTTTCATGACTCACCCATGATGCAGCATATAAAAGCATTTCAGTCATTTTAATTTCTCAGTTAGTATTCTATTATATATCACATTTTACATATCCTTTTGCCAGTTTATGGACATTTTCCTGTTTTCAGTTTTTTTCTCTTATGAATAATGCTGCCATGAATATTTCTGTACAAGTTTATGTGTTAGATATATTTTTATTCTCTTAGATATATACCTGGGAGTGGAACTGTTGAGTAATATGTTAAACTCTATGTTTAACCTTTTGAAGGACTGCCAGAGTGTTTTCTCTAGTGACTTCACCGCTATACAGTCCCACCAGTGTACCCTTCTTTCTCTACATCCTTGCCCACACTGGCTGTTGTAACGCCCTGGTGGGTATGAAGAGGTGTCCCATTATAGTTTCCATTTGCATTTACCTGATGACTAATGACGTTAAGCATCTTTTCATCTGCTTCTTGGTCATTTGTGTTTCTTCTTTAGAAAAGTATTCTTTAGAGAAGTATTTGCATTGATCTTTTGCCAATTAGCATATATATGTAAACATAAATATATATAGTATCTTATAAGGTGTATTATTTACAAATATTTTCTTCCATTTTGTGGGTATATTTTCATTTTATTGATGGTGTGCTCTGACTTTTTAAAAGTAAGTTTTAAACTTGACATTTCATTCTTAACTTTTACATCTCCTAAAATATATATTTTTTACAATTACCATACTTAAGGAAGTTAATAATTCAGCAATATCAATGAATACACGCACCATATTTAAATCTCCCAATTCTTCCAAAAATGTCCTTTACAGCACCTTCCCTCCAAAGCTAAGGATTCAGCCCAGGGGTATTCTACCTCCAACCTACACCCCTAGTGTACTGGGGATGGAAGCCAGGGGCATTTAACCTCCGAGCTATGCCTGCAGCCCTATTCTTTTATTCTTTATTTTGAGCAGGGTCTTACTGAGTTGCTGAGGCTGTCTGTGAACCAAGATCCTCCTATTTTAGCCTTCCAAATGCTGGGATTACAAGTGTGCACCACCATACCCAGCTTCCTAGCGCTTTTTATTTTTTTCTGAAACATGGTCTCATTACATTGCTAATGGTCTCACTAAGTTTCTGAGACTGGCCTCAAACCTGCGATCCTCTTGTCTCAACCTCCTAGGTACTGGGATTACGGGTACGTGCCCCTGAGCCAGGCTATTATGAACATTTTCTAACTGTGGTTCTTCTATTCTTCTATGTTCTAGGTTCCCTATTGTATTATAAATCCAACTCCAACATCATGCCCATGAATATTTCAATGTATATCTTCAGCTGATTAGGACAATATTTTTCATAATATTCATGATTTTAGCTTGCCTTACAAAATTAACAATAAATCTTTAACATATGACTGTATATGGCAGAATTGTCTTCTATTTATTAAATATGGGACAAACATTTTCAAAGACTTACATAAGTTGTGTTAGGATGAGAAAAGGTTTTCTTTGTGAGTAGCACATCTACTTCTATCTAGGTACAGCTGTCATGAGCTGTTCCTGCTTTTCATGTTTTTATCATCCATTTTTCTTTTCATGGTACTGAGGGCTGAACCTAGAGCCTCATGTGTGTTCACAATCCCTCTACCTCTAGTCACATTTCAGCCCTCTTTATTGTGGGACAGGGTCTCCCTTAAGTTGTTGAGGCTGGAGTCAATCTTGATCCTCCTGCCTCAGATTATTCCTATTTCTATATATTTTTAAAAAAATCAAGTTCTAATTCTTGTTTTCATGGGGAGGAATAGTACTAAAATCACCTCTAATGTTTTTAAAACCATAGTCTTTTCTTTTATGGCAGCACGGCTATTATTATTTCACAGAACAAGAATAAAAGCAAGAACAGCAAAGCAAAGCAAAAAACAGGACTTTTAAAAATCCTATGTCTCCCCACTGTTCCTATTAAGATACAATTGTTCTAAAACTATCCTACACCCCTCTCTACCTATTATTGGGAATTATGGTATGACTGATTGGCAGGGATAAGATAATCATTTATAAGAGTCATCTATTTTAAGCTACAAGTCTTTCTTTATAATTAGGGGAAATGTTAATTAGAGAGAAGGGATCTGGGGAGAGGGAATTTTTAGAGGAGACTACCAATAACTATATTGTTCTGGTACTTTCCAGGACCTCACATTTTATGTTGTGAAGATAATTAAATAAAAATAAATATTAACAAATTAAAATTTCATTTTTGCAGTGCTAAGAATGTGCATGCCAGTCAAACACTCTACCACTGAGCTCGACCCCCAGCCCCAAACTAGATTTTTTTTAATGTGGATCATATTGAAGATGGCATACATTCAGACTGTGCTCAGTGCCCTCTCCCACTCCCCAGATCCCCTCCCCCTTCCCAACAATGAGTGTCCATACTTTTACATGTATTCTTATGATTTTTTAAATCCAGGACTATACAGGACTATAAAGATAATGGGTTAGTGTCAACTTCTTAGTAAGTTTTTGAACATCAGAAAGTAAATGTTATTCTGGTTCCTGTAGGCTGTTTCAGTAAAGACCAGGTATACTTGGATGGGATCCTTCAAATCCTCCGCTACAGAGATACCATAGACTTTCATCTACTGACCGCCCTGGGGAAGGTGAGTAAAGCCAGTGGCAGGATCTGCAAACATACCAGGTCACCAGTTCTAGTCCAGTTTTAATGAGACTTATGATCCAACTGTTTTGGCTTTACTGTTGGAATAAGTTTCCTTCATATGATAACAGAAGGGAGAAATGTGGAATTGCATTGCAAAATTTTCTTCTGGTCAATAAGGGGTAAAGAAGGGAATAGAGGGAGCCAGGTGTGGTGGCGCACACATGTAATTCCAGTACATGGGAGACAGACAGGAGTATTGCAGGTTCCAGGATGGCCTCAGCAATTTAGAGAGACTTTTGGCAAACTAGTGAGATCCTCTTTGAAAAACAAAGGTAACTTTTAAAAAAGGACTGGGGGTATAGCTCAGACGTAGAATGTCCCTGGGTTCAATCCCTAGTACCATAAAAAAAATAGAAAATTGGGGAATATGGATAGTTTTACTTTTATTTTTGTATCTATCTTTTTCTAAAAGGACCTTTCTCTTTTTCTTTTTTTCTTTTCTTTTCTTTTTTTTTTTTTTTAGGTATATGGGATTGAACCCAGGGGCATTTCTACCTCTGAGCTACACCCCAGCCCTATTTTAGCTTTTATTTTGAAACAGGGTCTCACTAAGTTGAAGAGGGGCTTACTACGTAGTTGAGGCTGGCCAGGAGCCTGAGATCTCCTGTTTCAGCCTCTCAAGTACTGGGATTTTAAGCGTGTGCCACCACACCTGGCTACAAATTTTTAAAACATATTTTCAAGCTGAGGTTGGTTGAATCTGTGGATTTGGAACCCACTGGGTATTCAGTAAGCCATGTGGCAAACAGATGAACTGACATTCCAGGCTTTGTCGTTTCATTTCTAGCTCACAGTAACAGTAGGCTCAGTATAGTCTTAAGGGCCCTAGTATCTTCAACATGGTAAGCGGGCTTTGGCTTCTACTTAAAGCCACCAGCTGCACTGGCTCCTAACAAGAGGGTCAGCCTGTCCTTTTAAGTTTTAAGGCCCAAACTTGACTTCTCTCTAGGTATGAAAATCCAACATGGGATCTGATACCTAGTGTGGTGATATTGCCCAGGTGAGACCCATCCTATCCCCTCTTCTACTTTAGGCTGTTTACCTTATGGGCACTAATGACCAGGGATAGCCCTGCCCTCTCGCCTCCTGCTCCTACCTAGCCCCCAAGGTTCTGGTTCCATCTTTTTCTCTGTTTACAAACTACTTCTGAACAGTTTTATTTTTAATTGGTGCATAGTGAAGTTCAGGGTGACAAATATATATGTGTACCCAACATGTATATATGTATGTTTCTCTCTGGTTCTCACCACACTCCTCCCTCCCCATAGTTTTTATACGGATACACATGACTTCATGGATATGAACAAAGGATTATTTGAATAGTTTCCATTATCAAATCTCCTCTTTTTCTTCTCTACCTCACAGACAATAATTGTGGGTGGAGATGTGGGGAAATACAAACCCTTATACACTGTTGGTGGGATTGTAAATTAGTACAGCTATTATCAATATGAAGGTTCCTTAAAAGACTGAGAGTAGAGCTAATACCCCTTTTGGAGATCTTCCCAAAGGAATTGAAATGAGATTACTATAGGAGACATGCATTTCCATATTTATAGCAGTCCAATACATGATAACCAGGCTCTGGAGCCAGCCTAGGTATCCATCAACAGATGAATGGATATGAAATTATGGCATATACAAACAATGGGGTTCTACTTTGCTATAAAATAACACAGTCATGTTATTTGCAGGAAAATGGATGGAACGCAAGAATATTATGCTTAATGAAATTAGGCAGAAAGTGAAGGGCCGTATATTCACTCCCATGTGGAAGGTAATGAGAAACTGGGAGCCAAAAAGGGCCTCAGATAAATGAGGGGAGACGCTACTTGTATTGGTTATTGTCCAATGTTTCATTCTTAGGTTTCGGTCACTGCTGCTGCTACCAGCACCAAACATTGATCCTCCTCATCTCCCCGCTCTCCCCACGTGCCCCCTCAAGATACCCTAATGGAAGGGAGTCTAGGGTACAGCAGGTTGGGTTAACTGCTTCCCCCGTCCCGGGGAAGGTGTGGTCCTGCCCCTGGATGCTGCGGCAGAGTGAGGAGGGACATGTTGACCAGAAAGCGCCTTCTCTTCCTGTTCTGTCCAGGAGGGAAAAGCTATTATTTGCCTCCTCCTGGGGCTCCACCTCTGGACTCCTATTTGCAGTTACTTGAGCAAAATATATCCTTTTCTGGAAATAAAAAGCCCTATGTGTCATCTTGCAGTGTAAGGCTGTTTAGTCTGTGTGGAAACTGTTGTTTAGCACAGCCGCTTTCACCAGCCATCTCGCTAGCTCTTCTGCAGAACATGCTGCCTCATCGACATCAGCACTAGCTGCTTCCTTCTGGACCTCCAGTGCGCTTTCCATAACCTCAAGAACCGACCTCTGCCAGCTTCAAACTGTCCTTCCACAGCTCCCCCTCTTTCAGCCTTACAGACTGATGCGGGTTAAGGACTTGATCTGCGTTAAGCTTTGGCTTAGGGGGATGTTGTAGCTGGTTTGCTCTTCTACCAAAACCACTAAAACATTTTGCACATCAACAATTAGGCTTTTCTGCTTGCTCATCATTCATGTGTTCACTAGTATAGCACTTTTAATTTCCTTTAAAAATGTCCTGTGTGGGTGACTTCGTTCAAAGCACCCCCTCATGTACCCCCTCGGTAACATGAGGCTGTAACTGCTTTCTGTATTTCTTTTTAATAAGCTCCTTTAAATCTTCAAAAAAAATAATAAAAAACTTCCTTTGCATTCACAACTTGGCTTTTTTTTTTTGTGGTACAAGGGATGGAACCCAAGGGCATTACCTCTATTGGTTTCCAATAGAGCTACACCCCAGCCCTATTTTTTAGTCTTTTTATTTATCTTTTATTTTATTTTATTTTTTGGTGGTACTGGGGTTCCTGGAAACCCTTCTACCTCCGGGCTACACTCCCAGACCCATTTTTTTCTATATTTTTATTTGGAAACAGGGTCTCTTAAGCCAGCGCGGCTGACTTCAAACCTGCGCGATCCTCCTGTCTCTGCCTCCCAAGTGCGGGGATTACAAGCATGTGCCACCACGCCCGGCTACTTTTTATTTTTTTGAAACAGGGTCTCACTGAGTTGCAAAGGGCCTCACTAAGTAGCTGAGGCTGTCCCCGAACCACGATCCTCTGGTCTCCACCTCCCGAATGCTGGGATTACAAGCATGTGTCACCACGCCTGGCACAACTTGGCTATTTGGCACAAGAGATTAACTTTTGACCTGTCTTGGCTTTTTTTCCCTCCCTGGGGATTGAACCCAGGAGCGTTCTACCTCCAAGCTACACCCCTAATCCTATTTTATATTTTGAAACAGAGCCTCTCTAAGTTGCTGAGGCTGGCCTTGCACCTGCATCCTCCTTTCTCAGACTCTTACGCACTGGAATATGTGCACCACCACTCCACAACCAGCTGCATTTTTGTTTGTTTTGTTTTGTTTTGTTTTTATGCTGGGGATTGAATCTAGAGGCATTTTTCCTCCAAACTATACCCTCAACCCTCTGTTTCTTTTGTGTTGCCAAGTTGCTGAGGCTGGTCTTTCTTGGCTTTTAACGTGCCGTTTTCACTCTTCTCAGTCATTTCTGACTTTTGGTTTAAAGTAAGAGGCCTTCACTGAGCATGGTGGTGCACGCTTGTAATCCCCGCTCTTGGGAGGTGGAGACAGGAGGATCGCGCTGGTTTGGAGCCAGCCTCGCTGGCTTAAGAGACCCTGTTTCCAAATAAAAAATATTAAAAAATAGGTCTGGGAGTGTAGTCCAGAGGTAGAAGGGCTTCCAGGAACCCCAGTACCCCCCAAAAAAGTAAGAGGCCTTCAATTCTTTCTTTACTTGAACACCATCGTAGGGTTATTAACTGGCCTAATTTCAGTACTGTGTGTCTCAGGCTTGAGGAGAGGGAGAGAGATGGGGAGACTGGTGTGGTTGGTGAGCAGTCAGAACGTACACTTCCTAAGTTCACCACTGTGTGAGTACGTGGTGGCCACGACAGCAGTTATGACAGAAACATCAAAGATCACTGGTCACAGATGGAATAATAATCACCATCATCGTCATGAGAAATTACCAGAATGTAACAGAGGAACACAAATAAGCACATGTGGTTGGGAAAATGCCACCAACAGACTTGCTCAGTGCAAGGTGGCTACAAACGTTATTTGTAAAAAATGCAGTGATCTGTGATGTGCAATAAGATGAATTGCACCTGTGTATTTACTCCTTCTCTTCTGTCAAAAACCCAGAATGGCTTAAGATTTACAGACCCATACCAACAAGCCTATTTTCATTACACTTAGGATTGTAAATACCAAATTAGTCATTTTAATAATAAAAAAACTTTTTAAAGAAACTATAATTACAGTAGATACCTATGTTATCCAAGGTACCCATGTTTTGGAGCTTAAATATGAAAAGGTAATTTAGAGAACTTAAAAGTTTTACCATTAAATCTGACAAATACCTGTGAAAAGTTTGCTTTTTACATAGGAGAATGAAAGGTATGAATTTTTTTTTTGTAGTACTAGGGGTGGAACCCAGAGGCTTTCTATCTCTGGACTATACTCCCAGACCTATTTTATATTTTATTTGGATGCAGGGTCTCACTAAGTTGTTGAGAGCCTCAGTAAGTAGCTGAGGCTTCGAACCTGTGTGATCCTCCTATCTCAGCCTGCAAAGCACTGGGATTACAAGCATGTGCCACCACACCTGGCTCAGTATGAATTTTTTAACTTAGAAATTTTCAAAATAAGAGAATATAACCAAAATCATAAATCATTATGTTTAATAAATTAAATAGAATTTCAACATATGATAGTGCTAGTTCTTTTTTTTTTCATTTTTTACATTTTGGTAGTGCTGGGGATAGAACCCAAGGGCATTCTACTTCCAAGCTATATCCCAGTCCAATTTTTTTATTCTTTGTTTTTGAAACAGGGTCTCACTAAGTTGCGGGCCTCACTAAGTAGCTGAGGCTGGCTTCGAACCTGTGCGATCCTCCTGTCTCAGCCTCCCAAGTGCAGGGATTACAAGCATGCGCCACCACGCCCGGCTTTATTTAGATTTAATCAGTAGATTTGTTTGGGTTTAAAGTCTCTCTCCCAAAAATGAAAGTCTCTCTCACACACATATGAAGTTTAGTTGTCTCATTTTTTGACAAACTGATTCAGGTCTAAGATAGAATGTTAAGTTAAATACTGACTTTCAGTCCTCTTTTTTTTATGGTCCTGGGGATTGAACCCAGGGGCATTCAACCTCTGAGTATACTACCCCAGCCTTATTTTATTCTTTATTTTGAAATAGGGTCTCACTAGCTGAGGCTGGCCACGAACTTGTGATCCTCCTGTCTCAGCTTCCCAAGTATTGGGATTACAAGCACTTGGGTGCAGAAAAAAATGAGAGCTTTCTTTAGCGTTTTGGAATCAAACTTTTCCCAGCTTTGGAGAGCACATGCGAGTGGAGATCCGGCTTCCACTTAGGATTGCTGGGATCCCATCTGAGAGGGAAAGAGTGGGGTTTTAGTGGCCTGTCTGGGGAAGGTCACCCCCCTTCCCAGAGCTTCCTAATCTAAAACCAGTTACCCTAGCATTTAGGATATTGCTGGAATCCCATCTAAGACAGAGAGAGGTATTTCCTTTCTCTGTCCGGATGAGGTTCCTTTCATCCTCTAAAGCTAGTGGCCCAGCTGGGTGTGACCAGCTGGGATGGCATGGAGCAGTGAGAGTGGCCACAGTCCACCAGAAGGGCATTGCAGGCTTGAAGTTTAACCACCGTCCCTTCTGCCCTGCATCTGACCCTTCTCCTGCCCCTTCTTTTTCTCAATGCACAGCTATCAGTTCTTTTAATATGGTCATGCTATGAAGGGGCAGGCAAGTATTTTCTTACTTAATAAAGACCAGTAAACCACTGATTTTTGGTATCTTGCACCAATTGACATATGATCTGTGTATTTCCACTTAAAGCACAGGGAAGAAGTTCATCTTTGAAATGTAACTTGTAGTTACATTTGAAAATTATTCCTTTTTTCAGGTTTCTTATGAAGATGTGGATCGCTTAAAAGGATTGGCAGTTACTGAAAACATGAGGGTCCCGCACTTCCTACAGGACTACGGCCGGTATATGGAACACTTAGAGAAGATCATGGAAGTAAATGAGCTGACAGACAGGGAACTCAAAGACCTCATATACTAATTAGCATTCTTGCAAATGTAGCTCAGCTATACCTCCGTGTAGATTACTGACAGGTGCAGCTAGCACCAGCAGATTTATAAAAGAAGAATGACTGTTTACTTGAGTTTTCTAAAGAACGGTCTTCAGTATTCAGCTGAATTTTTAGGTTAAGTGCAAACTGTAAACTCTTTCCCTAAAATGTTTCTATAGACTGTAGAGGGAAGTACTCCCAGTTTCGTCTGAATCTCAGTTGAGTCCACTGAAAATACCGCTGCTGAGTGTTTGGGAAGACTCTGCTTTGAATCCAGCGCAAATCTTCGGCCTGAGCACCGAGGCCAGCTCCATCTGCAGACAGGCAAATTCCAAGCAGTGTCATGCACCCGCCAATGTTATATCGTTCTCACTTGAAAAATTAGTTTTGTGACACTCCAAAAAGCTAGCTATAGCTAATGGTTCTCATGTTTTTATGTTAAGTAACATTAAAGGGAGAGGGGAAGGCAGTTTGTAAGTTTCATTAAGTCCTTTATTTTATACCTTATTATTTCACCTTCTCCACAGGAACTAGAGAATTGAGCCTTTTTTTTCTTTGTGGTAAAGATTGGACCTGGGACCTTACGCCTGCTACGTATGCTCTGCCTCTGAGCAACATCCCCAGCACTCTGAGAATTGCCTCTTTCTGTCTACTTATGTTTTAATTAAACTCTTTTCATTTGGTGAAACATGCTATACCTCTTTAAATTTTTAATGCAGTCTTGAGTTTAAAGGTTGCCACAGCATTATTTTATGTAAATGATAAGTCTAAGTTCCAGAGAAGTTTATCTATACAAATCAAAATATCTGGATGGAGGGGAAGCTGCCCACCTCTTTTGGAAGATGTAATGAGGAAGGGATAAGTGTACTGATCTAGAACCTGCAACAGTCTGTGCTCTGTAAAGCGAAAGTTCTAGGCGTTCCCATTTGGCACATCAGCCTTTTGATATTGGCTTAGTGCATTTTATTAAAATCTTTGACTTTATCAGCCAATAATGGCACAGTTTGAATTTTAAAATGAGAGTTCTGCTTTGCTATATTTCTCTTGCTGTCGATTTATATGCCTAACTTTGATTGATCATTTTTGGTATATACTTGAATATACTATATATTGAATGATTCTTCATACAACTTATTTTGGCAACCAGAAAAAAACATTTCTGTAAGATTTCTACTGTGATTTCTACCCAAAACTATCTGAGAATTTGTCTTTACCTCAGTTCAGGCTAAACTATGGTGCTAACACTAGTAGAGATATACTGCAAAGCATGGCCCACATTCATGCTAGAAAATGATTTTAAGAAATCTTTTGCAGGCTAAGTTATGTGATTTTTATCTTTCACATATCGAGAAGTGCTTATCTCAAGAATGTTAAGCAAACAGGGTATTCTCTAGCTGGTGCCTGAGGTCCTTGCAAAGCATACATCTCCCTTTTGGCACAGAGGGCAGATCCTTTGGAGCGTTGAAGGCCCCGCCTCAGCCGTGCTGGCTGGCTGGCAGGTGTGCCCCACAACTGCTTACCAGGCTGGCAGCACAGTATGCCAGCTCTTACCAGGGACTGGAAATTTATTCTTGATACTTCAAGCTTGTATCTCCTTGTAGCATTCATGTACGTTGAGCTGTGTAATATTTTCTGCCTTATCTTAAAACTTTTTGAAGGTGATTATAAAAACAAGCATAGACAGAAATGGCAATATTCACGTCCTGTGATTTAAAACTAGATACCTGTAAGTGCAACATTTGCCGGCGTTAACATTGCTAATCTCACCTTATGGTTTAACCATAAACGAGCATCACAACAGCCTTAACTTCCTATTGGCAGGATAATCTGCAGTGGTTCTGGTCCCCGGATTTTAAAGTGGGATATTCTCTTTGTCTAATTTTGGAAAGGAGCTGCTTTCTTGCCTTATTGCTTTGGTATAAAGATGAAAACATGAATATTCTATAGACAAAAATGACCTTAAGTCACAGTAAGATGTAAGCAGTGAACCAAAAGTCGTTTCCAATTAGCAGAAATACTTAAAGAGCTTTAAGCTTTAAAAATTGAGATTGAAAATTAAATAAGTGCTTAATTCTAATTCCTGAAATAAAGGTAAAACAAAAGTTCTCATAAACAGAAAATAGCAATGATATTTAGTTGAAGAGCATATTAATCTTAATTATAATTGTCTGCCTTAGGCTATTGATGATTAGGATTGCATCACTTTTGTCCACTATAATTCCAACATATAGTTGGAAAAATACAAATTTTTTTTTTTTTTTTTTTTTTTAATTTTATTTTATTGGTGCACTGTATTCATACATCTTAGTGGGATACAAACTTTTGTAGACATACATGCACACATCGCCCAGTCAGCCCCCACCCGATCCCCACCCCATTCTCTCCCCATCCCTCCCTCCCATGCTTGGCTTAGTGGTTGACATCTAGTATTATAGCAATTTATCCAAAATTAAAAATCATAATCTCACATAACAGTTTCATTTGTCTGATACCAAGCTTTTGATGACTTAAAGATAACATTTCAATATTTCTTTTTGCTTTCTTTCTTACCAGAGAATATTTTTTTCTTTTTTTTAGGTGAAACTATCATATATTTATTTTTCAGAAAAAAATCTATCCTGATATGGAATATGGACTCTAGATACCCAAAACAATCTTGAAGCAAAAACAAAGCTAGAAGATGTATATTTTCTGATTTCAAACCATATAAAGCTACAATAATTGAAACAGTGTAGTACTGTTCTAAAGGCAGATATATAGACCATTGGAGTTAAATACAAGCCTAGAGCTAAATTCTTCCCTATATTGTCAAGTTATTTTTGACAAGGTTTCCAAGAAGATTTGGTGGTGGAAATAATAATCTTTTAACTAAATATTGTTGAAAAATAATAATTACATGGAAAAGAATAAAATTGGACCCTTACCTAATCCCACATACAAGTATTAACTCAAAATAGATAAAAGACCTAAATATAAATCTTAAGACTATAAACTTTTAGGAGAAAATCTGGGTCATAAAACCTCACAACATTGAAATTGGCAGTGATTTCTTGGATATGATTTCAATGGCACAGGCAACAGAAGAATATACAAACTCTCTAAAAAATAAAAGAAAATATTGTATATCCAAAGACAATGTAAACAGAGTTAAAAGTTACTAATAGAATTGGATAAAATATTTCCAAATGCTATATCTGAAGGTATATTAATATTCCAACTAGAAATCCTAAAAATTAACAACAATAAAGGCAAACAATACAATTTAGAGATAGGTAAAAGACTAACATAAATAATGAATCTCCACAGATAACCAATCTTAGTTGTCTGTTGGATGGAAACTCTTGTTTCTCTGGTTCTGGTGAGTGTTACCTATTTCTTCTTTGTAGTTAATCTCCTTGAGTATTTTCTCTAGCGCTGGTTTTGAAGACATAAATTCCTTCAGTTTCTGTTTGTCATGGAAGCTTCTTATTTCTCCATCTAATTTGATAGAAAGTTTTGCTGGATAGGAAATTTTTGGCTGGAAGTTGTTTTCTTTCAGAGTTTGGAATATGTTACTCCAAGCCCTTCTGGCTCTCATGACTTGGTTTGGGAAGTCTGGAGTGATTCTAATTGGTTTGCCTCTGAATGTCACTTGGCCCTTTGTTTTTGTTGCCTTTAAGATTCTCTGCTTGGCTTCCACATTGGTCATTTTGACAATTATGTGGCGTGGGGATCCTCTTCTCGGATCCTGTCTAAAGGGAGTTCTATAAGTTTCCTGGATCTGTGTATCAACCTCTTGCTCTATATTTGGAAAATTTTCTGCTATTACTTCCTTGAAGAGATTGTTGATCCCTTTGGTATCACTTTCTTTTCCCTCCTCTATTCCAATTATTCTTAGGTTAGCTCTCTTAAGATGGGCCCATATTTCTTCAATGTCAGATTCCTGCTGTTGGATATCTTTTTCTAGATTAGAAACTATGCATTCATTTTTGGAATGATCATCTTCTAAAAGTGAGATTCTGTTCTCCATGTGGTCTAATCGGTTGTTTGTGCTTTGAATTGAGGCCTTTACTTCATTAATTGCATCCTTTATCTCTTTTTGGCTCTCTCTGAGTTCTTTTCGAAGCACCTCTATTATTTCTACAGTTATTTTCCTGATTTGATCTTCTAGAAATCTCTGATTATCTGTTTTATCAGGTTCTGATGTTGTGGGGTTGTGCACATTCATTACTTCAGTGTTATTCCTCTTTCCCATGATTTTGGAGGTTTGTGCCTTCTCTGGGTTCTTCCCTTGGGTCACTATGGCTTCACTTAAGGTGCTCTGGATCTCGAGTCTGTATTATCTCAGACCCTACTACTCCTTTACTGGGTTGTATCACAGAGTCTCCGACCCAGGGAGTCGATAGAGGCTGCTTTAAACTATGGGGGGTGCCAGGTTGCACACTCTCCTATGGTGTGATATCTCTGCCACCACCACTCCCTCACTGGGTCAAGTCCCAGGAGGCACAATACTGGGATTTCTCCTCTGTGGCCCGCAATTTGACTCACTGTTCTTGAGTACGTAGATGTAGCTGTACTGGACTCGGTGAATTCACTGCTGCTGCCGCCGCCGGTGGCAATATGGCGCCTCTGCCACGCCCTCGGCCATGAGGCTGGCGTATTTTTTCTTCTCTGGTTTTGATTTCCGCTCTGAATTCCTGCAGCGTGTGCTGAGCTCAGCCACTGGGAGCTTTAAATGCTGTCTGCGCCGAAAGATCCCGCCTGGCTGTTCCACATCGGCTCACCTCGGCTTGCTGTAGCCGTCCGCTGAGTTCGCCGCCGCTGCCGCCGGCAGTATGGCGCTGCTGCTGCGTCCTCGGGCGCGTGTGTCTCCTCTGTGGCCCTGAGCTCTGTTCTCAGTCCGCTTTCTCTCTGGAGCCTGGTGGTTTTTTTGTTTTTCTGGTGATGGTGTTTTCTGGCTATGAAAGGCACTCTTTTTGTGGTAATGGAGATTGGTTGTTAGCGGGACTCTTAAGCCCCGCTTTTCTCGGTCGCCATCTTCCCGGAAGTCCTCTATATCGGAAAAATACAAATTTTGATAAACTGTTACACTTTAACACCAGATAGATTCAAAGTAAAATCAATGTTTGCAAGCATAAATACATAGTCTTCATTTCTTTATATTTTTCACTTTTGTAAAAGTGCTTAAAATTTGTATTGTTTGTATATCTTTGGATATTTTGAATCTAGCTATAATAAAATGTAGCACTGAGGTTCTCAAGTGAAATATGTGATATGTATGCATGTAAACTTTTGTTCTTTGAAATCTTAATTACATTTTGTCGTAGCATTCCTTATTTTTTGTTGTGTGGTAATTACTGAAGCGACATCAGTGAAGCTTGTTTTCTGCCGCCCTTGTTTACTGAGAATATCACGTTTGCCAAAGCCCACCGTTCCCCTGATCAATTCTCTTTATACCCTCGTGGTGTGTATGGAGAAGGGAAAAGGAGACAGGGGCAGTTTTATCAAGTTTCTATTCTACTGGTTTAGAAAACTTTTGTGCAGAACCTGTTGAGCAGGATCCATGCCGAGTGCTGCGTGAGGACCAGACATGGTGCAGTGAGGAGGAGCTTACAGCCCTCTCCTACCTGGACTGCCACCAGGCCAGCCAGTGGGCCTGCCCCTGTGTCTGTGCAAAATGATGCCTGCTCGGAGAATTGTATTACTACTCTTTGTACTTGGAGCCTGAGGGGCTCTAGCCTAAGGGAAAAGAAAGAACAGACCATGAAAGCAGCTGCCTGGGCTATCAAGAGCCGTGGGCTGGGGAGCTCAGTGGTAGGGCACTTGCCTAGCGTGTGCAGCCCCCTGGGTCGATCTGCCTTTGTAAAGTCAATAAAGAAAACAGCCTGGGTGCCCAAAGGACCCAGCACCTTGTCCTTAAGAAGACGAGCGCTGAGCAGGGAGTGTGGAGCACAGGTGCCCTCATCTCACAGTACGTCAGTAACTAGTGTTTGAATTCGAAAGCCTTGTCAGCCAGCTTTGGGTCCACTCGCTTTGTTCACTGTAATTCTCATAGCTAAAGGAATTAATGCCTTGAAATGATTCCAGGATGTGGAGTACCAGTGTTTGTCAGCCACTTATGGAAGAGCCTTAGGAACAAGTAGGAATTCAGCAGACAATAATTTCTATTGTGGCGCTCTGGAGAATTTCCCCCCCAATTTGGGGATGGGATAAACCTGAAAATTCCCTGCCATTATGGGTAGATACCAAAGTTCAAATATGTAATTACCTAAAGTGTAAACATCTCAAATTTAGATAAACCAAGTATTTTATTCTCTTGGCATTTTAAAATACTTCTGTCAGGGCTGGGCATGTGCTTTTCAGTGTGGTAGAGTGCTTGCCTATTGTACCCCTAGCTACACACGCACACACGCACATACCCACACACGCACGCACCGTTATCATAGTTATAGTTTTTCCTAATTAGTTACTATTATATCTCCAAGAAAATTAAGTATCTTGGGCCATACGCGTAAACTGACCCAGCCCGAAGGACTGTGAGGCAGTCTTTGAGAACTCATAATTATTGAGTTAATTTCTTTTGGTTTTGCTTTTTGGTGCAGGAAATTGAACCCAGGGGAATCCTGCCTTTTAGCTACACCCCAAATCCTTTTTACTTTGAAACAGGCTCTCACTAAGTTTCTGTGACTGGCTGCAAACTTTCAATCTTCTTGTCTCAGGCTCCCAAGTACTGGAATCTGCAGGCCTGAACAGCCAGTCGGGCTGAGAATTTCTGAGTGCCTCTCCACAAGTCTCCACTAGAGGGACCTCTAGCTCCTTAATTTCTCCTATTCCTTTTTCTTTCCACACTTCTAGGATTTTATTTTTGGCTAGAGGCCCCCTAGATGTTTAATCTTGCTGACTGGCTCCTGCAGCTAAATTCTAACATATTATGACTTCAAGCAAGAATAGCTGTTGTAGGGAAGATGTTGTTGGAAGATCACTTAAAGGACTCAAGAAAAAGAGTTACTGAAGTTTCCTGTGAGCTTATTCCAAAATCCATTTCTTCCTGTGTGTGAGAGTGAGGGCGGAGGGTGTTTTCAGAGAATTGACCCCAGGGACATTCTACTTCCAAGCTACTACTCTGGCCCTTTTTATTTTGAAACAGGGTCTTGCTAAGTTGCTGAGGCTGGCCTCAAACCTGTAGTCTTCCTGTCTCAACCTCCCAAGTACTAGGATTACAGGCAGTTGCCACTACACCTACACTGATGTCCAATCTAAAGCTCACCCTGACAAGTTTGCCATGAATTCCTTGGGATGATTTGGTCTGAAAAGCAGTGTATATACTCTGTATAGTTACTGTTTAGTCTTGAAAAATATCTTCAGTGTGTGTATCTACATAAGATGGGAGCAATTTGAAATTCAGATCCTATACCATATTACCTTAGACACATCTCAGTAAAACCAGTTTCTCCCTTTTAGAGAAAGGAGAGGGAAGGATATTGGGGAAAGTGACCAGATCCTCTGGCCAAAGAGATTTTTATGCTAGACAACTAACAGTGTCCCACAGACTGGTCCCTTTATTTCTGGAGCACTGGCAAGGTTAGGGAATTCGCCATGTCTAATCTTAAGCGCCACCTAACTTAGCTATACCGCAGCCTACTGGCCTTTGCCAGACCAAAAGCCCTCGGTAACAATGCAGCCCTGAGATCCTGTAAGCTCCTAGTCTGTTTTCAAATAAAAAACTGGAAACTTCAGAGGTCCATTTCCCTCACATCCCAGGCAAACAGACTTCCTTTGGGCTGGGATCCCTTCTCAGGCTGGTAGGCAAACACTTGAGATATTTTAGAGGTTTGATAAGTACGTAGAACAGATGAATGATTGATGACTGAGGCCGTGGACGCCTCAGGCTCTAGGGTCCAGCTGCTGGTGGTCAAGTGCAGGGCCAAGGCCGCTCTTTGTAATCTATTCTGCCCATGTGTTTGGTGCTCCTAGTTGGCAAAGCATCTTCCATCCGTCTGACTGCTCCTGGTCAGCGGGCTGTGTAAGCCCTCAGGGAGGTTCTGTGAAAGATCTGACATCTAAATACTCCGGTGACTTGGCCTTCTTAGGTAAGTAAATGATGATGAATGATGCTCAGAAAAAGTCAGAAGATGATGTGTGTGGTGGCGCATGCTTATAATTCCAGTACTTGGGAGGCTGAGACAGGAGATTGCAGGTTCAAAGCCAGCCTCAGCAACTTAGGCTCTCAGATACTTAGTGAGACCCTGTTTCCGAATAAAAACTAAATTAGGGCTAGGGATGTAGTCTGGAGGTAGAAGACCCCTGGATTCTCTTCCCAGTACCACACCAAAAAAAAAAAAAAAAAAAAAAAGGAAAGTTTTAAAACATTACTAGAGTGCCAGTTGCTCACCATGTCTATAAATAGTGTATAGTTTACTCAACACCAGCTTTATCTGGAAATTATAGTAATGAAAAAATCTACACTATCAGCTCCATTAGGACAGAGCAGGCAAGACAATAAAGTAGATACAGTAACAAGGAATCTGGCCTCACCTCAGTTTCAGTCCTTCATGTTTTTCAGCTGTCTTGCTGATTTCTTTTTTTTCTTTTTTGTGGTACTGGAAATTAAACCCAGAGGCGCTCTCCTACCAAGCCCTCTGACAGGGCTCTCACTAAGTTGCCCAGGCTAGCCTTGCACTTGCAATCCCCTTCTCTCAACCTCTAGCATAGCTGTGATTACAGGCGTGTGCCCAGCCTGCCTGGCTGACCTCCAGCAGGATTTGGTAGCTCTTGTCCTTGCTGCTGAAGGAATCCTTTACCTGGCTATACCTGGCTATAGAAACCCACTCTAAAATGCCAAGTCAGCCACCGTGTATCTTCTTGACACTGATCACCCTGGTTTCTATTCTTAGTCTAACCCTCCCCAACACCCGCACATCAGTATCTCTCCAGTTGTTAACCTCAGGGTAACTCCACAGACTCAGCAGTTTCGGGGGGGGGTCTCAGACTAGCTAGAGTCATCATCCCATCACGAGGTTCTGGGTAAGAGCTTAATAATCTATGAGCCAGAAAGCTCTGAGGGCTGCACTTCTATACACCAAGTAGGAAGACCACTGGCCGGAGCAGTGCTTGCCGGCCTGGGAAACACAGTTCACCACTTAGCCCACCAGCACCCAGCATGTACCAAGCCCTTGCTCCTGGATTCCTGATATATATATATATATATATATATATATATATATATATATACACACACACACACAGATAGGGAGAGAGAGAGAGAGAGAGAGAGAGAGAGAGAGAGAGAGAGAGAGAGAGAGATAGCAGTACTACGGATTGAACCCAGAACTACACCCCCAGCCCTACGTTTTTATTCTTTATTTTGAAAGAGTCTAAGTTGTGGAAGGCCTCACCAAGCAGCTGAGTCTGACCTTGAACATGCGATCCTCCTATCTTGGCCTCCCAAGTACTGGGATTGATTTCTGACTTTTAGACAATTTACAGCCCCTGAAATTAATAATGTATAGGATTTAATGTCTAGGAGTGGGATGCTACCAATTTTACCCAGAGGTAAAGCCATTTTGGAAATTTCTATTTTAGAATGTCACCTCAGAGTGTCTTAGATGTTGGCGCAAAGAACTAAGACACAGCCCACAGCAGGCGTGGGGCTAGCGGCCCGCCACCCCTTCCTGGCTGCAAACTTGAGCTCTGTCCAAAGTAGCTGGTTCTTCTTCAGTCACACAGCCCAGCCCACAGCACTCACCTTGATCACTGCAAAACTCCTGTGCTAATGTCCCACCCCCAAGGGTCATTTAATCAAATACATCGTGATGGAGGTCCACCCCATCACTGACTACTGATGGAAACTTAGCCTGCATCAAGCCAAGCATGCCTTAGGTGGCTTGACCCTCAAACTCAGGTAAACAGACGCAGGAGGGAAATCCCTCTGAGGGCCTTTCCTCTCCCTCCCTTCTCCCTCCCGCGCAGGCCTCCTGGAGGAGGGAGCCAGTCGCTTCTGTGGGGACAGAGCAATGTCCTCTGCTTGCTGCCCTCCTTTGCAGGATCTGAACTTCATCTCCACATTACCACACCCAGCCTGGCCACCGAGCACACAGATCCCAGAAAAAGGGAGCGATCCTGGAGACACCCTGGGAAATGACCACGTCTGGTGCCTCTCCTTGCACCTCCTGAGCCTCAGAGGCTTGTCCTCACTCCCAGCTGCAGCTGTGCCCTGGCTCACAATCCAGCCCTCTGAGTCTGTTCCTAGGTGAGACCAAATTCCTTGGTCAACCTCAGCTAGCCAAGCAGTTTCCAGGAAGCAGAAGCCAGCTGTATTCTCTGCCCACCTGTGACAAGGACATTTCTTTTCCTTTATCCTCCTTTTCTGGGGGACAGGTCCAGCCAGCTGCACTTCTTATCACAGTAAAACTTGAGTACTTCATGTGCCCTCCATGTGCTTACAGTATATCCAAGGTACATACATGTGTTGCTCCTGGGAGAGGATTTATTGAGTTCCTGCTGTGCTCTGCCAGGAAGAGCTGGGAGCCTGTGCCAGTATCTGACCCAGAGAGATACCTTGGGTCTTTTACGATGAAAGGTGACAGGTATCACTGGGCTAGGAGTCCTTGCTTCAGAAGACCCAACTTGACCAAGGGAAAGTATGGGTTACAACATGGAGAGCCACTAAACACATCTTGGGTTGGAAGGAACAGAGAAACACTGAAGGTCAAGTTTACACACTAGGGAGGCTGAGACAGGAGGATCAAAGTTTGTAGCCAGCCTCAGCAACTTAGGCTTTACACAGCTTACTAAGACCCTTTTTCAAAATAAAAATAAAAATAAAAATAAAGCTGAGGTGTAGCTCAGAGGTAGAATGCCCCTGGGTTCAATTCCCAATATCACACATACAAAGTTTTTTGGTACTTGATATTGAACCCAGGAAGTGCTACCTCTGAGTCATACCCCCATCCCTTTAAAATTTTTCTTCTGAAACAAGGTCTTGCTAGGTTGCTAAGGCTGGCCTCAAATCTATGATCCTCCTGTCTCAGCTTCCCGAGTACTGGGATTACAGGTATGTGCCAAAAGGCCTGGCTCCCTCTCTCCTTTGCACAGATGGCAGAGATAGAACTCACCCTGTGCAGCCGCAAAGACCCTGGAACTGGAGCCCCAGGTATCGATGTTCTCACCCATCCCATAACCAGATGCACAGGGGAGAGATCCAGCTCTCAGAACCAAAGAAACACAAAGCCCTGGCTTCTGCTTACCCTGTCACCTCCAGAGCAGCAGAGGGAGCCATTGCAGGGGCCCTGTGCTACTGGAGCCTCGGGGGCTCTGGCTGCCCTTGCGGTCACTCCTGCTGCATCTCTGGGAGATAAAGGCACGCTGATGCCAGTGGCACCAATAGATATGGCCTTGGGCTGCTGACAGCCATGACCTCAGGCACAGAGAGAGCAGGGTGTTTACCTATCTCAGACCTGTGCTGGACAATGGGCAGGAAAGAAGGGCTCAGCCCCTCTGCAGTGTGCCTGTGTTTGGGACAGCCCTAATGCTGGAGGCTCTGACCTGATCTGTGGGGGCTGAAAGAGCTCCCCCAGCACCTTCGCTTCCAGAAACCCAGTTCAGTACCACGGGACTCCCTTTGGCTTCTCCCACAAATTCCTTTACCATTAGATGCCTTCTCAGATAGTCCCAGTGTGCCGGTATTGGGAAAAGGCTTCAAAATATATTTGAAAATAGCTTTGGTATTAATGTGCTGATATTGGGGAATGGCTTCAAAATTTTATTTGAAAATAGCTTTGGTCAGACAGGATGTAATCAAAACACTTGCCCTGGAGAAGGGGTGGAATCGGGTCAGAATATTATTGGTTGAGCAAGATAAAGGTTTATGTATCTTTATAAAAACTGTTCTGTATCTTATTTTCAAGTTACTGCCCCACACTCTCCCCCTTTGAGTGTAGGGCTTTATTAACCTGTCCTTTCTGTCTTTGTAATAATAAAATTACTTAAGTTTACAGCAAGAGGAGCTCAGGCTATTCTTTTCCAAACTAGCTCAGAACAACAACCCGCGGCTTCATCTCACACCGGTACAGTGGTGCTGCACCACCGTAACAGTTTTCACTGTAACACCAGGAGGCAGGAGAAGCAAGGAAAATATGGGAAGGAAGGGGAGGAAATATAAATGCCACTGCTGTGGGCAGAGCTGGGGTCGGGTGAGGACACTGGGTTAGAGACAATCCAAAGAAGAGCAGAGGTGTGACTGGGACACGGAGGCAGGGGGACAGATAGTTTGAAGCCAGCCTGGGCAACTTAGTAAGAATCTACCTTAAAATAATAATAAAAGGGCTGATATACATCACTCCTCAATATCTTTTCTTTTTTCTTTTTTTTTTTTGTGATACCAGAGATGGAACCCAGGAACCTCGAGTTACACCCCCAGCCTTATATTTTTTAGTCTTTTTTAACTTTTGAAACAGGTTCTCATTGAGTTGCGAAGGGCCTCGCTAAGTAGCTGAGGCTGTCCAAGAACCACGATCCTCTAGTCTCTGCCTCCCAAATGCTGGGATTACAAGCGTGTGCCACACTTTTTCACATTCTCGCCAGCATTTGTTGTCGTTTGTGTTTTGAATGATTGCCATTCTAGTTGGAGTCCCAGACCCGCAAAAAAATAAAAAAAAAATAAATAAAAACATTGTTGGTGGGATTGCAAATTAGTGCAACCACTTTGGAACACAGTATGGAGAATCCTCAGAAGAATGGGCTGGGGATGTATAGCTTAGTGTAGGGCATCCGTGGGTTCAATCCCCAGTATTATGGGGGTAGAGAGGGGAAAGGAGGTCAATTCTATACAGTAGAATATAATTCAGTGAGAAAAAAGAGCCGGGCCACAGAAAGACCTGAGGCGCCTCGGATGCCTGTCACCATGTGGAGAAGCCGCTCTGAAGGGCACTTCATTATGATTCCCATGATAGGACTCTGGGAAAGGCGGACTTGGGGAGTGAGACGGGCTTGGGAGGGAGTGGGACGTTTCATAGGTCAGTGTACAGACGCTCCCCACTTACTATGCTTTGTTCTGAAGTTATCTGATTTCACGGTGATTTAGAAGCAATGGCACTCAGCAGACACTGTGCCCTCTGGCCTCCTGCTCCACCAGGCGGCCTTCGATGGAGGGTGGGCCCATCACAGCCCTTCATCTACCGCCCCACAAGCCACCAGTTCACGGTGCTTGGTGGCAGGTGGGTGCCCGGTCCTTGTCCGGACCGACTGTCCTGTGAGGAAAGAGGAATATACTCCGGGCTCCCACGGGAGACTGGGGCGACAGAGGTAATCGAGGCTCATAACTTACTGTTTCACTATTTATTTTAATATTTCTGTGTGAATGTTAAACATAAAGCTGATATGTGAGCATGGGTTTTGGACTCAAGAAGATCTGGGTTTGTTGTATCCTGTGTACTTGCTACTATGTGGTGACCTTTAGGAGGTATGAAATGGGATTATTATCCTGGCCTCACTGTGACAGTGTGATCACTGCCAGAGCGAGAACCCAGGGGCAAAGAAGGACCCTCCCTCCTGGAGATGCCAGGTCCAGCTTCCTGAACCCTGAGGGGAGGCTGGAGGCTGCGCTTATGCCAAGGCAAGCCATGATAGTGAGGTGCCTCTGCCAGGCAGGGGTGGGAGCATAAAGAGTGGGGGTGTAAAGGGCAGGCAGAGGAGGCATTTGGGGTCCCCCAGCCATGCTCCAGAGGACCTCCTGATGGCTGCGGCACGACACAGCGGGAGCTCACTTATGCTCCCACCCTAGAAAGGCAAGTATCTGTTTATTACTTTTTTCAAAACAGACCTAAAAATCACCACTCAAAATATTTAAGAAGAGTGCTCAACCACAGTTAAAAGCGTCTGCAGTTTCCTGGAGGGTGAGGAGAGCCTCTGACGACCTCGCCTCGGGGGCTGGAAGGTCCGGCCCCTCTTCTCCAGTTTTCAAGCAGCCCCAGCCCTGAGAGTCAAGACATCTTGGTTCTCTGCTGGGCTTCTGACAAGACCGCCTGACACCGCAAGGGTCTGACAGGCTCCCCACCTGCCCCGGGGAGAGGTCCGGAGCAACCACAAAGGAGGTGTGCAGGTGCAGAGTGCAGAGTGCAAGGCCCTCCTCTCCAGGGACGCACTGCGCCTGGCCTGCGTCCTGTGGGTCAGAGGGCACACATAACAGGCAGGTGGCACCATCATCATCGCTCCTGCTTAAGGCTGGCTTCGCCATGCTCCAAGGTGACCCCGTTGCCATTCCGAGGGCCCTCCTTCTTGCTCCAGTCCTTTTCCGTGTACAACTCAGCTAGCACAGGACAATGTTCAGAAGCCACTCCACCCCACGACCAGTTGTCTGGAATCCAGGGGTTCGTGAGACCTTCTCTCACTACAGCCCAGTGACCTGAAGGGAGAAGGAAGAGACACAGAAATCAGGTCGGCAGCGTGGGAGGGGGCTGACCTGTGCCAGGAGAGGTCAACGCCATGCTGATTTCCTGCTTAAGCGAGGACCACCCTCTTAGGCACTTTGAACTCAGCACTTGAGCTCCCTCTCCTCATTCGTGTGCCACGACCCATCTGGTGGGCAAAAATACTACTCGATGCAGGGTGAGACGCCTGAGAGAGATGGAAGTGAAGGTCCTACTTTGCAGAGCAAAAGACCATACCAAAAAAGGTTAAATAATGTGCAGAGCTTTATGAGAGAGTATAGGTATTTTACATGTGAACTTTAGAAACACAAGAAGTAGAGGTACATCTGATGACAATTTTATTTTATTTTACTTTATTTTTTGTGGTATTCGGGACTGAACCTAGGGCATTCTACCTCTGAGTTCTATTTATCTTTTATTTGGAAATAGGGCCTCATGAGGTTGCTGAGGCTGGCCATGAAACTGCCATCCTCCCGTCTCAGCCTCCCAAGTATTAGGATTACAGGCATGTGCCACTACACTCAGCTCTGATAACAATCAAATAACTAATAACTACAAAACATTACAGAATGCTTAGAAGGCTCTGCTGTGGTCCTGGGTCACAAGCAGTGTTGAGGTTAATGTGAGGTGGTGGGGCCTGGGTTCTGGACTGAGCCTGGCTGGCCAGCTGTCAGATCTCCAATGGAGGGCTCCTCTCTGCTACCTTCCTCCCAACTGCGTCTCTGATCAGATCATAGTGCCCAGACTAAAAATTCCAGCCCCAAGGATCTCAGCCTTGGCTGCAAGTCAGTCTTGTGGTGGGACTCAGGCATTGCTAATTTCCTTATTTTTAAATTTCTTTTTGAAGTATAATATGTATTAATTGGGCCTTATAAAACTGCCAGCGAGGATTCAAAACCACTGTTCTATTTTTCTTTTATCAAAATATCCTACTCTTAGGCTGGAGTGCAGCTTAGTGGTAGAGAGCTTGCCTAGCATGTGTAAGGCCTAGGCTTCAGTTCATAGCACCACACACACACACAGTACTGTCTTTCCACATTGCTGGCTGATTGTTTCCTAATTGAGCAGGGCTTATCTGGGGGAAGGTGGCTGCTCTTCCAGGCTGATTTTATCCACCACCCGCTGCCCTTGTGGAGAACTGACCACCTTTCTCATCCTATCTTGACATTACACGACACGTCCACTCACCCTGTATAGCCTGTCATTCGACCTCATTCCACAACTCAGGGCCCGAACATTCCACAGATGTTTGCTGAATGACTCAGTGTCCTAAAGTTAGGGTACGTTACCAGCTCAGCTGAGTCAGGACTCTGCTGGTCGATAGAGATGATCTCTACCAGGTTCACCTGAGATCAGTAGGCACCTTTTAATTATTCATCACTCCCCCTTCACGTTTAAAAGTGCCTCTGAGGCCGGCATTGGAGCCTGCCATGAGGCTAGGCCGGTGCTGGGGCCTCCGAGGCCGGGATTGGAATCCTGCCAAGGGGTTAGACCGGTGCAGGGGCCAATGGCCAGCATCGGAGCCTGGCGTGAGGCAAGTTCACTCCTGCGGCCTCCAAGGCCGGGACCAAAGCCAGCTTAGGGGTTAGACCGGCTCAGGGGCCAGCGAGACCAGAACTGGAGCCTCCCATGAGGCAAGGCCGCTGCTTGAGCCAGCGAGGTCTGGATCAGTCCACTGAGTAGCCAGACCACTACTGGGACCATCAAGAGTGGGATTGGTACTTGCAACGCAGCATGCACAGAGAAATATCGCAGAAAATATAAATCAGACGCTTCTCTTAATCAGCAATAACTAGGAGGAAAAGGGCAACAGGAAGAGGTTGAGCTATAGAAAGGGCCCTATAGTGAAGCAACTAATGTGACCAATCAGAGGGTATGTATTACTGGAGGACGGAGCCTCTTTAAAACGCAGGAGGTACATAAACAAATGTATCAAAGTAAATCACCAAAGAAGTGTGGGATGGAGGGAGGGGGAGGGAATGGGATGGGGGCTGGAGGAGGGCTAATTGGATGATGTGTGCTTGTATATCCTCTCAAGTCTTGTACTCCAATGTGATTGATATATGACTACAATGCACCAATTTAAAAAATAAATTAATAAAAAAAATAAAAAAAATAAAAGTGCCTCTGATTATCTAAAGAATGTGCCCCTGGATGCTCACAGAAGAGACATGCCCCATCACTTTTCGACAGGGAACAGCATGAGTGGGCTCTGCCCTACCTGTGAAAACCTTCTTTAGGCTTTTGCTGATCCAGATGTTGTCCAGAGACTTGGAACCTTGAGGATTCTTGGTGCTGATGTTGGTGAAGGTGTGTGCAGGGATCAGGTGGTAGAACTTTTCCCTCCTCAGGATATCGTAATCACTGCTCTCTGGCCCTTGGCCGAAATCCCCTAAAATAATGACATCTTTTTCACCTGAAAGTGGATGGAGGAAAATCAGGAATTAAAGAGCAAGCGGGAAGCAAAACTTGACACTGACCGCACTCTTGAAACAGCATCACAATTCCCCAGCTTCACTCTATAAGATTAGGGCTCAGCAGTTCTTATTCTCCCTATTTTTAAACATTTCTTGTACACAATCCCCAAACCTTAAGAGGTTAATTTGGAAATGAGCAGTGTGAGAAAGAAACCACCCCTGTTCAAGCTTGTGGGTCCTAATCTTCTAATGCAAAATGATCTAAGGTCTTGTCCAGATAGTTAACAAAACTCAGCAAACAGTTACAGAGCTTCTACTCAGGCTCTACCCATGAGGGAGATTCAGAGATGAAAGAAACCCACCCCACCTCTAGGAGCTGACAATCTACTGGGAGGCAGATGGGAGCAGGGCATGCTTGCAAAACCAGAGACACGTGAGACCAATATAGCCAGGAAGGCCACCTGGAGGAGGCTGACTTGAATCTTAGAGGATGCACAGGACACGGGTGAGTGGAAACCTGTGTGCATGTGCCTGGTCACTGGACGCTCCTGGAGTATAGAGTGTGCAGTAGCCGGTGTCCAAGATGAGCATGGAGATGTAGGAAACAGTGGCCTCCTGGCTGGCAGGTGTGCTCTGCCCGCCTGAAGGTCAGCTCCTCTCAGTAGACTGGGGAAAGGCCGGGTCTCTTCCTGGCACTCAGTGAGCAGCCCACAGCCACCTTGGCCCATGGGGATGCACATAAGTCACCAGTCTCCTGCTCTGGTCATTTCTAAACCTGTCTCCAAAACCCACCGCTGTAGGGATGCCGAGAGGAGACTCCTATCCACGCTTCTGTGTCTCTGCCGTCTGTACTCACTACAGTCCCGGTTAACAGAGCCACTGTTCAGATCCTGGACACATGCTGCCAGCCTCCTTTCCAAAGGCTGCTCCCACATCACCCCTCCCCAGGAACGTCCCTCATCAACACCGAGTGTTCTCACTGAAGAATGTGACATGGGTATGTGCAAAGGGAATCGCTTTCTATTTGTGGTCCCTGGTCCTGCTCTCCATCCTTGAGGTTGGTTACAATATTATGTAAATTATTTGAAATATTGTTGCCTGGGAGATTTATCTTCTTCATTTGTTAATTTATTCAATCATGTATTTATAATACTATGGACCTGGGATTCTTACTTTACACTTTGAGTTAGGGTCCGCTCACTACTATGTTATTTACTTTGTTGCTCAACCTTTCTTGCTTTGGTCTTTGGGAGCTCTTTCCCTTGGCTTTTTTTTTTTTTTTTTTTTTTTTTTTTTTTTTTTGTGTGTGTGTGTGTGTGTGTGTTACTGGTGATGGAACCCAGGGGCATTCTATTACCTCTAAGCTACAACCCCAGATCTATTTTTTATCCTTCCTTCCTTCCTTCCTTCCTTCCTTCCTTCCTTCCTTCCTTTTTCTTTCTTTCTTTGTTTCTTTCTTTCTTTTCTGGTGGTACTGGGGTTCCTGGAAACCTTTCTACCTCCGGGCTACACTCCCAGACCTATTTTATATTTTTATTTGGAAACAGGGTCTCTTAAGCCAGCGAGGCTGGCTTCAAACCTGTGCGATCGTCCTGTCTCTGCCTCCCAAACCCGGGGATTACAAGCGTGCACCACCAGGCCCGGCTTATTCTTTTTTTATTTTTAAACAGGATCTCACTGAGTTGCAAAGGGCCTCACTAAGTAGCTGAGGCTGTCTGTGAACTACAATCCTCCTGTCTCAGCCTCCCAAATACCAGGATTATAAGCGTGCACCACCATGCCTGGCTAAGACTGTACAAACAGTTTAATGACAGAATATTCAAACATAATATTGTAGTAGCTCAAAAATAGATCCACCTCATGGAATAAACTTCAAAACCAGATTCAATTACAGGCATGGTGGCACAGACCTATAATTCTAGTACTTAGGAGGCTGTGCAGGAGGATTGCAGGTGGAGGTAGAATTCCTCTGGGTTCAATTCCTAGTACCAAGCAAAACCAAACAAAACCATATACATAAGATTTTTAAGTGATGAGTTAGTATCACAGTACAGTTGAGAAAAAAAGGATTCTTAAATAAATGATAATGGCAGAAATGGTTCATTATTTGTGGGGGATATAAAAGTAAATTTCAGACAAGCTAATGAAATGTGAAAAATGATACCATAAAAAGAATTTAGTGAATATATGTTTGATTTTGTGTTTGTGGTCAGCCTCAGCTACTTAGTGAGGCCCTCTACAACTTAGACCCGGTTTCAAAATGAAAAATAAAAAAATAGGGCTGCGGGTGTAGCTCAGAGATAGAATGCCCCTGGATTTGATCCTCAGTACTGCAAAAAAGTTTGTACATTCGCATATTAAAATGTTAATTTTTTAATTTGAAAATGAATATTTGATTTTTTGTAAGCTAATATTAGCTTCACTTAACATCCCCATCATCAGATGGCTAGAAAAGGCTGTGCCCAGTATTTATTTTTACATAAATGATAGCAACTTCACCTATATGATCTACCAATTTTTATACTTTTCAGTAAATTCTAGAGATAGATCAGCTTCAAATCAGTTTTCCCACACTGACTTTCCTTCTTTGTCTTCCCTCCCTCCCTCCCTCCATTTCTCCCTCCTTCCTTCCCTCCGTCCTCCCTCCCTTCCTTCCTTTCTCTTCCTTTCTCTTCCTTCCTTCCTTTCTTCTTTCCTTCCTCCCTCCTTCCTTCCCTCCCTCCCCCTTCTTCCTTCCTTCCTTCCTTCCTTCCTTCCTTCCTTCCTTCCTTCCTGTCTTTCTCTTTTTTCAAGATTGAACGCAGGGCTTTATGCCTGCTAGGTAAGCATTGCTCTACCAGTGAGCTACATGCCTAGCCCCATATTTTTATTTTTATTTGGTAATTCATTTTCTCAAAAGAAAGTCTGTAGGAAGCCCCAGAAGTAGAATGGGTACAATCACAGATGTTCTACTTGGAGTGGAGGGAGCGCTCTAAAAATCCTCTGGGTCAATGGGGGCTCTAAACATATTAATGCTTGAGTCTTGCTCCCAGAAATTGGGGACCCACCCGCAGAGATTTTGGTTTGCTTTCTCTGGTGGTCAGTCCTCAGTGTTTCCTAAACCTCTCAGGTTCTATGTGCAGCAGGCCTGGGGACCACATGTGGCAGTAAGGAGCTCAGCTGAAAACCAGTGCAGCAATCACACAAAACGTGAGGATGGGTGTCTCCCTGCCCAAGCATAACATGTGGATTTCTCTACTGATTCTTTTATTATGTTTTTTGATAAAGTTTATTGCTTTATTTTATCACTATATTATAAATATTTTATATTTTTTATTTTCATTATGAATTGGACCTTGTTTTTGCTCTTTATAGTTTCTAACTGGGTTGCTGCTATCAAAAAGCTAATATATATATATATATATATATATATATATATATATATATATATATGCTTTTGCAACTAGCCAGCTTTTGAAATTCTTTTGACTGTGTGTGTGTGTGTGTGTGTGTGTGTGTGTGTGTTAGTTACTAGGGATTGAGTCCAGGGGCATTCTACCTCCTAACCTATTTTGTTTTTTAAGTTGCTGATAGCCTCCCTAAGTGGCGGAGGCTGGCCTCAAACTTGTGATCCTCTCGTCTCAGACTGCAAGTACTGAGATTATAGACGTACACCACCACACCCAGTACTTCTGACTATTTTAAGACTTTAAGTGGCGTGAACGGACAAATCACATTCTCCTAGAGCAGATACACTTTTGTCATATTCTAGAGCAGAGCCTTCTTTCCCCTAATTCCTCGTTTCACTTTATTCATGTACATTCAGGAGGAGGAAGAGTGGCCGCAGTTACTTAAAATGAAACAAGGCCCCGCAGAGCAGCATCTCTGGAAACAGTGATTCTCAGCCCGGTTCCAGAGGGGCAATGGTGAGTCTGCGACAGCATGAGCGTGGCTGCCTTCGGGTCCTGGCCGTGGACAGCCCTGTGGTGGGTGAAATGGGGAGAACTGTCCACTCCCTGCTGCCGCTGCTGGGCCTGGAGGAGCCACCGCGAGTGCCTGGCTCAGGCACCTCCTGTGCAGCGCAGGGCTTCCCCTCGGAGTCTCCTGCCCAGCGGAACAAGAGCTGGCCGGTGGACACCAGCAGTAAGGACCGCAAGGTGATGTCAGGGCCCGAAGGGAAGGTTTTCTCTTTAAAGTGATTTAGACATTTCCCCCACTGTCTGATAGGAAGTGGAACAGTTATGAATTATTTTCCAAGCAAAGCCAGGAGGAATTCTGACAGAACAGTGCACCCAGCGAGGCTCCCTGGGATTCCCATGGTCTCTGCCTGACCCTTCTTGTCACGAGTTCACTTCAGGGCCGCCGCGTGACCCAGGGAGTGGCATTTCTCTCACACTCTGTGAGAGGTCTTTCAGGAAACAGCAACTCTTGTTCCTTGGTATGAATATAATTCGTTCGGTACTGTCTAGAGAGAAATGAAGTCTACAGTGGAGTGCCAGAAGAGACCAGCAGAGGGCGCGAGGGTGCTGCAGACCCCCAGGAAAAAGATGAGTCCACTGCAGCTGCCCTGCCAGGCCCCTCAGTCATTACATATCTGGGCACCAAAATCAAGGTGAGCCATCTTGAACCCAGTGCCAGCTTCCACCAGGGAAGCGGACTTGAGGATAATTTTAATGCAACTCCTATTAGCCAGCATTAGTAACCAGTCACCCAGCCCTGGGTGCTGGGCACTGTACTGACCACTTCCTGGACAGCACGTCATCTACCTGTCAGGACCCGGGGACAGGTGCTATCACCATCTCTTTCTGCAGGTAGGGAGCTCAGGTTTGCCTGGAGCCCCTGTGTTGGTCCTCAAACCCAGGACTCTCCACAAAGAGCAAGGCTGGCCAGCCACCGGGTGCGGCTGCTGTTAACTGAGGCACGGCAAGAGCTTGGGACAGTGCCTCCCACGCTGGTGACAGGAGATACATACATGTTGGACAGATGAGCAAAAGATGCTGCAGTTATTGGCTATCAAGAAAAACTAACAGCTATGGAAGACCAAGGCAGAAGGTCCCACAGAATGAGGGAGGTTCTCCTGGCATCCAGACCTGGAAAGTTTAGGTATAAAAAAGAAAATTCTAGAAGGAGAGAGGCTGGTGCCAAAGGTCAGTCAACCAGTTCTATGTAACTCTGAGAGGGAAAGTGAAGGTTATTTCTTTGGATGGCACATGGGGCTTCTTAGAGCACATACTCTTTCAGTCAAGTCTGCACCATGACCACATGAGGGCATTTCCCGCCACTGAGAATCTGCAGGTGTGCTGAAGCCCAGTCTGCCTCCTCCACAGCCAGCGAGCTGGGTGGGCGCCTGCCCGAGTGGTCTCCTTTGCTCCCAGAAGTGACAGGCAGGACCATGCTCAGGGCTGCTTTTCCCGGGGACCCCCAACTACCAAGTGCTAGTGACAAGCACTGCAGGGCCCGAGGGATGCCGTGCCAACGTGGCTGTGCATGTTCCCGTCTTGCTAAGGTCCAGGGGGAGACGCTGTGCTCCGGCCCCATCAGGTCTGGACCAGGAAAATTCCTTCTGATGACAGGGCTGTGGCCTGCTGATGTCAGCTGGGGGCATGGTCCAGACAAGGCAAAGAGGCAGGGTCTGGGTGCCAGGGGGTTTCTGTCTTTTCTGTGGATCCTGCTGTTCCTGCTCTGGCTGCAGCCCTCCTCCATCCCTGGTTCTGTCGCCAGTCAACAGGTGACTGGACATGAATTACAAGCAGGACACAGGGACACGAGTCATTGCCCCCACCTGGACACATCAAGGCGGAACCAGCTGGAACAATCACCTGCCCGAGGGCTCTTGACCCATCTGGCTACCCCTGGGCATAAGGGGAGCAAAATGTGACTGCTTACAGCGGGTGAGAAATTCTGACCGGCATCCTTCCTTTCTGCTTCCTGGGAAAGAAGAGTCTCAGGTGGAGAACAATAGAAATGTCCACCGATGTGCAAAGCTAGCAGGTTGTCTTGTTCAGTGGTGAGAGAGACAGACCGTGGTGATGTTTCCCACACAGATGCTTCCTGGATGGGGTACTGCACGATAAACACCTCTTCTGATGTCTTTAGCCATGGACTCATCATTTATGTAGAATGCTGCCCAGAGCAGGTCCTGGTTCAAATCAGAAACTACACTATTCACAACAGCCCAAAGTTGGGAGCCGTCCAAGTGCCCGCCAACAGATGAGAGGGCGAATGCCAAGATGTGGTACCTACATACCAGGGAATACTATTCAGCCTTGAAAAGGACAGAAGACCTAACACCTGCTGTCACGTGGATGAACCTTGAAGACATCTTGGTATGTGAAAAGGCCAGCGAAAAAGGACAAAACTGAATGGTTTCACTTATATGACATACGAGGTCAGATCCACGGAAACACAAGGTGCACTGTGATTGCCGGGCAGAGGGAGGGAGGACGAATGGGGAGCCTGTGTTCAGTGGGTACCGAGTTTCAGCTGGAGAGTATGTGGAAGCTGTAGAGATGGGTGGCGGGAACGGATGTATATCAGTGTAAATGCACTTAATGCCATGACCTTCACACTTAAAAATGATTAAAATGGGCCAGGTGTGGTGGCATCTATAATCCTGGAAGTTGGGAGATAGAGACAAGAGGGGGAGAAGTTCAAAGCCAGCTTCAGCAACTTAGCAAGACCCTGCTTCAAAATAAAATAAAATAGGGCTGGGAGTATAGTTTAGGGGTAGAAACCCCTGGGCTCCATCTCTAGTAGCACAAGCACACTTAAAATGGTAAATTTAGTAAGGTATGGTGGTGCATGCCTGTAATCCCAAAGACAGGAGGCTAAAGCAAGAGGATTGCAAGTTTGAGGCTAACCTGGAAAACTTAGTGAAACACTCTTTCACAATTAAAGATAAAAAGGGCTGGGGACGTAGCTCAGTTGGCAGAGTAGCCCTGGGTTCAATCCCCAGTAATGGGGGAAAAGGGCAAATTTGATGTTGTATATACTTTATTACAATATAAATAACTTTAAATGTAAACTCATAGTGTGTGTGTGTGTGTGTGTGTGTGTGTGTGTGTGGCAAGGTGAATTAAACCTGGGTGCATTCTACCTCTAAGCTACATCCTCAGCCCTATTTTATTTTTATTTTGAAACAGGATCTCTCTAGGTTGATGAGAATCTCATTACTTGCTTGCTGAGGCTGTTCTCAAACCTTCAATCCTCCTGTCTAAGCTCCCCAAGTACTGGGATTATAAGCATACGTCACCACACCTGGCTTACACTCGTAATTTAACTAAAATGTTTTTGTAGCTGAATCCTTACAGAATTTCTCATCCAATAAAGGGGGCACTTTAGCAAGGAGAACTCTTAGAAAGCCAGAAATTATCGTCCAAGACTTAGAAATCAGAAGAGAATCCCAGGCCTCCAGCTGCAGGCCTAGAGATAGTCACTGTTCTGAAATATCAACCCACACTGAATGCATTGCCATCCTTACTGCCAAATCGTTTTGCCTTCTGTGTACCTGTGGGGCAGGGCCTGGAGTGCTGGGTCTGCCTCTCCCAGGTCCTGCTCTTGGCACCGCTGTCTTGGGTTTCTGGTGTTTTGGAGCCACCTTGTGCACTCTGAGCACCTCTATGTGCTTGGAACTTCCAGTCTGCATACTCCGGGAAGCAAGTACCTTCTGCTCCCTTATTGATGGGGCCTTGTCTGAGGCCCCAAAGCTACCAAAGGCGCAGAGATTAAGCTCTGCATTCCACCAGGGAGAAAATCTCGATTTACCACTAACAGGAATATAACATTTCCCTCGTTCCTTCCTGTCCCTGTTTCACAAGAGCGTGTGCAGATCTGCACATGGCTCCATCAGAGTGGGACCCAGAGGCAGCTGGACGCAGACAGGGCATCACAGCGGACAGGTGCTTCCACTTCTATTTATTCCTCTAATTCTTTCCATCTAAGACAGGCCAAAGAGCCACAAAGCTGATACTTCAGAGCCAAGTACTAGGTTCACAGAGACAGAGATGGGACCGTGTGCCAGGTCAGCCGGGCCCCACGGGTTCAGGCTGTGCTCAGCCGCGCTCCCACACGCCACACCGAGTGGCTGAAGAGGCACCCGCTGCCCACTCTGGAGGGGGTGACCCAGCCGTGGAGAGTTTCTTACCTTTCAGGGTGTCCTGCAGAGTCTGCGCAAAGCTGGCCAGCCTGTGGCCGTCGCTGTGGCCCTTGCCGGGGTTCTCTACCCCTGGGAGGCTCAGGGCTGCCAGGTGGAGGTTAACAAGGGCCAAGTCATGGCTTCCCACCTGGGCACAGGAAACAAGGCAGGAGGGAAAGGCTTAGATGTTCGTAATTTCCCGCATTGGTTACAACCAACTCCGAAGTCACTTCGTGTACACAGTTGAACACGGTCCGAAAAGACAAAGCCCCCCCTTGCCCCTCCAGAGACGCTGCGAGGGCATTCAGCTCAGACTTCCAACGCACAAGACCTGAGGGAACAAGGTCTGCCGGGTTCACCTGTCTACCCTCTGCACCCCTCTGAGACGCCCTGACGTCTCTGGCATCCCACGCTGTACTCCTCCCTGAGGCCTACAATACTCGACAAATCTGCAAGTGTCAGGCTTCATTTTTCTCCCTCTGAGCAACCACACAGAGGCAGATGCCTGGGGCAGCTGCTGGAACCAAGACTTGAGGCTGTATCTGCAGGGCAGGGGCCACTGAGGTCTGCCTCCTCCACGCCTCTGCCCACACGCGCTCCCCTTCGGGTTCTTGTCCCTCTGGAGCCCACTGTGTCCTGCTGCTCACTGTAGCCGGGTTCATGTGTGTAAACGCCCAGTGCTCCCAGGAGCTGGCCCAACCCCAGGGCAGCTCCCCACCTCTACCCTCGGGGCCACCTGTGCTCAGCCGCACAGGGCCGGGCAGGCCTGCTCCTCTGTGCCGTGGCCACAAACTCTGAACGCTGACCAGAAGGGAAGGATGGGTCCCAGGAGGGAGGGTGGTTCCAGTTTGCTATCACCAGAGCCAGTCGCTGGGCAGCTCGGCTCTGACGACCTGAGAAGGCACCCTGAGGTTGGAGCTGGAACACTCCTCTGTCAGGACCACATGCCTGGCTCAGATTGTGACCCAAGCACAAGAGGTCAAGCGCGTGGCGGGGGGACTGCGTGCAGGACGGCCCCCTTCGCTCAGCACAGCATGGCACTTTCTCATTCACCATCCCAAACGGGTGGCCTTGGAGTGACACCAGCTGGCTCTGGCTGCTGCCCTGTCTGGCCCAAACCAGAATAGCCACTTCACAGAAAAAGGGGCCCAGACTGGAGGGAGGGCTTAATTTTTTTAAGTACTCAGGAGCAGTCTACCTGTGAGCCATACACCCAGCCCTTCTTAAATCTTTTTTTATTTTGAGACAGGGCCTTGCTCAGTTGTTGGGGCTAGCCTCAAGCTTGCCATCCTGGAATTAGATGGTTTCAAAGACAATGCCTGGCCAGCTTACACTCCAGGGCCACAGGTGCACGTGTGCAGACAGAAGCCCACGGTATCACAGGCAGGGGTATGAGAGGTGCCATAGCAGACATGCTGGTGTGCGAGCACACTCCTACTTCTGTGGCAGGTACAAGTGTGAGGCCCCCCAAGCAGGGGTCATCCCAGCCCCACCTCCTGCAGACATAAACTGTGCTGGGCCAGAGGCAGCCCTCAGGTGCATATGGAAAGAAAGAGGTCTCCATTCTCACAGGCAGGGAGCTTGCGGCCTCTCTGCTTCACCTGGGACTTCATGGTTAGGTAGCAGGGACAAGTCTTGCTGACCGCCAGCATGGTGCCTGTCTGCCCTCCCCCTTTCTTCTCCCCTCCCCTTCACGTTTTGCTGCTCTTTGGCACTTCCCATGGGAACTGGGCGGAACGGGAGGGACAGTCTGCTCAGCCTCCCCAGACCTGGTGAGACAGAGGCTCCCGAAAGGGCCAGGGCACATCTGGAGCCTCAGCCCAGAGCTCTGAGTCCCTGCAGGGCCCCTTTTCCCTGGTGACCAGAGAGCTGGGCCTGAGAAGCAGCTGAGGCTGCTCGGTGCCTCGGGGTACTCCTGCGGCCCCTGTCCGACCATTCCCAAGCACCGGGCCTCAGGATCGGGGCCAGGCGGGCTGAGGGACTGCTCAAGGTGCTTTTAAAAGGCAGTCCTGGGCCCTATCCAGAAAGTCTGGATAAAAAATCTCCCTGGGCAATTCTGATATGTGTCAGGTTTGGGAGCTGGCCAACGCCATCATCTGTCTCTCTTTTCTTTTCTTTTTTCTTTTTTTGAGATGGGGGTCTCTGATGTTTCCCAGGTTGGCCTTCAAAAGAACTCCTCCTGCCTGAGTCTTCCGAGTAACTGGGACTACAGGCATGCACTACCATGCTCAGCTTCTCCTCCCTCCTGCCCAGCTGTCAGAGTTCTGTGGGCTGAGCAAGATCCCCTCAGTCCTGCCCTGCGGAAGGTCACCTGCCAAGGAAGCCCTAGAAGTGGGTGCTGACCCCACCCCGAGGCACTAAGAGCAAGGCAAAATGACAAAGATGTCTCTCGCCGAGCCTTACGAGGAGAGGGCTTTTGCCTCCCTTTAGAAGGAGCCAGACTGCATGGATGACGTGGGCAGGTACCTTGAACCTCGCGAGGTAGGGGCTGGGGCCCAGGGGCCTCCCGTGCCCGTTGCTGGGCGAGCTCTCCTGCGACGCTGCATCTCTCAGCTCCACGCCGGCCGCCGCATCCCACAGGAACCCCAGGTAACCGGCTCCCTGCAGCAGAGAGGAGACACTGTCTTGGTGCCGGTGCTAGTTCAGCAAGGTGCAGACCAGCACAGAGGAAAGGGCAGGAGAGGCCGGCCAGACGAGAGAAGCAGTGGGCTCTGCTTTGGGGTCCCCAAGACCACTCACACAGGAGTGACTTCTATAGCAAAAAGCACAACACCAAAGCCACAGCACACTGCTCAGAAGCATTTTGCACACAGCTTTACACACCTTGGCTCTCTTTTTAGAGGGAAGGAGAGAAACCCAGACTAGATACAGTTATCTTTCAAATCATCATGCCCTATGCCATGAGATAACAACTTATACCCCCATTTGCCAGATGAAGACACTGCTAAAATAACCTCCCTACCATCCAATAGCTGCAGGTGGCAAGGGATGGACTGGGCTGTCCAGCTAGCTGCTGTTCACTGCGAGCGGTGCCCGGCACCCAGTATGCTCAGTTAGTATTATTGATATTTGCCAGATGAATGGACATCACAACCGATGATCTGAGTTCTGAAGCCTGGGCTAGAGGCTCTGGGGGCTGGTGGGTGGCAGGATCCAGGGGCTAACCCCTGCTGCTCTGAGCCCACTCTCACCTGCTGCTACCCCTGGGGGACTTGTGGGCAGAAGGCAGGTCTGTCTCCCCAGCACGGACCGCCCCACCAGGGCACAGCTCCAGCATCTGCTGCCCTGCCCAGGAGCGATCGGTGTTCCATTCAGACAGGCCACAGTGCTTTACTCCTGCTGCGAGAGAGCTGGGGGGCCCAGTGAGCCACTGGACTTACAGTGTGTGGCCTGGTCGGCTTTGGGATAAGGCTTTCTCTGCACTTACCATCCCCAGGACACTGCCAGAAGCCCTGCCTCAGGCGTGGCTCACCTCCTGCCTGCAAACCCTCAGGCTCCCTGTGCCCCTCATGGGAACTCTGCAGCCTCCTGCTCATCGCCCTGCCTCACACCTGCTCAGTGTGTCCCCAGTAGACCTGGCCTCCACCTCCACGCTTCTGTGCATACTCTCCTTCTGCCACTGGCCTCTGGCCCTGTCCTGCGCTGTCCCCAACCCTGACCCAGGGGGCCGAGAGCAGCTGTGGATGAAGTACAGTATTCCCAGCAGTCAGCTCACTGGGCTCAGGCCTGAGCACCGCCTCACACTGGCACACTGTTTCTTCTCAGGTCTCCATTTCTCATCTGTCAATGCCCCTCTAGCGATAGTTTGGGGCTGCAGAGCTGACCAGAGGCGCCCGGACACAATTCTAGGCCTCGGAGACACCAGCGGCTGCTACCACTTCCTCACACTTGTCTAGAGACTGGACATTCACGATGCACAGGTGTATTTCGTTTGACTCACATGGTTTTAAACATTGTTTGGATTATCTGTCCAGATTTAAAATTCAGAAAATTTCACATGAAAATTATCTGGGAGATCTGGCCAACCACAGTACTCCATGCTCACAGCTGGCTAGACCTGCAGCTGCACCTGCAGCCTGAGCTGGCAGACCTGGGCCAGGCCACTGGAGCCTCCTGTGCAGCCCGCCCCGCCCCGGCCTGTGCTGTGCTAGAGCAGCCCAAGCATCCTACTTCTTTGATATTTTTTGGTACTGAGGACTGAATCCAGGGATATTCTACCTCCAAGCTATACCCCCAGCCCTTTTGATTTTGAAATAGGGTCTCACTAGGTTGCTGAGTTGAGCCTCAGGCCTGTCTTCCTGTCTCAGACTTCCAAGTCTAAGATTACAATCGTGTGCCAGGATGGCCAGCTTCATGCTGTGCTTAAAGCCTGGACTCAACTTGCAAGCTGAGAAAAAGGCCATTGCTGCCACTGTGCAGAAGACATCTTTTTAAAAAAAATCTTAAAACCCACTGCTATTAAACATTTCCAAGATGAACAGAACTGGGCTTGAGTGTAATGTGTAAGGCCATGCATAGCTTCATGCATACACATGGGTGACACTGATTTAAAACATCTGAAAACAGTTTCAAGAAGAAGGCTGAGAGGTTCCAGTGGCTGGAAGTCTGTTCTCTGAGCTGCATGCCACTCTCCAGCAGCCTCCACTCCCCCACTTGGAATCGGGGGGCCTGTCTCACCCTCCAACAGCTGTGGGCTTCCTGAAGGAGGGGCTGGGATCCTGCATGAGTGAGCATGGGCAGGTGGGGTCTGTTTTTCTCATCAATGTGTATCTGGCAAGGACACAGGGCCTGGCACAGAGCGCCTAATCTTTCATCAATAATCTGTTGAATAAATGAATTGTGCTGAACGGGATCTGCTAACCTCATGGATGCTCACCCCACGCACGTGACTCCATTTCAAAAGAAAAATAGGTGGTACTCATGATTTCCAGGTGGATGGAGGTGCAACCCTGGGCTGGAGCCACGGGGAGGCGTGCAGTCCCAACTCTAGCCCAGCCTACAGCGCAGATGCAGACACACTGACCCAGGCCCAGAGAAACAAGGCTTACATGCACACTTTTAATAGTAAGTAAGAAACAAACACAAAAACCCTGGCTATTGTCAGTGGCAATAAATAGGGGTTTATTGTCAATAATAATAAATGCCTAGGTATTGTTGAATCCAGTATATACTCATATATACTGAACACACACACACACACACACACACACACACACACATACACACACACGGCTGGGGGTATAATTGGTGGTGGAGCACTCTGGGTTCAATCCCTGGTATTACATACATACATACTGCTGGAGGCAGCTTGGTGGCATCCCCAGTACCACACATAATACATATACAAAAAAAGTAGTAAAAAAGGCTACATCGAGAGTTTAACCCATATCCATGTGAGTGATAACGATGAAAATATATGAAATCAAAATCTCCTGAAAACTCCATACAGCTCTTCTGTGTGCATAATTCCAACTGCTGAAAGCAGATCCTTCAAGTAAGAGCTGAGGTGAGTGTTGTCAATGAGAAATGGGCTCTCCACAGGCCTGGCTGAGGACAGAGCAAGGGGGTCGAAGGACAAAAGACAGAAATACCATTCGCTTCCTTGGCTCTGGACCGGAGTTTTCCTCCCGAGACCCTAAATTCCCATTTCCATCTGGGAAAAATCCATTCCTGACTTGAACATGAAATGATAACCAGGGCATTAGACATAAATGACAAAGACTGAAAAATTGGGTGAAAATACAAAATTGTATCAAAGGAAATTTGAAGACATTCTTGATTGGAGAGAAAGGTTATTTAAAATAATATGAAAATAGAGCAGTTGGGGGTACCTTCTGGAGCTGGCCAGAGGACTTCTCGGCTACTGCAGACTTCCAGCAGCCCCGGGGCCCCTTCCACTTGCGGATGTTGGGCAGGATCGGCTGGTTTAACTCTGCACAGAGCTGTAAAGACACAGAGTGTAAGTCAGCGCCTCTGCACCCCCACAGAGGGGCCCCAGAATCAGGACACCATCTAGTGTGACTCTGGCCATCACACATAACTCAGAAACCTGCTGAGCTTCAACTCCATGTCCTTAAAGACCAGGGTCTGAATGTTAGATGTCAATTGAAAAAGGAATAAATAACAAGTTAACTAACCAAAACCAGGGTTTTTAAAGACCCAGATTACTAAGTGAGCAGGACAAATTAAAGAGAAAACTGTCCATTTGTAAAACACCAAATGATCACCCAGGGACTCTTGGCTACCAGAAGTTGAATCTCCCAGTAGCACGCTTCTTGTCTAATCAGTTCAGAGAGTGGCCAGAACCCTTTCTATCCTTGTAAACCCAGTGGATTTTAGGTCCCAGGAGGCTCTGGATCAGCGTCAAATCCAAAGTGCAAAAAAGATGTGATGTTTTTTCTCTTTGAGATTTAGCTTACAGGTGGCAAAAAATGACTCCCAGCAAATCCCAAAGGCTGGGAGAGGCCGGGCCTAAGGGCTGCTCTTGGTGCCCACATTGCCTGCTCTGTAAGAGGGAAGTCGAGGCACAGGCAAAGACTCTGTCAGTCACTTCTACAGTGACAAGTCCACGGAGAGACTGGAACCAAGCCTAGGAAGGCAGAGTGCTGGGGCAGGGGTGTCTTCCTTTCCCAGTGGCAGATTCCCTCAGGGCAGAGCCCATACCTGGTCACCTTTCTAAACCCTCCCCTGGCACAGAGCACCTGTGTCAATTGGCTTTTTATCCCTCTGACCAAACTACCTGGCAAGAACAACTTAGAGGAGGAAAGGTTTGTTTAGCTCATGATTTCAGAGGTCAGTCCATAGCTGGCTGGCTGCACTGTTCTGGCCTGAGAAGAGAGATGAGACAGAACATCTTGGTGGAGGGCGTGGTGGAGGAGAGTTGCTCAGCTCCTGGCAGCTGGGAGCAGAGACAGAGGGGAAGGGGCCAAGGCTTGTCCCCGGGGGCCTATGTCCTCCAGGGAGGTTCCACCTCCCAGTGGGCCATTCAGCCTTCAGTGGATAGCCTACTGATGAGCTCAGGGCCTTTGTGATCTAATCATTGCCACTCAGCCCCACCTTGAACCTTGCTGGTGGGGGACTTTGCTTTCGACAATTGTTTTGGGGGACATTGTGGATCCAAACCCTAACAATGTCCATTAGCTGGTGAATCAAGAGCTCAAGAAGACTGGTGTTCATACTACACTTGACAAACGAAAGGGGGATTCCTCCGTGGGGCCACCATCTCAGTGAGTGCCCCAACTCTAATTTAGTGTGCTGCATACAGATGAGCTCCATGTTGCTGAGTGTCTGGGATGTCCCCTCTGGAATCTGGTCATCGGTGACTTTTATTGGTTTCACTCTCAACACTGCCTGGTGCACAGCAGCCGTGGACAGTTAGTTCTAACTTGATGTAGGGTTGTACCCTGGGAAAATCCCCCTGGCCAGGTGCTCCTAGTTGAAAGCCATCTTTAGTTGGGACTTTTAAGACTAAAATATGCAGTTGAAATCTATGGACTGAAACTGTAAGGCCCCAGAGAGAAAACGTACTTCATAAAGGGCCAATTTCATGCCAGAAAATCATTTTGCTGAGTGATCAGGAGAGCTGACTCCAAGGATCATTGACTGAGAGAACTTAGTTTCCACCTGGTGCATCAGAGTTATCCACACTGGGGGTCCAGAGCCTGCCTGCTCATCAGAATCATTGAAGATGCACCTTGGCAAGCTCTTGTTTTAAAAGCCCCTCTATTGGGTGGCAGTGGTCCATGACTATAATCCCAGCACTTGGAAGCCTGAGAAAGGAGGATCACAGGTTCAAGGTCAGCACACAGTAACTTAGTGATAACCTATTTCAAAGTAAAAAAAAAAAAAACATTTTGAAAAAGGACTGGGGGCACAGATCAGTGATAGAGTTCCCCTGAGTTCAATACCTACTACCACAACAGCAGCAATAAAAAGGGCTAGGCGTGGTGATGCACACTTGTAATCCCAGAATTTGGGAGGCTGAGACAGAAGGATTGCAGGTTCATGGTCAGCCTCAGCTACTTAGTGAGGCCCTCTGCAACTTACTGAGACCCTGTTTCAAAAAAAGTGGGGCCTGGCGGGTGTAGCTCAGAGGTAGAATGTCCCTGGGTTTAATCCCCATTTCTGCAAAACAAAAAACAAAAACAAACAAACAAACCCTACATTCAAGGGGAGGAAAGAGGTGAGAAGGGGAGGTACTGGGATTGAAATGGACTATATTATGGCATCTGCATGCGTGAATGCTTCACAATGAAAACCATCATTCTGTATAATTAATCTGCACCAATAAGAGAAAGTTTTTTTTGGTGGTACTGGGGTTCCTGGAAGCCCTTCTACCTCCAGGATATACTCCCAGACCTATTTTATACTTTTTATTTGGAAACAGGGTCTCTTAAGCCAGCGTGGCTGGCTTCGAACCTGAGCGATCCTCCTGTCTCTGCCTCCCAAGAGTGGGGATTATAAGCATGCGCCACCATGCCATGTGTAATAAGATAATTTAAAAAACCCTGCCAGGTGACCAGCTAGCCAGGCAGTCTAGAGGGCTCCATCCTCCTGGTCACTCTTTTGTGGGGGCACACTGTCTGCAGGCAGCTGTGCCATTAGCGTGGTTTAGAGAAATCTAATCTCTCCTAGCTCTCAGGACCTTAGACTACCTGAGGACAGGTGCGTTTCTGACCACACTCCAGACTCGCCCCACCTTAGATACCTGCCTGGAAACACCACTTTGATGGGACAGAGGTGGCCCAGCCAGCTTTCCATACTCGCTGTTATCAATGACGGTCTCTGAGAGTAAGGTTGGTTGGCCTAGTCAACATGAGGTTATCTGTATTGTACCAGTATTGGGAATAGCCTAGGAAGATTTGAGAAAGCTGTGATTATTAATAAATATATTTCAAAAATTGGGTGAAGGGCAGACCTGTGGAAGGACTTGGTTTCGGTCAGGAAGCAAGCAGCTATAGTAATGTAAATTAATCTAGCTAAAAGTAATTAGCAAGTAGAAAGAGAAGGGGAGCTAGGACTTCCTCAATCTAAAGACAGGTTTACACTGATATCTAGTGAGGATGGGAGGAGGGGATCAGCCTTCATGAAAGGAAAAACCTGGGCATAGACCAAAGTTAGGTGGGAAAAATTAAGGGGATGGACTTTATCTATGTCAGACTTACGTAGGAAAGAACAAGATGGAGGATGCCGTGCCGTGTCCATAAAAAGACTGTTCCGTGTTTTGTATTTCGATGGATTTATTGTTTTGAACCACCTCCATGCCACTCCTGAGTGGGGCTGTAACTGTCTTCTGTATTTCTATCTTTTTAATAAACTCTTTTAAATCTTCAGCAAGAGTCTGGGCTATTGCATATCTATCCTTAGCTTAGGACAAGAACCTGCGGTGTTATGGGAATTGTTTCCAGGAACCTAACAAGGGTTCCTGGGGACAGTTCCCCCAAATGGTAACCCTCACCCCAAATCGTAACATCTTAAACCGTAACATGTATCACTGGAGCACTTGCGAAAAATGCAAATTCCCAGGCTCAGTCCTAGATCTGCTTAGGAAAGGACTGGGTAGGGACCTAGCAGTCTTCATCTAACAATCTCTCTAGATAATTCTGAAGTTAAAGTTTCCTTCATACATGAAGGAAAGACATTACATTTTTCTTTATATTCACAAGTGTTTTGCTAACTAGTAAACTCTGGGAACTCCTATGAGCCATCTTAACTTTGTATATCTGAAGCCTTGCTCTTAATATCCTCTATCAGTCTACATCTACATCACAGATACTTTCTTGCTCTGTCCACTTTTTCAGTATTTTTCATGATTTGAGTAACAATGAAAAAATGTGTGGGGGGGTCCTGGGGAATTAATCCAGAGTCATTCTACTGCCAAGCTACACCCCCATGTACCAGTATTAGGAAATGGCCCAAAAAGATTAAAAACAAGTCTTGGTTATTAATATATATATAAAATCAGATTATAGAAAGTGGAGTTCAGATCTGTAAAATAGAAAGCAGTTAGGGCCTGGTTACTGCCAGGACCCAGGCAGCTGTCATAATGCAAAGGACCCTCACTAAAAGTAATCAGCCAGTGGATAGAGTTGGGACCTAGGACTTTCACACTCTAAAAAACAAGTTTGCATAATAAATGATATCTAGCAAGAAGCTAAGAATTCCCCAAGAGTGTGGGAGGAGAGTACTGACCTTTGTAAAAGGGGAACGGATACCACATGGCCCTTGACCTTGTGAATCATTCTGGTCTTAACAAAGAAACCTAGGTTTATACCTGCAGTTAGGCAGGAAGGGTTTTTTGCCGGGCCAGAAATCCTCATAAGTATAACAAAAGAGGTCTGCACGGAGCTAAGGGGAGGACTTACACCTAGGGCAGAAGATCACGTGGTAGAGCCAGATGGGGACTTCGTATCTATAGAAGCTGTGTTGTATTTTGCACTCCGCTGACTTCGTTTCAGGGCACCCCCAATACTACCCCGAGATATTATAGGGCTGTAACTATCTTCTGTATTTCTATCTTCGTAATAATAAACTCATTTAAGATTTTAGTTAGAGTTCAGACTAGTGTATATCCATCCTAGTTCTGGACAAGGACCCGTGGGTACGGGAACAGTTTTCGGGAGCCTAAAAGAGGTCCCCGGAAACAGTTCCCCCCAAACCATAACACCCCAGCCCTCACCGTATATTTTATTTTTAAACATTGTCTTGCTAAGTGGTTGAAGAGCTCACTAAATTGCTGAGGCTGGTCTTGAACTTGCACTCCTCCCGTCTAAGCCTCCCAAGTACTAGGATTGCAAGCATGTGCTATCATGCCTAGCTATAATGAATAATTCCAGGAATCAGGGAGGTAAGTGCCGATGGCTTAAAGCTTTCTATGCCCCAAATTTCCTGAACAGAATTAAGGAGTGGATAGGTATTTTCTTCTATTTCTAGGACTGGAAAAAGAACTGCAGTTTGTTAACCAAAGTGACCGTTGGCACTGCACTTCCCAGCAAACCTAAGGAGGGGAGCACTCTTTAGGCTGGGCTGCTAACAGTGTAGTCTGAGCACCAGCAGCGGGACCCACCAGAGCACCTGCTAATACAAACTCTAGGCCACCCCAGACCTACTGCATCAGAGTCTGTAATTCACAAGAGTGATGAGCTTGCAAAGCTTTGAGAAGTATGTTACAGATCCTTCCTGTTTGCAGACACCAAGGCAGACAGATACTGCTGTGCATGCCGTCTCCACCGACCTGGCATAGCAAATAGCAGCTTTACATGAGCAAAGTGCTGCACAAAAAGGTTAAGTCCACGCATGTAGTTAAAGTCATGACGGCGCAGCTACTGAGCGGAAGAGGAGGATCTGAAGATAGGCCTGTCTCCCGCTGCTTCACCTCCTGCCCCAACAGAAAAGCAAGTGGAGAAGGTGGGGTGGGGCCAGCCCCTCAACAGAGGCCTTGGATCATTTCTCCCCGAAATCTCAAAGGAAAACAACAGCATCCCTGGGGCCCTCAACCTGGAATCTGCCTCAATACTTGGGTCAATTGCTTTTCAATTTTCTGTATTATTTGTCCATAAAACAAGAAGGAAGAAGTAATATCTCATGAGTACAAGTGGCTTACCAGGGTAGAAAAGTGTAAATGGCAGGATTCCAGGAGGGAAGTGTGTGTTGTGTGACACAGTCTCCCAGGTAGTTCTGACTGCTGAGCCCAAACACTGCGGCCACACCCTCGCCCGGCTTTCTCAAATCCCAGTGGCTAAGTCATCACCTGCCACAGTCAGAATTAAGCTGGTTGTTGTTTTTCAAATGATGGATTAGTGAACCTTATTCCGGACTGAATCAATTTCTGGAGTTAGAGCCAAGATGTATACTTGTACAAAGTTCCCCAAGCAATTCTAAACAAGTTTGAGAAGTTCAGACAAGCAAGATATAGGAACTCAAACCTCCTACTTGTAATACCTGTGGTCTTGTAAGACAGCTTTCAGTTACTCCAAACAAGTACCATTTTAGCCTTTTCACTTTGAAAGCATCTGACTCATGGCTTTCTGCAGAGAATTTCATGAGATAATGAAGAGGCCATCCTGCTGGAGGTAGGCATGCAACAGGTATTTGGTAAAAGAATAAATCAACAGGGCTCTCTCGAATATCCCACCTCTGCTCTCTCAGAATAAGTTATAAGAATTATCATAGACTCAACTTGTTTCTCTAGTATCAGACCGTGTGTGTGTGTGTGTGTGTGTGTGTGTGTGTGTGTGTGTGTGTGAAATTCTTTGGCATTGACCCTACAGCCAGCTGGTCAGAAGTGCTAACTAACAGTTGAATGTGAAATGTCCCTCCAAAACCCACGTGCTAAAAGCCTGCTTCCCCACAAGTGGCACTATTAGGAGGGATGAGATCTTTAAGATGTGGAGCCCAGTAGGAGGAAGCCAGGCAGTTGGGGGCCTTGCCCTTGAAAGACATCCGGGACCCTGGCTGCTTCCTTCTCTCTGCACTTCCCAGCCCCCATAAGGTGAGCAGCTGCTTCTTCCATGGGCTGACCACTGGGATGTTCTGTGTTGCCATATAGCCAGAGGCAACTGGATGAGAGACCACGGACTGACACTGTGAGTCAAAACAAACCTTTCCTCCTTAATAGTTGCTTATCTTGGGTATTTTGTCATAGTAACAGAAAGTTGGCTAACACACCAGTGACCAAAAATGATTAGGATCACTTGGTTACCACCCACCCCTGGGCTTGGCAACAGGGGTCCTCAAAGCTGGACATTTTACCAGCAATCTACAAGATGTGCATGATGCTGGCAGTTTGAAATGCCCATTTCTGACAGACAAGACTACTTTGGCCACAACCTCAGTACTTCCTGCATTTTGGGTTGGCCTTGAATCAGCTTATCTCTGCACTGACAAAAGAGCTCTAAAGCTTAAAACCAATGTCTTTTTCTTGCAGAAGTTTGGACTTTTTTTCTTCACTTTGATCCCTTCCAATTTCTGGAAAAAAAAACCCTTCATTCATCTGGCCCTGACTGGGAAGTAAAAATAAAAAGGAGTGTCCCAACTTTACTCAGTGGCTTGTCTATCCACCACCAAGCTCAGAGGTCCTTTAAACTTCCTTTCTAGTCAAGTTAGAACAAAACCCAGGCAATGTGGGCAGTCTATAACAACATATTGCTAATAGTGTTGCACATTTACTTAGAGACAGAATATCAGGAGTATTGGTAGGCTTTTCCCCCCATTTTCCTTCCTTCCTCGCTTCCTCCTTTTATCCTTCCTTCCTTCTTTCTTCCTTCCTTCTTCCTTACCAAGGCACTGAATCTCTGTGCTACACCCCAGCCTATTTGTTCTTTATTTTTGAAACAGGGTCTCACTATGGTTGCTGAGGGCTTTGGGTATGTTGCTGAGGCTGGTCTTGAACCTATGATCCTCTGGTCTCAGCTTCCCAAGTACTGGGATTACAGGGATGCATCACCACGCCCAGCATTGGCAGGCTGTTGAAACAAACACTGAACAGCCACTTTGTCCTGCTTCCTGGATGGTGGGGAGGGAGTGTTTCCACTTTGAACCCTTGGGCTCAAATTTCCAGATGAAGTTGCTTCCCTGGGATGGAGTCCACTCAGTTTCCTGATTCTGGATGTGACTTCCCTTTGACAATGAGTTTCCCACATGGTGATAACCAACTTCCTTTGTGCTCCCAGGGCTGGCTTCTGAAAACGCAGTCTATTTTAGTGGATAAAGAAGCCCCAGTGAGTTTTCCTTATAAAGATATATTGCCATCATAAAGGAAGAAGCCCTCCTTAGATCATGCAAAGCCTGAACTTTCATTTGAATTAAGTCAAGACACTGATCTTTCATTTGAACTAAGACACTGAACTTTCATTTGTTATTTATTTATTTATTTAGGTACTAGGAGTGGAACCCAGGGACTTTACTACCTCTGGGCTATACTCCCAGACCCATTTTACACTTTATTTGGAAACAGGGTCTCACTAAGTTGCAGAGAGTCTCATTCAGTAGCTGAGGTTGGCTTTGAACCTGTGCGATTCTCCTGTTTCAGCCTCCCAAGCACTGGGATTACAAGCGTGCACCACCACGCCCAGCTTCTGAACTTTCATTTGAATTAAGACAGGACAACAGGGCAAAAAAAGCTTGTGTAAGTATTCATGGTAAGCCAGAGCTTCCTTGGCAGGATCTTTAAGCTTGGGGATGTTGAGGGCAATATTATAAACCAGGACACTCCACATGAAGGGCAAGACTGAGAAACGGTGAAGGCCATTAAAAGATGTCAGTGTACTTCAAGAAAAAACCCCAGCAGTGCAGAAGCTTAGTGATGTCTAAGTAACCACGTGTGGCCTTCTAAATATAGCAAATAAGCCTATTATAAAGTTTTGCTAGGATATTTAAAATACCAAGATCTTGATATTTTGAAAGGCCACATCGCCTACAGGGAAGAAATATACTTACTCTGCTCGGTTCTCCTGGGAGCTAAGTGCCTCGGTGGTGGCATGCAGACCAAGGGACTGCACATGGGCTTAGTGCTTTAGAGAGAGGTGTGTCCACAGAGCCAGGACGAGGGGCAGCCACCAATGCACAACTGAAAACACACAGACACGTCCCAGAGGGGCAGCTGGAAGCTGGGAAACAAAACAGGGTGTCTTGGGGCTGCTGTGCTACTTGGAAGCCACCACACAATACCACTGGCTTTAGGATCGGTGTCCTGAGGCCCTGGAGGATGTAGAGGGAGAACAGGAGGCCATTCCCCTGATACTCAGAGGCCTAGCAAGCACCTCACTCTTTCCAATACCGAAAGAAAAAAAAATACAGGTTTATTTCCTTGTAGCTTGGACCATTTCTTCAGATCGCCACTGTTAAGGATTGGAAGAAGATCAGAGAGGCGTTTTGGAACCCCGGGCACATCACTGAACACCTTCAGGCCTCGGTGTCCCCATCTGTAAAGCGGAGGGATGGGAGGAAATGAAATTTCCCGAGGCCACATCCAGTTCTAAAATTATATGATTCTAGAACTCTAGGCAGAAAGAGCGGAGAAAAGAATGAAAGGCAGAAGGGAATGTAAAACAGAGAGAAGAAATGCAGTATTCTCATAAACACTGGGACTCCTTTCTCCCTCCCTGCCCATGGCAACTGCTGTGCAAACCCATGAAGACTCTGATGGCATTTACTAGACATTGGGTCAACTTTCCTAAGGCTCAGTTCCTTCCAAAACAAGGACTCTTCAAACAGTGGCACAACCTTTCTGTGCCCCCCAGTCCCACTTCAAAGCTCCTTGCTAAGCTGCCTGGAGTAAGAGCTTGCTTTGACTTCTGCAATCCAAGCAGAGTGTGCTGGCACACAGCTGTGATCTCAGTACTGGAGGCGCTCGGGTTTAAGGCCAGCCTCAGCAACTTAATAGGTAGCTGGCTAAGTTTGGGTAAATGCAATAATAGTAAGAAGACAGAGGTCGTCAATAGTCTATAGTCAGGTTAGCTTCTGAATCCTGAAACAAATATTGAGGGTAGGAAGGCTGCGGAGGGATGGGGAGCCAGCATGTACTCAGTGCCAGGCGTAGGGCAGGGACTTTCATACATTCTCATCTAGCCCTGATGGCAGTGGCCCCAGGTAGGCAATAATGCTCCCATTTGGCTCCTGAGAAAATTGGGGCTCGGAAGGGTGACAGCTGCCAGCAATGGGTCAGACAGGATGAAAACCTGGGTCTGGCCAACTGTACTGCTCAAGTGTACTGTGAAAATACAAACTAAACCAAACTGGCCCAGGCACTCTACAACTTAGTGAGACCCGGGGCGATGGTGCATGTGTGCGTATGTGAGGACTGTACACACGTCCACCTTTGGGGTTCTGTGGAGCTAGAGCCTGCATGGCCACCACCTGCTGAGGTCAGTTTTGTCACTAATCCTAAGGTCACATACACCCCATGGTGACTCTCACCGGTAGGTCAAGAGATCCACAGGCCGCTTGCTGCAAGGCTGAGGGCTGGCCAGTGATGCCCGCTCCGTGCCACGTGAGCCCGGGTCAGAGCTCTGTAAGGGGCTTCTGCTCCGAAAGCTCAGGCCCCATATTTCTTTGACTGGGAGGCCTGGGCTTCTGGCCCCTTCATCCTCAGGTGCCTCTTCCAGGTGGCTCCTTAGCAAGCTTTCGATGGGGACCAGACAGGGTTTCCAGATGACTGACCATCCTTGTTTAGGCGTTCTTATCATGCAGAGGAAGATATAAAGCAAACAAGGAAGCATTTCCTTGTCTCCACAGCCAGCCAATTTTCAGAGGCTTTCCAGAACCAAGGGTGCCCACAGGCCCTCCTGTGGCCAGCTGCTGCTACTGCTGACTAATGACTCTGATGGCCCAAAGTGTTCCACGGAGCAGGACCGTTACAGTAAGCAAGGGCGGCCCTCCCACAAACTCCTCAAGGGCAACTAAGACTATAAAAACACACGTGCACGCATGCCCTTTGGCGAGGGCAGTTCTAAATTCAAGAGGGAGTTGGAGATTTTGTGGAGATTGAAGAAAGCTTAAACACGTGGGCTGCAAAAACACCCCTTAGGATTTCTGCAGCTCCTCACCGTCACCACTGGAGCACCATCTTTGTTTATTTCTGCCCTTCAGGAATGTTTCCAAAGGCTGGATTTCTCCCAAGGCCTTTGGATCCCGAGTCTCTTAATTCTAGATGGGAAGATGTTGATAGTATTTTCTTCTCCTTTTCTTTAAATTGAGGCTTATGTCTTTGAACAAACAAGAACAGAATAATTTATAAAGTAGAGAAACAGAAAGAATTAAGTATAATACCCTTCTGATAAGAACAGCACTGTGGACATTTCTGGCGGGATTCCTTTTAGATCTTTCCTGTGCATTTATCAATGTACTTTATTTACCTGTTCATATAGACAAACACAATATTACTGTATTCTACTTTTCTTACTAATATCATGCCATGTTACTGCAAACTCTTCTAAAATCATGTTATGGGCATACAACGTTCTATCCTGTAACACAGCATCCCCTGGGTGGTGGATGTTTCATTGATTGGAAGGAAGTTTTGCCTTTTGGGGGCTCATTTTGTTATAAGAATCCTTTAAAAATCAACTAATGCACCAGGTATGGTGGTGTATGCTTGTAATCCCAGTACATGGGAGGCTGAGACAGGAGGATTGCAGGTTCATGGCCAGCCTCAACTTCTGAGTGAGACCCTGTTTCAAAATAAAGAATAAGCCGGGCGTGGTGGCGCACGCTTGTAATCCCCGCACTTGGGAGGCTGAGACAGGAGGACCGAGCAGGTTCGAAGCCAGCCGCGCTGGTTTAAGAGACCCTGTTTCCAAATAAAAATATAAAATCGGTCTGGGAGTGTAGCCTGGAGGTAGAAGGGTTTCCAGGAACCCCAGTACCACCAAAAACAAAACAAACAAAATAAGAAATAAAAAATAAAATAGAGCTGAGGATGTAGCTTGGAGGTAGAATGTCCCTGGGTTCAATCACTAGTGTCACACACACAAAAAATGAAATAAAATATTTTTTAAATCACCTAACAGGTTAGCAGAAAAACCTCACCCACTAGGCTCTCAGATGCTTCCAATGATGCTCTTCATCCACATTTTTAAAATCCTAAATTAAGCCAGGTGTAATGGAGCACATGTGTGATCCCATTACTAGGAGGCTGAGACAGGAAGACTGTAGTTAAGGCCAGCCTCAGTGAGACTCAGCAACTTGGTGAGACCTTGTTAAAAATTAAAAATAAAAAGTGCTGTGTGGTGGCACATGCCTGTAATCACAGTACTTTGGAGGCTGAGACAGAAGGATTGCAGGTTTGAGGGCATCCTCAGTAAGTAGTAAGACTCTCATCAACCTAGCGAGACTCTGTTTCAAAATAAAAGTAAAATAGACCTGGAGGTGTAGCTTGGAGGTAGTATGCCCCAGGTTCAATCCTCGGTAGAAAGAAAGAAAGAAAGAAAGAAAGAAAGAAAGAAAGAAAGAGAGAGAGAGAGAAAGAAAGAAAGAAAGAAAGAAAGAAAGAAAGAAAGAAAGAAAGAACGAGCCTGGGGGTATAGGTGAGAGGTAGAATGCCCTGGTTTTATCTGCATACAAGCACACACATATGAAAATACTAAATTTGAGTTTAAAATTACAATATTTTGGGACTTCCGGGAAGATGGCGACCGAGAAAAGCGGGGTTTAAGAGCCCTGCTAACAACAAATCTCCATTACTACAAAATCAGCGCCTTTCAAAGCCAGAAAACAACATCACCAGGAAAACAAAAAAATCACCAGGCTCCAGAGAGAAAGCGGACTGAGAACAGAGCCACAGAGGAGATCCTCACGCCCGAGGACGCGGCAGCAGCCATACTGCCGGCGGCACCGGCGAGTTCACGGGACGGCCACAACAAGCCGAGGGGAGCCGCTGCGGAACAGCCAGGCGGGATTTCTCGGCGCAGGAAGCATCTAAAGCTCCCAGTGGCTGAGCTCAGCACACACTGCAGGGATTCAGAGTGGAAATCAAAACCAAGAAGAAAAAACGCCAGCCCCACAGCCGAGGGCGTAGCAGCGGCGCCATATTGCCACCGGCGGCAGCAGCAGAGAATTCACCGAATCCAGTACAGCTACATCTGCGTACTCAAGAACAGTGAGTCAAATTGCGGGCTCCAGAGGAGAAATCCCAGTACTGTACTCACTGGGACTTGACCCAGCGGGAGAGGGGCGGTGGCAGTGATATCACACCATAGGAGAACGTGCAACCAGGCACCCCCCACAGTCTAAAGCAGCCTCTATCGACTCTCTGGGTCGGAGACTCTGTGATACAACCCAGTAAAGGAGTAGTGGGGTCTGAGATACTACAGACTCGAGATCCAGAGCACCTTAAGTGAAGTCATAGTGACCCAAGGGAAGAACCCAGAGAAGGCACAAACTTCCAAAATCATGGGAAAGAGGAATAATACTGGAGCAATCAATGCTCACAACCCCACAACATCAGAACCCGATAAAACTGAAAATCAGAGATTTCTAGAAGATCAAATCAGGAAAATAACTGTAGAAATAATAGAGGCGCTTCGAAAAGAACTCAGAGAGAACCAAAAAGAGATAAAGGATGCAATTAATGAAGTAAAGGCCTCAATTCAAAGCACAAACAACCGATTAGAACACATGGAGAACAGAATCTCGCTCTTAGAAGATAATCATTCCAAAAATGAACGCATAGTTTCTAATCTAGAAAAAAATATCCGACAGCAGGAATCTGATATTGAAGAAATATGGGCCCATTTTAAGAGAGCTAACCTAAGAATTATTGGAATAGAGGAGGGAAAAGAAAGTGAAACCAAAGGGATCAACAATCTCTTCAAGGAAGTAATAGCAGAAAATTTTCCAGACATAGAGCAAGAGGTCGATACGCAGGTCCAGGAAACTTATAGAACTCCCTTTAGACAGGATCGGAGAAGAGGATCCCCACGCCACATAATTGTCAAAATGACCAATGTGGAAGCCAAGCAGAGAATCTTAAAGGCAACAAAAGCAAAGGGCCAAGTGACATTCAGAGGCAAACCAATTAGAATCACTCCAGACTTCCCAAACCAAGTTATGAGAGCCAGAAGGGCTTGGAGTAACATATTCCAAACTCTGAAAGAAAACAACTTCCAGCCAAAAATTTCCTACCCAGCAAAACTTTCTATCAAATTAGATGGAGAAATAAGAAGCTTCCATGACAAACAGAAACTGAAGGAATTTATGTCTTCAAAACCAGCACTAGAGAAAATACTTAAAGAGATTAACTACAAAGAAGAAATAGATAACACACATCAGAACTAGAGAAACAAGATTTTCCATCCAACAGACAACTAAGATTGGTTATCTGTGGAGATTCATTATTTATGTTAGTCTTTTACCTATCTCTAAAGGGTATTGTTTGCCTTTATTGTTTGTTAATTTTTAGGATTTCTAGTTGGAATATTAATATACCTTCAGATATAGCATTTGGAAATATTTTATCCCATTCTATTAGTAACTGTTAACTCTGTTTACATTGTCTTTGGATATACAATATGTTTTTTTTTTAGGGAGTTTGTATACTCTTCTGTTGCCTGTGCCATTGAAATCATAACCAAGAAATCACTGCCAATTTCAATGTTGTGAGGTTTTATAACCCAGATTTTCTCCTAAAAGTTTATAGTCTTAAGATTTATATTTAGGTCTTTTATCTATTTTGAGTTAATATTTGTATATGGGATTAGGTAAGGGTCCAATTTTATTCTTTTCCATGTAATTATTATTTTTCAATAATATTTAGTTAAAAGATTATTATTCCCACCACCAAATGTTCGTGGAAACCTTGTCAAAAATAACTTGACAATATAGGGAAGAATTTAGCTCTAGGCTTTTATTTAACTCCAATGGTTTATATATCTGCCTTTAGAATATTACTACACTGTTTCAATTATTGTAGCTTTATATGGCTTGAAATCAGAAAATATACATCTTCTAGCTTTGTCCTTTTTTCAAGATCATTGTGGGTACCTAGAGTCCATATTCCATATTAGGATAGTTTTTTTTCTGAAAAATAGATATATAAATATATGATAGTTTCACCTAAAAAATAGAAAAAAAAATATTCTCTGGTAAGAAAGAAAGCAAAAAGAAATATTGAAATGTTATCTTTAGGTCATCAAAAGCTTGGTATCAGACAAATGAAACTGTTATGTGAGATTATCATTTTTAATTTTTGATAAAATGCTATAATACTAGATGTCAATCACTAAGCCAAGCATGGGAAGGAGGGATGGGGAGAGAATGGGGTGGGGATCGGGTGGGGGCTGACTGGGCGATGTGTGCATGTATGTCTACAAAAGTATGTATCCCACTATGATGTATGAATACAGTGCACCAATTAAAAAAATAAAAAAAACAAAACAAAAAAAATTACAATATTTTGTTTCTGAAAGTAAATCCGAGCTTTCTGTTGTATTGTGTTTTGTTTTAACACATGTACCTGTGATAAACAGGGACCTAGAGAACGGATGACCAAAGACATGAATCCCTGAAAGATAGAGCAGAGAGGATACTATCCTTTCTTTTTCCAAATCTCTGGCTGCCACAAAACAAAGGAGACTTAGAAATAGCCTCTCGTCTTTCACCTGAAGACAATCAATTCTTGCCTTTACTTGGGTCCCTCTAACATTATTTTGTGGTACTGGGGATTGAATTCAGGGCATTCAACCTTTGGGCAATAGCTCCAGCCATTTTTTATTTTTGTTTTAAAATAGGGTTTCACTAGTTTGCTGAGTCTCACTGTGATCCTACAATCCTCAAACCTGAGACCCACCTGTCGCAGCCTCCCAAGTACTGAGACGACAGGCGTGCGCCACTATACCCAGCTAGCTTTATTTATAATAAAATGGTTCTTTGGAAAATTTCTCCTAATACCAGCTTTTATATACTAGGACCCTCAGGTGGGAAGCGCTAAGCTGGCGGAGCAGTTTGGTTGATGGACTCTGGGGAAATGTCCACCATCAGCACTGGGACTTGAAACAAACCCAGGAACAAATGTAGACCCGAGCGGCACACACCACTCACGTCACCGAGGCTTCTATTCTGGGAAGTCGTCCACATCCTGAGGGCTTAAGTGGGGCCCTGTTTATTATTTAATAGCAAGGTTAAGAGCAGAGAGAATACCTCCTGGATTCAAACTTCGGATCTGCTGCTCACTCATCGTGCCTCCCCTCCGCTGTGCGGGGTATCACACCAGGGCCTTCTGCACACTAGAAAAAGTGCTCTCCCTCTGAGCCATATCCCCAACCCAATAAATGTACTAAGAGTTTTGACTATGAACAAATGGCTCCCCTGTGCCACACCTCAGTTTCCTCATTTGGAATCAGGAATTTTTTTTAAAGCGCTGTTCTCACCTCCTGCATGTGACGTTTCTAATGCAGGTCACCTGGCACAGGGCTGGTGCACCTTGCATGCTGGCGCAGGACTGTCCCTTCCGCTTCCCCACCTGACAGCACCATTTCCAAATCACAGCAGCTGAGTGAGGAGGCCAGGGCACTGCGCGCTGGGAGGTCGCACCCTCTAAACACAGTACTGCTGGCACAGAGATAGGATGCTGGTGCTGACGTCCCCTGGTGAGGGAGAACAGGTTCACCCCCGTTCAACAGTCGCTCAACAACCCGGGATGGAGTCGCGTCCGGGGGCCCATGTCCCAGTCAGGTCACGCCACCATGGCAAATACCCTGACTACAGAGCTTAAACAATAAACATTCATTTCTCACAGTTCTTAAGTTCAATGAAGATCATGGCGCCAGGGGTTCTGTCCTGGGGAAGGTCCTCTTCCTGGTGTACATGGCTGTCCTCTTCCTGCATCCTCACTGGGTGGAGAGGAGAGAGCTCATCGCTCACCTCCTCCTCTCCCCTCTCCTCTTTTCCCTTTTTCTCCTCCTCCTTCTTTTTGGTTCTGTGGATTAAACCCAGCGTCATTCTACCTCTGAGATACACCCCCAGCCATATTTTTATTTTTATTTTGAAACAGGGTATCACTAGGTTGATGAGAGTCTCACTACTTGCTCAGGCTATCCTTGAACCTGTGATCCTCTCTTCTCAGCCTCCCAAGTCCTGGGATTACAGGCATGTGCTCAGTTTCTATTCTGAAACAGGGTCTTGCTAGGTTGATGAGAGTCACTATTGCTGAGGCTATCTTGGAACCTGTGATCCTGCTGTCTGAGCCTCCCCAAAACTGTGATGACAGGCGTGCAGCACTGTGCCCAGCCCCATCTCTTCTACTAAGGGCGCGAATCCCATTCATGAGGCTGCACTCACATAGCCTAATCACCTCCCACAGGCCCTGCCTCCGAATACCATCACTATGGGCTCCAATGTCTCAAGTTTGGGGAGCCACAAATATTTGGTCTATATTGGAACTGTAATGATTAGGGAATAGACATCGTTCTGTGCCCTACCTGAGCTTCCTTCCAGCTTGGGAATGAAGGTCATGGGGGTGGAGATGGAGGTACACAGTTATGAAATGATCACCCAAATGTAAAACTGCAGTTGGGACTTGTGCTACAAAGAAGTGAGTCAAGGAGCTTGTGTGCATCCACAGTGGAGGAGGGGAGAGGCTGACTTAGTTGAAGAATGCTTCTGCAAAGAGGTAATGGATATTCTTGTCAGAACTCAAGGTTCAGAAGAGTTAATTGGAAGAAAAGGAGGGGAGAGCATTCCAGGCAGTGGGGGCAGTATATGCAAAGGGCCTGTGGTGAACACAAAGCCGAGTTTGTGGGGTGGAGAGGCCGGCTTGGCTACAGTACAGGGGAAGATGGTGCAGACCGCATACAGTGGCCTGGCAGGCAGAGCTCTGTGCCCTGCAAGGAAGCTTCTCCCCAAACTAGAGCAATCTCACAACCACTGGCGGGTAGAGTAGGGGCCTGTGTTTTTGCAAAGGTCACTGGGGCTGCCATGTTGAGTGTTGGCTGGAGAGCACAGAGTGGTCAGGACGTGAGATGCATGAGGTGAAGGTGCCATACCAGAAAGAGAACAAGGGGCTGATTTCAAAGATCATTGATTAGGAAATAATTGGCTAAATGAAGTGGCAAAGGTAGTCAAGCAAGTAGTTGTAAACAAATGTTCACAGCAGCACTATTAGGCCAGGAGATGAAACAACCCAAATGTCTGTTGGCAGAAGAACGGATAAGCAAAATGTGGTATAGCCACACAGCGGGACACTAGTCAGGCCTAATAAAAAACCAAGGACTGCCTGGCGTGGTGGCGCACGCTTGTAATCCCAGCATTCGGAGGATGTGACTGGAGGATGGCGGTTTGTGGCCAGCCTCAGCTACAGAGTGAGACCCTTTGCAACTCAGTGGGACCTTGCTTCAAAAACAATAAAATAACTAAACAATAGGGCTGGAGGTGCAGCTTAGAGGTAGAATGCCCCTGGGTTTCATCCCCAGTACTGCAGAAACAATGACAACAAAATCAAGAACGGATACATGCTACAACCTGGGCGAATCTTAAGAACATTATATTAAGTAAAAAAAGGTAGCTGTAAAAGGCTGATACTATATGACCCTATTTGTAGAGAACATCTAGAACAGATACATCCATAGAGAATACAGGTTGGTAGTTGCTACAAGGTGGGGGAGAGGAGATGGGGAGTGACTGCTTAGGAAGCATGGGGTTTGCTTTGCAGGTGATGAAAACACCTTGGAACTAGGTGGAAGTGAAGACTGACATCATCACCACTACACGTCAGTGAATCACTCACTTTAAAATTAATTTTATGTTTGTAAACTGTCTCTTAGTAAGTTAAAACAAAGTGACTTGGGCGGCATGTTAGATGTTGGAAGCACACTTTCCTTCAACAGATGTCAAGAATCAGTCTGCTCTTGGGTGTAGACAGGAATTCAGCGGTCCCTCGAGAAGTCCTTGGTCTGGAGGGAGATCCTGCCCTGGGAGGCCACCTCTAGACAGGTGTGTTCAAACCTCCTTTCTCTCTCTGTGTCTCTCTGCAGTACTGGGGACTGAACTTCCTCTAAGATACACCCCAGCCTTTTATAATTCTTTAATTCTTTACTGTAAAATAGGTTCTCAATAAGTTGTCAGACTGACCTTGAACCTGTGACCCTCCGCCTCAGTCTCCAAAGAAGCTAGGATTCCAGGCATGCACCACCACACCTCGCTAACGGGCTTTCTCTTTGCACAGTGGGAACAGGAGCACACAGCCCTGTGATTCTTGAAATGCCGGTTCTTTCAAATTCAAAACAGTTTTAGAACAAATAAAATAAGTACTTTTTTCCCAATTAGGCACAAAACTTGTGAGTAATGACTGAAATTATTCTAAGTAGAAGCAGGTCTGAAAATAGCAAGGAGTTTGGCTATTTTAGAAGCATGTAGGAAACTTGCAGGCAGAGTGAGCCATACCTCATGTCAGAGCAAAAACATTGCGGTGATCATGCTGTGGCGCGCATCGAACAAGCCACTCCAATGAGTCCAGAGTCTTCACACCGCCTGAGAAATATCCTCTGATGTAGTCTGAGGATGCAGAGAGAATGCTGACCTAGCCAAGCTGTCTTCTTCCCTTTCTAGACTCTTCTTCCGTCTTTCATGTTGACAGATGAACAGGCTCAATGAATGAGTAATATTATGGTTTGGATCTAGAATGTTCTCCAAAGTCTCATGTGTCCAGAAGTGAGGCTTTTGTAAAGTGATTGGACTGTGAATGGACCCGACATTATGGGTGGATTAATCTATCAATGGCTGAATTAACTACTGGGATGGACATAGTTGGAAGAGGCAGATCACTGGCGATGACCTGGAAGGGTTTATCTTCTCCCAGCCCCATTCTCTCTCGCTCCCGTGTGCTCTCTCTCCTCTCCCATCCCTATGAGCTGAGTGGCTTCCCTCTGCCCACACTTCTTCCACGATGTTTCTGCCTTGGAGACAGCAAACCATGTAATGAAACCTCATGAATGTAATAAAATCATGAGCCAAAACAAACCTTCCCTTCTGTAAGTTGTTCTTGTCAGGTATTTTGGTCACAGCCTCAAAAAGTTGACTAACACAGGTAAGATAGACAGAGGGAAAAGAGCATCCCTAGGCACAAAAACAAAATACCCTACAATATAACTGAATAAAAAGCATTTGTAAATCAGGTGTGGTAGCTGGGGTGGGGGAGTGTAGCTCAGAGGTAGAATGCCCCTGGGTTCAATCCTCAGGACCTAAAAACAAAAGGCAACTGTGCCCCAGAAGGTTTAAAAGTCCATATGGCGACTGAAAGGGTAGAGAAAGAGAAAAGAAAGATGGAAAGAGAGAGAAAGGCAACAAACAGAAGCACGTGACAGAGAAACAGAAACAGAGGTAGAGACAGAGAGAGAGAGAGAGAGAGAGAGAGAGAGAGACAGAGACAGACAGACACTAATGATTACTTAAGTATTTAAATCCAAAGAAAATTACTTAGAACAAAGCCAGCAGCTTACATTAGCTCCCCACCCCTCTCTTGTATGAACACCAATGTATATTTAAGCCCCAGGGACACATTTTCTCAGTCTGTGCATGCTGAAGGTGAGTTCACGCTTACACTTGCTCTAGATTGCAGAGCTCCTGGGACTACCCACACGTGTTCCTGTGAAGAACTCCAAGTTATTTAGGAACTGTCACATTAAACAGAATTAGTACTCATGAACCCTCAGGGAAACTGCTCCAGTTGCCATTTTTCTTCTAAAATGCCATTCTTCAACTTGTCTAAATGGTGTTTATGTGGCCTGCTTTCCTCAGCAATAATCATAAAAATAAAGACTTCAGAGCTATGGGTCAAAGTATTACTGATTCATGACTTATTTTATTTGGATTTGCATTATACTAAGTCCTTCTCTGGAAAGCACAGTTCCCACTTTATTCTAAGCAAACCCCATAGATTTGATTGTTCTTTTCCAAGTAGGCAGCAAGAGATGGGGAGATCTGTAATTCTTTACTCCCAGACACTTCATGGCAGCAAGAAGTAGTGAGGGCAGTTCATAAAATAGTGTTCTTATTTTGAAGGCCATCATGAGCCTTATTGGTTCTCAACTGCCTGGGATAAAGGGGAAAATGGAAAGCCAGATTCCCATAACATTTTTCAGTTAAGCTCCCTTTCCACTGAAGTTTTGGCCAGAGGCACCTAAAAAAGAGCCACACTGCCTGATATTAGTTTTATAAGTGTTTCAGTCAGCATGCTCACTGCTATAATCTAAAACACCTGACCAACACAACTAGAGGAAGGAAGATTTATTTGCTCACAGTTCTGGAGATTTAAGAAGTTTCAGTCCATGCTGGCCAGGTTACATCAGTAGAGCTCAGGGCACAGCAGTGTGGAAGAGAGAAGGATGAGGAGGAGGATAAGGAGGAGGAGGAGGAGGAGGAGGAGGAGGAGGAGGAGGAGGAGGAGGAGGAAGAACAAGAGCTCTGTTCTCATAACACAGAGGAGGTTCATGGACACATGTACAGTTCCTAAGGCCATACCCTTAGGGGCCTACCTCCCCCAACCACATCCCACCTGCCTAGGTTACCACCTAATAAATCCACTACAATGGAATCGCCCACTGATGAGATTACAACCCTCATGGTTTAATCATAGAACTCCTGAACATGAAACATTCATGGGACACTGCATAAACCTAAATGATAATAGTTTTTTTTTTTCTGAGTCTTCTAACATGTAGGGAATAGATGGGCTGAAAACAAATGGGAGAGAAAGGAAAAGAGAAGGGTCAGAAAATCCAGTGCACAGGGCATGGTGACAGAGTGCTGTGGGGCAGAGAGCCACAGTAGTGTCTACTTACTAGAGTGCTCAGCAGGGGCCAGCATCCAGGCTCCCCACACATGGTGTGGTATGACCTGCACCATGGTTCTGCAGGAGAGGTACTGCCATTATGGAGTGAGGCTGGGAGAAGTCTAGTAACAGATTTTTCTGGGCTTCTAACAGATGGGGAGGTGGCTGGGCCAGGACCCAGACAGGTGTCTAGCTGGTCCCATTACATCTCTTGACTTCCTTCTAAGGAAACTACAGTTGGTGCTCTGCTTCCATGCTTCCACATCCACATTCATGAATTATACCAGGCATAGGTGAAAAAGAGGCAGAAAAAGAACAATTTCTACTGAACACACACAGACTTTTTCTTTTCCTGTCATCAATCCCTAAATAAAATAGAACAACAGCTATTTACATAGCAGTTACATTATATATATGAACCTAGAAATGACTTAAAGTATGGAGGAGGATATGAATAGGTTTTATACAATACTATGTCATTTTGTCTTTTTTTTTTGTGTGTGTGTGTGTAATACTGGAGATTGAACCCAGGAGCATTCTACCACTGAGCTACACCCCAGCCCCTATTTGGAAACAGGGTCTCACTAAGTTGCTAAGGGTCTTATTAAGTTCTTGAACCTATGATCCTCCTGTATCAGCCTCCCAAATGCTGGGATTACAAGCATATGTCACCATGCTCAGCTCATTCTATATGTTTTTATTTTTTCTCCTTGCTTTCCAATTTTCTAGAAATTTAATTTATCAATCCATAGCACAAATACTAAATGGTGTGAACTTTATCCATGTAGAAGACACACACTCTCTTTCTCTCCCCACCTAACTTCCTCCCCCTTTATATACACATGAATGCACAAATATATTTATTTCTTTTTCATAAGAAACTAATTAAGACTTCTGGGAAGATGGCGACCAAGAAAAGCAGTGTTTACGAGTCCTGCTAACACTCAATCTCTACTGCCACAAAATCAGTGCTTTTCATAGCCAGAAAACACTATCAGCAGAGAAATAAAAAATGTAAACACAAGGGACAGAGAAAAAGAAGACTAGAAGAACAATCAGAGACCAGAAAAGAAACCAGCCCACATTGTGGAGCCGCACCAGCGCCATCATGCCTCACAGCACCAGGCTCCAGAGAAGAAAGGTAAATAACTCACGGCCGAGGGCGTGGCAGCGGCACCATACTGCCAGCAGCGGCAGTGAGTTCGCCATGCCCGAGACAGCTCCAGATCAGCACACACAATAACCATAAGTGAAATTGCAGCCCCTATTGGAGAAATCCCAGCACCCCCAGGGACTTGCACAGCTTTGATAATCTCCCTGGGTCTGAGATTTTGCAGTCCAACCCAGTGAAGGAGTAGTGGTGGCAAAGATACCACAACCTAGTCGCAGCTCACCATGGGAAAACGCCCAGCTCAGCACCCCCACAGTCTCACGCAGCCTTGATTAACTCCCTGGGTCTGAGACTTTATGATACAACCCAGTAAAGGAGTAGTGGCAGCTGAGATTACCACAAACTTGAGATCAAGAGCACCCTAAGTGAAGTCGTGGTGACCCGGGGAAGAACCCAGAGAAGGCACAAACTTCTGAAATCATGGGAAAGAGGAACAACAATAGAGAAATGAATGCCCACAACCCCATAATAGCAGAACCTGATAACACAGAAATTCAGAGACCTCCAGAAGATCAAATCAGGAATATAACTATAGAAATAATACAGGACTTTCATGAAGAATTTAGAGAGAGTCTAAAAGAAATAAAGGATGCAGTCATTGAAGTAAAGGCATCAATTTAAACTATAAACAATCGATTAGACCACATGGAGAATAGAATCTCGCTCCTAGTAGATGATCACTCCAAAAATGAACGCATAATTTAAAACTTAGAAAAATAAGTCAGACAGCAGGAATCTGACATTGAAGAAATATGGGCCCATTTTAAGAGAGCTAACCTAAGAATAATTGGAATAGAAAAGGGAAAAGAAGGTGAAACCAAAGGGATCAATAATCTCTTCAAAGAAATAATAGCAGAAAATTTTCCAAACATAGAGCAAGAGGTCGATACAGAGGTCCAGGAAATTTATAGAACTCCCTTTAGACAGGATCAGAGAAAAGGTTCCCCACTCCACATAACTGTGAAAATGACCAATGTGGAAGCCAAGCAGAGAATCTTAAAGGCAATAAAAACCAAAGGCCAAGTGACATTCAGAGGCAAACCATCACTCCAGACTTCCCAAACCAAGTCATGAAAGCCAGAAGGGCTTGGAGTAACATATTCCAAACTCTGAAAGAAAACAACTTCCAGCCAAAAAATTCCTACCCAGCAAAACTATGTATCAAATTAGATGGGGAAATAAGAAGCTTCCATGACAAACAGAAACTGAAGGAATTTATGTCTTCAAAACCAGCACTAGAGAAAATTCTCAAAGAGGTTAACTTCAAAGAAGAAATAGGTAATATACACCAGAACCAGAGAAACAAGATTTTCCATCCAGCAGACAACTAAGCAAAGAAGAATAAACAGTATTTCAAGCAGAAGTAAAATCTTAACATGTTAGGAATTAAAAGTTATCTCTCAATAATCACACTGAATGTAAATGGCCTCAATTCCCCAATAAAAAGACATAATGTGGCAAAATGGATTAAAAACCAGAACTTACAAGAAACATATTTTACAAGTAAAGATAGTAACAAACTCTAAGTAAAGGGCTGGAGCAAGGTAATTCATGTTAAGTAGCCATCCTAACAAATGTGAAGTAGTATTTCACTATAGTTTTTATTTGTATTTCCTTAATGATTAGTTATATTATGATAATGATGAGTGATATTTATGTGTTTATAAAAATCTTTGGAGATTCATTATCTATTTTAGTATTTTACCTATTTCTAAATTGTATTGTTTGCTTTTATTGTTGATAATTTTTAGGATTTCTATTTGGAATATCAATATACCTTCAGATATAGCATTTGGAAATATTTTATCCCATTCTATCAGTAACTTTTAATTCTGTTTACATTGTCTTTGGATGTACAATATTTTTCTATTTTTTATGAAGTTTGTTTGTTTATTCTTTTGTTGTCTGTGCCTTTGGAATCATATCCAAAAAATCACTGCCAATTTCAATGTTGTAAAGTTTTATGACCCAGGTTTTCTTCTAAAAGTTTACAGTCTTAAGATTTACATTTAGATCTTTTATCTATTTTGAGTTAATATTTGTATATGGTGTTAGGTAAGGGCCCAATTTTATTTTTCATGTAGTTATTATTTTTCATCAATATTTAGTGAAAAGAACATTTCACCAAATGTTCTTCAAAACCTTGTCAAAAATAACTTGACCAAAGGGGGGAAAAACATATCAAAGAAGAAAAAAAACATATCAAAGTTAATCAGGAAACCAAGCATGGGAAGGAGGGAGGGGGAGGGAAGGGTTAGGGATTGTGTAGGCGCTGATTGGGTGATGTGTGCATGTATATTTTCACAAGTTATTTTTTTTATCCCATTAAGATGTATGACTGCGATGCACCAATAAAAATTTATTTAACAAAAAAGAAACTAATTAATTGCCATAAGTAAATTAAGCACCCAGGCATCAAACACATCCCTTCTGTGTCCTGAAGTGAAGCATAAAAAGCATTTGTTCCTTCCTCCTGTAATTCACAAATATTGAAACCAAGTGGGTAACAAGGATGTGGGCACAAAGAGAAACCAAACAAATAATGGAAAGGTAGCAATTTATTCTCCACCACGGCTTCAGCCAAGGGAAGAAAGACAGGGAAGAGAAAGCTTTCCCAACAGAGAAGATTTGCTAGCACATAAAACTGAAGTCTGACCATTTGTAATCAACACAGAAAGCTTTACTGTCCCAGAGCAACTTACATAAATGTTGGGATTAAAGCCAGGCATGGTGGTACATGCCTGTGCCTGTAATCCCAGTCCTTAGGAGGCTGAGACAGGAGTATCACAGGTTCACAGCCAGTCTCAAAAATTTAGTGAGGCCCTCCACAACTTAGTGAGACATTGTTTCCAAAAAATAAAATAGGTCTGGGGGTATAGCTCAGAGGTAGAACACCCTTGGGGTCATTCCACAGGAAAAAAAGTTGAGATTCAGGCTAAACCTTAGAACTTATTGACCTTTCTCCAAGGTTGAACCTTTTGCAGTGTAAAATGCTGGGGCATCTCCCTTGGTCCTGGCACTTTTGATCCCCAAGAATCCTCAGAGCTGGCCACAGTGCCTCTGTGCAGCACTTAAAGGGACCCTTGACTGTCCACTTGTGTAGACAGCCGCTGCAGACAAAACATAAGGACAGACAACGTTAGAGTAACTTTAGACGAGATGCTGATTGAATCTTTGGTTGTCTTTTTCCAACCTCGCTAATTCTGCATGTTAAAATGAATCTACAATTCACAGGCAAGAGTTTGACAGGATAGGTTTTCAACACAGGCAGTTGTGGGTAGCAGGATTGTTGGAGTTTGATGGGGAAACTAAGTGCAGTACTTAACAGGACTCTGCTCATAGTGTCAAATGCCCTCTTCCAAATTTCTATACAGATGACTGAAACCTCTGGACCAGGCTAGATGCCTTCCCAGGAGTTTAGACTTTTGTGAAGGCCCAAACACATCACTTCAATGCCTCTGGAAGGTTAACAAAAATATTTTATCAGCTGTAGGAATTACTCATTCTAAATGTATAGCTGGTGATTTGTCAGAACTCTCCACTGAATTATTCCTGGCAAAGGAAGTTTAATGACCAGCTCAATCAGGATAATTTTACCTGCTGAGAACATCCAGCATAAATGTATTTAGCAACTCAGCAAAAATGGTCTCACCTGTCTACTCTTTTGTTTCATTTAAATGATTGATTAGCCCAATCTTTGCTGAATACAAAATTGTGTTCTCCAGAAATGAGTATATGAATGAATCATTCATGAAAAAAATCTTGGAATTCTCTAAAAAAGTGAATTGAAGTTCTTTCAGTACCAACTCATTGTTAGCACTTCTTGATAAGAGAAGCATTTGAGGGTGGACCAAAAGAGACAGGAAATTACTCTAATTCTCGTCACCATGGCTGCTTGGGTTATTGTAGGAGGTGGTGGTAGCTACATGCATTAATTTTGAAGGAATAAAAATTAATTGGGCATATTTTTTCTTTCTGTTTAAAAGAAGAGCAGAATTAAGAAACTAACAAAGCAAGAAGGAAAAGTGCTTAGAACATACCCAAGGGCAAGCAGAGGGCTTCCAGTTTTGGATCAATCCCAGAGCAGGCCCTCTTCCAAGCCAACAAATGGACTAAGTAGTTTTCAAACATTTTGAACATGACTCATAGCAACAAACAAATTTTATACTGCAACCTGGTATATTCTATTTGTCTTCCTGCCAACTGCCCACCCATCCATTTACCCACAAACATATCCACACACACACACACACACACACACACACACACACACACACACACACAATGTGCCAGGTGAAATTTACCAAACTGATTTTGTGATCCATTATTTGATAGTCAAATTGATAAAATACACTTATAGACAAAAAAAACCCAAACAAAACAAAAACCTCAAAGTACCCTGAGAGACTATATTGCTAAGAAACCTATCTAATGAGAAATACTGAAGAAAATTCTTCTAGATGAAAGCAAGTCACCCCAGACTAATTCAAAGCCTCATAAAAAAACAAATATCACTAGTGGAGGTAATTGTAAGAGTACATATCTTCATTAACTGATTTTAAAACTAACTTTAGGAGCCAAACATGGTGGTGCATGCTTGCAATTTTAGTACTTGGGAGGCTGAGACAGCATGTTTCACCACGCTTGGGTTGATAACTTTTTAATTTTTTTTTTTTTGGTAATGGGAATTAAACCCAGGGGCAGTCTACCTCTGATATATACCCTCAGCCTTATTTTATTTCTTATTTGGAAGCAAGATCTCACTAATTTGCTGAGAGCCTCCCTAAGTTGTCGAGGCTGGCTTTGAACCCATGATCATCCTGTCTCAGCCTCCCAAGTACTAAAATTGCAAGCATAAAAAATAGGGCAGGAGGTGTAGCTCTGAGGTTGAATGCTCCTGGGTTCCATCCCCAGACCCGCAAAAAAAAAAAAAAAAAAAAAAAAAGTAAATAGGTTTAAAGTCAATAGGTTTTCATTAAAAGCCATAGAAATAAATATACAGAAATTACCAAACAATGCACACATAACTTGCAAATATTTCCATGTAAATCAATATATATTATTTATAATTGCATATAAAAATTTTTATTCTATATAAAACTATTTCATAATAATTTAATAATAGAGAGCAAAAGACACATTAAAATACTTTGAGTTAGAAGTTGGCTAAGGTAAGCTATGACTAATATTAGATTAAGTAGGGCAAAGACCAGACTCCTAAGAATGAAGGAGAGCTGAGGAATGATGAAGGATGCTGAATAGGGCAAGAGTTTACATTTAAGAAAACTACTAGGGGAGAAAAGAAGAGAATTAGGGCAGCAGCAAAGAAGAAAGCAGGGCAAGTCTCGGCACATTACAGAGGGAGGGAGCCCTAAATATGCCAAGCTGCTACCAGTGGAATAAATGGTTCTAGAAAGAAGAGGGTCAGGTATAGGAGTATGGATGCTCTATAGACCAGTTCCCTGAGACCAGCTGACACTGGATCATCCCATAAGCCACAGAAAGGGAAGTGAAAGGGTGTTGTTTCTGGGTCAATGTGGGACACAGTGTTATCGAAAATCAGACTAGAATATTACCATAAAAATGGCCTTGCCCTGACCTTGGGCACTATACCTCACTGGTAAAGGTTGATTCATGATTAGAGGCTTTCCCTCACGAGGCTATCATTTAATAGATGAAATTATAGATTTTAGTGTTTCTGGGGTAGAGGAAATGAATCTCACCTTCACCAGGGCCCAGAGATATGAACCTGTGGCTCCACGGGAAAGCTTTCTATCCCTGTGCTCCTGGATACGGAAACTCAACTGTGTAGAGAGGTACGAGCAGCGACCAATGACAAATTGAGGGAATGGGAATGCATTTCAGTAAAACATTAGTCATAAAATAAGCTGTGGGATGCACTGAAACCACAGGTCAGACAAAAGGTTTCTCTGATCTAGAAAGGCCACTCAGTGCAGGATTCGGGCCATCCAGAGGCTGTTTGATCTCAGTGCAATGCCCCTCCTTGCAGACCCCGCGACCCTCCCTTTGTTCCTTCCTACTGCTCCTCTAGCTGAGCTGTCAAACTAGTCTTGAAAAGTTAAATCTAGGAATAAGTCGATGATAAAGGAAACTGAAAATAGGAAAAAAGGTACCTAATTATGTTTCCCCCCCCATACTCCCTTGATGTACTGAGAGTATCAGATCAGGGCCCCTCTTGACCACCTTTTTATTCTGCTTTTGTTTTTGTAGTACTTACTTATCATTACTGTATCTAAATATACATTTGAATAATGGCCAGTGCTTCCCCCTTACTGGCTGTTTGAGTTACATGAGAGCAGGGAGAAGACTGTCGTGTTTACAGATGTAGATATCCCCTAGCAAGATGCTGGGTCAGAGGAGACACTCAACAAATACTGGCTCAAATTTTTTAAATAGTTATAATCACAGCAGGTATAGTTGCTTATTTTCTTTTTCTTTTTTAGTAAATATTATATCACATTTCTACAGGCTAAGAGATTTCTCATTTCTCATTCACTCAGGCAGATCTACTACAAACTTTTGCTTCCTACTGAGTGCTGAACTGAGTCTCAAGTGTGCTGTAATGTCATTATTTTTCCATGTCTAAGGATTATTTCCTTAAGTTACACTCCTAGGAATGGGAGCCCGGTCAAAGAGCAGGGGAGTCTCAAAGGCTAATAAAATCCACTGCTGCAGAGCTCAGGGAAGGACAGCAATGAATGGGGACACTGGTTTTATATGACTTCAATATTTCTTACGTAGCATGTTTTTATTTCATTTTGTTTCAAAATTTTTTTTGATACTGGAGATAGAACCCAGGGGCATTCTACCTCCAAGCTATACTACCAACCCTTTTTATATTTTATTTTGAAGCAAGGTCTTAATTAGTTGCCGAGAGTCTCACTAAGTTGCTTAGGTTGGCTTTGAAGCTGCGATCCTCCTGTCTCAGCCTCCCAAGTACTAGGATTATGGGCATGTGGCATCATGCCCAAATTAATGTTTTTATATTTACATTTATTTATTTAAAAAAATTTTGCAGGTCTGGGATGGAACCCAGGGGCATTAGACCTCCAAGCTACACCCTCTGCCCTATTTTGTATTCTTTATTTTGAAACAGGGTCTCACTAAGTTGCAGAGGGCCTCACTAAATACTTGCGGCTGTCTGCGAACTGTGATCCTCCTGTCTCAGCCTCCTGAATGCTGGGATTACAAGCACGCGCCACCATGCCTGGCTATTTATTTAATTTTTGCAGTGTCTGAGTTTAACCCAGAGCTTTCTACATACCAGGAAAGTGCTCTACCTCTGAGCTACACACCCAGAATGATTTTATTTATTTGGAAAAAGGGTCTTTCTAGGTTGCTGAGAGCCTTGTTGAGTTACTGAGGCTGGTCTCAAACCTGCAATCCTCCTGTCTCAACCTCCCAAGTACCGGGATTACAGGTATATACCACTACACTTGGCAAAGTTAATTCACTTTCCCAATGCCAGTAAATGGTTCAAGCTCAGGCCTGTCTGTGGCACTCCCAAAGCACCTTTGTGTCCATACTTCCTAAAATCTGTGAGGATTGGCTGGCAGGCAGGGTCAGCTCTGACAGATGAAGAAACTGAGCTTGGTGGTGCCACCATGCCCAGCTTACATTCTATTTTTAAAGCTTTTCCAATGGAATAAATTTTAAATGACCTCTCATTATTTAATTTGCTTATCCCTGATGACTGATAAAGCTAATGAGAATTTAAAAGTCCTATCTAGGGACCCTACTTTTTACTCACTTCACATACAGGCTCCTTGTGGAAAGAGAAAGGTAGAAGGAACCTCTACATATATACATAATATCTTGGGATGATTTTCAAAGCATAAGGAGAAAACGTGTCTTTTCTGGGGGTACTGGTGATGACTGCCATGGCTTTGCAACTGCTGGCAAGTGCTCTGCCACTGAGCTGAGCCCAGTGGGCCCTCCCCTTTTAATGTGACTGAGGGGCCTGGCCCATGATTCACGAAGGTGCTCCCTGTCAGCAAGGCGCCTGCGTGGACCCTGGAGTGCAGCATGGGCAGTGGAGCTGGCGGGCAGTACGGCGGCCAGGAGAGCCGGGCCCAGACTCCACAGAGTGTGAGCTCTTCATTGGGCCCCTATTTCTGCCCACTGATCCTTTCCATGAAAAGCACCAGCTTCCTACAGACAGAGACTTAGCCAGGAAGGTAATGACAAGAAGGTTGATCAGGATCAGACACTGATAGAGTTCAACCCGCAAAAAAATCGAAGACAACAACTGTACAGATCCATGAATACTGACCAGTCAAGATGACCTTCAAACTAAGCTCCTCCAACATGAGCGACTAAGTGTGTGAAGGGGGGGGGGAACAAGAGATTTGAAAAATCTTATGCTGATCATTTTAAAGGATACTTTTTATTTTTTTGGTAATGGAGATGGAACCCAGGGGCCTTCTACCTCTAGCCTATACCCCAGCCCTATTTTATTTCTTACTTGGAAACACAGTCTTGCTAAGTTGCTGAGAGCCTCACTGAGTTGCTGAGGTTGGCTTCAAACCTGAGATCCAAGCCAGGTGTGGTGGTGCACTCTTGTAATCCCAGCATTTGGGAGGCTGAGACAGGAGGATCACAATTCGCAGACAGCCTCAGCTACTTAGTGAAGCCCTTTGCAATTCAATGAGACCCTGTTTCAAAATAAGGAATAAATTATGAAGCATGGGGTTTATCTTGGAGGTAGAATGCCCCTGAGTTCCAATCTCAGTACTGCAAACAACAACAACAACAACAACAACAACAACAACAACAACAGCAACAGCAACAACAACCACCCTGTGATTCTCCTGTCTCAGCCTTTTAAGTACTGGGATTATAAGCATGCACCACTACATCAGCTATACATATGCTTTTTTAAATGGTATTTTATTTTATTTATTTAATTTTTGCAGTATAGGGGATGGAACCCAGGGGCATTCCACCTCTGAGCTATAACCTCAGCCCTATTTTTTATTCTTTATTTTGAAACAGGGTCTCACTGAGTCGCAAAGGGTCTCACTAAATAGCTGAGGCTGTCTGCAAACCATGATCCTCCTGTCTCAGCCTCCTGAATGCTGGGATTACAACCATCCACCACGATGCCCAGCTAAAATGGTATTTTAAATTGTTTTTGTAAGTTAAGATTATTAAATTTCTCTTAAAAATTGAATTAAATGAAGGGAGTATCCAGTCCACTGGATTTTGGGATTCTACACATGCCATTCAAAGTAAAGTAGCTTTATAACTTTATTGTCCTTGGTATAGACTACAATTTAGGCACAGAGAAAGCACTGAAATGTCATACTACCTAAATTATCTGAAAGTCCAAGTCACAATAAAAATCACTGCAGGCACACTGCAATGGCTAAGGGTCACACGCTTGTGTGAGTATGCCCTGAATCACTGATTACAGCAACAGGCTCTTAGCATCCAGAGGACAAGGATACACGTCAATGTGCAACTGGTCTACTGGTCTACCTCTGGCTTCTGAAAATCCTCAGGGAACTACTGGCTTCTAATTCCTGTTGGTCACCAGTAGGGGCCAGCTGGAAGGGTCCCTGTGTAGTGCCTGAGTTTGATTTCTCCTGTCCTAGGTTTGCTGGTGGAATTCTGTGCGCTTTATCACACATGTGAACCCCTAAAAGGGGTCTGAGACATCATCAGCTCCACCTGTAGGAAAGCTAGACAAGAAGCTGGACCCCACATTTGAAGTTTCATTTATTATTTCACTTCATTCGCATCAATAATCCCAATCACGTAAGCACTGCGTTAAAAGAAACTGAGTCTGGTGGGCAACTTGCCCAATAGGTCTGCTTGCTGTGTCCTCACAGCCCAGTCCTAGGAGGTGGACTTGGGGCCAAGGCCATGCCTGGCCTGGGGGCTGGGGCAAGACATGCACGAGCTGCGTGCCCTGGGGCCTCAGGAGGCCTGGCTTGCACGGACAGCTTTTCAGGCAGGCATGGGTCTGGGTTGGGTCAGCTGTGGCCCGCCCTCTGGTCCTGCCAGGGTGAGGGTGACCTCCAGCGGGGGGTGACCAGCCAAACTATTGTCTGCGGCTTTGCAGGAAGCCATTTGAATGGGTCATTGAAAAATGATCTTTCTAAATCAAGCTGTACCAATATTTTTATTTCCTTTCATGCAATGCCACATTGGAAGCCATTAGATGAGCCTGTTTTCAAAGCCTGGGAAACAAGTCCCAGTAACTTTAGTTCAGAAAAACAAAGCAGAGAGCAGAGAGTGCACAGGCTGGTGATGTGGGTCCCTTTCAGAGTAAGTTCTTGCTCCTGGGACCCGAGAGATGTGAGAACACATCGAGACATAAAACGCTCTTCAGAGGAATGAAACACACCTGATATTTACACAGATTAGATCTCCGGCTCATGGCTCTACATTTTTTGAAATAAGAAATAGAAGCTGGATGTGGTGGCACATGCCTATAATCCCAGTACATGGGAGACTGAGACAGGAGGATTGCGGGTTCAAGACCAGCCTCAGCAACTTAGTGAGACTGTTTCAAAACAAAACAAAACAATTAAAAAGGAATGGAAGTATAGCTTGAAGGTAGAATGAATGCCTCTAGGTTCAATCCCCATTACTACAAAAGAAAGGAAGGAAGAAAGGAAGAAAGGAAGGAAGGAAGGAAGGAAGGAAGGAGAGAGGGAGGGAGAGAGGAGAAGAAGGAGGAAAGAGAAATGTAGGTGGTTAACTATACAGTTTATGACATTTCAAAAATAAGAAACACATCACTGTCTCTAGTCTGAGAGTTTGCTCTGTCATATTAGTGGAGAAGAGAAATTCTGAGACCTGAGCTGCCAGGTGCCACGACCTTTGCCCCAGTCTACTGCCCCTAAAATAAGACAAACTGTAAGAGCAGGATCCCTGCTGGTCATCGGGTCACTGGGTGTGTGCTTCTCCTTCACCTCTTCCCACAAAGCCTGTTTTGATGGCAAGTTGGACAGATGAACACAAAATCCCCAAGCCCAGTAAGGACCACTGGGTAAGGAAGTTGAGTAAAACTGAGGCTGATGATAACTTGCTCAGTAGGTCCCCTGGCTACTAAGAGCAGAGCTGGATTCAGCCCCCAGGTGTGTGAGCCCAGTTCTAGAAGGTGTAGTGTGAACTCAGCTGGTTTAGGATTAACAGCTGAGTCATGGCATGGGGGAGGGTAGGCAGGGCAGTGGCAGAGGCAAGTTGGGTGGCCTGTACCCAAGAGGCCTGGCTCGCACAGGCAGCTTTCAAGCAGGTATAGCCTCAGAAAATGCGAGAAGATAGGATACAAAAAGGCAAAATGCTCCTCTGTAACATGACCAAGAATTAACTGAAAAGTGCCACCCTAGCATCTGAACAGTAGGGAGGAAGCACAGGACAGTTTTCCTAAGAAGGAAAGGGGCCTGGGCCTCCATGGAAGTCCTCTGCCAGGCCCCACGACCAAGCAGAAGGTGGCTGGAGTACCCTGGGCTCTGGGTTCTGCAGAAAGCACAACCTTGGCACTTCTAGACATGGAAGGGCTCTTTACAGAAACCCAGAGAACATACAATTGAGGCAAAATACTGGGGGAAACCAAAATACTGAGATCATCATAATAATAATTATACTTGAGAGCAGTGAGAAAAAGCATTGGAAATTTTATTTTCTATGAGACCCCGCCCTACTTCCTTTTAGTCTTTTATATTAAGTGTTACATAATTTAAATCCTTTATTGTTCAGATTCAAGCTACCAGTGCCTGGGAGAGAAATGACTCCTTTAGAATGGCTCCCGTTTTCCAGGAGAGGCACATGCACATCCTACTGTGGGACCATCTGTCTAGAAGGGGCCAGAGCCACTACAGAGGGGGCCAAAACCTAAAGGCAGGCTGTCACTTGTGTTCAGCTGCAAGACAGTCAAAGAGGTCTGAGGTCTGCAGGCTGTGTGTCTTGGGCCCTTCCGCTGGTTTTAATGATTCAGTTAGGTAAAGACTATTGCTTCGTGCAGTGGTGCACACTGGTAATCCTAATATGTAGGAGACTGAGACAGTAAAATTGCAGACTTGAGGCCAACTTCAGCAACTTAGTGAGCACCTCAGCAACCTAGCAAGACCCCATTTCAAAATAAAAAAAATAAAAATGGGTAGGACACCCCTGGGTTCAATACCCAGTCCTCCCCACACCAAAAGACTATTTCCTAGTAAAAGAAAACAGCGAACAAACCAAAGAGTAAAACAAGATGCTTATAAATAGATGGTGTCCATTTCTCTTTTGGTGCCAAAAAAGGAGTTTAATTTATAATAAAAGCAAAACTTCTCACAGATTCTTTCCAACCACTCTAGTGATAGTAAATGATACTCTACAGCAGTGTTCTTAGACTTCAGTGCGCATATGTCACCTGGGGTCTTTTGAAAATGTGATTCTGACTTGGGGGTTTCAGTGGGGGCAGAGATTCTGCAGTTCCAACAAGCTCCCAGCGCTGCTGGCCTGTGGCCCACACTGTGAGCAGCAAAGCTCTATAGTTCACAAAGGACTTTTCTGAGTGCCTCTCCAACTAGTTCAGGAGAAAAAAATACCTATTAGGAGATTCTTCAGGGAACATATCATCTTTCAGCATATCAGTTAGACCAATCTTACTGCCAAAAAAAATGTATTATTCCAGACGCAACTGGCTACCAAGCCCATAAGGACTGGGTGCTTCTGGACTTTTCTAGAAATGTTTGCTGCTTACCTGGCACGCTGAAAGTTTAACAACTGCCTGGAGTGCGAATGAATGCATGGATCCACGAACGAATTCACAGAAGGAAGAAAAGAAAATGGAGTGGGAGTGGCTCCCAACTTGCCCCAGTGCACATTTCAGTCACTGTCTCAAGCTTTTGCTAGTCATCTACTGAGATGGAGGAATAACAAACCATCATTGGACTTCTTGAGAGGGAGGAAGAAAGGTGACATGGGGGAAGAAGAAGGAGATATATATGTATATACCTATATATGCAGTGATGTATATGTATGGATATAGTAACATATATCATTTGAGATTCAGGAAAAATGCATACATGTTAGTTAGCTCTTTCAGCCTTTTCGTTGCTGTGACCACAATAGCTGACAAGAACAACTTAGAGAAAAGGTTTAGTCGACCTCTTGCTTTCAGAGGTCAGTCCGTGGCTGACCAGCTCCAAGGCAGACCTCATGTGGCAGCAGCTGGCAAAGGACAGCAGCTCAAGCCAAGGTAGCTGGAGGCAGAGAGGTTGAGGGAGTGACCGGGGATGCCCTCAAGCCACCCCAGTGGCCCTCCCCCCAGCCGCGGCCACCGTGAGCCTCCTGCACTACTAACACCTGGGCTTTTCTGGGCGATGTTTCAGATCCAGATTATAACACACAGTTACACAAATGCACCACTGACCAGAGACAGAATTGATCTTTCTCATTAAGGGGTATGTGAAAATTCTTTGTATGCTTTGAGACTTTTTAAGTTTCCTTCCACCCCCAACTTTTCCTTCATGGTAGTCAGTACAATTATTTTCATTTCTACTCCAACAAATTAAATCAGAAAATGCCAGTTACACATGGGGCCTCTATGCTAAGGGTGGCATTGTAATAACACCTGCACCCAAAGTGCCAGTCATATCCTTTGAGCTGAGTTACTCTCCAATTTAGAGAGGCCACACAGCCATGCCAATTGATGGGGACTGACTGCTCGCAGACAGCGAAGCGGGGCTGGGCTGCTGTGGCTGACAGCGGAGCTGGGGTGCTGCCCATGCAGAGCTTCCATGGCTCAGCTCCAAACCTGCCTCCTCCTTCCTGACTAGATTAGCTTGGGCTACTTATCCTCTCTGTGCCTCAGGTTCCCAGCCTGTAAAATGGAAATCATTATCATCCCCAACTCACGGCGGTTTTGAGAAGGTTAAGTCCATATAAAGATCTTCGACTCTGTGCCTGGCCCTGACTGATTCCTGAAAGTTGGCAGCTGTATATAGACTTTCCTCTTTCTCCTCTCCTCTTCTCCCTCCTCCTTCTGCAGGAGGCTCACGGTGGCCGCGGCTGGGGGGAGGGCCACTGGGGTGGCTTGAGGGCATCCCCGGTCACTCCCTCAACCTCTCTGCCTCCAGCTACCTTGGCTTGAGCTGCTGTCCTTTGCCAGCTGCTGCCACATGAGGTCTGCCTTGGAGCTGGTCAGCCACGGACTGACCTCTGAAAGCAAGAGGTCGACTAAACCTTTTCTCTAAGTTGTTCTTGTCAGCTATTGTGGTCACAGCAACAAAAAGGCTGAAAGAGCTAACTAACATGTATGCATTTTTCCTGAATCTCAAATGATATATGTTACTATATCCATACATATACATCACTGCATATATAGGTATATACATATATACATACATATAAAACACCTTTTATTTTCTGAATCATTTGAGAGAAACTTCAGGTCCCTTTATTTCTAAGTACATCAGCACATATGTCCTAAGGATAAGACCACTCTCTTACATGAGTACAAGAAAATTACCAAGTTAAGGAAAAGATAATGTTGATATAATGCCTTCCTCCAATCTGCCTGCTGCAACTAATATTGTCATTTCACTCACTGATAGCTTTTACAGTCAGACCTTCTATGTTTTAATGGGCAAATGCCTATTAAGAATTAATACAAGTAATTAAGAATTAATATGAGTAGAGTGCTATTGGTACATTAGGTCCTTTGGCTCTCGTCTGGCCTTTCTGAGGTTGGGCAGCGGTACTAGCCCTGTGCTAACCGGGACAGAAATGAGGCTGGGGGTTCTTACTATAAAGCTAAAGCTCAGACTCCTCCCACCTTCACCACTGCTTAGTATTTTATTTTAAAGAATTGCTTCATTTTAGAGCCAAAAGACCGGCCAGTAATCCAAATATTTTAAAATTCCCCAAATAAGATAATATCATTTGAGTGCTTATCTCTCCAACCACTTACTTTGGGGGTAGCATTACAGATTCTACCCAACACCTGCAGCTAGGAGCGCTGTTACCCCTGGGGAATGCCTTGGGATAGGTTGGGTGGCACACAGGGTAGTGTGCAGAGGCCTGGCCTCCTCAGCACCTGCCCAGCCTGCTCTGCAGAGACTCCCTTCCACCTCGCGTGAATAACTTGAACCCACAACCAGCAAAGGATCCCCAGTTGTGGGCTTGACCTGAACACAGAAATCAGAGACATACTGGGTATTCCTTCCAAGGCTCAGTGAAAGTTTGGGGGTGAGAAAACGGTTTTCCAATCCTCAGAAGTAGCCTAAAAAGGGATGCAAACTTAGAACACTGCTTTGAACAGAAAAGCACTGGTTTTGGAAATGGAACTATGAGGATTGAGCCATTTCTCTTCCACTTGGTTCACTTGCGTTGGGCAAGTCACCAAACCTCGCTGAGCCTCAATTCCATCCGCTGTACACCCAGATAATAGCAGACGCCGAGCACCGGGCAGTGAAGGGCGAGCTCATGCCTGGCACACGGTACGTCGCCAGCTCACAGTGCTTGCAAGCATTGACAGCCTCTCCCGAGTGGCCTGTTCCATCCCAGCACTAATTCCTGCTTTCGTACGAGTGTAAATGAACCAGACAAAGTTGTGTCTGTAAAGGTGAGTGGAGTATGAGCACACAGTGTGGGGAGACTTGATTACATTTTCACACATTTCACTGTCAAGAACACAAAGTCAATGGACCACTGCTACAGAAAGCGCTGTCTCCAGTGACAGGGAGCAAAATTTTTCTTGTGTGTGTGGCACTCTGCTTTGTTTGTGAACGTCAGGCAGAAAGAATAAAACATTTATCGAAGTCAACCACTAAACCAAGCACGGGAGGGAGGGCTGGGGAGGGAGTGAGGTGGGGACTGGGTGGGGGCTGGCTGGGTGATGTGGGCATTTATGTCTACACAAGTTTTTTTTTTTAACCCCATTATGATGTATAAATACAATGCACCAATAAAATAATTAATAAAGAAGTGAAAAAAAGAATAAAACATTTACCTTTTCCAGGGCCTCTTTGTCAAGTAGTTCTTGCACAGCTAGAAGCTTGATGCTGTAAGAGAAAATTAAAGCCACACTTGAAAACAAATCATCAGCACAGTCTTGAGAACAAAAGTGAACAATCTCAGCCTGTATTTCTGCTATCCCCTTCTTAAGGTGGGCTTTTGTTTGAATCGAGATGATTCCAAATATATTAAAAGTGTTTCTAATTTTGGAGTTTTACAAATGGTGCAGGATTCCACTTTTGGGTGATCACCCCAGAGCTGAAAGCAGGCACTTGAAAAGACATTTTCACACTAATATTTATTGCAACACTATTTATAATAGCCATAAGGTGGAAATGACAAAACGTCTATCAACAGATGACTGGATAAACACAATGTAGCACATATACTCAATGGCATATATTATTCATCTTTAAAAAGGAAGGAAATTCTAATACCTGCTACAACACAGAAGAATCCTGAAGACATTATGCTAAATGAAATCAGCCAGTCACCAAAAGATAAACACTGTAGCATCCACTTAGAGTGATCACACTGACAGAGGCAGGAAGAGGAGTGGTGATTTCTGGGGCTGGGATCAAGGGGAATGGGAGGCTACTGTTTAACGGGTATGGAATTTCAGCTTGGGACGAAGAAAAAGTCCTGGAAATGGATGGTGGTTACACACGGTGCTCACGTGCTGATGCCACTGTACGCTGCAAAGCGACCAAATGGTAAACTTGACCAAACGACCAATGGCAAACTTCATGTTATGTGCATGTCAGCATGAGTTTCATGAGTATTCTAAAAGTCAATGGATAGCTGATTCATGCAAGGAATCTGAATAAGTTCAGAGGAATATAAGGAAGAAAACAGTTCTCCACAGTCAGTATTAATCTTCTCTTGGTATTCCTTTGATGATAATGAGCAAATATCTGAATCACTGCATACAAAGGCCTGCCGGGTGGTTCCTTTGCCTATCAAATTCCGATGGAGCCTGACTGCGTGTGGTGGCCGAGCTCGTAGAATGACTATGACAAGCCCCTGCCTGTGAGGAGCTCACAGGCTCTTGGAAGCTCTGGTCAGATCAGAATATGACATGAACTATAGAAAATAGACACACAGAGAGGCAGAGCGCGCGTGGCCCCACAGAGGTCAGAGAAGCCTTTCTGGAGGGACCAAGAGAGCCTTGCCCAAGAGAGGGTTTGTATAACCTTCCACAGAGGGATATACAAAGACACCGATGAGAGTGACGACTTGTTAGTTTCCAGGTTAGGGGCCCTGGAACCGGACTGCAGCCAGCAGTAGAGCTGAAGAGAATTTGGACACAGATGCAGTTTGGGGATCCTTTTTCTGACATGCTGCTGTTGAAGCACTCATGGACGCCATGACCAGGTGGTCACAGCTAGAGGGAAGCCTGGCTGCCTCAGTACATGGCCAAAGCAGGAGAGCTCAAGGGTTTAGGAGCAGGTCAGCACGGGGCACTGTGACACTGCCTCCCCAGCTGGACAAGTGCTCAGGGCCGCTGATCACTCCCTCCTCCTGCGCAGGTTCTGCAGAGCACAGACAGCCCACCTGTGCCACGTGACTCCCTGCACAGGGGCTGTACCACTGAAGTTCCCCTTGACTTTCAGAATTCACTCCACCCTCTCCGCACCAGTAAGTAAATGCACCCAACCAGAATGCACTGGGTCACTTCAAAGCCGCTCCAGGAAATGCGATAAATGTTCTCAAGGCTTAAAAGAAATCACCACTACCAATAACTACAATTCTGCAAACTTCCAGGCTAATGGACAGGTCCCTGGGCACCCCTCTACCCCAAGTTTGCCAGCCTTCCCTCTGCCCACCAGGCAGGCTCGCTTGTGTTGCTTTTCTGGCATGGAAGGATCTTCCCCCAGAGCCTTACGGTGTGAACTCCATCTCACAGCCTCATTCTCATTGGCATAGGAATGCCACCTCCTCCAAGCAGCCTCCCTGGACACACAAGACAGAGTGTCCCTAGCCAGGTGTGGTGCCACAGGCCTGTAGTGGGAGACTAAAACAGGAGGGTTGCAGCTTCATGGTCAGTAGCACTTGATAACATAGCGAGACACTGTTTCAAAATTAAAAAATAAAATAGGGCTAGGGGTGTAGCTCAGAGGTAGAATGGGAAGCTCCCTGTAGCTGGGGGCTTGGCCATTCTTGCTTAACACTCCTGCAGTGCCTGTGACGGGCACATGAAGATGACTCAAGGAGCACTCACTGACTGACCAGGCCCAGGGTACATATCTAAGGATCCAGGCTGGCAATCTGGACAGCAACTTACAAGCTAAGTTAGTAGTAGCCGGTTGTAGCTCAAGTTTCAGCTCAAATTGCCCCTGAAATAACCACTGGAAAATATTGACCCTGGAAGGACTTTTTAAATAGCCCCTTATTCCTGCCCCTAGGTAGTCATAAGTTCTGACTTAGTATCAGGTATCAAACATCAACAGGTTTGAGGAAGGGTTGAAACTCTTAAGGTATTCAACTCTTTTTCAGTGTCAGGTTCTGAATGAAAATGAAAATAATTTCAACTGACTTTTATTTCAGTAAAGAAGATGGAGAGTGCCTCACCCTGTTCTCATCATTTGACTGTGTTCCAAAACAGGGACAGCAATTATTTGGCCTGCGGTTGCTACTTCCCAACTCCTTCTGGCTCTCTCCATGCAACTCCCCATGCTGAGCTTGAATGCATCCTCAGAATTCTTCTCACCCCTCCAGGGAGACACAACCAACCTACTGCAAATGGCACATGAGCTAAAACCCATTTAACGTCTGCTCTAAAGCCAACACCAAATTGCATTAATGTAGGGGAGCTGAAGTGGGCAGGCAATCTCACTCTTCTAGAGATAATCTCTTACTACTAAAACCCAGAAAGGAGATGAGATAGTGTTAGGGGTGGGGAAAAGAGGACTTTCAAATCTATATCCTTTGAGTTTCAAAACAGGTACCATGTGAGCTGATAAGAGCAGCTGCACCAGCTGCCCCTTCACTGGGTCTCTTCAGAGAGTTCTGCATGTTCTCTGCTGGACAGTGCCTGTTAGCCCAGCACTTGGGAGGCTGAGACAGGAGTATTGCAGGTTCAAAATCAGCCTTATCAACCTAGCAAAACTCTTAGCAACCTAGCAAGACGCTGTTTCAAAACAAACAAAAAAAAATTTTTTTAAACGGGCTGTGGTAGCTAGGCATGTTGGTGCACACTCATAATCCCAGTACTTGGGAGGCTGAGACAGGGAGATCACAGGTTCACGGCCAGCCTCAGCTACTTAGTGAGGCCCTCTGCAACTTAGTGAGACCCTGTCTCAAAATAAAGAATAAAAAAAATAGGGCTGAGGTGGAGCTTAGAGGTAGAATGCCCCTAGGTTTAATCCTTAGTACCAAAAAAAAAAAAAATGCAAAATTATAAAGTGCTGGGGTTACAGCTCAGAGGTAGAATGTCCCTGGGTTCAATCCCCAGTACCACTACTACGACCACAAAAAAAGAGTGTTCTCAGATGTTCCCTGTTATGTAACTGCTATCGCTAACCTTACTGGACACTCTTCAAGTTTGAGATTCTTATTTAGTACTTATAATATCAGATTCTTCTACCACAGCAAGAACTCCCAGGGACAAAATTTCACATGAAAGAGCAACAAACCTATTTACCACGTTTTCTATTTGACACCTTCCAATTTTTTGCCCTAAAAGAGAACCTGATATCTCATTTTAATTCTGGCCTTCCCTCCTTCCTTCTGCTAATTCTACAAATATATATATCAAATACCTCCTATATTTTAGAAACGGTCATGAATAATTAATTCATCTGGGATACAGATGAACAAAATACTTTTCCTGACCTCAAAGAGCTGAAAGGAAGCTGTGCATGGTGGTACATGACTGTAATTCCAGGACTTGAGAGCCTAAGACAGGAAGATCTCAAGTTTGAGGCCAGCCTCAGCAATTCAGGGAGGCTATTTTTCAAAGCGAAAAAATAAAAAGGGCTAAGGGTTTATAGCTCAGAGTATAGGGAGCCCCTGATTTCAATCCCTAGTACCAAAAACAAAACACCTGAAAGGAGTTAGGAGCTGCTTGGGCACACGCCCGGCAGCAGAGGGGAGTGTTTTCCTGAGACTCTCCACGTTCCAAAGTGGAACAGTGGAGCTTGGCCCGACAGGACACGCCCTCCAGTGGCGTGCCGCTCAGTCGGTGTCCTCGGAAAGCAGGGGGCCCATCGCAGGGAAGCTGCAATGAGCTGCAGCCTCATTTCCTACACTCCACTGTGAGAAAGGAGGCAAATCACACACACAGCTGACGGCAGTGAGTATTCAGAAAAAAGCACTTTGCTGGACTTGGTGGTCACCCTTACAATCCCAGTACTTGGGAGGCTGAGACAGGAGGATACCAGGTTTGCAGCCAGCCTCAGCTACTTATCTTGAGGCCCTCCACAACTTAGTGAGACCCTGTTTCCAAATTAAAGAATAAAAACAATAGGGCTGGGGGTGTAGCTCAGAGGTAGAATGGCCCTGGGTTCAGGGAAGGAAAGAAGGAAGGAAGGAAGGAAGGAAGGAAGGAAGGAAGGAAGGAGAAAGAGGGAAAGATTGGGAAGGAGAGGGAGAGGGAGAGAAAGAAGGAAAAGAGCAAACTGCAAGGGCAGGTTCTGAAGTTGAAATGGGCAACACTTAAAGACGCCTAGAATGTGTGCAATTCATGTTTGCTGAGTAAGCTTCTGGAAGGCAGGTGCCGGTGGGTGGATGTCTTCTCACCGGCACAAGGCCTGGCACAGTGGAGTTTGTAATGCAATTGGAAGTGATGATGGAGACAGTGCTGGGCACGTACTGACAAGGGAAGGGAAAGTGGGGCATGGCAGGCCAGCTGGAGGGCAGCCCTCAGGCGGGGGCTTGAGGCCACTGGCTGAATTGACCTCGGCGGTCCCCAACAGGACACACGGAGAGAACGTGGCTGCAAGGCACTAAGGGCTCATCTTCCAACTCTAGAGACCTCATGCCTCCATGGCAGAGCCAGACGTTTCTCAAAGTGAGTGACGCCACCTCCAGGGGGTGCAGGCATGAAATAGAGATACGGAAAAGAATACAAACGTGTCACTGCATTTTTCTGTTTATTTGCTTAAAGATTTCCAGGGACGCGAAGTGCTTTTCTTTCTGATAAGGAATGATGAGCCAAATAAGTTTGGGATGCCCTGAAAGGAGCGGAAGCAGCAGCTCGTTCCAGCTCCTTTGAGCATCCCAGCACTGAGAATTTGCCCCTCATTTATTATGTGGCATCTGAGCTATAACAGTGTGGGTAAATATGTCATGGAAATAAAAATGGATATGGCTCCGTTTACCATCGCATGGGTAAAGTACTTCAGGATTCCGTGTCACACACGAGGCCCCGCTGATCCACTGATGAGCCCACGAAGCCTTCGCTTCCGACCTTTGGCAGTAACAGAGGAAGCCGTAAGTACCTCGGCCACATGACGCGCACCCTCTAGGGGCCAGAGCTGCCATGTAGAAGACTTGCAAGGTAGAGAGAACAAGAGCTTTCCAGGTACAGCGGCAGGAACAGCACGCACCAGGAAACAGGCAGAGGGCACGCCCAGCCCACCTGTGGACCACACTGACAGAGGGACCCGGACAGGAGCTGAAAGAGGATTCTGTGGAAGTGGTAGGGCCACACCCATGCAGAGAATTGGTTGAGCCAGGCTGGGAATTCATCAAGGCAAATACTGGTGTAGGGCAGAAGACGTCGGTGAGGGTATGGCATGGGGGTGAGGAGACAAGAGGCAGCGCATCCCAGACGGGAACAGTATGAGCTGGTGGTAGCCTGTGCAGTGAAGCAGCCTTGGGCTGTCTTAAACAGAACGAGCAGTTGGTGAGGCTTCCTACTGCAAAGATGCAGGAGGCAAGACAAAGCCCAGCGGCGTCTGGCTGTGACGCTGGGGGCCGGAGGGACCATCCACTTGGGGGGGAAGCGGGGATGAGATGGCAAGTGCTGGGGTCTCCAGGGAGTGAGCTAGTAACTGGCTGTAGCTCAGCAAGTTCTGGGCTCAGAATCTGGACATGGGGGCAGGAAGATGGTGCCGAAGGGGTTAGATTATGCACAAGACTGAGCAGAGAGAAATGAGCACCAAAAATAAAAGCCCTAGGCCTTGTAAGAGTGGGAGAGAACGGGAGCCCGTCAGGGAAATGGAGAAGGACCGGCTGGGAAGGCCAAGACCCAGTGAATGGGGCCCTGGGGCCAACAGGGAGAGGAGACAAGGAGGCAGGAAGGCTGGAGTTCAGTGTGCAGGGCAGCAGGACGGTAAAGGCTGGGGCCCTGCAGAGGGCTGCTCCAGGGTGTGGCCGGTGCCAGGATGCAGTGGGGAGACGTGGACAGGAAGTAAGAAGGAGAAATAATGAGGCTTTAACAGCATACCTCGCCAAGAAGCAGCATGCGCAGCCAGGCGGTCTTAGCCTTCCAAAGTAGGTGCAATTATTAAAGTGCAGGTAAATGGCCCTGCCAAAGTTGTGCACATTTATACGCTCATGGTCTTTTTCTTTCTTTCTTTTTTATTTTTAAGCACTGAAGATTGAATCCTGGGTGCTCTCTACCTCTGAGCTACATCCCCACCCCTTTTTAGTTTATTCTGAGACAGGCTCTTGCTAAATTGCCCAGGCTGGCCTCAAACCTCTGACCCTCTTGCCTCAGCCTCCCAAGTAGCTGGGATTAGGCATGTGCCGCCCTTCCTGGCCCACTCACTTGTGCTCTCTCTATCTGTCTCTGTTTCTGATCTCTGCCCTTCTCAGGTGATATAATCACAGGACCTGGTTTTCTCTGATAGTTAATAACCATTTGTATGATTTGGGGGAATTTAAAGACATAAAAGTTCTAAACAATGCCCAGGGCACTTATAATATACTTGATCTCCAATCTCCAAGCCTGGACCCTCAGTGATCCTGGTGATTAAACTCTGCTTCTAGTGCACCGACCGTGTTTCCAGGAGGAGGAGGAGCACAGCCAGGTGTGGCTGCACACGTGTCTCAGCAGAGGGTAGCATGAACCTGGGGGAGAGGGGAGCTCCAGGCTGCCTCCCAGTAAGGAGGCAACAGGCCCCAAAGGAGCTGACGGAACCTGGGGGTAACCCCAGCCAGGTAACCTGATGGCTGCAGGCAGCGGCCATGCTGTGTTCACACGGTCCTGCCCAGAACATAGAAGTCACTTAGGAAGTTGCCCAAAAAGTCAAACTCAGAAATGGTGCCAATTCTCAACCCTCCTCCCTTCCCATTGAGAGAGGCTTGCACATTAACTCTCCCTGAGAAAGTCAGAAAGAGTCCTCCTTTTTGACCCTCAAGTTATAGAAGTCATGAGTGTCAGATACACACTTGTTTTCTCTGACTCTTCGTTTTCTTCTGCCATTGGCTCGGTGTTGGAGAAGCACAGGGGACATCGGCCTCTGCACGTCAGGGGTCAGGTTCCCGGCAGGCCCTGCTTTGCTCAGACACATATTGTGCAGCATCACGTCCTGTCCCTGCCAGGGAACATGCTGGCAGCTGGTCTTGCCTCTCCAAAGCTGAGCACTGCATTGGCTGGTCAGCTCTGGAGCAATCTACATGGGCTTTAGCTTGTGCATAACTGTTGATGGTGGATGAAAGAACCAGTCTGGAAGGAGGGCTTGAAACAACTCATCATTTCTTTCCAATCCATTCATATTTTCATATTTGGGGCCCAAAATGACTAGTAATCTTTCAAAACTTAAAACATCCTCTGCATCTGTGCGTATATCCTCTTTCTTCAATGTAAATAGATTCTTATTTTAAAAATTAGGCTTGAGAAAAACAAGTCTTTGTTGGTCTTCAGGAAAACTAGCACCAGGATAGATCGGTTCCCACATTCTTCTTCTAATTAATTCAATTTTACATTTACTTTAACCCCTTTCTCTAACTTCCCTTTTTTGTGGTACTGGGGATGGAACTCGGGGGCATTCTACCTCTGAACTACACCTAACTTTTTGTTATTTATTTTGAAGCAGAGTCTCACTAAGTTGCGGAAGGCCTCACTAAGTAGCTGAGGCTGGCCATGAACCACGGTCCTCCTGTCTCGGTCTCCTCTAACTTCCCTTTGTTTTCGTTGGTCTCTATGGCTACCTTCCTGCGTTGGACGGTCAAATACCTAAGTGATTTCTTGAATACAAAGCCAAATGTTTTCCTCCATGTACCTTTGCTTGTCTCCAGCTTTGTTATGTAGCCTTCTTGTTACATCTTACTTAGTCTGCTGTGGGAGTTTGAGGTCTCTTACTGGATTCCACAGTTATTTGGACTGTGATTTTATACTTTAAGTATAGTCAGGTGCCACATAAAGCATCTCATCAACGAGGAACTGCATATATCAAGGTGGACCCATAAGGTTATATCGCCCAGTGCCAGTGTTGCCTTCTTAATTCGTGTAAATACACTTTGTGATATTAACAATGACAACAAAATCACCTAATGGCACATTTCTTAGGATATATCTTTGTTACTAAGGTATGCATATCTGTAGTTGGGTTTTTGATTTGTGGATGGGTTTTCTATAATTCTAGTGTACTGTGGGTAGAGGGAGAGTACCCTGTGCATTTCTTGCTTTTTAACACGTGTTGCAACTACATTATGCGAGACTATAATGCACCAATGAAAGTATTAAAAAAATAAAACATGTTGCCTGGGGTGCAATAGGGGCAAATGGCAGCCTCCTGGGTAGTGTGCACAGCCTACTGCCTGCATGGGCTGCCCTAAGAGACCCTGGAGATATCTTTGTCTAGAGGATGCTCATGTGTCTGGCCTCCTCCTGGCCCCAGTCTAGGCTCCAGACAGGTATGCTGGGTGTTTCTGGGAAGTCCCACTGTTGAGGCTTACTGCTCAGAGAGAAAAAACAGTCCCTGGGAACATTTTGGATATCAGGTTTGGGATGCTTAGCCCATGTAATAGAACTGGTTTATATATACTTTCAAATCTATAATGTCTGTTTTAAACGCAAGTCCCTTTATCAAGTGATGATCATGGAAATACTCTAGAAGCTAAGGTATAAAATACTGAAAAGAAATTAATTATCAATTAATTTTAAATTAAGAATAAACTCCTTAAGCTGAAGAAAAATGACCTTTTTTTTTTTTTGGTAGGTAGTACTGGGGTTCCTGGAAGCCCTTCTACCTCTGGGCTACACTCCCAGACCTATTTTATACTTTTTTTGTGTGTGTGGTACTTGGGTTCCTGGAAGCCCTTCTATTTCCAGGCTACACTTCCAGACCTATTTTATGCTTTTTATTTGGAAACAGGGTCTCTTAATCCAGCACGGCTGGCTTCAAACCTGTGCGATCCTCCTGTCTCCACCTCCCAAGCGCGGGGATTAGGAGCGTGCGCCACCATGCCCAGCTATACTTTTTATTTGGAAACAGGGTCTCTTAAGCTAGCGCGGCTGGCTTCGAACCTGCGCGATCCTTCTGTCTCCGCCTCCCAAGCGCGGGGATTACAAGCGTGCACCACCACGCCCAGCAAAAAATTACCTCTTTATTCCTTTAAAAATTTAGTGCAGCCGGGTATGATGGCACATACCTTCAATCCCAGTACTTGGGGGGCTGAGAAAGCAGGGTCACAGGTTCAAAGATAGCCTCAGCAACTTAGTAAGACCCTCAACAATTTAGCAAGATGCTATTTCAAAATAAAAACATATAAAGGTTGGGGGTATAGCTTAGAGGTAGAATTTCCCTGGGTTCAAGTCCCATAACACACACACACACACACACACACACACACACAGGAAAAAGAAAAGAGCCCTTTTCTCAGCCTGTCGCCTGGCACACTGAGCCCCTGGCCTCGCCATACTCTCTTGCTCCCTGGCATGGCAGCTGACAGCACTGCTGACTCTTGTGCTTCCCAGCGAGGCTGGCAGGGCCACGCTGCACAGGAGAAGCACAGTTGCCATTCACGTGGGGTCTCGGGCGCCTGGTACCTCTCTCTCAACCCCAGTCCCTCCCCAGTGTCACATCCAACTGTGAGACCCAAAGCTATACACCTTTCACGAGATTCTGTTCTGGTCGTGCTTAATCCAAGTGGCTATGATGATACAAGCCCAGTTACTCTTTCATTTAAGTGAATCAGGGACTTCTAGGAATTTGAGACTTCCTCCTTAATATTTTCGGCACTCTTTCACCCAAGAAGGAGCCATCTGTCTAAGACACTCGGAAAATGCTGCAAATATCATCCAAAGACATTTTCTCCTTCAGGAAAAGAAGAGCTGTCGCGCCTTCCTCCCCAGCTCCTCTTCCTAAATTGCTCTTTGATTACGCCTTGGCAACTGAATCAAGGTGGCTTCTGCATCTCCTGAGGGGACAGTGTCCTGACTGTCCAGGACCTCACCTGGCAGCAGGTGGAGACCGCTGCTGGCCGCTCCCCTCTGCACCACCTCCCGCAGCCTTCCTTCAGCACCTGTCAGGTGCACCGTATTTCTAGTGGCCAAGCTCGTCTTATTTTTCCCATCTTCCCTTTCCATTCACTAGGATTCCCTCCAACATTTCAGTATTTTCTGTTAATATGGATTTCTTCAACGTGCAAATTGTGCATCAAATCTCACACCCCAACTCCGGGATGGCTAAGAGCCGGTTCTAACGCTTCTCCGCAGACCTTCTCCCAGGGTGTAGCCCTCCACTTTCCTGAACCAGGTCCCTGCTAGTCTGGCCAGATCTCCATTCTCCCCTTGCCAGTGCTCCTCCTTCTCCTCTTCCTTCCCCTCCACACACTGAGGCTTCTGGCTGAAAACTCAGAGCAGGGTGGAAAGACTTTCTAAAGTCCAACACTATATCTGATCACAGATTTTTCAGGCGGGGAGGGGGCACTATGTTCTTAACTCAGAAGATGATAGCTTCTGGTACACTTCTAAATGAAATAGATCACACACACGTGTGTGTGTGTGTGTGTGTGTGTGTGTGTGTGTGTGTGTGTTACTGGGGATTGAACCCAGAGGCACTTTACTCAGCCTTACTTTTTATTTTATTTTTTTGTAGTACTGGGAATTGAAACCAGGAGCATTCTGCCTCTGAGCTACACCCTCAGCCCTATTTTTTATTCTTTATTTTGAAACAGGGTCTCATTGAGTTGCAAAGGGCCTCACTAAGGAGCTGAGGCTGGCTGCGAACCTGTTATCCTCCTGTCTCAGTCTCCCGAATGCTGGGATTACCAGGGTACAAGCAGTTTTATTTTTTATTTTGAAAGTGTCTCCCTAAGTTGTTGAGGCTGGTTTTGAACCTGCAATTCTCCTGTCTCCGCCTCTCGGTCACTGGGATTACAAGTGTGCACCCCCGCACCCACTGCCTGGCTCTTCCTATGGACCCAGAGTCTTTAGGTCTAGCTGGGCTCATTTCATCTACATTGCCACCGTCTTAAGAACTTCACTACTGGTTTTATTTTTTCTGAGAAAGAGTAAGAGCAATTAATGGAACACACAAGTGAAAAGATCTCTGTTTTTAGAGAACACTGGAATTAGAAAGTTACGTAGCATCATACCGGGTCTGTGGACTCAGGGACACTCCTGTCAACGTTCTACATCTGGGTTTCAACCCGACCTTTCACTCTTCCTTTTAGGTCAGACAAAATTCACCCCTGCGTTTTGTCAGAAGCAATGGCCTGGTTAATCAACAAAAAGCAAACCTCCATCTGTCCTTGTAAGATAAACCAGCCAGTCAGATTCTCACAGCAGGAAGTTGTTCAAAGCAGCAATTAGAAGGTTGTATTTCATAGGAATCTTTTATTTTACCTTTAAAAATAAGTCATTTGCAAAGTGTGTGTGTGTGTGTGTGTGTGTGTGTGTGTTTTCTTACAAAAAATTTCAGAATACAGAAAAAAAAACATCTACCATAGTTCTGCTATGTAGGAATTGTCATCAAGGTCTTGAAAATGAACATATACTTTATAAGGTGGAAATCATAAGCATATTATTTTTAAATGAACACAAATATTATAAATTATTGTTATTATTAATCATTGACATGATTCTATGTCATTAGGTATATATATTTAATGGAGATATACACAAAAATATAGGTATAAGGGTATGCTATTATTTTATAAGATTTGTTGAACATCAAAGTTGTTTCAAATTTTTCTCTGTTCTAATTATTGCTTTGGTGAAAAATTTTAAACATATTACTTTCTGTCCAGTTTTAAATTGCTGCCAACAATAAAATCCCAGGAGTGCTAGGTACATTTTTAAAGTTTTCAGTAACTTTTGAAAAATTTCTTTGTAGATTCAGAACTTCACTAGTAGTGTACAACCCACTCCTTGTTCTGGGTAATTAAAAAAAATCCTTATCAATACAGTATGTGAAAAAGGTGTCATTATATGGTATAAGCTTACATTTATTTGATCACTAGAGAAACAGAACGTTTTATTGACCATTTTTAAAATTTTCTTTCCTCAGAACTACTAAGCAATGGTGACAAGAGAGAGAGTCCCAGGGAAATGTCTTCTACCACAAGAGCCACACTGAAAAGACCAGAAGGCCCTGAGAACAACAGCCCTGTTCAGGGCAATCAAAAAAGCAATAGAACCTTCACAGTGGAGCAGAAATTCAAGGACCTCTTTTCCCCCTTCCTTTCTTTTGTTAATTAGATATATTTCTCTGGATAGAGGAAAAATATTATGAGACTTTGAGATTTCCAATGTATATATATACATATAGCGTGTGTGTGTGTGTGTGTGCGCTTCTGAGAATTGAACCCAAGGGCATTCTACTGCTGAGCTTATCTCACCCCTTTTTATGTTTTGCTTTGAAATAGGATCTTGCTAGGATGCTGTAGGTCTCCCTAAGTTGCTGAGGCTGGTCGCACCTGTGATGCTCCTGTCTCAGCCTCCCAAGTACTGGGATTATAGGATTATAGGCATGTCCAGCTTCCAAATATTCTTGGTGAGAAACTATCAACATTTTGTCCAAAATGTTTTGCATGGGGAGCACCACCTGTAATAGGTATGATCAATGCCCACTCACTGGAGAAAATAAGAGAGAAAGTGAAAAGTTTTGGTCATTGGTTCAAACATGGGCATAGTGGTGCAAGCTTATACTACCAGTACTTGGGAGGCTGAGATAGGAGGATCTCATTTTTGAGGCCAGCTTCAGCAACTTGGCAGGACATTGTTTCAAAATGAAAAACAAAAAAGATATGTGGGCATGGCTTGGAAGTAGAATGCCCCCTGGGTTCAATCCCCCCCCCCCAAAAAAAAAGATTTGCTCATCTTCCCTGGGGCTTTGGAAGCAGAGGGACTCACCCAAGAAATGTGCAAGATGTGGAAGAGTGTGTTTGTATTGAACACATGTCTGTAGTCAACAAAAAAGACCAGAGACTGCAGGAGTGAAGAAGGTGCTCCCCATGGACCGGGCAGGAACTGCCCTGACCCTGCTGCCACCGAGGAATAGCCCTTGCAGAGCTGAGGCAGGAGGATCACAAGTCTGAGGCCAGCCCAGGGAACTTAGTAAGGTCCTGTCTAAAAATAAAAAGGAGCTGGGCATACAGTCCAGTGGTGAAATGCTGGCCTAGCATGTAGAAGGCCCTGGTTTCAGTCCCCAGCACTAAACAAGCGTACAAACAAACCCCAGGCAACAAGGCCCACAAACACCTCGCAGGCAAGCTTTCAGAATGCCACTGAGCATCCATGTTGGGGACCAATGGTACATACTGTGTGTTGAGAGTCTTGGCTGTCTGGGAAATTCCGATTCCTGGTTTCTGGAGTCAGCTGGGCTGTGGGGATCACTGCCTCTGGTTATCCGTACTTCTGCCTTATGAAGAGGAAAAGCACTCTACCCACCTCTCTAGCAATTAGCATCTGTTGCTGGGGGTCTCTGGAGAGCTGCGGCTAAGAGGTCAAGGCCCTTGAAAGCAACAGCAGACAGTCCCACCCAGTGGGCTCTCGCCTTCTGGGGACCCAAAGGTGCATTTGGGGGCTGAGGCTCCGTGTGGTGCCTGGCCCTCGCCGTGGGTGCAGCCACAGCCAGGGCAGCTGCTGGTGGGCCTGGGTCTGGTTTGCATTAGGCAATCGCCTCTCTCTCCACGTCTGTGTCTTCAAAGCCGTAAGTCCCAGACATCGCCGCTATGAATTGCAGCTGCTGTGTATGAAACCTTACCCTCTAGCCTGCGATCCAGGCCCCTCTGGTCCTTTGCAGTCGGAAATTTAAAATATCAAATTCAGGGAGGCCCAGGAGGCCCCGCTGGCTCAGAACCTGGTGTGCAGAGTGGAGGCAGCCTGAAAGGCTGCCTGGGATCCCGCAGAACCTGCTGACCCGGGGAAATGGAGCAGTCATATGATGGAGCGTCTAACTTTATCAGCTCAGTTCCCCCAGTTCAGGGAATTCCAAAGCAGGTTTTGAGTGGGTCACTTGAAAAGCACTTCCAGGAAGGCAGGGGGAAGAAACACCCATCTGTGCCTGAGACTTCTGCACAAACATCAGCCAGACCTCGCTGGTTTGCAGCAACTGCTTGTTTGTATTACTGGAGTTGGGGCAGGGGGTCACCAGGTTTGGCAAGCATCACTTTTGCTGAGATCCACCCCAGAGCCGGCATCTTAAGTAGGTCTGACATGGGGCCTGGGACTCTGCAAGTCTAAAAGTGTCCCAGCGGAGGTGGGCACTGCAGGACTGAGAACCATATTTAGAGATTCATCTAATTAGTGTACAGTATCAAGCAAATGATGCCACTTCATGAAGATGTCAGCACAGGCAACTGACATGCTCTAAGAGAAGCCCTCCTGGGTTGTCTTACTGGTGGGGAGGGGCAGTACTGATAGGCCCTCTGGGGAGACACCAGCGTCTTTGGGGAGAAAAGTGGTGCAGGAAGAGACAGCACAATGTCTTTTATCAAATGGGACATCCATTTTCTGTGGGTATTCTGAACACTTAAATGCCACAGCCTAAGAGTAGTCACCCCAGATGACCTTGAGCCATGATGTTCTGATTTGCCAAGTGACCCCCCTTCTATATGCACCCCGTCCTCTCTGCAGTCCTCCCACTCAGAGGAGTTTCTACTTGGTTTTCTCCAAGACTCATTTGTGCTCTTGATAGATTGATCACATTTCACTTCCCAGAACCTGCTTCTATCCCTACTCTAGAACAGACCTCTGTCTAGATCTTCCCAGATCTCTCTGGATCCCATCTTTCTCAACAGCTAACCCCTAAGTGGCACTGCTGCTTATCCTCTTTTTCAAACTCTTTTCCTGGAACTTTCCTGGACCTCTAGCTCTGCTAGATCCTTCGACACCCTCATATCTACGTATCTCCTACATATCTACATATCTTCTACATATCTACGTATCTTCTACATATCTACCATATCTTCTACATATCTACGTATCTTCTACATATCTACGTATCTTCTACATATCTACGTATCTTCTACATATCTACCATATCTTCTACATATCTACGTATCTTCTACATATCTACATATCATCTTCTACATATCTACATATCTTCTACATATCTACATATCTTCTACATATCTACATGTCTTCTACATGTATCTTCTACATATCTACATATCTTCTACATATCTACATATCTTCTACATCCCTGTCTGCCCAGCTTTCCTGGATTGCTTGCTACATGATTTTAACTCACTCAACCTCCCCAAGCCCATGCCAGGTGCCAAGCTAGAAAACAGTGATTAACAGCAGAGAACAAGACACACCCAGCCCCTGCTCCCATGGTGTTGACAACCTGGTAGAGAACACACCTGTCAATCAACTGAATGGTCACAGGATTACAAACATGTCAAGTCATGCAAATGAGAATCATGAGGTTCTGATACTGGGTATTATGAGGGCCTCACTGGAGCTGGGGACAGGTCAGCAATGTGAGTGGAGTCGCACTGAAGTAGTGTCTGGAATTGTCATTGGCCTGGCACTTCTTTTGCCAGGACCTTAAATGGCGGTGAACTCAAGGGCCTATCTCTGTCCTCTTTCCTCCCTCTTCCTGGTCAGTCAAATGTTCTCTCTCACAATGACCACCAATGATCCCAAAATATTTCTCTCTAGCTCCAATTCTCTTTTTATCCCTGTATTTCCAACATCTGCTGGACCTCCATGGAGCCTCAGAGGAACCTAAACTCAAGAGATTAAATAAGACTTTCCCAGGCAAAGTCACTCCCCCATCCCGTTTCCACGTCTTAGAGACCATCTCACGGAGATACCATCAGTACCGAACCTACCTACTCCCTGTCTTATCTGCCACACCTAAAATACCACCTAAAATACCACCCTTTCTAGTTAAATCCATCAAGCCAACCACCTGCTGACTCTACCCATTATCATATATTAAGTTCTCCAAACCTTCCTAATTCCATGTATACTTTTTGTTTATGATGACAAAAATATATGGTCATTATAGGAAATTTTGAAAATACATGGACTAATACAATAGAGAAGAGCCACTGATAACATACTGATATATTCCCACAAATACATGTATCTTGTGTTTATGAATTATAAACATATTTGAGCATTTATATTATGATTTAAATTATAAGCATTTATGCTAGGTGATTACACTATCAGCCCCCTTTGCGTCCACTGAGTCTAGGCATGGTCACGGGATTTGCTTTAGCTAATGGGACATTAGCAAGCTTAGTGTAATAGAGGTTAACAAGTGCTGCACTAAATATTTTCTATTTTTAAAGGCTATATGATATTTGCTCTGTGTATATACGACAACTTACTACTTCCTCTACTGCTGAGTATTTAGTTTTCTCACATTTTCTTGATGTAAGATTAATGGATATCTCTGCACATATACTGGAGGCATGTTTCTATGTTTCTTAGTTGGCTCTCTAGAGTGGCACTATCTCAAAAGATTCATACACAGCTCAGCCCCTTTAAGCTGTGTGCCAGGAAAGCTATTTCCTGATATCTTCCCACAGGCAATTTGGAAAATTGTCTTTCTTAACAAAACCCTTGTCATTATCTGAAAAGCAAAAAATGGTATCTCATTTTCCTTTGCATTTCTTTGATTACCAACCAGTTAAACATTTCTCCTACATTACTTGGCTGCTTATAATTCTTTCTTCTGTTCATGTCCTGTATCTTTCCTTTGGTTAATTTTTCTGTTGGGATAGAAATGCTTTTCTCCCTCTAGATTTATATAAGAATTTTATATTTAATTAATTAATTATTGTGGGTCTGGGGATGGAGCCCAGGGGCATTTGACCTCTGAGCTACCTGTCCTATTTTTTATTCTTTATTTTGAATCAGGGTCTCACTAAGTTGCAGAGGACCTCACTAAGTAGCTGAGGCTGTTGGTGAACCACGATCCTCTGGTCTCAGCCTCCTGAATGCTAGGATTACAAGCTGCGCCACCATACCCAGCTATATAAGGATTTTATATATTAAAGGTTTTAAACTTCTTTTCTGTGACTTGCAGCAAGTTTTCCACATTGAGTTTAAATTTGTTTTTCTAATGCTTGTGTTATACAGAAGTTAATTTTAAAGTTGGTGTGGTGGCACATGCCTCTAATTCTAGTACTTGGAAGGCTGAGACGAGGGATCACAGGTTTGAGGCCAGCATGTGGTAACTTATAGAGACCCTGCTTCAAAATAAAATAAAAAGTACTGGGAGCTTAGCTCAGCGTTAGAATGCCCCTGGGTTCAATCCCTAGTAAACACACACACACACACACACACACACACACACACACACAGTTGATTTTTAAAAGCATTCCAATTCTATTAGTGAATAGGAAGGGGAGGCAGGAGGGTAAGAGGCAGTGTCAACAGACCTCTGTAAGATACGTACTTGTGTGAAACTGTCACAGTGAGACCCACTGATTTGCACAATTAATATGTTGTACTACTACTAATAATAGAAAGCAGTCTAAACCACTGCTATCTATTCTTTCGATATTTTCCCCCAGTATTTTATGCTTATCAAACCAACTCTTCCCTAGAAAAGAAGATATTCACATTTTTTTAAGTTGGTTCTTAAGGTTTAATTTGAAATGTCTAGTTGGGATTTCTCAAATATCCATCATGCTCTCCAGACCTACCCACTTTGTAGCAGTCATCCACTGACTGCTACATCCTTTATCCCCACTTATTCCCGATTCTGTCATCATATATCAAATACTCATAAATGCCAGGGTTAGCTGTTGAGATTTTATTCTGTTCCTTTCACCTCCTCTGTAGCGACTCCTGTTTTAATTATGTGCACTTATAATATGCTTTCATGTATTCACTCAACAAGTATTTCCTGAGCCACAGAATGTTGCCAGGCACAGGTGTTGGCACCAAGGACACAGTGATGAGCCAGGCAAAGCACTTCTGCCTGTGCCCCCCACCCCTCTGCACTGAGGGGATCGGCCACCTCAAGGACCACGCAGGGCAATTGCCCTTTTCTGAAAGGTCTTGGTGCACTGGGTGGTATCCTCAAAAAATCTGTTGTTTGTAACAATCTACCTCTAAGCCATACCCCCAGCCCTATTTTATTTTATTTTTTGGGTTGAAACAGGGTCCTGCTAAGTTGCTGAGGCTGTCTTCAAACCTGCCATCCTCCTGTCTCTGCCTCCCAAGCACTAGGATTACAGATGTGTGCCACCATGTCCAGAGATTACTTGACTTTTGGGGGTCTTATTTTCCAAGCCTGCAAAGGTGTGAAGCTCCTGAAATTCACGATGAGATGGAGAGAGGCTGGGCTGGGACTCTCCAAACCCAGAGTCCCGAGCAGCCACTCATCGTGCCCACAGGCATCCGCACGGCCCCAGCAGAGGGCATTAAGCAGGAAGCATGCTAATTACTAGGGCAGGTGCCACCCACACATGCTGTCTCAGGCTCATCTGCACTAAAAGGGCTGTGCTCATGATTCCCAGCCTCCAGTATAGGGGTGGCTCCTATGGCCTCCCAGGAAAGAGGAAAGGATCAGAAATCCACGCTAAGTCGACAATGAAGAGAGGACATACTACCCCTGCACATCCACGAGAGCTATCAATTAATAATGGCACACATATGCCATGGCTGGGCTTGGCTCTAAACCCCTCTCCAAGCTGCCCACACCCGCCTACTAGAGCTGGAAATAAGAGAGGAAACCCCCTTGCTAGCCTGCTCTTCTGCTGCAGAGGAGCCTACATTATTTTTAAAGAACCTGATGGCTTAACAGCTAGGTCAATAAGGTTTCTAAGGACAAACAGTATAATGAATAAATAGCCTTGAAATCAGGCAAACCCAGGATGAGAGCGGCTGACTCTCGGTGAGCTGGACAGACCCAGCGCCTGCCTCCTGCCTGCCATGTGTCCAGCACTGTTGTCAGTCCTGACATGTGACCCAACATGATTCCACACAATGGGTGCCCAACTTGCCCTGGCCACACCTGTGAGATTTGAGCCCCACCTAGCCCCAGGGCTGAGTTCTTCCCTCTCTGGTGTGAGTCCCCATGCTCTGATGTGCAGTAAGACCACCTGGGGTAGGGAGGAGGGCTTGTTAAAACATCCTACGGTTTCTTTCAATAGACTGCACATGGCGCCCGCAAACGTGTATTCAATAAGAGATTTCCTCCCAGACGATGCTCATGCAGCTGGTACAAGGGACCACATGTGAGCAACCAATGCTTATGGGAAAACTGCTTCTCATAAGGATAAACTCACAGCACAGTTATACAAAATTCATGAAACTATACAGGAAAAGTGCTTAACCCAGTTCCTGGTAGTGTAGGAGGCCCACAAATACTTTCTCTTCCTATGAAGCCCTGTTTCTAAAACTCCGCATTGTCCTCTCCCTGGAGCATCAGGTGGCCAAAGCTGGCCTCTCAATTCCAGGGAAGGACCAGACCCATGCCTGACCACTGAGTCCACCGAGTATCAAAGCATACTCCACCGTGCTGTTCTGATAAAATCCCAGCAGACCCTCACATGGACGAATGTCAGGGCCGCGGGGCCTTAATCCTATCTTGCCAGACACTGAGGTGCACAGGTTTAATTTTGCATTTCTAAATATTATCATCTAAACTGTGCAAACATTGCTTACTCTTTTTAAAGGGCTGCTAGGAATGAGAAGTGAGAGGGAGAATGCAGCCCTGTTGTGTTTTTAGCATGAAGTCTTTCTAATTGGAGAACTTGTGAGACTGGCAGGCCACCTTTGCTCCTGGCCGGGTGAGTCTGCCTTGCGAGTTCTCCACCAGCCACAAAGGGAACTGGCATCCCAGCCTTCGGTCACCTCTGAACTCCAAGCAACCTGGTTCGTCTGGCCCTGGCCAGGCAGACAGCTCATTCAGGTCACTAGGATTCACACTTCCAAAGGAGGAACATGCTGAGGAGATAAAAATAAAAAGTGCTGAGCACAGGAGAGACACACCGTTCCTGGAGGGCAGCAGGCCTCAGGCAGGCACCGTCTCTGTTACACCCCAGAGTGGCCAAAGGCCCCTGTGCACAGAAGGAGAGTGTCCAGGTGAAATTTCCAAATGGGAAGTCGATATACCTGGGGCCTAAAGTGGGGAATTCTCCCGCAAGACTTCTGAATAAATACAACAGAAACACTTTACAGCTTTTAATGGAAGCATCCTTATTGAACTTTCTAAAGATGTTGCAGAATTACATACAAAATATCCTTATTTGACATCACAAACCTGAAACTGCCTAATCAGCAGGTTCCAGGACTGGGCCTCTCCTCTCTCTACCCCGTCCTAAAGACCACACCAAAGGGAGCGTCTTTTCCAGATGAAGAGCTGCCCCAGGGTAGCCAGCCTAGATTTCTGGGCAGGTGGCATAACCTGTCTGGGAAAATGGACATGCCAGGCTCAGAAGTTTTCACCCAAATGGACCATGTTCAGGACGCATGTCCCTCCCCACTTATCTGCTTACAAAGGTCTCTCGTTCTGCATTTCCACCCAAATCCCCCTTTTGGGGAGCCTCCCCTCATGTCTTGGGCATACTTAGGCCTTCCTCTTGTGTGTCCACAATCCCCACTAACATGGTCAGTGCTGTTCTCAAGATGCTGACATGATGGTCTGTCTTCTTCCTGCCTGCGTGTGTGTGTGTGTGTGTGTGTGTGTGTGTGTGTGTGTGTTAGGAGTTGAACTCAGGGGCATTCTATCTCTGAGCTACAACCACAGCCCCATTTTATTTTTTATTTTGAAACTAGGCCTTGCTAAGTTGCTGAGGTTGGCTTCAAATCTGTGACCCTCCTGTCTTAGCTTCCTAAGTACAGAGATTACAGTCACGTGCCACCACAGCCAGCTGATTATGTGTTTCTATTCCACTAAATCTGAGCTCAAGAACGCAGGTGTGCTGAACATGTTTTGGGCCTAACACAGACCCTCAATAAATGTTTGTTGAAGGAGTGATACTGCCTGCCTCCCTCAGAGAGCTTTAAGTGGAAAAAACTAGAGTTCTGCCCATAGGGATGCCCCATGAAAATATAAAGAATTACTTTGACACATAGTTATTAAAGGTTGAAATATGCTTAATGGCTGATAAATGCTACAAGTTCACTGTATCAAATGATGGACAGTCACCTGTGCCGAGACAGAACCCTTACAGCTCTCCCACTTCACTCCATCAGGTGCTGAGCAATGGGGCTTCTACAACTGGCCCAGTGTGGCCAGTGTTTCTGGTCAGCCATGTTATCGCTCAGCTTGCTAAGTCTGGCCGCCAGGACAGGGGCCTCCATGTTGCCTGGGGCCTGGAATCCCACAGGGCTGGTGTGTGTGGAAGGCAGGCTGGCCTCAGTGCAGCCCAGATTCGGCCATCCTGGCAGCCAGAGCTGTGGTGCTTGGCAGACTCCTGCCCTTAGGTAGGTCAGCAGCTCCACTGCCTGGAGCCAGGAGAGCGTTTCTAAGGGGCTTTGTCTTTCCTACCCTGGCCCCCTCTTCACCGAACACACTACTCTGCCAGGGCACCAAGAATTTAAAAATAGCCAGAGACCTGGTTTACACAGATCCTCACTCTCCCATCTCAGGAAAATTTTTATCCTGCTCACTTGAGAATTTCTTACCACCTTCAAAAGTTAAATACCTAATTTAAAATTTTTGGTACTACTGGGGATTAAAGCCAGTGGTGCTCTCTGCCTCTCAGCTATACCCCTGGCTCTTCTTGTTCTTATTTTGAAATAGGGCCTCACGATGTTACTGCATGCTGGTGTCAAACCTGTGATCCTGCTGTCTCAGTCTCCAAGTATAGGCTTATAGACATGGGCCGCCATGCCTGGTCCCCATTCAAGATCTAATACCACTTCATTTGGGGGGAAAAGACCCACATGCCATGCTTGTAACCTGCAGCTCCATTTTCTGAATGGTACTTAGGTCTATGCCTTTCCCTCTCGATACAGCACTGGGACCCAAGGCCCGAGGGCTGAGTGGACAAGGGGACCAGAAAGCCCGTGAGGCTCAGGAGAGGCCAGAGATTGTTCACAGGCTTCTCTCGCAAACCTTGGAGCATGACTTCCTTCCCACAAAATAACAAGTTGCAGTGACAAAGACATGACACAATTTTGAAGCAAGGAGTTATGTTCTTCCACTGAGCATTTAAAAAATCTATTTATACCAATAATATATAGCGACATTCTCCTGGTGAAGAAAATCCAGTGACACAAAAGGCAGTGAGTGACAAGAAGCCACACTACTGCCACTCCCAGGGCCTTGACCCCGCTCTTGTTCTGGGTGAAAGGTGACGTGTGTTTGTCTTGCTGTGGCTGCTGGCCCTCCTTCACAGGTCCACCTCACATCACCTTGAGCCCCAGGGCCCCAAGTACACCAAACCCTGTTGCCCTGAGAACCAGCTCATCTGGCTGGAGAGGGGACAGAAAGTTGGATAACCTAGATGCACAGGCCAGAACGAAGAACTGACGTGAGCTTGGGCCATCACCCTTGGTTTTATGCACAGCTAACCTTTCATCCTGTCTCATAACAATCACCTGAATGTGGAAGGCAAGAGCTATGATTATTTGTTCATATGCCCCTGGTGTGGAACACAGATCTGGTACCCAAGAAGTCTTTAACAGTTTATCTGCTACACTCTTTCAAGGTTTACCTTAGAAACAGTGTTACACAGTAGTTTATAGCCAGTTCAGAAACTCCAAGGAGGACCCTCTAGGATACTAGGGGAGAGAAAAGGTTTGCACAGAAAAGTGGCAGCCTTGGGCTTGGCAATCCAGGTGACCCTTTTCTGTCTGCCATGCATGGGGCACCTGAAGACTTACTCTGCTATGATCTTCCCAGTGTGTTCCAGGGAAAGCTGCAAAGACTCCAGAGGCCCAGACAGTTTGGAATTTCATGGGGCGCCCCTAAGTCAAGGTCAGTACAAATGACTCATGCCTTTGCAACCCAATGAGCTTTCTGCAAAAAAGTTAGGGTGAGGGATGGTCCAATTTTACTCCCTCCAAACTCTTTTTCAGTCACCAGTAAACCCCAGCTATTTATTTTTAAACACACTCTCTTCTCTGATCAGTCAGTGAATGTTTGCAGAACAAGTGGCCTGTATAACACTGAGCTATGAGAAGACATGGGAAAAGCAGTTTTTAGTCTATTGGGAGACACCAAATCAATGGACCGGATTTCTCCAATATTACAAGAGGTAAAGGCTGAATGATCTGGGTAAGCAAGATCTAAAACCTGCCCCTTCCCACAGGTACTTGTGCTTAGCAGATACTGGACCCTTTAGCAGGCAGCAGGAACGACCTCCAGACCAAGTCTGAGGGAGGAGGCGGTCAGGGAGTGGTGACCTGTTCTATAGGACAACCAAGAACTTGAATCAAAACTTCGAAATCTGCATATTCTTTGACCCAGTATCAATCCATAGGAAACAGGAGTGTGCATGAGGGCTGGGGTGTAGCGCAGTGGTAGATCACTTTCCTAGCCCACTCGAGGCCCTGGGTTTGATCCCTGGCACCACACACACACAAAAGACACATGCTTTTTATTACAGAGTTGTTTAAAAACAGTTTTTTTTTTAAAAAAAAGAAAAGGCTTATTGCCAATCAATAAATTAAATGGGAATGACAATAGTACCTATTTCCTAGGGCTATGCAATAATAGAGCTTATATGTAATGCTTAGCACAGTGACGTGTCACATTAAGCTCTATACAAAGTTCCTTGGCATCCTCACCATCACTACCATCACCACTACCAGCAGCAGCAGCAGCAGCAGCACTGTTGCTGTGGTTTGTAGATAAATCATGGTGCCTTTATCCATTGCAAACATTTTAAACGTTACTGCAAAGGGCATTTGATGACCTAGGGAGACTGAAATATGACTGACTAAAAAGAGTGGTTTGTAAAAATCCACACGAGCATGACCTCAATGGTATGTAAATAAGCATTTCTTCATGACCTCAGGAGCCAGAACCTTCAGGAGCATTCCCTGAGGCACTAAGAGGGATTATTCCGAATGGTAATATCAGAGGTGGTTTTTCTTTAGTAGCTTTGCCTTTATGCATCCTCTAAATTTTCATGGCAAAATCTGTTCTGTGTAGGGTACTTCTAATTAAAAACTGTGAGTGGCAACTGCAGAAGGGCTGCCCGACTGCCACTGTATCAGTGGCTGGTGTCCTCGAGCCCCACAAACAAGGGCCCGGGGCCTGTTTTCATGCCATGTTTCTGTCTCACCACAGACAATGACTGCTCCCTCAAGGCAGCTTTGTAAGACGATGGCAGAGTTTTTCTACAACAGCTAACTCCTTCCAAGCCCTGCATTTGAGTCTGAAAGGGAATCAAAGTTTCAGAAACACCAGCCTCTCCTGCACTGCGGTCCTGGGAAAGGACCAACTAAAGCAACCAGGAATGAACTGAGGTTTCTGGTGGTCTGCTCTCTTCTGCTCATCTCTTTGAGAAGAAAGGGGAGCCAGGCATTGTAGCACACACTTATAGTTCCAGCACTTGGGAAGCTGAGACAGGAAGATCACAGGTTTGAAGCCAGCCTCAGATACTTAGTGAAACTGTTTCAAAATAAAATAAATAAATAAATAAATAAATAAATAAATAAATGGGCTGGGGACAGAATACCCTGGGTTCAATCCCCAGTACCAAAACAAAACAAAAAAATATAAGAAAGGATGGGAGCTGACCACAGAACAGGAGTGGCAGCTGTGTGATGTGGCTGCCACTGTGGTGTTTTCTGGGTCTCTTCCTTCTTTGTACAGCCCACAACATGACTGCCCAACCCACCATCAGTGGCCACGCTTCAAAGCCACTGTGAGAGGTCAGGGCACTGGCTGGGCCCTGCCATTGGGAGCCACACCAAGGTGAGCACCATTAACTATACAAAGACAGGGTGTTCTGCCCCCAAGTTTCCATGCCCAAAACTTTCCTGTTGGGGAACCCGGGGCCCAAATCCAAGACCCAAGCCCAAAAGTCAACGGTTGTCCCTGATGTGCCAAGACTACCAGCCATGTCCAGCCCCACCAGAGCTCCCACCTGTATGGGGCCTGGCAGGTGGTTGCCAGGGCAAGCCCAGAAATGCAGGAAGGAGTCCACAGGGGTGTCCCCTTCGAGGAAGTGTTGGCTGACTGACCCATCCTGCTTCAGACAGCAAGAGGGAACTGGCTTCAGTTGAGCACAGGTTAAAGAGCTGGGCTCTGGGCTCAGCAATTCTGGGTTCAAATCCCAGCTCCATATACATGGTACACAACTTTGTACCTCACTGTCCTTTCTGAGAGCCGGGGGCTAAGGGGTACCAAATGGTCAATGGTGGTTCCGCTTTGTAGCAGTCACGGCACATCAAGCACATGGCTCAGTCCTCAAGCATAACGCATCCTCCAGGAGAATTAGCTTAGTTCAAAACCCAGCAACTGGTCTTGCCATTAACAAAACGTAGCATCACCCTCAGAACCAGGTGATAATCCGGGTTACAAGTTCAAATGGCAGCACACAGTCACTGCAAGGAGGTGCCAGGTATGCTCAGCACAGGCGAGTAAGCAGAAAGAGAAACCCAAGTCCCTATCTCCTGAGCCCCCGAAAGCAAACAGCTCCTTCTGGGTAAGACTCTGGCCAGGCGACCCCATGCAGGGGCCTGGCTGAAGCTCCAGGATGTTGGCAGCACCTCAGGCTCCTGAAGGCTCCGGGGGAGGAAATTTCATGCAAGGGCCTGGCTGGAATGACGCGTATCCCGAGGACCTTCCAAATGCACAGGCACATTTCCAGCTCTCAGGCAGACTCCACTTCAGCGCGCCATGCAGATGCACAGTGAGAAGCAAATCGTGCTTGCTCTCAACCCAGACACATACACACAGGCACAATCCTCGTCTCCTGCTGTGGATGTACTGTGCCACCATGAGACTATGCTGGCAAGAAAGACATTGCCAGATACAGCCCCGGACCTTGCACCTCTACAGACATCATCCAAAATAAATTGCTTTTCTTTATAGTGTAAACAAAAAGGGAAAATTTGTTATTGCAGCTTGGACTCAGCTCCTACATTTAGTCCCTGAATGGAGGAATTCTCAAACCATGAATTACCCTGGGGGTTGAGGGAATTTGCAAACTCTGGGTCTGAGGTGGGCCCTGAGAATGCACATCTCTAACAAGTTCTCAGTGATGCTAATGCTGCCTGTCCAAGGACCGCACTTTGAGTGAGAATTCATAAGGAAACAAAAGGCCAGGATGCACCATGGCTGGATCCTGCAGTTTCGCCCAGCAGGGGCTAGAGAGAAGGAAAGTTGCTCATCTACAAAACCATCTTTCTGGACCTTGGAGAGTGGTGAAGGTTGGCAGAGACAGGCCAGAAGGTGGGAAGGATGACAAACCTGGTTTACAACTGGGGAGGGGAATGTCACAAACTGTGGGTTACACTAGCACCCCCTTTATCGTCACAAGGGCGCCAGGAGGTGGGCAGTTTATCCATTTCAGGTGAGGAGACAGGCTGAGACAGGTGATGAGACCTGTGCTTGGCACTCAGTTCATGGTCTCTAGCAGAATCCAAAGGCCTTTCTTACACCAAAGCCTGGGCACTTTCCCCCGACATCCTGGTGTGGATAAGATGCCAGAACCTTGCACCGGCTTCTCCCCAAGTTAACATCTTATGAATCATAGTACAAGGATCAGCACCAGGGAACTGGCGGCAACACAGCGCGGCTCACCACTCCACCCCTCGAACCATCCCACCAACCGTCCGCAGTGGTTCTTCTGGCCCCGGACCCAGCCCAGGACCCCACAGTACACTTGGCTGCGGTGCCTCTTGTCTTTCATGACCTTGATGTATCTGGAGAGTACTGGCCAGTTATTTATAGAACGTCTCTCAGTTTGGGTTTGCTGGTTGTTTCTTTGTGATTAAATTCTGACTTATGGGAGTTGGGTACAGTGGTGCATGCCCATTATCTCAGCTACCTAGGAGGCTGTTGCAGACAGATTGCAAGTTCAAGGCCAGTCTGGGCAACTTAGTGAAACCCTGCCTCAAAATGAAAGGGCTGGGGTGCAGCTCAGTGGTAGAGTGCCCCTGGGTTCGACCCGTCATCCTGAGAAGAAAAGAAAAAAATATTCTGACTGTGCATTTCTACCTAAGGGTGAGACTGTGCTCTTCCCAGGGCAGTAACCAGCAGGTACAGAAGGCCGATGGATGTGCCCCATTGCAGCTGATGTTAACTCTACTGAGGTGGTGTCCATTAGCCAGGTGGCTCCACTGGGACACCATCCACGAGTCTGCATAGGCGACTCCAGTGCAGGGTTGCACTGAGAGCTGCTTCCAGGCTACGGGGCAACCACGAGGCCGGGATGAGGCCGGGACGGGATGGGACATGAGGCCCCGTTGCAGGTTCCACTGGGAGCTAGCACTGCAAGCCTCACAGCAGGCGCCAGCAAGTCTCTGCAGCTATAACCACAGTGGGAACCCAGCCTGGGAAACTTGGTAATCTCAGGGACAATGAAAACAAAACAAAACACCCCCAGCTCACGTCCCCCCAAAAGAACCCCAAACCCTCTGTGTCAACCTCCCAACAGGAATATTCTGAAGGGTAAACAGTGCCCTCGTAGTAAACCGGAAGATAAAAGTGACGAGTCCCTGAAATAAGTCTGTCTTTCTAGAAGGGGTTCTTAGCTTGAGCCAGACTAGACCTGCTTAAAGCAACATAATGCAAGAGAAAACCATAAATCCTAAAAAAGAGGAGGAAGTATTCAGGATTTACAGGGCAATAAATAATAATTTATGAATGACTAGTAAGGACAGGTGCTCCGTCCCTCACACACTGGGCTGGTTCTTGGGATCGTCCCATATGGCAGGTGGGAGGCAGACGGGGTGCAGGCTGCACCTACAGCCGCTCTGCTCTGGTATCCCCCCAGGGAAGTGTCCTCCTACCCCTCACTGCTGGGGGCACCGCAGGCTTTGAAGTTGCCTCAGCATGTTGTAAAGCAAGAGGTGTTAGAAAGGCAGCGGCTGGGACGTAGAGAGGGTGCCATCCTGCAGTCAGGAGAGGAAAGCCAGGCCTCGACAAGGGGACGACGCTCCCATCCCACTGCCACCCGAAGGCTCCTGGGGCCACATGCCTGTCCAGAGCACCCAACAAGGAAGCCCTGGGGCTGCAGAAGTCACGTTCGCTGCAGATGGAAGGCTTCCCCTTCCCACAGCTGCTTGCTCCCGCCATCTCTCAGCAAGTCCCATCCTCTCTACCCCTCAGGGTCATGCCGACAATTAGGGGAGTTGCAATTCTAAAGGGAGAGGGGTAATAACCTTTTAATGATAATAATTTTTAAAACATCCCTTCCTAGAGGATTCTTAGCAGCAAGACATCAAAACAGTCCCTATGCTGAAAATGTCTGTGGACAAAGCTGTGGGTCTGCAGCCGTCTGCTCTGAGAACTGGCATGGCGTGGTGACTTCTGGAGAATTTCCTTGAGACTTCTCAGGACATAGAAGAGCTGCCATTTAGATCCTAAGAACAAACCTGCATTTCTGGTCCTAGGAAGCATTATGTGAAACTTGTGTGTCCTGTTTGGACCGGCTAGGCCAGAATCTTGGCACCTGGGGGCAATGTTTAGGGCACTTGTGGTCTTGGAGAAGGAGGCAGGAAAAGTTCTCCCTGGGTCTCTGCTGTGGTCCTCCCTCACTGCAGAGAGCTCCCTGCATCTCAAGAAGCCCCCCCATCCCACCAGCACCACTGTTGCAACCACAACACAGCAGTAAGTGAAGCCCCTTGAGGAAGGCAATAGGCAGGTGGAGGTAGGCTTCACCCGAGTGGCTGTGACCAGCATGGCGTCCTTTGCTGGGACCTCCAGGAAGGAAGACAATCAGGCCAAAGCACCGACCAATCTGGAATCCCGTACTGACAGGTGGCACTCATCTTGTCCCCACATGCCAAGGACTTTAGAATGCCTAATCTTTCAAAGCTCTTCTTATTTTCAGGGAAGAAGGTTCTTAACATTCCACATTTTGAGTATTCTACTCGTGTGTGAAGTCCAGGGTACCCTGGTCACCCTCACACATCTTATGAGAGTTTAACTATATGAGTGTGTGTGTGTGTGTGTGTGTGTGTGTGTGTGTATTTGTAATTGACAAAATTAATATATCTGTAGTGGACAACATGATAGTGTGAAATATGTATGCACTATAAAATGGCTAAATCAAATGAATTAACATGTGTAGCTCATATACATGATTTGAATACTTAACAAACTACTATCTTAGCAATTTTCAGGTATATGATACATTGTTATTATCGTCACCAGTTCTCTTGCATTTATCCCTTCTGACTGACTGGAATTGACATCCCAACACGGCCCCAGTGCCCCCGCTCTCACAACACCATTCACCGCTTTGTTCCCATGAGTTCCATCTGCTTTAATTCCATGTGTCAAGTGAGATCATGTGGCATCTCTCTGGGCTTTGTCATAGTTCTTAAATAAAACTGAAAAGTTGCTGCAAATCCAGTGCATAAAGGCAACAGGCCCTATCTGATTATTCTACGAATTATTTTACTTTTTCTCGAACGGGAAGCATTTTCCAGGCCACCCCTACGTCCTGGTGAACAGCATCCCGTGCACCCCCGTGCTGGCTCTGAGCGGCACACTGGGTCACTGCAGATCTGAGTCACCTCGTTCCTCCTGTGAGCTAGCCAGGCACGCGCCCTTCTTAGCTCAGAGTCTGCCAGGTCTCTTCCTTCCCAAAAGCCTGTCACCCTGTTTTGAGGTAACACCCAAGAATGGAACTGGTTATGGAGCTCAGAAGGACACAACCTCAGGACACCAACCCATCACACATTAGTACTGAAAAGCCCAAAGCCTCCCTCGTTCTTTCTACTACTTCCCTTTGCCCTCGAGGTGACCCCACACTTGTGGGTGGGCCCAAGGCCTACCTGAAGTGGTCCCTCTCTCCCCATCCAGCCATCTCCCCCTTGTCTACCCCGGTACATTCTCTCTTCTCCAGCCACACTGTCCTTCCTCCCTTCATTGCTCTAAATGCAATGCTGCTTCCCATGTTCAGCACTCCGACACTCTTCCTCTCCAGCCCTCTGTTCTCTGGCTTCTTTTAGTCTAATTTCTCCTGGTTGGAACTTCCAATCTTGGGATTCATCATCAGTTCTCCTGGGATCCTTCCTGACATTGCACTCACCCAACATGAGGTTAGCATCCCTGCTGCAAACGCTCGTGGAACCCCACACCCCTCCTGAGGCACCTCTGCCCCACTTGCCTTCCATGCTGGACCAGGCATTTCTTCACTGCAAACTCAGGCCAAGGCCCAGAAGGGTCCAGCTGAGACACCCTGGACAGAGCAAGGAGCAATCTAGGCCTGAGCTGTCCCTCACACACAATGACCTTCACTCTACCCAGGAGACTGACAGAGAGGGAGCATTGTGCTGCAGCCCTCCGATCCAGGGGCATCTGGGATCGCTCCCTGGCATGAGAGTGTGTAGCAACTTCAGCCAGGGACAGAAGGACAGAGGACAGAAGGACAGAGGACAGAAGGATGTGCCCACTCTGATGCTTTCCATCTCTGGGTCCAGAAGGCCACTTAGTTCTAACCATAGTCCAGGGAGTACCATTTCTATTACTTCTTAGATTTGAATCTCATTTTAAAAAATGAGAAGTTGAATTGTAGACTATGTTATGACTTTGATAACCCAAAACTGTCTGTCCAGCGGTACTTAGTGTTGAGATACAACCATTCAGTGAGTAGCGTCTTTTTTTAAATTAACATATAAAAATAATACATATTCATGAGGTAGAATGTGATAATGATACATGCACACAATGAGTAATGATCAAATGAGGAAAATGGGCACTTCCCTCTCAAACATTTATCATTGATTTGTGTTGAAAAGCTCTGAACTCCTCTCTTGCAGTTCTTTATAAAACAGGCAGCAGATTATTGTAAAAGAAAGTCATCCTACCGTGCTATGGAACATTGCAACTTGTTCCTGTCCAACCCTACTTTGGCAAGTTATGTAAACCTCGCTCTGCGTGCTCACTCCCCTGCTCTTTCTAGCTTCCCGCACCACTATTCTGCTGTCTTCTGTGAGCTCAACCTTCTCAGCTTCCACATACGAGTGAGCGACAGGTAAGGTTCTACTGCGTGAGCGACAGGCTGGCTCACTTGGCACCAGAACTGCTCGCTGCGCATTGCTGACCGCTGCGCTTCTCGGTGTGTGTGCAAACTTGCCAACCGTCCACGCAGACAGCGGGACAAAGAAGAATGCACACGCAGAGATGGACAGTGCAACATCCGCTGTGCCGAGAAGCCGCGGTGCCCTGCTTGTTCTGCCAGGCTGGTCTTTCCTCGCTTCTGCTCAGAAACGCCTCTGCTGGAGCCTCCCACCCCCATTCACATGATGTGAGCTCACTGCATCTGTTCTTTTGCTTTCTTCCCTTTTAAAAATAATTTGTGGTTTGTGTGTTTTTACACAATACAGATTAGCTGCCTGCGGATGCGTCATCGCTCGCTCGCACGCCGCCAGTCACTGGGTTTAAAAATAAAAAGCGCATCTGCGATGCAAAGCTCACGCGTTCCCCTTTTGGAAAAGGGTGAAAGAAAGGCTCAGGTGCTGGTGCCCTCTTTTACCTTCAACTCAGCTCTTCATGTGCCTGAGAAAGATGAGGCGGTTTGACCTGTAGGATTCCTCAGCCTGGAAAGGGTTGAGAGATCTCAGCACCCTCAAACCTCCACTTCCTCAAATCTGTCCCTGGCACAGAATAACCTCAGGATGCCAGACTGTCAAATCAGAAAAGGACAAAGTCCCTGGATATGAACTGTCCCCGTGGAAAGCCCCTTTAGACTAACACAAAAGAGTAATTCCTAAAACGTGTCTGATCAAATCCAGGAGTGCAGTGGATACAGGTATAAGCCAGTGCTTCTCCCAGTGTTTCTTGCTTGTTTTGTAGCAGTGGGGAATGAACCCAGGGGCATTCTACCAGAGGGCTACATTGCAGCCCTATCTATCTATCTATCTATCTATCTATCTATCTATCTATCTATCTATCTATATCTATCATCTATCTATTTATTTGTGTGTTTGTATGTGGGGGGATTCTGGGGACTGAACTCAGGGGCATTCTACCTCTGAGATACACATTCAGCCCTTTTTATTTTTCGTTTTGAAATAGGGTCTTGTTAGGTTGCTGAGTCTTCCTACATTGCTGAGGCTGGCTTCGATCCTCCAGTCCTTCTCTCTTAGTCCCCCAGGTGCTGAGATTATAGGTGTGTCCACCACGAACGGCTATTTTGAAACAGGGTCTTGCACTCTAGCCTTGAACCTTCAATTCTCCTGTCTCAGTCTCCTAAGGACTGGGATTACAGTCATGTCCCACCATGCCTGGCTTGGTTTTAATCCAAAATGCCAAAGATCAGCACCACTGGGAAGCTTGTTCAGGCCCCAGCAGCTGAGCACATCACCTGATCATCCCTAGCCTGGCTATTCTCTCTTCTCCAGTGTGGGGTGAAAGTATCACTGTAGGAAGCAAATTATATTTAGCCTCTGCCAGTCCCAGTTTTGGTCTTGGACATAATGGGGGTAGACGGAGCAGTGGGGTAGCAGATGCTTCAGAAGACGAGGGGAGTATTACTGGTGACTCCAGCATTTGTTCTGCTCCTCACTTCTCCTCCCTTCCCTTCCCCTCCCCTCTCTCCTCTCCCCTCCCCTCCCCCTCCCCTCCCCCCTCTCCTCCCCTCCCCTCTCCTCTCCCCTCCCCTCCCCTCTCCTCTCCCCTCCTCTCTTCTCCGCACTTCTATGGTGTGCAGTACACCTGTCTCCCATGCTTACCAGATGGCTTTCCCCGGGAGGTTTCTGGGGAGAAATACTGACTTCAGCTCTAAGCAAAGGCTCTTGTTGACCTTGGATGCTAAGACTGACCGGGGCCTGTCTCCTGTCCTACTCACTCCCTCTCACCGCTCAAGCACATGTGCAATTGTAGGCCCATCAGTCCAGCTGCCCAAGATGATCAGACCTGCACAAACCAACAGTTCTGAGACTACTTCATTGACAGAAACCCAGGGCCCTCACAACCTGGAACCCACAAGGTCACTTCCAAGTTCCCTTTGATCTTCTACTACCTGGCTCAAGGGATGGAATCCAGAGTTCCTGAGTAAAAGCGAATGTAGAAGTCCTTTTGAGGTCAGAGCCCTCTTCAGCATTTTCCTAGGGAAGAGGTCAATGGCCGGTGATGACTTAAGGGAAATGGGCTGGCCAGGGACCAGAATGAGGAAGTTGCTCGGGTGTGGTGGCCACTAGTCATGCTGAAGCCAAGCTCAGGACAGAATCTTAAGAAAGATAAGTGGTTCCCCAAGGGTCCCCAGGATAACCAAGCTACAGGCTCTATCTCCACCCCTTCCCCTCTTTGAAAGCACCACTTGTTTAGAGACAGGTAGTCTCAGACGGGTGCTATTTTTGCATGCCAGGCTTCCATGAGGTATCAGGGGACTAAAATAAACCCAAGAGAGCGCGGGAGCCCATGGCTATTGCCTGATGTTTGTCCCTCTGCAAGTCTTCAGAGGTCACCCCAGCACTGGTCACTCCCATGGTCCCAACTTTATGAAATGGTCTGTGCCTGAGGAGCAAATGCACAGCCTTCATGAGTCAAACCAGACTTTCTCCATCACATTATATTGATTTTTATTAAGTTATGTCATCAGAAGGAGAATGGGAGACAAGATAAAGGAGGTAAATCAAGAGTCCACCCAAGCTTAAGAGAAGAGTTACCATTTTACCCTGTATTTTGTGCATACCGGGGACCAACCACACCAAAGGCGCCGTCCCTGCAATTCCTGTCTGTGTGCCATCAACATTACATCATCTTCATTTTATAGACAGGGAAACCAAGGCACTGCAAGGTTAAATAATTAGCCTAACACATCAGGCACAGTTAGTGCCAGCCACAGGATGTGAACCAAGCCTATTTGCAGGCCTCTCTCTCAGCCACAGTGTAAACACCCTCAGCAAGCAAACACAGGTCATAGCTTCTTGGAGGCCTTCCTTCTTGGTTATCTGGGGCAGTGACAGGTCACACTTTCCTCTTTCCCCTGAACACGTACATCTAGCCCACTCTGAACACAACACAGGTGCTCAATAAAAACACTGATTGGATTTTGAGATTCTCACCTTCAACAATATCCACCCTAGAAAAGACAATACGATCAAAGGGTGCCAAAAAGATTCAGGAAAATTAATATCCATGGAAAATATAAAGAAATTTAAAGATGGGCATGGTGGCACACCTGCAATCTCAGTACCTGGGAGGCCGGGACACTTAGCAAGACTCTTGGCAACTTAATGAGACCATGTTTCAAAATAAAAAATAAAAAGGGCTGAGAGTATAGCTCAGAGGTAGAATGTCATTGGGTTCAATACCTAGTACCAAAAAAAAAATAAAAGAAATTTGAAATATTAAAGTATAGTTCTTGCACATATAATAATAATAATAATAATAATAATAATAATAATAATAAGTATTATTTCAATTATAAAGACTAAAACAATTCAGTGATTTTTTTCTTTAAGTTTTGGAATTTTCAAAAATCTCTATTTTTCAACCAAATACATGCCCCATTCTTCAGAACTGAAGTCAGTGTTTCCCTAGAGTCTCCATAAATTGGGTTAACCAATCAGCAAGTGCTTGCTGAGCATCACCCGGGTCGGTGCTGGGTAGGCCTCTCCTCACCGCCCCTCCAGTCCCCGCCCTGTGGAGGCTGACACAGTGGGCGTGGTCTGCTACCCACAAGAGCTGACTCCAAAGACAAGGCACAGGCGGGACTGTTAGACTGTCCATCATGTTGGACACCCTGACTCGATGTGTTGTGCGTTAAACAGATATTTTTAAAAATCTGGAAATCAATGTTCACTAATAAACTGTAATAAAGCACCCCAATATGAAAGTATAGCAATCCTTACATCACTCTGTATTTTAATAAAAAAGCTTCACGGGTGACCAATGGATCTCATCAAATTCATCTACTCATTTTCTCTTTCTTTCTTTCTCTCTTTCTTTCTTTCTTTTGCGGATGGAACCTAGAGACATTCTACCTCCAAGCTACACCCCCAGCCCCATTTATTATTCTTTATTTTGAAACATGGTCTCACTGAGTTGCAAAGGGCCTAAGTAGCTGAAGCTGGCCACGAACCTCAATCCTCCCAAATTCTGGGATTACAAATGTGAGTCACCACGCCCTGCTAATCTACTCATTTTCTAAACATGTTTTTAAAAAGCACCTACAATCATCCATTTGCATACGTGAGAGTTTTTATAAATGGGTACCACTCCTGCAGGTGAGGAACCAGATCAGATCAAGAGGAAAAAGACGGAGTTAGCTCCCCTCACCTGAGTGAGGGAAGGGCCCTGATTAAAACTTTAATTATCATTGAGTTTGATTATTGGTTCAAACCCCTGGGATCACTAGAACGTCCTTCCAATACACAGTGATCTGTGCAGGAAGCAGACAATAGCCATTCAGTCTGTGGGTCTCTGTGAGTGACGAGGCTTCTGGCTCCAGCATGCCATGCCTGGCCGTGTTGCAGAAATCTAATGCCGTGGCCACACCTTCTAGAGAGACCCCAGCACAGGGGAGTGACAGTGAAACTACATCATTGTAACTGACCGATGTGGTAAGAAAGAGGAGGTGTCTCTTCCCTTTCTACCCATCCCTGGCTTGCACATCAAATAAAATCCTCATTGTCATATTGATAATAAAAAATACAGTTTCAAAAATCCTGTAGTAAAAATAACAGCACTTAGGAAGGGAGGAAGAGAGAGACAGAGGCAGGTAGTCACACAAAAGACTGATGTAAATTTGTACCCAGAGAGTTAACAAATAAAGTAACAAATACATCTTTAAATAATGTGACTCAGTTAAAAATGAGCTCAGTTATTAATAAAGACACACGGCTTGTGGAGACACAGGTATTTTTATGCCCATCATAGCATTATTTACAAGAGTCAAAGTGGCTTATAATGAATGCTGGGATAAACAAGACACAGTATATAAACAATGGAATATGACTTGACCTCCAAAGGGAAGTAAATTCTGGCATATGTTACAACATGGATGAGTCTTTTTTTTTTTTTTTGGTGGTACTGGGGTTCCTGGAAGCCCTTCTACCTCCGGGCTACACTCCCAGACCTATTTTTACCTTTTTACTTGGAAACAGGGTCTCCTAAGCCAGCGCGCGTGGCTGGCTTCGAACCTGCGCGATCCTCCTGTCTCTGCCTCGCAAGCGCGGGGATTACAAGCGTGCGCCACCACGCCCGGCCAACATGGATGAATCTTGAAGACATGTTAAGTGAACATGCCGGACACAAAAGGATAAATCTTCAATGATTCCACACATGTGTATACAGCATAGTGAAACTCACAGGGGGAGATGAAAAGTTGTAGGGGTGAATCTACAACAGTGTGCATACACTTAACGCCTACAAACACATTGAAATGGCGAAGCTGGCAAATTTTGTTAGGTATATTTACTACAACTTAATGTTTTTATTTTTTTTATTTTTTATTTTTGCAGTACTAGGGGTTGAACATAGGGACATTCTACCTCCGAGCTACACCCCAGCCCTATATTTTTTATTCTTTATTTTGAAAAAGGGTCTCAATAAGTTACAGAGGGCCTCACGAAGTAGCTGAGGCTGGCTGCGAACCTGAGATCCTCCTGTCTAAGCCTTCCAAATGCTAGGACTACAAGTATGTGTCACCACACTCAGCTTGAATGTTTTAAAAATTAAAAATAGGAGTTCACATAAAATTTTAAAAACTTAGCAGTGGATTGATTGAAAAAGAGGCCAGGAGGAGTTGAGACTATTGTGACATGCAAAAGGTTAAGGGCAAAATGCACAGAACTCAGAACCATGCAAAATCATTTCCGGGACAGAGTACAAGGCCCAAACAAGCCAAGCAGAGCAGGTGAGCGGGCTCCGCATCCCTCCTCGGCCTGCAGGTCCCACTGGACGTGGGCAACACTTGGAAGTACTGAGGTGGGGGAATCCCACTTCCAACTTACCCTGACATCATCCCCACATTTAGACTTACAATAGCATGTGAACTAACCTGAATTGCAGTGAACATGTTGTAGTGAAGCCGGCTGGTGTTTAACGTTTCTGATAATAGTCTGTAAGAACAGTTGGCCCACTAAATTTTAACCTGTCCAAATTTTGCATATGCCTTAGCCGCAACGATGATCCACTACACTGCCACCCACACAAGTATGCACATATACATCTTCAGCTGAACATTATTTGAATTTTTTATTTTTTGTGGTACTTGGTATTTAACTCAGGGGCATTCTACATCCAAGCTTCACTCCCAGCCCTATTTGATTTTTATTTTGATACAGGGCCTTGCTGCAATCCTCCTGTCTCAGCCTCCCAAGTACTGGGATTACAGGTGTGCACCACTGTGCCTGGCTTGAATGACTTTTAACTGCATGCCTGAATCATTTTATTTTTACTGAGATCAGTAGAGAAAATTTGATTTACTCATAAGGGGGGAGGTGAATAACGATTAGGGCCTTCCCCTGGGCTTCTGCTTATTTTGACAATCTTACTATATAGGAGGAATTGGTCATGCTTGCTTACTGTCTAAGGCTGACAGCTCTCTAGACTCCTGCTGAAGGTCTAGAGTTGGGGCCAGAGAAACACACTCTGCCCTTCTCTCGGGACTCACACTTAGAACTTCAGGCTGACCCACACAGGATAAACGTTCAGGAGTCTGAACGCCTTTTCCGTACTGGCCACTCTTAACCTTCATCATGAACCTAGGAGAAGCAAGAGACTGCACAGTAGCATTTAGGAGGAGAAGAGCGTAAGGCACAAGAAACAACAAGGGCCACTCCCCAGGAAGAGCTGGCTGGAGGGAGTCCGGTCCCAGGGCCCAAGTGCTAAGGAAGCCGACACCGCTGGCAGCTGGTCCCTGAGGAACGCAAAACGAGGATCACACATTGCTGGCTTCCTACCAATGCCAGGGGAAAACCTGAAAAATAAAAGCATTAAGCAAAAGAAGCACCGGGTCTAGAAGGAAAAAAACGAAGATAAATGCACTTTGAATTATATATATATGAGTAATACTCAGATGCTAACTGGTCCCTTTCACCGTCTGTAAAAGGATATTCTACTTTATGCTTTGCACTATTATGCCAGGGTAAGAGTTTTCTATGGAGCTTAAGAGAAACTCGATAATAGAACACACGATCCCTGCAGAGCCTGGTGACACTCCAAACAAACACACTGCCACCAACACAGAGCGTATGGAGACAGCCAGCAAGCTGCTCAGGAGCCCTGAGCTGGCCGCGGGATTTCTCTCCTCACCCTGTGAGAGCCAAGTCCAACCGAGAACGCGAGATGGAAAGGCAGCATCTTTCCAGGGGAGCGATGTGAGGGGCCACGGCTATGGCAGTGGGGCCAGGGCCTAGTAATCTGGCACAAGGATGCTTGACGCTACTCTGATTGATACAGTGAAATTCAAAGATGGTCATTCTACTTCTAACCTATTCCCAAGATAAATGCATGCCCGTGTGTACCAGCAGATACATAGGAGAATGTCCACGGTAATTCTGCTTGCAACAACAACAACAAGGAAAGCTGCAAACAATCTAATGTCATTCTATTAAAGTAGAATAAATAAGTATCCCATACAGTAGAATAAATAAGTAAACTATGGTCCACCCACACAATGGAATATAATACTGCAGTGAAATTTAATGAATGACAGCTGAGTGCAACAGCAGGGAGGGACCCCCTGAGAGCAACACAGGAACAGGAGGTTGAGTGAAATCAAAGCCAGAAGTGCAGTAACACGCGGGCTGCGATTCCAGTTGTTGAAACCATAACACGCGGGCTGCGATTCCAGTTGTTGAAACCCAATGGTGTATCTGTTTAGGAATAAGAGCACTTGTGAACAACTGTCCTCAAAAGCAAGGAAACCATGAACTCTTATTTCCTGCACGCAGCTAGCTTTTCATAGGGAGAGTTTTAAAGGAAATTTAAATAACACTGCTTGCCTAGGTTGGGTGGTAACCATATGGGTTGCTCACTGCCTCATTAATTCTTTATATCTCACCCATATTTTATGACAGTTGTCTTTGCTTTGTTTTCCTTTTCTGGGACAAGGTTTCTCTATGATGCCCAGGCTGGTCTTGAACTCCTGGGCAAGCGATCCTCTCACCTCAGCCTCCTGAATATCTGAGACCAGAGGTGGCCACCAGTGCACCTGGCTTATGACAATACTGTATTAGCTCATTTGCAAGTTCTATTTTTGTTTTTGTATGGGGGACTTTGTTTTTGAACCAGGACATTCCTCCTCCAAGCTACACCCCCAGCACTTTTTATTTTCTTCATTTTGAAACAGGGTCTAAGTTGCTGAGGGTCCTGCTAAGTTGCTGAGACTGGCCTTAACTCTGATATCCTCCTGTCTCAGCTGCCCAAGTACTAGAATTAAGGTGCATATCACCATGTCTGGCTAGATTAATTCATTTACTAAAGAGGCTTCTTTCCAAAGCAAAGAGGGTCAGAGATCACTGTCTGGTTAGGAAAGAACCATGAGGAGTCTGTCTTGCCCCATATTGAAGGCACTGCAAATCTTTAGGGGAAGAAAGAAACTGGGACTTCTTCTGGAGCTTTCTCCTGCCCTTACAGTCTCCAGTGTGACGTTCTCATGCCATGGAGTAACTGTGCCACCTGGATAGACTGGCTCAGGTGCTCAGGTGCTCAGGTGCTGTCTGGGGCTGCTCACGGAACGCCTCTGCCCCCTCCAAAGTCTTCAAAGCACAGCTGCGGAGCAGGCACCCGCACACTGCAGCCCAGGCCATGTCCGGTGCGCTTCCGGCTTCAATACAACTCGTAAGAAGAGTTTTGACATTTTTTTTTTGTGGTGGTACTGGGGTTTCTGGAAGCCCTTCTACCTCCGGACTACACTCCCAGGCCTATTTTATTTTTATTTGGAAACAGGGTCTCTTGAGCCAGCGCTGCTGACTTCGAACCTGCGCGATCCTCCTGTCTCCACCTCCCAAGTGCAGGGATTACAAGCATGCGCCACCACGCCCGGCTCATAGTTTTGACATTTTTAATGGTTGGAACACATCAAAAGAAGAAGATATATTTCACGACATGAGAAATTATATGGAACTTATGTTCGCACTCATAAAGTTTTATTGGGACACAGCTACATTCATCGCTGTGCTGTTCGTAGCTGTGTTTGCTCCATAGTGAATGGGTAACCGCAGAGGAGTACGGGCCCCATGGCCCCATGAAACAAGGCGGAAAGCAGGAATAGTTACTCTCTTGCCCCGGTAGAAGAGCTGTGCTGACCCCGTACTAAGAAAGAGTTAAAATAAAACAAGTACACAAGAGCCCCCCAAAATGTCAGTCCTTAGCTGGGCATGTCTAGTGTACACCTGTAATCCAGTACTTGGTAGGCTGAGACAGGAGGATCATCGTACAAAGCCAGCCTGAGCAGCTGAGTGAGGCTGTCAACAACTCAGCAAGACCCTGCTTCCAAATAGAAATAAAATAGGGCTGGGGGTGCAGCTTGGAAGTAGAACACCCCTGGGTTCAACACACACACACACACACACACACACACACACACACACACACACACACACTTGCTTATATTGAGCATTCCACAAGAATTTGTGGCTGTTTGTGACAATCCACAATCAAATGAGGGCCAGAAAGAGTTTGGGCGGAGCAGGGAGACTGCTAAAGAGAAAGACAAAGGCCACCAGGAACACAGTCCACATCACTGTCAGCACTGGAGTAATTCAGGCCTGTGTTTTGAGCAGCCATAGTAGAAAGGTACACAATTATGGAAAAAGTTCACATAGTCTGAGGAAAACAAACAAAAACACAATAGTTATTCAGAGCAAAGCTGCCCTGTCAGGCGTGACTCCAAAGTAGGCACCGCACAGTTCTGACAACTCTCCCAGAGCAAAGCAGCAACAGGCTGTGGCTCTCCAGTATTACTGGAAGAAACTCTGAGAGCCCTCTGCCAGGCACCTGCCATGGGAAGATGTGGTCACCTTCATCACAGACCCTGCGCTGTCTGGACCTTCCCCATCTTTTATGAGAAGTACAATTGAACTGTGTTGACCACAGAAGAAAACTTGCGCCAAGTGAGCCAGGTTTCACACAGGCCCTGTGGAGAACATGATAGGCGTGCCGTCTGCACACCCCAACATTCTCAGGAATGGCCCAGTCAGCTGTTTTGCAGCGTCCTGGTGAACCTTGGGAACAAATGAATCTAGGAACTGGCTTGAAATGGGCAGAGATGGGACCTGCCAGCCCCCTGGGCCAGCGCTCCCAGGCCTGCCTGACCCTCTCTGCCTGCGAGCCCTGAGTTGCCAGGCTGCCCTGCTCGCCATCCCAAGAGCCTGGGGGCTCGTGTGGCCACTTCTGTCCACAGAGGAAGGAAGAGAAAGGGACCAAAGGCCACACAGCACAACCGGTGGGATCTCCCTGGATGTGACACACAGAAGAGCAGGAGGGTAGGGAGCAGAGCTAGAGAAAGTCCAAGACTGGACTTAGCTCCCAGGATGCTGCTTCAGTGGCTGCACACGCGTGTTGGCTTGGGTGCCCTGCAGAAGAAAGGAGCCTGCACTGCTTCTGTTTCACGATGGCACCGACTTGGATGCAGTGGGGATCAGGAGCTCCAACTTGACTTGTCCGCTTCCCCGGCCAGGCGCCCCAGGGCACTTCTACAATCGCCTCATAAAGACAAAATGAAAGGTCTGTGGGAGCTGTGGGGATTCAGGCTGGGCAAGGGCTGCCTCTCAGAGGTCTGGTTCTAATTACATATGATTCATCAGTCCATTAATATAATGTCAGATTTTAAAGCCATACTGTAGGTATCATTTTGCAGGTTGTATTCACATGGTTCAAAAATCAAGGTGCGGGCTGGGGTGTAGCTCAGTGGCAAAGCGCTTGCCTGGCAAGTGCATCATCCTGGGTTTGACCCCAGTCCAAAAAGACCAAAAAAAAAAAAAAAAGACCCCCTTTAAAAATTAAGCTAAAAAATCAAGGTGCTATAAAGAGAGACATTCTGAGAAATTTGGCCCCTGCTCACCCCTCCCCACAGATTGTCACTTTATTGGCTGATGTCTATCCAGCGTGTGTATGTGTGTGTGTGCGTGTGTGTGTGTGTGTGTGTGTGTGTGTGTGTGTGTGTTAATGGGGATTCAACCCAGGAGCTTTCTGCCTCTCTCTTTTTTTTTAAATTTTGAAACAGGGCCTTGGTAAGTTGCTATGGGCCTCAGTAAGTCGCTAAGGCTGGCCTCGAACCTATGATCTAATCTTTCTGTCTCAGCTTCCCAAGTACTAGGATTATAACCATGTACTACCATCCCTAGCCCAACATTTCTTCTTAATATATTGACAAGTATATACAAGTATATTTTCCTATATATTTATCACCTTCTTACAAAAAAAAAAGTGTATAAGACATATCTTGTTCTGTACCATGCTTTTCCTCTGAACAAGGGGGAATGGGGACGTTCCATGTGGGCCTTCTGTTCCAGCTGCAATGTTCTCCAGTGTGCCTGGGCCACAGCTGGTTTTAGAGAACACACAGACTGTTTCCACAAACAACACTTCAATGTGTAACTTTATCCACATTTGTTTGTAGGATAAATTCCCAGAAGCATATTATAGATTTTAATTTTCCCCATGCTGATATTTTATAAGTCATCTCTATTTGTGTCAGTGGCCTACAGAGGGAACTGGAGCCAATTAAAGCCTTGGGAACCTTTATTATTTTTGTTGTTGCTGGCAGTATTTGAGAAGGAATAACAGATGAAGTGAGGCTATCTTGTCGTCCTGCCCTTTCTCTGCCTCTCCCCTGGTTAACACTGATGAAGAGTCAGAGAAAGAAGCAACGAGCTTTAAGAATGTAAAACTAAATGCACCTGAAAATTCTCTGAAGGAAACCGAAAGCTCCATTCAACCCCCTGTTCCACTGCTGAGGTATTAGGGTTACCACCACAAAACTTAACTCTGTTTCCACATTTATTTGATCCTACACATCCACATCCTTCTTCTCCCACATTTTTCTCTAAATGAAGGAAGTAGTTGTGGGGAGAACATGAGGGTTCCCAGGATACAGTCAAACAGGTGCTTCTCACTCTGGCTGAAAAATCAATACAGAACTTTTCTTTAATACTATCCACATGCCAGGATATGCTAAACATTAGGAGTGCAAAGATCTGATCACTCATCTTGCGTAGTGTACTAAAAAAAAAATCAACTCCGGGATCGGAAGCTGGATTTGATGGATGCCAGAATGTGGAGGTGAGCACTGGACAAGAGGAGGCAGCTGCATCCAGGGGTACCTGATGACACAGCCCTCCAAGTGTGCAAGGGCTCAGAGATGCCCCAGTAGCACTGGGGCACTGTGGGTGGGGTGTGTGAGGTGTAGGCTGGGGTGTGAGGTGAAGAACGAATGTGCCCTGGAGACTGCTAATCACCTGGTGGACCAGCCCAGAGGTTCTCAAACTGCTACTGCCGTTTGAGAACCAAGTGCACACTTCCAGACCCACCCACAGACATCAGAAAGAGGAGGTCTGGAGTGGGCTCAGGACTCCACATCAGGAAATCACCTCAGATAATCCTTCTGCAGCTTATTCAACCTGGCTGTAAGAAATGACACTGAAGGTAATGGAGGTAGGGATAACAGTCCACGTCACTCCAGAGCTGCAAGAGGGCAGGCATGGAGGTCAGGAAAGAGCGAGGACACCCTGCTGCAGGAATCTGCGCACACGATGAAGGGGCAGAGGGCTGCGCTTTCAGGGCAGGAGACAGATTTGAGCAGAACTGAAAAGACTTATGACCAATGCCCACTGTCTCAGGGTCATATGGCAGGGAAGGAGCCTGACAGGTCCAGAATAAGGGACAGCTTCCCAGAGGAAGGTATGTTATGTTGGGATCTTAGGATGAGCTAGCATTAGTGAAGTAACCAGGCAGATACAAGCATATTACCAAATTACCTGGCCCATATTCTTTTTTCTTTTCTTTTCTTTCTTTACTCTTTTTGCATTACTGGGGAAGGAACCCAGGAGCATTGTATCTCCAAACTACACCCCAAGCCCTATTTTTTAGTTGTTTTTACTTTTGAAACAGGGCCTCACTGAGTTGCGAATGACCTTGCTAAGTATGTACCAGTCAACTTCTTGGGGCTTCCTGGGGTGGAAGGCCGTATTGGAAACATAATCACCATCCCTACATACACCTTGTATGTCTTGCCTATTTCCTTGGTCTAGAACAACCTACAGCAACCAGGTACTTTTTCAGCAACATCCTCACTGCTGTGACCCAAAATACCTGATGGCCACAAGTCAGGAAGATTTATTTGCTCAAAGTTCTGGAGATTTCAGAGGGTTCAGTCCATGTTAGGCCAGGTGAAGTCTGCAAAGCTCAGGGCATGGGGGTGGGAAGCAGAGAAAGAGAGAAAAAAGACAAGAGAGGAGGGGAGAGGAGGACAGGGGAGGAGAGGAGGAGAGGAGAGGGGAGGAGAACTGGGGAGAGGAGGACAGGGGAGGAGTAGAGGGGAAGAGAAGGGAGAGGGAGGAAGGGAGAGGAGGGGAGGGGAGGATGGTAGGGGAGACAAGGAGGGGGAGGAGAGGGAAGGGAACACACAAGCAAGAGCACAAGGACTCTGCCCCCATCTCAGGAGGCTGGAAGTGCAGATGGCTCCTGAAGGGGTTTCTGGACAAGTCTGTAGTCTCAAGGTCTCATCCCCAGTGACCCGCCTCTCTAGTCATCCCCTACCTGCCTAGATTACTCTCAATAAACCTATTACAATGGATTCACTCTTTGATAAGATTAGAACCCTCATGATTCAATTACATCACCTCTGACCATCAATGCATGAGCTCTTCAGGGAATACTCCATATCCAAGCCATAAGAGGTAGAGCTACAGAATCCTTGGCATTGCAACAGAAGTAAAGGCACTAGTACCTGGGAAGGGGTCAGGGGGGTAGACTGCACCCTTCCTGCACTGACCCTCAGAAAGGGATGAGAGATTAGACAGGAGGGAAGGACAGAGGGAGACCACTGCTGCCCTGTCCCTGTCCCCTGAGAGACTGTGATGCCTGCTGGGCAGGTGGAGAGTTAGCCCTTCACTTGCCCCAGGGTCACACAGTCGCTCCAGACAGTCAAAGCCCTGCCAGTGACCTAATCCACTTGTTCATGAATTCATCTCCTGCTTCTCAGAATCCACCAGCTCTGGGAAACACACCATGCCAGGCCTCTCAGGCCAGCAGAGGGGGTCTTGAGGAAAAGCTCTTGATATAATGGTGCTCCAGAAACAGGACTGCTGGGGAGGGGCCTGGGGCCCCAGCCCTTCATGCTGAGTGCCCCTACTTCCATCTGCAGGTGTACTGGGCATACGCTGGAATTCTACCTACGGTGTGAGGAAGTTCTGCTGATTCCTAAAGCCTGCCAACCACTGCTCACAGATGTCCCCTCGTAATCATTATTGTGTAGGGTATTACTATCTCTACCATCTCTACAGCACTTTAGCATGCAGTCCCAGTATATGCATGGACCATTGCATATATTATGCTTGAAGGGCTAGCATGATAACATGGTACTGCATAAGAAATAAGAAATGTTCAAAGATGAGCTAAAACCCACACAAACAGAAGCTCAGAGAACTGCCAGCCCCTGTGCCCAGGGATGGGCAGGGAAAGGCTGATTGGCAGAGAGTTCAATCACTGTGTTTCTCATATTAAAACTGGAACATTGTTTCATTCAAATGTGCCAGGCATGGTAGTGCACTCAGCTACTTCGTGAGGCTCTTTGCAACTTAGTGAGACCCTGTTTCAAAATAAAGAATAAAAAAGAGAGCTAGGGGTCTAGCTCAGAGGTAGAATGCCCATGGGTCCAATCCCCAGTACCCCCCCCCACAAATTTATTTTTAAAATATAGCTATGGAAAAATTAGAGTCTCCACAAGAAAAAGCCAGTTTGTAGGTGAACAGCTGGTTCCTGGGGAATCCCTCTTATCCTATAGCAAGGAATGCATTTCTAACAGGAGGACTGCGAGCTCCTGCAGATTCCAAGCAAAAAGGATCTTCCCGTGACAAGTGTCTTCCCACCTAATACAAAGGACACAATTGCTTCCAGTTTATGTCAAATCTTCAGAGGTCAAAAAGCAACTTTCCCATGAAATGAAACCCCAAGAAAGAAAGGGCTCTAGACTTTAGGCTTTCTGAGGGAGCAGAACATGTCGGGGACTGAGCCGTCTCCCGGGGCAGGTCCTCACTTCAGAGATGGGTTACCTTCCAGGGCGGGTGCCCAGCACTGCCAGAAGTGACCCCTGCCAGGGCAGGGGGCGGGTGCACCCTTCCTCTTGGGGTTCACTGGGAAAGCATGAGTAATTATGGCAGCTACAATTCCATACAATACAAGACTTGGGGGAGGGGCTCAGAATTGAGGGGGCCTAAGGCAGGGCTCCCAGGAGACACTCCATGCTGGAGGAAGAGCTTGGCAGAGGGAAAAAGGAGATGAACTCAGGTAACTTCTGCTTCGCAGGAGCACCAAGGGCAGAGGGAGTCGCTGGAGGAAGCTGGAGGTCAGGGGACAGAGAAGCGCCTGACATGGGGGAGGCCTTCCCGTCAGCATGGTGTCTACACTCACCTGGATGTGTGCAGACTCGCCTGAAGCAACACTTTCAGAGAGATGTGGACAAGTGGGCTTGGCAGTGAGCAAGGCCTAGGCCAAGGCTAAGGAAGAAAATGACAGTGGCCACGAACACTGACCCCAGTGGTGCTTGGTGCTGGTAAAACTAGGAGCCAGGCGCATGGCAAATGCTTTGCAAGAATTAATCCCATTAGTTGACCTGACGGCTTTCTGAGGCAGGTACACAATTGCTGCCATTTTTCAGGAGATGAGGAGGCCCGGGGGTTTAAATGACTTGCCTTAAGTCAGACACTTGTAGAAATGAACAATGAAGCAAGAGACATAGAAAATCACCAAGTCAAACAAGGTGTCATTTAAAGCATACAGCAATAGCTCATCCTTGGCTTTAGTGAGGTAAGGTTCACACAGCAAAGAATTCACCCAGTGCAAACGTGTGATTGTGGAATTTATAGTTATTTATTTATAGACTATTTAGAGATGTATAGATTTATAGATGGTTACTTTATAGTTGTACAATCATCACAATCATCCCAGAAAAGGCTCCTTGTGCGCATTTTCAGTCCATCCCTATTCCCACTCCCTGTCCCAGCATCTGATCCACGTTGTGTCTCTAAAAATTAAATTGTGTTAGGATTTATTATTTTTCTTTCCACCCAAGATATTCAAAGTACATAAGAACTATTTGAGGAGAACCAGGCGGTTTTATTTTTAGCTTATACTACTTCATATCATATGCTATCTCCTTCCCACCTCTTTTCTCCACAGAAAATGATGTATTTTACATTTTGGCATTAGTGGTTTATTTCAGATTGTGTTTATAATAAAAGCCAAACACATACCGAGTTAGCATAATCTAAAGTCAAACACTGTATCGTTTACATTTTATGTTTTACTGTGTGAGCACGCGCACACACGCGTGCGTGCACACACACACACACACACACACACACACTAGCACTTTATTTCCACCTAAGCATTTGCTTTTATTTTATGGAGAATGTTACTAAGAATAATTATAACCACTACAGAAGTATAATCACTAATTCCTCAGTATCTCAAACCCTGCTGACACTATTCTGCTTGCAGCAGTCAGTAATACCTTGGGGCATCTGAATGGAAAAGATTTTATCCAGGCATCCCTTGCACATGAGAAATTGCTAAATTCAATGGGCTCCCACAAGACCTAAATATTTTACCTCAAAATGTGGCCCATGGATAAGAAACCTCTTCTGTTTTTCCAAACTTCTGCTCTTTTGTGGAGGGGAAAAAGTATCTTCAGGCTACTTGTGGAGTATTTGCTATCTTCTAAAGCATGACAGCCGCAACACACACACACACACACACACACACACACACACACACACACACACGACCCTATGGATCTTCTTCAGGAACCTCCCTTCCTCAGGGCCTCCACTGGCCTCTGCTCTTCCGCCATCCTGTCTTAGACAATGCCTTCTAGTCCACTCTACAACGTCCACAGATGACGGCACAGACGCCACATCCCTCTGCCTCCCCGCTCTCCCACTGTGAGAAGTCACCCACGAGTGTTCTCCAGTCTTGGGGCACAGCAGCTGCCTCCTGGGTGTCCTCAGCCTCACCTCCTTCCCTGTCCAATGAGGTGTCAGGGCCCTGAGGCCACAGCCAGGGAAAACCAGCCAGGCCGAGCTGTGGTCCCCACATCATCACTCTTCACCCCTTCAAATGGCTCTGGAGTGGTGGTTCTCAATCGGGGATGGTCTTGGCCCCAAGGGGTATTCATGTGACCTTGTCTGGAGATATTTTTGGTTGTCACACCTAGGGAAAAGGGGTCCTCATGGCATCTGGTGAGACCAGAGACTCATTAAACATCCTGCAAAACACGGGCCAGCTGCCACAACCAAATGATCAGACTCAAGATGTCAACAGAATGTGGATCTACAATGATCACAAAATGAAACATTTTAAAAACCAGTCAGTGGTGCCGGGGTGAGAGAGCCTGCGATCGGCACATCCCTCACCAGTGAGGGTGAATGGCAGGCCTTACTGAGTAGTGGACTGCTACTTTTCTAACTTACAGATGGATCTGTATCATGAAGAAGACTCTAAGAGACATGGAAATTTGAACTTAGGGCTCATGAGTTCTTTGCAGGCACTGTACCACTGAACTACACCCCCAGCCCTTTTAAATTTTTGACTAAAGTAAGTTGCCCAGGCTGGTCTCAAACTTTCGATCTTCCTGCCTCCGCCTCCTGAGGAGCTGAGATTACAGGCAGGCACCACTGTGCTCAGCAACATGGGACCTCTCTGACCCAGGTTCTCACCCTTGGGCAGGGTCTGCGCACCAGAAAGGACACAAACATTCACCCAATGAAAGCAATCAGGATGTGCAGGGAAGGCGGCGTCCTGGAGGAAGTGAGCAGCACATGATGGGCCCTGAAAACACAAACTGGCGAGGACCCATCAGTAACACCACCCTCCGCTCATCCAGGAGCACCTGCAGAAGGCAGGCCTGCTCCATGGGGCAGGGGCCGGCCTTGATCCAGATCACAAAATGTCCAGAACAATGGATCTCACCTATGCGTTGTGTACTGGTATCCCCCTAGCCTCTGACCCAGAGCAGCGCCTCTCTTACCAGTTTCCTGAGTTGTGCTTCTCTATGAGATTCATTTGTTCCATTGGCGAAAAAGAATTTTTTTTTGTGGTACTGGGGTTCCTGGAAACCCTTCTACCTCCGGGTTACACTCCCAGACCTATTTCTATATTTTTTTATTTGGAAACAGGGTCTCGTAAGCCACCGTCTCTTAAGCCAGCGCTGCTGGCTTCGAACCTGTGCGATCCACCCGTCTCCGTCTCCCAAGCACGGGGATTACAAGTGTGTGCCACCACGCCCGGGTAAAAAGAATTTTTAAATTACTGGTCCAGGGCCTATGTATCAGAGTGTAACTGTTAAGATTCTTAACTGCAAGAAATAGAAACCAACACTGGTTGATTGAAGCAAAAAAAGTACTTGGTTAAAAGAATATTGATGTGGGGAAATAGGAACCCTTATACACTGTTGGTGGGATTGAAAATTAGTACAGCTTGTACGGAGATCAGTGTGGAGGTCCCTCAGAAGACTGGGAATAGAACCACCATATGACCCAGCTCTAGCACTCCTGGGTAGCTTTCCAAAGGAATCAAAGTCATAATACTATAAGGATACATGCATAGCCATGCTGATAGCTGCACAACTCACGACAGACAAATTATGAAACCAGCTCAGATGTCTGTAAACAGATGAATGGATTACAAATGTGTGGTAGATACATATGATGGGATTTTACTCAACAATAAAGAAAAAGTTGTTTATTTGTAAGAAAATGGGTGGAACTGGAGAGTATTATGCTAATGGAGAATAGCCAGGCACAGAAAGTGAAGGGTCATATGTTTTCACATGTGGAAGCTAGAGAGAAACGGGGAAACAAAGAGGACTTCAGATACAGAAGATACTAGCAGAACAGTGCCAGAGGTTGGGGGAGTGAGGGAAGGAGACTTAAAGAAAAGCGGTTCAAAGAATGCTATGTTCACACATTATCAGTACCAGTCTCCATGATGCGTATGGAGAGGAGGAGGGAACAGGCTGAGATCCAGAGAAAACACACCAAGTACGTGTGCAGGTATATTTTTATCACCCTGAGCCTCATAATGATGTGTACCAATACAAGCACATTTTTCAAAAAAGGATATTGAGAGCTAGGACAACCAGGAACAAGAATGCAGACACTTCCCAAAACTGGTGTGCTCGGGACTGCGCTGCTGCAATGCCAGCGGGTGATGCCGCGGCTGACAGTGCAAGCGGGGACGCTCAGGACCCGCACTGCCAGGGCCGCAGCAGCGCCGCCCCCAGGCCTCCACCCTGCACTGGCCTCAGCTCTTCTCAGAGCTTGCACTCTTGATGCCACCGGCCCTCAATCAGAGATTAGCAGGGGCGCACACAACGATCTAAAAGAATAATGGTGGGACAGGAGGATACCTCCTGCTGACGAGAGTGGAAAAAGGGGCCCAAGTACTATGTTTTCTTTTTTATGTATCTTAAACATTTCATTCAAACACGAAATTCCCCAATTAGACCACCCAAAAAGAGCTAAACAGGTGGGTGTTGAAATAGGCAACAGACCAAGCTCAAAGCACCTGGTCCTGGCTTTACAGCCATCAGGCCATTGGAAATCTGGTCAGAATAGAGACATTTCTAATGTTTACCTGGTTTGCTCTCAGATTAAGTCAGATACCAGGTACCACTGGGCTTGGCTAACGCCAATTACAGAGGAGCACTAACAAATAACTAGTCAGAAGGCAGAGCACCGCCAACTGCAGACAGGTCTTCCTAACTCTCCTTACTGAGAAGATAGAAGAATCAAGATAAAGATCTACTTTAAGAGATGGGTATATGTATAATTCACACATACTCAGACACTTTGCAGGCAGGGACATGTACAAACATAGGTCTGCAGTCACACATACACATTCATAGACACATGCAAGCAAAGGTTTATTACAAAAAAGACCCAGGGAGGACATCTGAACTATGTCTCAAATGTCATCAATCTCAAATTTGACCTGTGATAGTCTGACTCACTCACTGGTAGGGTTGGTTTGCACAAATAAATTAATATTGAATTTAAATATTAATAGCTTCAAGTCACTAGATGTTTGTTTCTTTCTCTTGGGGGGTTATTTTAAGCTGGCAACATATGTTTTGGCTTTGATACTATGGTTCCTGGTATTTGTACATCTACTCATGTGAGAATTACCTGGAGAATCTGAGGTTTAGAGTATAGACAAAAAGTCTGAGTTATGCCTTAAAGATATAAAGCACATAGAAAGAATAAATGAAGTAAAACTAGTCAGGGTTAGAATATGAGATGGAAGGGGACTACACTGGAGTTTCCAAATGTATGAGAACATCTCCAAGAAGATGTCTCATACATTTGACCAACTGTCTTTTATTACTAGGAAAAAATATGTCTAAATTACAAATAAAGTGGTCTGGTTCGAAAATATCCCCCAGAGTTCATGTGCTGGAAACTTCGTCCCCAGCTGAGGTTCAATGAAATGGTTGGGAGGTGGACCTCATAAAAAGTGATTAGGTCATGAGGATTTTGCCCTCATGAATGGGCTAATGCCATTGCTGTGCGAGTGGGTAAGTTATGCAGACACGGGGTTTCTTACAAGGCGTGTCCCCCTTCTTGCTCTCTCGCTCTCCCCCCCTTGTCTTTCCCCACCTTACCCGGGGACCACGCAGCTCAAAGGCCCTGGCCAGATACCAGTGTCACACCTGTGGACTTCTCTGCCTCCAAAACCATGGAGCAAATTCCTGTCCATTATAAATGATTCACTCTCAGGACTTCCTGTTATAGCAGTAAAAGACAGACTAAGGCATAAAGGCACACAGTAAGTAGGCATGGGATGATGAGGACTAGGTCTACAGCCAGAGGATGGACGGGCCAGTGTGGAAGACACACATGGTAAGCTAACTCCTTCAGACCAAGTAGCCATCAGAAACCAAACAAACCAGAAATCTTAAGAACGCGTTTGTGTAGATTGAAAGCACCATATATTCCAAGGTTACATGTAAGGACATGTATGTAACAGGTCACCTTGGGAAAAAAAGACATTATAAAAATAAACCCAGGAGAAGTATGAGAGGCTGACCCACGACAGGGCCACTTGAAGTGAAGAGGACAGCAGCTCAGCTCTGCACAGCCGGGTTCCAAAGAGCCAAAACATAAACAGGTGTGGGCAACGCCACCTGCCCGCCGTGGCTCTGGCAGTGGCCTGTGCGGGGCTCCTTCAAGGCTCTGCTGGCCCAAATGTTGCGATGAAGTTTTCAAAGCTCACTCCTCATTGCAAATCTTGGCATGCTGTGTGGTTCACTCTGGCTTCAGATCAAAAGCTCCAAAACACATAACTAAGATGCAAAAATGAGGAGCCCAAGTGCTCGTCATGATGCTGCTACAAGCCTGGTTCACACAGCGATCTTGCCAGAGTCACAGAGGGGTTCTCCAGGTCCCTCCCAGAAGTTTGTTTGTTTGTTTTTTCTGTAGGACGTTGGGTGCTTTTTCCTACTATAAAGAAATACGTTTGTGTCCTGTTATAATAATCCCATGACTCAAGGGCAAGGAAGAGAGGGACGGGGAATAAAAGGGATCTCTCATAATACTGTTTTATTTTAGAGTTTGGAAACAGATTTGAAAACAACCCACTCATATTTAAATAGATATTCCTCTAAAGATGACAAACAAATAGTCAGTGGACACATGCTAAAATCACTGGTTACCAGGGAAATGGAATTCAAACCCCCAATGACATGCCACTTTACACTCAGGGGAACTCTAAAACAGTAACAAGCAGGGCCCAGGATGTAAAAAATAGAAGCCCTCATCATACACTGTGGTGGGAATATAAATGGTGCAGCTACTCTGGAAAAGTGTCAGGCAGTTCTTCGAAACGCTAAACATCAGCCGAGCGTGGTGGCACACACTTGCAATCCCCGCACTTGGGAGGCTGAGGCAGGAGGATAGCACAGGTTCGAAGCCAGCCTCAGCTGGTTTAAGAGACCCTGTTTCCAAATAAAATATAAAATAGGTCTGGGAATATAGCCCGGAGGTAGAAGGCCCCTGGGTTCCATCCCCAGTACCACCAAAAATAAACAAACAAACAAACAAACAAACAAATAAATAAAATGCTAAACATGGAACTACCATATAACCCAGCAACTCCATTCCTAGGTATCTATTTCAAGGGCAGCAGAAATACATGTCATCAAAAATCCTGTATGTGAATGTTCCTGGCAGCATTATTCAGAACAGCCAAAAAGTAGAAACAACCCACATATCCATCAACCGATGAACAGATAAAGAAAATGTGGTACATCTCTATAGCGGCATACTATTCAGGAATGTAAAAGAAATACTCATACATGTGACAACACGAAGCACGCTGAAGACATGCCGACTGAAAGGCTACATGTCATAGAACTGCATTTGTGTGAGGTCCACAGAGAGATCAAGGAGACCCGGGGCTGCCTGGAGCTGGGGTAAGAGGTGACTGCCAACAGGGACAGAGTTTCTCTCAGGGCTGACGAAAGTCTTCTGAAATTACACAGTGGTTGCACAACTTTGTAGACACTAAAAACTACTGAAAATTTTATTTTTGGTACTGGGATTGTACCCAGGGGTATTCTACCTCTGACTATACCCCCAGCCCTTTAAAATTTTTATTTTGAACAGAGTCTTGCTAAGTTGCTAAGGCTGACCTCAAATGTGTGCTCTTCCTGTCTCAGCCTTCCAGGTACTGGGATTATAGGTATGCTCAACCACTCCAGCAGAAAACTGAATTTTATTTCTTTTTTTGTGTGTGTGGCACTACGGAGGAAACCCCGGGGGCATTCTACCTCTGCACTACATCCCAGTCCCATTTTTTATTATTTATTTGGAAACAGTGTCTCACTAAGTTGTGGAGGGCCTCACTAAGTAGCTGAGCCTGGCTGTGAACCTGTGATCCTCCTGTCTCAACCTCCCAAGTACTGGGATTACAGGTGTGCACCACTATGCCTTGCAGAACACCAAACTTTATATTTTAAAAGGGGTGAACTACATGGCATAGAAATCATATTTCAGTTTTTAAAAAAATCCAGCCCTCACACATTAATCTTGTCTCCTAATATCTTCTAGTTAATAGGACAACGGTCCCCTTTCTTAGCCTCCTGCTTCCACCTCCAGATTTATGGATTCACTACCTCAGTATGTAAAAGAATGTGGGCTCCAAGGTAATTCTGCCTGCCTTTCAGTTCCTGCATGTGACTTCCTGCAAGCTCACTTAAATTCTTTAAGACAAGTTTCTTTGTGTGTAAAGTAGATGTACTCTACCCGCCATGCCGGGGTGCTATGCGGACGAAGTTAGTTAATGAGTATAAAAGGCTTAGCGACAGCACTTGGGGCAAAGTAAATAATCCATGTGAACAGTGATATATTCTTGCCACAAATTCCTGAGTGCTGCTGTGCTGACACTACGCTCTGTGTACTTGGCCTTCGATCCTGGAGGGTGGAGGGTGTCCATACGCATGGACAATGGCGTGACTGTGATGGGAGGGGAATCCACACAGATGGGGGCCCTGAGTCAACAGAAGCCCAACTTGAGCTGGCTGCAGAATGGTCACTCTCAGTCTTACCTTTCCACTGCAGTTCTAAGGGGCACGAAATTCCAAACAGCGGACAGGCATGAAATCCCTACCTGACACGGGTGCCTGGGGTTTGGCAGGCTCATGTGTGTGTCAATATTACCTGTAGCCCAGGTCGAGCGCCGGACGTGGCAAACAGCAGGCTGCTGGCTGGGCGTGGGGGATGGTGTCAAAGGCCTTGGGTCATGGGTCGTTTTAGGAGAAAACCCAGGACTGCCAAGTTGGAAAGAGGGGAGTGCCAGGAGAATGAATCCCAGCTCCGAGGAGTCCAGCCTCCACTGCTGTGCCTCCTAAGACAACTCCTCCTCTTATCCCGAGCAGCGTCCCTGCTGTAAATGTGAGTGAAGCTTTCTCTAGTCTTTGAACTGGGATGTGAATACCTTGAAACCATCACTGCAGAAAAACCTCAGAGGAGCACACCAACAGTTAAGAAGGAACAACTTTTACTAAATTGTCTTGTTGAGGGCAGAATTGTGTCCCCTTCATTCATATATTGAAGTCTTAACCCCCAGGACCTCAGTGTGGTCTTTAAGAGGCAATTAAGGTAAAATGAGATTGTTAGGTTAGTCCAATACCAGTATGACTGGTGTCCTTAAAAAGAGGAAGTTTGGACACATACAAGTAGAGGAAAGATCATTTGAGGACACAGAGAGAGGAAAGTCACTTATGAGCCAGGGAGAGGGGCATCAGAAAACCAAACCTGCTGGTATCTGAAACTTGGATTTTGAGCCTCCTGAACCATGTAACAGTACATTTCTGTTGTTTAAACCACCCAGTCTGTGGGACTTTCTTAAGGAAACCCTAGCAAATTAAGACGCATCTCATCTGCAGGAACAACCTCGCGTCCTTCTCAGAATTCAAGGGTACTTGGTAGGAACAGTAGCCGTTTTCCTTGTTAGTGGAAAAAGCCTCAGGGTTGGAAGGAAATTCTGTGATTTGGAGGAAATACATACATTTAATTATCCACCAATCAAAATACCATAACTGCTTTTATGAACACAAATAATATATTTAAAATAAGGGGTTGGTTATGAGCTGGACACTGTGGTATATGCTTGTAATCCCAATATTTGGGAGTCTGAGATAGAAGGATTGCAGGTTTAAGACCAGCTTCAGCAACTTAGTGAGATCCTGTTTCAAAACAAAAAATAAAAAGGGCTGAGGGGTATAGCTTGGAACCTTGGGTTCAATCCTCAGTGCCCCCCGCAAAATAAATGAGTTATGGATGATCTTAGAGTCTTGTCTCTCACTTATCATCCATTCTATTTCTGTCTTGTGTTGGTTGACTAATAATAAGAAATTCCTGATTTTCACAGACAAGTGGTTGTAAACGGTAAAATTTTGAACCATCATCTTATAAGCCTCAGATGCTCTTCAATTAAGTTTACCTCAAAAGGAAGGAGGGGGGAGGAAAAAGGGAGATGGGGAAGAGGAGGCCAACCACGTAGTGTTACTATGACTCTCACTATCATGTACTGTTACAACACACCAAGAAAAAATAAAAAAAAATTTACCCTAAAGTTTGAAAGGTAAAACAGCTTTCATGTCTAAGGCGAAACTCTTAACACTATCTAACAACTACTTATGTTTTCCTTATACATGTGGAGGCATGAAAACTGACATAGCACACAGTTCTGAACCATGCCCCAACAGCCTTGTAACTGAATTCGGCACATGTGCACTGCAGTCTCACGTGCAGTTTCACATGTATGGACAGGACATGGCTTCAACATTTCACAAAATCAAACTTTAAAATTTAGGCTGAGCTGAGCGTGGTGGCGCACGCTTGTAATCCCCGCGCTTGGGAGGTGGAGACAGGAGGATCGCGCTGGTTAGAAGCCAGCCTCGGTGGCTTAAGAGACCCTGTTTCCAAATAAAAATATATAAAAAAATAGGTCTGGGAGTGTATCCCAGAGGTAGAAGGGTTTCCAGGAACCCCAGTACCACCAATAAATAAATAAATAAACAAACAAATAAATAAAAATTCAATTTAGAACAGTTTGTGTGTTGGGGGGGTGTCTAGGAATGGAACCCAGGGGCATTTGACCTCCGAGCTATAACCCCTACCCTATTTTTTATTCTTCATTTTGAGACCGGGTCTCAATGAGCTGCAAAGAGCCTCACTAAGTAGCCGAGGCTGTCCGTGAACCATGATCCTCTGGTCTCAGCCTCATGAATGCTGGGAGTACAAGCGTGTGCCACCACGCCCAGCTAATTCAGAACATTTTAAAAAGACAGCATGGGATTGAAAACTTGGAAGTTTTTGTTTTTGTTTTGTTTTTTTTTTTGCAGTCCTGGGATGAAACCCCAAGGACATTCTATCTCTGAGCTACATCCCCAGCCCAGCCCTATTTTTTTAGTCATTTTCATTTTGAAACAGGATCTCACTGAGTTGCAAAGGGTCTCACTAAGTAGCTGAGGCTGTCTGTGAACCATAATCCTCTAGTCTCTGCCTCCTGAGTGCCGGGATAACAAGCATGTATCACCATGCCCGGCGGAAAGGTTTCTTATGGACTATCTAATGCAGTCCCTTTCCTTAGAATGGATTCACATTATTCATGAGCCTTGTAAACAGTTCATTTATGTCACTAAAGAAAACACTTGGCAGTCCAGCTGTAAAGTCAAAATAAAAGCTAATTATTATTTCACCATTTTTATTTCTAAAAGTTGAAAAAGATTTCTTGATGTTATAACCAATTAAATTTTGGGGTGTATGTGTGGTATTAGGGACAGAATCCAGGGGCATTCTATGTCTGAGCTACACCCCAAGCCCTATTTTATTATTTTTATTTTGAAACAGGGTCTCAGTAAGTTACAGAGGGCCTAAATTGCTGAGGCTGGCTGCAAAAATGAGATCCTCCTGTCTCAGCCTTCCAAGTACAAGTGTGTGCTGCCATCCCAGCTAACCAGTTTGAACCAATCTTTTAGAGAAATAATGCTGGGTCAATAACAACTTGCAGTTACTGCCAGGGATCTGCAATATACATATACGGCAACTACTATATCTAGAGTACATTAGCAACTTAAGCATAGTTACTAGTGTTTTTAAAAACAAAGCCAGGCATGGTGGCGCACGCTTGTAATCCCAGTGCTTAGGAGGCTGAGACAGGAGACTCGCACAGGTTCAAAGCCAGCCTCAGCTACTTAGTGAGGCTCTCAGCAACTTAGTGAGATCCTGTTTCCAAACAGAGTATAAAATAGGTCTGGAAGTATAGTCCGGAGGTAGAAAAGCCCCTGGGTTCCATCCCTAGTACCATAAAAGATTAAATTAAATTAAATTAAAATAAAATATAAAATAAAATAAAGACATAATACTTTCCTAAGCACCTTCTACTAAGGCACCCACCAGAATGTCCCCTTCCCTTTGTACACTCTGCAGGACATCAGTGGCCCAGGGAGTCCTCCTGGATGGGTCAGTTATGCGCAGTGGCACTGTGCTCATCTGGGCATGCTCACACTCAGGACTCTACTGTTACTGTTAGGGAGGGTAATGGCTGAAGGACTCCAGTGGGTTAAGAGAGCATCTAATCCAGGATGCAGGCTGGGGAGAGGAGGGAGATGCAAACATGCAGAAAAGCATCGCTAAACTCAGAGTCGCTTTCCATCACCAAACTTTGGAGACTAACTGCTTGAATTGCAAACTAGGCTCCACCGTGTAAAGACTGCATGGCCTGGGTAAAGTTCCTCTGCTTCCCCAAGCCATCCCTTGTGTGTGTGTAAGACAAGGGCAATGACGATGCCGCAGGAGAAGCTGCTTAGCCTGAGCCTCAGCAATTGTCAGTGCGATTAGGGTTGTTATAGTCTTAGCACACTGACTACTACCAAGTAGACATTAAAAGTCCAACACTCTCCGGATGGGGAGTGGGATACACGTGAAGTATTTTTCTGTTTAAAATAAAACCTCCAATTTTAAATGGCTAGGGATTACTTTGTAAAAAGGAAAAAAGGAAAAAGGAAAACTGACCAGTAAAATGACACCATGATTTGAAGCTGACGAGGCCGCTTACCCAGAAAGAGGAAGGAGCCCAAGTCCACAACCCAAAGTCAAAGTCCAAGACCTAAAGCCACTACTTTAAGGCTACCTAAGCTTTGACGTTTTCCCTCCTCCAAGAAAGCAGTCAGTCAACTGTTAAAAAAAAAAAAAAGGAATATAAGTCAGACTGAATTTGCCAAATGGAGAATACATTCTGGAGAAGATTTCCTTGAACAGGACATTAGGACATTTCATCTATATCTATCTATCTATCTATCTATCTATCCTCCCCCCTTTGGTCATACTGGGGATGGAACCCTTCTACTTCTGGGCTACACTCCCAGACCTATTTTTTATATTTTATTTGGCAACAGGGTCTCTTAAGCCAGCCAAACTGGCTTCGAATCTGTGCGATCCTCCTGTCTCTGTCTCCCTAGCGCAGGGATTACAAGCGTGCGCCATCACGCCCGGCTCATCAATATTAAAAAAAAAAAAAAAAAAAAAAAAACAGTCCACCTGAGACCTCCCTCTTTAAAAGACACCATGGTTTTATTTAGCACAAGCTGGGAAGGACTAAATACTTATTTGACCGTCCAGTTTAGGATTGAACAGATAAGATTGCAGATCCAGGGGGCAGCTGAACACAGGAGACTTTAAGTGTGGCAAGGGGAACAGTGTTCCCTTCGTGTGGAGATCATACAGCCTTTAGATAGAACCACTGAAGGCCCAGCTTAACAGCTTAAATAGGTAATGGCTGAACTAAAACAGAATTCTCAGGAAACAAGGATCTTGTTGGAACAACCAGCAACAAATCAACATTATCAACAAATCAACATGGCCAGTAAAGCCAATCCACGGTTTCTTTATACAGAGATTTGAAGGAAGAATTCCAGATCTCTGTTTATGAGGCTTACTCTGAGGACACCTCCAGAGTTCCCAGCCCCTGGAGTCCAGTGTATTTGGGAGCTGTCCATTAAACCACTGTAGTAAGTGCTGTGGCCTCGAACCAGTCTTGTGTCCAGTCAAACGAAGTAGGGACAATGAGCTGCTGAGATCCCTGAATACTCATTGAAGACCGGCAGCCTGTTGTGGAGCCAGGCATTTTGTGGGTGTAGCATTTCCACCTGGCTGCCCATGACAACACACAGACCAGTATGTCTTTGATGAGTGAATCCAAGTTTAGTGAAATGTATCATTGTACTTGTTATTGATAGAAATAATTATTAGGGAATTCTGGAGTAAGATCCTTGCATCATAGATTCGGTGTTTGTACACTGTTGTGCTCTTTGCTGAATACGGTAGATTAAAGACCTGAGGGAGGGCCCAGCATGGACCTCCCACTGCTCAGCTCAGCCGAATGTGTGTGTGTGTGTGTGTGTGTGTGTGTGTGTGTGCGCGCGCGCGCGTGGTTTGTGTGGTGGAGAGCAGCTGTTGACGTTCAGCCAGACCATCTCCTCACTTGCCTCTCAAACCCCACCCCCTTCTAGGCTAGCTCCCTGCCAACTCGGTTCTCAGCCTTCGTCCCCCTCCAAGGCTGAGGCATCCACATACCTGCGGAGCAAAACAGACTAGTATCAATATCTGTGCTCTCAGGCCCCTTAACAAGATCCACTTCCTTCCTCATACCAAGCATCGCATCACCCTGTTGAGTGTCTCTGAATGCACATCTGCCTTCAAGACTTTGAGTCCCCCGATCACAGGGCGGGGTTTCCCTGTGTCCCTGACCTCATCAGGCAGGAAGCACAACATAGATGCTCAGCCAATAGGGAACTAAACTGCCATCTTCTAATGGAAAGATACCTACGGTCCCCAAGCATGCTCTCGTTCCACATGCTAGTGATGCCAAAAGCATACGTAGCCTTGTCAGATGCCCCTCTGCAGAGGATGGGCCCGGACTCTGACTCCACCTGCCATGGGTCTGAGGCACCATGCTGTCCTGCACAGCAGTCACAGAGGGGAGGCATGGACTCAGCCAGCTTTGTCCTGATGACAGGGAGCAGAAATATGTGAGTCAGCCCGGGGTTTCTTGAACACCTCTGAGCCTGTCTTCTAGGAATCTCAGAGCATTTCAAAAAAAACTACCTGCTTAATTCTCACACCATCCCAAACTTAGGCAAATCTTTCCAGTTTTTACCTCTAGAAAGGTCCCTCATCTCACCCACTTCCCTCTCTCCCTGGTCACTGCTCCTGAATCCCACAATGACCTGTTCACTCATTTTCCAGGACCTGTTCCACGTGGGCCTGAGAGGCTAGAACCACTGGGCAAGAACAGGTCTGGCCTGCCTCCCTCTGCACCCCTCAACTGGCACTCGGGGAACTGTGGCCTCTGTTGGGTCCCTCTGTGGCACATAATTCCCACAACTTCCTCCTCTCACCCAGCTCCTTCTCCTCCAGGCACTCAGCTGAGGCCTTCCCTGCCCCCCTATCTATCTGAACAGGTATCTCTTCAACTCTCCTCAACCAGCCTTGGCATTTGCATTTACCTGGAGTGACTGATCTGTGTGCTAACCTGTGGGTCCCCTACCTAGACCAGAAACTCCCCGGAAGCTGCTTATCTTCATCTCCACAGTATGATCAGAGCCTGACACAGAACCTGGTAAGGAAATCTCCTGACCTTGAATGAATGGATGGAGGGATGGAGGGATGGATGGAGGGAGGGATGGATGGATGGATTAATTAAGAAACTGATATCCCCTGGGAGAAACAACACTAGCAAACTCCCACCAAGATTTGAAGTCAGACCCCACACAGGACTGATCTTGTCAAAAAACAAAAAGTGGTCCCTTTCCCTTTTGTGAAATAAACCTGAGCAGCAGCGCCTACACCAGGACTTGACCTCACTCATGCAGTCCACCTTTCTCTCTGGAAATGACCCAGAATTTCTTTGGCTCAGAAAACCGGAACTCCACCTTGGAGTCAGGCCCAAGGCTGCAGACTCACAGTTGAGAGCTGGGTGGAGGGGCCTTGACCACCTCTGTATTTGCTCTGTGCCTGGCCACAAGCCCTGTCCTTCACAGGAACAAAAACAGGAAGGGAACAGAGGTCTCCAGAGGCCCGAGACAGTCCCAGTATCTGGATAAAGCCCTCCTTCCCCTAAGACCCTGATACCTGGCCAATCTAAGACCCAAGACAGGGAGGAAACAGTGGGCATGCTGTGGGTGGGCCCGGGTCAGAGGCAGGACATGGAGGACAAGGAGCTTGGGAAAAGACACACACAGTCTTGGCTTTGAAATCAGACAAATGCCTGGCCCGAAACCTAGACCCACATTTCGGAAGGTCACACAGATGCTATTTAGTGTCCCTGAGCCTCAGTTTCCACAGCTATCAAAACAGATTTTACAATTTCTCCTTGAAGAGGATTTTTGGGCATTTTGCCCCCCAGCTGTTCTATCTGGCCGCATATGCCCACCCTTCAGTTCCCAGAATGAGCTTGCTATTCATTTGGGGAAAATAAAACCACATATCAATCATGTTTCATAAATTACTCCCCAGAATCTGGGTTTACCAGACTGTTCTGGGGCTGAGTCACGCAAACTGATCCACATTGACTTAATTCTATTAAGTAACTGGGACAAGCTGATCCCTGAATTTAGCTCATACATGTATACAGCAGGCATTCATACATATTTTTCAAATAATGAACCAAATGACAAGATGGGTTGTTGTCTTTATTTATCCCATGATCGAGTCTGATAGACTAAAACCTCTTTTTCACAGTCAGTGCGGGCTGTCAGGCACTAATCCACCTTGTGCTTTGATAGTGCCGACGCAGCAAGAAATCAGATTTAAACCATTATGAGGCTAACAACTCTGACACAGGAGTTTCCTTCTGATGTAGGCCGTGGGGAAAATGAGCAACTGGGATGTTAAATCTTCTTTCTTTCAGAGATTATCTGTTAGCTCCCCAGTATTTATAAGTTCAGTGACCAAAGGGCCTTTTCAAAAGAGAATGGTTATTCAGAAGAAGAAGAAAAAGAAGAAGAAGAAGAAGAAGAAGAAGAAGAAGAAGAAGAAGAAGAAGAAGAAGAAGAAGAAGAAGAAGAAGAAAAAAAACTAAACAATCTTCATTCTATCCATGGAGTGTCACCGCATTTTGTAAGGATTTTTAGCAAAAGCATTCCTCCTTCAGTCTTGCTCCAGAAACACTGAGCAAGGAAGGACATTGCCTAAGAATGAGGTTTGGCAAACAAAGCTGATGAAACCTGTCAGTTCTGTGCCACCAGAAGGCTCTGTCCCTGAATGCTCCTGGTGACTATCATTTTCTGTCTCTGAGCTGTCCCACCTCAGGCTTCACGTGCAAGACAGCTTCCTGTAGCGTGCACATGCTCCCTCACCAAAGCAGCAGCATCTCTTCGCAAGCAAGGACTCCAACCGCCCAACTCCCACCCCACATGGTACCCTGAGCCCAAGAGCACACCTACTAAAGCAAAGCTGCAGGAAGGAAAGCCAGGAGCCAGCTGTTCCCTTTGAGACACTGCCCCAAGGTTACTTTAAAATGCCTTTAGTGGACTTAACTCAAGACACTGTGACTGGTACACGTTTGGCAAAGGCACTTGATTCAGCAGAGTGTGGGCTGCCTGACAGAGGGGCAGTGTAAGGTCAGAGGGCGCTCCTACAGTCAGAAGGTCTGAGTCCTCACTGTAGCTGAGTGCCCAGTGGGCGTGTCTCAGAGGCAGGTCATTTCACTTCTGTCTCAGTTTCCTCACCAAAGATGGAGAATCATTAATAAAACGCAAGTCCTACTTCTTGGAGTTACTGGGGAAATAAAGTGAATGTGCAAACTGTTAGAAAATAAAAAGACATATGCAAAAGTCCGGGAGCTTTTCTATGAAAATGAGAACCACCCATCCTTGTTTATATTAAGTGGGTTTCCTCTTACTAATAAAAGGCATGACTCAAATGTAAGAGACTTCTGTGAATCAGGTTGGACACGCAGCTCTTGGAGAATGAGCCTCTGTCTCACTGAGGACCTGAGATCCACTCTGACGGCCTTCCGTATCTCAGGACAGCCATGCAGGCCAGTGCACCCATCCTGGCTCTGCAGATCAGGCCTGTGCCTATTCCTGTTTACCAGACCACTAGCAATATGCTAGGTGTGTCCAGAACACTGAATACATTGTGACCAGCTAAAAGTAACCAATTACACAGGACAAGAGCTGTGGCCAAGTGTGAGAAGGTGATGGGGGTGGCGGTTATCTCCCATGGCTCACATGGGCACTGGATTTGGGTGAGCTTCTCCTGCACTCTCGCCTGAAGACAGCAGTTAAATGACTTCAGCACATCAACATCCCTTTAGGAAATTCAAAGAAACACACAAACATCCTATCAACTTCACAGTGGACAGGAGTTGCTAGTACCCCGCCAAGGCGCCGCTGTATCTCCTAGTGGTCCCATCGCCAGCTGCGCCAGATTCTGAGTAGCTGGGACACAGGCGTGTGCACCACAATGCTTCTCTCCCTCCCATCCCCTTCCTTCACACTCATACGTCCTCGAGTTTTAATATGCTCCTCAAACCCTGGCCAGAAAGAACCCGTGGGATTGCATAACTACAGGGATGGCTGGAGCAATCAAAGAGAAAAAAATCATACCTGGAAAGCTCTGCATAAAAATCACTGGCCTTGCCAGAAAAGGCAGTACAGGGAGAGGGCCTTTGAAGAGAGCCCCAGAGGATGGTGATTCCCTACTCCTGGCAATGGCTCTCAAAGTCTAGTGTGCAGCAGAGGCACCTGGAGCATGTGTTAAACTCAGAAGTCCAGGGTTTCTGAGTCATTAGCTGATGATGCTGGTGCATGAGCTATACCTGAGAAAACACTCACAAAATAAATGTGCAAGGGCTTCTCAGGCTGTCACTCTCAGCGGGCAACTTCAGATCCTGATTCATACCCCCTTAGCCCTGAACTGAGCCATAAGAAAACTACTAGGAATTAGGCGGCTGTGTCCCTTAAATACCCTCCCTTCCTCTTTTTCCATTCATCCACCATGGTGCTGTGGATGAGAACCATTACAGAACTATTCCTGAGAAGTATTTCTCCCTGTGCACAGGGTAATTTTGCAAATAGAGTGAGTTAGGATGCCAAACATGGGACACAGCACAGCAAGAAGAGAGCTCAGGGGCTCCCCTGCCCAGTTCTCTGACCCAGTGTGCAGTACTCTCCTTCACGACCAGAGCGTGCCACTGGGAAACGTGTGACCTGCTTTTCTCCTCACTAATTTGTTCTGGTGATCTACCACAATGCACTGTGATTTCCCACCGAGAGCTTATTTCATGTCACCAAACTGCCACCCCAGCCAGACTCACCAATCACCCGGTGCAAAGGAAGGCAGCTCACTGCCACGGACTGCACCTTTGGAAGGCCGCAGGGCAAAGTCCCTCCAGACCAGGATCAGAGCACTGCTGACCTGGGAGGGACCCACCGTAAAGACCTCTTTTCATCCCTGAGCTGATCACATTATGACGCACACTATTTTACTAACAGCGGGAGCTCCTGCCACGATATACTGTTTTGCTTTATGGGGAGTTAGCGGAAGTTCCTACAGAGAGCTATGTTGTGAATGATGTAAACACTCTGATAGCCTATCTTGTGAGTTCAAATAAAGAAACCTGGCCAATGTATTCTCTCTCTCTCTCTCTCTCTCTCTCTCTCTCTCTCTCTCTCACACACACACACACACACACACACACACACACACCATTTTGGCCTTTTCTGCCTATCAGACAAGAGAAGTAACATGCTGAAAACCAACTTAGGTTAAATATAGAAAAAGAATGAAGAGTGATTCACTCACAGCATTTTGGTAAATACAGACAGTGCATGTGTTTGCAAATACCTGGTCTTTTGGATGATTTTGTGCACACAAACAGACATATGTGATGGAACACATGTGACTTTCCTCCCATTGATTAAAAACAATCCAATTAGTTCTTTCTCATATATAAAACTGTACAACAATTCCCAGGTTGAATGTCTGCTTTGGTGTAAACCCAATGAAGTTTTTGTGAGTCAAATGACCTTCTCCAAAGCCATACCAGCTACACTCTCTCCACACATCAGGAATCCATCTGATAGGCCATACTCAAGACGTGAGCCACAAAAGCAAACAGAAGACTCTGGAGCAGAAAGAGAGCCTAGCTCCAGGTCACAGCACTAGCCAGGGCCTCTAGAACACTGATTCAATACTCTTGCTCCTCCCGACTCTCCAAAAGTCCATTCTTTTGCATTCCCAGAGGGGGTGACCAAAGCTGCCCGCCTCCGGGGAGTCCTGTCCTCACCTGTTTTCCAGAAGTGTCATGCACACCACCTCTCGCACCCCGGGATTGTTGGCCTTCTCCACCGAGCAGCCCTGCAAGTTCCAGGTGGCCAGCCTCAGCACCGGCCGCCCATCCCTGGTACCTCCAAAGGCCTCCACCGAGGGCCGGGTGGAGATGATCTGCGTGGGGCCCCCTGGCGGCAGGTCCAAGTCCTCGCTCTGCAGGCTCAGCGAGGTGGGGCTTGGGTGAGGCTTGGCAGTGAAGGTCAAGCCCCCATTGGTGTGGGTGGAAGGTGGCCTGGATCTCTCTGCGAACACTTGGTGCCGGATCTTATCCAGGAAGGCAGCATTGATACCATCCATTCTCACCAGGTCCTCCACGCTGCGGAAGGGCCCATGTTCCCGGCGGTAGTCCACGATGCCCAGGGCCATCTTCTCGGTGAGGCCTCGCACACTCATGAGCTGAGCCGGGGTGGCAGTGTTGATGTTGACGCGCGGTGTGAGAGGCACAGTGGTGGCCAGGTGGTGAGGCTGCTGCTCGGCCAACAGGTCCCGCCGCAGGGAGCTGGGGGAGTGCTGCGCGGAGCTGCCCTTGCTGCTCACGCAGATCTCGAACTTGACCTGTTCCAGTTTGGTAGCACCCACGCCACTGACCAGAGCCAGGTCCTCCACCTTCTTGAAGCCGCCGATGTACTCTCGGTACTCCACGATGCTTCGTGCCACAGGACGCGTCACCCCAGGCAAAGTCATCAGCTCCTCCTCGGTGGCAGTGTTGATGTTGAGCCGCTCCTGATTCACCAGGATGTTGCTGAAGTTACAGGCTGCGCTGAACTTGCGGTTATGGGACAGGTCCGAGGGGTCCCTGGGGATGGAGCGGTGGCAGCCCAGGGTGCTCCCCATGGCCAGACCAGATCAAGGGCCCAGGGAGGCCTCACTGGAGAACCCAGTTGACTTTACCAGCACGGAAGAAAGGAAGGTGAAGGGCTTAGGGGCTGAGGAAGTGGCTGCTGACAAACCCCAGATCTTCCATGCCTAGAGTGTTCAAAATCACCTTTCACCTGGCAACCTAGAAAAGAAATCAATACACGATCGGCTGAATCCATCAGTGTGCCATCAGCACTCCTCACCCCAGGCTGGAGTTCATAACCAGAGTGCAGGGCTGACGGCTGCAGGTGAACTGAAAACGCAGGCCCAGGGAGGCCGGCGCTGTGGGCTTTTCTCAGGATACGGGGAGGTTTTTATGTTATCGCAGCGAGGCTCTAAAAGACTAAATGCCACTTCTCTTGGAAAAGGACCTATCAGCCTCGCACCTCTCTGGCAGCGCTGGGCCACCCTTGTCTGGGCTCAGACAGGAGGGCGCGCGCCCTACTGTGCAGCTGGCACCCAGTGCCACTTGCTACTTGGGGACTCTGCTCGCGGCACGCCGGCGCGGACCCCTGGAAGGGGCACAGGGACCCTCACGCCGCCCGCCGGGGGTCCTGACCTGCGTCCCCCTCTCGGCCGCTCTGCTGGGGTCCGTCCCTCTTCCACCTGCCGCTAGGAAGCCTGAGCCCCGCCGGGGACCGCGCGGGCGCCGACTGCAGCCCCGGCGCCGCGGGTGCGGGCCAGTGGCAGGCCTCGGGGCGCCGTCCGCGCTCTTTCTGCGGGAGAAACTCTCGGCGGCGCTCTCCCGGGCAGACCGAGCCGCAGGCTGCTCGCAGGCGGCGAGACCCGGCCCCCGGGCTGCGGCGCCGCGCCGCGCTGCCGCGATCGCGTTTACCCAGGCAAAAAGTCCTGCACTCAACTCGGGCGCGGGATCGCGAGCGCGCGTCCAGCCCCGGCGCCGGAGACGGCCGCGGAGGCCGCCCGCCGCCCGCGTCAAAGCCCGAGTCCCGGCTGCGCCGCCCGCGCCTCCGCAGCCACGCCTCCGCCCGGCCTCCCTCCCGGGGGCGGGGCCTGCCGCCGGGGGTGGGGCGAGCCCCAGGGCGCGGGGCGGGGCGGGCAGGGGGCGGGGCCTGCCGCCGGGGGTGGGGCGAGCCCCAGGGCGCGGGGCGGGGCCAACCCGCGGCCGGGCGGGGCGGGCAGGGGGCGGGGCCTGCCGCCGGGGGTGGGGCGAGCCCCAGGGCGCGGGGGCGGGGCTTAGGTCCTGGAGGCGGGGTCAACGCCGCAGCCTAGACTAGGGCTTACTGGAGGACAAATTTTGCTATTTCCGAACCAGGCCTCCCTCTCAGGACCAAGTGCTGGTTGTGCCACGCAGAGGTTGTTTAATATCGTAAGAGCCGTGACATCCCCGGCTGCTGCTTATCACTGGCCTTTGGGGCGTGGAGAAGGCTGGGACACGCCCACTGAGGGAAGCGTCCCTTAGTCTGGGCTTTGCTGGATTCTGCAGTATGTTCAAAGAGGCGACTGAATGATATTTTCACTTCTATCCCCACTGAAGGCCTCATTTTCTTTAGCTAGCACATGGCCTTTGCTCTGCTTAGAGAGACGTCCTTCATCAAATACAGCTGGGAAATCACCGCGCTCCTAAGAAGAGGACTCGCACCCTGTCCTGTGTGTTCACATAGGTGTTACGCAGGATTGCTCATCTGCACATTTAAATAAGGATATGTTTCTATAAGTGCTGAAGCTAATCATCGAAGGAAATGCCATTGGAAATGCAGGCTGTATCCCCAAACTCAGAAGAGCTTTCTGGATCACATTGCAAAATGATAATTTAGTTAAATATTAAAGACTCTGCTACATTAGAATGGATACCTAGAGATTTGATTAAATATATCATGCGGAGATATCGTTGAAATCTTTGACCCCGAACATTCAGTGTCCTCCAATTGGAATAGCTCTTACTCAATCCATGTGACCAGTGCTTATCCTCTGAATTCTAGGGGTCCGGTCAGCAAAACAGCACCTCTCAACGAAGGCAGAAGGCACTTCGGATTGAAATGACTGGCAGCCCAGGCCTAGAGAATCCGGTGCCAGCTTCGGAAGCACATTTTCCTTCTGGAGATACTTACTAGTCAGGACCCTAATAATTTCAAGTGAAAGAAACTCATCAGACTAGCTTAGACAAAGAAGGGATTTCCTGGTTTCCCGGAGAAATATTAAGGAGTAGGTCTTAGTTTCAAGAGTGGCTGTATCGACCCGGGTGTGGTGTCGCACGCTTGTAATCCCAGCATTGGGGAGGCTGAGACCATCGCGGTTAGCCGACAGCCTCAGCTACTTAGCAAGGCCCTCTGCAACTTAGTGAGACCCTGTTTCAAAATAAAGAATAAAAAATAGGGGAGGGGGTGTAGCTCGGAGGTCAAATGAATGCCCCTGGGTTCCATCCCCAGACCCGCAAAAAAAAAAAAAAAAAAAAAAAAAAAAAAAAGTGGCTGTATCTAGCTCAGAGTTCTCAGACACTGTCCACCCCCCTCCTCTGCTCCCTTCACTTTTAGACAAGTTATTCCCATATGATGGCAAGAATGCCCACACTTCAGGCTCTCCCAGACCTCTCCCACCCAAGAACTAGGCTACATTTTCTGAAACTCTGCTGTGGTCAGGAAAAAAAATAAGAAAAGTAGAAAACTCCTTTTAGAGGAGAGAATAATCTTTGTTGAGCAGAATGCTTTGATGGAAGACCACAGGTTCAAAGCCAGTCTTAGCAACTTAATAAGACTCTACTTCAAAATTTGAGAAAAAAAGGGTGGGGGGGAGGCTGAGGGTGTAGCTCAGAGGTAGACTGCTCCTAGGCTCAATCCTATAAAAATGTTGAAAAACAACAACAAAACAAACAAACAAACAAACAAACTAAACAAGGAAATGAAGCCGAAGGAGAAAAGGAAAAGGAGAAAGAGAAAAAGTAAAAAAAAAAAATGAAGTGAAGCCAAGAAGTAATGAACTGTGCCTCAAACACACACACACACACACCACACACACACACACACACACACACACACACACAGAAGGCTAACTTTCAAGTGACCATATCAAATGTTAGAGAGGACATAGAGTACCCAGCACAATCAAAATTTTCATTTGTTGTTCGTGGGAGTTTAGAAATCAGTTTGGAAATTTCCTAAAAAGTTAAATGTATACATACAATACCACCCAGCCATTCCACTTTAGGTGTTTATCAGACAGAAAGAAGAGCATGAGCCTTGATGTCTTCTGCAGGTACATTCACAGAAAATTTATTTGTTATACTCAAAAATTAAAAACTCCAAATCCACCAGAAGATACTATCATTGGGATATGGTCTGGGTCTGTCCCATAAAGGCTCATGTGTTGGGAGTTCAGACCTTGGTGTGGTCATGTTGGGAAGAGTGCACCTGAAGACGCAAGGCTGCATGGAAGGTCATTGGGAGCTGCCTTCACGGGTTAGGGTCAGAGTAGTTTCTGTAGGACCTTGTGTTAGTTATCCTGAGTGCACTGTATTAAAAACAGCAAGCCTGGCTCCTTCTCTTCCTCTGGCTCCCAGGCTCATGACATAATTTCTCTCTTCTGCCATGGTGATGCCATCTGCCAGGAGGCCTTCACCACAGACAAGCCAGTGTTGGCACCATGCCTGCAGAACTGTGAGCCAAAAAAGCCTCTTTTTAAATAAATTCTCTGCTTCAAGCATTTTATTACAGTAACCGAAAGACTAACATGTTAAATGAGAGAATAAATTATGGCATAACCATACAAGGGAATGTTGCTTAGCAAGAAAGGTAAGTAAACTATTAATGCAAACACTGCTGAAGAACCTTGAAATGAGTGTATACAGTGAGTGAGAGAACCCAGACAAAAAGAGGGCACTACTTGATCCATATATGAAACCAATATAGAAAACAACCTAACATGTATGTATGGGAGAGCGTGCGCATATCGGAAGTTGCCCGGGGATAGGATGGAGGGAAGAATGGATGAAAAAAGACACAAAGAGTTTTTGAGGATGAGGGTTGATGAAAGTGTTGTCTGAGATGTGGTGGTTTCATGGGCATGCACATATGTTAAATACGTACAGTTTAGTATTCTTCATTTATATCTCAAAAAACTTGGAAGATTTCCAAAAATTTAAAATAACATTAAAGAATGGCTGTTAACAATAAAAAATGAGAGCCGGGCAGGGTGGCGCACACTTGTAATCCCAGTACTTGGGAGGCTGAGACAGGAGGATCGCGCTCAGCTACTGAGTGAGGCTCTCGGCAACTTAGTGAGACCCTGTTTCCAAATAAAATATAAAATAGGTCTGGGAGTATAGCCCAGAGGTAGAAGGCCTCTGGGTTCCACCCCCAGTACCACCAAAATAAATAAATAAATAAATAGATTTTCTGGGGGAGGTGGAGTGGTGATTCAGGATAGGGACTTGGAGGTCAAAGGGGGTGCAGGGGCCCAAAAAGAAATTGTGCTGACAGCTAGTGGAAGAGAAGAGTGGTGAGTGTCACTGAGGCTGAGCTGCAGCCCAGGAAAGGGCCCAGAGGACAGCAAGAGTGCCGCCGTCCAGCAGCCTGCGCCAGCGGCTGCGCGGTGTTCCACGTGATCCCTCCACTCCCCCACACACACTGAGTCTTTAAGAAAATATGTAATGGCCTTGGATGGATGCTACGTAAAGACATATAATAAAGAGAGCCAGAACAGTCCGTTTGGATTAAATATCGTAAGAAAGGAATAAATAAAATGCAGAGGAGGGCAGAAAGACCCAGGAAGCAAGAAATGAGGATGAGAGAGGACTGAGCAAGATGTCTGCCTTGGAAGAATCCCCATCAAGACTGAGAGGTCAGTGGGGCTTCATTATTCAAGGAATGGGGTTTGACCAATTTAAGTTGACTGTCCAAGGATGCTGACATCTGAGTTACGAGAGGGTGTCAGAGGTCATGGATTACATCACTCCAGTCAAATACCACATGCAGGGCCCTCTGCCCTCACAACACAGGTCTTACAGGGGCCTGTCACAAAGGACCAAGGTCATTGGCCTTTTGCTTCTTAGCAGTTTCAGAGGTAAGTGGTGATTCAGGAGGAAGAGAGTGGTAGAAGGCAAGAAGACAGAGCATTTTTCAATTTCCACCTATAGATCTAGGCACTGGAGATTCAGTGATGAGCAGATTCATGATTCTTCTATTTCAAAAGCTTATGCACAAGCAGTAATGAGGAAGGCACGTTAAAATGAAAGGGGTATGACTGTGAATCAAAAGTGAAGCCCAGGCACAGCCCTGGGAGGTCAGAGTTAAGATGCCATTTCAGGGATGAATAGAAATGGCTGAAATGGAGCTCCGGCGCCCAGGCCTTCAGTCTCTGCAGGCAACCTCACTTCCCCAGTCACCAAGGACAGCAGGCACCTGGCAGTGGCCCGGCACCGATGTCTGCATTCTCCACGCTGGACGCCGTCTGGAGCGAGTTTCAGAGCCACAGCAACGTCTCCCGTAGCGCGGCCTCAGCAGCAGATCTGGCCGTCTCTACAGAGGCGATCTCCAGGTTCCCACACTGCTGAGACTCCAAGGCTTTGGCAGTGTTCTTGAGCATTCCGACTCAGAGCCTGCCCCGCTGGGAGTCCAGGCTCCGGTGGCAAGAAGGCCCAGCCACGGACAGTCACCATGGACAGTGCAGCGGGTGCCTGTGGCCTCGGCCTCCACACCGACCCGCAGACTCTCAGCCGATCCCAGCAAGTGCACGGGCTGAGGCCTGCCAGCGCTGCAGTCACACAGGCCTGGCCCCAGCAAGTCCTCCCAGCAAGAAAAGCCGAGCCACAGCTCCCCACGGCCCCATTTCCCTTCGTGACATTGTCGCCTTTCTCCCGGGCTTTGGTTTCTCTCCAGGGATGTGTGCTGTTTTTCAGTTGGGTCACAAGACGATTTTCAAGAATTCAGATCCCTCCCCTCAAAAAGGTGTAGTCGGTGGTCTCGTACTGTAGTAGCAAAAGCGGGGCGTGTTTGCTAAAGAGCTCTCTCACGTCAGCACAATTTCACACACACACACACACACACACACACACACACACACGAAAGAATGGATTAAAAGGGTTAAACATTAAGGGGCATGGTGGCGCACACTTGTAATCCCTGCGCTTGAGAAGTGGAGACAGGAGGATTGCACAAGTTCGAAGCCAGTCTTGCTGGCTTAAGAAACCCTGTTTCCAAACAAAATATATTTTTAAAAAGAGTTTTTGTGTGTGTTTGCATGGTGTGTGTTTGTGAGGTTTTGTTTATTCCTGGGCACCATCCGCCATCCTCAGAGGAGACAGAGAGGGAGGAGCCGGGAGGCCAAGAGCCCACAAACAGTCCCGCCTCAGAAGTCCCTGCAGAGCTCCTGCCCTCTCCTCCTGTCTCCCAGGCAGGCAGCAGCTGCTGGCCAGCCTCACAGCCCAGCCTTTCCCTTGCAGACAGTGCTTCCTGAGGCCATGGTGGCACCCTGCCTGCTCCTAACCTGCAGCCAGCTGAGCAAGCCCCTGACTCCCCACAGGAGGCGCTCTCAGGCAGGTGGCCGCCCCCCAGCAGAGCCCCTGGCTGTCTACTTGCTCACTCCCACTGTGGCCAGCACAAGCCCAGCTCCCACACCATCTGGGGCTCTAGAATCTTCCTGCTCCAGGTAAAGCTGCATGCACCATGGCGTTGCTGCCCACCACCTGAGGGGCTGCCCGGCTCCATGCAGACTCTTTCCGGCTCACCTGAGCACAGGTATCTGCAGTGGGAGATGTGGAACCTCATGGTGCTCTGCTGGCCCTGGCCATGGCCTGAAGGAGGGGCTGGGGTCCACAGGGCAAATTCAGCTGGTCTTGCACCTGCCCGAGCTGCCCAGAGTGGAGGGTGCTTCCCTTGCAGGACCCTTCCTGGAAAGCCTATTCCCTCTGGGCTCCACCCCTGCTGCTGGTGTGGGTGGAGACCTCATGCCTGGGGGCTGTGCTGGGATGGTCTGTGTGCAGGCTGGGAGGGGAGAGGCGAGCCATCTGCTGGGCACCTGGCCTCTGCCCTGCCTCTTGGTTATCCTCAGGCCCTACTTTCCATGTTGCTTCTAAGGCTGTTCTCAGGGAGGAAATGAAGTGGGGTTGTAGGATTCCTGAGCTTGCTGCCTGGGCTTGGCAGGACCCCTGTTCTCTCTTGCAGGGCGGGGAAGGAGCGCAGCTGATGGTGGGCTCGGCTGCACATGGCGCTCCAGGGCGACAGTACCTCCAACTCCAATCTCTGATCTTCCATGGCCCTGGAGCCTTGTTGCTCCAGGAATTGGGTCCAGTTCAGGCTGGTTTTTCTTGCTGGACATGTTCATCCCTGGGTCCTTCAGGTTTCCTCTAAAGAAGGTCTCTGGGTGCAGTGGCGCACACCTGTAATCCCAGTACTTGGAGCCTGTGACAGGAGGATCATAGGTTTGAGAATAGCAGCAATGTAGGGAGACAGACTCTCAGAACCTAGGGAGACTGCATCAAAACAAAAGAATAAAAAAGGCTAGGGTTGAAGCTCAGAGGTATGATGCCCCTGGGTATAATCCCCAGGATCCACCCGCCAAAAAATAAAAGAGCCTCTTCTGGTGTTTCTGAGTATGAGGAAGTTCTTGAGAATGTTTTCAAACTCTCCAGACATACAAGGTCTATTACAAATTGGTGTGATTGCTGGATCATATGGCAAGAGCGTGTTCAGTTTTGTAGGAAACTGGCAAAAGGTCTTCCAACGTGGCTGTACCATGTTGCGTTTCCACAACAGTGAATGAGCGCTCCTTTTCCCCTCCAGTTTGGTCTTATCAGTGTTTTGGTTTGGGGGCATTCGAGTGTTTGGTGGTATCATATCATGCTTTATGTCATAATTCCCCAGTGACATGTGATTTTAGCATTTTTTATGTTGTTTTGCCATTTGTACATCTTCTTCAGTTAACACATCTTGTTGAATTTTTTAATTAGCTGTACACTTTCTTTTTGTTTAAAGAGTTCTCTGTGAATTTTGGATAAAAGCTCTGTGTCATATACGTCTTTTGCGAAGTTTCCTCCAGTCTGTGTCTTGTGTCCTCATTCTCTTGTGTTTTTCAGATAGCAGAACTTTTCGTTTTAATGAAGTTCAGCTTGTTCAGTTTTCTCTTCCACGGATCCTGCCTTTGTACCTTCAAAGACATCACCAAAGCCAAGGTTGTCTAGATCTTCTGTGTATTTTCTCACCCTGTCAGTTTGTTTTACACTGATGTCTGTGATGTATTTTGAGTGTACTTATGAATACTGTAAGTCCTGTGTCTAGATTCTTTTTTTGTTTGGATATTTAGTTATTCTAGCAGAATTTGTTATTGCCTTTGTTCCTTTGTCAAAATCAATTGACTATATTTATGTGGGTCTATTTATGAGCTCTCTACTCCATCCTATTTTTCTATTTGTCCAGTCTTTTTACAAATTTAAATATTTTTAAATTTCAAATTACTTTTTCAAATTACATTGCCAGCATGTAGGAAAGTAATTAACTTTTATATATTTACCTTGTATCTTGCAATATTGTTTACAAGTTCTAGATGTTTTTGGATGATTGTTTTAGATTTTCTACATAGGAAATTATGTCATCTTTGAACAAAAATAATCTTTTTTCTTCCTTTCCAATCTGTATACCTTTTATTTCCTTTTCTTGTCTTAGTGTATTAGCCAGGACATCTAGCAGAATGTTGAAAATGCACAGAGATCTTTTTGCCTTGTTCCTAATGTTAGCAGGAAAGATTCTAGTTTCTCAACATTAAATATTATATTATCAAGCCAGGTGTGGTGGCGCACAGTTGTAATCCCAGCATTCAGTAGGGTGAGACAGGAGGATCAAGGTTTGCGGACAGCCTCAGCTACTTAGGCCCTTTGCAACTCAGTGAGAACCTGTTTCAAAATAAAAAATAAAAAATAGGACTGAAGTGTAGCTTGGAGGTAGAGTACCCCTGGGTTCCAATCTCAGTACCACTCACACAAAAAGATAGTATCTGTGTGATTTTTTAAAATATCCTTTACCAGATTGAGAAATTTCCCCTCTATTCCTAGTTTGCTGAATTTTAATTATGAATAGGTATCAGAGATCATCAAATGTTTTTTTTTAACTATTGATCTGATCCTGTAATTCTTCTCCTTTAGTTTGTTGATGTGATGGATGAAACACATTAATTGATTTTCAAATGTTGAACCAGCCTTGTTCACTTGGAAGTCAATCCCCACTAAGTGATAGTGTATAATTCTTTTTATACATTATTGTATTAGATTTATAACAATATGCTCAGAATATTTGCATCTATCCTTCATTTATTTTCCACTGTTGAGGATCGATCCCAGGGCCTTGTGCATACTAGTAAAGTGCTCTACAACTAAGATAGTCTCTAGCATAACATGATATAGAATCTATGTTCTTGAGAGATATTGGTTTGTAGTTTTCTTTTTGTATTGCCTTTATCTGGCTTTGGTATTAAGCCAATGCTGGTCTCATAAAATTCTCTTTGCTTCTATCGTCTTGAAAAGGATTTAGACAATTTATATAATTTCTTCCTTAAATATTTGGTATAATTTATCAGTGAATCCACATAAAGCTGTTGTTTTCTGTTTTGGAAGATTACTAATTATTGATTCAATTTATTTAATAGTTATAGGCCTATTTAGATTGCCTACTAAATACGTTTTAGTCTTTTTTCAAAATAAAGCCTATTGTAATAGAATAGATCAGTATATTTTCATGATGATGAACTAAATTAAAAAGATTGTGAAACAATTCTCCATTTAGGTACTATTTGCCTGCTTGCAAATGTTCTGGACTGTTTGCCATGGGGCTATGTCTGCTAGTGAAATAAGGCAACCTGTTTTTTTCCCATCAGATACATAAATACCGATCTTCCAGTCTTTTTTACTTGCAAACCTGCATCTGTTTCGGTTTTACATTATGGCTCAACATCAATGCCTAAAATTGAGCTTGACATCAGTTATAAACAGGAACCCTCATTCAGAACTCCCAGAGAACCCAGGAGTCTTCTTTAAAGCTCACAATCTACTATACTGACTGATACATTGTTTCATTTCATGGCTGATAATTGAAGTTCTTTGTCATTTGCCTGACATCAGAAATGCCTTTCCAATTGGCATTTTATTTCTTATGGTGCATTTGGCTGGGGCTCATTGTGGCAAAGCCCCAACATGATGAGGCGACTTCATTCACATACCCAAGTGGAGAGCATTTACCATCAAAGGTCCTGTGTTGCCCCCTCAATCATCATTATTAAAGAAAATAATATTAATGAATCTTTAAAGATGATGTGATTTTACTATCACACTTGGGAAATTGAACTCCCATTTTTTGTATTCATTTCCTATAAAAGGAAACAATTTCATTTAGTTTCAGACTTTCACTTTTTCCAGAACAAGTAAATTCTTTCTTGTTTACTAAATTTGCGGGTTTATTAGATACTCTTCTTGGGGGGGACTTAGTACTTTTTCTTTGGATTCCTTATTAGGAGTCCTCTCTTAACCCCAAATAACCCAGAGGCAGAAAGAGTTGTAAGGCCACTGTTCCTACCTGATGGCAGATGAGAACAGTGACCCTGCACCCTGCACTGCTGGGAGTGTGTGTGTATGGGGGGCTCCTTCAGCTGGACCACAGGCGAGGACAGAGTTCTGGCTGTGGGGTGAGGAGAGGCTTTCAAACACACAGGGATGGTCGGCAGGCTCACCGCCCTGCCTCCCTCTGCACACTAACCTTGCCACTATCTATGCTGTCCTGTGCTCAATCACACAATATCCTTTTCTTTTTTTTATTTTTTATTTTTTATTGGTGCACTGTATTCATACATCATAGTGGGATACACACTTTTGTAGACATACATGCACACATCGCCCAGTCAGCCCCCACCCGATCCCCACCCCATTCTCTCCCCATCCCTCCCTCCCATACTTGGCTTAGTGGTTGACATCTAGTATTATAGCAATTTATCCAAAATTAAAAATGATAATCTCACATAACAGTTTCATTTGTCTGATACCAAGCTTTTGATGACTTAAAGATAACATTCAATATTTCTTTTTACTTTCTTTCTTATCAGAGAATATTTTTTTTCTTTTTTTTTAGGTGAAACTATCATATATTTATATATTTATTTTTCAGGAAAAAAAATCTATCCTAATATGGAAAATGGACTCTAGATACCCAAAACGATCTTGAAAAAGAACAAAGCTAGAAGATATATATTTTCTGATTTCAAACCATATAAAGCTACAATAACTGAAACAGTGTAGTACTATTCTGAAGGCAGATATATAAACCATTGGAGTTAAATAAAAGCCTAGAGCTAAATTCTTCCCTATATTGTCAAGTTATTTTTGACAAGGTTTCCACAAACATTTGGTGGTGGAAATAATAATCTTTTAACTAAATATTGTTGAAACATAATAATTACATGGAAAAGAATAAAGTTGGACCCTTACCTAATCCCATATACAAATATTAACTCAAAATAGATAAAAGACCTAAATATAAATCTTTTTTTTTTTTTTTTTGCGGGTCTGGGGGTGGAACCCAGGGGCATTCGACCTCCGAGCTACACCCCCTGCCCTATTTTTTATTCTTTATTTTGAAACCGGGTCTCACTGAGTTGCAGAGGGCCTCACTAAGTAGCTGAGGCTGTCTGCGAACTGTGATCCTCCGGTCTCAGCCTCCCGAATGCTGGGATTACAAGCGTGCGCCACCATGCCTGGCTCCTAAATATAAATCTTAAGACTATAAACTTTTAGGAGAAAATATGGGTCATAAAACCTCACAACATTGAAATTGGCAGTGATTTCTTGGATATGATTTCAATGGCACAGGCAACAGAAGAGTATACAAACTCCCTAAAAAATAAAAAAAAATTGTATATCCAAAGACAATGTAAACAGAGTTAACAGTTACTAATGGAATGGGATAAAATATTTCCAAATGCTATATCTGAAGGTATATTAATATTCCAACTAGAAATCCTAAAAATTAACAACAATAAAGGCAAACAATACCATTTAGAGATAGGTAAAAGACTAACATAAATAATGAATCTCCACAGATAACCAATCTTAGTTGACTGTTGGATGGAAACTCTTGTTTCTCTGGTTCTGGTGTGTGTTACCTATTTCTTCTTTGTAGTCAATCTCTTTGAGTATTTTCTCTAGTGCTGGTTTTGAAGACATAAATTCCTTCAGTTTCTGTTTGTCATGGAAGCTTCTTATTTCTCCATCTAATTTGATAGAAAGTTTTGCTGGGTAGGAAATTTTTGGCTGGAAGTTGTTTTCTTTCAGAGTTTGGAATATGTTACTCCAAGCCCTTCTGGCTCTCATGACTTGGTTTGGGAAGTCTGGAGTGATTCTAATTGGTTTGCCTCTGAATGTCACTTGGCCCTTTGTTTTTGTTGCCTTTAAGATTCTCTGCTTGGCTTCCACATTGGTCATTTTGACAATTATGTGGCGTGGGGATCCTCTTCTCCGATCCTGTCTAAAGGGAGTTCTATAAGTTTCCCGGACCTGTGCATCAACCTCTTGCTCTATGTTTGGAAAATTTTCTGCTATTACTTCCTTGAAGAGATTGTTGATCCCTTTGGTTTCACTTTCTTTTCCCTCCTCTATTCCAATTATTCTTAGGTTAGCTCTCTTAAAATGGGCCCATATTTCTTCAATGTCAGATTCCTGCTGTCGGATATTTTTTCCTAGATTAGAAACTATGCGTTCATTTTTGGATTGATCATCTTCTAGGAGCGAGATTCTGTTCTCCATGTGGTCTAATCAGTTGTTTGTGCTTTGAATTGAGGCCTTTACTTCATTAATTGCATCCTTTATCTCTTTTTGGCTCTCTCTGAGTTCTTTTCGAAGCACCTCTATTATCTCTACAGTTATTTTCCTGATTTGATCTTCTAGAAATCTCCGATTTTCTGTTTTATCGGGTTCTGATGTTGTGGGGTTGTGGGCATTCATTGCTCCAGTATTATCCCTCTTTCCCATGATTTAGGAAGTTTGTGCCTTCTCTGGGTTCTTCCCTTGGGTCACTATGACTTCACTTAAGGTGTTCTGGATCTCAAGTCTGTAGTATCTCAGACCCCACTACTCCTTTACTGGGTTGTATCGCAGAGTCTCCGACCCAGAGAGTCAATAGAGGCTGCTTTAGACTGTGGGGGGTGCCAGGTTGCACGTTCTCCTATGGTGTGATATCTCTGCCACCGCCCCTCCCCCACTGGATCAAGTCCCAGGGAGTACAGTACTGGGATTTCTCCTCTGTGGCCCGCAATTTGACTCACTGTTCTTGAGTACACAGATGTAGCTGTACTGGATTCGGTGAATTCTCTGCTGCTGCCGCCGGTGGCAATATGGCACCGCTGCTATGCCCTCGGCTGTGAGGCTGGCGTATTTCTTCTTGGTTTTGATTTCCACTCTGAATCCCTGCAGCGTGTTATGAGCTCAGCCACTGGGAGGTTTAGATTTTACCTGCGGCGAGAAATCCTGCCTGGCTGTTCCACAGCGGCTCACCTCGGCTTGCTGTAGCCGTCCGGTGAAGTCGCCGCTGCCGCCGGCAGTATGGCGCTGCTGCCGCGGCCTCGGGCCTGAGGCCTGTGTATCTCCTCTGTGGCTCTGAGCTCTGTTCTCAGTCTGCCTTCTCTCTGGAGCCTGGTGATTTTTTTGTTTCTCTGGTGATGGTGTTTTCTGGCTATGAAAGGTGCTGATTTTGTGGTAATGGAGATTAGTTGTTAGCGGGGCTCTTAAGCCCCACTTTTCTCGGTCGCCATCTTCCCAGAAGTCCAATATCCTTTTCTAATTCACTCATTTTCTTTCCTTTCAATGTTGACATGAGTTTGAGGCCGGCCTCAGAAACTTCATGAGACCTTCAGCAATTTAGCAAGAACCTGTTTCAAAAAAATTTTTTAAAGGGCTGGGAGTATAGCTCAGAGGTGAATGCCCCTGGGTTTAATTCCCAGTACCAAAATAAATGAATAAAGTCATGACATCCCAAAAAGTCTTACAAAGCATGACCTGATGGTGGTAAGGAGGAGGGAATATGGAAGACCCCAGACACAACATCAAATAAACTTGAGCTATTCTGTGAGGAGTCTCCCTTTTCATCTCTCTGTCACTCAATACCCTCTAGGAGAAGCTCTGAGTTCAAGGCCACTGGGACCATAACGTGTTCTCACGTCTCTTAACCTCTCTTCATAGACAAAATGCAGACTTCAGCCTCAGAATCTTGACAGGCACAATCCTCCAGCTGGAGTTCCGGTATAGTGTATTTTGTTGGGGCTTTTGTTTAGCTAATCAAAAGCTTTTGCTATCCCATTTACAGAATATATTCCCATGTACAGATGGTGCTCAGAGAAAGCCATAGACTTTCATAGAAAGAAAGACTGCATTGGGAAGATTTATAGGCAGTGTATCTGAATCATCTCAGGACATAAGAGCTCCAGGACACTGGTCAAATCCTCATGGCCTGAGCCCTTCACAAGGCTAGTTCCATTAAAAACGCAGGGTTCTATCTAATTGTGGAGTCTGCTAAGGCTCATGTCAAGCTTGAGAACCAATGCTCTAAACTGATCTAGAGTCTGAGCATCAGTGTAGCAGCATGTTCTACACCACGGCAGCAAGATCAGCATCTTGGACATGAAGATCCTGATGGCCAAGGCCAACCACAGTGCTAAAATCTCAGCCCAAAGGGTCATAGATCGCATAGCTGAAGGAGATCTGGGAGCAGATTCCAGAATCTTATTTTGTTCATAAGGACATGGTGGCCTTTGAGGGTCCAGTTGTTCCTTGCTGGGAACCACTCCTTAGGGGCCCCCCCAGAGGACTTCTTCCCAGCACTATACTGCCTCTGAGCCGAAAAATAATTCTGAAGAGAACTACAGTCTATGATGAATAAGCCAAAAATACACAAAGTTAGATGAATCCCAAAAGGGGGTAGGAAAAGTTGCAGGGAGTCCAAGAGGCGCCATGGGCATTCCTCACAGTATGTTTCTGTGGTGGGAAAGTGCTAGATTAAACTGACAGAGATGAGTTTTGATGCTGCCGTCTTTAATTTACTAACGCACATAGGGAATCTCCAAGAGGAGGTATAGAGGCTTATCTCTTTTGTTATGTGGAACATTTCATAGGAATTTCCTTCCTTGTGGAAATGGTACGGGGCCTGAGTTAAGTTTTCATTGCTGTGACAAAATACCCAAGATAATCAACTTATGTGAAGGAAAGATTTCTTTTGACTCATTTTCAGAGGTCTCAGCTTCTGGCTTTGGGCCTGTGGTGGCATGGCACATGTGGAAGAGGAGGTCTGTTTACTTCATGGTGACCTAGAAGCAAAAAGAAAGGCTCAGAAGGGGCCAAAAGAGCGTGTCTTCAAGGGCGCACTCTCAATGACCAAACTCCGAATCCATCTAACACCTTCCAATAATGCCATGGGCTGGTGACTTAAGCCTTAACTCACGGGCCTTTGGGAGAAGCTCAAGATCCGAACTACAACAGGGTCACAACCTCTAAAACCTCTGGCCCACTCTATTTCTCTCACCCTACTTTATTTCTCCTAATAGAAACCATTACTTATGTATTTCTTTAGTGCCTGCCTCTTCCTCACTAAAATAGATGCTCCTTGGGAAGAGGTCATTGAACTTCTCTGTTGACTCCCAGCACCTCCAAACATGTCCAACCCTTAATAAACATTTGTGAAAAAGACTGAATAAACAGCTTTTGAAGCCCAAGTCCTACAAGTTACCCAGTAGGACTCCTACCTATGAGTGTAAGCCTGTCACAACCTCAGGCTGAACTGGGGAGTCTGTATATTGCAGGGAACCTGGTGACTTCACTCATGTCAGGCCCTGGCACTAATTAATTCTGTGACCTTGAGCAGGTCAGGTGACTTTCCCATGTGATGAAGTGAGTGAGCTGGATTACAGAATCTCAAACTGTCCTCAGTTATTCCTTGACAAGTGGTTAAATTAAGATATTTGATATAATTGGGGATTTCTCTATTTCTCCTCAGAGTTTTATCAGGTTTTGCTTCTGCTTCTGTTAATCAGGCCTATAAATATTTGAGATTGTTATATCCTCTTGATGAATGGACCATTTTATCGTTATGAAATGACCTCCTTTATCCTTGGTAATATTCCCTGTTCTGAAATCTATATTGTGTGATATTAATATATCCATTCCAGCTTCTTTTAAAATTAATGTTAGCATGGTGACATCCTTCTTTGTCATTTCACTTTAACCTAATTTTGTCTTTTTTTTAAAGCAGAATATAATCCTGCTGTGATGGCTCCCCAAGTTTGTGTGTTAGAAATTGAATCCTCAATGCAACCGTGTTGAGATTAGGATGTCCAAGAAGTAATTGAAAGTATAGACTATAGGAAGAGGTTAATGCTGTTATTAAGGAAGCGGGTTAGTTATCACAGGAGTGGGTTCCTATAAAAGGATGTGTTTGGCTCCTTCATATCTTTCCCCTCACACACACACACACACACACGCACACGCACACGCACACGCACATGCATACACACACACACGCACACACGCACGCACACACACACGCACACACACACGCACATGCACACACACACACACACACGCACATGCACACTCACACCCATCCTTCCTTCCCTTTCTGCCTTTAACCATGGGATAACTCAGCATAAAAGTTGCTCATCAGATCCCTGCTCTGTGCTCCTGGACTTTCCAAGAGCCAAATAAATTTCTGTTCATTTTAATCCACCTCAAGTATTCTGTTATAGCAGCAAGAAACAGCCCAAGAAAAGCTTGCTCTTGTTTTTTTAATCCAATCTCTCAATCTATGCCTCCAAATGGAAGCATTGAAACCATTTAAATTTAATGTGATGATTGATATTGTTAGGTTTAAATTAAACATCTGGCTCTTTGTTTTCTCTTTGTCCCATCTGTTCCTTTTTCTTCTTCTTACTTTGGACTGATTATTATTTCATAATAGCTTTTTGTGAAATATAATTGACAAACTACAAACTTCACCCTCTTACAAATATACAATTTGAGCCGGGCGTGGTGGCGAATGCTTATAATCCCCGCGCTTGGGAGGCGGAGACAGGGGGATCGCGCAGGTTCGAAGCCAGCCTCGCTGGCTTAAGAGACCCTGTTTCCAAATAAAAATATAAAAAGTAGGTCTGGGAGTGTAGCCCGGAGGTAGAAGGGTTTCTAGGAACCCCAGTACCACCAAAAAAAAAAAAAAGAAGTATACAATTCAGTGATTTCGGCATATGCAGAAAATCGTGGAATTATTCCCATCAATTATAAAACATTTTGCTCATTCTTTCAACAAACCTATATGCTTTGGCCATCACCACTGGATCTTCCCATTCTTACCTCTGCCCTGCCGCTTTCCATCTCTATATTTTTCTATTTTTGGATCTTTCACATAAATGGGATAATATAATGTGGGTCAGCACAATGTTTTCAGAGCTCATCCATAGCTTGTGAAAGTACTTCATTCCTTTTTATGGATGAATGCCACTGTACAGTACATGTACAGTTGATGGGCATTTGGCTTGTTTTCACTTTTTATTTAAAATAATGCAATTAATTAATTAATTCAAATCATTTTCATGTACAAATTTTTAGATAGACATATGTTTCATTTATCCTGGCTATATACCTAGGAGTAGAATTGCAGGATCATATGGTAACTACTCTGTGCTTAACTGTTTTGAGGGATTGCCAGGCTATTGCAAAGTGCTACCCCATTCCCTCCAGCAGTGTATGATCTCTCTACATCCTCTCCAACATTTACTAGTCTGTCTTTTTGCCTGTCCATGTGGGTATGAAGTGGTATTTCATCAGGGGTTTGCTTTGCATTTCTCTGATGACTAATGGTGTTGCTCATCTTTTCACATGCTTTCTGGCCATCTGTATATCTTCTTTGGTGGGCAGATGATTTCCATAATTTCATTTATCTCCTTTGTGACTTCTTAGTGGTAACTCTTTGTATCATTGTTTTAGTGGTTATTTGACGGCTTACATCATGTATCTTTAACTTATCACTGTCTACTTGAAGAGATATTATACTGCTATATTATACTGCTCCAAGAACATTAGAAGAGTATACTCCCATGCCGCCATTCTTGGTTTTGTGCCTTTGTTGCCATCTCTCTGATAAATTAGATGCTTTCCTCTGCAGTATACTGGTGCTCTGTTATCCTGAGAGAGTGGGAATTGCCATGGGCAGCTAGAGGAGCGAAAATAAGTGAGTAATGTCTTAGGATTTTGCATTGTTTCTGGAGGGCAGACTGGTCCAGCTGCCAGGATCACCAGAGAGAATATCAAGAGAGCTCTGGACTGAAATGCAGAAGAGAGGAGAGATTCTAGGATGGTAGAGATCCCTTAGGAATCTCCGAGAAAGCTTTGCCAGGTTTCTGATTCTCAAGAATAGATCCCAAAAGGAGAGAGTAGATAGCTGTTGACAGACAGGGCTTACAGGACTGAGCAAAATACAGTGCATGCCACTGGCACTCAAATGTGCTTTTCTTCAACATAGAAGGTATAAAAGGCTGCATTACGTCCTCTAGCTGATATGCTACAGTCCTAATCCCTGGTCCCTGTGAATGTGACCTAAGCTAAGGCCCTTACTTGGCCCTGATCTAATATAACTGGCATCTGCATACAAGGAGGAAGATCTAGACAGACATAGCAGGAAGACACCACATGAAGACGGCAGATGTTGGAGCAATGCTGTCATAAGCCAGGGCATATCTGGGGCTACCAGAACTGGAAGAGAGAGGAAAGCAACTTCCCTCAGAGCCTTGGTGGCCAGTGGCTTTGTGGCACCTCCATGTCGAGCCCACAGAACTGTGGGAGAACCGTTCTGTTGCTTTGGCCACCAGCTTTCAGTGCTCCGCTGAGGCAGTCTGAGCACAGCAGTACAGGAGAACAGAGTCAGGGTCTGGCAGCCCTGAGCACGCTCAGCTTTCTCCATTGGGCAGTGCTCTCCCTGCTCCCTCTTCTCCAGTCAGTTACAATATCTGGTCGTTAGTCAAAGTCACCAACAGTATTTAACATTGTCAGGACAAACCTGCAGGTTGGACCTGCCTCCCATGAATCACACAGGTGAGATAAAGACCTGGTACTATGATGACAACCCAGGGCCTTCTCAGGTGAGAGCTGCCCACTCGGATTCCTTCGCATGCATTTCGGTGGCAGAGTAACTGTGCCTTATCTTTCTTAGTAACAGGAGGTACTACATCACTTCCTGAGATAAGGAGAAGCAACCCTGTAGACTCTGACTCAACCACCATGGTTACTTGCAGGTCACGATAAACAAAAGAGGAAAGTGAACCTCAGACAGCCACGAGAGTGGTGCAGACAGGAAACAGCCAAAGGGAGCCTCCAAGATCACTGAAAATCAAAGGTCCAGAGCAATTAATTACAGGCTAGTAATCAGGAGGCATCCATCCAACTTGTAGATAATCAGATTCTTTAGAGCTATGGCAGTCCTTAGAAGCCATGTGCACCCAAAGAATCTTTCATCTTTCCTGGCCAAAGTCCTGTAGGATGTTTCATGTTTAAAGGACTCTCTGGGCCAGGTGTGGTGGTGCACACTTGTAAACCCAGCATCAGAGGCAGACTGGAGGATCTGGTTCAAGGGCAGCCTCAACTACTTATCAAGGCCTTCCCAACTTAGTGAGACCCTGTTTCAAAAATAAAAAGACTAAAAAAATAAATATGGCTGGGGATGTAGCTTGGAGGTACAATGCCCCTGGGTTCCATCCCCAGTACTTCAATCAGTCAATCAATCAATCAATAACAATGGACTCTCTGAATAATATGGGACATGTTCTGTACTTTCATCTTTCCTGGGGAAGTTCATAAGGGCCATGTTATAGATTCTGAGGTGCTTGGCAGCAAAGATGCACCTTCACCCTTTTTTGGGGTGTGGTGGAGCATGCTTAGACTGTTGATACATTCTAGCCCATTCATTTTGCACACTTTGAGGGTGAGACTCAGACAGATTTGATACTTCTCAAAGGCCTTGTAGGTAGTGACTGAACTTGTGCCTTCAGATTTCAAAAAAGCATTTTTAAATTTTTCTCATTAATTATTATCAGCAAACATTTGAGTGCTACGATGTGATTTGAAAACATAGCCATAAATAAGACCGGCTTTGCCTTCAATGTAATTTCCTATCTCTGGAGAAAATGAATAACAGAACAATAAATAATGAAAACATTGTGGGGGAAAAGGGAAAGAGAGAGTCAGTAACATTGGGACAAATATGGAAACACTCAGACCAGAGGGTGCTGGTGAGCTTACAGGTGTTGTAGAAGCTCCATTGTGGACTCACATCTTCCCCACCCTCTCCTGCTACTGCATATCATGCAGATCTGGAGAAAGCTCGATCAGGGGATCCGCAACGGCGTAGTTCCCCCATGAAGTATGTCTACCATTCCTTTCTTCATAAAATTATTTTAGGATTATTTGGATTAATGTGTAAAATTGGAATTTTATGTATAAACATTATAACTAAAAACTGATGGGCAGCGGCTTGTGAGAGACTCAGACGGCAAAGATTCTTTCCCAAGAATAAAGTTATTTGGTCAAACAAATAGTTCAAACTGACCTTAGTTAGAGCCACTGTATAAGATCAAGGTTTGAGTCAACCTTGTGAAATGAGACAAAATACACTATGATTGCTTAAAAGTCTAGCACCCTTGCCCTAAACTTTATAGAAAATAATAACTTTTACTGTCCTTGGCAATCCTGCTTGCATGACTATGCTCTTGCTTTTCTGCCAAAAAATGAAGTATAAAAACTGTAACAAATCCTGAATAAAAGGGAGAAAGATTTGATCTCGTGTGTCATTCTTCTCTCATCGGCCTCGGTTTCCCCCTCATCAACACACGAACCCTGACTCTGCTAGGGCTGGACCCCGGCACTCTGCCTCTACTTTGGACAGCCAGGGCCTGCTGACTGGGCTGCCCCAGGAAGCTGCTCCTAACAGGACAAAGCAGGTTGGTCCTACAGCTCACATGCTTGCTGGGTATTTAAATCGTCCCTGTGCCCCAAATGAGATGGCCAATCTGATTTCTTCAAAATTTGAACTGGAGGCTTCACAGAGAAGCAGATGGCGAGAAGTCTGAAGAGAGGAGAAGGTCTAAGGAGGAAGAAGGGTGTCATGGAGGCCCTGAGCAAGCTGGAGAGGCAAGAAGTGAGTGAGCAGAAGCTGGGAGGTAGAGAGAGGACAGTAAAGGAGGAGAGAGGCTTACGGATGCCCACGAGAGTCCCCCATGCTCTACCTCCTCTGTACCCCCACTCCTGGGAAACCTGGTTCCATTGTGGCTCCTTGTGATGCACTGCAGAGAGGCCCACCATCTGTACTTCACACTTCTCCCTCCCGCAGCTCCTTGCAGCCACCAGGCCATTTTCTGTTTCTACAAACTTGATTATTACCTCATATAAGTGGAATTATACAGTCTCTGTCGTCGTCGTCGTCGTTGTCCTCCTCCTCCTCCTCCTCCTCCTCCTCCTCCTCCTCCTCCTCCTCCTCCTCCTCCTCCTCCTTTCAGTGCTGGAGATCAAACCTGGTAGCCCTTATATAGGCAAGTGCTCTATCACTTGCTATACCCTCAGCCCAGTATCTCTCTTCGGAACTGGTTTATTTCACTTAGCATATTTTCAAGGTTCATGCACAACTTAGAACCTTTTTAAGGTGAAATAATAATACATTTTGTACAGAGACCACGTTTTGTTTATTCATTTGTCCATTAATAACTACTTGTGAATGATACTATTGTGAATGATGCTGGTATCAATATGGTGTCTAAATATGTCTTTGATCTTGATGGCTCCCTTTGGCTGTTTTCTGTCTGCATATTTGGACACCATGTTTTCTGTCCAAATATGTCCTACTTTTAATTCTTTTGGATATATATGTGCAGAGGTGGGATTGTTGGATTATAAAATAATTTATTTTTGTGTTTGTATTGGTGCATTATAGTCTCACATCATAATATAAATAATGTTGACAATGACATGCACATCTTCTTGGTGCCCCCCTCCCCATTTTCCTCCCTCCCAATATAGAATACCGAGATTGATGTTGGTATATATCCACATGTCTTAGAAAACAGTTTAAGAGTTTTGGCCCCAGCAACTGGAAGTTGGAATTGCTACCTTCTGAGGCCAATAAAATCTGATGTGGAGCTGGTTTTGGGGTGGGGTAGAGCATTTATAGGTTTGATTTTGGAGAGGTGAAGTTTGAAATGCCAGGTTGCAGATTATAGAGGTTTGATCCTCACCTGACCTTCAGATTGGAGCTATGGAATGAGGCAGGTAGGAAGGCCAGAGAGGAAGGTTGTATGTGTTTAGAAATATGCAGATTTCTTCCATGTTTTCCAGTTTATTGGACTATTATATTTCAAAATAGTTTCTAATGATCCTCTTAATTTCCTCACTGTCTGTGGTGATGTCTCCTTTTTCATTTCTAATTTTAATAATTTGAGTTGATATTCTCTCTCTCTCTCTCTCTCTCTCTCTCTCTCTCTCTTTCTCTCTCTCTTTCTCTCTCTCTCTCCTTCCCTCCCTCCCTCCCTCCCTCTTCTTTTTTTATTTTTGGTTAGGTTGTCTTGTCAATCTAGTTAACTTTTTCAAAAAAACAGCTTTTTGATTTGTTAAACCTTTGCATTGTTGACTTTTAATTCTCTATTTCATTTATTTCTTCTCTGATTTTAATTATTTCCTGCCATCTGAGGACTTTAGTATTAGACTGTTCCTGTTTTTCAAGTTCCTTGAGGAATGTCATTAGGTTGTTTATTTGACAATTTTCTTCCTCTTCTCCTTCTTCTCCTTCTCCTTCTCCTTCTCCTTCTTCTTCTTTTGTGGTACTGGGGTTCCTGGAAGCCCTTCTACCTCCCGGCTACACTCCCAGACCTATTTTTTATATTTTTATTTGGAAACAGGGTCTCTTAAGCCAGCACGACTGGCTTCGAACCTGCGTGGTCCTCCTGTCTCTGCCTCCCAAGCACGGGGATTACAAGCATGCACCCCCATGCCTGGCTTTGTTTTTCTTATGTGATCACTCATTGCTATAAATTTTCCTCTTAACACCACCTTCAATGTGTCCTATAGATTTTGGTATGTTGTGTTTCTATTTTCATTTAATTCCAGAATTTTTTTTATTTCTCCCCTTATTTCTGTTCTAATCCATTCTTTGTTCAAGAGTGTATCATTCAATCTCCATGTATTTATGTAATTTATTTTTTTCTTCCTGTTGTTGAGTTCTACTTTCATTCCATTGTGATCTGAAAAGATGTAGGGAATTATATTACATTTTTTGAATTTGCTGTTGCTTCCTTTGTGGCTCAGGATATGGCCTATTCTGGAGAAGGTTCTGTGGACAGCTGAGAAGAGTGTGTATTCAGCTGTTGCTGGTTAAAATATTATGTATATTCTATTAGGTCCATTTTGTTTATAGTGTTCTTTAGGTCTGAAGAGTCTTTACTCAACTTTTGTCTTGAAGATTAATCTAATAGTGTGAATGGTATATTGAAGTCTCCCAATATTTTTTTTTCATGGTATTGGGAGTGAAACCCAGAGGCTTTCTACCTCCGAGCTATACTCCCAGACCTATTTTATATTTTATTTAGAAACAGGGTCTCACTAAGTTGCTGAGAGCCTCACTAAGTAGCTGAGGCTGGCTTTGAACCTGTGTGATCCTCCTGTCTCAGCCTCCCAAGCACAGGGATTACAAGCGTGCGCCACCACGCCCAGCAAAGTCTCCCAATATTTTTCTATTTAGGTCTATTTGAGGCCTGATGTCCCAAAGAGTTTGTTTTACAAATGTGGGTACACTCTCACTCGGGGCATAAATGTTTACTATCATTATATCTTCTTGCTGGATTGTTCCTTCTATTAATAAGAAATGTACTGCTTTATCTCTTCTTATGTGTTTTAGCTTAAAGTCTGTTTTATTAGATATCAGCATTGCTACCCTTGCTTGTTTTCAGTTTCCATTTACATAATATATCTTTTTCCATTCTTTCACCCTTAGCCTATGGATATCTTTGGCTGTAAGGTGAGTTTTTTGCAAGCAGCATATAGTTGAATTATGATTTTTAATCCACATTGCCAGTCTGTGTCTTTTAATTGGGGAGTTAAGCTCTCATGTTTGGTGTTATTACTGAAATATGATTTTTGTTTCCTGTGATTTTGTGTTCTGTATCCTGTTTGGTGTAGTGTTATTTCTTCTTTCCTTATTTGCTCACCTAATGGAGATTTCCTCTTCTCTGATTCTGGAATTTGTTTCTTTTTATGATTTTTCTCTTTAAGTGTTTTTCTCTAGTGCTTCCTTGATGGTCATGATTTTTTAGTATTCTGCTTATCTTGGAATATTTCTATTTCTCCATCAATTTGAAGTGATATTTTTGCTGGATATATCAGTTGTGGTTTGAAGTTGTTTTTTTCCAGGGCCTAGATTGCTTCATACCAGTCCCTCATGGCATTCATGATTTGGGGTGTGAAGTCTGGAGTAATTTTTATTGCTTTACCCCTAAATGTCACTTATTCCTTTGTTCTTGCTGTTTATAAGATTCTTTCTTTGGCCTCTATGTTAATCATTTTGATTATTATATTGGTGTGGGGAGGTCCTTCTTTGATTTTGTCTTAGTGGAGTTCTGTATGTCTACTGTATGTGATTGTCCAAGTTTTTTCATATTTGAAAAATTCTCTGATAATGGATACCCATAGTCTGTGCCTCTAACTCTTCTTTAATGTCTTTTATCTGTAAGTTAAGACATTTCATATTGTCCCATAGTTGTTGGATGTTTAGGTTCTGTTGTTGTAATGTCTTCTGTACACTGTTGACTGTGCTTTCAGTTTTGAATAAACTTTTTTCTAACAGTGATATTCTGTTTCCCATTTCATCTAATCTTCCAGAATTGTTTGCTATTGCGGGCTTCAATTCATTTATTGACTCCTTCATTTCATGCAATGCCTCTTTTTGATTCTTTCTTAAGGTCTCATTTTCTGTACACTTAATGTGAGTCTTTTTATCATATCGAAGATCAGAATTCAGAATTTTCCTCCTTGCATTTTTTGTAGATCAGTATTGATGAGCCCCCTTGTTGAGTTGTGGGAGTTTATTAATTTCTTATTCTCATATCTTCAGAGTTCTCAGGTGTGTGTTTCCAATGTTTTGTCATATTCTTCCTCTTTATGTGTGAGTCCTGTGTTTATTTGCTCTCACTTAATAATAAGGTCTATGTTTGGGTTAAATATTCACCTCTACCAATTTGACTCAAATACTCAAGCTTTTGAGTTTTTTTTTCCCAGAGTCTCTTTAACTAGATATAGTTCTTAGTGCAGGTAAGCAGTAGTCTCTGATTATCTGCAAATCATTGTGCTGCCCTGGCCCAAACTCTACAGGGCCAGAGACTATGATGCTTTATTCAGGGCCTGCAGCCTGCTAGTTGAGACTTCATACATTTCAGAGATCACTGCTGCTCTGCTGATTGTGAGCCCATGATACTGCAGAGTGATGACCTCCAGCATCTGTGACCAGCGGGCTTAGGCTCAGCAAAACCAGCAATTGCTATGTTCCAAAATTACGGTCTGGCCCACTGAACTTTGAGAGCCCCTGTGACACCACTTTAGATCTGCTTGTTATGGTCACATGAGGTACTTTCAGTCACTAGCTTACATGCATGCCAGGTACAAATTCTATTAGCAGAGAGAGTACTGAATTCCAAGCTTTTCGCTGTGATCAAGTGGTGCCATGGCCTCTTGTTACAGTCTGGCTGATATGGTGCCTTTGTCTCACTCCACCCAAGGCCCAAAGTCTGGCAGGAGGAGAGTGCTCATTATAAGCCAGGGGTTTGAGTGGCTCAATTTCTTAGCTCCAGGAACACCACCCCTGATTTGGGCAGCCATTCCCAGGGGCCCTTTCAGGCCTTAGGTGCTGGTGCTTTGCTGTTCCCAGACATGACCAGGCATAAGTTTACTGCTTTTTGAGCCTGCAACTTGGTAGCCTTCACTATATCTCCCTGAAGCCACTAGTTGGCATGCAATGGTGATCTCTACAGTCTATTTCAGCTTTGCAAACTTCAGGCTGTAGTGCCCTTTGTCTCTATGGGCTATTTACTAGTTTAAGTTTCTGCTGTGTCCAATAGTAAGCCCCTAAGGTCCCAGGCCCTACGCAAGTCTGTTTTCTTGCCATGTAAGCCCCTGTGTCTGGGCACAGCCAACTTTACGCACAAGAATGGTTTGTTAACTTATGTTGATGGGTGCTGCTCCAGATCTCTGCTAGAAGAGGTAAGTTAAGCTGCTACTGAGGTGTCTGGCTGAATCATCTATTCTGTTGGGTCCCTGCCTGCCGTGCATAGAGCGGAATGCTGACTGTTTTCACTGATGGTCTATAGTTGTCAACCTCACAGAAACACACAGTTTCTTCCTGGATGTCTCTGGAATTTGCAGTGCCAGCAGCTGCCAGCTCCTCTAGCATAGCCCATCTCAACTGCCACCAGTCTTTGGTATCTGCTTCTCTGGCAGATCTTGCGGAGTGCTTTATTGGTCTCTGCCCTTTATTCTGGTTCTGGTTTTGCTGCTTTTCCACTTTCTTTTTGTTGTTGTTGACTTTTTTTTTTTTTTTACTGCTTTTCTTCCTTTATGGAGAAGCAGTCTTCCCAGTGCTTGAGTTGTAGATCTCAGCACACTAGAGTTTTTCTGTCTCACTCAAAGTTGCCATCTTGAATCCACTGTTTTTGGGCATTGCTCTGGATCTGGATGTGGTGAGCTCAGCCACCACTGCTGCAGGTCAGGTCTGAGCAGGAGGTGCCAACCACTTACAATTCTGATCATCTGCAGCTGCTTACTTTGTTTCAAGTCATTGGCTTTTTTGCTGGAGATCTTTGGCAGTCCCAGCACGGTGAGGCAAGATGGCACTGCTGTGGTTCTTGAAGCCACAGCCATTGGAACTGGGTAGGATATTTTTCTGCTCTCTTTTCTGCCTTCTAGCCTTGTTTCCACTTCCTTTCAATTCTCAGTACTCTGTTCAAAATAATGCTCATTTCTTTCTCTTGTCAAGATGCTGTTCTCATGGCAATAAAGTATGAGTGTCAACAGGACTGATATGAACTGCTTCCCTTGGTTGCCATCTTCCCAGAAGTCTAATAATTCATTTTAAATTGGAGAAACCACAATACTGTTTCCAGAACAGCAGTTGCCGTCTTAAATTCCCATCAACAGTGGACCAGGTTCCAGTTTCTCTACATCCTCACGAACACTCATTATTACTTTTTGCTTTTCTTTTTAGAAGGTAGCAAGAATGCAACTCTTTTAGTAGAAGTTTCTCTTCCCCATATCACTATTATTCTCTCAGCAGAATAGCAGCAGAGAACTGTGATTCTGAACCCAGCATTGGGCAGGGCAGCATTCTTCAAGTTGACTCATTAGCACCTGAAGTCTGCTCATTTCCCTCCACTTGTCCTGAAGTTACCCTAGACTCTGAGGCAGCAACCCTGGAGGCCAAGCCCTGAGTATATCTATGTGGTCCCCTGCTCCCATGATAAATTTTCTGAGTCTCAGGCACCAAAGGGAAGAGAAGTGCAAAAGGACATGAGATATCCTTAAACTCCATCCTCCCCACTCACTCTCTTGGGTCTGAATCTCCTCCCAAGGGCACCTTTCCAGGGCTTTGGCTCTGCTGAGTTGGAGGGTTTCTGATGCTCACAGCCTCTCCCCTCCCCATCTGATCTCTAGAGAAGTGCAAGAAGAAACAGGGGGCTGCTGAGGGGTGAAAAGTGGGCACCCAGGTAAGCCTAAGAAGGTTTTATCCTGGCATGCATCTCTGGGCATACTGCCTTCATTGCAGGGCTCATACCTTTCCAGATAGGATCAGATCAGTCTGACGTACAACACCAGGCACTCACATGAATTTCCTTCTTCACATTTCAAACCAGCTTTCTGGAATGTGAGTCCCATGAAGGCAGTGATAGCCCTACTCTGACCTGTATCCCACTTGGAGTACTTGCTGTGTGTCTGACACAAAAGGCACATTTCTAACCGGATGACATATAGTACTCTGTTAGTACTTTAGAGTGCATGAAAAGCACCGTGCTTCCTTTTCCCTCCTCACCATATATTTTGGTTTGTTTTTAATTGGACCAAGTCCATAGTTCACATTTGGGGTCACTCTTGGTGCCATGCATTCTATAAGTTTGGGTAAATGAATAGTGACATATTTCTGCTAGGGTAGTGTCATGCAGAGTATTTTCACCATCTTAAAAGTTCCTTGTGTTCAGACTCTCAATCCCTTCTCCACTCCCCACATTCCTGGTAGCCACTGATCTTCTGCCTACTCTGTAATTATCTCTCTTCCAGAATATCCTGTGTATTTGGAATCAAACCGTACATAGGCTTTTCAAAGTAGCTTCTTCCACTTAGTAACATGCATTTGAGGCTCCTCCATGTCTTTTAACAGCTTGATAGTTCTTTTTAGCAAAATTAGCACTGAATAATATTCCATTGTCTAAATGTGCTGAAGTTTATCTATTCACCGCCTGAAGTATACCTTGTTTGCTTCCAAGTTTTGGCAACTGTAACTGAAGGCGCTGTGAACATCAGGGTGCAGGTCTTTGTGTGGACATGGGTTTCAACTCCTTTGAGTAACTCTAGGAGTGGGATTGCTGGATCATATGATCGGGAACACAATGTTCAGCATTGTGAGAAACTGTCATTCAAAGGGGCTGTTCCATTTGCCTTCTCTCCAGTGACAAATGAGAGTTACTGTTGCTCCACATCCTTTCCAGTACTTTAGTATTTCGTGTTGTCACTGTTTGGAACTTTAGCTATTCTAATTGGTATGTAGAGGTATCTTGATGCTTTAATTAACAATTCCTGATGACTTGTGCTGTGGTGCACCTTTTCACACACTCACTCACCTCTCTAGATCCTCTCTGAGAGGTTTCCTCTCTTACCTTTTGTCCACTTTTAAACTGGGCCATTTGCTACCATATAGTTAAGTATTAAGAATTCTTCAAGCCGGGTGTGGTGGCGCGCGCTTGTAATCCCAGCATTTGGGAGGCGGAGACCAGAGGATCATGGTTCATGGACAGCCTCAGCTTCTTAGTGAGGCCCTCTGCAACTTAGTGAGACCCTGTTTCAAAATAAAGAATAAAAAATAGGTCAGGGGGTGTAGCTTGGAGGTAGAATGCCCCTGGGTTCCATCTCTAGACCAGCCCCCCCAAAAAAAAATTCGGGACAATATTATTTATTACATATGTCTTTTGTGAATATCTTCTCCTAATCTGTGGCATATTTTCTTGTTCTCTTGCCCCTCCAGTTTTAAAGCATCTTACTGACCAGTGAAAGCTCCCTGTAATGTGGTGAATCTAGTCCAGTAATGCCCATCATCACCTAGCAAGGAGTTTGAATTTTTTCCCTATTTGGGTCCCATCTCAAAGATTCCTGTTTAATTGTTTTGAAGTAGGACCCAGGGATCTGTGCCCTTCAAAGTCTCCCTTGATCACAATGATGGTGAACTACATTAGAAGCCATGGCAATTAAGACAGAATTTGAGACATTGTACAGATTGTGATGCCCAACAGCAGGTGTCCTCTCTGGCCTTCCTACCTGCCTCATTCCATAGCTCCAATCTGAAGGTCAGGTGAGGCTCAAACCTCTATAATCTGCAACCTGGCATCTCAAACTTCACCTCTCCAAAATCAAACCTATAAATGCTCTACCCCACCCCAAAACCAGCTCCACATCAGATTTTATTGGCCTCAGAAGGTAGCAATTCCAACTTCTAGTTGCTGGGGCCAAAACTCTTAATGCCAACCTTAGTTCCTATCTCTCAGACACATCTACTGTATCAGCAATGTCCAGTGGTTCTATCTTTAAAATCAATCCCTCCCCTGTGACAGCCACAGGTCTCCCAGATGCTGCCCTTGTCCCTTCCAGGCTGTTTCCAGTCTAAGCCCGCACTGGTCAGACCACGTCCTCTTCTGGTCATGCTCTCCAGTGGCTCCCATTCACTCACAGTAAATGAAGTCCTTACAGTGACCTCTGAAGTCCCATGCGATCTGCAGGGTCTCTAGTTCCAAACAGCAGCTCTCTGTGCTCATTTCCTGGGTCCGTCCAGCCTTGTGGGCCCCTCCAAGGCCCTGGGATGCACCCGGCCGCAGGGTCTTTGTTTTGCTGTTGTCTTCCGGGAGTCTTCGCCCCAGAGCCACTGGGCTGGCTTCCTTTCCCCTGCGTGCCTCGCAGCCATGCTGCTTAACTTTTCAAACCTCCCACACTCTGTCAGCACTGCTATTATTTTTCTCCTAAGGACTTAGACCTGGTTTTGTAATTCTGGCTGGATTTTTCCACTTGATGTCAGTGCCATAAGGCACTGTTGATTTTCCCTGTTCGCTACGGAGCCTTTGAGCCTTGAACAGGGCCTTAGCAACTAACTCCTCCCTCCCTCTCAGGCTCTCCATCACAACTTAGTAGTCCTCCAGTCAGGGGACATGTCCTTTCAATATTCTTTTCTGTCCATCTTCTCTATTTGCTCTCCACTGCCTACAATTATTTCATAAAGCTCGAGGTCACTCCTTACCTAGTTACTCTTCATAGTTGTCAAAAGCTTCCTTCTAAAAGGCAGATCTGCAGCCATCCCCCAACAACACCCCTTAACTTTTAGGATTGTCCGAACACCCCCAGCTTCCTATATAAAGCCCTGGCTAGGGAGTCCCAGCCTGTCTCTGCAGTCTCGTATCTGGCTCCTGCTCATCTTCATGCACCATCAGCAAGGCTGGGGTTTTTCTTTGCTTGTTTCCCTCCATCACTGATCCAAGTGCTCTGCATTCCTGGGCCTGGTACCCAGTTGGGATTCTGGATATGTTTCCTGGATGAATACATCTCCAGAAATCTGAAAAATGGCTTCACTCTGCATTAATGTTTCAAATAAACATGGCATTTTTGCTACCTAGTGAACTCACTATTCACTGGTGACAAGTATAGTCTAGAATGTACCATCACAGGTGTGCCTGAAAGCAAGTCAGAGAAGATAATTGACCTGTCAGACCATCTTGTATGCCTCCAACTGAACTGCTACACCATCTCCCCTTGTTTCCACTGTCCCCATGTGTCTGTATGTATTTATGTGTATGTAAGTATGTAAATATATGAAACTACGTGTACATCTACATTTACAGGCAACCATGTCATATATGCATGCCCCAGAGTATTCTGTGGAACATGGCCACCTATTCATTGCTATCCTCAGAATCCCACATCTTGGTTGAGCCTCCAATCTTCAAACAGGTAAAGGGATCCAACCATCAAAACTAACAGGTACTTTTCTAGAACTAAACTCAGATGTATGTTTCTAATCTATAGGGCTTTGTCACATAATTTCTTTCCTGTTACTTTTAGTTTACTTTATTCTGTGATTATAGAAGACCTCTAGTCAATTCTCATAAAACAATTCCAATATGGCGAAGGCAATAATTATACATATCACATTAGTCATGTTCATCCTTTCCTCCTACTGTGGTTTGGATCTGGAATGTGTCTCAAAGACTGAGTGCTGAAGGCACAGTCATCAACGCAGCACTGTTCAGAGGTGAGGCTTCAGGAAGTGATTAGACCACAATGTTCTGACCTCATCAGTGGACTCATCCACCCATTGATGGGTTATACTTTGCATGGACTATTGCGAGGCGGTGGAAAGTGTAGGAGCTGGGGCCTAGCTGAAGGGAGAGTGTCTGGAGGACCCTATCTCGTCCTCCGCCCCTTCCCCCCCTCTCTTTTGCTTTCTGGCTGTCCTGAGCCAAGCAGCTCTCCTCTGCCACACCCAGGATGTTCTGCTCCACTTCAGGCCCACAGCAATGGAGGCAGCCAATCCTAAACCAAAACTCTGAAAACATGGGCCAAAATGAACCTGTCCTCTTAGCTGTTTTTCTCAGGTATTTTGTGATAATCATGAAAAGCTGACTAACATGGAAACTCCCGAAATCATCTGTAGAATCTTAGATGGATGATCTACTTTAACACCATATGTAGAGAATATAATTTCTTCATTCACTTAGAGCCTCTGCCATTCACTCAACAAATATTCACAAGGTGTCTACCAGGTAAGGGAAATACGTGATATACAAGGAAACAAACAAAATGTTTGGAGGATGACAATTGTGATAAGAAATTGCCTGTGTGAGAGTGCAGGGACCCTCTGTGGACAGAAGCACCTTTGGCAGGGTGACATTGCAGTGAGACCTGATGAAGAGAGACCAGCCTCACATGGCCGCCAAATGCCCTTCCCCCACAACTGCCTGCTGCTGATGTCCCCCTGAGCAGCGGCCACTTGTCTGGGTAGCTGTTTCCACATCACCTAAGACCTGACTCCATGGCCCACCCTAAACATGGCCCACCCTTTCACCCTTGTATCCACTTACAGTGTTTGCCCAACAGGTGGTATTCAATAAATGTTTGTGCCGTTGTTGAATAACAGTGACTTGATGGCAAAGCAGATGGTGGCCAGCCTCACGAAGGATATTCACAGTGCTGTGATGAAAAGAAGGATCCCCAGACGGCCGTGGTCTGCTCAGTGGCAGATAGAACATGTGCTTAACATGGGCAAGGAACAAAAATAAATCACAATAATAACAGTTCCCGGAACCAGCCCAAAGATGTATTTCAATGCTTGGGTTGCCTATCATTGAGTTTAGCAAAAGAAATATAGACATAAAATAACTATCAGGAAGGACTTAGGCCATAAAATTATAGGAGGAGGGAGAGAGTGGGAGTGAGTTGGAACATTAATGAGAATGAAATTTTAATGCCTTTGCTGTTAATTCTCTCAGTGTTAGTGCCAGAAACCATTACAGCCATTACTACCCACAATCGGAAGGCTCTGAAGCTCCAGAGCCTTCTACAGTTTTAAAGACGGCCAGAGCCCATCATAATGCTCATGTTGGCAGGAGAGAATGGCATGTTTATTGCTCCAACACAACTGCCAAGTGTGTGAGTCAGCCCACAGGGGATCTGCCAGTGCTGTCAGAGTGCAGCACACGCCCCAAGGGTCAGCGGAGGCTGACCATTAGCATGCTTTGCCTCGGAGAGCCCGACACCTAAAGAATATTCTAAAAATATAATCCATTGAATTCTAAGCTGGACCTGGTGGTGAAGGTGTAATCTCAGAACATGGGATGCTGAGACAGGATTATTAACAGATTTTGAGACCAGCTTCAGCAACTATAGAGACACTCATCAACTTAATGAAACCCTGTTTCAAAAATTAAAAATAAAATAGGGCTGGGAGGTATAGCTCAGAAATAGAATGTCCCCGGGTTCAATCTCTAATACCATGCACAATGCACACATACACAAAATCTGATCTAAAATCCCACAATGCACTCATCTAGGGGATTCTTTTTGCATCAGTAGTAAAAATCCTTTTGGTAATTCTAGATGGTTGAGTCCTATAGTCTACTTAGAACTACCATTGAAAACCCTTTGGTTAACACTACTTGGTACCCCGTAAATATGTGTCGTGCGCAGTGACGACTCTTACACGATCTTCCTCAAGCAGTTTTATTACCCCAGGTTCTTGTACAGTTACCATTCCTCTTTAATGCTCTCTCAACGCCCTCTCAGGTAAAAACAACATCAGTCTTCTATCCTCTCCCTCATCACTCCACCAACCCTCCTTCTGGCACTCTATGTCTCTGCTGCAGCACACACCGGTCACAATGGTGGCTTTGTGAACATGTCCGTCGCAGCTCGGAGCCCAGAGCAGTCCGCCAAGGAACTGCTCTTCCTGTCCACCAACCCTCTTCTCCTTCTCCTTCCTCCCCGCTAGGGCATGCGCGCTTTTTAACCTTCTCCTGGGCGGGCAGGTGGTAGCACGAGGCGTTGCGTCACTAATTATCCGTAAGGCGCCTGATAGGGCTCACTGCGCAGGCTCAGGGCACCGCCAGCCTCGTGAGCCTCGTGACTTGGCTGCAAGCCCAGGCGCCATCTTGAGTCCACGCTGGCAACAAGCCTGGGTGCCACCTCGGTCCTGCCGAGTGGGCCCCAACATATCTCCCTTTTTGTTTTATTAAAATAAGGCTCGGGATCGTGCCTGTCTTAGGTTGCCGACCCTCAAGGACCATTCTTACCCGTCATTGGGAGAACAATAGCATGATTGTTTCCCTGTCTTAGGTTGAAAGGTCCCGGGGACGATCTTACCCGTCACTGACTACCGATCCAGCATACTGAGCCGTACATGGGGAGATAAGCCAGCTTCAAGGGCTGCCAGAGCTTGCACCAATATGTGCTGTTGTTGCAGTGCGCGTTGTCGAGTTCGCCTGATATATCCAACCATGAAACATCATGCTACCACCAGCAAGAATGCCCAGAACGCCATGCCACCCCAGTCTTTTAAAAAACCCAATGTTCCGTGTATTAAGTCCATTCATTGTTGTACTGTGGCGACTTCCACGCGGGTAGAATTAATTGCAGCGATGGATGCTCATAGCTCAATCATGGTGTGTTCAAATTCACGGCTCCAAGTTCCTAGAAGCGTCTTGCTTAATTGACGAAACAAATTGCCTGCATGGGAGAAATTCTGATACTGCACATACGTTATACATATAGTCCAGATAATTGAGCTTGCTGAGCCATGCCAGCAGCCACATGTGAGGATAGAGCATTTATAGTGGTTGCAATAACTGCCACGGCCACAGAGGCCACAATTACAGCAATAAGAGCAGAAATTCCAAAGTCTCCAAGGGTGCATAGAAGCATAGCAGAAAGTCAGAAAACAGGTATCAATAAAACAACCTAAACTATCATTAACCAAGGTAAAGGAAGAGGGAAAGTAGAAATAATTCCCCAAAGATCTTAAAGAAAACAACTCATCTCTACAGTACCAAGCAGCAGTTTACAACTCTTACGTTAGGAACTAATCTTCTGACCTATCCTTTACACATTAGGCGCCTTTTCCAACTAACCTCAGGTGTCTTCCATCTATGGTGGCGGATTAGGAGAGGGAGTCGAATCAGGACCAGCCCGATTCTCTAACTTGCTTACACTAAAAAATATCCTCCTTAATGGAGCCCCCTTTGATCGGGGAAAATACAGCGCTGTCCCTCGCTTTTCCGCGAGCCTCGCTTATCCGCGAGCCTTATTTACTAAATATCCTCCTTAATGGAGCCCCCTTTGATCGGGGAAAATATCCTCCTTAATGGAGCCCCCTTTGATCGGGGAAATAACTTGCTTACACTAAAAAATATCCTCCTTAATGGAGCCCCCTTTGATCGGGGAAAATACAGCGCTGTCCCTCGCTTTTCCGCGAGCCTCGCTTATCCGCGAGCCTTATTTACTAAATATCCTCCTTAATGGAGCCCCCTTTGATCGGGGAAAATACAGCGCTGTCCCTCGCTTTTCCGCGAGCCTCGCTTATCCGCGAGCCTTATTTACTAAATATCCTCCTTAATGGAGCCCCCTTTGATCGGGGAAAATACAGCGCTGTCCCTCGCTTTTCCGCGAGCCTCGCTTATCCGCGAGCCTTATTTACTAAATATCCTCCTTAATGGAGCCCCCTTTGATCGGGGAAAATATCCTCCTTAATGGAGCCCCCTTTGATCGGGGAAAACACTAAAAAATATCCTCCTTAATGGAGCCTCCTCCTCCCTTTTCGGAGTCAAAGGAGTACTTACCAGCCGGCTGCCCGGGACTGCCGAGGTTCTGATCAAAGCGAAGTTCCCCGTACGGGCCACCATTTGTCGCGCGCAGTGACGACTCTTACACGATCTTCCTCAAGCAGTTTTATTACCCCAGGTTCTTGTACAGTTACCATTCCTCTTTAATGCTCTCTCAACGCCCTCTCAGGTAAAAACAACATCAGTCTTCTATCCTCTCCCTCATCACTCCACCAACCCTCCTTCTGGCACTCTATGTCTCTGCTGCAGCACACACCGGTCACAATGGTGGCTTTGTGAACATGTCCGTCGCAGCTCGGAGCCCAGAGCAGTCCGCCAAGGAACTGCTCTTCCTGTCCACCAACCCTCTTCTCCTTCTCCTTCCTCCCCGCTAGGGCATGCGCGCTTTTTAACCTTCTCCTGGGCGGGCAGGTGGTAGCACGAGGCGTTGCGTCACTAATTATCCGTAAGGCGCCTGATAGGGCTCACTGCGCAGGCTCAGGGCACCGCCAGCCTCGTGAGCCTCGTGACTTGGCTGCAAGCCCAGGCGCCATCTTGAGTCCACGCTGGCAACAAGCCTGGGTGCCACCTCGGTCCTGCCGAGTGGGCCCCAACAAATATGTGCAGTTTTTAATGTGTCAATTAAAAATAAATTTAAAAAGGAAAACTTTTAGCTAAAAATAGTAGTAAGTAGTTAATTTGAGAAGGGCACTATGTCCCTGTGGTCCTAGCTACTCAGGAGAATCAATTGAGCCCAAGAGTTTAAGAGCACCCCATCTCAAAAAAAAATGTAGGAGATAACATTTCTTAGGTGCTGAAGTGCTAGGCATCTTGTCTTCATTCTCATAGCAAAACCTTTGAGGCAGGTAATACTATAAATCTCATTTTATAAAAGAGGAAAAATGAGACTTAGGTTATGAAATGCCAGGTGTGGTGGCGCACGCTTGTACTCCCCATGCTTGGGAGGCAGAGACAGGAGGATCGTGCTGGTTCAGAGCTAGCCTCGCTGGCTTAAGAGACCCTGTTTCCAAATAAAATATATAAAAAAGGTCTGGGATTGTAGCCCAGAGATAGAAGGGCTTCCAGGAACCCCAGTACCACCCCCCCAAAAAAAAAGAATAAAAGAAAGGTTATGAAACTGGCCCAAGGTTGGTGACAGTAATGGAAGTCATTTGTCCTTTGACCAGACGTCAGGATCTCCATAGCAAAGTCTCATGCTGGTATCAGGATCGCTTAGCTGTGCATCTTATTTGTAAACATAAAACAAAGATGCCTATATTTACGCAGAAACATTACTGACCTACAGTACTCATTGCTGAAACTGGGGTGCTGCTCAGAATCCTTGCTTGGGAGGTTCTAAGCTTTATGATAACAATAATACCTAACATGTACAGAAGACCTATTAAGTGGTGGAAGCAGAATTTGAATCTGAGCCATCCAACACTATATTTTCTTAACAGGTAGACCAGAGGTTCTCAAAGTGTGTCTTGGGCCTTCCCAAGGCCCTTCCAGGGGGCTCACAAACTCCAAAGGGTTTTCACAATTATACTAAAACATCACTAGCCTGCTTTGCTCTCATCCTGTCAGGAGCCCACAGTGGGCTTTTTAGGAGGCTGCCGGGCACATGCTAGCATAATAGAGTGAGCGCTGTCTTCCAAAAAGCCATGTCTCATAAAGAGCCATCCTTCCAAAAGAGATCTGCAGATTCAACACAATGTCCATTAAACTACCAAGATCATTCCTCACAGACATAGAAAAATCAATCCTTAAATTTATTGGCAATAACAAAAAGCCCAGAATAGCCAAAGGATTTCTCAGCAACAAAAACCATGCAGGAAGAATCACAATACCTGACTTTAAACTATACCACAAAGCCATTGTAATAAAAACAGCATGGTACTGGCACAAAAACAGATACATGGACCAATGGAGCAGAATAGAAGACCCAGAAACAAGTCCACACACTTTCAGCCAATTGATTTTTGACAAAGGGGCCAAAAACCTAGACTGGAAAAAAGATAGCCTGTTCAACAAATGGTGTTGGCAAAACTGGTTAACCATATGCAGAAAATTGGAAATTAATCCCACTTTCTCACCCTGTGAAAAAGTCAATTCAAAATGGATCAAAGACTTGGAAATCAAACCAGAGGCCTTGAAGCTCCTTGAAGAGGGCATAGGTCCAACACTGCAACACATAGGCACAGATAAACACTTTCTCAACATGACCCCAAAGGCACAACAAATTAAAAGGCAAATCAATACGTGGGATTGCATGAAACTGAAGAGCTTCTGTTCAGCAAAGGAAACTGTCAAGAACCTCAACCAATTATATAATCTAACTTTGACAAATAACAGCAAAACACATGAAGTACTAAGATAAAATAGCATGATTAAAAGATTTCTTATCACCGGGCATGATGGCACATGCTTGTAATCCCAGCATTCAGGAGGCTGAGACTGGAGGTTCGTGGTTCGTTGTCAGCCTCAGCTACTTACTGAGGCCCTCTGCAATTCAATGAGACCCTGTTTCAAAATAAAAGAATAAAAAAATAGGGTAGAGGGTGTAGCTCGGAGGTCGAATGCCCCTGGGTTCCATCCCCAGACCCACACACACACACACAAAGATTTCTTATCAAAACGAATTGTTTTAACATCCCTTCAAGGAATAAAAACAGAAAAAAATATTACTTATATCCTATCCTTAGATTTTTATTTATATTTTAGAATATTTTAGAATATATTTTCTACTCCAGGCAAATTGATACAAAATAAAGCATGTTTGACATTAAAAAAAAAATAAAAAGAACCTCAACAGAGAGCCAACAGAATGGGAGAAGATTTTCACCACCTACTTCTCCAATACAGGACTAATATCTAGAATATACAGAGAACTCAAGAAACTCAACACTATAAAAACAAATCACCCAATCAAAAAATGGGCAAGCGAACTAAATAGACACTTCATGAAAGAAGAAATTAAAATGGCCAATAAATGCTCAACATCACTGTCAGTCAGAGAGATGCAAATCAAAACTACCCTGAGATTTCACCTAACTCCAACTAGAATGGCAATCATTCAAAACACAAACAATAACAGATGCTGGTGAGGATGTGGAGAAGTGGGAACTCTAAGACATTGTTGGTGGGATTGCAAATTAGTGCAACCACTTTGGAAAACAGTATGGAGAATCCTCAGAAGAATGGGAACAAATCTACCATTTGATCCAGCAATACCACTTCTGGGTATCTACCCAAAAGATAGGAAACCAAACTACCAAACTAATGCATGTGTATCTATGTTCATAGCTGCACAATTCACCATAGCCAAAGTATGGAACCAGCCAAGATGTCCATCACCAGATGAATGGATTACAAAAGTGTGGGATATGTACACAATGGAATTTTAATCAGCCATTAAAAAAAACCTCAATTACATAATTTTCAGGGAAATGTATGGAACTGGAGGACATTATGCTAAGTGAGATTAGTCAGTCACAAAAAATAAGAAATCAGATGCTTTCCCTAATATGTGAGAGTTAGGGAGAAATGGGTCATAGGAGGAACTCTAGATGAAAAAGGAAATCCTATAGAGGAGCAAACAAGACAACCTAAATTAGGGGATGGATGGGGGAAAGAAGGAAATTCTCTAAAACACACAATGTACTTAAACATATCAAAGTCAACCACTAAGCCAAGCATGGGAAGAAGGGATGAGGTGGGAATGGGGTGGGAATTGAGTAGGGGCTAAATGGGTAATGTGTACATATATATATGTCCACACAAGTTTTTTACCCCAATATGATGTTTGAATATAATGCACCAATAAAAAATTTTAAAAAGATAATAAGATCATATATATAGATACAGCAATGTCTACTGTGTTGCACCAGCTAGTGCTTATGATTTCACTGGAGTCCTAAGTTTGTGCCCTTCTGTTGTTCTTTCTTTGGCAGTTGAACATTGAATTCATGATTTTTATTTGGTTTTAAAAAATACTAAGCAAATAAGCCAGAAAAAGGAGAATGGGGCGTGCTAGCGTTTGAATATGCTCTCTTAGTGCTCTAATTCAATAAGGAAAAAAAGATTGCAAAAATGTCAAATAGTGCCACTCTTATTATAAACTTATTTTTGCTATTTTAAAATCATTTATCAAATAAATTCCTTAAAATATACTTAGTTCAAATTTTAAATAGTAATATTTACAACCCTGGAAAATTCTTTAAGGGTATTCAATCATTATTAATGGCATAGCAGGGTCCAGAGACCACAGGGTTTGAGAATGCTTTTGCCGGTCAGTATCACCTTCCTAGTGTGTTTGGCTCATACACCCACCCGCTGCCCAGCCTCCTTCCTGCCATTGACATGGTAGAAGCAAGCGCTTAGGAGCCACGCTGGTACCTTGGCCAGGCTGGGCTTCCTCGGCACCGGTGCCTACTGGGGCATTATGCTCCACGTGGCTGGGAGGCTGAGAGACACAGGGCTCCGGGCCCCATTCTTAAAACCCTCCCCCTTTTACAGCACAGCCTCAGATTTATGAATCTTACACCTCTGGCGAGGCCAAGATCTCTCCAAGAAAGGGACGATGTGCTGTATTTGGTCATTTTCATACAGGGGCAGGACAAGAACTCACCGAGGGTGCTGTGAACGGGATTCTAGAAATGAAAAGGACTTAGCCATGTATCTGCAGCACCTTCTGGATGAGGGCTCTGCCTCCACAAAGGCAGAGCCATTGTTGCCAATCAAACCACCCTGAAGGCGCTGCTTTCAGATCCAGCAGACTGCAGGAAGTGGCATTCGTGAAGGGTCTGAGAGAAACCCCAGTGCTCGGGCATCTGTGTGCCACCGCATCTGCTGAGGCTTTGCAGACAACATGGTATGAACCACCAGAAGGTGAGCCTCAGCCTTAGCACAGCTGAGAAGAGCGAGCACAGAGCTCCAGGCGGGGGAAGTGGAAGATGCTGGGTGCTCTGCAGGCCTGTGCCCCTTCCAATATGTGGGCTCCCTTCTTGCTCTGACAGCGCATGGGTGTTCACGAGGGCTGTGTTTACATCGCACTGTGCAGCACACACTGTGCTTCTGTCTACATTAGGCTATTAAGAGCTTATCATGATAAGCGGGGGCTCAGTTGCGCTAGGTGACTTGCCCAGTGGTAGAGCAAGTCTCCAGCAGAGCCTGAATTTGAATCACACTCTTCTGGATTCCGAATTCTTTTCGCTGTAACCACAGCCAGCTTGCTGACACCTGCAGAGACCACTCCTGCACACAGTAAGAGAATGGATGCTCACTTGGCAGGGTATCTCTGAGACCCTCCAGGTCTTAGGGACCCATGGTGATCCAGCAGCCCCCTGACTTGGGACACTATAGCATCATTTGAAGGCTAGTGCCTGGACCCGAGGAACCAACAGAGCACATCCAGATAGCCACAGAGAGGCAAAGAGAAGGGAGGGGAGGCAGGGAACGCGCAACACTGGATCCTCTGTATCAGCAGGCAATGTACCAGACGTTTTATTTTAAAAGTAAACTTTTGATTCAAGGTAAACACATATGCACAAAAGCATACCATAAGGGTGTGATAGCTTGATGAGTTTTCACAAAAATAACAAACCTAGGCACACAAGTCAAGAAGCAGAATATTGCCAACCCCACAGGAGTCCCTCTCGTGTCCCTCTGAGAGGGTTCCCAGAACGCCCACTGCTCAGACCTCCAACAGCATGGATGGGCCTTGAGAGTTTTGAAGCATGCGGTAAGAACTTCTTGGTGTTTTATTTTCCTCTCAACGCTGGCCTGTGAGATCCTTCTTTCTTGTGCATGCAGTATGCTCATTTTGCCGCTGTGTGAGCATGCCATAATTAACTTCTCTGCTCTCTGTTGATAGACATTTGGGCGGTTTCCAGTGTTTGGCTTTTGGAAAGAGTGCCACCAGCATGCATCTTTCTTGTGTGTCTTTATGACATATGTACCTTTAACTTTACAAGAACTGCGAGCTTCCTAGTGTGAATATATAGCTTTCTAGTCCCAGCTTCGATGTCTCGGTGTCCTGTTTCTCCCCATCTTTCATACCAGACACCTCACACATGTCGTTTAGAGGTAGTCGGGGTCATGGTTAAGTGAGCTAACTCAGCCAAAGGTGGTGCCACAAAACTGAACACCAGTACTTGGGAGGGTGAGGCAGGAGGACCACAGGGTTCAGACCAGAGTATGGTAATTTAGTGAAATAGTGTTTCGAAATAAAAGGTAAAAAAGGGTCTGGGAGTGTAGCTCAGTAATGGAACACCCCTGAGTTCAACACACACACACACACACACACACACACACACACACACACACACTCTCACCACCCTGGGTTCTTATCCTGGTTCCACCCTTTCAACCTAGGATGCTGATCAACTTCCCTGACCACTCTGTGCCTCAGCTGTTAAGTGGAAATAAAAACAATAGCCCCATTCTTCCCAGGCTGTGCCGTACCTCTGCAGATGCAGGCTCCTGACCTTCAACTCATCTATTGTCCATAGCTGGCCACCTCGGTTAGGACTCAAAATGGTGCCTGTGCCTCTGTCCAGGACCTGGGGAAGTGAGCCATGCACCCGAGGATGAATCAGCCCTGAATCCACAGAAGGGACCAAGAACAGCGGGTAAGTGCAGGCAGTGCCTTGGTATTTTTTGAAGAAGAGGCCAATGGGATCCTGCGGTGTGTACTGACCGTTGCCTTTTGACTCCACTTCTCACAACTTTTCTAGCTCTTTCCCCGTTCAATCCCCCAATGCTTTAGAAGAGCTCCTGGGTACGCGGCAGGCAGTGGGGTGGGGCGTGGGGGTCTAAGGTATGCAGAACAAAGTGCAGGAATTGAATTCCAGCAAATCAAATCGAAGTACCTCTTTATTTATTTATTGACTCGGTTTTAAAGAAATCATTTGTTTCTTGCTCCCACTTAGCTTCTGTCCTGTGATTCTGGTTTTTAAACTGAGCTCTGCTGTGAATCATGCTACATTAAAAATGAAAGTTTGTATTCATGGCAACTAACAGCACCAGAAAATAGAAACATGATCCTCTATCAAAACTGCAGGAGAGTGGCAGTCCCCATGAGGACAGCTTTCTAAAGAAAGCCTCTGACATTTGTGAGGGCCAAAATATACACACAAGTTTCCCTCTTGGAGTCACGACAATAGAATAGAATGCAATAGCAGCAGTTGCTGTGAGGGGCACAGAGTGACCAGAACCACAGGGCTCGGGGCGGGGAGGCCTGGCGAGTCACTAGGCCTTCTGAGTGGCCATGTCCTCTTCTGGAAACAAGACGGACTCAGCCAGCTGTCTCCAGCAATCACACCTAGCTTTGCCATTTGGAGGTGCTAAAAGCAGAGGGGCCACTGGAGAACACCTGCTTAAGTTCCTCACCTCCCTCTGGCTCCAGCATTAGAGCAGCCCCAGACTCTGCCCTCACCTGTGCCGTGTCCCAGTGATAGTGACGATGCCGCGGACTGCAGGAGAGGAAATACTCTGTGGTAGATCCCTGCATGCCCAGTGACACAAAGTCTTCACACCCTGTACCAGCCTCCCAGATCCATCCCTGAAAGGCTCACGCCTTACTCTCTAGACATCCTGCTTTATTTATTTGTACTGGGGATTGAACCCAGAGAATCCAAGCTACACCTCCAGCCCTATTTTATATTTTTGTTTTCAATCCGTGTTTCTCTAAGTTTCTGAGGGCCTTGCTAAATTGCTGAGGTTGGACTTGAATTTGCAATCTGCCTGGTTTAGCTTCCCAAGTCCTGGGATTACAGGCATGGGCCACTAGACCCAGCCAGATGTCTTATTTTAAACCTGAAGACTGAAAATTCTGGCAAAGAACATTCTCAAAATTTCAATAATAAAAAGCCCAGTCAATGTGTCCAGTCAATGTGTACCTCTTATTGACTGGAAGAAACCCAGGCTCCTGGGTGAATACAGGGCCACACAGCCATTAGTGACAGAGTCAGGACTGAAACCCAGGTTTTCTGGCCGAGGCAGTGGTATTCTTATTAACCAGGGAAGGGAAAAGGACGGACATTTCTGAGAAACTGGTGTAGGCTATGAATCTCAAGAAAACTGGAAAGATGGATGTCACTGACCCATTTCACTGATGAGGAAACTGAGGCTGAGAAGAATTCCCTGTTTACAATTCATGGCAAGAAAATGGGAGATCTGTCTGCCCAGAGCTCGGCTTCCCCTGCCCAGAGGAAAGGTGGTGTGGGGTGCCAGCCGGAGGGGTGTGGGGTGGAGGGTGTAGCTGTGCTTGGGGACATCGAGGAGGGCTTGCAGAGGCAAAAACAAGAACTGAGCCACACAGGGTGAGGCGTCATTTACCAGGAGCAGCCGCAGAAGATCAAGATTCATCCAGGTGAAAAAATCAAAAATTTGGTTTAAATATAGAGTAACACCGAAGGCGGAATCAACCAGAAAAACAGAAAGACATAGCCAGGACTCAGGCTAATCAGTGAGCCGGCTTCTGCTTCCCAAGTTCAGCCTCATTTGTGTTAGTGCTGTTTTAACTTATCTTTACCGTTAACGGCCCACAGACGGCCACTCTCCAGGAAGCTTCCCGGCAACATCAGATCCGTGATCTAATTTTACCCCCGAGAAATCGAGTTGAGAAGAAAATGTGCAGAAGTCTCACATGGCAGAAGGAGGCTGGAGGGACCAAGCACTGGGGCCACGAGAGAGTGGGAAATGCAGGGCCTGGGGGAGGCAGGCACAGGCCAGGCCGTGTGCTGAGCGATGGCGTCCTGTGCGCTGCCCAGCGGCTCTGCCCAGCTCTGTGGGTGACACAAGTCTCTGGAATGTGTATCTTATTTTTGTCCCGTTTGAGTTTACAGCCTTTGAAGCAGAAGGGGCCGAGTAGTTTGACTGTCTGGGAGGAGCCTGACTGTGTTCTGTGGGTGGCCAACTTCAGGCCATAAAAGGGTGATCCCAGGAAATGTCAATGGACTCCAGAGTTGCAGGTCTCAGTGTGTACGTGTCCCTGCAGAGGTGTGTTTATGGCCACACCCAGGGTGCAAAGGGAAGTCCTAAGGACGCTCTCTGACTCATACCTGAAGGGTAGGTAGGAGAGAGACGGCACATATCACTTACTACAGTGTGACTCAGCTGTCCCTCCTAAGCCGGCAGCTGCCCGCCTTTGTGGTCCCTCCGTCTGTCCGTCACCAATGTCTGGAGTTGCTCCTAACCTTCTGGTAGCACAAATTGATCCAGGGCTTCAATGGCATCTCGATCAAGATCTCAGCAGACCTGGAAACTCTGGCTATGCAAAAGCATTGTCAAGAGTATAAGATAAGCCATAGATCAAGAGGAACTATTTGCAAAAGACATATCTGGTACAGGAATGCTATCCAAACTACGCAAAAGAACTCTTAAAACTCAGCATACAAAAGCAAACAAGCCGGTTCTTTCTTTCTTTCTTTCTTTCTTTCTTTCTTTCTTTCTTTCTTTCTTTCTTTCTTTCTTTCTTTCTTTCTTTCTTTCCAGTACTGGGGATGGAACCCAGGGGCATTCTACCTCTGAGCTACACCCCCAGCCTGATTTTTCATTTTTTATTTTGAAACAGGGTCTCACTGAGTTGCAAAGGGCCTCACTAAGTAGTAGCTAAGGCTGTCCTTGAACTGCAATTCTCCTCTTTCAGCCTCCCAAATGCTGGGATTACAAGCGTGCACCACCATGTCCGCCATACAGACTGGTTTTAAAATGGACAAGAGATCTGCAGGAGCCAGGAGTGGTGGTGCACACCTGTAATCTCGGTACTTGGGAGGCTGTGATAGAAGGGTTACAGGTTTGCAGCCAGCCACAGCAACTACTTGACGAGGCCCTCTGCAACTTAGTGAGACCCTGTTTCAAGATAAAAAATACAATTGGGCTGGGGATGTAGCTCAGAGGTAGAATGTCCCTGGGTTTAATCTGAGGTGGGAGAGAGAGAGAGAGAGAGAGAGAGAGAGAGAGAGAGAGAGAGAGAGTGTGTGTTTATATTTGGACACCTTCAAATGCTATGAGGATGTGCAAATGCTATGAACAACAGGAACTCTCATTGGTTTCCGTGAAAATAAAAAATGGTACAGCCACTTTGGAAAACAGTTTGGCATCTTCCTACAAACTAAACAAGTTCCTGCTGTATGATCCAGCAATCACACTAATTTATAATAGCCATTGCATGTGCAGGGAGTGTGGAAACCTCAAGAGCTTCTCATCCTCAGCACCAAGGGGGCTCTTTTAAATTTTTTAAATTTTATATACTTTTATTGGTGCATTGTAGTCTCACATCATAATGAAGTTCAGAGTGATAGGGACAGACAGGCACAAGCATTGGGCGAACTTTTCCCTACTCCCTCCCCACTTCCTTCCTCCCCTTCCTACATAGATAATGGAGAATGGCAATTATAATTTCACACATATGCATAATGTCAATGGAAGTGCTTTTTAAATTAACTCTCCCTCCCCCCAGCCCCAGCCTCCCCTAAACCTCCAACATCATGCACGGGGGTTTCTCCTTCATCATCTCCCAGAAGGGCTCTTAGGAGGAAACCACAAAGAATCCATGGATGAACCTGTCCAGGAAGAGGGATTTGTAGTATGTCCAGAGAGTGTGAAAACTTTCTCAAGAGCTTCCTCACCCTCAGTACCAACAGGAGAGGCTCTTTTATTGGGGGAGGGGCACTGGGGGTTGTACCCAGGGGCATCGTACCTCTGAGCTTCAACCCTAGCCTTTTTTAGTCTTTTGTTTTGATGCAGTCTCCCTAGGTTCTGAGAGTCTGTCTCCCTACATTGCTGCTATTCTCAAACCTATGGTCCTCCTGTCACAGGCTCCAAGTACTGGGATTACAGGTGTGCGCCACTGCACCCAGAGACCTTCTTTAGAGGAAACCTGAAGGACCCAGGGATGAACATGTCCAGCAAGAAGAACCTGGAGCCACTTCCTGGCCACACGGAAACTGGAAAGACTGAGCTGAGGGTGCACAAGGTTATAGAGGGAAAGGACGCAGGACTTAGTGCTGGCCACCCGTGTGCTTCAGGGCTAGAAGAGATCAGAGATTGGAGCTGGAAGGTACTGTCGCCCTGGAGCGCCATGTGCAGCCGAGCCCACCATCAGCTGCGCTCCTTCCCCGCCCTGCAAGAGAGAACAGGGGTCCTGCCAAGCCCAGGCAGCAAGCTCAGGAATCCTACAACCCCACTTCATTTCCTCCCTGAGAACAGCCTTAGAAGCAACATGGAAAGTAGGGCCTGAGGATAACCAAGAGGCAGGGCAGAGGCCAGGTGCCCAGCAGATGGCTCGCCTCTCCCCTCCCAGCCTGCACACAGACCATCCCAGCACAGCCCCCAGGCATGAGGTCTCCACCCACACCAGCAGCAGGGGTGGAGCCCAGAGGGAACAGGCTTTCCAGGAAGGGTCCTGCAAGGGAGGCACCCTCCACTCTGGGCAGCTCGGGCAGGTGCAAGACCAGCTGAATTTGCCCTGTGGACCCCAGCCCCTCCTTCAGGCCATGGCCAGGGCCAGCAGAGCACCGTGAGGTCCCACACCTCCCACTGCAGATACCTGTGCTCAGGTGAGCCGGAAAGAGTCTGCATGGAGCCGGGCAGCCCCTCAGGTGGTGGGCAGCAACGCCATGGTGCATGCAGCTTTACCTGGAGCAGGAAGATTCTAGAGCCCCAGATGGTGTGGGAGCTGGGCTTGTGCTGGCCACAGTGGGAGTGAGCAAGTAGACAGCCAGGGACTCTGCTGGGGGGCGGCCACCTGCCTGAGAGTGCCTCCTGTGGGGAGTCAGGGGCTTGCTCAGCTGGCTGCAGGTTAGGAGCAGGCAGGGTGCCACCATGGCCTCAGGAAGCACTGTCTGCAAGGGAAAGGCTGGGCTGTGAGGCTGGCCAGGAGCTGCTGCCTGCCTGGGAGACAGGAGGAGAGGGCAGGAGCTCTGCAGGGACTTCTGAGGCTGGACTGTTTGCGGGCTCTTGGCCTCCCGGCTCCTCCCTCTCTGTCTCCTCTGAGGATGGCGGATGGTGCCCAGGAAAAAACAAAACCTCACAAACACGCACCATGCAAACACACACAAAAACTCTTTTTAAAAATATATTTTGTTTGGAAACAGGGTTTCTTAAGCCAGCAAGACTGGCTTCGAACTTGTGCAATCCTCCTGTCTCTACTTCTCAAGCGCAGGGATTACAAGTGTGCGCCACCATGCCCCTTAATGTTTAACCCTTTTAATCCATTCTTTCGTGTGTGTGTGTGTGTGTGTGTGTGTGTGTGTGTGTGTGTGAAATTGTGCTGAAGTGAGAGAGCTCTTTAGCAAACACGCCCTGCTTTTGCTACTACAGTAGGAGACCATCGACTACACCTTTTTGAGGGGAGGGATCTGAATTCTTGAAAATCGTCTTGTGACCCAACTGAAAAACAGCACACATCCCTGGAGAGAAACCAAAGCCCGGGAGAAAGGCGACAATGTCACGAAGGGAAACGGGGCCGTGGGGAGCTGTGGCTCGGCTTTTCTTGCTGGGAGGACTTGCTGGGGCCAGGCCTGTGTGACTGCAGCGCTGGCAGGCCTCAGCCCGTGCACTTGCTGGGATCGGCTGAGAGTCTGCGGGTCGGTGTGGAGGCCGAGGCCACAGGCACCCGCTGCACGGTCCATGGTGACTGTCCGTGGCTGGGCCTTCTTGCCACCAGAGCCTGGACTCCCAGCGGGGCAGGCTCTGAGTCGGAATGCTCAAGAACACCGCCAAAGCCTTGGAGTCTCAGCAGTGTGGGAACCTGGAGATCGCCTCTGTAGAGACGGCCAGATCTGCTGCTGAGGCCGCACTACAGGAGACGTTGCTGTGGCTCTGAAACTCGCTCCAGACGGCGTCCAGCGTGGAGAATGCAGACATCGGTGCCGGGCCACTGCCAGGTGCCTGCTGTCCTTGGTGACTGGGGAAGTGAGGTTGCCTGCAGAGACTGAAGGCCTGGGCGCCGGAGCTCCATTTCAGTCATTTCTATTCATCCCTGAAATGGCATCTTAACTCTGACCTCCCAGGGCTTTCCCTGGGCTGCACTTTTGATTCACAGCTTTATTCTCTGTCTCCCCTTTCCCCTAATCATGTGTTGCTCTTACTGATTTAATCTCTTCCCTTGGCCTAGCACCCAGCACCGTGGGTGTTGAAATTTAAAATTAACAAGAGCTCTTCCTGGTTAACTTATACCCTTCTCCTGAATCACCATTTACCTTTGAAATTGCTGACTAAGAAACAAAAGGCCACTGACCTGTGTCCTTCCTCCTGGTAATCCCAAGTAGTGGTCAGTGCCCAGGTGAAGGCCATGTTGCAGGTTGCAGTGGTCATAGGTCCAGCATTTGGCCAGAACAATGTCACCCCTAGCCTTTGACATTCTAATGTAGCTTAGATGTCAGCTGCAGCCCTAAGGTTTTGGAGAGCTAAATAATTGAGCTGAACTCCCATGCCCTGTATGAAGAGGTCTTCATTCAACTTCCCAATCTAATGGGATTTTGAAAATAGATGTGTTATTTGATTTCCTCACATTCTTATTTCCAATTCCTAAGAATCCTAGAACTCTCTCCTACCTTTTCTGTTTTAGCTGTCTCTTCCCATTACCCTTAATCCATGCAGAGATTCACCTCCATTCCCTTACTTCCCCAGACAGCACTATTCAAGGTCATTGCATATTCCTTTAATGATCCGGTGTCTTTGTGTATGAAGGTAGCTGTTATGAGGTTCTTCAGAGTACTGGACCGCTGATAAAATAGAGCCTCAGACGCCTTCCCCTGGGTTCTCACTCCAACTCGGGAGTGTTCAGGGCTACTCTTTTGTTAGCTGCCAACAACTTTTGGGGCCATTTTACCCCCTTCAGCTTCTGTGTTGCTGAAGGCTCCTCATGCTTAAAGAAAAACAAACAGTCTTTTGTGAATGTAGGGGGGAATGCATGTCAATTTAAAAACCGTTTCTTTTTCAAAAAATCCAACTTCTTTGAGGTATATTTGAAGTACACTAACTTGTATACATTCACAGTGTATGTATGTTTTTATTAGTTTTGACATACAACCAGCCATGAAACTGTCACTGACGAACAATAGTTCCATCGTCTCCTAAAGTCTTATTTTACCCTCTTTTTAAAAATATATTCTGTTTGGAAACAGGGTTTCTTAAGCCAGCAAGACTGGCTTCAAACTTGTGCAATCCTCCTGTCTCCACTTCTCAAGCGCAGGGATTACAAGTGTGCGCCACCATGCCCGGCATTGTTTAACCCTTTTAATCTATTCTTTCTTCAGTCTCATCTTAGGTCACTGTGATCTGCTTTTCCTATATAGGTTAGCTTATAATTTCTAATTTTATGTAAGTGGAGTTATACAGTATGTTGTTTGTTTGTTTGTTTGTTTATTTTTGACCTGGCTTCTTATCCAGTATGATTTTGAGATTTATCAATACTGTTGTTAATATCAATAGTTATTTCTCTTTATTACTGAGTAGTATTACGTTTTATGGACATACCACAATTTGTTTATCCATTCACCTACTGATGAACGGAGGTCATTTTGTATTGGGGGCAATAGCAAAGCTCCCGTGACTGCTCATGTTCAAGTCTTTGGATTTCTTCTCTTTTTGGTAACCACCTGTAGTGGAATCATCAGAGTGTATTGGAGATGCATGTTTAGCTTTATAAGAAACTGTCAGACTAATTTCCAAAGTGATTTTCCTTCCTACACTCTCATGCTCAACGTAAGAGGGTTTCAGTTCTATGTCTTTTCCGGCATCTGATATGGTCAGTCATTTTAGATTTAGGCATATCATTGTGGTCTTTTAAGTGCAGCAATTAGCTACCCCTTGGCTATCTTTCCACCAACTAGGAAAATATGTTTAGATTTATGGGGCATAAAACCAGATTATATCTGTTGCTCCAACAAAATCACTAATGACACCCCTTCCTACCTGCCAAAGCATACTAGTTTGGATAATAGAATATGTGGTTTCTCTATTTCTAGGTCAAGCCCCTAATCTGTTCTTCCACAGCCACATGGCACATTAAGGTATTCTGCTTAACAAAGTCTATTCCCTCCTCTGAAAGGCATTTTCCTGCTTTACCTAAGCAATCCTTTTCCTTATCACAACATGGTTACAGAAAACAGGAAAGAGTACAATGTACCCATCCAAATAAGTTAAACACTTTAAAGCCTGCACATTGCTATTTACAGAAGCTTTATCATAATGGCCCAAATCTGAAAGCAACTGAGATGCCCTTCAAGAGGTGAATAGATAAATGAACTGGTGCATCTATACAATGAAATGCTTTTCAGCAATAAAAAGAAATGAGCTATCAAACCTCAACAAGATACTGGGTGACCTTAAATGCGGATTGCCAAGTGACAGAAATCAGTCTGAAAAGGAGACATATTGTATTATTTCGATTGTGTGACCTTCTGGAAAAGGCAAAACTGTACAGATTGTAAAAAAAAAAAAAATTGTGATCACCAAAGCTTGGGGAGAATGCGGGAGGGAAGGATAGGTGGCACACAGCATGTGTAGGACAGTGAAACTGCAGCTCGATACTCTGGTGATAGCTACATCATGCATTGTGAAGGTCCATAGAAGGACATCACACAGCGTGAGCCCTAAGGTAAATACAAATGAGTGTTAGCAAGAGTGTGTCGATATTGGCTTGTCAAGCATAGCAGGTTGGGCCACACTGAAGCAGCTTGCCCTCCTGTTGAGAAGAGCCCACCCCCAGCAGGCCTCTCTTGCCCTCTTTCCCTCCCTGCCCACTCTTTGCCCAGGTGGCTGGAGGCTCTTCCTTGTTCAGAGTATCTGTTTGTGAGGGCTTCACATGGTTTTACAACAGCCCAGGACTCAAGCTCAGAGGACCTGAACACGCTTTCCAAGGCCCTGTGGCCTGGGGCAGAGCACAGCCCTCCCCCTTCCTGTCTGGAAGTGCAGTGATTGGACTATATTTAAGGGCCCTCTGTTCTGACTTCTCAGTAACCCATGTGTGAGGACCTCACTGTCTTGTGACAGGATTGGGGCGGGGTGTTTTCCTATCTACTATCCCATTTTAGAGCTATGCATCCTGCTGAATCAAATGGCTTGATTCACTCAGTTCCCCAAATAAATATTTTCTTTTATTCCAAATCATATAACCTAATATTAACAAAAACAGCCACTCAGAGGTATTTTGCTGACCTCATATTACCTCTGAATATTATGTGTGATTTGTTATATTTAATGTATTAGAAAAATTAGCCTCAGAGAGATTAGACCACTTGACTGTGGTCACAGTAAATACTGGCAGAACAGAAATTTAAGGTTTTTTTTTCTGGTCTGAGGGAAAGGTTTTCTACACTCCCCATTGGGAGGATAGTGTACATTTGCTTTTAAAGTGATATATTCCTTGAAGGAAAGGCTTCCCTTCAGGAGTGCCAGCAGAGGGCAATGAGCATAGAGTTCATGCAATCTCCTTGACATATGGGAAAACAACAGAATCAGTGGGTTGGAGGGAGAGGAATCCATAGCTACTCAGGGGACTTCTGCAGAGCTCAAAGCAGTTCCACATACAGAAATACAGTTCTCCCAAAACTCTTGATAATAATTACAGTAGCTGAGATCTGCTGGTCAGGTACAATATCTGAGGCACAGCAGTAATCTATTTCTAAAAAGTTTTTATTGTTGCATTATAATCATATATTTTAATGGAGTACAAGATGGTAGAGGCATACATGCACCCAATTAGCCCTTACCCAGTTCCCATCCCATTCCCTCCCTCTCCCTCCTTCTCATATTTGGCTTAGTGATTGACTTTGATATGTTTGTTAATGTACATCATGTACATTAGGAAATTTCCCTCTTCCCCCTCCCATTTCCTCCAGTTAGGTCTCTTTATTTGCTCATGTGTGGTTTCTCCTCCTTCATCTGGAGTTCTTCTTATGACCCGTTTTCTCCCTAGCTTCCACATATTAGGGAGATCATCTGATTTTTTACTCTTTGTGACTGACTAATCTCACTTAGCATAATGTTCTCTAGTTCCATCCATTTCCCTGTAAATGATGTAATTGTGGTTTTTTATGGCTGAGTAAAGTTCCATTGTGTACATATCCCATAGTTTTGTAATCCATTCATCTTTTGATGGACACCTTGGCTGGTTCCATACTTTGGCTATGGTGAATTGTGCAGCTATGAACATAGATACACATGCATTAGTTTGGTAGTTTTGTTTCCATTCTTTTGGGTAGATACCCAGAAGTGGTATTGCTGGATTATAAGGTAAGTTCATTTGCATTCTTCTGAGGACCCTTCCTACTGTTAGAGTTCCCACTTCTCCACATCCTCACCAGCATTTGTTGTTGTTTGTGTTTTGAATGATTGCCAATCTACTTGGAGTTAGATGAAATCTCAGGGTAGTTCTGATTTGCATCTGATTGCTATTGATGTTGAACATTTTTTCGTACATTTATTGGCCATTTGAACTTTTTTAATTCACTTGCCAATTTTTGATTGGGTTATTTGTTTTCTTAAACATTTTTTGGTTTGCTTATTTGCTGAGTTTCTTTAGTTCTCTGTATTTTCTAGATATTAGTCTTCTATTAGAAGAATAGTTGACAAAAATTTTCTCCCATTCAGTCTGCTCTCTGTTGAGGTTCTTGAAAGTTTCCTTTGCTGTACAGAAGCTCTTCAGTTTCATGCAATCCCACGTATTGATTCGCCTTTTAGCTTCTTGTGCCTTTGGGGTCTTGTTGAGAGTTTTTACCTTTGCCTATGTATTGCAGTGTTGGACCTATGCCTTCTTCAAGGACCTGCAAGGTCTCTGGTCTGATTTCCAAGTCTTTGATCCATCTTGAATTGACTCTTGTTCAGGGTGAGAAAGTGGGATTTATTTCCATTTTTCTGCATATGGTTAACCAGTTTTGCCAAAACCATTTGTTGAACAGACTATCTTTTTCTCCAGTGTATGTTTTTAGCCCCTTTGTCAAAAATCAATTGGCTATAAGTGTGTGGATTTGTTTCTGGGTCTTCTATTTTGCTCCATTGGTCTATGTGTCTGGTTATGTGGCCGTACCATGCTGTTTTTATTACTATGGCTTTGTAGTATAATTTGAAGTCAGGGATTGTGATATCTCCTGCATGTTTTTTGTTACTGAGAACTACTTTGACTATTCTGGGTTTTTGTTGTTCCAAATGAGTTTAAGGACTGATCTTTCTATGTCTGTGAGGAATGATGTTGGTAATTTAATGGGTATTGCATTGAATCCATAGATCACTTTTGGAAGGATGGCCATTTGATGATATTTATTCTGCCTATTCAAGAACATGAAAGATCTTTCTATCTCTGAAGGTCTTCTTCAATTTATTTTTTTCAATGTTTTATAATTTTCTTTGTAGAGGTCTTTTATTCCGTGGTTAGCTTTATTCCTAAGTAGTGTGTGTGTGTGTGTGTGTGTGTGTGTGTGTGTGTGTTTTATTTATTTTTTTTATTGGTGCACTGTATTCATACATCATAGTGGGATACAAACTTTTGTAGACATACATGCACACATCGCCCAGTCAGCCCCCACCCATCCCCACCCCATTTTCTCCCCATCCCTCCCTCCCATGCTTGGCTTAGTGGTTGACATCTAGTATTATAGCAATTTATCCAAAATTAAAAATGATAATCTCACATAACAGTTTCATTTGTCTGATACCAAGCTTTTGATGACTTAAAGATAACATTTCAATATTTCTTTTTTCTTTCTTTCTTACCAGAGAATATTTTTTTTCTATTTTTTTAGGTGAAACTATCATATATTTATATATTTATTTCTCAGAAAAAAACTCTATCCTAATATGGAATATGGACTCTAGATACCCAAATCGATCTTGAAAAAGAATAAAGCTAGAAGATATATATTTTCTGATTTCAAACCATATAAAGCTATAATAATTGAAACAGTGTAGTACTATTCTAAAGGCAGATATATAAACCATTGGAGTTAAATAAAAGCCTAGAGCTAAATTCTTCCCTATATTGTCAAGTTATTTTTGACAAGGTTTCCACGAACATTTGGTGGTAGAAATAATAATATTTTAACTAAATATTGTTGAAACATAATAATTACATGGAAAAGAATAAAATTGAACCCTTACCTAATCCCATATAAATATTAACTCAAAATAGATAAAAAAAACCTAAATATAAATCTTAAGACTATAAACTTTTAGAAGAAAATCTGGGTCATAAAACCTCACAACACTGAAATTGGCAGTGATTTCTTGGATATGATTTCAATGGCACAGGCAACAGAAGAGTATACAAACTCCCTAAAAATAAAAAAAAATATTGTATATCCAAAGACAATGTAAACAGAGTTAAGAGTTACTAATAGAATGGGATAAAATATTTCCAAATGCTATATCTGAAGGTATATTAATATTCCAACTAGAAATCCTAAAAATTAACAACAATAAAGGCAAACAATACCATTTAGAGATAGGTAAAAGACTAACATAAGTAATGAATCTCCACAGATAACCAATCTTAGTTGACTGTTGGATGGAAACTCTTGTTTCTCTGGTTCTGGTGTGTGTTACCTATTTCTTCTTTGTAGTTAATCTCTTTGAGTATTTTCTCTAGTGCTGGTTTTGAAGACAAAAATTCCTTCAGTTTCTGTTTGTCATGGAAGCTTCTTATTTCTCCATCTAATTTGATAGAAAGTTTTGCTGGGTAGGAAATTTTTGGCTGGAAGTTGTTTTCTTTCAGAGTTTGGAATATGTTACTCCAAGCCCTTCTGGCTCTCATGACTTGGTTTGGGAAGTCTGGAGTGATTCTAATTGGTTTGCCTCTGAATGTCACTTGGCCCTTTGCTTTTGTTGCCTTTAAGATTCTCTGCTTGGCTTCCACATTGGTCATTTTGACAATTATGTGGCGTGGGGATCCTCTTCTCCGATCCTGTCTAAAGGGAGTTCTGTAAGTTTCCTGGACCTGTGTATCAACCTCTTGCTCTATGTTTGGAAAATTTTCTGCTATTACTTCCTTGAAGAGATTGTTGATCCCTTTGGTTTCACTTTCTTTTCCCTCCTCTATTCCAATTATTCTTAGGTTAGCTCTCTTAAAATGGGCCCATATTTCTTCAATGTCAGATTCCTGCTGTCGGATATTTTTTCCTAGATTAGAAACTATGCGTTCATTTTTGGAATGATCATCTTCTAGGAGCGAGATTCTATTCTCCATTTGGTCTAATCGGTTGTTTGTACTTTGAATTGAGGCCTTTACTTCATTAATTGCATCCTTTATCTCTTTTTGGCTCTCTCTGAGTTCTTTTCGAAGCACCTCTATTATTTCTACAGTTATTTTCCTGATTTGATCTTCTAGAAATCTCTGATTTTCTGTTTTATCGGGTTCTGATGTTGTGGGGTTGTGGGCATTCATTGCTCCAGTATTATTCCTCTTTCCCATGATTTAGGAAGTTTGTGCCTTCTCTGGGTTCTTCCCTTGGGCCACTATGACTTCACTTAAGGTGTTCTGGATCTCGAGTCTGTAGTATCTCAGACCCCACTACTCCTTTACTGGGTTGTATCGCAGAGTCTCCGACCCAGAGAGTCGATAGAGGCTGCTTTAGACTGTGGGGGGTGCCAGGTTGCACGTTCTCCTATGGTGTGATATCTCTGCCACCGCCCCTCCCCCACTGGGTCAAGTCCCAGGGAGTACAGTCATGGGATTTCTCCTCTGTGGCCCACAATTTGACTCACTGTTGTTGAGTACGCAGATGTAGCTGTACTGGATTCGGTGAATTCTCTGCTGCTGCCGCCGGTGGCAATATGGCACTGCTGCCACGCCCTAGGCCGTGAGGCTGGCGTATTTCTTCTTGGTTTTGATTTCCACTCTGAATCCCTGCGGCGTGTGCTGAGCTCAGCCACTGGGAGCTTTAGATTTTACCTGCGGCGAGAAATCCTGCCTGGCTGCTCCACAGCGGCTCACCCTGGCTTGCTGTAGCCGTCCGGTGAATTTGCCACTGCCGCGGGCAGTATGGCGCTGCTGCTGCGTCCTCGGGCGTGAGGCCGGTTATCTCCTCTGTGGCTCTGAGCTCTGTTCTCAGTCTGCTTTCTCTCTGGAGCCTGGTGATTTTTTTTTTCCCTCTGGTGATGGTGTTTTCTGGCTATGAAAGGCGCTGATTTTGTGGTAATGGAGATTGGTTGTTAGCGGGGCTCTTAAGCCCCGCTATTCTCGGTCACCATCTTCCCAGAAGTCCCTAAGTATTTTCTTGTAGGATATCCAGAGTGTAATTGTTTTCTGGGTTTGTTTTTAGTAAACTTATGGTTGGTATACAGGGAAGCTTCTAATTTTTTAAGATTGATTTTATCCAGACACTTTGCTGAATTTGTTGATCAGTTCTATAAATCTTTTGGTTGAGTTTGTTGGGTCTTCTAAGTATAGTATCATGTCATCTGCAAATAGTGATAGTTTTAGTTCTTTTTTTCCTATTTGTACATGTTTGGTTTTCTTTTCTTGGCTTATTGCTCTGGATAAAGTCTCAAGTACTATATTGAAAAGAAGTGGTGATAATATACATCCTTTACTTGTTCCTGTTTCTAGGGAGAATTCTCGAAGTTTTTCCCCATTTAATATGATGTTGGATGTGGGCCTATTGTAGATTGCCTTTATGATGTTGAGGTATATTTCTTCTATTTTTGTGTGTGGTACTGGGGATGAAACCCAGGGGCATTCTACTTCTGAGCTACACCATCAGCCCTATTTTTTATTCTTTATTTTGAAACAGGGTCTCACTGAGTTGCAAAGGGCCACACTAAGTAGCTGAGGGTGTCTGTAAACTGTGATCCTCCTGTCTCAGCCTCCAAAATGCTGGGACTACAAGCATGCACCACCATGCCCGGCTTAAGGTATGATTCTTCTATTCCAATTTTCTGCAGTGCTTTTAGCATAAATGGGTGCTGAATTTTGTTGAATGCTTTTTCAGTATCTTTTGAAATGATGATGTGATTTTTGTCTTTGATTCTGTTTATGTGAAATCCATGGATTGATTTTTGTATATTGAACCAGGCTTGCATCCCCGGGATAAACACTACTTGGTCATGTTGTATGATATTTTTGATGTGGTTTTGAATGCATGATGCTAGTATGTAGTTTAGAAGTTTTGTGTATAAGTTAATCAACAATATAGGTTTTCTTTCCTTGAAATGTCTTTGTTTAATTTGGGTATTAATGTGATGTTGGCTTCATAGAATGTATTTTGGAGAATCCTGTTCCTATTTCACAAAATAGTTTGAGGAGTATTAAGATTAGCTCTTCTATAAAGGTTTTATAAAATTCACTTGGGAAACCTTTTGGTCCTGGGTTTTTTTATGGTAGGCTCTTTATTGCTGCTTCAATCTCTTTGATTGCTATTGATTGATTTAAATTTTCTGTATTTTCTTTATTTAGTTTATGAAGGTTGTATTTATCTAGAAAGTTGTCAATTTCTTCCAGATTTGTTGTTTTGTTGGAGTATAGTTTTTAAAAGTAATTTCTGATAATCCTCTGGATTTGTACACTGTTGATGGTAATATCTCCTTTTTCATCTCTTATTTTTGTAATTTGGATTGATTCTCTTTTTTTGTTTAGGTTGGCTAGTGGTTTATCTATCTTGTTTTTTTTTTTTTTTTTTTTTGAGAAATCAGTTTTTGGTTTTGTTGATTTTCTGTACTCTTCTTTTTATTCTCTACTTCATTGATTTCTGCTTTGATATTAATAATTTCCTGCCTTCTACTGGCTTTGGGGTTAGGCTTTCTGTTTTTCAAGGGCTTTGAGGTATGTCATTAGGTTATTTATTTGGTTATTTTCTGTTCTTGTGTGGGCACTCAGTGCTATGAATTTTTCCTGTTAATACTGCCTTCAAGACATTTAGGAGTTTCTTAGTTTTATCCTTTACTTCTTCTATGATCCATTTCTTGTTCAGCAGTGTGATGTTCAGTCTCCACATGTCTATGTGGTTACCCTGAATATTCTTATAGTTACTTTCTAATTTCATTCCATTGTGGTCTGAAAAGATGCAGGAGAGTATGTCGTATTTTTAAAACTTTCTAGTGCTCATTTTATGGCCCAGGATGTGATCTATTTTGGAGGATTTCATAAGCATCTGAAAAAAATATGAACTTTGCTACAGTTGGGTAGAATAGTCTATATGTGTCTAATAGGTCCATTTGGTTGATGGCGTTCTTTAAGTCTGAGGCATCTTTACTGACCTTTTGTCTAGAAGATTAGTCTAACAGTATGAGAGGAGTGTTGAAGTCTCCAAGTATTATTGTACTGGGATCTACGTGACTTAATGTCACAAAGAGTTTGTTTTATGAAAGGAGCTGCACCCATGTTTGGTGCATAAATGTTGACTATGATTATTTCCTCTTGCTGGATTTCTCCTTTTACCAACAAAAAATGACCTGCTTTGTTTCTTCTATTAAGCTTGGGCTTGAAGTCTAACTTGTCTGATATCATAGTTCCTACTCCTGCTTGTCTTTGAGTTTCATTGGCATTGATTACCTTGTTCCAGCCCTTCACCTTTAGTTTGTGACTATCTTTACTTGTAAGTTGTGTTTCTTCTAGGCAGCAGATAGATGAATTCTGTATTTTAATCCATTTTACCACCTTATCTCTTTTTATTAGGGAGTTGAGGCCATTCAGCATGATTATTGAGAAATGATTTTTAATTCCTAACATTTTGAGTTTTAACTTCTATTTGAAGTAGTGTTTGTTCTTCTTTGCATAGTTGTTTGCTTGATAGAAATTATTGTTTCTCTGACTCTAGTGTTTATTACTTATTTCTTCTTTGTAGTTAATCTCTTTGAGTATTTTCTCTAGTGCTGGTTTGGAAGATATAAATTCCTTCAGCTTGTTTGTTGTTGAAGATTTTTATTTCCCCATCTAATTTGAGAGATTGTTTTGCTGGGTAGGAAATTTTTGGTTGCAGGTTGTTTTCTTTCAGTGTTTGGAATATGTTATTCCAGGCTCTCCTGGCTTTCATGATTTGGTTTGGGAAGTCTGAAGTGATTCTAATTGGTTTGCCTCTGAATGTCACTTGGCCTTTTGCTTTTGTTGCCTTTAAGATTCTCACCTTGGCTTCTACACTGGTCAGTATAACTATTATGTGGAATGGTGAACCTTTTCTCTGCTAATCTTGTCTAAAGGGGGTTCTATAAGTTTCCTGTACCTGTGTATCTACCTCTTGTTTTACATTTGGAATTTTTTCTATTACTTTTTTGAAAAGATTGTTGATCCATTTCGTTTCACCTTCTATGCCTACTATTCTTAGGTGAGCTATTTTAAAATGGGCCCATATCTCTTCAATGTTCAATTCGTGCTGTCGAATTATTTTTTCTAAATTATATACTATGGGCTCGTTTTTGGAGTGATCATCTTCTAAGAGCAAGATTTGATTCTCCATGTGGCCTAATCTATTGTTTATAGTTTTTACTGATGACTTCATTTCAATGATTGCATCTTTTATTCTTTTCAGGCCTTCTATAAATTCTTTTTGAAGATCCTGTATCATTTCTACTGTAAAATTTCTGATTTGTCCTTTTGCCAGTCTCTGAAATTCTGTGTTGTTTAGTTCTATTATTGTGAGGTTATGGGAACTCATTGCTTCCTTGCTATTCCTCCTTCTCATGATTTCAGAAGTTTGTATCTTTATTGCCTTGATAAAGTTCTCTCAGTCTCTAGGTGTCAGCTGGTAAATATAAGGGTAAGTTATGTTGTATTCAATGGTGAAGGTTGAGTGAGGAGGAAAGAAATAAAGTCATAAATGCAAGAATAGGGTAAAGTCACATACAGAATCAAATAGAATGAGAGTATGAGTTTGGTAAGGTAGCATATAGTAGAGATTAGAGAGTGAATATGTAGTAGGATTCTAGTAATCAATGTAGAGTATTTAGTAGAATGATATGAAGTGGATTTAATACAAGACAAAGAAGAAAGAAGAAAAAGAAAACTGGATGAAGAAAAGAAAAAGATGTAGATATGTACAAGGGAAAAATCTTGTGAAAAGGGTGGGGAAGACAACAGTAAAAAACAAGCACACACACATACACAAACAAAAACCAAAATAAAATAACAAAAATAATGCAATCCTACAAATATATGAATACTGCTCAGATTAGCCTCTGCAGTCTCTCTCTGTGCAGGTCCCAGTGCCATCAGCACCTTTCCTGCTGCAACCTGGGTCTCTGAACTCTCAGAATGGACTTGTCTTTGAGACTATTTGAGTTTACACAGGTAGCCAGTATTAATGGGGCTGGATCTAGTGTTAAGTGAAGGTCCCTCCACACTTTCTACCAGTGCTGCGTCCAAGTCTCTCCCTGCCTGCATGGGCATATGTAGAAGTTCCTGTTCTCCACAGCTAGGGCTTGGTTGGTCTGACTTCTCCTTGGTCACCACAATTGGGTGGTCTGTGGTGATCTCCAGAAGTCCTACTAGAGCTTTGAGCCCTGGGGACTATAGGCATTTTGCCTAATTGTCCCTGGGGTATGTCTTCTAATCTGCACCTCTGCTATGTCCAACAGCAGACGCCACCCCTCCCTTCACCAAGGCCAACTACTATCTCAGACCCTGCAAGTCTATTGCTTGTTGTGTGAGTTCCTGTGACTGTGCTGGGCAGTCTCCTGCACTGCAGCGGGTTCACTTATGGTTCTGTTGAGCGTTGCTCACACCACTTTGTGGCAGTCCGGTCAGAAGGCTGGGTCTTCAGTTCCTGCTTTGTGCTTGTTTCCCATGGCTTTATCTGGATGTGGGGCTGCAATGGTCTATACATGGAGATCAATCCCCACTGTGAAATGTTCATAGCATGGAAACTTCATCCAACTACAGTGTTCAGGAAAATGATTAGGGTTAGATAAGGTCATTAGGGTGGAGCCCATGATCAAATTTTAATGACTTTATAAGAAGAAGAGAGACCAGAGAGACACAAGGACACACACATGTGCTCCTCGTCTCTTGCCATGAACTACCCTGTGCCATCTTGAGACTCTGACAGCAAGAAGGCTCTCTGTGGCCGGGCATCGCAGTGCACACTTGTAATCCCAGTACTTGGGAGGCTGAGTCAGAAAGATGGTGAGTTCGTGGCCATCCTCAGCTGGCCCTCAGTGAGGCCCTCCGCAACTTAGTGAGACCTTGTTTCAAAATAAAAAATAGGCCTAGGGGTGTAGCTTGGAAATAGAATGCCCCTGGGTTCAATTTTCTGTACAAAAAAAAAAAAAAAAAAAAAAAAAAAAAAAAAAAAAGAAGGCTCTCTGCCATGAAGTGGTGGATCGAAGGGCCTCTCAAGGGTCTGTGACATGCTGCTTGGACTTTAAGTATCTGAACTGTGAGTTAAATAAGCCCCTTTTTCTTTATAACAGTAGCATGCATTAAGCATTTTGTTATAGTAATAAAAGACAATTAGAGGGGCCAAGAAACAGAAGGACAGATCAAGGAAAGGTAATTATCACTTTGTCCCATGCCCTTGGGCCCACAGCTTCTCTAGTCAGAGAGAAAACTTCCCTCCCTGAGACCTCAGCCCCCACTTCCAGCTGCCGCCTCCTTTGCTATTGCTGCTCCCACTGTGGAATCACCTGCTGGTTAGGGTGGGGAAGATGAAAGAATATTTAAAAAAAAGATCTCTCTGCTTTTAATGACCCTGAGGAGGTCCTCTCCCCTTTTATGAACCAAAAAAAAAAAAATGTGGATTCTTTTTGGAGTTCTGTTTGCTCCTGGTGTGCGCATCCTAGTTTCAGAGCTATAAATCCAGACCAGATGACGCTGTCATGGGCGTGGAGTGAAGGGAGGTAGAAGGCTCCCTGTGGGTTTGGAGTTTTCAGATTCCTTTCTCTTTCCCTGGTCCACCTGCTCCTGTTATTGCTTATTTTCCCTAGAGAGATATTCTGTGTATTCTGCCCAGAGTGTCTTGTTGTGGTCAGTGAGGGAGACGGGGGTCAGGGTATGCTTCCTCCATCTTGCCCTGCACAGGAAGCCCATGCATACATCTTAATGCAGCACTGTGAATGAGGAAACGTTGCCTTCAACAGCAGGCACAGCGACCAATGCTAATTGTCAGGACTGCCTTCCACCCGACCCCTCATCTGCTCTTCCTGCTGGAGCAGGTCTGTGGCTCACTCTGGACGGCAGAGGCAGACCCTGCCCTGATGGGGCGCTCCTGAGGCTAGGTGACTGGAGGCAGCTCCATCTGCCCAGGTCCTGGCTTTGTCTTCCTCTTCTTATCCCTGACGGTACCGCCCAGGTGCTAAACAAGGTGGCCTCATTTCATAGCTTGTCTGGGCCATGACAGAAACACCAGAGAGGACGTAGAGGCAGAAATCCTTAGCCAAGACATTTGTCCATGACTTATGCAATAGGAAGGTGCAGAAGGTTCCCCATGAGCAACATCCTAAAATCACCGTCATTAAACTAATGAGAGATAACATTCATTAAGCTCTCACATGCGCCGCACACTGTGCCCCACATCTTCATACACATGGTGGTATGTGCAGTATGTGCAATCTTCCCAGAAGGTTATGGGACAGATACTCTATTTTTTCATTTGCGGTTGAGGAAACTACTTCCATTGGAAAGTGACTTATGTTACTAACATCGATGAGGCAGGGAAGCACTGTTCTACTAGACGACCCAATTTGGGCACCAACTCTCTCCTGTGCAAAAAGGCAGTAACAATGGTGTCCACCTAATTGAGCAAATAAACAATAAATAGTAAGTAGATGTTTTTATCTGTTTTTCTTCTTGAGTCCAGCTGTATCAGCGCACAGAGTTCTACTTGAATCTCTAAGGATTGGCAGGTCTCCTGAACCACTGTTAGTGATGATTGGATGCTTGTTATCACCCAGAAATCTGGCTGGACGGCTATTTTACATTTAACCAAGAAAAACCAAGCCAGGCGTGGTGGCACACGCTTGTAATCCCAGCATTTGGGAGGCTGAGACTGGAGGATCGCAGTTCAAGGACAGCCTCAGCTACTTAGTGAGGCTCTTTGCAACTCAGTGAGACCCAGTTTCAAAATAAAAAGTAAAAATATAGCTCGGAGGTAGAATGCCCCTGGGTTCCATCCCCAATACCGAAGAGAGAGAGAGAGAGAGAGAGAGAGAGAGAGAGAGAGAGAGAGAGAGAGAGAGAACACGTAGCTGTGTCTTGGTGGCAGTCAGATGGCCACACATTAAGATTAGTTGCCATGGAGGCTGGGAATGCAGCTCAGTGGCCGAGCGCTATTCTAGCATCTGTGATGCCCTAGGTTCGATACCAGCACCTGAAATGACTAAAATAAAATAAAATTAGTTGGCATGACCCCCTACTTTACCTGCATTTAAGTTTCTAAAGACTTCATCTCGCCGGGCGTGGTGGGCACGCTTGTAATCCCCGCGCTTGGGAGGCGGAGACAGGAGGATCGCGCAGGTTCGAAGCCAGCGGCGCTGGCTTAAGAGACCCTGTTTCAAAAATATAAAATAGGTCTGGGAGTGTAGCCCGGAGGTAGAAGGGCTTCCAGGAACCCCAGTACCACCAAAAAAAAAAAAAAAAGACTTCATCTCAGCTGTCTAGATAATTTCATGAGCATGTTTTTCTGAATTTCTGTAAAGAGAAAAAATTAAACAGGTAACGTGGACTTGCCTGAGCCAGTTTTACTTAATGCGTGAAGCCATACTTCCAATCAGCTTCCATACATTTGGGTAAGAGTTCAGGGTCGACCTGGGCAGCAGGGAGAACTGTCTCAATTCAAGAGCTGGTACCAGTGACCGCACCAGTAGTTTTCCATGGACCTCACTGTGAAATCTGACATGGGAGGCAACGGCAGAAAGGAGGAGGAGAGGGACCAGGGAGGGAACAGAGATGCGTGGCCGTCACCACGGTCCTGGCCTGGCCACATCCAGCATCCTGTTCAGTCTTCACAGCGAGCTCGGTGGCAAATGGGTCTGGATACGGACAAACCACCATGGCAGGGCGGGGAGGAGGGTCTTTCCAGCAGGAGGGTCCTGTGATTAATAGGTAGGTGCTCTTGACTAGGGCTTGATTTCTCCATTTGCAAAACAGGGAGAAGAATACTCCCCGTTTATGGCTGGAGAAGGGCAGATGAGATGCGGAGAGAGCTGCCCAGGCAGCTCAGTGGCACCGCCCCCTTCCCCACACAGGCGCCATGGCCCTCGCTCTCTGGACTAGCGATGGCCACAGAGCAGCACCATGCCTGGCCTGCTTTCTGATTTCACACACACAGCACAGGACACTCACATATATACACTCAGGTTCTCCTACAAGCTTGCACACCTTCATAGAGGGGCACACTCACCTGTATACCTTCATACAGTCCCCTTCCCACACAACATCCACTCGAGGCCCTAACGCTGGCCTCGAACCTGTGATCTTCATGCCTCAGCCTCCCAAGTACTGAGATTATAGGCTGTACCACTGTGCCCAGCTTCTTTTCTTCAGGAAAGTGGTTTAGCTCCACTTCCTGGGTCTCCTACCTTCCACTTCCAGAGGCTTCTCAAGATACTGTCTAAACAAACATAGTTCCTTTCCAAGAACTTCTGGGCCAGCCAGTAAAATACAGTGTATTTGTTTAATTCTCTGCCTTCCTTCTGGTTCCAAGGCGGCGGTGGTGGTATCCGTATTCCTCCTGCCTCTTTGAGAGCAGGGCCTGTTTGCCTCCATTGCTGCTTTCTTCCCAGGACCTGGGTAGGGCACTAACCATGCCCTTAAGACAAGACAACCACCAGATTGGCTAATTTATGATGCAGATTATATCAGCTCTTTCTAAGACAGTTAAATCCTATCACAACACCATCAGAGGTTACTGCTGGACATTTCTACCACTGCTCAGTTCTTTCCCAAGTAATGACTACTGGTAATTACTACCAATTCTGACTGCACTGCCTAGACCTGGATTAGAATCCTAGGTAACTAATTAACCACAGTCTGATGATAAAAAAAAAATTCTCCCTCTAGACTTCTATGCCAGGACCTTTAAAAATAACGGAGTGACAATTCCCATCCCCAGAGCCGACTTCACTGTGCTGTGAATAGAGCTCGAGCTTTCCTAGACTGTGCTCTTCTATAAATATCCACTTTTATACCTAGTTCCACGTTGGTAGATTAGAGTTTCTTTTCTAAAAAGGCCCAGGTCTCCAGCAGTGAAGGTACTTCAAGGAATTCTAGGATCTTAGCGTGGCTTTCTCCCCCTCCCGCCGTGGCCCGGTAGACTTTGGCCAGCTCCCAGAGGCCCGGCCACTCGGGCCTCAGGACCCGAGTCCAGGTTCTTCTTGCGGGGGGCCTGCCTGCTCTTGGCTGGCACAGGCTGGAGCCTCACACTAGATGCAGTCAATGAAAGAGGCCCCTTTGCTCCATTCTCTGACCAGTTCCTCTGCTGTCCCCACTGTGATGTGAAATGGAGGATTACAGCCGTCGTCCCTGCCACTGGCACCCTGCTTCCAGAAATTTTGATTTTTCTTTGATGGGCCCTGGCCCCAGGCCCCTCTTTAGGCCTGGTAACACTATATCTGACTTTAAGGGCCTGGACAGCTGGACTGTGGCCAGGAATTCTGTGTTCCCAGGAAGCTGGCCTGGGCTCAGACTTCCACTGGACAGTAGTGGACGTTACCAGAAACTCCAGCCACTCCTTCTGTAGGGAGAGCTGACTTGGCTCCACCCAGCTCCCCTGGGCAGCTGGGAGGTGGTGAGGCTTTGGCACAAGGTGGTTTGGGGTTGGACTTGATTGGGTGAATTTTTCTTATCCTTCCTTCCTCTCCTCAGGATATATTAACTCCTTTTTTTATCAATCCAAAGGGGAAGAATGGCTCTCCCAAGGAGACCACACATGCTTGAAATCTCTCAAGCTTCTTCCATTATGGAAAACCCTCTCTTCCCCTGATACTGCTTCCATTAAAAGCTTCCTGATGCCGGGAGTGGTGGCACATGCTTGATATCCCAGAATTCAGAAGGCTGAGACCAAAGGATCATGGTTTACAGACAGCCTCAGCTACTTAGCGAGGCCCTTCACAATTCAGTGAGACCCTGTTTCAAAAACTAAAAAGGTAAAAAATAAAGCTGAGAGTGTAGCTCGGAGGTACAATACCCCTGGGTTCCATTCTCAGTTACACACACACACACACACACACACACACACACACACACACACAGGCTTTCTGATTAGCCAGGCGTGGTGGCACAGGCCTTCATTTGGAGACTGAGACAGGAGGATCGCAGGTTTGAGGCAAGCCTCAACAACTTACTGAGACTCTGCTTCAAAATAAAATATAAAATAGGGTTGGAGGGGTACCTCAAAAGTAGAATGCCCCTGGGCTCAATTTTAATTCTCAGTACTACCACATACAAAAAAATCCTGATAATAAAGGGCTTTGGGGTTAGTCTATAGTCTGAGGTAGATTACCCATACAAAGATAATAGAAGCTGACTGGAATGGTTGATTTAACTAAAACTTAACAGAGTTCCTTGGTCTGGTCTATTTGGGTCTTTATAAGGAAGAGGTACACAGCATCGTTTCACATTCTGCAGCCAAGGCAGGCTTGATGTCAAAATCCAAGGAGCACAGAATCTGTATTTTCTCCTTTTCCAGGTTGTAATCAGCCTGCAAGTTTATTTATTTACTTACTTATTTATTTATTTTACCAACGCAAATATGAGGACAAGAAAACTCATCCCAGAGACACAGCACCACTAGCAAGATGGGACGGCTAGGTGAGGATGGGTGGGTCCAGCTCAGGGTTGTGGCAGCCAACCTGAGAGCCCACTTCTCAGCAGCATCACCTGCACTCACCTGTGCGGCAGCGACCAGAGAGCGAGGGTTCTAACACAAGCGCTGGAGCACAGCCAGCAAGAAGGAACCCTGTCCGCTCTTGAATTTGGAGCGCTAGCGCAAGCTCCAGTTGAACCATCCAGGCAGACTGGAAGGTGGTAAGGACGTGGTGGGCACACACAGCCAACAGAACAAAAGGAAAAAGGCACTGTCAGCAGGAAGGTGCATTTCCCAAGCCCCATCTGACTGGGGCTCCACCAGCCACTGGTGGGGGGGCCGGCCATGAGCACGGGAAACGCGCTCTACTTATTTGTGGTATGTTCATGTGAAAATTAAGGATTCCATGAGAGGTGTGTAGTTTATTCTGCAGTGTGGGATTGGCCACAGGAGTGTAATTTAATCAGTTAATCAGGGAATACATATTTTCCTAACTTGAAGCCCATTTTTCCCTGGGCAGGGAAGTCTCCAGGCCTCTGATGGGTAGGTAAGTGGGAGACTGGGTCACCTCTGGATGTCTTGAGGATGCAGAGGCCGTGAGTAGCCAGTGCCCACCTGCTGACTCCCCCGGGTGTGGCCCCAGAGCCACTATGCTGCCAGGTGCCTGGTCATACCACAGTCTGCACTTCTCTGTGGCCACATGTGAACAGGATGGGCTTCCAGGTCAGGTTTGGGTGCCAGTTTTTTAATTCCCTGAACATTTTCCTGCAGCAGAGCAACTCTGCTTGCTCTAGACAGAGGGACCTGGGCTCCGTCCATAGAGGAATGTTTAGGAGGCAGCTCGCACTCTGCATCTAAGAAGCTCTATGGCACCAGCAGGAGTGCTCATGTGTAGCACACTGAAGAAAAGGAGAATAATAGATGCTCAAGAAAACTCCGGGGGTCAGTAAGAGAGTGGGGCTCAGGTTAAACAGAAACCCTCGGCTAAGCAAACAGCAACAGCCACAATAAGGTGGGTGGTAGGAAGGAAACGATGTTTGGGATAACAGCTTAATTTTCATGTGAACAGTTTGTCAAATGTGAAACAGGTAAATGAATAGGTGACATGACTGGAAGTTAACTGGTCAGTAGGGCAATGGTGAGGAGCTTTTCAAAAAGAATGAGAATGCTCTGAATAGACACTTCTCAATAGAAGAAATACAAATGGCCAATAAATACATGAAGAAATGTTCAACATCATTATCAGGGAATTCCAACTCAAAACAACACTGAGATTGCATCTAACTCCACTTAGAATCACAATCACCAAGAATATAAGCAAGAATAAATACTGGCAAGGATGTGGGGAAATAGATACCCTAATACACTGTTGGTGGGATTGCAAATTAGTACAGCCTCTGGAGATTGGAGTGGAGGCTCCTTAAAGGCTGGGAATGGAGCCACCATGTGACTCAGCCATACCACTCCTGGGAATGTTCCCAGATGAGCTGAAGTCAGATTACTATAGGGCTATACTTGCATTTCCATGTTGATAGCAGCAAAATTCACAATAACCAAACTGTGGAGCCAACCTAGGGATCCATCAGTGGGTGAATAAATTATGAAATATATCACAGTGGAATTTTACTCAGTCATAAAAAAGAACACAGTTATGTCATTTGCATTAAAATGGGTAGAACTTGAGAACATTATAAGTGAGATTATCCAATCACAGAAACTTAAGGGTCGTATGTTTTAACTCACGTGTAGAAGCTAGAGAGAAACTGAGAAACAAAGAAGTTCCCAGATGGATGAGAGGAGACACTAGTAGAACAGTGTGAGGGGCTATGGGGAGGGAGGTGGAGAGGAGAAAGGGGAGATCAGATGATGGAAACATTTCGAATAACCCTTTGTTCATACATGTCACCTCTACCAATGTTAATATTATCTACGAGGAAGAGAGCAGGGGACCTGGAGGAAAACACAGTGAGAGCTGCGTGCATGTGTTTCTTTTTATCACTCGGAATCTCACTATGCTGTATAGTTTCAAGGCACTGAATATATGTATATGTATAAAGAATTTAAAAATAATGCACATTCTTGTTTCTTATCATGGCTGTAACAAATCACAACAGATTTAAAACAACACAAGCTAATTATCTTACATTCTTGGAGGTCAGGTATCTGAAAAGGCCCTTAAAAATAAAGGTACCAGTAGAGCCACATTCCTTTGGCAGGCTCTGAGAAGAGGCTGTGTCCTCCCCTTCTCCAGCTTTTGTGGGCCTTCCTCCATCTTCAAAGCCAACAGGGCAGAATCCTCAAAGCCCCTCTTCTCTCTCTCTCTCTCTCTCTCTCTCTCTCTCTCTCTCTCTCTCTCTCCCTCCCTCCCTCCCTCTCTCTCCCTCTCTCTTTTTCTCTCTCTCCCTCTCTCTCTCTCACACACACATGCACGCATGCCTTTCATCATCACATCTCACCGATCCTCCTTGTCTTCCTTCTTATAAGGACTCCTATGACCACACGCGGCCGTCCAGATAACCCACAATGACCTCTCTCCTCAAGGTCCTCAATCACATGAGCAGGATTCCTCTTGTCACACAAAGTAATATATTCACAGGTTCCTGGAATTAGCACTGCAATACTCATTCTACCGCCATATTGTAAATGGCAAGTCTTTCCAGTCAAGATCTTGTTTTGGACATTTTAGACTTACAGAAAAGTTATAAAGGTGGCACAGTACAGAGAAGAGTGAGGGTTTTTGTCATCACTGTTGTTTGGGTACTGGAGATGAAACCCAAGGGCATTCTGCCTCCAAACTACACCCCAGCCCTTTTTCTTAGTTTTTATTTTGAAATGGTCTTGCTAAGTTGTTGAGACTGGCCTCAGAGCATGAATTTTTAAAGATCATTTTTCTCCACCTGTGGCTCAAGTTGAATGATGTTCTCACATTAAAACTTATTTGGAGTCCAGCTGTGAAGGCACTGTGAGTTCTTTTGGGAAAGGTATGCTTAGCGTGAATTATTTGTGATATCGAGGAAACCACGTGACATCCCTTGATAGGAGCCGGCAGCCTGTCCCACCTGGGAGCACTTCCAGGGCTGATCCCGGGGCGGGGACAGACCCGGCCTGCCTGACTCTGCTCCTGGCAAACAAGGGAGGTTAATGTGCCTTCAATATGCTTATTGGGAAACATTCCACTGCAGAAAGTCCTTCTCTGTCCCACTTCCTCCCCACCCTCTCGGTGGTTGCCTTGGGCTCTCCCGGGAATTTGTCATCTATGCCTGGCTGGCAGGTGGCACCCGGGACCCGGCCTCATCCGGGCCCTGCGTCTGGTGACGGCCATCCTTAGGGGCGCTTTACGGGAAACTCAGGGACCACTGAGCCCCGTCAGCCAGCCGGCTCCCACCTAAGCGTCTTCCTCGTTTTGAAGCAGTGTTGGCTCTGGGATCAAAGCCACCTGTCGGCGAGTCGCAGCTCCAGGCGCACAGCAAACCACCTCTGGGCTTCCTCAGAGACACACGCCACGGAACGAATGTGGAATTTCTTGTTGCACAGGAAAGCAAGGCGTGCTCAAAGACTGACGGGAGCACCTCCGAGGGAGACCAGAGCAAGCTGGAAGGCTGAACCAAAACAAAGTGTCGGTGATGGATCATAAAACCCACTGCCTGAAGTAATCCATAGAGTCATGCTGATAGAAGTAGGCTAACACACAAATAAATAAGCAAGTCCTTTTGTTTAAAAACTTTACATCAGGGATTTACCTCTTGAGATGCTGCCTCAGTGAGTACAGATACCATACAGGTATCTCTATGTCTTAAGAAGCTAGAGCCAGGCGTGGTGGTGCACACCTGTAATCCCAGTACTTAGGAGGCTGAGACAGGAGGATCACAGGTTCAAGGGCAGCCCTAGCAACAGAATGAGATTCTCAACAACCTAGAGAGACTGTTTCAAAACCAAAAGTAAAGTGGGGCTGGGGGTGTGTCTTGAAATTTGCATGCACCCTGAGGTTGAGATGCTAGTCTAGTAGGTGTACCCGATGGCTGCTGGACAGAGATGGGGACAGTGTGTGGAGAATTAGTTGGACCAGTAGAGGCTGCCAAGCTCCTTGTGGCAGGGGCGCCCCCGGTCCTGTGCTGAAGCCCCTCCACTCTGTTCCCCATGGTTTCTGTCTGTTTGTCTGTTAGCCCTCCCCAGGGGCCCCACACATCTAGCGGCCAGTAGGTTTAAGGGGACTCGGGGTTGCCATGCCTCCCACCTGTCTGTGGCTGCGGCTCCTCTACCTGCACACTGGCCTTGCATGTCTAGGGTCTCCCTGGCCCTGCCCAGCCCGGCCACCTCCTGTGCTCAGCCTCTTCCCACTGACCGCATCACTGCAGGGAAGCTCTGAGCCATGCAGGGATCAGGCTGGAAGGTGGAGTGAGTATGAGAGCCCGGAGTGGACAGGCCACTGGCGCCAGCACGCGGCCAGCACTCAGCAATGGAAGAAAGAGAACAAGTGGCTGGTGTGGTGGTTCATGCTTGTAATCTTAGTACTTGGGAGGCTGAGACAGGAGGATCGCAGGTTTGGGGCCAGACTCAGCAACTGAGTGAGAGATACTGTGTTTCAAAATAACCATTAAAGGGTTGGGGATGTAGTTTGGAAGTAGAATGCCCCTTATTTCAATCCCTAGTACCTCCTCCTACCACCACATACATACAAAAATAGAGGACAGAAAGAAAGAAAGAGAGGGGGGAGATAAAGGGAGGGAGGGAGAGCGAGAGAGAGAGAGAGAGAGAGAGAGAGAGAGAGAGAGAGAGAGAATGAATGAGCATGTGTTTGCTGGGTCCCTGGGTTCAATTCCCAATACCAACAAATAAAAAGTAAAAGGACTGGAAATGCTGAACCTAGTCCATAGACTGGCTATTACTTTGCCTCCTACAAACCCAAGAATCTATCTTGTGTTGTAAAAATGGGAAATATCTGTGTGTATCAGGCACCAGGGTCATCATTATTGACACTGAGAAGTGTGAGCCAGTGTGGCTGCCTGGCCCCCGGCACGGTGCTGCGGGGACAGCCTCTCCTCTCTGAAGGATGAGAGGACTGTCCAGTCCTCAGCTCTGCTGGGTCCGGGAGGCAGTCGTACTGTGTGTGCTGTGTCTCAGGGCCCTCAGGGACCTTGGGTACCCCCCGGCGGCTGCCTTGAAACCTTCCCCAGGTACCTTTTACGCCCTTACATCATAAACCACGTTTGGTTTGCAGGCAAAACCCAGGCTGTCCTCTCTGGGTGCTGGGAAGGTTGGGGGGTGTGGGTTGGGTTGTTAGTGGTATTTCTCTTTAAGGAATTTCTAGGATTCATACCAGGAGTCAAGTGCTTATCTGAATGCCAGTTTGGCTCTAGAGAAGGCAACGCAGGTGACGGGTGACCTGCCATGGCTGGCACTGAGGCACTCTAATGATAAGTGCGACATTTATTGCTCCCAATTTCAGAGTCGATTCAATGTCTCAACTAAGTTCACCTAGGCAGACAAGAGGAAGGAAGCAGGGATCACATGGAGAGTTTTACAGACAAGCATTGTAAACTTCTTGTCTTTATTCTACATGAGAACGCCTGAGGTAGGTGTGATAGGGATATTGTGCCCTGTCCTAGAGGTAGAGAAGGAAACGGTATCTTTTGCTGGTAAAGTAAACTTGGCCAGTGTCTTGTGGCTTAGAGCCAGGCCCGTCCTCTGCTCACACAATCACAGCGGTTCCTGCACTGAGTGGCTGTTAGTCATCTTTTCCTCTCTGTAACCAGAATACCTGACATAAACAACTTAAAAGGAAGGATTTATTTTGGCTCAGTTTCCAAGGTTCAGTCAATAGTGGGCAGGCACCATTGCCCTGAGGGTGAGGAGAGGTGGAGGTTATGGGGAAGGGTGGCCAGAGGAGAGCTGCTCAGCTCAGGGCACCTGGGAAGCAGAGACGGAAGATGGTGGGGCAAGAGACACTCCCCAACGACCGGCGCCCTGCAAGCCTGCCTCGGCTGCCTACGGTGTCCATAATTCCAATTAGTCCATCCTAATCTCTGTCCAAGTCCTAATCTCGGCTACCTATGAATGTGGTCTGACTTGGAAATAGGGTCTTTATAGATATAAGTAGGTTAAGGATCTCTAGATGAAATTATCCTGAATGTAGAATGGGCTCTTAATCCAGTGGCTGATGTCCTCATTAAAGAAAGAAGAGACACTTGATGCACAAAAATGCAGAAACAAGGCCATGTGAAGACAGAGATAGACACTAGAGTGTTGTGTCCACAAGCCAAGGATTTCTGGCACCCACCAGAAACTAAAGGAGAGGTATGGACTAGATCCTCCCTCAGAGCCTCCAGAAAAATTCAACCTGTGGACATCTGAATTTCAGACTTCAGTTCTCCAGAACTATGGAACCATCAATCTCTGTTGTTCTAAACCACCAAGGCTATAGTCTTTTTGTTTTATTTGGTTTGGTTGGTTGGTTGAGTTTGTTTTATAGTACCAAGGATTGAACCCAAGGACACTCTACTTAAACTCGTAATTTTCCTGTCTCAGCCTCCCAAGTAGGGTATTACAGGTGTGGGCCACCACGTCCAGCTATGGTTGTCCTCTGTTTTAGCAGCCATGAGACACTGATACAGGCTAGATCTTTGTAGTAAGAGTAGGCAAAGGTGTTTCTCCTGCAGTGTATATTTGGTATGTCCCACTAGTTCTGTCCTGTCTCTCACTCACTCTCTGGGTATGTGGGATTATTATTATGCTTATGATCTAGGAAGAGAAATTGCATCTTAGATAAGTTGCTAGGTCCAATTTGAGCTGGCTCCTGGTGAAACAGACTGTGACCCAGGTGGTCGGACTTGACTCCATATTCCCAGACACTGGTTGGGGTGGAGAACCTGCCCAAGGGTTCAGGGGATGTGGAGGCTCATCCCTGGCCCAGAGGTACCCACAGCCTCACAGCTGCACAGGTCCACCCAGAGATGGGACCCTTCTTGCTCTGATCCCCCCTAGTGAGCAGATCAGAGAGGTGCAGCACCTCCCCTAAGCTGCATAGCTCTGCAAGGCAGTCATCAAGAGAGTGCAGCACACCTGGCTTCTCTGTCCTGTGTTCTGGAAATGCCTGGAGAGTTTCCTCACTGGCATAGCTGTGCAGATTCCAGACCAAGGAGCCTTCCCTGCCAAGGACCATTGCCCGGCCTTCTCATCAGATCCATCCAAAGAGCGTTTACATGGCCATAAATACAACCTATAGGTCCTTGATCTCCAAACCCTCAAAACTCTCTAAGTGCAGCCCAGCACCTGGGCAGGTGGAGCAGGGGATGTGGTGCCTTGGCTTCCCTAGTTGCAAAATGTTTAGAAGCATTTCTTTCTCCTCTTTTTGGTGGTACTGAGGATGGAACCCAGGGGCATTCTACCTCTGAGCTACACCACCAGACCTATTTTTATTCTTTAATTTTTGAAACAGGGTCTCACTGTACTCCCCAAATTCTGGGAGTACAAGCATGTGCCACCACGCCCAGCTTAGAAGAGTATTTCTATGAGCATTAAAGTCATTCTTGCAAAACCCAACACAGCATGACTCTTGCAAGCACTTTAGTAACAGCAGTCTCTAGTTTTAGCTAGCACGCTGGGCCTCCTCAAACAAAGACATTGCCTAGCCACCAACCCTCACAGCTTGGTGTAGTGGTATAACAGTTCTGTCCCAGTGCTTCTGAGCAGAAGCCATGGGTGTAACTGGCAGGTGATGTCCCTGAAAGGTATGAAAGTACTCTACATTCTTTATCCCTTTCTGTTGGTTGGTATATGGGTGTGGTAGCCCTAGAACAGCTTCCCAGACAGTTACAGAAGAGCAAAACGTCTAGCTAATTTAAAACAGTGTATTGCTCTTTATAACAGCAGCACCTGTATCTTAATTTCAACAGACTCCAAGTGGTGACTTTCAGGGAGTTTAGAGAGGGGCGTTGTGTCATGTGCCTATATATATTCCAGTGCTTGGTAGGCTGAGACCAGAGGATTGCAGGTTTGAGGCCAGCCTCAGCAACTTAGCGAGACCTTATTTCAAAATAAAAGAATAAAATAGGGCTGGGGATGTAGCTTACAGGTAGAACACCCCTGGTTTCAATCCCCAGGAATACAGGTGTTGGGGACGAGAGCGGGGAGACGATGCACTCAGATGTGTTCCCCAAATCGCCAGCTCCAGCATGGACAAGAAGAGAATCCTGCTGGCGTGTGATCTTGATTTATTTCCCTTTCTTCTCAAGCTGGTTTCTGTGAAGTGGAGATGAGAACAGGGAGATAAGGAAGGGGAAGGAGCTGAAGAGGAGGTCACTTTCACCTCTGACTTGGTGGTGCCCAGCATGTGGCCGGGCCACAGCTGGTCAGCAGTGATTTCAGAAAGCTCCTCCACTGCCTTTCCACTCCCTGGCTCAGCTCAGCTCAGCTCAGCTCAGCTCAGCTGACTCGCGCTCCGTCCAGGCCAGGGCAGTTGGAGACACTGATGCCTGAGCTGCAATACTTGATAGCTTTGTACAAAAGCCATCCAAGGTTGTTGCAGTTTTCCCAAAGGTGAAAAACTCTGGAGAGATGCAGTTCCTTTTATTGGCGAATCCACAATTGCCTATCGCTCCTTCCATGCTGTTTATTTGGTCAGAACCATTGCCCAGGGCAAGGTGATGTCCTTGAAGTGAGGCATAGAATATGGACATCCTTCCTCCCTATAAGGCCTGGGGAGGAAGCAAGAAGGCAGGAAGGGAGGGAGGAGAGGGGCTCTCTGGCTGGATGCCATCCTCCAGGCCTGGGTTTCTGAACCTTGGTGTTGCTGGCACTTGGACCTGGATGATTCCTGTCATGGAGGGCTGCCGTGTGCATTACAAGCCATTCAGGAGCATTCTTGCCCTCTCTCCTGACACCCACAGCACTCCCAGCCTCCGTCCTCCAACGTCTCCATGTCCCCCAGGAACCGTGTGTACATCACCATGCTTGAGAGCTGCTTTTATTCTTTATTTTGAAACAAGTTCTTACTAAGTTTCTGAGGCTGGCCTAAAGCCTGCGATCCTCCTGTCTCAGTCTCCCAAGTACTGGGAATACAAGTGTGTACCACCAAACCTGGCTCCATTTTCTGTTCCTTTTTTTTTTTTTTAAAAAGAAACCCAGCTGGGCGTGGTGGCGCACACTTGTAATCCCCACGCTTGGGAGGCGGAAACAGGAGGATCACGCAGGTTCAAAGCCATCCGTGCTGGCTTCAGAGACCCTGTTTCCAAATAAAAATATAAAATAGGTCTGGGAGTGTAGCCTGGAGGTAGAAGGGCTCCCAGTACCACCACCAAAAAAAAAAAAAAAAAAAAAAAAAAAAAAAAACCCAAAAAACAAAGAAACCCAAAGAATGTCAGGTCACCAAAAGTACCGGGGCTCTAAGCAAGGGCAGTAGGCATGCTGAGAAGGCGGCAGAGATGCGAGGGAGGAGAGAGCAGGGGCCCAGCCACGCTGACTTAAATCAGCAGTAGGTTTCTCCTTCCACTTTGCTGCTGCTTGGCTGATGGATGGGCACATGACCCAATTTGGGCCAATATGGGATAGAAGGGAGAATTCACTCAGAGGACCCTGGGGAAGATTTTCTTCTCAGATAATAGACAAGTCGTTGGAGAGAAAGCTTCTTCCCTAGTTTCTACTTCATTCCTATCCTATGCCAAGATAAAATGCTTGGAGATACAGCAGTCATTTTGTAACCATCTGGCAAGAGACGGAAGTCAAAGCTTACTGAAGAAATCTGGCAGGAGTCCCAGTTCCCTGTGGCATGGTGGAGCCACTGAACTACCTTGGGGCTATCGTCTTCCCACTTCTGTGGCGCAAACAGTACATGTCCCCGTGCTTTAAGCCAGAGTTAGCTGGGTTTTCTGTCATTTACAACCAGACATTACTAACTAATAAAAATGTTTTCAACTGTGACTAAATGACTTATAAAGGGAAGGGGCGCTTTCCCTACCTCACAGGAAGTCCCAGAGCAGGTGAGTTTAAGGTCTGTTTGGCACCTATACAGTCTCAGGGCTGGGCTGATGTTTGTGTGATTCTCCTAGCCTTTCCCTCATGGTTGCAACATTGCTGCCACTGTTCCAAAAGTCATGTCCTCATTCAAACTGTGTTCAAGACAGGAAGAAAGAGGTAAGTTCTTTCCTGTCCCTCTCTCTCTCTCTCTCTCTCTCTCTCTCTCTCTCTCTGTACTGGGAATGGAACCCAGGGGGCATTCTACCTCTGAGCTACACCCCAGCCCTATTTTTTTTAGTTTTTTCTTGTTTTTGTTTTTGAAACAGGGTCTCTCACTGAATTGCTAAGGACCTTGCTAAGTAGCTGAGGCTGCCCGTGAACCGCGATCCTCCAGTCTCAGCCTCCTGAATGCTGGAATTACAGGCATTCGCCATCATGCCCAGAGCCCCCCCCCCTCTCTCTTTCTCTCTCTCTCTCTCTTTAAATCAGAAACAAATAAATAAACAAGCAAACAAAATTTTCCCTCAGCTTCTAGTAAACTATCTCTTTGTCTCATTGGCCCAAACTAGATCATAGACCAAGAAAGCCTAGGAGAGTGAGAAACTGATATTTTAGGTCTCTGAATGGGAAGTGTGCTCTTGCAGGACTCTTTCTTCCAAGAAAGACTTCCAGAGAAGGGGTGTTGGGTGAGCAGACAACAGTTTCTGCCACGAAATAATTATTTATATGACATCTCTATGGCTAGAAAGTCAGCATGTCTCCACTAAGCCCTTCCATCCTGCTCCATTTCTGGGTGTCCCCTGGATCTCTGGACTCTGGCCCCCCACCAGGGGTGTGGACAAGATGGGTCAGTTCTGCGCTGGTAGTCTTGCCCTCTGACACATGGTGTCACTGTGGAGACTGGACTAGGTTCTCATGTGGCCTGTCCCCAGAGGTTCTTGTGCTGCCTGGCCCCCGTTGTGGTGTGTGTGAGGTGGTGGGGCCTTGGAGGTGGGACCTCATGGAAGGTGACTGTCTCATGGGCTCTACATCCATGCGTGAGTTCACAGTGTTTGTGGGTTCACGGTGTTCGTTCAGTGGGCTGGGTCTAGCAGTGAGGTAGCCCCTGAGGCAGTAGGGGGTTTTGCCATGGTGTGATGATGTTGTCATTTGGAATCATGACTCAAACACACTTCTTTGCTTTATTAGCTCCCAAGCCTTAGGTATCTTGTTATAGCAACACAAAATGGACTAAGACAACTAGTCACCCTCTGGATGACAGCTGTCCAGCCCCTGCTGAGGTAAACCTGCTCCTGCCTGGGAAGTCTGTCTGTCTGAGATACACTTGTTCTGAGACAGACACACCCTTGGTATTAAGTGTCCTCAGGGGCTCCAGTCTCTGCTCCCCAAATTCCAACTCAGTGCTCAGCTTTCCAGGGCTCAAGCTAGTGCTGGAACTTCTAACTGGAACAGAGCACTGCCCCCCCATTCTCCCATGACAGCAGATCGTGTTATGAGAAGTCGTTTGCCAGATCCAAGGTGACACCCTTTCCAGAAGCCATCCTTACACCCCTGAGACAGCTCACAAGAATTGCTCTGCTGTGGCACAGCCTGTAACTTGCTAGGATGAAGAGAAGGAAATAATAAAACAATTTTCACCCCCAACGGAGCCTCCTCTCTGACACAACCCACTGACAGACACGTGTGCTCCTGGGTTTCATCCTGGTCGGTGAGGGACCTGCGGGTGAAACATCCACTACGCAGATCACAAGCTCTGCCCACCGCTGCCCTATGGTCCCCTGTCCCACCTGGGGCTCCAGAGCCGCCTTCTGGACCACTCGTGACTGGTCCTTCTGAGCAATGCAGCCTCCCTCCTCTCCTGGGAAGCTGGGAGCTCCTGTGCACACAAATTGCTGCCTGCTAGCTTTTCACTGACACCAGGGAGCAATTTAGTATCGTATATATAATCCTGGATTACTGACTCAATTAATATTTCATGGTGTCTATTAGTGATTTACATTTATAGAGATAAGGATCATGAACAATTAAAACTTTAATTGCTTTGAGTTTCTTCTCTTCTGTTTGAAGAATTTTTCTCTTAGCTAAGATAATTTTTTCCAAGTCTAGGAACCAGAGTTACTCAAAAGAACGTGGGGACTTGGAGGTAAGCTGGAGGACACAGCAGCATCGGGAAGCGGGGGCAGGGGTAAATAATGAGTGTCTTCACTCAAGTCAGAGCCAAGCTCTGGAGTGAGCATACCCAGTGCAACCTTTTCCCTCTCAGCAAAGGTAACTTCTTACCAGGAAAAAAATAGTTGAATCTCTATTTGTAGGATTTCAGACACAAGGACAGCCCAGTATTATAGAGCATGAGAAATTACAGGCAGATCAGCTTGGTCCAGGGCAGGCTTCCGGGCAGTGAACAGGCTCATCCAGCCTGGGGGCCACCTGAGGGGTTGTCCTTTGCCGTGGGCTTCCCCGGCCAGCAGGCTCAGGCCCGTTCAGTGTGGCTCCCGTGTTTGGCATCACATAACAGCTCCTGTTGGGGAGAGGGGCCACGCCTGCGTTTGGCTTGGTGTTTGCCAAATTAGTGTTTGCCTTCAGTTCTTGGATTCGGCTTTCTGGGTGAATCGTCACATGGATTTGGTCTTTGTGTGAATTTGCAATGTGGCGTCTGTGGTTACCATTTGGGGAGTGGGGTGGGAGATGAGCTTCTGGTGTGAAAGGAAAAAAGGGTGCATCTGAGCCTCAGAGAAAGGCCTAGAGATCAGTCAGGAAGGGTGAGTGAGGCAGAAAACCGTGTGTGTCTGCGAGTCAGGCAGATGCACGAAAAGTGATCTATCCTGAGCATTAGAATAACTTCCCCAGGGAAACCTCTAAACACATTGGTAAGTGGACAAAAGCACAGCGTTTTCTAAAGCCTATTTGGTTCCACTGCCTGGTTCCAAGCCAAGCATCAGGACCAGGCAGCCCCTGCCCCTCCCCTGCCTGAAGCATCAGCCTGCGTGACCTGCTGCTAGGGCAGAGGATGAAGACCTCAGCAATGGGTGCGTTTATGGCTCTCATAAAAATACCATTTTATTTCTTTTTTTAAATACAACATACACACTTTATTTAACAAAAATAACAGGTAATGTCAAACAGGCGCTTATATTAAGAGAAAAACTGACTAGGAACGTTTATCTTTAACACCTTACAATAACGTACTTGCAGTTGCATTCAGCTGAGCCCTGGTGCTGTGAAGAACACAGCTCACGCACAGGTGTGGATGAATGATTTGTATGTTTTCAAGTATTACTGAATGCTACCCTCTATACGCACATGCACTAAATTTGAAAAGATTCAATTGACCATCCCAGATAGACTTCATTTGTGTTGCTCTTTCAGAAAAGGCGTCTAAGGAGAAGAATAGGCGGTTCTGGCTCCTGATTCAAGTCATGAACCCAGCCTAGACTCTGTTGAACACCAAGTCTTCACTCCTCTAGGACATCAGATGAGTCTGGGGTACTTGTTTGGAAAGTTCTCTGGGTAACATGACATGCTGGTACTTGTAGTGTTTGTCAAAGTACTTGTCTGAGTAGTAAATCTGCTTGTGGGCCATCCTGCCTGCGCGCAGTGGGCAGAGAGTGCAAGGAGTGGGCGCAGCACGACACTTGTGGGTCCCGGGCCAGGGCAACAACTCGACTCTAAAAATACCATTTTAGATAAAAAAAAAATGATATCACTTCAACTTAAGCCATTTCGCCATGAAAAATACTCAATTGAAAGTGAACAAAGTTGGGCGTGGTGACGCACGCTTGTAATCCCAGCATTCAGGAGGCTGAGACAGGAGGATCACAGTTGATGGACAGCCTCAGCTACTTAGTGAGGCCCTTTGCAACTCAGTGAGACCCTGTTTCAAAATAAAGAAGAAAAATAGGGCTGGGGATATAGTTCAGAGGTAGAATGCCCCGGGGTTGCATCCCCAGTACCACAAAAGAAAGAAAGAAAGAAAGAAAGAAAGAAAGAAAGAAAGAAAGAAAGAAAGAAAGAAAGAAAGAAAGAAAGAAAGAAAGAAAGAAAGAAAGAGAGGAAAGAAAAAAAGGAAGGAAAAGAAAAGAAAAAGAAAGTGAACGATTTTTTAACCTCTCAATGGGGCAAAACTTTGCCAAATCAAATTTAGAGAAATCTAAAATCATTTAGTTAAAATTTGCATTGTACTAATTTATCATGGGCCATCATAGATTTATAATACTGGCCACTTAGTCATGTAAAATCTTCTGAAAGGGGAGTGTATGGGGAACTAATCAACCAGATGTTTTATCTCAAGGATTAATTTTTTCTAATCCCCCACCGATTTGCATGAACATGCTTAGATTAAACCATGTTCCATGAAGTTAATTTTCCAGTATTCCACACAACTCAAGAACATAGACCATACCTATTTCAAGCTATTTAAGCATAACATTCATAAGAAATACTTCTATTTGATGATTTTTAGTGTATTTCCATAATATAGTAGTAGAGTATTTAGCAAAGAGGTAAAAGTGCTTTTCTAGAACATTATCATTTACTTCTAGGTTAGTTCAAGTGATTTCCTCAGCTGAATTCCTTGGGATATCTAAAGTAAGTTGGTATTTTAATGGGCTTCAGGCAGGAACTTCCTGAAATTGTGAAAAGACACAGCAAAGTAATGCATGGTGAAAGATGAAGAAAGCCAGAGGACATTGGGTCTGAATGTCTCCCAAAGGCATTGGTGTTGAAGGCTTGGTCCCCAGGGCAGCAGGGAGCTTTGGGGAAACACCACCTCGTCAGTGATTGGTTCCTAACTGAATGGGTATTGGGAGGCATGGGCAACGTGGGAGATGGAGCCTCGTGGAGCAGTGTGCTCTGGAAGGGGATATGCCCCGCATTCTTCTTTATTCTCTCTTTTCCTGGCTTCCATGAGCTCAGAAGCTTTGCTCCCCATCCCCTTACTATGATGCTCTGACTCATCACAGGCCCAGGATCAGTGAGGCATCTGGCCACGGACTGAAACCATGAGCCAAAATAAGTCTCTCCTTCTTTGAGTGGATTCCCTCCAGTATTTTGTCACAGCGACAAAAAGCTGACTCACAAAAAATATGTGGAAAACATATTTCAGATTTTCACTGAACCAAATTTTTGCTATGATTACACATGTGTGATTCTGAAACATCTATTGTTTTGGCAGAGCATCACCAGAGATCTTCTATCCTGAATATTAGAATAGCTTTCTACTACTGAATAGTTATTTCTCAGCCCTAGGACCTCTTTGATGTATGACATTGAGTTTGGACACATCCATATATGCTACTTTATTAGAAAATTTGAGGATCTCAAATCCAGGGTAATAAAGTAAGGAGGAAGAGGAGGAGGAGGAGGAGGAGGAGGAGGAGGAGGAGGAGGAGGAGGAGGAGGAGGGGGAGGAGGAGGAGGAGGGGGGGAGGAGTCAACAATTGGCCATAGCAGTAAGTTTCAGCAGATGCACAAAATTCAGGAGGACATGGATCTGGACAGTTTGCTGCCTGCCTCTTGCTACTTTTCTGTTAATTTTCACAGCACATGAAGCTTGGTGCTTTGGTTCATAAAAGGACAAATGGAGCGTGATTTCTCCTTCTCTGGTGAATTGATGGCCATAAGAAGATTCCCAGGGAAACACCTCCGGTGCTTAGAATAAGCGTAAGCCCTTTGGAATTTTAACTCTATCGCCACCAGTATTGGAGAACAACATGATAAGGATTAAGGTTCAATACACACAAATTCACACCCAAATATACACTCCAACCGTAAAACTAAGCTATGACATCTAGTCAGTCTGGGAAGGATCATTATAAGAAACCCCCCCAAAAAAAATTACAAAGAAGAAACAATGATTTTCTTTGTTACTTTGAGTTTACCTGTTACTTCAGATACCATGCATAGAGTAGTGAAAGTGGTCGATTTCCATAACACTACTGAACTTCCCATGACACTTTATGGCTCTTTTTCTTTGGTGTGAGTGCTCGTGTGGTCATGTTGTTTACTTGGAGGGTCATAACACAAGTGGCTTGCTCTCCACAAAGCGCTCTGGAACACCAGGTCGCTATGCCTTTCAGAGTAAAGCCTGGGAGGCAAAAAAAAAAAAAAAAAAAAAAAAAAGTTTTCTGCAAAGGGGCTAATGGAAACCTAGAGAAGCCAGGCAAAATTGTGCACACCTGTAATCCCAGTGCTTGGGAGGCTGAGACAGGAAGATCTCAAGTTGAGGCCAGCCTCAGCAACTTAGTGAGACACTGTTTTAAAATAAAAGCTAAATTAAAAGGTATGGGGATGTAACCTGGAGATAGATGACTCTGAGTCCAATCCCTTGTACGAGAGAGAGAGAGAGAGAGAGAGAGAGAGAGAGAGAGAGAGAGAGAGAGAGAGAAACACCCAGGAGTATATGCAGAGCCCTCCCACAGCCTGACAACAATGGCAACCCCACTCCAAGGATCCACTGCTGTGTAGGGATCAACCTCTTTAGCTATACCTAGCTGACCCCAGGCCACAGGGAGGTGAAGAGCCCCTTAAGCATGTGACTGCATGGAAGAACCCTCAGGGCTCAGCTCAGCTCCAGCGCCCAAGGCCAGGGTCTGGTTCCCCAAGCTAAGCATCAGGACTGGGCAGTCACCGCCCCTCCCCCTGCTGAAGCGCCAGCCTGCAAGACCTGCTGCTATGGTGGAGGATGAAGACTTCAACAACAGGTGCATTTCCGCACAGTTCTGGAGACTAGAGGCCCAGGACCGAGGCGTGGCCCTGGTTTTCTCCTGGCTTGAGATGGCCATGTGTCCTCACATGGTCTACCTCTGTGTGTCTGTGTCCTAATTTCCTCTTATTCAGACACCAGTCAGATTGGATTAGGGCCACCCTAATGACCTCTTTTTTTTTTTTTTTTTTTTTTTTTTTTTTTTTGCTGGTACTGGGGTTCCTAGAAGCCCTTCTACCTCCGGGCTACACTCCCAGACCTATTTTTACATTTTTATTTGGAAACAGGGTCTCCTAAGCCAGCGCGCACGGCTGGCTTTGAACCTGCGTGATCCTCCTGTCTCTGCCTCTGCCTCCCAAGCGCGGTGATTACAAGCGTGAGCCACCACGGCCAGCCCTCATTTTAATTTAGTTCCTCTCTAAAGACATCTCCAAAGATCAATTGACTATAGGTGTGTGGGTTTGTTTCTGTATCTTCTATTTATTCCACTGGTCAGTCTGCCTATTGTTGTGCCAATACTATGCTGTATTTACTACTATTGCTCTATACTATAATTTGAAGTCAGGGATTGTGATGCCTCCTGCCTTGTTCTTATTGCTGAGGATTACTTTGGCTATTCTGGATCTTTTCTTTCTCCATATAAAATTCATTACTAATTTTTCTAGGTCTATGAAGAATATTGTTGGTATTTTAATAGGAATTGCATTGAATCTATAGATCATTTTTGGCAGAATGGCCATTTTGATATTTATTCTGCCTATCCATGAGCAAGAGAGATCTTTCCATTTTACAAGGTCTTCTTCAATTTCTTTCTTTAATGTTTTATAGTTTTCATTGTAGAGCAAACTCAAATGCTGGGTAAAATACATGGTTCTGGGAGAACTGGCTATCCATTTGTAGAAAGATGGAAATAAATCCTTACCTCTCGCCATGCACAGGAATCAACTTGAGATGGATCTAGACTTAGAAATTAGACCAGAGACTGAAGTTATTAGAGGAGGGCATAGGCTCAGCACTCCAACATACAGGCACAAGCAGTAACTTTCTCAACAAGACCTCCAAAAGTACAGGGATTTAAATAAATAATTAGCAAGTGGGGATGGCATCAAAATAAAAAAATTCTTCTCATTAAAGGAAACCATCAAGAACCTAAAGAGAAAACCTACAGAATTGGAGAAGATCTTTATCAGCCACCACTTGGATAGAGGGCTAATATCCAGACTATACAAAGAACTTAAAAGACTCTACAGTAGCAAAACAAACAACCCAATCAAGAAATGGGCAACTGAACTGAATAGACACTTCAAAAAAAGAAGAGATACAAATGGCCAATAGATACATGAAAAGATGTTCAACATCATTGGCCATCAGGGAGATGCAAATCAAAACTACTCTGAGATTCCATCTATCCCCAATCAGAGTGGCAAGCATAAAGAAGTCAAATAACAACAAATGCTGGTGAGGATGTGGGGAAAGAGGAACTCTTTTACACTGTTGGTGGAAGTGCAAACTAGTTCAGCCACTATGGAGATCAGTGTGGAGATTCCTTAGAAAATTGGGAATAGATCCACCATATGATCCGGCTATACCTCTCCTGGGTATTTTTCCAGATGAGTTTAAATCAGAGAACTACAGTAACATATGCATACCCATGTTCATAGGAGCACAATTTGTAATGGCCAAAATATGGAATCAATCTCCATCAACAGATGAATGGATTGCAAAATTATGGGAAATACATACAATGAAATTCTACACAGCTATAAAAAAGAACAAAATCACATCATTCGTAAGAAGATGGAAGGATCTGGAGAACATTATGTTAAGTGAGATCATCCAAGCACAGAAAGAGAAGGGACATATGTTTTCTCTAATATGCCAAACTAGGGAGTATTAGGGATACCAGAGGAACTCCAAGTAATGGAGGGGAAACCTCAGCAAAGCTAGCATGGAAAGATAGGAGAGGAAGAAGGCTGAGGTTGATTAATGAAGAAGCTACATCCAAATTTGTTAAAAATATGAATATAGCATGGTTAACCTGGACACTCATTGTTGAGAGGGGGAAGGGGAAGTGGTGGGGAAAGGGCATCAAACACAGTCTGAATGTATGCCATTTTCAATATGTTCCACATAAAAATAAAAATAAATAAAAAATAAAGATATCTCCAAGATAGACACAATGGTGTATCTCTGTAATCCTAGTAATGGGAGGCTGACACAGGAGGATTACAGGTTCAAGGTCAGCCTCAGCAATTTGGCAAAACCCTGAGCAACTTAATGGGACACTGTTTTTAAAATAAAAGAATAGGCCAGGCATGGTGGTGCACACTTGTAATCCCAGCATTCAGGAGGCTGAGACCAGAGGATCACAGTCCACAGACGGCCTCAGCTACTTAGTGAGGCCCTCCGCAACATAGTGAGATCCTGTTTCAAAAGAAAAAAAAAATAGGGCAGGGAGAGTAGCTCAGAGGTCAAATGCCCCTGGGTTCCATCCCCAGACCCGCAAAATAAAATGAAATAAAATAAAATAATAGTTAGGGGAAGATGGTGACTGAGTAAAACAGCTTCTACAAGTACTGCTGACATTCGATCTCCATGTTATAAAAAATAACGCCTTACAGAGACAGAAAATACTCTATCAATAGAGAAATAAAAGCTATAAATACAAGAGACAGAAAAAAAGAAAACCATAACAACCAGAGAAGCAGAAAAGAAACTGGCCCGCCATGGCAGCGGCTACCATCACAGAACCATCTTCCATCACAGACGCCATCTTCCATCACAGAACCAGACTTCAGGGAAGAAAAGCAAAGGAGCTGAAATGAATAGTTGCAGTTCAGTCAAATGTAATCCAGCAGTTCTTTCAGCAAGAAGATGAGCTAAAATTTTCAGCAGCCAAGCCCATCATGGTCAGGGATTCAGAGTGGAACTCAAAACTAGAGGGAGATAGCCAGCCTCATGGCCGAGGGCGTAACAGTGACATCATATTGCCAGCAGCAGCGGCGAGTTCACCATGCCCACAAAAGTTCCAGCCCAGCACCACTACAATCATAAGTGAAACTGTGGCCCCTACAGGAGAAATCCCAGTGTTGCAACCTCAGGGACTCAACCAGCTTTGATAAACTCCCTGGGTCTGAGAACTAGCAGTTCAATGTAGTGCAGGAGTAGGGGGTGGCAGAAATTACTACAACCTAGTTGCAGTTCTCTGAAGAAAAGCCCCCAGCACGGCAACCTCTGGCGCAGCTGCAACTAACTCCCTGGGTCTGAGACTTTGTGACACAACTCAGGGAAGGAGTGGTGGCAGTGGAGATTATCACACCCCCCAGAGATCCAGAGCACAATAAGTGAAGTCACGGTGAACTGGAGAAGAACCCAGAGAAGGTGGGAGTGGGATCTGGTGTTGATCATATCAGAAGCTCAGACAGACTCAGACTCAGATCAGTGGAAAGTGTGAGGGGGAATCTTATGCTTAATTCTAAACTCAATGAGTAGGATTGTTGGGAACACCACAGACATGCCAATTGTGGTGAACAGGGAGAAGTCAGACTAGCCCAGTCCTAGCTGTGTAGAACTGAGACTCCTACGTTGAGTTTGGTCTCAGAGGCATACACTACCAACAGAGGCAGGGAAAGACCTAGACTCCAAATCTGTGGAAAGTGTGGAGGGTGACCTCCACTCAATATTAAATGCAACCCCATTGATATTGACCATCTGCATAGACTGGGAAGACAGAGAACCAGGTTCACAGAGGGAAAGGTGCCAGTAGCACTCAGTATCTACACAGAGAGAGACTGCTGAATTTACTTGTAGCATTGCATCAATTCATTGTTGAGATATTTGGGGTTTTTTTTCATTCTTTTTTTTTGTGTGTGTATACCTGATTCCTTTTTTTTCTTTTATTTTTGGAAGGGGTTTGTGGGGTTTTTTGTTTTCTTTTCTTTTTATGATTTTTGTTTTGCTTCATTTGTTTTTGTTGTTTTTTAGCCCTCATACCAAATCCTCTCCCAAGCTTCTTCCCTTGTACAAATCTACTCTCTCCTCTCTATCCCTCCACTATTTTTTCTCTTCTCTTTTTATTCCTCCCTAGTCCTGTATTAAATCCAGTATATATCTCTATACCATAAACTATATATTGATTACTAAAATTCTACTACACTGGTATTATCTCTAATCTCTAGTATATACTACCATAACAAACTCATATATTCATAATATTTGACCCTATCTGAGACCTTACTCTATTCTTCCATTTACTCCTTCAATTCCCTCCTTACTCAACCTTCACTGTTGAAAACAACTTGCCCTTGAATATACCAGCTGACACCTAGAGACTGAGAGAAATCTACCCAAAGCAACAGGTACAAACTTCTGAAATCATGGGAAAGAGGAACAACAATGGAGCAAAGAGCTCTCACAGTCCCACAATAACAGAACCTGATAACAGAGAAATGCAGAGATTTCTAGAACATCAAGTCAGGAATGTAACTGTAGAAATAATTCAGGATTTTAGAAAAGAATTTAGAGAGAGTCTGAAAGAAATAAAGGATGCAATCATTGAAGTAAAAGGCACCAATTCAAACTATAAACAATTGATTAGACCACATGGAGAATAGAATATAGCTCCTAGAAGATGATGACTCCCAAAATGAACACATAGTTTATAACACAGAAAAAACAATTCATCAGCAGATATTGGACACTGAAGAAATATGGGCTTATCTTAAGAGAGCTAACCTAAGAATTATCAGAATGGAGGAGGGAAAAAAAGGTGAAATCAAACGGATAAAAAAATCTCTTCAAAAAGTAATAGCAGAAAATTTTCCAAACATAGAGCAAGAGGTCGATCCACATGTTCAGGAAATGTACAGAACTTCCTTTAGACAAGATCCAAGAGAAGATTCCCCAGGTCAAATAATACTCAAAATGACCAATGTAGAAGCCAAGGAGAGAATCAAAAGGCAACAAAAACAAAAGGCCAAGTGACATTCAGAGGCAAACCAATTAGAATCACTCCAGACTTCCCAAACCAAGTCATGAGAGCAGAAGGGCTTGGAGTAACACATTCCAAACTCTGAAGAAAACAACTTCCAGCCAAAAATTTCCTACCTAGCAAAACCAGCTATCAAATTAGATGGTGAATAAGAAGCTTCCATGACAAATGGAAGCTGAAGGAATTTATGTCAAAACCAGCACTAGAGAAAATACTCAAAGAGATTAAATACAAAGAAGAAATAAGTAATACATGCCAGAACCAGAGAAACCAGCCAGCAGATAACTAAGCAAAAAAGAACAAAGAGTATTTCAAACTGAAATAAAACCTTAACATGTTAGGAATTAAAAATCATCTCTCCATAATCACACTGAATGTAGATGGCCTCAATTCCCCAATAAAAAGATATAAATTGGTAAACTGGATTAAAAAACAGAACCTATCTGTTGTTTGCAAGAAACACACCTTACAAGTAAAGATAGAAACACACTTAAGGTAAAGGGCTGCATCAAGGTAATCCATGCTAATGGAACTTGAAGACAAGCAGGAATAGCAATGATGATATCAGACAAGTTAGACTTCAAACCCAAGCTTATTAGAAGAGACAAAGAAGGTCATTTTTTACCTTGTGGTAAAAGGAACAATCCAACAAGAGGAAATAACAATAATGAACATTTATGCCCCAAACATAGGTGCAACTACTTTCATAAAACAAACTCTCTGTGATTAAACCACGCATAAATCCCAATACAATAATACTGGGAGACTTCAACACACCTCTCACATCATTAGACTGATCACTTGACAAAAGGTCAGTAAAGATGCCTCAGAACTAAAGAACACCATTAATCAAATGGAGCTGTTGGACACATAGAGAATATTTCGCCCAACTACAGTGGAGTTCACATTTTTCTCAGCTGCTCGTGGAACCTGCTCCAAAATAGATCACATCCTAGGACACAAAGTGAACACTAGCAAATTCAAAAAATGTGACATACTTCCTTGTATCTTTTCAGACCATAATGGAATGAAATCAGAAATCAATTATAAAAAGACCCAAAGAAACCACATGAACATGTGGAGGCTGAACACCACATTTCTGAATGAAGAATGGGTCATAGAAGACGTAACAGGTGAAATCAAGAAATTTCTAGGAAAAAAACAAAAATAAAGACACAACATATCAAAACCTCTGGGACACTTTAAAGGCAGTATTAAGAGGAAATTTTATAGCACTGAGTGCTCACATAAGAAAAACAGAAAATCATCAAATAAATAACCTAATGACACACCTCAAAGCCCTTGAAAAACAGGAAAAATCTAACTGCAAAACCAGTAGAAGACAGGAAATTATTAAAATCAGAACAGAAATCAATGAAGTAGGAGAATAAAAACAATACAGAAAATCAACAAAACCAAAAGCTGGTTTCTTGAAAAAATAACAAGATCGACAAAACATTAGCCAACCTAACTAAAAAAAAGATAATCAACCCAAATTATGAAGACATGAGATAAAAAAGGAGATATTACTACTGACAGTGTAGAAATTCAAAGGATTTTAAGAAATTACTTTGAAAAACTATACTCCAACAAAATGGAAAATCTGGAGGAAATTGACAACTTTCTAGATAAATACAACCTTCCTAAACTGAGTCAAGAAGATATAGAACACTTAAATCAACCAATAACAATCAAAGAGATGGAAAGAGCAATAAAGAGCCTACCATCAAAGAAAAGCCCAAGACCAGATGGTTTCCCAAGTGAATTCTATAAAACCATTATAGAAGAGCTAATGCCAATACTCCTCAACCTATTTCATATAATAGAAAAAAATGGAACTCTTCCAAATACATTCTATGAAGCCAATATCACATTAATACCAAAACCAAATAAAGACAGCTCAAGGAAGGAGAACTACAGGCCTATATTTTGATGAATTTTGATGCAAAACTGCTAAACAAAATACTAGCAACACACATTCAAAGACCACATAAAGAAAATCATACATCATGACCAGGTAGGGTTCATGCTGGGGATGTAAGGCTGGCTCAACATATGAAAATCAATCTATGTAATTCATCATATAAACAGAACCAAAGACAAAAATCACATGATCATTTCAATACACGCTGAAAAAGCATTTGATAAAATTCAACATCCACTTATGATAAAAGCACTGCAGAGAACATATCTCAACATCATAAACGCAATCTAAAATAAGCCCACGGCCAACATTATATTAAATGGGGAAAAACTTCAAGAATTCCCCCTAAAAACAGGAATAAGACAAGGATGTCCATTATCACCACTTCTCTTCAATATATTTCTTGAGACCCTAGCCAGAGCAATAAGGCAAGAAAAGGAAATCAGAGGAGTACAAATAGGAAAAGAAGAACTCAAACTTTCACTATTTGCAGATGACATGATACTATATTTAGAAAACCCAACAAACTCAACCAAAAGGCATATAGAACTGATCAACAAATTCAGCAAAGTGTCTGGATACAAAATCAATCTTAAAAAATTAGAAGCTTTCCTCTAAACCAACCATTAATCCATTAAAGAAATTCACGCCAGGCGTGGTGGCGCACTCTTGTAATCCCCGTGCTTGGGAGGTGGAGACAGGAGGATCGCACAGGTTCGAAGCCAGCCTCACTGGCTTAAGAGACCCTGTTTCCAAATTAAAAAGGTATAAAATAGGTCTGGGAGTGTAGCCCATAGGTAGAAGGGTTTCCAGGAACCCCAGTACCACACACACAAAAAAAAAAATTTCAGAAAACACTTCCACTCAGGATCTCCCACAATAAAATAAAATACTTATGAATAAACTTAACCAAGGAGGTAAAAGATCTCTAAAAAGAAAATTATAAAACATTGAAAAAAGAAATTGAAGATCTTGGAGGATGGAAAGATCTGCCATGCTCATAGATAGGCAGAATAAATATCATTAAAATGGCCATCCTTCCAAAAATGATCTACAGATTCAACTCAATGCCCATTAAATTATCAAGATCATTCCTCACAGACATAGGAAAATCAATCCTTAAATTTATTTGAAATAACAAAAACCCCAGAATAGCCAAAGTAGTTCTCAGCAACAAAAACCATGCAGGAGGAATTATAATACCTGACTTTAAACTATACTACAAAGCCATTGTAATAAAAATAGCATGGTACTGGCACAAAAATATATATAGACCAATGGAGCAGAGTAGAAGACCCAGAAACAAGTCCCCACATTTATAGCCAATTGAATTTTGACAAAAGGGCCAATAACATACACTGGAAAAAAAGATAGCCTGTTCAAAAAAATGGTGTTGGCAAAACTGGTTAATCATATGCAGAAAAATGGAAATTAATCCCACTTTCTCACCCTGCACAAAAGTCAATTCAAGATGGATCAAAGATTTGGAAATTGGGCCAAAGACCCTGAGGCTTCTTGAAGAGGGCATAGGTCCAACACTGCAACACATAGGCACAGATAAACACTTTCTCAACAAGACCCCAAAGGCACAACAAACTAAAAGCCAAATCAATACGTGGGATTGCATGAAACTGAAGAGCTTCTTACAACAAAGGAAACTGTCAAGAACCTCAGTTGAGAGCCAAATGAATGGGAGATTTTCACCACCTACTTCTCCAGTAGAGGGCTAATATCTAGAATATACAGAGAACTCAAGAAACTCAACACTAAAAAATCATCCAATAAAAAATGGGCAAGTGAACTAAATAGACACTTCACATAAGAATAAATTCAAATGGCCAATAAATGCATGAAAAAATGCTCAACATCCCTGGCAGTCAGAGAGATGCAAATCAAAACTACCCTGAGATCTCACCTAACTCCAACTAGAATGGCAATCATTCAAAACACAAACAACAACAAATGCTGGTGAGGATGTGGAGAAGTGGGAACTCTAAAACACTGTTGGTGGGATTGCAAATTAGTGTAACCACTTTGGAAAACAGTGTGGAGGATCCTCAGAAGAATGGGAACAAATCTACCATTCGATCCAGCAATACCACTTCTAGGTATCTACCCTAAAGATAGGAAACCAAACTACTGAACTAATGCATGTGTATCTATGTTCATAGCTGCACAATTCACCATAGCCAAAGTATGGAACCAGCCAAGATGTCCATCAACAGATGAATGGAGATGGGCGAGCTGGCGCACCCTTGTAATCCCTGTGCTTGAGAGGCAGAAACAGGAGGATCACGCAGGTTCGAAGATAGCCTTGCTGGCTTAAGAGATCCTGTTTCCAAATAGAAATATAAAAATAGGTCTAGGAGTGTAGCCCGAAGGTAGAAGGGTTTCCAGGAATCCCAGTACCACCAAAAAAAGAAAAAAGAATGGATTACAAAACTGTGGGATATGTACACAATGGAATTTTACTCCGCCATTTAAAAACAACACAACTGCGGCATTTACAGAGAATGGATGGGCCTTGAGGACATTATGCTAAGCGAGATTTGTCCATCACAAAAAGTAAAGAATCGGATGCCTTTCCTAATATGAGAAAGCCAAGGTGAAAGGGGTCATAGAGGAACTCCAGGTGAAAAAGGAGATCCTATAGGGAGCAAATAAGGCAGCCTACCTGTGGGGATGGGAGGGGAGAAGGAAACTCTTCAAAGTGCACGATGTGCTAATTCATAGCATAGTCAACCACTAAGCCGAGCATGAGAGGGACGGATGGGAAGGGACTGGGATGGAGACTGGGCGGGGGCTGGCTAGGCGATGTGTGCATTTATGTCTACACAAGTTTTTTGCTTCATTATGATGTATAAATACAATGCACCAATAAAAAAATTAAAAATAAAATAATAAAAAAGGATTAGAGTATAGCTCAGATGTAGAATGCTCCTGGTTTTAGTCCTTGATACAGCGGGGGAAAAGTCTCAGGAATAAAGAAGGGAGGGCCGGGCGTGGTGGCACACACTTGTAATCCCAGCATTCGGGAGGCTGAAACCGGAGAATCGCGGTTTGCGGACAGCCTCAGCTACTTAGTGAGGCCCTCTGCAACTTACTGAGACCCTGTTTCAAAAATAAAGAAAAAAAAATAGGGCAGAGGGTGTAGCTCAGAGGTCAAATGCCCCTGGATTCCATCCCCAAACCCGAAAGAAAGAAAGAAAGAAAGAAAGAAAGAAAGAAGGAAGGAAGGAAGGAAGGAAGGAAGGAAGGAAGGAAGGAAGGAAGGAAGACAGGATTTATATTAAGGCTAAGGAAGGTGAGGTGAAAACCTGGAAGGATGCCTTTGGCAGGCAGACTGTGGACGGATTAGTATTTTGTCACTGAGGCCACTTTATAGAAATTATATTCTTTAATAAAAGGCTAAGATGTTGTGACCAACCCTCAAACACAACGTTTTTTCTGCCTCTCATCTGACATTTCAGAGGTGGGGGTGCTGCAGGGTGAGTAAGGGCCCAGGTCCACATGGATACCCAGGGTGCCCAGCTAGGGGGTTAACTCTGCCATGCTGAGTGTGGGGTCTGTCTCCACACCCAGGGGAGAGAGCAGGTCAACGTGAGCAGGAAGGTGCTGCCCTGAACTGGGAGCAGAGGGAACCGGGGAGGATTTCTCAGCCATCATGAGCGGCTCTTGCTCCTGCAGGGAGAGGCTCTCGGCAGCACTGTCCTGCAGATCCCAAGGTGGCAACCCTCCCTGCCCACAGCCAGTCAAGAAGTGGTATGGATCTCTGTGTCAAAAGAAGCCTGGCTTTGGAGAGGATTTTAAGGCCAGCCTCAGAGAGGAGAGGATCAGAGAATTTGGGCCTGGGTCTCAGCTCAGCACCAGAGTGCCTGGCTTGTGCCAGGCCCTGGGTTTGATCCCCAGGACTGGAAAGAAAGTAAAAAAGGAAGGGAGGGAGGGAGGGAAGCGTGGTCATGGCAGTATGTCATCATAAATGCTAGCTAAAGGAGCTAGTAGAGAACTCCGGAAAAGCGAAGACATCTTTGCAAGCGCTTTGCACAAGCCTATAGGATGCACAGTCACCAGAGCTTCAGACACCGCAGCAGGCACCACTGCCTCTGCAGGGCTGTGCGCTTTATCCCAGACACTTCACTGCATGGTGCCTGTTCTTGGGTGGTTTGCGGGATGCACTTGATTTCTCCTGCTGGAATCCTGAGCCACTCGAGAGCATGAAATGTGTGCCCAGACGCCCTCTGCTCCTCACCTTGAGTCTAAAAGTGACCTCCTAGCCTCCAGGTTAACACTGGACTCCTTCAGGGCAGTTTTCTTGCCTATCTGATGGGAAAATGCTGCTTGTTCTACTTACCTAACTTAAGAATTAATAATAAGAAATAGAATTAAAAACCATTGCCAAGTGCGGTAGTGCACACCTATAATCCCAGTACTTGGAAGGCAGAGAAGGGAGGATTACAGGTTTGAAGCCAGCATGTGGTAAATTAGCAAGACCTGTTTCAAAATAAAAAAACAGTATAGTGCCAGGGGTGTAACCTAGAGGTAGTGCACCCCTAAGTACAATTCCCAGTTCCAAGAAAAAAATTAAAAAGAAAAGAGAAAGAAATTAAAAATAATTCCAAACCCAGAGATAACTGGAAGTAACATTTTGATGTATATCTTTTTTTTTTAGGGTCTGGGGATGGAACCCAGGGGCATTTGACCTCAGAGCTACACCCCCTGCCCAATTTTTTATTCTTTATTTTGAAACCGAGTCTCACTGAGTTGCAGAGGGCCTCACTAAGTAGTTGAGGCTGTCCACGAACCGCAATCCTCCGGTCTCAGCCTCCCAAATGCTGGGATTACAAGCGTGTGCCACCACGCCTGGCTCAATGTATATCTTTTTAGACTTTCAAAAATACATACATATAGCCGGGCATGGTGGCACACACTCGTAATCCCCACGCTTGGGAGGCGGAGACAGGAGGATCATGCAGGTTCAAAGCCAGCCGCGCTAGCTTAAGAGACCCTGTTTCCAAATAAAAATATAGAAAAAAATGGGTCTGGGAGTGTATCCCAGAGGTAGAAGGGCTTCCAGGAACCCCAGTACCACCAAAAAATAAAATAAAATAAAATAAAATAAAATAAAATAAAATAAACAAAAATGCATACATATAGCCAGGCATGGAATCAAGTGCACCAAAGGCAAATGCCCACCCCAGACCACACAAAGCTGAATCTCTGGGGGTGGAGCAGTCAGCGATACGTTTTAAAAGCTGCCCAAAAGCCCAGCATTTGGGAGATTGAGACAGGATCATGGTTCGTGGACAGTCTCAGCTACTTAGTGAGGGCCCTTTGCAACTCAGCGAGACCTTGTTTCAAAATAAAGAATAAAAAAATAGGGCTGGGGATGTAGCTCGGAGATAGAATGCCCTTGGGTTCCATCTCCAGTACCACAAAAATATGCATACATACTTTCTAATGAATATGAGATGCCTTATTTATACGTTGCTTTGTAACTGACATGGGAAAATGTTCTTGGATTATTATTATTATTCCATGTCAAGGAATATTCAAAGGAATTCAGGTAGTGGTTGAAAGCATACACATTCCCGTAGACATAGTTGCAAGTGGTCATTAAGGGGCATTTATAAGCACCTAAACTGTACCAAGGAAGTTTCACTAGTGGGTCATATGAAGTCTCTAGCACAGACCTGCGAAGTGCCTGGAGTCATCTCTGGTGTGCAGAGGAGAAAGTGGGAACCCAGAAGTGGGAACCCAGAAGGCTGCATCCCTGTCTATCAGAGGAAGCCCAGCGAGCCAACCCCACCTGTCTGCTCTCAACTGCAGCTTTGTTATTGCTGGAGAGGAGGGATGGCCGGGGAAAGAGGATAAGGGGAGAAACAGTAGAATAGACAGAAAGGCCTGGAGAACAGACGTGAAGGACTCAGCACTGAGGGAGGGAGAGATGAAAGAAAACTCAGGAGGGAGGAGGAGATCAAGAGATGTGGCAACCAGCGAGATGTGAGGTTGGGTATAGATGTGGGCAGGAGATGCCCCTCAGCCTGCCATCTGTGAGGTACTGATTAGCTGGTGAGTCCTGGCTCGTGATTCCTTCTTTCTCCTGTTTTTTAGCCCATGGATGTCTTCCAGACATTTCTTGCTGTACAAATCCAAACAGTTAATATTTTAGGTTTTATATGGAATTTTTTTTGCTTGTGAGGCCACCATATTCTGGCACCAAAATAAAGTAATATGCCAATGATGAATGCATTTGTGTTCCGATAAAACTTTATTTACAAAAATCAGAGGTGGGCCAGTTCAGGTCAGCATAGCATATGTTGACCCATGGCCTCCAGGATAGTGATTTCCTATTTTCTATTGAAATAATTCTAATGGCAGAGAAATGTGGGTCTGTGCTCCCAGAGTTCCTAGAGGGCTACTTAGGGAGGACTACCAACACATGAAATAGTTTTGAAATCTCACATAGCTAAGATCTATACCAAATTTCTATTGGTTTTAATAACGAATATACTGCTAAGTAGTAAAAATTAAAAAGAACTCAAATGGGTTGGGGGTTTTCAGGGGTTTTGGTATTTTGTTTGTTTGTTTTGGATTGAATTGAATCTAGGGTCATTCCACTATTATAGAGTCACACCTCCAGCCCTACTTTATTTTTTATTTTGAATCAGGGTCTCACCAGGTTACTGAGGCTGGCCTTGAACCTATTATCCTCATCTCTCAGCCTCCCAAGTAGTACTGGATCACAGGTGTGCGACACCGCTCGCAGCTCTCGAGAGGCTTTGTGCCTGGACCGTTCTTCTCAGTCACTGGGTAATTGACTTAGCCAGCCAGCAAGTCAAGGGCTTTGTCTTCAAATTGCCATGTTCTCTGCAGCTAAAAGGAGATGGGGATGGTGATCCACTTACTGGCTCTTCTCTGCAGCTGCTCCCTGTCTTGAGTTTCATATGTGATGGCAGAATCCCGAAAAGAACAAAATGTGTGTCATTTAGACGGAACACAGCCTCATGGACACACACCCGGGTTCCTCCCCATCTTTCCTTTCTGGAAGTGAGGCTGCTGCATTCTGGCCATCTGAAGGCAGCGCCGGAATGGTCACAGGTGAAAAATATGTATCTGTATAGCTGGCATCTTCTGTGGTCCATATGAAAAGAAAAACAGCCCCAAGAGGAGGTGGAGCAGCCGCCTCATCCTGCAGAGACCTGTGTGGTTTTCTCCTACCCCGATTCTGGTGCCATCTCACCCTGGCAGGTTGGGTTTGGGGCTATGTTCTAACAAGGTCTCTTTCACTTCCAAATACAACAAGAACTACTTAAACTCAGAGGGATCCACCATATTTTTTGACATGATTATAATTTATTCTTCTCTCTAAAAGACAGGTAGGTAGCAGCAGCTAACTTTGCTGGGAGGAATTGATCTTCCTGTTTTTCTTTACTGAGAATCTGATCTGCCTGTCTGTGCCCAATGAATGCTGGCAATCTCTATAAAAGGATTCATTCTAGGTGGGCAGGAGTCTAAGAACTGGGGACAAATGAATTAATAATCCGGTTAGCCCTTAAGAATGGACCAAAAAGGGCAATATCCTGAAAAATTCAGCCCCAAAGAGTAGCTGTAACAGAGCTGGGGGACCCTCCTGCCATATTATGAGCCCTATAAATATGGCCTGAGAATCAGAACAGGATGATGGAGAGAGGGGAGAAAGAGCCGTAAATGCCCAGATGCCAGAGCCCCATTCCACTTCCGCTTTCTCCTCTGGTGGATTTAGACCTCCAGGTAGCACATCCTTCTGGGTTTGGGGGACCTGTAGTGAGGAATGTGGGGGTTTCTACATCCTGGGGTCAAACTTTGAGTCAGTTTAATTAGAAGCTCCAATAATGATGCTCCTCGTGGTGTGGTTACAACACTGTAGCCTCAGTCTCAGTACAGTTGCATGGAGTTGAGAGATATGTGTGGAGGAATGTCTCCAATTACGGGTTCCCAAAGAGGAAGGGGGCTAAGACCTGAGACTATGTGAAAGTGCCATTTCTCCTTCCCTGTTCTAGAAGAATAGAATATTAGATCCATCACACACTCTGTGTGTAACACCCATAAAGCAAGCTGAGCAAACTCGTGTTTTCAGAGCTCTCAGCACAGACGTATACTACAAAGCTACAATAAACAAAGCATCACGGTGTGGGCATAAAAACCGACACAGAAACGAATGGAGAAGAATAGAGAGCCCATAGACACACATGCCTGCAGACTACCATTCCCCCAAAGATGACAAAAACACACAATGGGGAAAGGATAGTCTCTTTAACACAGTTGAGACTTGGAAAATTGGATATTCACACGATTAAAGCTAAACCCCTGTTTCTCACCATATACAAAACTACCTCAAAATGGATTAAAGATTAAATGTAAGAACTAAAACTGTGAAGCTGGGTTTGGTAGTGCAGGCTTGTAATCCCAGTATCTGGGAGGCTGAGACAGGAGGATTGTCGTTCATAGACAGCCTCAGCTACTTAGTGAGGTCCTCTGCAACTTAGTGAGACCCTGTTTCGAAATAAAAATAAAGAATAAAAAATAGGGCTGGAGGTAGAATGCCCTTGGGTTCCACTCCTAGTACTGAAAAAAAAAAAACCATGAATCTACTAAAAGAAAACATAGGGGCAATGTTTATGACATTGGACTGGGCAAACATTTTTTGTGTGTGTGGTACTGGGGTTCCTGGAAGCCCTTCTACCTCCGGGCTACACTCCCAGACCTATTTTTACATTTTTTATTTGGAAACAGGGTCTCCTAAGCCAGCCTGCGCGGCTGTCTTCGAACCTGCGCGATCCTCCTGTCTCTGCCTCCCATGCGCGGGGATTACAAGCGTGCACCACCACGCCCGGCCTGGGCAAACATTTTTAAGTAAGACTCTCTCTTGTGCAACAAAACCAAAAGTAAAAAAAATTAGATTACATCAAACTGAAAAGTTTGCCTGTCTAACAAAATAATCAACAGAGTGAGGAGACCTGCAGAACAGGCAAAAGATTAATTGCAAACTGTACATCTGACAAGGGGTTAGTATCCTGAATATATAAGTACCCAATTAATTCAATAGCAATAACAACAACCCCAAATAATACAATTAAAAACGTGCAACACACACACACACACACACACACACACACACACACTTGAGTAGATGTTTCTCAAAAAAAGACATATAAATGACCAACAGGTATATGAAAAAAGCCTTGTAGTCATACATCTTAATGGAATACAAGATGGTGGAGGCATACATGCACACATCACTCATTTAGCCCTTTCCCAAATCCTATTCCTTCCCCCTCCCTGAAAAAAAATTTTAAACATCACTAATAATCAGGGAAATACAAATTAAAACTACAATGTAAGCTCATTGTGGCAACCCATGCCTGTTCTCTCAGTGTTTGAGAAGCTGAGATAAGAGGATCACAGATGTGAGGCCAGCCTCAGAAATACAGTGATATTCTCAACACCAAGTGAGACTCTGTTTCAAAATAAAACATAAAAAGGACTGGGGTGTAGCTTGGAGGTAGAAAGCCCCTGCGTTCAACCGACTGGCTGCCCACTAAACTCATTACTTTATCTTCTTGAGCACACAGACAGGCTATATTTCCCATGACATTTTCCTAAAAAATCTCCTAAAGATTAAGTGTCAGACAACTAAAATATCTAAAGTACGAGGACTGGTAGTGAGTATGAAGCATATGGTTTCTTACAGAGATAAGACTAAATGTGGGTTTAAATAGGAGCTCATAAGTAATGCTTAAAGCTCACCCACTGTACATATGATACAAATATGGGGAAAATGGGGATAGAGAAAGAATGGGGAAGACATGTTGCTATGGTTTAAATGTATTTTCCAAAAGTTTTTATGATAGAAATTCAATTCAGAGCCGGGCGTGGTGGTGCACGCGTGTAATCCCTGCGCTTGGGAGGCTGAGACAGGAGGATCACACAGGTTCAAAGCCAGCCTCAGCTACTTAGTGAGGCTCTCAGCAACTCAGTGAGACCCTGTTTCCAAATAAAGTATAAAATAGGTCTGGGAGTATAGCCCGGAGGTAGAAAGCCCCTGGGTTCCACCCCAAGTAGCACCAAAAAAAATTCAATTTAGATATTTGGAGGTGGGGCCTTGGGGGGGTTAAGATGAGATGAGGTCATGAGGAGATGCCCCCACAAGGGCTTTAGTGGCTGTATAAGAAAATCAACCAGAACTAGCAAACGCATTCAGTGTCACCACGTGATGCCCTCCACCAGGTTATAACGCAGTAAGAAAGTCTCACCAGATGCAAGCACAATGTTCTTGGACATCCCAGCCTTCAGAACTATGAGAAATAAATTTTTCTTCATAAATTACCCAGTCGATAGTCTTCTGCTATACCAACAATGGACAAAAACACGAATATAAAAAGAAAATCTAACTGCTCTTGATAGTCATACTAATGATGGTAGAATTAGTATTGTGATTTAGAGAATTTTGTGTATGTGATTTGGGATAAAGTAAATGAGTCATTGTGGAATATTCTAATCCCGTCATTCTCTGGGTATTGGAGATGGAGAATTATTGGTGTAAAAGAAAGGAAATAAAAATGTAACACAAAGGTGATAAAGTATAAAACCCTGTGACACTGAATTTGAATTGGAGATATCAGTGTTAACTCACAAAATATTTTAACTTTAAAAAATACAATTTTTGACCTGGGTATGGTGGCGCACACTTGTAATCCCAATACTTGGGAGGCTGAGACAGGAGTATCAAAGGTTCTCAGACAACCTCAGCTACCTAGTGAGGCCTTCTGCAACTTAGTGAGACCCTGTTTCAAAATAAAGAATAAAAAATAGGGCTGAGGGTATAGCTCAGAGGTAGAATGTCCATGGGTTCAATCCCCAACAAGAACAAGAACAAGAACAACAACAACAACAACACACACACACACACACACACACACATATACATCAAAAATACAATTTTTAAGATATATCCATTGAAGAATTTGATAAAACAATATTTAACCCTGAATTGCAATAACTGCCTCTGGCATACAGATTGGAGTCTTGAAATACTATTTCCCAGTAAAACAAACCAGAGAATCTTGGGGGAAATGGCCAATTGCAGATCTAGGGAAGAAATGTCCAAGATGAGGCTGAGTACGGTGGCTCATACCTGTGATCCCAGCTACTTGAAAGGCGGAGGCAGAAGTATCACAAGTTCAAGGCCAGCCTGGGGTCTTAGCCAGACTCTTTTTAATAAGTAAATAAATAAAAATTCTGGAATTATAGTTTAGTGGTAAAGCACTTGTACAGCATGTGGGAGACAGCTGTGGGTTTAATTCTAGGAAAAAAAGAAAGAAGAAAGAAAGAAAGAAAGAAAGAAAGAAAGAAAGAAAGAAAGAAAGAAAGACGAGAGGACGAGAGAGAGGAGGCAAGCAAGTTGCCTGAGTTTAATCATGGTACAAGAAAGAAAGAAAAAAAAGGAAGGAAGGGAAGGAGAGAGAAAGAAAGAAAGAAAGAAAGAAAGAAAGAAAGAAAGAAAGAAAGAAAGAAAGAAAGGGAGAAAGAAAGATGTACAAGATGAGCTTGGAACCTCTGTCATATTATACAGCAAGGAAGCCTCAAAAAACCCTCAGGAATCATGTCTAGAAACACTCAGGAACCAACTTGAAGAGGTTCCCCTTAGCCAAGGAGGGACAACGTGAGCTTCAACAATAGTAATAATTGAAATAGACTGAAACTAGATATGCTTGCATATACAAAGTTATGAGGATATTTTTAAAGTAAGTGAGTGCATTTGGAATATGGTAGAGAAGTAGCCCATTATCTGGAAAGGTGGTGATTACGGGAAAAAAGGAGGCATTTGTTGTGCCTTTCCTGTATGAAGGCTGCCACTGGGTGACCAAACTGCAGAGGAAGAAAAGCATCTTTTCATGATAGCATCTGGGTGAGTAATTAAATTAATAAATAAGTACCAGAAATAATAGAATTAAACGGTCACATTTTGTAGGCTCCAGTGAATGAATGGCTCTAAGAAATCATAATCAGCATCAATAGTAGCCAGCAGCACGAGAAGTTGGGAGAGGGAGAAGGGAGAGACAGAGAGGAGAAGAGAGGAGAAAACGGAGGAGGAAGAGGAGGAGGAGGGGGAGGGGAGGGGGAGGGGAGAGGGGGAGGAGGGGGGGGAGGAGGAGGAGGAGGAGGAGGGACAGCCAGACAGTATGTGCCTCATGATGAAAGAACACACCATCCCCTATAGTCTTGCCAAAGGGATTGGAATTAAGACCGATAACATCTCTGATTTCAGCTGCCAACTTTCAGGAGCCACAGAGCTGGGAGGAACACACTGAACTGCGCCACGCGGACACAACCAGCCAAAGCCAGACGGTGGGAAACTCTACCTGAGAAATTCCCTTCTGTGTTAGAGGGATGGAGGAAGAACCTGTAAATCTGATGAGAATTAAAGACAGCACGTGTCTTTTGAAAGCAAGACTGACGACAGTGAGCAGAAAAGCACCATCTGATGATAGAACTAGTCCCAGTCACTGGGAGGTGACAAAGCATGTACTTGGAGGGCAAGAGAAGGAGCTGGGGGTGTGGCTTTAAGGGCACCGGCAGGCCTGCATTTCACAGTTTGGCCATGATCAAGGGACACTGGCTTTACACCTCATGAAGCTGCCACCTACCTTCCTGGCTTTCTATGTGTTTTGATCACTTCCTTTCTGTGTGTGATACTGAGGACGGAACTCCCAGGGGCTTTCTATCTCCGGGCTATACTCCCAGCCCTATTTTATATTTTATTTGGAAACAGAGTCTCACTAAGTTGCTGAGAGCCTCACTAAGTAGCTAAGGCTGGCTTTGAACCTGTGTGATCCTCCTGTCTCAGCCTCCCAAGTACTGGGATTACAAGCGTGCACCACCACTCCTGGCTGATAATTTCTTAAAGACAGAGAAGAGAGAAAATTATATAATCCTCGCCCTGAACTCTCATTCAGTACAACAATGGCCTCCACGTTTAGAGGTCCTGAATGGCACCCAGAGCCTTCTAAGAGCATTTCAATATTTTCAGGTTACTTTTTAACATGAACTACATTGCATTATATTCCTGCAAGTTAAAAAGTGATGATTCCATTTTATGTGATGTATAGGGAAGAAAACAGGCCAACTAACGTTCTGCACATGTATAAACAAATCACTCTGAATCTCACTCTCATGTGCAGTTACAATGCACCAACAAAAATCTAATTAAAAAGAAGTGGCAATTCCAGGTATGGATCTTTACAGAGAAAGCAGCAGCGGAAGTCTCCTTTGCCCTCCTGGCGGGCATTGCCTGGGTGCAGTGTGAACGAAGTTCTGGGAAGTCGCCACTTTGCCTCAGTCCTCTGTTTTCCTCATGCCCAGATCTTGGGAGCTGATTACTAATTGAATAAATTGCAAAATGGCACAGCTGGAAAGGACTTTATTCACTCCATCCAACCCTTCTTAGACAGCAACCCGCAGAGATCCACCTAGGCCAGCGTCTCTGGGAGCCCTGACCATGCCCAGGTGCCTGGCTGCACACGCTCCAGAGCAGGCTCTCAGGGGCAGGCACCCTAGCTCACCTTTACCCAAATTCCCTAAGCAACTCTGACTCTCTCTGAAGTGTTCTCTATTAAATATAATAATTTTATTGATGTAATTATGCTGCATATTGTGATGCAAAGTGATACACTCCTCCATTGTCAGTCCCTCTGTTTTTCCCTCTGTATACCACTCTGCCCCTGCCCCATACACGTTAGTGAGATTGATAGGCATGCCTTCACATATGGAAATAACATTATCTGAACTGTTTCCTTCCTTCCTCCACCTTCCTTTTTCTCCCACCATCATCTTCCTCCTGTCCCTTTCCACTATTCCACTGGTCTTTTCTTACTTACCTGAAGTCCCTTTCTTTCCTATTTTTTCTCTAGCTTCCTTTCATCTGTGAGAAAAAAACATATGACCCCTGGCTTTCTGAGACTGGCTGATGTCACTTAGTACAATATTCTCCAGTTCCGTTGGTTTTCCTGCAAGTGAAATAATTGTGTTCTTTGTGGACTCGTAAAGCTCCATTTTGTGCATATGCCACGTTATCCTTTCATCCGTTGACAGATACCTATGTTGACTCCATAATTTGGCTATTGTCAATTATGCTGCTATAAAAATGAATATGCATGTATCCCTATAGTGTCCTGACTTTAATTCTTTTGGAAATATGTCAAGGACTGGTGAGGATCTCAATAAATGCAGAAAAAGCTCTTGACAAAATTCAATACCCATTCATGTTAAAACGCTGGAGAAAACTGGGGAGAGAGGGAACTCACCTCAGTATCGTAAGGCAGTACATGATAAACCCAAAGCCATCCCCATGCTGAATGGATCACTACTTTTCTTGGACATAATACTTGAAATTCTCTTTGATATAATAATTGAAATTTTAGCCACACCAATTAGGCAAGAAAAGGGAATTAAAAGGACACAAAAAAGAAATAAAATTATCTCATTTTGCAGATGGCATGCTCCTATACTTAGAAGACTTCTAGAGCTAATACACAAATTCAACTAAGTACACAAATTCAGCTAATACAAAATCAACTTGCAAGAATCAGCATTGTTTCTATACACCAACCATGAATCCATTGAAAAAGAACTCTTGAATAATCTCAAAAACAAAACAACTCCCACGCCACAGGGAGGTGGCCTAACCGAGGACCTTAGAGAAGTCCACGGCAGCTGGAGGGCACATAAGGCCCAGGACTGAGGTCACAGTGGTGGCATCTCCTGGCACTGCTGGAATGACTGGGCCCCCTCTGTGTCTAGGAGAGCAGATCTCAAACCTCACCATGCGTCGGCATCACCTTGGACATTCTAAAATAATTTCCTGCCCCAGCCTGAAACCATGACTCAGCGGGACGGAGGTAGAACCCAGGAATTCACATTTATTTTGATGTGCAACCAGGCCTGGAAACATCTGGCCTTGGAGATGTGAGGGGAATAGAAGCAACTAGGGTTAAGTGGCTTGGGATTCCTTCTCAGATCCTCCGTGTGATCATTTGTCGAGTGGGAATAGGAAATATTGCTTCACTGGAGCAGGGCTGTGCCAGTTAATATCTGCAAAGAACCTACTTGGGGCTCAGTACTTTGTAGTGACTATAATTAAATCCAAGCCTCTGGTTTCTAAGAGGGCTAATTTTAGAAGGAAGAATTATTTTTAACACACTGCAAAATCTCCAGTGGTTTTTGAGAAGCCCTGCAATGCACCCCTCCCACCCGAGAGCAATCTCTGTTGCTGCCACTCTCCCCTCCTCCCCCAGAGCAGCAGAGTTTGAATCAAGGCTGTTCTAAGTCCCTACCTACTCCCACCCTAACCCAGCAACACTCCATTCCCAGCTGCCCATATGGGTGAATCATCTTTTTCTCTAAAAATAGACAGTGGGCACAGGTTTCATCCAGATTGGATTTCACCTCTTGTTTGTGAGGCTGTCAGTCTGGAAATCAGTACTGAGGCCATAAATTATCTTCCTGAAAATCTTAAATGATGAGAGGAAGGGCCTTGGGGTATGAATTCTTGGCATTGAAACATATATGTGGCAAAACCTCCAGATCTGTAAAAATTGAGCAAGAGACTTATTTCAACCACAACTATTTATTCATGGTTATTTTGTAAGAATCAGCTGGAAGGAAACTGCAAGACCTTGTTCAACGACTGAATACCGGGAAAGAAATGGGGGCTTAGGGCCTGCTTCGCAATGTTACCAACGTCACTTTCAGTGACTCTCTCTCTTCCTCCCTCTCTCCCTTCCTCCTTCTATCCCTCCCTTCCTTTATTTCTGTTTTCTTTTTTTCCATACTGAGGGCTGAACCCAGTAGCACTCTGCTGTTTAGCTACTGCCACAGCTTTTGAAAAAATTTTATTTTGAAAGAGTCTTGCTACATTGCCAGGATGGCCTTGAACCTGCAATCTTCCTGCCTCAGCCCCCCCAAGTTGCTGGGATTCCAGGTGTGTGCCACCATTCCTGGCCTTCGTGCCTCCCTTCTTATAGGAGAGCACATAAAGTTAAGAGGGTCCAGGAAGATGTGGCTGTGACTGTCAGGAAGCATGGGCAGAAAAGCCAAGAGGACACACGTGGATGTCTGAGTTTGGAGCCTGAGGTTGGGTTTGCTCTTCTCCCCACCCCCTCTCAACAAGAGTCCTAGGGCTCTCCCGTGACTCTACAGGCTTTTCTGCTGAGGTTCCAGGCTTCCTTGTGCTGGGCCCCTCTCCTAGGCCAGATTCACCTCTTACTATAGATCTATAGACCCAGGAGCCTTCCTTTATTCACTTAAACATAGTTAGCAAAGGACAGATACTTTTACGTGCAATCAACTGTACCAGAGCCTAGGATGGCATAAGAGGACTACAGTGCAGAAGAGGAAAACCTAATACGTCACTGGCAGACCCCACCCAGTGCCCTGGAGGCCCGCAGCCATCCCACCCCAAGAGCCCTAGCAACAGCTTCTTCACTCCATCCTACGGCCACACTACACTCCTCCTTGCCTCTCCTCACCTGGGAGCCCCTCCCCAATCTCTCCCTGCCCCGATCTACAGCTCCCTCCTGACTCACCAGCCATTCCAGCAAGACACTGCTCCCATCACAATAATCTCGAGAAATTCGTCATGAGCTTGAAAGAGCAGAATTTGTACAGACATGGGGTTTTCTTCATATTTTAATCTTTGTTCTTTTTTAAATTATTGTTGGTATTGTGGATTGAACCCAGGGACATTCTGCTTTTGAGCTATATCCCAGCTCTTTTTTCAAAGTGTGTGTGTTATTGACAATTGAACCCAGAGGCATTCTACCTCTGAGATATACCCCCAGCCCTATTTTATTTATTTATTTATTTATATTTTTGAAACAGGGTCTCACTAAATTGCTAAAGTTGGCCACGGCCCTGTGATCCTCCTGTCTCAACCTCCAAAGTACTTAAATTATAGGTGTGTGCCACCAGAGCTGGTTTTATTTATTTTTTTATTATTATTATTATTGAAATCGGTTCTTGCTAAGTTGTTGAGGCTGCCTGCGAACTTGCAATCTTCCTACCTCGGCCTCCCCAGTACTGGGATTACAGATGTGTGCAGCCATGCCCAGCTTTTTCGGCATGTTTTCTATCTATGGGTGATTGAATTCACCAGTGCACAACCCACAGATACAGGGGGCTTGTTGTATTTATATCTAAGCCTGAAGGACCTACATATACTTTGCTCCATGTGTTCAGAGGTTCTCCAAGAGCAAGAGATAGATGAGTTCTTGTCTCTACCCAAGAAGCGTGCCCCCCTCAAACACTAGTGTTTATGGAGTCCAGTCTCAGGAAGATGGATGCTGTCTTGCTCACCACTGTCCTCTGCCTGGCTTGGAGTTTCCTTCCCCTTCTGTCCATGTCAGGATTTTTAGGGATCCCATTGTGCCTCCACCCACAGAACCCAGGATATTGGTGTCTGGAGGGCAGAGGCTCATGTCTTTCTTCCCTAGCAACTTTTACCTCCATCTCAGCCCCAGGGTGCAGGTGTGGGACTTTGCCTCCATGGTCTAACTTGAGACTCCAGAGAGAGATTACAAACTGACCCCAAACGTGAGTCGCTCTTTCCCACTGTCCCAGAGGGATTAGGGCTCTGAGGAATGATCAAAGGAGGTGAGCGGTGATACTGGATTTCGAGGTCTCCCCTGACACGTCACCTGTCACTCACATGCCATTGTTTACTTGAATGACGGTGCCTTGTTGGTGCAGAAAAAGGCAGTGCAGGCATTTAAACCTGGAATGTAACTAGAAAAAGGAAATAGCCAAGAAAACTCATGGACAATTATATTAAATAATGTTTTTATAGTAAATTATAGTAAATAATGTTTTATAAATGTAAGCTTTCATATAAATAGAAAAAAATACATAAAAAGGGAAAATGTCAAGCCAGGCATGGTGGCACACACTTGTAACTCCAGTACTTGGGAGGCTGAGACAGGAGGGTCGCAAGTTTGTGGCCATCCTCAGCTGCTTACTGAGGACCCTCTGCAACTCAGTGAGACCCTATTTAAAAATAAAGAATAGGGCTTCCAGGAAGATGGCGACAAAGAAAAGCAGCATTTACGAGTCCTGCTAACACTCCATCTCTACTGCCACAAAATCAGCGCTTTTCACAGCCAGGAAGATGCAAATGTCTGACTATGAGAATATGTGACTTGAGTGATTTGTTTGTTTGTTTGTTTGTTTTTGTGGGTCTGGTGTGGAACCCAGGGGCATTCGACCTCCGAGCTACACCCCCTGCCCTATTTTTTATTCTTTATTTTGAAACCGGGTCTCACTGAGTCGCAGAGGGCCTCACAAAGTAGCTGAGGCTGTCCGAGAACCGCGATCCTCTGGTCTCAGCCTCCCTAACGCTGGGATTACAAGTGTGCGCCACCACGCCCGGCTTGACTTGAGTGATATTTTCGAGGATTTGTATGAAAATAGTTGTGAACGGTTTGGGAAACTTAGAAATATCCTTTTGTGTAATACGTAACTTTTATTTAGATAACCAAACATTTAAATAGTCTATTGATAGCGCCGGGCGTGGTGGTGCATGATGGGGTGTGTCTATACAGCGCCTAAGAAGATTCGGCCTGAGCGGCCTACGGCCTAAGGCAAAACTTGAAGTAAAGTGATGCAGCAAAAAACAGTCAAGATGGCGCCTGGAGGAAGCTAGGAAGGCGTGGTTTCCCCATTCACTATGGGTGGGGAGACTGAGCGGTTTTTCCCTTTCTACCTTTAAAGGAGCTTTCCACACACATGAATGGCTCATGTACTGGCCTGGGATTGGCTGTAAACTACGTGCTAGTGATCTCTATCCCGGATAGGCTAGGCTATTCCTCATGGAAATTCCCCTCGTGGCTTGGTGCTATATAAAGAACTGCTTGGAGAGAAATAAGGGAGATCCTGCTTGACTTGACTCCCGGCTCGTGGGTTTGTGTTCGAGTCGTCCGGTACTCATCATCTCGCCAAGCCCCGCCAGCTGTCGGGCCGGATTCCCGACAGGCGCACGCTTGTAATCCCCGCACTTGGGAGGCGGAGACAGGAGGATCATGTAGGTTTGAAGCCAGCCTTGCTGGTTTAAGAGACCCTGTTTCCAAATAAAAAATATAAAATAGGTCTGGGAGTATAGCCCGGAGGTAGAAGGGTTTCCAGGAACCCCAGTACCACCAAAAAATAATAAATAAATAAATAAATAAATAAATAAATAAATAAATAGTCTATTGATATATTTTATCAATTTGTCTTGTGAATAGAAGGTGAATATCTGCTCATTTAATTATGCGATAAGTTATTTGTGCTTAGAGATTTTTCAGACTTAAAAAAACCTGACCATTCCTTAAGGACACACCACGCACCACACATATAATGTATACTTTCCACATTACCATATTAATGAAATGAGTACAGTAACACGATTCCCCCACAAAATACGCTGGCAAGGTAACAACTGTTTGTCCCACTCACTTGAACTCAACTTGAAGTGGCAATAGATATTTATCTTCATTTTCCAGTTGAACATTAATGTAGTAACAGAGTGGCCACATAGCTTGCCACCAAAGGCTGGGCAACTAAAGCATGGCCAAACTGGACTCCACGTTCTCACTGATGGACCTAGTGACCTGGACAAGGTTGTGGTCACCTGGAGACGCGACTGTAGAATAAACTGAGAGGGTGTTCAGGTGGTGATAGTTCCAAGTCCATCCCCTGAGCCTCTCCAGCCTGCAAAATTAAAGCCCTAGAGCCCCAGGACGTTGGTCACAGTGGGTCTGTAAAGGGTGCAGAGGACAAGGCAGCTCCCACCTCCTCCTCTTCTGCCCTGCCCTGCCTCCCCCAGACCTCTCAGGAGTGGCAGACGACTGGCCTGGTCCCTTTTGCTTCAGGTACTGGCCATGTGCTGGGACCTCGCTCTCCTTCCGAAGGGGAGCATCAAAGCACTTCTCCCACCCCCAAAGCCCAAAGAACCAAATTTCTCCATCTCATTGATTGCATAACAGTAGCTGGGAGACTTGATGAGGGCAAAGGTTTCTGAAGCCCAGAGACTTGACTGGTTTTATATAAAGGGAGAGAGAAGGAGTGAGAGCAAGTTCATCCAGAGAGAGGCGGAGACTTCTACGTTCTTAGACCCTCTGTTCAGGACGTGAGGACGGGGCCTGGCGCTGCGCATCACACCCTTTATCCCAGGGCATTTTGTTGAAGTTCACTGCAGTCTGGGAGAAAGGCCCAATTTTGTAACGAAGAATCCAGGAGTGCCAGAATTTCCTCTCACTTAAACATTGAAGTTATTTCCCCCATCTTCCTGTTCTGCTTTCCTCTTTGATGACCTAGACTGGCTGATGAATTGGGTCTTGTGTCAAAAGTCCTTCCAGACGGTCACTTATAACCCTCTTTTAAATTCGGTTTTAAAAGTGCTACTAGTCAGTGGTAAGATGGAGCCCACATGAAAGTAGCCAGTCATTTTGAGTTCCCACTGTGGTCAGGGGCACTGATAGCCCCCCAGTCAGTGGGAACGTGTGGTCTCCTCCTAACCTTGCCCTAAGTCATCATTTCCTACAAAACCAATGAAAGCCAAAGTAACATTTTCTACCACAATAAAAACAATTGTGTGTGTGTGTGTGTGTGTGTGTGTGTGTGTGTGTGTGTGTGTGTGTGTTACTAGGGATGGAACCCAGGGGCATTCTACCTCCAAGCCACAACCCCAGTGCTATTTTTTCTTTTCTTTTTTTTTATTTACTTTTTTTTTTCAGTACTGGGGATGAAACCCAGGGGCATTCTACCTCTGACCTACACCCTCAGCCCTATTTTTAATTTTTTAATTTGAAACAGGGTCTCAATGAGTTGCAAAGGGCCTAAGTAGCTGAGGCTGTCCGCAAACCGCTATCCTCCTGTCTCAGCCTCCCAAATGCTGGGATTGCAAGCATGCACCACCACGCCTGGCTAATTTCTTTATTGTTGTTGTTGTTGTTGTTGTTATGGTACTGGGGACTGAACGCAGGGACATTCTACCTCCTAGCTATACCCCTACCCCTATTTTTTATTCTTTATTTTAAAATACAGTGACTCCCTCTTTTCTTCAAATAGGTCAGTCTCTGCTTGCAGCTTGGGGTCCTCCTGTCACCAGTGCTCTGCCTCCCATCCACACTGATTGCTAGTGCTCGCCTGCACAGGAAGCAATGGGTGTGGAGAGGCCTATGGGCCAGGCCAGTCTCCTTGCAGTCTTGGGTTGAGCTAAGCTCACTCTACTCTCTGCATCTTTGCCCTCTTCCTCTTGCCCCACATAGACTCTCCTTCCATTTCCCCAGGTCCTGGTCCCCTTATCCCAGCTGAAGACCTCATCCCAGGCCTTCCAGAACAAAGGCAAGTATTCAACCAGGTGCCCCCTTGCCTTCCTGTCAAGACTAGCCTATTTACTTCCCAAATGCGAGTCCACACCCCTGCCTAGGCTCCTCTGTCTGTGCTCCATCCACTGCAGAGCCCATCTCCTCTCGCCATCTTGGGACTCCCCTCCTGCAACTGTCCTTTACCCCTGGACCACTCCCAGGCACATGAGATGAACTAGTATCTCTAATGTTGGAACATGATTATCCTTGCTTCTCACAGCCCCTTCTAACACATCCCCCAAAATTTCAGCTTCCCCCCACACCAATTTCTTGTAAGTTGAATACAGTTAATCTCCACTTCCTGCTTTTTCTTTGCTTCTTTAATTAGGTTTTCACCACCACTACCACATGTTTCTGAAGTAGCTTGTAATGGTTTGGAATTGGGGTGCCCCTCATGGAAACGGGTTGGCAGTGTAGGAATCAGGGCTTGTATGATCTCAGGAGTGGATGAATCATTGGAATGGATTTCTGAGTGGTGGCCCAGGCCAGTAGGGTGTGGCTGGAGAAGGCGAGTCCCCGGGCTGTGGCTCTGGGTATTATATGTGGTTCCTCCTCCCTGCACTTGCTCTTGACTCCTGCCTCCATGATGTGAGGAGAGAATCCCTCTCCCCACTTCACGTCCTGCCTCCATGTCCTGGAAACCACAGCCCCAGCTCTCACATGGACTGAACCTGGAACATCTAAGGGAACTGTGAACAAATAAATCTTTCCTCTAAAGAGGAAATGGTCAGCTCTCACATGGTCAGATCTTTTAGATTACATCTATGAGAATGTTGACTAAATACAGCTCTTGCCAAGATCACCAGTGGCTGCTAAGTTGACAGATCCATGGGTTAGTTTTGGTTCTCACCTGCAATCTCTATTCTTGACATTGCCTTCTCCTTGACACATCCCTGTCTCCACTGTTCCAGTTTCCCAGTCTTTGCTGGACCCTCATTCCATAGTTTGCTGGACTGTTTCCCATGTGAGCTTCCAAAGAGTTATCTTCTCCTGAGGGCTCAGTTCTAGGAGCCTTTTTCTCTCAGTCCATATTTCATTTGTTTATTTGATACTGAGGATTCTTCCCAGGGATATTCTACCTCTCATCTGCACCCCAACTCTATTTTATTTTTTACTTTGGAATGGAGTCTTGCTAAGTTGCTGAGTTTGGCCTTTAACCTATGATCTGCCTGAGTCAGCCTCCCAAGTACTGGTATTACAGGCACTCCAGAACATAATTTTAAATACCATTGACTTGACAGAGCCTTTCATACAATTATCTCCAGCTCACCTTCCTTCCTAAGTACCAAACTCATATTCGCCCACATCATCACTTTGATATCCAGTAGGCATGTCAAAATTTAACAGAGCCACGCTGAACTGTTGCTTCCCCACACAGCATGTATCCAGCCCTGTACATGCTTCTCCCTAGGCAACCCATCTCAGCAAATGGCACTATTAACTATCTGCTGACTTTCCTTTCTGCCACACCCGGTCATTGAAGGATTCCTGCAGACTCCATCTCAGAACATTTTGCCATCTCCACTGCCAGCACTGGAATCCAGGTCCTCCCAGTGCTTCCCCCAAACCTCTTCGTGCTGTGGTCCCTCCCTGATGCCTCCTCCCAACCTCACAGGGCCCTCCCCATCAGTCATCTGCTTTGTCAGTTCAGATTGTTTTCAATTTTTAGAATTTTATATTAATGGAATTATATTCTGTCCGGTTTCTTTTACTCTCCATAATTAAAGCATGTCTCAATTGTCTGTTCCTTCTTATTGCTGAATAGCTCCCATTGTCAGGACAGACCACATTTCATGTATCCACTCCCCTACTGATGCACAATTAGATTGTTTCCAGCTTTTAGTTATTATAAATAACGCTGTTATGAGCTTTCAAATAGAAACCTTTGTATAAATACATATTTTCACATCTTCACCTAGGAGTAAAGTGGTTGGATCACATGATAGGAATATGTTCAACTTTAAGAAGCTGCCAGACTGTTTCCCAAGTAGCTATGCTCTTCACATTCCCGTCACAGTGTGTATGACTTCCATGTGTTCACCAACAATTGGTATGGTCGATCTTTTTCATTCTTCCCATAGGTGCAGTGTTCTCGTTAGCATTTCTCTAATGACCAATGATGTTGAATATTTTGTGTGTTTGCATATTTTCTATTTGTATGTCTTTTTGATGAATGTTTGTTAAAAACATTTAAATTTTTATTTTGTGTGTGTGTGTGTGTGTGACACAATAGATATAAAAATAAATGTAAATGCTTACAAAGTGTATATGTGTATTAGTATACATGCAATATTTTCTGGCCTGTCCTCTAAGAGGGGCTAGAAAAAAAATGATACCTCAGTATCAGTGAGCACACTTCCTAGCTCCCAGAAGATGGTTTTAAAATATGATTCTCCACTAAAAGGAAATGGGATTTCATGGAGAAGTAGTTAAGTCCAGGACTGGGCCAGGAAAAAAAGAAATGGGCCTGGATTTTATACGGAACCAAGAAATAAGAAAATTTTTGGAAAAAATGAGGACATGTCATAAAAGTATAAGAGCTATCCTAAAGGAAACTTCATGGTCAAAAATGGAGTGATTATATCACCAAGATGAATAATGGTTACACATCAACTTGATTGGACCATAGTGCTCAGATATCTATGGTCAAACATTGGTCAAACAGATCTATGGTCAAAAATGGATGTTTCTGTGAAGATGTACTTAAGTGAAATTCACATTTAAGTCAGTAGACTTTGAGTAAAGCATATTGCCCCTACACTGCGTCTGTACCTCATCCAATCATCTAAAGACCTGAAAAAACCAAAGACTGACTTTGGGAGTCAGCAGACATCCTTGAGTTGCCAGCCTGCCATCTCACCCTGAAGATGTGAGTCAATTCCTTAAAATAAATCTCCCTCTCTAAATACACACCCTATTGGTTCTGATTCTCCAGAGAACTATGACTCATATAGCATAGAAATAAATGCTCATGATTTCATACTTACATAAATAAATAGCTGAATAAGTAAGTAAGTGGAAGAAGAAGGGACCTCTCTTTATTATGAAGACTTCCAGTTAATAAAGAAAGAACAAAGCCAGGCATGGTGGCACATGCCTATAATCCTAGTACTTTCAAGGCTGAGACAGGAGGATCACATGTTCACAGCCAGCCTCAGCAACTTAGTGAGGCTATTAGTGACTTAATGAAACTCTGTTTCAAATTTTTAAAAAAATAAAATAAAATAGAGCTGAAGGTGTGTCTCAGAGGCAGAATGCCCCTGGAATCAATCCCTAGAGTCACAAAAAAAGAAGAATGTGTAAAATCACTATTAGGCAATAGTTATAGAAACATCCACCCACAGATCCTAAAATTAGTCGATAAAAGTTTGCATAGTCTATCAGTTGTTCCCTCAAGATACTTATCAGTCACAAGAGGAAAAATAACTTTTTAGTGGAGAAGCCCACCAAAGGACAAAGATTAATTTACACAGTGGTGAGACACATTGAGATCGTGTCCCCGATGGGATGTTCTGAATATGTAATATACTTCTGTGGTAGTCTTGCCAAAAGTGTACAGCGTCAGTCAAAGCACATGAAGACTTTTGCAAACCCCAGCTGAGAGAGAGAGTGGATAAAGTAACTAAACAGTGATTTAAAAAAAAGTTAGCATCTTAAAGACAAAGAAAGACTGAGGAATAATGAAAGAAGGGAGGGAGAGTAAGAAAGCACAGCCATCAAATACCATATGAGATACTAAACTGGACCCTAGAATAGCACAGGGATATTAGAAGAAAAGCTGGTAAAATTAAAATAAATTTTGTTTAATTGACACTATCATACCAATGTCAATGTCCTGGTCCTAATAACTGCACATTTGTTCTCAAAGTTGCTAACATCAGGGAGTTGGATGAAAAGTGTATGTATGCTTTCTGCACTGTATTTGCAACATTCTGTAGGCCTATACTTATTTCGAAATAAAATCAATTAGAAGGCAAGGAAATAAAGCAAGTCTCTTCAAATAACACATTCACTGAGGATCTAAGCAGAAATAGCTTTAAAATAGTTGGTTTGACTGAGAGATCTGAAGAAAATAAAAGCAGGAATTTGTTGCTTTAGAAGACCACTGTACTCTGCCCAGATTTTTAGATTCTGCTTCTTTGTGGGGAGTGTATTTATTTTTTAAATACTTTTGTTGGTGCATTGTAATCTCATACCATTATGTAGGTCTAGGGATAGGGGCATACATGCACACAGCACTTGGTGAGAACTTGATTTTGTTCTTTCTGACGAAGCAGGTCATGAAGATGATGGCACCAAGGAACACACGCCATCCTTTCTGGCTGTGTCAAGATGCCGTCTCTCCAAGGCCACTTTGAAGACACTCATCTCTCAGTCCCCCTCCCCACCGTGACCTCCAGCTACACATGCAAAAAGCAAATATTTGGGGACGCTTCCTTTTTTGTGTGTGGTATTAGGGATTGAACCCAAGGGCATTTTACCTCTGAGCTCCATCACCAGCCCTATTTTATATTTTATTCGGATACAGGGTCTCACTGAGTTGCTGAGAGCCTCACTAAGTTGTTAAGGCTGGCTTTGAACCTGTGATCCTCCTGTCTCAGCCTCCCACGTACTGGGATTACAGGTGTGTGCCACCACGCCCGGCTTATTTTTTGTTTTGGAACAGGGTCATTCTAGGTTGCTGGGATTCTCTCAGTACATTGCAGAGGCGATTGATTCTCCTGTCACAGTCTCCCAAACACTGGGATTGTAGGTATGTGCCACCATACTCACCAGCTTCCTCTTTAAGCTGTATTAGCTCTCATTTAGTTTCTCCACTGCGACCAATGCCTCCTGATAACCAGAAAGCGTTCACAGACCTTTCCTTGAGAACTTGTAAGCTTTGACATTTCTCCAAGGTTGGTAAGGGCATGTGAAAAAAATTTCGAAGGAGTCTCTTCTCCTGTCCCAGCCCTAGGCAGAGGTGTGCTGGTAAATGTTCAACAACTGGCTCGCCCCCAAATCAGAACCCAAACCCCAAACCATCCACCGATTTGTGTTGTTTGAAAATTATCATTGTGTAGATACTACACTACCATGGCAAATTCGAAGCCACCAAAGGAACATAAGCTCACTGAAGGGGAAGCCTAGAAGAGGTGAGTCACCCAACACACACACAAAGCCAACTCCAGCACAATACTGCCCTGATGTATGTGAAGACCCCTTCCATCGCCTGTAAAAGCTCGTGGACCTTTGCAGGATTTCTGCAGAGGCCAGTACTGTGTGTGGAGGGAACCTACATCTCCATTTTCAATGCCTTAAGAGACTCGGGTCCTGCCCCTCTCCAGTGGAAGTACAGAAGTAAACATTCCTTTCTTCAGTTTCTGTGTACAATTTCACTCGTCAAGACAATCCTCCATTAAAGCTTTGTGCCCGCAGGGAGGGCATGGGACCACCCACGGCTGGAAGCTTCCCTGGGAGCTTCAGGCTCTGCCCACAGGTTGCCTCCTCTTTCTCTTCCCCTTTCCACACATCTGCCTCTACCCCATGGAGGATGGTTGAGCCTCCTTTGTGTTGTCCTGGCTAATGTCCCTGCCCTTCTGGCTTCTCTCTTATTTTTATTTTTTATTGGTGCATTGTAGTCATACATCTTAAAGGGGTACAAGATGGTGGAGGCACACATGCACACATCACTCACTAGCCCTTCCCCAGTTCCCACCCCATTCCTTCCCCTCCCTCCTGCTCATGTTTGGCGTAGTGATTGACTTTGATATGTTTGTGAATGTACAGCATGTAGATTAGGGGATTTTCCTTCTCTCCCCTCCCGTCCCCCTCAGTTAGATCCCCTTATTTGTTCATCTAAGGTTTCTTCTTCTTCATTACAGTTCCTCCTATGACCCATTTTCAACATAGCTTCTGCATATTACAGAAAGCATCTGATTTGTTACTTTTTGTGACTGACTAATCTCACTTAGTATAATGTTCTCCAGTTCCATCCATTTCCCTGCAAATGACATAATTTTATAAAGGCAATATACAACAGGCCCACAGTCAATATCATATTAAATGGAGCAAAACTTTGAGATTTCCCCCTTAAAAGCAGGAATAAGACAAGGATGTCCATTATCACCACTTCTTTTCAATATAGTACTTGAGACTCTAGCCAGAGCAATAAGGCAAGAGAAGAAAATCAAAGGAGTACAAATAGGAAAAGAAGAACTCAAACTATCCTTATTTGCAGGTGGCTTCTCTTTTAACCAAAGGTGTTTATAAAGGTATCTTTGCAAATAAAGATCATTCCCTCACTAATGAAAATTACCACACCTGTTATCACAACAAAAGTGAAATTCTAGTAACCCAGATTCTTCCCTCTTTCTGAACCTCAGAGATCTGATATGAAATGGAGTACAATAATAGATAGGGTCATGGTAAACTTGACAAATTAGAAAATCAGAGAAAAGAAGATTATGTATTTTAAAATGATGTTATGAAAACAGTTGTCTTCCAATAATTCTGGTCCTTTGCCTTCTCTTCTCTGGACCTTGAACACTGCATATTACCTCTTTTTGTTGGCCAAAGATAGATGGTGGGGAAGCCAACCTGGGCGGCCCTTCTGCGTCTTGTAGGAAGCATTTGGGAGACTTCAGGAAAGTCTGCCAGGGCAGGGATGCTTTCCTCCCTGAAGCCCACATTCGAAAGCCAGAAGGCAGGACAGCTCTGTCCCTTTGAACTCTTTTGCAATAAAATGGTCTCAGTCCCCAAATGTCATTAGTCATTCCCTCAGCAGCAGGTGTGTCCCCTTGTGTGCTCAAGGGCATGGAGATAGTTGCTATATTTGCAGTGTTTTCTGTTTTTAGGGCACATTCTTGGCTCTACTAGTGTTCCCTAATACCGCCCCAAATTCTAACCCATACAGGGGCAATGAGACCCAGGCCAAACCCCAATGCCCCTGCTTACCTGCTGTGCTGCTTTGGGCAAGATGTCTGACCCTCCTGAGCTCACTCCCTTTCTTCACCCCAGCTTCTGCAATGCCAGTGCCCAGTAGAAGACATACTGCCCTTTCCACTGGTCCTAGATGGTCCCCATTTACTATGGCCCCACTTAACAATTTTTCAACTTGATGATGGGGCAAAAGTGTTACACACTCAGTAAAAATCATATTTCAAATTTTGAATGTTGATCTTTTCCCAGGCCAGCAATCTAGAGAACATTCCTCTCTTAGCACTGCAGGAAGCCACATAACCACAAGAGAAACGACAGGCCCTCTGCAGTAGACTTTTGGTAAGCTATGGTGGCCATAGTAAGTGTACTGAATACATTTTGTTTGTCGGGTATAGTGGCACACATCTATAATCCCACTACTCAGGAAGCTAAGACAGAAGGTTGCAAGTTCGTGGCTGCTTTGGCAATTTAAAAAGGCTGTCTCAAAGTACATAAATGCATAAATGAATAAGTAAATAGGGGTTAGGGTATAGCTCAATGGTAGAGTGCCCCTGGGTTAAAACCCCAGTACCACCAAAAGAAGTGCAGTTTTTGACTTAGGATGTTTCCAACTTGTGATGGGTTTATTGGGATATAACACCATAAGGAGCATCTGTATTTTATTATGATTCCCCTAAAAGTTCTTTCTAGCTGGTTTCTGGACTACCCATCCTGCTCTTCAAATGCATCTGAAGCTCCGAGGTTGACACACGGCACACAGTGAGTTGGGAGACAGATGTAGCAAGACTCAGTGGAAGGCAGGATGTCAGAAACCAACTCATCCACAGCTGCCTCAGTGGTGCTGGGTGTCCTATCAGGTTCTCCTGAGGACTAAGGGTGAGCAGCCTTCAGTGTAGGGGCCAGCAGCCTTCAGTGTAGAGCCGAGCATCCCGGAGGGATGTCCCCACTGTGGGCACGCGACACTGGCAATCCCGGAACCGCTGGCCTCATCCTTGCCACAGATAAAGGTAGTTGTCAAACCCAGTTCAAATTCTAAACACTGCAAATCTGCTCAGAGACCTGGGCGAGTGAGGCTGGCCACATCCAGTTCTCGGAACACTAGTTTTTCGCATGAAGGAAATCACTCCTCAGCACAATTTGTGAAGGAACTGATAACAATCTGTTGCCAAGGTAACTATTCTTCCAAGAAGGTCAAACAGAGAAATTATTCAGATAGTCAATAGTGATGTAATTTTGAACCCACCCGCCATCTGGCCTCAAGTCAAGAAGGGCAGCCATCAGCCCATTGCACATTTTTCCCCTTAGCTTGCAATTTTCTTGAGAGTTTTAGGCATGGGAACCTTGTCCACACCCCCAGGCCTTACAAGCCAAAGGGAGCAGCAGTATTTGTCACCCTGCCTGGGAAAGAAAAGAGGCCCTTTGTGGAGCAACTTGAGAAGGCCCCATGCCAAGGTCCCCACTCCAGCCCTGTTAATAGTCCTACGGAGGGAGGCCCCGAGAACAGCCTGTCAGCTCTTTTCATGGCTGGGAAAGTCAGGTTTCCTGTCGCCTTGGCTGGGCTGAGGGACTTGGATCACTGGTCATTGGCCCAGGATTTACCCAGAGAAGAGCAAAGAGGAATGGGAAACACCAGCCCTTTCACTGATTAAGAATCGGGGACTTTTAAAGCTGGAGGGAACCTTGACAGTCCTAGAGCCAGCCCCCCTGCCCCACTGATGAGAAATGGAGCTCAGCAGTGGCCACATAGCTCTGGGGTCTGGCCCACAGGCAGGTCTGAGCCACCGGGGCCTGCGCCTGGCGTCTCTGTGCGCGTCAGTCCCTACATGAGTCTGTGTCTCAAGCCTGGCCCTCCTTGCAGCCCTGTGGTGCCCTGAACCCGTCATCTCCCAATAAGAGCAGATTTGCCCCAAAACTTTGCCTGCACCTCCATCCAGCTGCCAGGTAAGGACCAACCCAATCCTTCCTGCCTTGCTTGGGAGGGATCCAGATTCTTGGAAAGCAATTGCAGGTCCTTAAGGATATTACTCAAGACCAACTGATTGTAGAGAAAGTAAATAGGCTTTGGAACCATCTAGACACAGACTCAAAATCGAATGCTGCTACTTCCTTGCACTTTATATTGGCCAATTTAATTTTTCTGAGCTTTAATGACCTCATCAGTAAAGTGGAGATAATAACCCATACCATGGAAGGTTTTAGGATTCGGAGCAGGTCTGCAGGGCACACAGAGGCTGCTTGCCTCTGGGACACCACATCCCACCAGGCCTGAACTCGCTGCAGGACCCTGCATTTTGGCCATTCTTGGCTTGTTTTATTTATTTTCAGTATGAATATAACTGTTTCTCATTTCAAGTAAATGCTCCTCAAGTGTCTCTCGAATGACTCCCGAGTGCAGGGCCCGTGGTGAGTTCTGGGAATGCAGAGGCCACTCCACTGCCGGCTCTGCCACCTGGGAGTCCGTGGCTGAGCACACCATAAGCAAGCCTAGCCTAGAGAGGCCACTGAGAATCACAGTGCGGACACCAGCCAGAGGGGCTCAGGGGAAGGGCTGGGAGGGCTTCACGACTGAGTGTGGTTTACATTCCTATTTCATACCAGCAGGGTCTGGGCCCTATTCTCACCCTAGGAATCTGAGACCTGGACCAGGAGCAAGAGTTGTCTGTAAGAGATCCAGAGCAGTGGCGCCCAGGCCCCACAGACAGTGTGTGAGGGAAAGCTGAATCAAGACCTGCAGTCTGTCAGTTCTGGGGCAAGTCCCAGAAGCTCTGCCGAGCCTGAGAAAGGGATTCCGTGCACTTGGCTCATTGACGAGGGAGGAAGGGAAGGTGGTTCAGGGAGCCTAGCTTCAGCCTTCCCACGTGACCTCTGGGCAAGGACTGCAGCGTGGAGTCACTCCACTGCAAAGGGGACTGCGGGGCAGACTCCAGGAGCCCTGCCACGGTCATCAGCTCTGGCTTTGGGAGACCTTTCTCTGTTCCCAAGTCTGTCCTCAGAAAGGCAGTTTCTGCTGGGCTACGGTGATTCAGGAAGGCTGGGGGAGCTTGGAGCCCCAGCAGCCCATTCTCACAAACCTCTCCACTGTGCATGGGGAGGTTTCAGTCCCAGGAGGCTAGACAAGGCCACGAGCCTTTGTCTGGTGGGAACGGGCTCATGGCAATTGGATACAAAAGGTTAGAACCACACGTTGATCTTGGACTATCTAGCCTCCAGAACTAAGAGGTAGTGTTGTCTAAGCCACCTGGTCGATAGCAACTTACTGCATCAGTGGAGCTGATTAAGACAAACATTTTGCTGGGACACACTCCTCCATGGGCTCCCGCACTCCGACTCATGTTGCCGCAGCCTGAGGGTCTGTTTGCAGCAAGCACCCTTGGGAGATGATATGTCTCCCTCCCTCCAAGAGGGTGGGTTCGCCTAGCCCCATGTTTCCTCCTCTGAGGGTAAATCATGGGTGTGGGCTCTGTAGCCTTCCCTGTGGACCCTAGGCTCAGGGACTGAAGTGACTGGGCTTACGTTCTAGCTCCTGATCGCTGTAAGGAGATTCTCTTGTCTTCTCCCAGCACCTGTGCAACTCTAGCAGGTCAGCTCATTAGCTTGCAACGCAGAAAAATCTCAGCCCTTTCAAGGCCCTGGCATCTGCCACTAGTCACTATAGCTATAGCTGTCAGCGTAAAGAGCCCATAGGCACAGCAAAATCCCTACTGCCGACTCTCCCCAACGCCAGAATGCCACAGGTCTCTAGGTGTTCCTCATTTCTCTCCACTGTCAAGCCACGTAACTCCCATGCTTTCACTCCTGTCCGATGTCTTCCCGGGGCTCTGTGCCTCGAGCCGGTGGACCCTCCAGCGGTTCACCTGGCCCTTGGGGCTGCTGTGCTGCTACCCCGGCCTCGTCTCTGAGCTCTTTCTTGTCGGAACTTACACTTCAGCAATGAACTTTTTTGTTCCCCAAAGTGCATACCTTTTCATGCTGTTTCCTTTGCTTATAATTAAACTTCACTTTGTCTATCTAGATCTTCAAGATTGAGCTCCAGAGACAACTCTTTCAGGAAGATTCTCCTATTGTCCAGCCAGCTCAGCTAAGCTCCCTCTGCCCCCACTGCACGTTACAGACAATGGCATCAATTATTGCACTGACTGCAGCCAACTCCCTGCTCTCCCAGTGCTGAGCTCCCTGGAGACAAGAACTGTGTCGTGTTCATCTCAACATATACAGTGCTTAGCTGGGTGATGCTGAGAAGCAGTTCTTAAAAAGAGAATGCCAGGCATGATGGCACATACCCACAGTCCCAGTCATTGGGAGGTTGATAAAGGAGGATCACAGCTTTGAGACCAGCCTTAGCCACTTAGCAAGACCCTGTTTCATAAAAAAGACTGGGATGTAGCTCAGTGGTAGAATGGTCCTGGGTTCAGTTCCCTAGTACTACAATACTACAAATGAGAGAGAGAGAGAGAGAGAGAGAGAGAGAGAGAGAGAGAGAGAGAGAAGAAGAAGAAGAAGAAGAAGAAGAAGAAGAAGAAGAAGAAGAAGAAGAAGAAGAAGGGGAGGAGGAGGAGGAGGACAGAATTGAATGAATGAATAAATGGTCCAAATCAGTCTTGTTCTCCTGAACTCCCACAGGACTCTTTATGGCAGTGAGGAGTGACTCAGTTTCTCATATCCGGCCTTGCTTAATGTTCTTTGCATGTAGCCATCAAAAGTCAAGACCATATCTTTCTCTTGTTCAGACTATCTTAGATGACTTTAGAGCTTTCAATTTCATATACAAAAGCATTTTTTAAATCAATAAAATCCTAACTTGAGGATAGCAAAAAAAAAATCCAGAGTATGTTAACTTTTATTTAGGTTAATGGATGGATTTTTCCATTCAGCCCTAAGCACATGCTAATTTCCATGTCTATTTTTAATATAATAATCTTCTTAGAAAAAAAGAACAGCATTTTCCCCTCACTTACCCCTCTCTATTCACCATCTCTAAGTTTCTGGAGATGAATATATTTCAACAAATATTTATTGAGTGCCCAGTAACACTCCCAATCCTGGGTACCAGGTTCCAGTCCATGCACTGGCAGAGAACAGAGCCCTGGTTTTATATATAGGTTGGAAGACGGAACAGAGCCTCCACTGAACATCAGAGTGCAGGCTGCCAAACACACTCGATCTGAACATCTGAGAATCCAAAAAGATCACAAATAAACATATGGAGGGGTGGATGGCCTCTTGACAGTCCTGTTCCCTCTCTCCGCTCACCAGGGCACACTCCTTCCAGAATGTTCTGCAGTTCCACGCAGAAGGGCTCTCTGCAGCAGTGACAGAGGTCAGGAGTCCCAGCTCCTCAGCTACAGTGCAGGTGATCCGCGAGAAGAGAACCAAACGTTCTTATCAAGTGACAGTGAATCTCTTTCAAATTCTAGGCTAGCTCCTTGGGAAGGAAAGATAGATTTCTTCGCTCTCCTGTCACTTCTATATTTGTGAGGCAGAAAATAGCCCTATACTGGGCTGAAGAGTCCATTCACTCCATAAGCCACTGAGGGGTCCAGCGTGGTCTGTGGTTCGAGACTCAAGATACGGATGTGAGTGGTAAATTTTGGAAAAAGAGAGGTCTTGGCTAAGGGCAACTGGATGCCGTAGTGATAAATAGTATGTTTCTTAAAGTCAGGCTGCAAACAGGCCTAGTCCTTATGCCACTTACCAATCAGGAACCATAGATGGCGATGGCCAAGCAGTAGTTCTTCTATGAGGTGATTTTGTAAATCAGAACAAATAACCCCACCTGTCTGTGTGCCTGAGCCGCTGGATGGACTCCTACCAGTCCTGAAATGCCTACTCCCCTGGACATGCCCCTCAGACATCTGCGTGACTTCCCCTGAAGAGGAAGCGTGTGACCTTTGACCTGTGATTGTGGGGAAACACCTGGCCTTGTTCGGCTCTGTATGAACGAGGTATGGCTTTCCTTTCCTTTTCTTTTCTTTTTTTCTTTTTCAGTACTGGGGATGGAACGCAGGATCATACCATGATCCTCCTGTCTCAGCCTCCCAAATGCTGGAATTATAAGCATGCTTCTCTCTCTCTCTCTCTCTCTCTCGTAAGCATTCTCTCCCTTCTCCCACCCTCACCAGCTAACAATAATTTTGCCTTTGACTGCTCAGATTTAGTCTTTACTGTCCAGGGTAGAGAGTGTCAGGAGACACCAGGCGCATAGAAAAGTGAAATGGCACCTGAGCTCTGGGAGGAAAGAGAGCAGACACGTGATTACACTGCAGGACACAAAGCAGACAGGACTCCAGGGAGGAAGAGGACGGGGGAGGGAGGCGGCAGGCTGGGAGCCAGGAGGATGGCAAGGGGGGTGTCCACGGCATGCACTATCTGCTGGAAAAGAGACAAAAAGGAACTGGGGAGGCTCAAATAGTTATGTTTGTTCCCCATGAATATTCCTTTAAAAAAGCAAGCAAAAATATAATGGTTTTATTTTATTTTTAATATATCTTAACGGTGCATTGTAATAGCGTACTTCAGATGTATAGGGACGCATGTGCACACAGCTCTCGGTTGCTTCCCTCAGTCCCTCCCACTCCTTCCCCTTCCCTGCACATGATATTGAGATTGGTAATTTCCTATAACCACGGAGTATTAATTGAGTTGTTTGGTTTTAAATACATTTCATTTATTCGAACTATGTTTTTTGAAACACGTCCCAGTGTGCCCTAGAATGTTTTCGGGCTGCACACATCTCTCAGGAGCCTGGGATAGTATCTGATGTGGATCAGGTTTTCGAGTGGTGGGTAGACCGACCGCCTAACCTCGGTGGCTGGGGAAATACATCTATTTCTTGTCTGAGCCACTCCTGTCATCACAGTTCCAGTGATGCCGCAACACAGGGAGCGATTGTATGAGGGGAAGAAATGAAGAGGGACAGCTTGGCTTGAAATAGGCAGCTCCGGGCATTTGTCCAGCCCTCAGGGAGCCCCTGGAATCTGTCTTCCTATTCCACGGCAGCACCTCTCCAGCCAGAGTTCGTCAAAGTGAGGACGATGTGTGGAGCCTGGAATTGCAACTAAGACTAACAAGCTGGTCTCGAGCTGAACTGGTTATCGAGCAGATACAAATATGCCCGGGGCAGGCCGCAGCCACGGGTGTCCTCATGCAGCACGGAGCAGTGAGTCTGTTTAGAGAGAGAGACGGAGGGAGAAGAAATGAGAGAGGGCAAGAAAGGGGCCAACGAACCCAGGCCTCTCCCAGCTTGCTTCCCACACGCCCACATGGCTGGGGCCGGTGTGAGGAGTTTCCTAAGTACTTGCAGGCAAAGTCAGCTTGACCAGACCAGTGATCTCAGCGCCTTGCACCACAAGGCTTCAACGTTGCTGGCTGTCATTCCGCCTACCTTGCCCCCTGCCCTGGGCCATCTAGGAACCCGAGGGAGAAATGCCACAGACTCACACGGGCCCCACAGTGATCAACCTCCTCCAGCTGCTCTCCTGCTTAACTTAGTCCTAGCCTCGCAGAGTGAGAAGTACCAGCCCTCCCAGCTGGCTTGCATTTCCCCGCGACAACAGTGGAAAGAAACGGCTCCTCCCAATAAGCAAGGCAGCAGGACCACAGAGAACCAAGCCATCATTTTTTTTTTTTTCTAGGAAGCTGGAGAACACTTTTTGAGGATGTTAAAGATAATCAGATGCAACAATAAGACTTAATTAAGCCCTAGCTCTGCCTTCAAAAAACTGGACCCAAACATGAAAGTTTATAGGCTTTGAAGAGAAGGTTTTCTAGGGAATCAGTAAGAGATGCCAGTGTCAGACTGCCACCTGAGGAAGCTGAGAAAACCATTTACTTTCTCTTGTTTTTATTGTTGTTGTTGTTTGTTTTTGTTTTGGTGGTACTGGGGTTCCTGGAAACCCTTCTACCTCCAGGCTACACTCCCAGACCTATATTTTATATTTTTTTAAATTTGGAAACAGGGTCTCTTAAGAGAGCAAGGCTGGCTTAGAACCTGCGCAATCCTCCTGTCTCTGCCTCCTAAGCGAGGGGATTACAAGCGTGCGCCACCACGCCCGGCTCTGTTGTGTTTTTAATTCTTAGCTGATATCAAAAGGAAGGATCCCCTATCCATGTGCTGGCAATTCTGCAGCCTGCTGGCCTGTGTAACCCTGCCCTCAGAGTACTGAGTTGGGAGCACCTGATGGAAGTGAGCTCATGAGGAACGCCTCAAAGATCTACTGATTGGAAAAAAATCCAGAAATTCTTTGCAGAGACCGCAACAGAAAGAAGAACTGGCCAGGCGTGGGGGCGCACACTTGTAATCCCAGCATTCGGGAGGCTGAGACCAGAGGATCGTGGTTCGTGGGCAGCCTCAGCTACTTAGTGAGGCCCTCTGCAACTCATGAAACCTGGTTTCAAAATAAAGAATAAAAAATAGGGCAGGGGGTGTAGCTTGAGGTCGAATGCCCCTGGGTTCTATCCCCAGACCTGCAAAAGATAAAGAAAGAAAGAAAGAAAGAAAGAAAGAAAGAAAGAAAGAAAGAAAGAAAGAAAGAAAGAAAGAGAAGAAAAAGTAAAAGAATAAAAAAGAACTGAAGGGGACTGGGATTTGCAAAAGCTTGGTGCAATTGAATGCAAAGTTCTTTTACAAAGGTTTTAAACACTTGTAATACCAGGTATTTTTGTTATTACTCTAAATAAATATTCCATCAATACTGGGGAAAGAAGAAAAGTTCCTGTTTAATCATTTGTATACTCTCTCTCTCTCTCCTATGGTGCTGGAAGCTCACAGGCCGGGAGTGGTCACAGTGATCTGAGCAGCCCAGCCCAGCAGCCCTGCCCTCCTTTACACCCTTCACCCTCTCAGACCCTGTGGCTTTGTGCCCTGTTTCCACCCTGGACTTTGGAAAATATCACACTCCCTTTTCATCTGTCTAAGATATTTTGTTTTTTCAAAAGGAGTTCTGCTACTAAAAAGAGACCCGGAAACTAAAGAAGGAAGACTGAGGCGATTTTTAGTTCTCCGTGAGACAGTTACCACAGATATCCTCCACCCCCACAGCCCATTTTGTTATTTCCCTAGCAATGGAAAGAACAGCCTTGGCTGATAGGGTTGCTCTGAAAAGGTGAGCAATTCACCTTCTTATTCCACTTTTAAACAAAGAAACTTTTCATAGAGGAAAACTCAGATGCTCCAGCCTGAAGCTCTGACCAAAAATGTCTTATACGGCATTTTAAAGAAATAGCAATTCTGAGCTGGGCATGCCGTGCTGTAATCCCAGCGTTTGGGAGGCTGAGACAGGAGGATCGCGGTTCGCGGGCAACCTCAGCTACTTAGTGAGGCCCTCTGCAATTCAGTGAGACCCTGTTTCAAAATAAAAAATAAAAAATAGAGCTAGGGGTGTAGATCAGAGGTAGAATGCCCCTGGGTTTCATCCTCAGTACTGCAAAAGAAAAAAGAAAAAAGAAAAAAAGAAATAGCAATTTTGAATCTGTGTGTGTGTGTGTGTGTGTGTGTGTGTGTGTGTGTGCGCGCGCATGTATACAGTTAAAGATGGAAATTTGTAAGTTGGTCTTCTTTGCTTGAAAAATATATATTAATGGCCCTTTCATCTGTGCATGTTGAGATAGGTGCAGGGCACAGCTTGCAGCAGGAGGCTGAGACAAAGGAGAAAAGTGTCCAGTTTCCCTCAGGAGTTGTGGAGAAGAGAAGAGGGGACTGAGCAGGTGGTCTGGGGACTGGGGCAGCCACAGGGGGAATACTGGTCCCAGAAAGGGGGACCAGGTAGCACCGAGGCAGCATCCCTGGCCAAGGGACTAGCAGCCTGAGTTTCCCTGTGCTTGGAATAAGAGTTAAAGAAACAGTGACACGTAGTACTCAAGTTCCTGGCCTTGCCTGAACCATTGTCTCCAGACCTTCAGCCAAATCTGAGTTGTATTACCCTGGAAAGGACTCATGAGGGAGGGCTGCGGCAATGCTCCGGAACAAGCCAGGAGACTGCAACAAATGAGAAGAAGCAAGGAGGTGTCGGAAGTGGTCAGGGAGAGGCTAGAGAAAGGCTTTGGGGTGAGGGTCCCCATTCCTCTCTGCCCTGGCTCCCCAGACATGGTAGCAATGGTCTTGAACTACCACATTTGGGCAGGAAAAGAATGAGATTTATTTAGAATATTAAAACAACTGGTGCCGGGTGTGGTGGTGCACACTCGTAATCCCAGCATCGGGAGGCTGAGACTGGAGGATTGTGGTTCATGGACAGCCTCAGCTCCACAACTCAGTGAGACCCTGTTTCAAAATAAAGAATAAAAAACAGGACAGGGGTGTAGCTCGGAGGTCGAATGCCCCTGGGTTCTATCCTCAGACCAGCAAAAAAAAAAAAACACTGGTGATTCCAGAAGGTTGAAGAACTTGGGAATAACTGGACACACCATGATCATGATCTCTACAGTTTGTGCTCTAATCACTCTCTTCTCTAGATAGCTTTATCTTTCTCCTTTTGATTTTTCACATCTGTGTGTTCTTCTTTAGGGAAACAATAAGTCTCTTGTGATCAGAAACTTGGTACCTGCCTTTTATTTTTTACCTTTCTCTCTCTTTTGTCTCCCAAGATGGACTAAGCAGCTGCCAAATGTTCCATCCTGGCTGGAGGTGCCCATGCTGGGAACTCGTGTCATCCACGAAGCACACTGAAGGAACACTTACTTGGGAGACCTCTGTGCCAGGCACTGGGCAGAGAGGTGATTACAGAGAGGGCTGTCGATCCTCAATGGGCTGCCTAAAAATCAGAGTTTTAATTTCCTCTTTGATCCAAATGTTTTAGATGAAGTTGTATGTGTGTGTGTGTCCGTGTGTGTGTGTGTGTCTCTGTGTGTGTGTGTACTTCATAAGATATCATAAATAAGTGAAAAGACAATCCATAGAATGAGAGAATATATTTACAAGTTAAATATCTGATAAGGGACTCATATTTAGAACATGTAAAGAAGTTGTACAACTTATTAAAAGCCCAAATCACCCAATTTAAAAAGTTAACAGAAGATCTCAATAAATATTTCTCCAAAGAGATAAACAAAAGACCGACAACTACACAAAAAAGATGCTCTACAACACCAGCCATCAAGGAAATAAAAACCGAAACCACAGTGAGATATTCCCACAACAAAAAAGGCAACAATAACAAGTGTCAGAAAGAATGTGGAAAAATGGGGATTTTCATGCACTGCTGGTAGAAATATAAAGTGGTACAACAAGTTTGGGAAACAGTTCTGGCAGGTGTTGAAAGGTTAAGCATGAAGTTACAACTGAAACATATTCACACAAAAACTCAATCACAAATACTCATAGCACATTATCCATAACAGCCAGAAAGTGGAAATGACACAATGCCCATCAACTGATGACGGGAACCAAAATTCGATCCATGTAGTGGATTGTCCATAAAGAGGAATGGAGTGTTGACACACGCTGTACCATGGGACACTTTGGACACATCTAAGCCAAAAAGCCAGACATGAATCACCATAAATTATATGATTCTTTGGTATGAAATGTCCAGAACAGGCAAATCCATGGAGACAGAAAGTCAATATGTGGTTGCCTAGGGCTTGGTGTGAGTGTTTTGAGGAGCGAAGAGTGACTGCTGAAAGGCAATGGGTTTCTTTTTAGGCTGATGAAAATGTTCTACTGTCAATTACAGTGATAACTGCACAGCTCTGAGAACATTCTAAAAATTATTAAATGATAACACTTCAAATGAACAAATTGTGTGGTACATGTGTTATAAAAAAATAAGTGAGGTATTGGTTTTTCAAAGACTTCTAAGCCTTTGGTGTTTCTTTGTTCAAACTTGTAGTATTCTTTTATGTGCTCAGAGAATGCTGCCAAAACAACTTCTTTAAAATTAAGAATCTCCTGTAGTCTAGTCTAGGATCAGCTTTGTTAGTCTTTTACAGTGCAGTTCAATCCCTGACGGAGCACTTAGTATGTCGGGTAGTGAACTGGGTGCTTTACACTCGCAAGCCCTGCCCTGCAGAGGCCACCTCCACCTCACAGTGGCTGCGTGGCTCGCCCAAGGGAGCCCCAGAGCAGGTGGACGGAAGATCCAGGAGCCAAGCCCAAGCCCATCACACTTGTCACAGTGCTTTCTATTTTTGTGTTTCTTTCTTTATACAAATTACCTTTCCTCTGACAAAGGCATTGGGTCGTTTTCCTCCTTATCTCCAGCCTTCACTGAAATAATTAAATTATTTTTTTGTAGAAACATTTCCTTTGTCATGTTATTGTTTCATTTGAGCAGTTAATAACTAGTGAACCCAAGGCATAGAAAACTCAGTGAAAAGATAAAGAAAAAGAAAAAATTATTCTCCAAAGTACACAAAAGATGCAAGTAGAAGGAGAACGCATGTAACTGAATTAGTAGCTTGTACAGGATAAGGCTAGCAAATTTCCTCTCATCAGTCCAAACCATGATTTGATAGTCCTGTGAGACTTTTAAGACTTCTTTAAATAATTATAAAATTTATCAGAAAGAAAAGGAAAATTTTAATAAGTTATTTTTTATTGGTACTGATGATTGAACACAACATGCTATACCACTGAGTCATACCCACAGCCCAAAAATTATGTTTTAAAACTACAGTAGCCAGATATCATGGTGCACACTTGTAATCACAGGACTTGGGAGGCTGAAACAGGAGGATCTGGGTTCGCGGCCAGCCTCAGCTACTTTGTGAGGTCCTTTCCAACTTAGTGAGACCCTGTTTCAAAATAAAGAATAAAAAAATCGGGCTGGAGGTGTAGCTTAGAGGTAGAATGCCCCTGGGTTCAATCCCTAGTACCATACACACTCAAAAAAAAAAAAAACTACAGTCATAGGAAGGTCTTATTCCATAAAATATTAAATAATATCATAAAGTTATGCTAAACACACAATAAAATAAGAGAGCAGAATTTAATACATAACTCTGCAAAACAAAATAGATACCATGGAATGAAAACTCAAGTAATAAGAGAACTAAATATTTTACAAAGGTGGCAATTAAATAATTAAGGACAGAGAAGATTGTGTAATAAATGAGGATAGGATGATTGGTACATTATTTTGGGAGAAATTGAATATAGGTATTCATTATATAAAAACACAAAACTCCATTATATCAAAAACACTAAAAGCAAAATTTAAGGACAAACTTCAGATTGGGAAAATTTTATAATACACCTACTACATGACAGTGTTGATATATCATGAGCTCTTACTAGCCAATGAAGAAACCATTAACATCTTCCGATGGACAAATGACATACATAGGCTTTAAAATATTAAATATATAAATAACTAAAAAGCCAAGAAAAGAAGATTCAACCTTTATACTAATTGAGAAAGCATAAATAAAAACAATAAAAATTACTTTCTTGACCATCAAAAGTGACAAAGTTTTCTATGTAATTTTTTATTATAATAATTTTGACCAAGTTTTAGTATAGCAGTCTCTAAAACTACAGTAATAAAAATGTTTAGAGACCTATTTGAAAATATGCATCAAAATCTTAAGTACATATGCTCCTTTTGATCTAACAGTGATAGTACAGGTTGAGAATTTCTAATTTGAAAATCTAGAACTCTCCAAAGAAAAATGTTGAGCAGTGCCATGAGACCACAAATGATGTTTTCTAACAAATCAATGTATATAAGCTCTATTTCATGAACAAAACTGTTAAAATATCACGTAAAATATTTTTAGACTGTGCATATGAACCATATATGAAACCTAAACATGTTTAGACTTGGGTCTCGCCGGAAAGATTTTTCATCATATATACACAAATGCTCAAAGAAAATCCATCATCAAAAGCACTTCTGGAGCTGGGCGTTGGTGGCGCACGCTTGTAATCCCAGCATTTGGGAGGCTGAGACCTGGAGGATCATGGTTCGCGGACAGCCTCAGCTACTTAGTGAGGCCCTCTGCAACTCAGTGAGACCCGGTTTCAAAATAAAGAATAAAAAATAGGGTAGGGGGTGTAGCTCAGAGGTCAAATGCCCCTGGGTTCCATCCCCAGACCTGCAACAACAAAAAAAAGCACTTCTGGTTCCAAGTATTTTAGATTAGGGATCTTAACATATGCTAGCAATGCTTCCTTTAGAAATTGAAAATGATAGGGAAAGGACATCAAATAGATGATCAGCAAAACACATTAAGGTACAGTCACTTAACTACATTTTAGCCTTTAAAACAGTTGTAGAGAATTGTCAAAATGCCCCAAGATGTGGACCTTCTCAAGTGGGCTGCCCAGAGAGCTGTGTTGAGAGGGACTTTAAGATCTTATCTGGGCTGGAGCAACGTCATAACTGATGGCTTACTCTCCATCCCCGTGGTACAAGTCCCCAATAATGACACGGAAAGATGTTCCATTAATTTCAAATAAATTTACAGCTTATGAACACACACACTAAGAAAGACAGAAAGACCCCTGAACAAGGTGTGATGAGAAGGGCACTTTGCCTCTGTGGTATTCTTCCAAGTCCTTAACGTTAACTAAGTAGAATTTTGAGAAGAACATCAAACCCCGCTTGTGGGACATCCTACCAAATGTCTGAGCGGTACTCTTCAAAAGTGCCACGGTTGTGAAGAACCAGGAAAAGACTGAGCGACTATCACAGGTGAGAGGAGACTAAGGATACAGGATGCCTGGATAAAATGTGGGGTCCGAAATGTGATAGTGAGTCAGATAAAAGAACATCAATGAGCAAACCAGTAAAACTGGAATCGAAATCTAGAGTTTAGTTACTAGTATGTACCAGTGTTAATTTTTTAGTTTTGGTAAACTAAAAACTAGAATGAAATGGATTTGTAGAAGAAGCTAGATGAAGGTCTATGGAAACATTCTGTGTTATTTTGCAACTTTTCTGTAAATTTAAAATTGTTACAATTTTTTTTTTTTTTTTTTGGTGATACTGGGGTTCCTGGAAGCCCTTCTACCTCCGGGATACACTCACACAGGCTACACTCCCAGACCTATTTTTACATTTTTATTTGGAAACAGGGTCTCCTAAGCCAGCGCGTGTCGTTGGCTTCGAACCTGCGCGATCCTCCTGTCTCTGCCTCCCAAGCGCGGGGATGACAAGCGTGCGCCACCACGCCCGGCCAAATTATTACAATTTTTTAAGTGGAGAAAGACATACAAATGAGTCTAGAGTCTACAGTCAAGCAAATATTTAATTTGATGTAATTCTATTTGTAGTTTGTTCATCAATAAAGCTATCATATTGATTTAAAAACATTAATAGCAAAACAAATATGTTAGTGCAAAATAGTGATAGATGATATCACTTTTGCTTATTGTATGTGTTTCCTCCATGAGCATGTAAACATTATTTTTAAAATAATATGGAGAAACACTGACCTCTACTCCAGCTGGATTTGGAAAGGGCCCGGAGGCCAGTGGACTGTAATCCAGGCTGACAGTTTAAAAAAGCAAAGAAATGCCACGCTGGAGAGGAACGGAGGGCTTTCCAGGAAAGCCACGCATTGCCATGCGGAGTGCGTGCAGGCTCCGCCACCGCGGGGGACAAGAGGCCTTCGGAGCTGCTGGCAGAAGGGCCCTCCAAGCCTGAGCACCAGAGGCGGCTCGCGGGCCAGGCCACCTCCCTTTGCCCCGACAGCCAGGAGGCAGGAAGAGCTTCCAGGCTCACGTGGCCTGTCGCCAGTCCCTGAAATGAGAACAGATGAAACGTGACCTGGCTGCCGATTGTGAACAGGGCAATGGTGGGCGGCAGGCAGCAGGCGATGGGCAGTGGGCAGAGGCTAAGCAAGGCGGCCAGAGGAGCCCCTGTCTAGAGACTTGGGAGCAGAAGGGGAGGTCCTGACAAAGGAAAAGCACCCAGACCCCAGAGTCGATGCTGTGGTCTGTCTAGGTGGTACCTCTACCCATCCATCTGCTCTGGAGCCCCTCTGTCCCCAGCACAGTACAGTTAAGGATAGCAGTGAGCTTGCCCTGATGGCCCTGTCGCTGGGGGTGATGACATGCCAAGCCCCGTGCTAAAGGCATGTACAGGGTGGTGCGGGTGGAGAGGGTTGGAGGTAGGCGTCCCCGGCACTGCAGGGGAAGGCACAGTGGCCAGTGTAGGAGCCACAGCTCTGTGGAGGTCCAGTGCGGCTGGCAAGGCCCAGCTAGGAGTGTCCTCCCCCACCTTCAAAGGCCTTGGTGAGGTCAGAAGACCAATGGGAAGATTTTTGTACAACCAGATTATCTCCTATGAAATCCATCAAAAAATGCAAGGGTTCAATTTCCTAGCAGTCACTCTGAAATGCACAGCAAAGGGATTTTGCCAAATGCAATGGCAATTTCTGCAGATTCCCTCTCATTAGTCCTGGTGGAAGTGATGTTGGTCATTGCTTCATTCACTTAATACATTTATTCTTAAGATCAGTGTCTACTGAGCACCTCCCATGGTCCAGACAATAGCAATCCCAGTGACCCAGACAAGCTAAGATATGGGCAGATGCAGACTCGGGTGGGGTGAGGAAAATGGAGAGCCATCCAAGGAGCACCCCGGCAAGTGGTGTGCAGAGCCGTGGCTTGAAGAGACCCCCACCCCGAGGAGAGCCAGGAGCATCACGTTTAGAAGAGTATGACTGGGCGTGGTGGCGCACGCTTGTAATCCCAGGATTCGGGAGGCTGAGACTGGAAGATCACAGATGACGGACAGCCTCAGCTACGTAGTGAGGCCCTCCACAACTTAGTGATACCCTGTTTCAGAACAAAGAATAAAAAGTAGGGCAGGGAGTGTATGTAGCTCAGTGGTCGAATGCCCCTGGGTTCCATCCCCAGACCCGCAAAAATAAATAAAGAAAGAAGAAAGGAAGGAAGGAAGGAAGGAAGGAAGGAAGGAAGGAAGGAAGGAAATGTCCTTTTCAAGACACCCTAACCTTGTCCCTTATAAAAGCAAAAACAAACACAACTAAAACAAATGGGAAAGAGATGTCTTTTCAAACTTGAAAGGTGTCGAGTGTTATCAAACCCTGCCTAAAAGCAAAAGCCAAATGATGTCAGCTTTGAGGATCACAGTGACTATACGGAATGTCACAAAGCTGAGTTCACATGAGTTTAGGAGGCAGATCATGGATAGGTGTCTTCTGTTCCCAAACCTCAATTTCTTCTTCTATGTCATTGGGTAGTTGTTTGACCAGCAGGAGAAAAAAAGACACATATAGAACTCACTCAGCTTATGTCTGCCACATACTAGAACTCACTATGTTAGATATTAATTTAGTACTGAAACCCTATAACATGTTGATGTGTTACCATCATATAAACTATAAATAATTTTACCACGATATAACCATTTCATGTAGGAATTTTTTGCTCCAATAAAAATACTCAAGTTAGGACTTCCGGGAAGATGGCGACCTAGAAAAGCGGGGCTTAAGAGCCCCGCTAACAACCAATCTCCATTACCACAAAATCAGCGCCTTTCATAGCCAGAAAACACCATCACCAGAGAAACAAAAAAATCACCAGGCTGCAGAGAAAAAGCGGACTGAGAACAGAGCTCAGAGTCACAGAGGAGATAACCGGCTTCATGCCCGAGGACGCGGCAATAGCGCCATAATGCTGGCGGCAGTGGCAAATTCACCGGATGGCTACAGCAAGCCGAGGTGAGCCACTGCGGAACAGCCAGGCGGGATTTCTCACCGCAGGTAAAATCTAAAGCTCCCAGTGGCTGAGCTCAGCACACGCCGCAGGGATTCAGAATGGAAATCAAAACCAAGAAGAAATACGCCAGCCTCACGGCCGAGGGCATAGCAGCGGCGCCATATTGCCACCGGCGGCAGCAGCAGAGAATTCACCGAATCCAGTACAGCTACATCTGCGTACTCAACAACAGTGAGTCAAATTGCGGGCCACAGAGGAGAAATCCCAGTACTGTACTCCCTGGGACTAGACCCAGTGGGGGAGAGGCGGTGGCAGAGATATCACACCATAGGAGAACGTGCAACCTGGCACCCCCCACAGTCTAAAGCAGCCTCTATCGACTCTCTGGGTCAGAGACTCTGTGATACAACCCAGTAAAGGAGTAGTGGGGTCTGAGATACTACAGACTCGAGATCCAGAACACCTTAAGTGAAGTCATAGTGACCCAAGGGAAGAACCCAAAGAAGGCACAAACTTCCTAAATCATGGGAAAGAGGAATAACACTGGAGCAATGAATGCCCACAACCCCTCAAATTCAGAACCCGATAAAACAGAAAATCAGAGATTTCTAGAAGATCAAATCAGGAAAATAACTGTAGAAATAATAGTGGTGCTTCGAAAAGAAATCAGAGAGAGCCAAAAAGAGATAAAGGATGCAATTAATGAAGTAAAGGCCTCAATTCAAAGCACAAACAACCGATTAGACCACATGGAGAACAGAATCTCGCTCTTAGAAGATGATCATTCCAAAAATGAACGCATAGTTTCTAATCTAGGAAAAAATATCCAACAGCAGGAATCTGACATTGAAGAAATATGGGCCCATTTTAAGAGAGCTAACCTAAGAGTTATTGGAATAGAGGAGGGAAAAGAAAGTGAAACCAAAGGGATCAACAATCTCTTCAAGGAAGTAATAGCAGAAAATTTTCCAAACATAGAGCAAGAGGTTGATGCACAGGTCCAGGAAACTTATAGAACTCCCTTTAGACAGGATCGGAGAAGAGGATCCCCACGCCACATAATTGTCAAAATGACCAATGTGGAAGCCAAGCAGAGAATCTTAAAGGCAACAAAAACAAAGGGCCAAGTGACATTCAGAGGCAAGCCAATTAGAATCACTCCAGACTTCCCAAACCAAGTCATGAGAGCCAGAAGGGCTTGGAGTAACATATTCCAAACTCTGAAAGAAAACAACTTCCAGCCAAAAATTTCCTACCCAGCAAAACTTTCTATCAAATTAGATGGAGAAATAAGAAGCTTCCATGACAAACAGAAACTGAAGGAATTTATGTCTTCAAAACCAGCACTAGAGAAAATACTCAAAGAGATTAACTACAAAGAAGAAATAGGTAACACACTCCAGAACCAGAGAAACAAGAGTTTCCATCCAACAGTCAACTAAGATTGGTTATCTGTGGAGATTCATTACTTATGTTAGTCTTTTACCTATCTCTAAATGGTATTGTTTGCCTTTATTGTTGTTAATTTTTAGGATTTCTAGTTGGAATATTAATATACCTTCAGATATAGCATTTGGAAATATTTTATCCCATTCTATTAGTAACTGTTAACTCTGTTTACACTGTCTTTGTATATACAATATTTTTTTATTTTTTAGGGAGTTTGTATACTCTTTTGTTGCCTGTGCCATTGAAATCATATCCAAGAAATCACTGCCAATTTCAGTGTTGTGAGGTGTTATGACCCAGATTTTCTCCTAAAAGTTTATAGTCCTAAGATTTATATTTAGGTCTTTTATCTAGTTTGAGTTAATATTTGTGTATGGGATTAGGTAAGGGTCCAACTTTATTCTTTTCCATGTAATTATTATGTTTCAACAATATTTAGTTAAAATATTATTATTTCTACCACCAAATGTTCGTGGAAACCTTGTCAAAAATAACTTGACAATATAGGGAAGAATTTAGCTCTAGGCTTTTATTTAACTCCAATGGTTTATATATCTGCCTTCAGAATAGTACTACACTGTTTCAGTTATTGTAGCTTTATATGGTTTGAAATCAGAAAATATATATCTTCTAGCTTTGTTCTTTTTCAAGATCGTTTTGGGTATCTAGAGTCCATATTCCATATTAGGATAGAATTTTTTTCTGAAAAATAAATATATAAATATATGAGAGTTTCACCTAAAAAAATAGAAAAAAAAATATTCTCTGGTAAGAAAGAAAGTAAAAAGAAATATTGAAATGTTATCTTTAAGTCATCAAAAGCTTGGTATCAGACAAATGAAACTGTTATGTGAGATTATCATTTTTAATTTTGGATAAATTGCTATAATACTAGATGTCAACCACTAAGTCAAGCATGGGAGGGAGGGATGGGGAGAGAATGGGGTGGGGATCGGGTGGGGGCTGACTGGGCGATGTGTGCATGTATGTCTACAAAAGTTTGTATCCCACTATGATGTATGAATACAGTGCACCAGTAAAAAAAAATAAAAACAATATTAAATCTTCCAAAAAAATAAATAAAAAATAAATAAAAATACTCAAGTTATTCAACTTACTTTCTTGAGTTTTTGTATTCACTCGGCATGTGTGTATTTGTTTATCTGCCAGCTGGAAAGCAGGATCAGCAGACCAAGGTATTCAAAAGTTTGGAAAAGAGGTTGAAGCTAAATCCATTCTGTCTATTCACCTGCCATTTCCTGTGACATAGAAAACAGGGATCAGTCTTCCTTTAGGACTCCTTCACCAATATTCCTTGGAAACAGAGTCTGCAATTCACAAGATTAGACAGAGTTTTAAAACCACTTCCTGGTCGAACTCCAATTACACTCACCTGATGGCCGTTAGGCTTGGGACGAAGTTTCGACCACTGGCTTGCCAGTAAAGAGCTGCAGCACAATAAACCCTGCTTGGATTACAAAAAAACAAAAACAAAAAACAACAACAACAAAAAAAAAACACTTCCTTGGATTTTAAAGAGAATTGGTTAGCATTCATAATGAGGTCATGAAAACCCCAACCTATCCTGAAAATACAGTAAATCTGAGAATTCCCAGATCTCAAGGAAGAGAGTTGTGCAAATATTCAGGCTGCTGAGCTCGATGGCAAGGCATAAGATTCTGCTGCATGGAGGGCCAGTTGTTTGTCTTATCAGGAGACAGGACACTAAACAATGAAAAAAAAGTCCTATTAATAATTATGCCAGGACAGCAGATACACATGAAGCTTGGCTGGTTACACGGGGACACGTGGTGGCCTCCTCCACAAGCAGCTGAACTGGAATGCTTCTTGGCTGTAAGCAGCGCAGAGACACAAGTGCATGAATGGGCACGTAGGGAGGATAACTGGTGATTTTTTTTTAATCTTATTCTGGTGGAAAAGAAATAAACATTCAGTAGGAACCATACTCCACATTTTGGACTTTGATATTTCTTCCTGGCTCACGATATAGTGTATGGTCCTCTCTCATGCAGCTGGGGAGTTGCAGCTCCCAGTGAGACACACAAAGGTGGACACGTGATGATCCTCTACAGTTGCCTGTGGATAAGCTCAGATGTTTAGTAGTGGAAGCCACTGGGAAGGCAGAAGCCCACCCCAATAAAGGACCTTCCCCTTGGGTGTTCTCGGAAGCCCATGGGCAGCCGGGACGCCTACCCCACCCTGGGTGGCACTTTATTTGCTTTCCCTGCTGGGACAGCATCACAGAAAGCCAGCTGCAACAGAAGGTTTACATGAGACCAGAATCTCACTGCGTAAATCAAAAGTGTCCCACTTATAATTTTAACAAAATGACTTGGCGTATCAAGAACTAAGAAGACTTCAAACTCAGTGAAAAAAAGACGGTAAGAACCATGTTCAATTGACTGAGATGTTAGAGTTATCAAAGTCTTTAAAGCAGCCACAATAGAAACTCTTGAGTGAACAATAAAAAGTTAAAAGACTGGCTCATGAAGACCCTCTGACGAGGATAAACAAGCTTCAGAGTGACAGGAAGCATTTTCAAACATATCTTTGATGATATAGTTTCTGTGTGTGGTACTGGGTATTGAGCTACACCCCCAGCCCTGTTTTAATGATTATTTTGAGACAGAGTCTCCCTAAGTTGCTGAGAACTTCTCTAAGCTGATGAGGATGGCCTCAAACCTGCAATCATCCTGTCTCAGCTTCCTAAGTACTGGAATTATACATGTGTGCCACCACACCTGGCTTAGAACATATTTTAAAAACTCTTTAAGTTGTAGAGTAAAAAAGAAGAAAACCCAGGTAGATCATGGACAAAAATGTAAAGAGACATTTCACAAAGTAAGACATGCAGCTGTTAAATGAGTACACGAAAAGATGGACAACATCACCCGTACCAGGAAATGGAAACGAAAACCTCAGTGAGACAGCTCTGAGCATCTGCCTGATGGCTAAGTAACGCAGTGACCACACCAGTGCCTCCCAGGTGCAGAGTGCTGGTGGAAACATAAAAACCACTCTGAGGAGCTTTTTCTTAAAAAAAAAAAATAACTAAACATACAGCAGGCATGGTAACACATGTCTGTAATCCCAGTGCTTGGGAGGCTGAGACAGGAACACTGCAAGTTCAAGGGCAGCCTCAGCAACTTAGTGACACCCTATTGAAAATATACAAAGACAAATGGGATGGAATTTTAGCTTGGAAGAAAAATGTCCCTGGGCTCAAATCTCACTAACAAACAACAACAACAACAAAGACAATGGAGACCTACTCTCTGATAGTACTAAAGAAACTGGAAAGCAAGGTATAGATTCAGTACAATTCAGTGGCATTTGGTACATTCGGGGTGTTGTACAATCATTACCTCTCCTTAGTTTCAAACTGCTTTAACTGCCCTAGAAGATGTCAGTAGAGTTAAAGCACGAATCCCCTCTCTCTTTTTTTTTTAATTTTATTTTATTGGTGCACTGTATTCATACATCATAGTGGGATACAAACTTTTGTAGACATACATGCACACATCGCCCAGTCAGCCCCCACCCGATCCCCACCCCATTCTCTCCCCATCCCTCCTTCCCATGCTTGGCTTAGTGGTTGACATCTAGTATTATAGCAATTTATCCAAAATTAAAAATGATAATCTCACATAACAGTTTCATTTGTCTGATACCAAGCGTTTGATGATTTAAAGATAACATTTCAATATTTCTTTTTGCTTTCTTTCTTACCAGAGCATATTTTTTTCTGTTTTTTTAGGTGAAACTGTCATATATTTATATATTTATTTTTCAGAAAAAAAATCTATCCTAATATGGAATATGAATTCTAGATACCCAAAACGATCTTGAAAAAGAACAAAGCTAGCAGATATATATTTTCTGATTTCAAACCATATAAAGCTACAATAATTGAAACAGTGTAGTACTGTTCTAAAGGCAGATATATAGACCATTGGAGTTAAATACAAGCCTAGAGCTAACTTCTTCCCTATATTGTCAAGTTATTTTTGACAAGGTTTCCACGAAGATTTGGTGGTGGAAATAATAATCTTTTAACTAAATATTGTTGAAAAATAATAATTACATGGAAAAGAATAAAATTGGACCCTTACCTAATCCCACATACAAGTATTAACTCAAACTAGATAAAAGACCTAAATATAAATCTTAAGACTGTAAACTTTTAGGAGAAAATCTGGGTCATAAAACCTCACAACATTGAAATTGGCAGTGATTTCTTGGATATGATTTCAATGGCACAGGCAACAGAAGAATATACAAACTCCCTAAAAAATAAAAGAAAATATTGTATATCCAAAGACAATGTAAACAGAGTTAAAAGTTACTGATAGAATTGGATAAAATATTTCCAAATGCTATATCTGAAGGTATATTAATATTCCAACTAGAAATCCTAAAAATTAACAACAATAAAGGCAAACAATACAACTTAGAGATAGGTAAAAGACTAACATAAATAATGAATCTCCACAGATAACCAATCTTAGTTGTCTGTTGGATGGAAACTCTTGTTTCTCTGGTTCTGGTGAGTGTTACCTATTTCTTCTTTGTAGTTAATCTCTTTGAGTATTTTCTCTAGCGCTGGTTTTGAAGACATAAATTCCTTCAGTTTCTGTTTGTCATGGAAGCTTCTTATTTCTCCATCTAATTTGATAGAAAGTTTTGCTGGATAGGAAATTTTTGGCTGGAAGTTGTTTTCTTTCAGAGTTTGGAATATGTTACTCCAAGCCCTTCTGGCTCTCGTGACTTGGTTTGGGAAGTCTGGAGTGATTCTAATTGGTTTGCCTCTGAATGTCACTTGGCCCTTTGTTTTTGTTGCCTTTAAGATTCTCTGCTTGGCTTCCACATTGGTCATTTTGACAATTATGTGGCGTGGGGATCCTCTTCTCCGATCCTGTCTAAAGGGAGTTCTATAAGTTTCCTGGATCTGTGTATCGACCTCTTGCTCTATATTTGGAAAATTTTCTGCTATTACTTCCTTGAAGAGATTGTTGATCCCTTTCGTATCACTTTCTTTTCCCTCCTCTATTCCAATTATTCTTAGGTTAGCTCTCTTAAGATGGGCCCATATTTCTTCAATGTCAGATTCCTGCTGTTGGATATCTTTTTCTAGATTAGAAACTATGAGTTCATTTTTGGATTGCTCATCTTCTAAGAGCGAGATTCTGTTCTCCATGTGGTCTAATCGGTTGTTTGTGCTTTGAATTGAGGCCTTTACTTCATTAATTGCATCCTTTATCTCTTTTTGGCTCTCTCTGAGTTCTTTTCGAAGCACCTCTATTATTTCTACAGTTATTTTCCTGATTTGATCTTCTAGAAATCTCTGATTTTCTGTTTTATCAGGTTCTGATGTTGTGGGGTTGTGGGCATTCATTACTTCAGTGTTATTCCTCTTTCCCATGATTTCGGAGGTTTGTGCCTTCTCTGGGTTCTTCCCTTGGGTCACTATGGCTTCACTTAAGGTGCTCTGGATCTCGAGTCTGTATTATCTCAGACCCCACTACTCCTTTACTGGGTTGTATCACAGAGTCTCCAACCCAGGGAGTCGATAGAGGCTGCTTTAAACTATGGGGGGTGCCAGGTTGCACGTTCTCCTATGGTGTGATATCTCTGCCACCACCACTCCCTCACTGGGTCAAGTCCCAGGAGGCACAATACTGGGATTTCTCCTCTGTGGCCCGCAATTTGACTCACTGTTCTTGAGTACGCAGATGTAGCTGTACTGGACTCGGTGAATTCACTGCTGCTGCCGCCGCCGGTGGCAATATGGCACCTCTGCCACGCCCTCGGCCATGAGGCTGGCGTATTTTTTCTTCTCTGGTTTTGATTTCCACTCTGAATCCCTGCCACGTGTGCTGAGCTCAGCCACTGGGAGCTTTAAATGCTGTCTGCGCCGAAAGATCCCGCCTGGCTGTTCCGCAGTGGCTCACCTCGGCTTGCTGTAGCTGTCCGTTGAGTTCGCCGCTGCCGCCGGCAGTATGGCGCTGCTGCCGCATCCTCGGGCGCGTGTGTCTCCTCTGTGGCCCTGAGCTCTGTTCTCAGTCCGCTTTCTCTCTGGAGCCTGGTGGTTTTTTTGTTTTTCTGGTGATGGTGTTTTCTGGCTATGAAAGGCGCTCTTTTTGTGGTAATGGAGATTGGTTGTTAGCGGGACTCTTAAGCCCCGCTTTTCTCGGTCGCCCCCCTCTCTTTGTTTCCTGGAAACCACTAGTGTGATTCTGTCTTTACAGATTTACCTATTCAGGATATTTTTATGAAAGGAATCATATAATATGTGATTTTTTACGTCTTGCTTCTTTCACTGAGCATTATGTTTTTAAGACTCACTTAAATTATAGCATATACCAGTATTAAATTCATTTTTATGGCTAAGTTATATTAGATTGTATGGACACATGTATTAGCTTTTTTGTTACCGAGGCCAAAATACCTGACAAGAACCTTACAAGAGGAAAGTTTTATTTGGCTCATGGTTTCAAGGGTTCAACTACAGTTTGTCAGCTCCAATGTTGGAGGAGACCAAAAAGAGAGGCGAGGAGCAGACACGTCCCCGAGATCAAGGGGAGGGCGAGGAGCAGACACGGTCCCCATGGCCAAGGGGAGGGCGAGGAGCAGACACGGTCCCCAAGACCAAGGGGAAGGCGAGGAGCAGACACGGTCCCCATGGCCAAAGGGAGGGCGAGGAGCAGACACGGTCCCCAAGACCAAGGGGAAGGCGAGGAGCAGACATGGTCCCCATGGCCAAGGGGAGGGCGAGGAGCAGACACGGTCCCCAAGACCAAGGGGAGGGCAGGGAACAGATATGGTCCCCATAGCCAAGGGGGGGTCGAGGAGCAGACACGGTCCCCAAGACCAAGGGGAAGGCGAGGAGCAGACATGGTCCCCATGGCCAAGGGGAGGGCAAGGAGCAGACACGGTCCCCAAGACCAAGGGGAGGGCGAGGAGCAGACACGGTCCGCAAGACCAAGGGGAGGGCGAGGAGCAGACACGGTCTTATGATCATCAAGCCAGGCTTAAAGAGATTTGATGTTCAATATAAAAGGAAATAAACAGGCTATTCCTTTTTCTAAAAATACAAGCAAATACACTAGGTGTGGTGGCACACACCTGTAACTCCAGTACTGAGGAGGCTGATACAGGAGGTTTGAGGCCAATCTGCCTCATACTCAGCAAGACTCTGCTTCAAAATAAAACAAATAAAAGTGGCTGGGTGTGCATCTGAGTGGCAGAGCAGTCCTGGGCTCAGTCCCTAGTACCTAGTACCACACATACAACACTTAGGTACTATGGACAAGGACCTGTCTATTGCAAAGGTATGACTGTTAGCCCATTTATGGAATTAGAACTCCATCCCAGAGCACCCCTGGGCTCAATCCCTAGTACCACACATACACACAAAACACTTAGGTACTATGGACAAGGACCTGTCTATTGCAAAGGTATGACCGTTAGCCCATTTATGGAATTAGAACTCCATCCCAGAGCACCCCTGGGCTCAATCCCTAGTACTACACATACACACAAAACACTTAGGTACTATGGACAAGGACCTATCGATTGCAAAGGTATGACCGTTAGCCCATTTATGGAATTAGAACTCCATCCCAGAGCACCCCTGGGCTCAATCCCTAGTACCACACATACACACAAAACACTTAGGTACTATGGACAAGGACCTGTCTATTGCAAAGGTATGACCGTTAGCCCATTTATGGAATTAGAACTCCATCCCAGAGCAGTCCTGCTAATGAGCCAGGAAGTGGCAGGGACTGCCAGCGTGTGGCCTGGCCTCAGTTCTCCTTCTTCTGCAAGACTCACACAGCCTGATAGGGTTTGGGTCAGGGAAAACGAGAATTTTCAAGTGGAATGTCTCAGGCATCAACACTTGAAGAAGAGTATTTTACTTATAATGGCCAAGCTTGGAGGAAGTTGGTGAGGAAATCCATCAGACATAGAGTATTTGTGGTTTGGGGAACTTAAGAAATGGCCAGGTGAGCCCTCATGGACCCACCCAGGCACTGGGTCTCAGAATGAAGACAGGCAGACGCAGGTCCCCAAGGCTCACTGTGCACCCGGTGGCCTCCTGCAGCCTCACGGCCTGGCTGGCACTTCAGTGGTGCCTGGTAGGCCCTCCAGGGTACAGCCCTTTATTCCTGCCTGGCTGCCACCTCTGCAGGCGCTGCCCAGCCTGCTCTCAGCCACAGGACACAGTGAGCACCACCAGCCTCCAGAGCGTGTCTGGGGAAGGGCATGTGCAGAACACGCTTTGTTGTGTGCACACGTGGGTCTGGGCGTATCCCTGCCCTTTCACCCTGGCTGCTCTGTGTGGTACCAGCTGTGGCTCTCTGTGCTCTATCAGATTCAAGTCAAGAAAACCAAAACAACAAGAGGGAAAAACACTTCAGTGTTTTGGTGCTGGCTGGCTGACATCCCAGGACCTAAGCAAATGTATTTCACGCTGGGAATTAGTCCCCTCAAGGTGCAAGTCATGTTAAGATTGTCCTCCCTGATTTATTCTGAACAGGTTCCAGCTGCCACCTACTAAGACCAGTGAGGTTTGAGTTGTGATTTTGTTTTGTTTCGGTCCTGGGGATGGAACCCAGGAGCAAATAACCACTGAACTACATCCCCAACTCCTTTTTATTTTCTATTTCTGGTCTCAGTTGCCAAGGCTGGTCCCCAAACTTGCAATTCTTCTGTCTCAGCTTCCTGAGTGCCTAGGATCACAGCACCAGGCTAATCAGGCACTCGAGGACTCCTTTGGAACCCACAAGGTCCCAGGGTCAGGGTCCTCCAGATATTGAGGCCTGGGCTTCCCACGTCAGGGGTGGCTTCCCCGTCCAGGCAGGGATATAGCTCAGGGGACAGCAACATTCACCAGCCCCCTCCTCTCCCCTGTCTGGCAGGATCCTGCCAGGAGGGGCTCTGGGACCCTCCGCACCCTCCGCATAGGGCCTGCCGTCATCCTATCCTTTGAGGCCTCGCGGGGCCTTTGTTGAGCTCTGAGCTTGCTCTTTCCCATCCTGGGAGGCTCACAGGCTCCAGCCTCTGTCCTGTCTCCAGTCTCCAAAACACAGCATGTTTATTTGGCCTCTCTGTGCCACGAAAGGGCCTTGAAACCACAAAGGCGCCTACACTTCTTTTCTGGCCTTAAGGGGTGGGATGAGGTCAAGACCTCACAAGCAATGGATCTGGCTCCCTCTGGAGAGGGAAATACCATTCATTCCTCCTAATAAATGATAAGCACACTGCCCCATCCCACAAGGACACAAACAGAACAGCCACAGAACAAACCACCGCCATTACTCCATTGTTTACCTGGCATCCTGTCACACTGAAATTTATCAAGCGCCTGCTGCACGATGGAGGCTCTGCTGAGCAGATAGCTAATACACTCGTGTTTTATCTTAACAATGAAGCTGGGAGGTAGAAATAATAGTCTTCATTCAGCAAATGAGGAACAAGACACTTTTTTTCTTTCTTTTTTTTTTTTTTTTTTTTTTTGGTGGTACTGGGGGTGGAACCCAGGGGCTTTCTACCTCCGGGATATACTCCCAGACCTATTTTATATTTTATTTGGAAACAGGGTCTCACTAAGTTGCTGAGAGCCTCACTAAGTAGCTGAGGCTGACTTCGAACCTGTGCGATCCTCCTGTCTCAGCCTCCCAAGCACAGGGATTACAAGCGTGCGCCACCACGCCTGGCTAACAAGACACTTTAAAAAAGTTCAGGAACTTGCTCAGGGTCGAGCAGTGGGTTTGTGGAACCTCTGTGGGCCCAGTAGAGACCTTTGTATAACCTACACATTTCAGAAAAATGCATTCCACCTGCAAAACATTCCTCTGAGTAAAGCTAAGGAAGACTCAGTAGGTGGGAGCTTGGCCCTGCAGGATTATTCTGGCAGCTCCTGGTTGCATCCCCATCCCCACCTCCCAGGAGATGTGTCTGAAACCTGGTCTTGCCTGCACTCAGGAACTCGTCCTGTGGCTCTGAGGCTGTCTCGCCCCATGCTGGCCTCCCTGCCTGCATGGGACTGGGCAGGGTCGAGTGCTTTCAGAAAAGGTTAACAAGACATCAGCCCCCGTCTCTTACGTTCTCTCTAGCCAATGGAACTTGCTAGTAGAGAAGGCACCCAGAAGTAGGTGGCCATAGCGTGTCCCCTCCAGACCAGCACCCCCATCTCAAGAGAGACTCCCAGAGGCTCCTTGGCTGGGTTACCTTAGGTCTGCTGCATGACTCCATCTGCAGGAACTGACTCCAAACGACAGTCTCTATCAACCCCTCCTGCCTGGCATGCCTTCACCGCGGGGACACAGCGGCCAGGCCAAGGGCCTTGAACGCTGGTTCACATCAACACCTGCTTTTGCACACGAGGTCCTTGGGCAGCAGGTGGGGAAGAGACTGTTCCAGGCTGGCAGATGAGGCAAGGAGGGGATGGAAAGGCTGCTGCCCATCGGACTTGGACACCAGGCTTATTCCCTCAGGCAAGGTTACTCGCTGCCAAGACCTGAGCCAAGTTCTTGGCTCTCAAAACATTTTTTTACTTCTTAAAATCCAAAATCCTTGCTAGGGCCCCAGGAACCCCGGTGCTGAAGCCAGGGGGCTGGCCATGGAGGCCAGACGCTGGGCAGCACTGCCCCCTGGTGGCCATGGGGAGTTGTGTCCCCAGCTATCCCAAGGCTAGAGCCGGCCTGCTTACCCCAGCCCCTTGTTCCCTTCAACCTCACTCACTCCTTCTGTACAGGGGAAAAGGGAGCGGGGCACGTGGGCAGGGGCAGACAGGCCCCCCATCCACGCCCCCATTCCCATAACTAGACCACCTGCCAGACAGTGGCAACAGACTTTTACAGCCGAAAGAAGCACGGCGAGGGCCCAGTGTGCACAGCACAACTTCAGGAGGCCGTCCCCAAGGGTCTGCCAAACCCAAGCAAAGAGGCCCCCCGCCCACCAAGGACAGGGCGAGGCTCCTGCAGACTCTAATCCCATGCCTGACTTCCACCCTGACAGGCTGACACCCTGAAGAAAGGCCAGTGCCTCCACCTTCAAAGTCACCAGAGGGCTGACCTCCCTGTTGTCCTTGACCCCTGCTCCAAATGAGAACCAAGACCCTGATCTTCTCCCATCCCCCCATGTTGGCATTGGTCCCAGCTTCTCCCTGACAGTCTCACCCCTCTGAGCACTTCCGCAGGCCCTGGGGTCCCCCTGCACCCCTCCCACAGTCAGCAAGCCACCTGCCTGCCCTGTGCGGCTCGAGGAGCCTCCCACTTCCTGCTCCCCACAGCTCTTCCCAGCCCCCCCCCCCAGAGAGCCAGCTGCTGGGAGAGGCAGAGGACCACTCTCCGTGTGGGGTGGGCAGTGCACACAAGATGCACAGGGCTGCAAACCAGGAAGCCTGGCATGGCCCACACCCATCCATTTCAAAATGTCAACCATTGTAAACCATAAACAAGTGCAAAGAAATCCAACAAAACCCTGGTTTCCAGTAATAGTGATTTGATAATATATATTTTAATATCAAACTTTAATCTCTCCTCTCCCTAATTTTTAGAGACTTAAGCAGCGCAGGGCGGGCAGTGTGCACAGGGTTAGGCAGGCATCACCCTGGTGGCGCTGAGGTAAGGGCCAGGAGGGCTGAGGACAGTGACAGGGAGGCAGAGTGAGCCTCTGCTGTCAGAGGACCAGGCAGAGGATGTGGCTGGAGGAAGGGGGAGAGGTAGCCATGTTGGCCTGACCCAAACCGGAAGGGAAGCCAGACCCAGAGGTCCTGGAAGGCACCCGCGTCTCCCTCCTGTTGGGCAGAACCAGGCTCTAGAACAATTATTGTTACTCTTTTGTCTTGGGGAGACTGGGGCCAGCGCAGTAAGGCCCAAACCAGCCCCAGGTTGTCAGATCCTCATGGGGAAGCCAAGGGAGGAATCTAGACACCAAGGCTGGCTCACGGGCTGCAGGAGCACACGCCAGGGCTGGAGAGGCGCCTTGAATGCCGAGGCTGCCCCCAGGCCCTGCCCTTCGCCGGGCCTGGTCAGCTCAGCCCATGCCTCCCCTCTGCAGGACTCCGAGGGAAGCCGCTCACCGGTCCTTGTCTCAGAGAGGGAGGCTGGTAAACAGAGAAGAAGCTTCCAGTGTCCTTTGTCTTGCTTTTACTATTTTTTATTATAGAAATATATATCACATAAAACTTGCCATTTTAACCATTTTTTTTCATACTGGAAATCGAACCCAAGGCATTCTACCTTCAGGCTATATCCCCCAGCCCATTTTATTTTATTTTATCTTATTTTATTTTATTGCAGTACTGGGGTGGAATCCCCAGGCATTCTACCTCTGAGCTACACCACACCCTCCGTCCTATTTTTTATTCTTTATTTTGAAACAGGGTCTCACTGAGTTGCAAAGGGCCTTGCTAAATAGCTGAGGCTGTCCTCGAACCGTGATCCTCCTGTCTCAGCCTCCTCAATGCTGGGATTACAATCATGTGCCACTATGTCCCGCTTATTTTTTATTTTTGAAATCAAGTCTCACTACATTGCTAAGAGTCTCATTGAGTTGTTGAGTCTGGCCTTGAACCTGTAATACTCCTGTCTCAGCCTCCCAAGTATTGGGATTGCGGGTATGCACCACCATACCTGGCTCATTTTAGCCAGTTTTTAAGTGTGCAGTTTAATGGCACTTATTACACTCGCAACGTAGTCATTGCCACGACTTCCAAAAGTTCTCACCATCCCAAACAGAAAACAAACCGTTAAGCAGTAACTTCCTAACCCTTAACCCCCATCCCCGGGTAGCCGCCAATCTACTTCTGTCCCAGTGAATTCGCCTGTTTTTATATTTCATTTGTGGGATCACATCATATTTGTCTTTGGGTGGCTGGCTTTTTTGCAACATACATGAACCCCAGCACTTATTTTTTAAGGCCAAATAATATTGCACTTTATGGATATACGGTTACGGTTTGAAATGGTGGGGGTCTTTTTCTTATTCAACTAAGGTTGGTTGAATAGAAAAACTAACAGGCAGCTCAGTGCAACTTTAACAAACCTTTATTACAAAATTAGTAGGAAATAGGAGAAAAAGCAGCGTGCTGACCCGCATGCTGGGGAGCCCAAAAATGGAACTCCAGCCCCTTTTGGGAACCTCAACCCTTAAATAGATTTTGTATTGATATCTTTCTCATCAGCGTTACCAGGGCAATGGGCTAGTTACTTATTCCTTAGCCAGGTGGTGCCTCTTTGACTCCGGACAGTGAACGTACTAAGTGCAAGGGTCAAGAATCTACCTGGCCCTCGGCTCTATTGTATTGGGCAGTATTAGTTGCGCATCAACTAGGGTGCTTTGAAGCCGCACACAGAGTTTACCTTTCCTATATCCAGGCCGAATCCCGGAGGAGGGGAGGTAAACAGGCACCGGTTGCCTCTATTGCAATTTTAGGGCTAATGGCTTCCGTTGACTCTTTTTTTTTTTTTGTGGTACTGGGGGTGGAACCCAGAGGCTTTCAACCTCCAGGATATACTCCCAGACCTTGTGACGGGCCCCGCCCATCAGCCAGTAAGTCCGAGAGCTAAGATGGCGCTGAGCGGAAATCTTCCCCAGAGCACTTAGGTGGTAAACAGCTTTCAGGAAGTGACGACAAGAGCATGAGATACACGGGAACACCGCATGCCATAGGGCAACAGCCAATGGACTGGCTGTTGCCATGAGTTGTGCACGTGAACAGTCTGCTGATTGGCTGTTGGGCTCTATATAAGGGGAAGATTTCTGGGGGGAAGAGAGAGAGAAGAGAAGATTTACGGGAAGAAGATTTGCGGGAACTGTACAAGAACCTGGGGTAATAAAACTGCTTGAGGAAGATCGTGTAAGAGTCGTCACTGCGCGCGACAAGTGGTTGGCCCGTACGGGGACCTTCGCTTTGATCAGAACCTCGGCAGTCCAGGGCAGCCGGCTGGTAAGTACTCCTTGACTCCGAAAAGGGAGGAGGAGGCTCCGTTTACGGAGGGTTATTTTCCCCGATCAAAGGGGGCTCCATTAAGGAGGATATTTAGTAAATAAGGCTCGCGGATAAGCGAGGCTCGCGGAAAAGCGAGGAACAGCGCTGTATTTTCCCCGATCAAAGGGGGCTCCATTAAGGAGGATATTTTTTAGTGTAAGCAAGTTAGAGAATCGGGCTGGTCCTGATTCGACAAGATGGGAAATAGTCCATCTCACCCATTGCATAAAGCATTGAAAGCTTTGTTGAAAAGTAGAGGCCTAAAGCTTAGGGACAAGACAATACAAGATTTTCTCGAACAAATAGATAGGGTAGCGCCATGGTTTACAGTATCAGGGAATCTTTCTTTAGCAAGCTGGGATAAATTGGGAAGAGACGTAGAACGCGCCGAAGAACAAGGTATTGTCACAGGAGGGACTCGGCCGCTTTGTCGGCTGATTCGTGCCTGTTTGGAAGAAAGGCGCTTTAGAAAATTTGTGCAGGAGGGCCAGGCAGCTTTAGACGGTGTAAAAGAGGAACGTTCAACTTCCTCTAAAGTGGCCAGTGAGGAGGATTCAGAGTCAGAGGGGGAGGATGAATCTGAGGAGGAATTAGAGGCCATTTGTAAACAAGTGAAAGCTTTTGAACTGATTAAAGAGGAAATTTCGCCTCCTCCGTATAACCCTTCTGCGCCCAGAGCAGGAGAAGGTGTCTCTTTTAGTAGTCAGATGTGGAGAGATGCGGGAATTTTTTTAGCAAATCAAGCTTTCCCAGTTTTCCAGCTGCAGGAGGGGGGAAATCGTTATCATGAGCCTTTGGACTTTAAAATAGTTAAGCATCTCGCAGAGTCAGTTCGCACATATGGGTCGTCAGCTGCTTTCACTATAGCAATAATAGAGAGTTTACATCGCTATGCCATGACCCCAGGAGACTGGCAAAATTTGGTTAGGGCCACCTTAAATCCTGGCCAATATTTGGATTGGAAAGCTTATTATATAGAATATGCCACTGAACAAGCTGCACGTAATCGAGCAGCAGGAAATTCAGCCTGGGATATAGACATGCTGATGGGCCAAGGACGATTTGCTAATCAACAGCTTGGGTATCCACAACAGGTGTATGAACAAATCAACAGACTCGCTACCCAGGCCTGGAAGGCCCTCCCTAACAAAGGAGAGGTATCTGGTAACCTTACAAAGATTACTCAAGGATTGACTGAACCCTTTTCAGACTTCGTTGCCCGTCTAGTAGAGGCTGCGGGAAGAATTTTTGGGGATTCTGACGCGGCCATGCCGCTCATTAAACAATTGGTCTATGAGCAATGCACTAAAGAATGCAGACAGGCCATCACTCCTTACAAACATAAAGGCCTAGAGGTGTGGATGAAGGTGTGCAGGGAACTCGGAGGACCCTTAACCAATTCAGGACTTGCTGCAGCCATTATACAGGCCTCCGGACAACAAAGTAAGAATAGTACCAAAAATGGCAATTGTTTTTCCTGTGGAGCGACAGGACACTTAAAACGAGATTGTCCTAAGTGTAGGGCGTCCCAATCTTATCCTTCTCCTCCTGAGTATTGTCGTCGATGTAGAAAAGGAAGGCATCCTACTTTTGAGTGCCGTTCGGTTAAAGATATCGATGGCAACCCCTTGCCCTATACTGGAAAGCAATCATCAAATACTCAGACAAAAAACGGGAGGGCGGGCCCTCGTTCCCAGGGCCCACAAAAATATGGGAACCCTCAGGTGTATGGGGCCATGGAGACACAGCCACCTCAGTGGCCCAATTTACAGCCTCCGGAACAGTCCGGCGAGCCACTCCAGGTTCGGCAGGATTGGACCTCTGTGCCACCTCCAGGCTGGTATTAACGCCACAAATGGGGGTTCAAATTATTGAAACAGATTTTCAAGGTCCTCTGCCACCTAATTCTGTTGGCTTACTTTTTGGAAGGTCTTCCTCTACCATGAAAGGACTTGTAGTCCATCCGGGGGTTATAGATGAGGATTATACCGGTATTATCAAAGTGATGGTTTCAGCGCCCCGGGGTATCGTTGCCATTTCCCCTGGGGATAGAGTGGCACAGTTACTTTTGCTTCCCAGTCTACATGGTATGTTTCCTTCAGCAGAGGGACGACGCGGTATTGGTGGGTTCGGTTCTTCAGGAAATGAGTTAATATCTCTTGCCTTTGATATGGGAACTCGTCCCTTGATAACCTTGGACGTGGAAGGCAAGCAAATCCTAGGACTTTTAGATACTGGGGCAGATAAAAGTGTCATCGCCTGTAAAGATTGGTCATCTTCATGGCCCACTCAAAAGGCTACCGGAGAACTTAGAGGTTTGGGTTATGCTAAAACCCCTGACCTCAGTGCTAGGGCTTTACATTGGAAAGATCAGGAGGGACATAAGGGGCAGTTTGAACCCTATGTGCTGGAGCTGCCAGTTTCCCTCTGGGGAAGAGATTTATTAGTGGACATGGGATATTCCTTACAAAATACATCTTATTTCCCCCAAGCCCATAATATTCTCCTTCGCCAGGGCTACCACCCTTCCTACGGGCTGGGAAAACACCTCCAGGGACGTAAAAGCCCAATTCCTACTAAAGAAAAGAGTGGTCGCGAGGAACTGGGTTTTGTGCAGTAGCCACTGAGGAGGCAATTCCCATTACCTGGAAGACGGGAGATCCAGTATGGGTTCCTCAGTGGCCTCTCTCCCGTGAAAAGCTTGAAGTAACAAGGAAATTAGTACAAGAGCAATTACAGTTAGGCCATATCCGGCCATCCACCTCTCCTTGGAATACCCCGATTTTTGTGATAAAGAAAAAATCTGGAAAATGGAGGTTATTACACGACCTCCGAGCCATAAATAGCCAAATGCAGATTATGGGGCCAGTCCAACGAGGGCTTCCACTCCTCTCTGCTATTCCGAAGGAGTGGCCACTTATCAGCATAGATATAAAAGATTGTTTTTTCTCCATCCCTTTAAATCCTGCGGATACTCCTCGTTTTGCTTTTACTGTTCCCTCTATTAATCAAGAGGAAATTGACAGTAGATATGAATGGGTGGTCCTCCCACAAGGAATGGCCAATAGCCCTACCCTCTGTCAATTATATGTAAATAGTGCTCTTGAGCCCGTAAAAACCAAATTTCCAGAAATTCGGTGTATTCATTACATGGATGACATTTTGTTAACCACAAAAAATCCCTCCATACTTGAGGAGGCTTATTGTCACCTTGTAAAGATTTTGGAAACTCATCAATTATTCATCGCCTCAGAAAAGGTACAAAGAGGAGAAAATATACACTTTCTTGGCAACATTGTTCTCCCCCATGCAGTCCTGCCTCAAAAATTAATCATCCGCACTGATCAATTAAAAACCCTCAATGATTTCCAAAAACTGTTGGGAGACATTAATTGGGTTCGACCCTTTTTACAAATTCCTAACCATGCCTTGAAACCTTTATATAATCTGCTCGTAGGCAATCCTCAATTAGATTCTCCTCGCGTCCTTACCGATGAGGCCCGCCATGCGTTACAATTAGTAGAACAAGCACTTACGAAAGCGTCTCTCCGTCGAGTGACCCCTGGACAGCCATTATGGGCTTGTATCCTGGCCACTGAAAAACAGCCTACTAGTGTTCTTTGGCAACAAGGACCCCTTCTTTGGATTCACCCCAAAGTCTCCCCTCAAAAGGTAGTTGAATATTATCCCACCAGTGTAGCAAGCCTTGCCCTTAAAGCCATTCAGCAGTGCATCCAACACTTTGGCAGAACGCCCGATAAGCTGGTGGTACCGTACACTGCTCTGCAAGTACAAACGCTGGTAGCCACTATTGATGATTGGGCTATACTTATGTGCTCTTTCAGTGGTGAAATAGACAATCATCTTCCCAAAGATCCATTGTTACATTTTGTTCTGGAACATCCTCTCATTTTCCCATTGGTCACTAAAAACAAACCTGTAGCTAATGCAATTAACATTTTTACTGATGGATCCAAAACTGGTGTGGGGGCCTACCTAATAGAGGGAAGCAATCCTGTTGTCATCCAATATTCACATACCTCTCCACAACTGGTTGAATTAAATATTGTTTTAGAAATTTTTAAGAGAGTTTCTTCTCCTTTCAATTTATTATCAGATTCACAATATGTGGTTAATCTGGTTAGATCGCTTGAATGCGCGGGTCAACTCTCTTTACATACTCCTATTCATTCTATGGCTAGCCAAATCCAGATTTATATACATTTAAGAAAGACACCATTCTTTATCCAGCACGTTAGGGCACATACTGGATTACCTGGCCCTATTACATATGGAAATGATCTAGTAGATAAACTCGCCAAGATACATATGATTTTTTCTCTTACTCAAATGCAACAGGCACAGGCATTTCACCGTCAATATCATGTAAATTCTAAAACATTACAACAGCGATTTAAAATCCCTCGACATCAGGCTCGGGAAATTGTAAAAACCTGTAATGCCTGTGCCCCTTTTTTACACCCCTCACATGTGGGCATTTGCCCACGAGGCTTGCTCCCTCTACATCTCTGGCAAATGGATGTAACTCACATATCTGAATTTGGAAAATTGAAATATATCCATGTTTCCATAGATACTGTCTCTGGAATTATTCATGCATCTGCTCATGCCGGGGAAAAGGCACATGACGTCGTCAATCATTGCCTTGAGGCCTGGGCAGCATGGAATATGCCTAAAGAAATAAAAACTGATAATGGCCCGGCTTATACTTCCCAAAAATTCACATCTTTTTGTTCACAGATGGGAATAACTCTAAAGCATGGCCTTCCGTACAACCCTCAGGGACAGGGTATTGTGGAACGCGCCCATCGTACTCTTAAAGAATGCTTGATAAAACAAAAAGAGGGAATTGGAACCAATATGAAACCGAAGCAGCGCCTATCCTTAGCCCTTTTTACTTTGAATTTTTTGCAATTAGATGTCAATGGCAAGACTGCTGCCGATCGTCATTTTGCCCCCTCGGGTACGAGCCAGGGTTTCGTGCGTTGGAAGGATGCCCTCACAGGGCAATGGAGGGGACCTGACCCAGTGCTCACATGGGCCAGAGGCTCTGTTTGTGTGTTTCCACAGAACGGCGCCGATCCTGTCTGGGTTCCAGAGCGGCTGACTCGTCTGGTGAAACAAAAGGATGATGAGCCATCGACTGATTCTTTTGGGGACCATGATACTGTGGAATTCCAAGGATAGGAAGTGATCCACAATGGGGGCTTTTGACTGCTTTTTCTTTTCTATTGCCTTTGAGTCATTCTGCTCAAGTTCTTCCCCGCTTAATCCTTTTACCTTTTCCCCTTAAAATTGGCACAGGAGCAAATTCTACTTTTGCAGGTTATAATTTTACTTATTAGAGCCTGACCATGGCCTTTCATTCTAACCTATTTGATCTGTGGCTTCTTTGTGGGATAAATGGCAGTTGCACGGATTTAGCTCCCCTTGTCATGATTAATGATAATGCGTTTATTGCCGCTAATCTTTCTTGCGAGCTTTCTGCATATCCTACAGATAACCGGTCATCGAAATTTGACAATTTGACAAGACGGTTGCGGTTGGAGATCATCAAAACCAATACTACTCAAGTTGACCCGGTGATGGCCCGCACCTTGATGTCCTGGATCCAACAAGCAGCTCGTCATTTAAAAGAGTGGGCTGGACTGGGTGCTCTTGGTCTTTGTCTGGTCTTACTGTGTATCTTATGTCTCTACTGTCTTAGAAAACTAATCCGTCAGCGCGCTACAGATCAAGTGCTCATAGCTCAGGCATTTGCAGCCATGGAGTTGGGACAATCCCCTCAAATATGGCTTGCGGCGATGGGAAAGTCTTAATGACAGGATGCCAGCTAGGACTGCACTCGGGACCCCGGGAGGGTGCATCCCGAGGAGGGCATGCTCAACTGCATACGGGTTGCCACTGATTCTTGTCCCGTCCCTGGCAAAAGGTGGTGGGCCTAGAAGCCCCTTCCAAACATACAGGGGTTGAGTCCTCTGTCCTCTCCTGTCTGAAAAAACAAAAAAGGGGGAACTGTGACGGGCCCCGCCCATCAGCCAGTAAGTCCGAGAGCTAAGATGGCGCTGAGCGGAAATCTTCCCCAGAGCACTTAGGTGGTAAACAGCTTTCAGGAAGTGACGACAAGAGCATGAGATACACGGGAACACCGCATGCCATAGGGCAACAGCCAATGGACTGGCTGTTGCCATGAGTTGTGCACGTGAACAGTCTGCTGATTGGCTGTTGGGCTCTATATAAGGGGAAGATTTCTGGGGGGAAGAGAGAGAGAAGAGAAGATTTACGGGAAGAAGATTTGCGGGAACTGTACAAGAACCTGGGGTAATAAAACTGCTTGAGGAAGATCGTGTAAGAGTCGTCACTGCGCGCGACAAGACCTATTTTATATTTTATTAGAAACAGGGTCTCACTAAGTTGCTGAGAGCCTCACTAAGTAGCCGAGGCTGGCTTCGAACCTGTGCGACCCTCCTGTCTCAGCCTGCCAAGCGCGGGGATTACAAGCGTGCGCCACCACACCCGGCTTCAGTTGACTCTTAAGCCTTTTACTATAGGTTAATGATTAGAATGAAGGGCAAAGACAGAGAGGAACTCTGCATCGCTGCAGCCCCCTCCCTGCCTGAGCGCCTGCACAGCACCTAAGGTCTGACTAGATTTTACATTTTGGAAATTATCAAAGCAATTTTCCAATACCACCACATTAATACATTTTGACGCCTCTTCCCAATACTGGTACATATACCAGCTTTGATGTCTTCATCTTTTGATGAGCACTGGGCCGCTCCCTCCCTTTGGCTATTGTGAATAGTTCTGCTCTGACCATGCGCGTACCGTGGCTGTTGGAGCCCCTGTATTTAATTCCTGTGGACATACACCTAGGAATGAAGTTGCTGGGCCCTATGGAAATCCTATGTTCTACCTTTTGAGGGACTACCAGTTATTGTTTTATGGTTGGTGGTAATGTTCTTTTAAATTTATTCCTCGTCTAACGTTATTAAATCTCTTTCTTAAATAAAAAGAATTTGAAAAAATATACGAGGGTCTGAAGTATGTTTTAAACAAAATAAAATCCTACTGGGTGGCATGCAGCACCCAGAAGCCTCCCCTCCAGGCCCAGCGCCGCCCCTAATCCCAGCAGAGTGGGACGTGGCTGCGGGATCAGCGGAGCCAGGACCGCAGCGGGCGCCTGCCTCCCCCGGCCCGGGTGCTCCAGGGAAGCAGGTGCTGGGCACCCCGTTCTCTGCAGACTGCGCCCTTGCCCCCTGTGACCCCAGCATGCTTCCTGTTTCAGAGGTCCTCGGGTGCCGGAGCGTCACGCACCCGCGTGTCCAGTGCAGAGGGCCATGCCTCCCCATGACCCTGCGATGACCCAGCACTCAGAGGAGGTCTAGGGGTATGAATGAATGAGTGAATGAATGAACAGAGAAATCTAGGCCCCAGACCCTAGTTAGCCAACCTTGCCTCTGAGTCCATCCAATCAGCCTACAGGGTTTGTTGGCACCTAATCAGACCCAGGAACCGGAAGATAATCCCCCTTATATTCATTTGTAAGAAAATGCAGGGCCAGTGGCCAGAACTGGAAGCTCTGGGGCATCGTGCAAAATGCCAGGTATGCAAATATAAGTGCATACATATGTATTTAAACAGAAGGTATTAAAGAGAATCTGTTTTTAAATTTTATTAAAAGAACATTACATTTCATCATGTTTTGATCACTACATGAACTTCCTTGCTTCTAGGAAATTGGCGTGTACTTTTTGTATAGGGGCTTCTTTATTAAGAAACATCTCACTTTAATTATAAAACTATTATGAACCATCTCAGGGAGCCAGGCATGGTGCACACGCTTTAATCCCAGCATTTGGGAGGCGGAGACTAGAGGATCACAGTTTGAGGACAGCCTCAGCTAGGTTAGTGAGGCCCTTCACAACTCAGTGAATCCTTGTTTCAAAAATAAAAAGACTAGGGCTGTGGGTGTATCTCGAAGGTACAATGCCCCTGGGTTCCATCCACAGTACTGTTAAAAATAAAATAAAGTAAAAAATATAAAATAAATGAAAAGACTAAAAAAAAAAAAAATAGGGCTGGGGTGTATAGCTCAAAGGTAGTGTGCCCCTGGGTTCCTTTCCCAGTACCCCCCCCCCAAAAAAAAAATCCCAGGGAAAAGGGGAGTTTGCTGGGCAGAGTCCCTGGTTCTGACAGGTGGCCGTGGTTTGCAGTTGGAGCACCTGGGCCTCATCCTGCTGCAGCTGAGTCCACGCTGGTCCAAGTCAGGATCCGGGGAGTCGTTTTCATCCACCTCACTTGTCTGGTTTCTTGGGAGCGATCCCCCCAACCCCAGTACTGGGGATGGAACTCAGGAGCATTCTACCTCCGAGTGAGTAAGGACGCCCCCAGCCCTATTTTTTATTCTGTATTTTGAAACAAGGTCCCGCTGAGTTGCAAGGGCCTCACTAAGTAGCTGAGGCTAGCCGCCAACCTCGATCCTCCTGTGTCAGCCTCCTGGTATTACAAGCGTGCGCCACCACGCCCGGCTTGGGAGCCATCTTGTGCTGACCCTGGGGTGCCTTTGCCCCCGTCCTCCCTCCTAGGCCTGCACAGAGCGCGGCAGGTGGGGAATCTGGTGCCGCTGCTTGCCCTTCCTGTCCTCGCAGGCCTGGAGCGGGGCTCCCGATGGGGTCGTGGAGTGCAGGGGAGGCTTTTCCTGCTGGTCCCTCTTTCTCCCCGGTGCTGCAGCTGCTCTTGCAGGGGCGGGCCTGGGGGCGCCTGGGAGGGGGGCTCCTCCTGGCCGGGCAGCTCAGGAGGATGGGCGGCAGGCTGGCCATCCGGGCGCCCTTCTGCTGGCCCTGCGTGTCCCCCTGGGCTGGGTACCCCGGCAGGCGAGGCGCGAAGGTGGGCGGGCTGGCTCTCCTCAGGGTCTGCACCTGGCGTTGGAGCAGCAGGTACGTCCCACGGCGCTGTCAAAGTCCTGTTCACCACTGACGGCCGGGTCTGGTGAGGGTGGTACCCCATCACGCTCAGGATCGCGGTCTGGCGTTTGAGAGCAGCTGGGTAGGAGCAGGTGAATGCTCCTCACCCTGCGCCAGGATTTCTGTGGCCTTGGGCGGGGCCAGCTGCAGTCAGTAGACATGTGAGCGGCACCCCGCGGCGGCGAAGGGAGGTGGCCTGCAGCAGCACAGGAGGCACCCAGGCAGGAGCAGGCAGTGCCCAGTGGCTGCCTTCCCTTCCCGTCCAGGAGGACGCTCTCCGGCTCCAGCTCCCTGTGAATGATGTCTTTCTCGTGGCAATAGTGCAAAGCTCTGGACCTGCCTGAACACCCTCCATCCTCCTCCACACCCGACGGCCAGTTGGCAAGGCAGCCCCGCTCACCGCTCATCACCAGGTAGACCAGTCGGCCGAGTCTATGATGGACCACGTTTGGGTGCTCCACTACCTTCATGATACCCATTGCAGATTGAAGGAAGGGGCTGCCCCTAAACAAAGGCAAGATCTTCACAGCCACCTCAGTCCCCGCAAGGATATGGCGGGCCAGTTTGACCCCGCCACAGCACCCTTGCCAATATCCCTCAGGACCATATAATTGTCCAAAAGGCTATCCTGGCAGGGACAGCTGGCTGTGAGGCCTGGCCTGGCCTCTCTCCTCTCTCTCCTAGCAGTAGCAACTAACAATGCTAGTTAAAAACCAAAACAACAAAAGCACAGCAAAATAACAAACGCAAACAAACAAAACCAAACACACAAAACCAACAGAGACAAAAGCCAAACCAACAAATCAGATCCAGAGCCACCAGCCCACCAAAAAGCACTAACTCTCCTGGAGTCCGCAGGTCACCACTTACTAGTATTGGGAAGAGGTTTTAAAATTTATTAGTGTATCAATGTTGGGAAAGAAGTCCAATTTTAAAAATAATTTCTTTACTAAGAAAGCCAGGGCTAGCTAGCAGGAAGAAGGAGACTTGTAATTTACATTTGAAAAGAGAAAGAAGGCTGGAGCCAGAGACGGAAGGAAATCCCAGATCCTGGAGAAACCGAGTTCACACATCTGGGGGGATGGAACAAAAGGTGGTTGGAGATGGGGCTGCCCCCCCTTCCGGGGCAGATCTGCCTGGAGACAGCAGAACCAGGGCTGGAGATAAGGGGTAGCATATCTCCAGATCAAAGGACTTAGTAAACTGGAGTTCTATGGCATTTTCATTCGAATTGCCCCCCTGTGCCCAGCTCAGGCACAGAGCTGTAACTATCTCTATATTTCTACCTTTTTAATAAAATTCTTTAAATCTTCAGCAGCTGTCCAAGCGATGAATATTTATTTTTAGCTTAGGACAAAAATCCACGGTTTTTCTGTTTGTCTGTTTGTGTGGTGGTGGGGGGGGGGGGAATTACTTCTCCCCACGCACACACCACGCACATTTCACCCCGCCACAACCACCAAGAGCTCCCTGTACTAATGGACAAAGCCCAGCCAGCGACGGCCTTCTTTGGCTGAACTGGAGACTCCTTCAGGGTGCTCCTCCTGAGGCCACATGGTGGGTCATGGCCCACAGGGGCCTCTCACATTAGGGCTCTAGGGCTTTTCCCCTTTAATAAGAATAACAAGGACCCCAGAAACTTTTTTGCTTCAGCAGATTACAGAGATTGATGTGTACTTATGTAGAAGTTAAAATTTTTAGGATGCTTCCATTTTCTTCACTTTGAGTAAAAAATATTTAACTTTTTGGTTTTTAAAAACCTATCCACACTCAAGTTATTCAGTTTCTTCTTCTTTCACTTTGAAATGATTGGTGTCAAAAGAATAGTAGCACAACATTCCCATCATGATGATAACGCTCTGTTCCCAAGACACCAAAGGACAGGTTATTAACTTCTGTGGGGTGAAAACAAAAAGGGAATGTTCATCCTATTCACCCCATAAGGTCTTCATCACATTTGTTTTACTGACTTTTAAACTTTCGTTGGTGAGTTATTACACAGCACAGTGAGGTCAAAGTGACGCACACAGCGCTTGGCGTATCTCCTTCGGCATCCCTCCCTGTTCCCCTCTCCTCCCTCCCTGGGGCATCAGGGCTGCAAAAACTCAAAAAGCACCCTAAAAAGTACGTTTTTGCAACTTTTGAGTCTGGAATTATGCTAAAATTGAAAGTTAAAGAAAATTATTAAAAACCTGTAAACAGGTTGGGTTTGGTGGGGCATTCCTGGAGTCCCAGTACTTGGGAGGCGGAGACGGGACTACTGTACATTTGAGACCAGCTTCAACAACTTAGGTGACTCTCAGCAACCTAGTAAGACCATTTCAAAACAAAAAGGGCTAGGAGTGTAGCTTGGAGGTTGAATGCCCTTGTGTTCAAGCCTCAGTGCCACAAAAACAATCTGTACATGGGACACTAGGTGATCTGTTGTGGATATCAGCAGAAGAAAGCCAGCCCTGGGGTCGGGGTAAGAATGTGTTAAGATGGGGTTTTTTTTAGCCAGGCGTGCATGCCTGTAATCCCAGCATTTGGGAGGCCGAGACAGGAGAATCATGGTTTGCAGACAGCCTCAGCTACTTAATGAGGCCCTTTGCAAACTCAGTGAGACACTGTTTCTAAAATAAAGAATAGAAAATAGGGCTGGGGTGTATCTCAGAGGTAGAATACCCCTGACACCCTCCCACACACAAAGGATGTGGGGGGGTTTTGTGTGTGTGGTACTGGGGTGGAACCCAGGGGCTTTTCTGCCTCCAGGCTATACTCCCAGACCTATTTTATATTTAATTTGCAAACAGGGTCTAAGTTGCTCAGAGCCTAAGTAGCTGAGGCTGGCTTCGAACCCGTGTGATCCTCCTGTCTCAGCCTCCCAAGCACTGGGATTACAAGTGTGCGCCACCACGCAGGGCTGAGATGCGGGTTTCTTGGAGCACGTGTGGCCCCATGGAGTAGGGCCACCGTCCAGCTTGGGCAAGGAGTTAGAATCTCATGAGGCCCAGGGTCGAAGCTGCCTGGCTGTGGAAAGCTGCAGGCCAGGATGTGGTCAACCGATTCAAAGGTGCAGATCGGTGGCAGAATTGGCATCTAATTTCCTCACAGCCCCTTGGGGGGGGCACGTTTGCAGTGGTGTGTTGGGCGCTGTCTGGCTCATGTCATTCTTAGTGATGTCTGTACCACCCTCATACTGGGACTGGCAGTTTTTCCTGGGATTTTTCAAATGCTAAAGCAGAGGGAAAGATGCACGCCTGTCTGGTTAAGAGTCTGTAGGGCTGTCAGTCTGGAAACTGAGACCTGAAGGTCTGGCCTGTGGGAACATCTGGCCTGGGGGGATAAACATTCTGCACAATGAATTCCAGAAACCCCGATAGACTTCTAAACCCAGAAGTCACGACCTGGAGACTTTGTTCACACTGATACCCAGCCCAGACATTCATGCATGTCTGGCCAAACTATGCATAGAAATGTTCACTGTGGCGTTCTTTACTTGTAAATATCTACTTGTAAATATTTACTTGTAAAAATTATCTTAACCAGAGAATGGACACATTGCTATGGTAGCAGCCTCTGGCGCTCCAGCTCTTGTTCAGCCTCCCACACCTTATCCAGCTGCATAAGCAACAGCACACTGGGAAATTCCACAGCGAGACTTCCAAAAGCTGGGTCGTGAAAGACATCACGGCTTGGATTACTGGCTCTGGGAGGAAGCCAACCACATCACAAGGACACTCAGCTCTATGGAGAGGCCCATGTGGTGGACGTGGTGCCACTGTCAACTCACTGGTGACATTGGTGAGCCATGCTGAAAGCAGAGCCCCAGCCTCCCTCGGTCCCTGGTTGACTAAAGCCTTGGCCAGCACCTTTCTTGACAGAACCACCAGGCCGCTACCCTGTTCCTCACCTGCAGAAACAAGCAACAAATGCTGTTCACTTTATTGTAGTTTAAATACTATTGTTGCTAGGCTTGAATGACATTTGATATACAACAGAGGATAACTAATGTCATGTAATCATATGCTTAAGTTGGAGTTAAAATAGCCACGTCAGAGAATCCTCATGAGCTTTGAGAATGTAACGCCTGTGGATCTGGACACAGCAGGTACCCCACAAATACTTGCTGCTCAAATGATTGTATTTCCTCCACTCAGAGCTGAGTTTTCTCTCCCTTTAAATAGGTGTTCTCAGCTAGAATATGGTCTAGGATTGTGAACATCTGGTGGGATGAGTTCGTCAGTTCCTGCAGTATAAGTGGAAAGACCATCTCCTTTTCAGGATACAAGCTGTAACCAGGCCAATCCTGTCTGACCTGAGGCTGCAAAAAATGGATTCTCTCCAGTGGCCTCCAGTCTGCATCCCAAGGGGAGGGATGGGGTCAAACAGCACCAAGAAAGTGGAGGTTCAGTGAAGAAAAAGCCAATGTGAGTTCCTGAAACCTCTGCCCAGCAGCTTAAAGATAAAAATCTCATCATGGTGTCTGTGTAAATTGTTTCTGAAATGTTAATTACATTACTGTTTTTAAAATACACTAAGCTACTGAGCTATAGATTTGTATAATCCAATTACCACATTTATTCCCAAGAAAGAACAACTTGATAGCTCCTCCTACTCTCAACCATACAAAATATATTCCTTGACTTTTGAAAAGTGGGAGGAAAAAACCTCACATTAACACCAGGGGCTAAGTCAGGGTGCCCATTACTTCATCCACACCAAGTTACTTAAATCACTGAATTAGCCATGACACAGGGCAGGTTTCTGTGCCTGAGCTGGAGTGGAACATGTATTTATATATGAAAGAGACTGGTGAAATTCAAAGACAATGGAATTAAGAGGAAAAAAGCTGTCTCTACCAAGATCAAGTTAGCTCGATACCTGCTGGCACTTGAGCTAGCCCCTAACCCACAGGAGCTAAGTGGGAACCACCTTGAAGAGGAAGAGAAGCTGTTAGCGGTGTCTAACCCTCTTCTCGTGGCCAGCCCACCATCTGATGCTGCAGACCACGGCTCTCACAGGTGTCAGCCATTCGGAAACCCCCAGGGAATTCAGGAATTCCCAAGGGGCATTCAATTTCAGCAAGTCCACAAACACAGAATCTAAAACAGTGGTTCTATGTGGCCAATAGGATTTGGGGCTACCCTTGAGTGCCTGGAACAGAACAAGTTTTCCTTTGACTCGATTCCCTTTGCCTAGTCAAGGCTGGCTGGCTGAGCACAGCACCCCATGGGCAAATGTTCTGGCCAAGAATAGTTTTCATTCTTCCCACAAAGCTTTGAAGGGCACAGGAAACTGTCAGCCAGTATTTCCTACTAAGAAATCAGCTGGCATTCAACTTTGAACAGTCTATACATTAATCCTAAAGTAAGAGGAACCAGGTTTGCTTTACAAGTGACAATGAGCCTTGCTGTTACTGGCCAGAGAGACAGACAGAGACATTTTATAACAGCCATTTCTAACACACTTCCTTCTTGACCAATTACCTTATTTCCACGGAATGCCCTAGTGTTAACACAAAGTTCATTAATCAACTCTAGAAGGCTTTCTCTCTGTAGAGAGCAGGTCAAGACTTATCACAGCACCATGCACACCAACTGAAAATGAACCATCACTGAAAACTGGGGAGAAACAATACTTTTTGGTCAGTCAGATCATTTCCATTAACATTCAAGGAAGGACAATCTCCAGGGTCTAGAAATGTCCATGTGAGCAGTCACAATGTAACCCTTGCCCTAAAGCAACAAAGGAGGTATGGACTCAATAGCCAGGACAAACGTTCAGAAAGGAGAATAGCACACCCAACTTACACAAAGATGTGAACCCAGATAATGTCTGGTATTCTCTACTCTAAGCTGACTCCTAATCCATGAGCATCTGCTTGCGATGACCACTGAAGAAGCTGTTACACCCCAAGTGCGGTACAGCAGACCAGGCAGCGCTGTGAGACTGCAGCATGGGTCCTGTTGTCTGGAAACCCAGTTCAAACTCCAGCTCTGTATATCAGTGTCTGCTGGATAAATTACTACACATTTCCTATCCTCAGTTTCCATGTTTGTAAAAGGATTCTGTTATCTATTAATGATTAAAGATAATGCATGCAAACAACTTAGCTTGCTGTCTGGAAGAGTACAGTAATGGATAGTTAATACAAAATGGTCAGGGGAAAAATAATTAAGTACTGAGACTTCTGCTTACATCTGCAAGCAGTTTATTAGAACGAACTTCAATCTACTGGAGTGAAAAATGTCAAGTAAATCAAGTAAATGCCACAGCAGTCTTCATTAGGACCTTCTTCGGATCTTGATAACATCAACAACAGAACTGATTCTCCATATTACTACCAGGATGAATGGCCCCTAAAGTGGAGAGTACTGATAATTCATTGGAGCTTAGGAAGAGCTTAGAGAGCTAACTTTTTTCAGGGGGGGGGGTGGTACTGGGGTTCCTGGAAACCCTTCTACCTCCAGACTACACTCACAGATCTAGTTTCTTTTTTTTTAATTTTTATTTGGAAACAGGGTCTCTTAAGCCAGCAAGGCTGGCTTCAAATCTGTGCGATCCTCCTGTCTCCGCCTCCCAAGCGTGGGGATTACGAGCGTGCACCACCATGCCCAGCATGAGAGCTAATGATAATTTTAATTTCACTCTTTAGAACTGCTCTATAATGTTCACAGTGGCATGGTAATATTTGTATCTTTATACATACAACTAAAAATAGATGTTCAAAAATATTTTAACAAATGAGATCCAGTTTAGAGACAGGCAGTGATGGAGGCAATACCTGAGTTCACACTGCTGTCGCTACACTCCAGGTAATTGTGCTCTTTTCTTTACCACATCCACTGCTAGTTCAGTTTCTCCAAGAGGTTAAAATGTGCAGGTGGTTCAGATGGCGCAGGTCACAATGTCCAGGCAGTAATGTGACTCCCAGATAATGTGTTTGAGAGGCAAAAATCTATCTATTCAGCTTTCAAGATGAAAATCTCAGCTACATAGAAATAAGCAAACGTCCAATTCACTATATCAGTGTAACCTGTAAAATGTTACACTGATTAGGAAATAACTAGATCCCATTCCACTAGGTGGCAGTAAAATCCTACCAGGCAGTGTCTAAGAAATTCAATGGGATTAAAGCTTATTTGGTGAACTCTGCTTTTGAATAGTAGGGAAAAAAAAAAAAATCAAAGAAACCCTCAGGCCATATAGTAAAAATAGCTGTCGATATGTTTCAGAGTCTGGAAGTCAACAACCAGAAGACCCAAGAGGCCAGGCGTGGTGACACACGTCTGTAGTCCCAGATTGGGGGGTGGGGGTGGGGGGCTGTAACAGGAGGATGACAGATTTGAGATCAGTCTCCACAATTAAGCAAGTTAGTGAGAGCCTGTTTCAAAATAAAAAATAAAACAAGGCTGAGGATGCAGCTCACATGCAGAATGCCCACTGCAACTTGTATTTTAAAAGTCACACACTTCCCAAAAGTTAAACAAACTTTAGAATAAAACAAGGCAATTTTTAACCAGCAATGGCCATGAAGTAAGGGTAAATGCTTATTGAGGTATGCCTACATTTTTCTTAATGCCTCTTTAGAGCCCTACTTTATTTATTTATTTATTTATTTATTTATTTATTTATTTATTTATTTATTTACCAGGCTTGGGGATGAAACCAAGAGGCATTTGACCTCTGAGCTACACCCCCTGCCCTATTTTTTATTTTTTAAACAGGGCCTCACTAAGTAGCTGAGGCTGTCCGCGAACCGTGATCCTCCGGTCTCAGCCTCCCAAATGCTGGGATTACAAGCACGCGCCACCACACCCGGATGAGCCCTACTTTAAAAATAGTTTCTCTCTCTAGCCGGACGTGGTGGCACACGCTTGTAATCCCTGCGCTTGGAGGCGGAGACAGGAGGATGAGGCAGGATCATAGTTTTGAAATAGATAAAAAATATAAATAGGTCTGGGAGTGTAGCCTGGAGGTAGAAGGGCTTCCAGGAACCCCAATACCACATAAATAAATAAATAAATAAATAAATAAATAAATAAATAAATAAATAAATAAATAATAAAAAATAAAAAGTTTCTCGAGTGAACTTTTATGTAAAGTCAAAATTCTATACTTTCAAGACTCAGAACTAAGTATCTTTGAAAAGTAATAAACATCGTTGAAGCATACTGATTCATTTACATCAGCCTCTGAATTGAAAAATATTGGCTAATTAAAATGATCATTTACTTATTCCTACTTGTGTCGTTAATTGTAAAAAGTAAACAGACATGGTAAAATATTTTATCTTAGTGAAAATATACCAACCTTGTTCCAGCTTAACAAAAAAAAAAAAAAAAAAGGGAAACAATGTCCAGAAGCTCATCTAGATGAGCTGGGACTGTCCTCATCATGAGAAGAGTAATGGGTAGAGAGATGCAGCATCTCTTACGTGAGCAGCCATATGCATTCTAAACAAGACAAGGGGACAAGGGCTACCAATGGAGAAGGCAAACTCAAGGTGGAAACTTTCTTCCCAAGCATTTCCTCTGCATATCAACGTTAGGATACTTAGGACTCTGCACTCTATTACATCACAACATTGTTTATTATGTGAATTTTTACAATACAAACAAAAATACAGAAATGCAATATATGGATACAGCTAAATGCAGAATGGTGACTTTTTTCTCTCCAAGAGGCCATGATGTCCATTTCTAGTAAAATAAAGAGACTGCATATAGGTAGAAACAGGTTGGTCGTTAGCTTCGCAATCTGCCCAGAAATGATCTCTATAAATGCATTTTCCCCTGCTACTTACCATAAAGTGTAAAAAGGGAGTTAAAGGAAAGTTTCCTTGTTGGTTCCTACCATATGAAAGATGCTATATTCTATTTTAGCAAGGCCAATATATGGAAAATATCTAAATTAAATGTTATTACAAAAATGAAGCAGTAATGAGATTCTGGCTAAAGAGGGCACTAATGAGAATAATATATACTCAAAGAATCCAAAACAAACAAAAAAAGGTTGTTATAAAAAAGCTCTAGGTGCACTGTAAGCATATAGGTTTCTTTTTTTTTCCATGTGTATTTTAAACAATGGAAGTGTCAAAAAATAGGGTCAACTGTGTTAGACTAAATTACATTATTGTATAGGCTGCACTGAATGGAACCTTTGTATTATAATTATCACAGAGAAGCATAGTTTGCATCATATTATGGCAATTTATCCTCAATGAAAACCTTCCAGAGTCCTTTTATTTTGGAATATCCTGTAAACAATCAAACCACCAGAACATGATTGTATAACAGTAATATGTTCTCCTGCACTATATTGAAGACATCTGTTTCATTTAAAAAAAAAAAAAAAGAAAATGTAGAAAGGTACTTAGAGTTGTTACTTTCTAAGTACACAACACCCTAGACAATTCAAGGCATCTTAATCTCCATTAAGAACAACAACAAAAAATAGTAATTTTTGTCATGCTGTTAAATCCATCATTATGGATAAAACTGGTGCAAATTGGTCAAACGGATCCAACAAACACTGATGTCCAAGCTGGCGTATTGGCAACTAACACGTAACTGGTGGTCAGTAGAGAGTTTAAAAGATTTTCCCTTTCTTCTTGTTCTTTTCCAAGGTCCTAAAAGATTAAAGGAAAATAATCAAGATGAATTATCACATTATAAACATGAAAGGCAACATGCAGTAGCAGTAGTTAACTACAATGTAGAATTTTCAAACTACTTTTTCATTTAAAAAAAAAAAAAAGCTATAGCTAGGCATGGTAGCGCATGTCTGTAATATCCCAGTACTTGGGAGGCTGAGACAGAAGGACTGCAGGTTCAAAGCCAACCTCATCAACTTAGTGAGACTCTCAGCAATTTATTGAGACCCTGTTTCCAAATTTAAAATATAATTGGGCTGGGGGTGTATGCTTGAGGTACAATGCCTCTGGGTTCAATCTCTAGTACAAAAAAGAAGTTGTAAGATCTAGAAGTAAACTATAAAGAAAATGCCAATCTATAAAAGTATTTTCTTAAACAACCAGTATGTTTGCTTTCACAAATGTATTTTTGTCTTCTTTGGTCAAAAAAATAAGTAGAAAGGTAACGTTACAAGACTATCGAAACTTGAAAATGTTTAATTGTGAGAGTAAATTATAAATCCTTAAAGGAGCCGGGAGTGGTGGTGCATGCTTATAATCCCAAATATTTGGGAGGCTGAGATAGGAGGATCACAGGTTTGCCACCAGACTCAGCTACTTAGTGAAGTCCTCCACAACTTAGCAAAACCCTGTTTCAAAATAAAGAATAAAAAATAGGGCTGGGGGTATAGCTCAGAGGTAGAATGCCCCTCGGTTCAATCCCCAGTACTGGGGGAAAAAAATCCTTATAGGGATGCAACTTTTCCATTTTTAAATGGGACTAAGAGAAAAGAATAAAATAAAGATAGTATTAAGGTATTGAGTTTTGTATAAATTAAGAAAGAAGGACTGGTCAACTGTATTAGAAATTAGATATCCAATATTTTATCTTAAGTTTATCTCTATTTTGGTAGTGGGGATTGAACCTGGGGCATTCTATCTATGAGTCACACCCCCAAACCTCTACCATTTAAAAATCTGAAACAAGAGCCGGACGTGGTGGCGCACGCTTGTAATCCCCGCACTTGGGAGGTAGAGACAGGAGGGTCCCGCAGGCTCAAAGCCAGCTACGCTGGTTTTAAGAGACCCTGTTTCCAAATAAAAAGTATAAAATAGGTCTGGGAGTGTAGCCCAGAGGTAGAAGGGCTTCCAGGAACCCCAGTACCACCAAAAAAAAAAAAAAATAATAATAATGAATAAATAAATAAATAAATAAATAAACAAACAAACAAACAAACAAGGTCTCATCAAGTTGCTAAGTCTCACTACTTTGCTGAGGCTGACCTTGAGCCTGTGATCCTCCTGTTTTAGCCTCTCAAGTACTGGGATTACAGGTGTGTACTACTATACCTGGCTTAAGAATTTATCCTAAAAGGAAAATTCAAAGCAATTAAATCACACTCCTAAATGTACCTTTATAGCAGTGTTGTTCTCTACATATGTCAAAAGCTGAAGACAACTATAATGTATAACAACCAAGGGAAAATAGACAACTAAGGGAGGTTAAAAAAATCAATTATAATGAGCTAACTAGAGAGAATGCTATGAAGCTGCTGAACTCTAACTCATGGCAAATGCATTAAAAATACTATTATAGTAGAGAGCATTGTTGATCCATATGCGATTTTACAGAAACAATCGTGCTCCGGGATGAATGATAATGAGTGATGGCTTTTTAAATGGTATGCTAATATTTTTAAAAAACAGGAAAACAATTCTTTAAACATTATACACATGTTTCTTGAAATCTGGTACTTGTTACCTTGAAGAATTCTGTTGTTCTAGAATACGCTGCTGAGCTTCCCAGTTTGCTTTCTCCTCCTCAAACTGACGGCGCTTTTCCTCTAATTCCTTGTGCTGTGCTTCCAAGTTCTTTTTCATTTGCTCGTGACGCCGCTGGAGCTAATCATTTGATATATAATGGAAAAATGGTTTTAGGAAATCAAGAGGCAAAAGAATGGTCCATGCAGGCATCTAATGTTAGGCATGAGCCCTGAGTCGTGCTGCTGTTGATCAGAGGGCCACCAGGGAAGCGCTGCCAAGGACTCCTCCCACTGTGGGACCTGCCACCCAGAAGACAGCAACCCAAGAGAATAACCTTGGGCCGGGGGTTGCAACAAATTACAGGTCTGTAGCACTTTACAATGTACAATTATTATCTTACTATAACATTTTTCTTTATTCACAAATATTTTGGAAGCTGACCAGAAAAAACATTATTGCTTCCACTGTACAGATGGGCAAACAGTTGCAAAATTTAAGCGATTTGCTCAAGATCACTAGACAGAAAGTGATAATACCAGGACTTGAACTTAAGTCTCCTAATTCCAAGTTCAGAAAGCTGAGACGGGGTAAGAACATTTAAGTCCCAAGATCCTAGTAATGGGCAATTTCTCTACTTCGTACAAAGCAGTGGTTCTCAAATACTAGTTCTGATTACCTGGGGTACTTGTTAAAAATAATTCTTGCTTGGCATGGTGACTCATGCCTATAATTCAATTACAGGTTTGAAATTAGCTTCAGCAACTTAGCAAGACCATGTCTGGGAGATAGGAGGGGGTAAATAAGTAGGATGCCTCAGAGGTAGAATGCCTCTGGGCTCAACCTCCAGAACCAAACCAAACCAAACAAGCTCCAGAGAATTCTGGGCCTCATCCAGATATACTGAATTAGAATCTAGGTGGTAAGTGTAGAAATCTGGATTTTTTTTTTTTTTTTTTTGGTGGTACCGGGGGTGGAACCCAGGGTCTTTCTACCTCTGGGCTATACTCCCAGACCTATTTTATACTTTATTTGGAAACAGGGTCTCACTAAGTTGCTGAGAGCCTAAGTAGCCGAGGCTGGCTTTGAACCCGTGCGGTCCTCCTGTCTCAGCCTCCCACGCGCGGGGACTACAAGCGTGCACCACCACGCCCGGCTTGAGATCTGATTTTCAAACAAGTCCCAGTGGTTCTAAACGCAGATGATCCTCCTCACACTGAAAATGCTGTAAAGAACTGCAGGCTGAGAGGTGGGAAACACTCATGCAAACTAACTCCAGAGCCACAGAGCTCTGAAGCTAATCAATCATTAGGTAAATAATTCCATTAAGGCACTAGTCTATCTCTCTGAAGTCAACAAATAGACTAAATCCTGCTACACCAAATATCCAAAATCTGTATTTGCCCAGGAATTCTATTCTATTAAACATTTATCAGTAAGTTAATATTTTAAATTTGAATTACAATATAATTTTGTACAATGTCTTATTTTTTTTTACAACCTCAAAAAGCAACTTAGTACTTTATTCCTATTGCAAACATTTCATTCAATTCTTATAAAAGAAACAACCTAAGATACATGTAAGCAAATATAAGCCAAATCTGAGGTAAAATTTTCCTAATGATAGCAAGTTACTAAGAAAATAAAAGTAGGAAGACAAGAAAATGCTTCTAGGTATTTAAAAATGCCACGGAATTACACATACACAATTCTGAAGTCACCTCTGGGAAGCAGAGAAATAACAAAGGATAGCATGTAGGCTTCAAAAGAGTTGATAAGGCTCGTGTGTGTGTGTGTGTGTGTGTGTGTGTGTGTGTGTGTGTGTGTGTGTGTGTGAGAGAGAGAGAGAGAGAGAGAGAGAGAGAGAGATAAACTAGGGGTGGAACCCAGGGGCTTTTCTGCCTCCAGGCTATACTCCCAGACCTATTTTATATTTTATTTGGAAACAGGGCCTCACTAAGTAGCTGAAGCTGGCTTCGAACCTGTATCAGCCTCCCAAGCTCTGGGATTACAAGCGTGCACCACCACCCCAGGCTAAGGCTCTATTGTTTTAAGCTGGGAAGTAGGCTCACAAGTAACTACTCATTCTTTAATTTACATTTATGTTTTTACATATTAATTTTTGTGTTAACTGCACGTAAACAAAAATACAGGTCATAGTCCCTGGCTCTTAGAGACCCTTGAGTTCAGATGTGTCTCAAAGTTCAGAATTTTCAGGGTCTTTTTTTCTGGTGGTACTAGGGATTGAACCCTGAGGTGTTCTACTTCTAAGCTACACCCTTTGCCCTGTTGTTATTATTATTGTTATTTTAAATATTGAAACAGGGCCTAAGTAGCCGAGGCTGGCCTCAAACCTACGATCTTCCCGTCTCAGGCTCCCAACTATGAGGATAATAGGCACATACCACCACACATGACTAAGAATTTGACAGGTATTAAAAAGGCAATGCTGCTTAGAAAGCAGTATGGACTAAATTAAAAAAAAAACCACACACTATCTGAACTATTTTAGGCAACATTTATAACCAAATACTTTTTTTTTGCTGCTGTAAAATATAAAAATATTCACAATAAGATAAACTTTTAGTTTATGTTGCATTTTTCACAGCTTTTTAGGTTCTGAAATTGTGGAAAACAGGATTGTTGATCTGTTTTGTGACTAAAAGAAAACTTAATGCACTAACTGGGTCCAAATGCTGGATTATGACTGTTTAAGTAAGGACCTAACGAGTTAATTTCCTCTTCCTCTCATCTGTAAGGAGGAGATGAGTGGTATTACCTACCATGTAGGTCTGTGGTGTGGGCTAAATGACATCATACTTGGCAGATACTTGATTTTGTATTGGACACACTGTACTGCTAGGTGCAAGTAGTTGCACCCCCAAATAGCAGAATGAATTTGAAGATAAACTATATTAAACAAGGCTAAAAAGGTTTCTTCACCTGTATCTACATCTGTATCATGATGCTTTCCAAACATACTACTACAGAGATGCTATTAAGCACATCCTGGGGTGATGTTCCATGAAACAAGAGGATGGACATGCTTAATTAGACAGGCTTAGAGTGTTAAGGTGAACTTGGCCCAGATCTCTTCACAGGTAGGTCCCTTTTAATGGTTAAAAGTCTTCTTTAGAGCAGTTTTTCAAAACTATTTTACCATTCCGAGTAATCACAAAATTCTTAAAGGGCTCTTGGGCTACAGTCCTACAATTACTTATTTATGTAATATTACTCTTAGAAACAGGCCCTAAACTACATCAAATGTAAATTAAACTATTTTCAGATCTGCAATAGAATCTAATTGTGAAGATTACTAGTCAACTCAATTATTATTGTTTGGTCCTCCTTTGGATATATTTCCCGTATTATTCATTATGAGGAGGTGAAGTTGCAAATAGATAGATTTAAATATTAGGCTGATAAATAAAAGTAAATTTAATCTCCAAAATATCATCTTAATAATTATATTCAATATAACAACAATCAAAGGGTAACTTCTATTGAGGTATGATCCCATATCCTGCTACATTAAACTTAGGACACATATGACAACAGTAAAGTGTTTATTTTAAACAAGAAAAGCTCGGCAATGTAAGAGAAATTTAATGGACTAAAAGCATTTCCTTGAAATTACTCAATACTTTTTTATGCTATTTACTCTACCTACTCAATAAATTAGACTACTTTTTTTTTACATCTTTAAGGAAAACAAAATTCAGTAATTACAAAAGCAATGAGATCAACTGTAAGGATTTAACATAAGAGATCTGAATCTTTTAAAATATTTAGATACAAATGTGATTAGTGAAGCCATATAAAACAGGAACCTCACTATATTTTATCATTAACAATTGTTGTTACATTATTTCTCCTGTCATCAGTATGTTTGAAACATTTTATAATTTTAATTATAATAACAAATGTATGTTGAGAAAACTTTACCGTGAAATCATTCTATTTTGAGCTTGCCCAGAGTTTTCTTTTACTATTCTCAGATATCTACCAAAACAACTGCTCTAAGAATTCTTACCTAAAATGTAACTTTTTTCTACCTAATGAAGAAGACATCACCAAGGTTTTTTAATTAGTAGAAACCAAAAGTAAGCCTCAATATTTAGAGGGATTTCAAGATAGCAGATATATGTTCTGGGATGTTTTGTTACTACTTACCATTACCCTGTTGGAAATTACTTTGAAACTTTATTATGAATACAGTCCAACTTGTTCACAAAAATAACATATTTTCTCATTTTCTTCTTTTCCACTGTCTCTAATTTAAATTTATCCAGGCATGTTCATTTAAGGTTATTTCTCTCTTTCTCATTCATATAAGTAAATCTGGTCAATTATTCGTGTGTGTGTGTGTGTGTGTGTGTGTGTGTTTTTCTGGGGATTGAACCCAAAGACCATTCTACCTCCAAACTACACCCCCAGCCTGATATATATATATATAATTTTTTTTTTTTGGCAGGTCTGAGGATGGAACCCAGAGGCATTTGACCTCGGAGCTACACCTCTGCTCAATTTTTATTCTTTATTTTGAAACAGGGCCTCACTAAGTAGATGAGGCTGTCTGCAAACTGCGATCCTCTGGTCTCAGTCTCCCAAATGCTGGAATTACAAGCGTGTGCCACCACGCCCAGCAGCCTGATATTTTTTTAATTCTTTATTTTCAAAACAGGGTCTCAGTAATTGCAGAGGGCCTCACTAAGTAGCTGAGGCTGGCGGTGAACCTGGATTCTCCTGTCTTGGCAACTCAAGTACTGGGATTCCAAGCATGTGCTACCACACCCAGCTCAATTATTCTAACACTTGTTTTTATTCTTACATCTACCCAAAACTCTTTAGTTTTCTTATATTGCTTATACTGCATGATTATAATTCTATTTTTCATAACTCAAAAGTTTTTCATTGCTTACTATAACTTTAACAATTCATTTTAAGTATTCTGAGTACTATATTAGGTTTTTCTACCTAGTATACTGCATCCAAGCCCTTACATACTGAAGTATATACTGTTTTGTAACAAACATAGTTCTTGCTTTTATTTTCTATTTTAAAAATTAAAATATGATTCAGGCACGGTGGTACATGCTTGTAATCCCCACGCTTGGGAGGCTGAGACAGGAGGATCGCACAGGTTCGAAGCCAGCCTCAGCTACTTAGTGAGGCTCCCAGCAACTTAGTGAGACCTTGTTTCCAAATAAAATATAAAATAGGTTGGGGTGTAGCCCTGAGGTAGATGGCCCCTGCATTCTATCCCCAGTACCACACACACAGAAAAATTAAAGTATGAATCAATAGAAAGTTTATATTATTTTAAAAGAAATACTATGTCTGTAAGAAATAGACTAATTACCTCAGCTTCAGAGTCCTTCAATTTCTGAACTTTTTCTTTGACCTTCATCTCAAACACCTGCTCCATCTCCATCTCCATCTTCTTCATCTTGGCTACATGCTCTCTCCTTTCTTCTTCCATTTGTGCCAGAGGGCTCCTGTTATAACATTAAGAATAATCACTAAATGTCTATAAATGAAAAACTGCAACAGGTGATGAAAACAATTACAGTGTCTGGGTGCCATTATTATTTAGATGCACAAAAATAACCTTTGAAACCTTCTATCATTTCAAGGGACACAGAACACATCCTAAGTCTTATGTACAAATGAGTTAAAAATTCTTAAGAAACTTTTTTTAATTGAGAATGGTTTACATTTAAACTGTGCTTGGGTCCTCCCCCCATTTCCCTCTCCCCCCAGACAATGAGTGTCCAGGTTAACCATGCTACATTCATACTTTTACACATATTCAGATGTAGCTCCTCCATTAATCAACCTCAACCTTCTTCCTCTCCTCTCCTTCCATTCTAGCTTTGCTGAGATTTCCCCTCCATTATCTGGAGTCCCTCTGGTATCCCCAATGCTCTGTAGTTTGGGCATATTAGAGAAAACATATGTCCCTTCTCTTTCTGTGCTTGGCTGATCTCACTTAACATATGTTCTCCAGATCTTTCCATCTTCTTGTGAACGGCATGATTTTGTTCTTCTTTATGGCTGAATAGAATTCCATTGTGTGTATTTCCCATAATTTTGCAAACCATTCATCTGTTGATGGAGACCTAGACTGGTTCCATACTTTGGTTATTACAAATTGTGCTGCTAAGAACACAAGTATAGATATGTTACTGTAGTTCTCTGATTTCAACCTGTTTGGACAAATACCCAGGAGAGGTACAGCCGGATGATATATGTGTTCCCAGTTTTCTAAGGAATCTCCACACTGATCTCCATAGTGGCTGAACTATTTTGCACTCCTACCAACTTAAGAAACTTTATAACCTAGAACTCTTCTCATGAGGTTTCTTATCTAAAATTGAATCTGCAGTGAATAAGTCCTTTGAAAAAAATATCTAAAATAATCGAGGCAGAACTGTTAATAAGATGTTTCTCTAAACCCTGTGCACACCAACTCTGAAGATGACACATAAAGTGAACTGTAGAAGAAAACATTCCCAAAGTATACTCAGAGAATTAAAATAGTAAAATAAATCACTCAATTTTGTACTGTTTAAAGAAAATTTTAAAATTAATACATGTAAAATATTTTAAATTATATTCAAATTTCAAATATTAAAATCTCCTTTAAGACAAATACTGACATCACAACTATAATTACAAAAATTCAAACTCAAATGATATGCTAAAAATAACTACCAGTGAATAACTACAACACTATTTAGGTATGAAGAATAGGTCAAGGTTTCTTTTAATGTTAATGCTCTTGAAAATATTCATTCCACTTTACTCAAATATTTCAGTGTCTTGCTGGGCGTGGTGGCGCACGCTTGTAATCCCCTCGCTTGGAAGGCGGAGACAGAAGGATCACGCTGGTTTGAAGCCAGCCCCGCTGGCTTAAGAGAGACCCTGTTTCCAAAAATAAAAAAGTATAAAATAGGTCTGGGAGTGTAGCCTGGAGGTAGAAGGGCTTCCAGGAACCCCAGTACCACAAAAGGAAAAAAAAAAAAAAAATCTGTGTCTTGAATTTTTACACATGCTCAAAGACACAAGATAATGAGGATCAATTTTTTTCTTTAATTTTTTTTTTTTTTTTTTTGCAGGTCTGGGGATGGAACCCAGGGGCATTCGGCCTCCGAGCTACCCCCCCCTGCCCTATTTCCCTATTTTTTATTCTTTACTTTGAAACCAAGTCTCACTGAGTAGCTGATGCTGTCTGCGAACGACAATCCTCAGGTCTCAGCCTCCGGAATGCTGGGATTACAAGCATGTGCCACCACACCCGGCTCAAGGATCAAATATTTTTATAATTATTTTTCAAATGCTAGAAAAGACATTAAGCCAAGTAAAAAATTATTTTTACTTAACACTGACATGTTAAATAAACATTTTGATGCTGAAAGGTATTTACAGGGGAGCTTTATGTTAAAGATAGTATATTTAAAAAAAAAAAAAAAAGCTAGGCACGGTGGCACATTTTTGTAATCCCAGAATTTGGAAGGCTGAAACAGAAGGATCCAGGTTCTCAAACAGCTTCAGCTACTTACTGAAGCCCTTTACAACTCAGTGAGACCCTGTTTCAAAGTAAAGAAAAAAACGTAGGGCCTGGGGGTTAGCTTAGAGGTAGAATGGCCCTGGGTTCCATCCACTGTACTGCAAAAACAAACAAAAAAACAAACAAACAAAACACAAAAGAACACCGAAGTATCAGCACCCTATAGCTTCCCTTTCTGTAAGTGGGGCTAATGGTCCTACCATAACAATGTCACTGCCTGGCAAAAAACAATGAAACATCCAGGAGCAAGTTCATCGTCAAGACTGAATTTAGCCAGGCGTGGCGGTGCACACTTGTAAGCCCAGAGTTTGGGAAGCTGAGACGGGCGATCTCAGTTTGCAGACAGCCTCAGCTACTACACAGCGAGGCCCTCTGCAACTCAGTGAGACCCTGGTTCAAAATAAAGAATAAAAATAGAGCTGGGGTGTAGCTTGGAGGTAGAATGCCCTGGGTTCCATCCACTGTACTGCAAAACCAAACAAACAAACAAACAGATGGATAAAATACAAAAGAATGCCAAAGTATCAGTACCCTAATTCAACCCCAGGGTAAAAGAAAATAAGCTCTGGGGCTTTGCAGATATCTGAAAATTACTGAATACCCTGGGCCAACTTAAAAGAAATTGCAGGCCATTATCTGATTTTGTTAATAAAGCACATTTATAATGACTTCATAAAAAGAGGCTTAGAACATTGAGTCATACATCTTTAAATGGGTGGTTCAAAAAATAAATAAATATATAAGGTGGTTCAAAAAAAAAAAAAAAAGAAAAGAAAGAAAAAGGAGCTGTGCAAGGTGGCGCATACCTGCAATCCCAATACTTAAGAAGCTGAGATAGGAGGGCTACAGGTTTGAGGCTAGCCTCTGCAATCTAGCTGTTTCAAAACAAAAATAGTAAAATATGCTGTGGGTATAGCTCGGAGATAGAATACCTCTGGGTTCAATCCCCAGTACCAATAAAATTACATTAAAAAGCCAGGTATGGTGGTAAATGTTTATAATCCCAGTACTTGGGAGGCTGGGACAGGAGGATCACAGGTATGAAGCCAGCCTCGACAACTTAGCAAGGCCCTCTGCAACTGAAGAGAGGCCCTCCACAACTTAGACCCTGTTTCCAAATTAAAAAAGAAAGGAATTTAATCAAGTTTATGGTAAAATTTGTTAAACTTAATTTAGTTCCCAAATCCTGTTAGTAATCACTATTCCAAATCATTACTAAATTAAATATGAAGTGCAATCATCTCCAACAGCCCGTGCAAAGTTCTACACCTATTAAAGAGGTAGATTCAAAAGAAATTTGCAATATTTGACATCTGAGAAACTCTTTTACCCTTGTAAAATACTTGATCCTTTACAAAATGAACTGATAGTCAAGTATTTGCTCATACATTTCTCTCTTTTTTTCTTTTTTTTTTGGTGGTACTGGGTATGGAATCTTTCTACCTCTGGGATACACTCCCAGACCTATTTTATATTTTATTTGGAAACAGGGTCTCTTAAGCCAGCAAGGCTGGCTTCGAACCTGCGCGATCCTCCTGTCTCCACCTCCCAAGCATGGGGATTACAAGCGTGCGCCACCATGCCCAGCCATACACTTCTAAAGTAGATTTTTGAGGCCTCTCACTAGAAAATATGACCTTTCAGATCTCTTTAATTTTTTAGTTTATTAGTACTCCACTTCCAGTCATCTTTATTGAAGTGATATTTAGAAAATTATAATAACAAAACTGCTTACGATGTACAAAATTCAGGGGAAAGAATCACTTTTTATCATTATGTTATTTCCCCCCAAGGGAAACTTAAATATGGTTGAAAAAAAAATTTAAGTTACATTTCTGCCTGTCTGCTTTTTAATGGGAAGCTTCCCCACCCTATAGATATGCTAGAAGCTTATAAATTAAACTTGTCAGAGAAATTAATTGCAATCCTGACCAAAATATAAGTCTGGAAAAAAGGAAAAGAAAACTGAATATCAAATAAAGTCCCTAGAAAATATAACCTAAATTTCTTCAAGGTTTCCTTTCAAAACAAAATTATTGTGCCGGGCATGCTGGCTCACACTTGTAATCCCTGCACTTGGGAGGCTGAGAGACAGGAGGATTGCAGATCGCACAGATTCAAAGCCAGCCTCAGCTACTTAGTGAGACCCTGTTTCCAAATAAAATATAAAATAGGTCTGGGAGTATAACCCAGAGGTAGAAAGGCCCTGGGTTCCACCCCTAGTACATCAAAAAAAAAAAAAAAATTATTGTAAGCCACCAGATGATTCTCTCTTTGGGTGACCAGTAAGAGAACACCTATTGACCTAGTAAGGTTCTATTGAGCTTGTTACTGAACCCACAATTTAAATTATGCGTGTATAGCAAGGTGTGGTGGCACACTCCTGTAATCCCTGTACTTAGGGAACTGAGACAGGAGGATCACTGGTTTTAGACCAGCCTCAGCAACTTAGACCCTGCTTCAAAGTAAAAAATAAACTAGGAATGAGGCTGGAGGTCAGAGGTTGAATGCCACAGTACCATAAAAATAAAAGTATACGTATGCTCTTTCTGAAGAAAACACTAAGCAAGTAAAGTCAACATTTTTGTACCAATAGTTATTAAGCCATTATGTATTTGGACACATTGCAGTTTTCACACCAAAATTTCCAAAGAAATTTAATTTAAACAGATTTCAAAGATCAACAAAAATTTCCAAAAGGTAAACAACATTGTCAATACTTTATTTTGCCTGATGAGAATATTAAAACCAAACATAAAACTCAAACTAAATATGTGCAATATATTTTTATAAAAGTACATTTGAACCAAAAGTAAAGGTCATACAAATTTAATTTGTGGGTAAGCTTTCATAATTTTCAGGAAAAAAAAACAATTTGTTTAAAGGTGATTTTATGTAAAAGGAATAAGGGACATAAAGGGAGAAGTAGATAAAACTTTAAGAAGCAGATTAGTAAAAGGATATCCAGCCCCTTATACACACAGAGAGAATTGAATCCAGGGCATTCTACCTCTGAGCTATACCCCAGCTTTATTTTCTTTTAATTCTGGTCTCACTAAGTTGTTGAGGGCCTTGCTAAGTTGTTGGGCTGGCCTCCAACTTGCAATCCTTTTGTCTCAGCCTTCCAAATACTGCAGTTACAGGTGTGTGCTACCAAACCCAACTCCACCCCTTTCTACTGAAACATCCCTTGTTTGTAATCCCAGTAGTTGGGAGGGTGAGAACTTGTTTCAAAATAAAGAATAAAGAACAGGGCTGGAGTGTAGCTTGGAGGTAGAATGCCCCTCCCCTGTACTGCAAAACAAACAATAAAAAAAAAAATAAAAAAAAAATAAAAACCCTCCCTTGAATCTTATTTGGTTGGGGAGTCCAACCTTTTCGCTGCTTCCAACCACCACAGAACCTTACATACAGAAAATTTTAAGATGTACACTCCTAGAGGATTTAAGAAGTATGGAAAAAGAGATGCTCTGATATTTTCTTTGCCAGAAAAAAAGGTAATAAGGCCGGGCGTGGTGGCGCACACTTGTAATCCCCGCGCTTGGGAGGCAGAGACAGGAGGATCGCGCAGGTTCGAAGCCAGCCGCGCGCGCTGGCTTAGGAGACCCTGTTTCCAAATAAAAATGTAAAAATAGGTCTGGGAGTGTAGCCCGGAGGTAGAAGGGCTTCCAGGAACCCCAGGACCACAAAAAAAAAAAAAAAGAAGAAGAAAAAAAGGTAATATCTGGCAGTTGCTAAGAATAGTACCCCTGTTCTCTAGACTCGGGCCTTGAGAGAAAGTAGTATTTGATTAGAAAAGTTCGGCTAAAAAGTTCTTTCAGATTTTTTTTTTTTTTTTTGTGATCCTGGGGTTCCTGGGAGCCCCTCTACCTCTGGGATACACTCCCACGGGCCACACTCCCAGACCTATTTTTTAACTATTTTATTTGGAAACAGGGTCTCTTAAGCCAGTGAAGCTGGCTCCGAACCAGCACAATCCTCCTGTCTCCGCCTCCCAAGCGCGGGGATGACAAGCGTGCGCCACCACGCCCGGGTGTTGTCAGATTTTAACTACACATTTTCATTCCTGGTTTAAGACCTTCCACAACAACTGTTCCAGGACTATGAACAGAAAAGTACATTGTCAGACATCATGTATATTTACAAACCAAGTACTTTTATTCCATGGCTCAGCACATTCTGTGTGTGTGTGTGTGTGTGTGTGTGTGTGTGTGTGTGTGTGTAGGGGGGCTTTCTACCTCTGGGCTACACTCCCAGACCTACTTTTTTAATATTTTATTAGAAACAGTTGTCTCACTAAGTAGCTGAGACTGGCTTTGAACCTGCGCGATCCTCCTGTCTCCGCCTCCCAAGCGCGGGGATTACAACAAGCGTGCGCCACCACGCCCGGCTCAGCACATGCTACTGTTTGCCTAAAACGGCCTCAAAATTTAAATATAAGATAAACGGATCTAACTTTACTACCTGATGTCTAACATCTTTAAAAAAGGTCAACTTACGTTATAAACCAAAAGGTAATAATACTTACACTAAGTGCACATTGCCATATGAAGGTTAATTTACCTATACATTTTGAATAGGTGTGCTTGTTGTGTATGTGTGTGTGTGATTGAGCATGCACATATATGTGTGTGTGTCTGAAGTAGTAAAGGCAGCGGGAAAACAGGTCCATCAGTAACCAAAAGATTAATTTCCAAACCTCAACTTCCATACAGATTCTTCTAGTATGATCTGCCTGAAAATTCCCAGTTACTGCAAGCCCGTCTTTCACTCTGTAGAGGGCCGATGCCTCGCCCACTAAGGTACTTGACCTTCAGTGACATAAAACGTCAGTCTCAGTAGTAAAAATTTTTCTATTATGGGCTATATGTGCAATGGAATTCTATTCATTATAAAGAACAAAATCATGAGTGACATTTGCAGGAAAATGGATGGACCTGGAGGACATTATGTTAAGTGAGATTAGCCAATTACAAAAAGTGAAAGGTCATGTATCTTTTTTTTCTCATAGGCGGAAGCTAGGGATACAAGAGAGACTTTGGATAATGGAAGAGAAACTCCAGTGGATACAAGCGGTCTAGGGGAGGGGGAAATGAATGCAGGAAACACTTCCACTGACTTTACGTTCATATGTGAAATTACCCATGCACTCTCCAAGTCATGTATGGGGAAGGATAGGTATCAGGAAAGCTCAAACAAGAGCTGTGTATTTATGTCCCTATCACTCTGAACCACATTACATGTGGAACTATAATGTGCCAACAGAAGTATATAAAAACGTTTCTGTCAAGGGCAAGTGTGATTTTAGATGTTAGAAACATGGTATCTGGGACCATGTTGGTCCCGTTCTAAATTCAGATACAGTGGGGTGAGGTGGTTGGGGTTGGAGTACTGGCAATTGTTTTTATGACTCTACCTCTTGTATTCCAAGATCGTCATAGCCTAAACTTCTCCCAGCTACCATTATTAAAGGACACATTGCTAATGGATAAAGAGTCCTACTAGAGCAAAACAAAAAGAACATCTGTAAGAAGTCTAAACTAACGCTGTTAATAGATGTAAACATTGGTCTTTCTTTTTATACAGCACATAGCTATATTTTGTCTATAGCACATAGCTATAAAAAACAGCACCATAAGTTGCTGGTACTGATTTTTAAAAAATTAAAGAAAGCTGGGTGTGATGGCACACTCTTATAATCCAGTACTTGGGAGATTGAGACTGGAGGATCACAGGTTCACAGCCAGCCTCAGGAACTTAACTGAGGCTCTCTGCTACTTACTGAGAACCTGTTTTGAAACAAAAAATAAAAATGGGCTAAGGGTGTAGGTATGAGATAAAATATCCCTGGGGTTCAATCCCTAATACAAAAAATAACTAGGGAATTTATATAACAAGTGAATAAACTTCATAGTGACTTCTTTCAGATTTTGTATGTGTTATTCAGTGAAATAGTAAAATTCTAATTTATTGATACTTAGATTAAACTCAGGGTCACTCTACCACTGAGCAACATCATTAGTACCTTTTCTAAAAATTTTGAAGCACGGTCTCATTAACTTGCCCAGGTTGGCCTCAAACGTGCAATCTTCCTGTCTCGGCCTCCCAAAACTAAGAATACAGGCATGTGACATTGTGTTTTCAAATTAAAAAAAAAAAAAATACATTAAAAAAAATAGGTCTGGGAGTGTAGCTCGGAAGTAGAAGGGTTTCCAGGAACCCCAGTATCACCAAAAAAAAAAAAAAAATCTATTTAAATAATATCAAATAAATATTTCATTTACAGTAAATCTCTAGGTGGTCCAATCTTTAAAAATGTTTATCTCTCTACTTAATATTATCATAAAGTAATATGTTAACTCTCTTGGAGCAATTTGCTTTTTAGCAGTATGAAATTTTCTCTTTTTCCTTCCTTCCTTCCTTCTTCCTTTCTGTCTGTCTTTCTTTTTTGGTGGCACCAGGAATTGAACCCACCAGCCCTATTCATTTCTTGTTTGGAAATCGGGTCTTACTAAGTTGAGGAGGGCCTTGCTAAGTTGTCAAGGCTGGCTTCCATCCTGCAATCCGCCTGTCTCAGCCTCCCAAGTACTGGATTACAAGCTTAAGCCGCCATGTCCAGTTTCTTTTTCTTCTTCTTTTTTTTTTAATACTCGAGATTGAACATATGGGTATTCTAACTCTGAGTCACACCCCCAGCCTTAGTTTATCTTTATTTTGAAACAAGAGCCTCACCAAATTGCTGAGGCTGGCTGCAAACCTGCAATGTTTCTGTCTCAGCCTCCCAAGTACTGGGATTAAACAAATGGGCCACCATGCCCAGCTCTTTTTTTTTTTTTCTCTTTAATTTGTATAGGCGAAGTTTAGTTTGCCTATGAAAACCATGATTCATCTCAAAATACATTTTGAATAAAATTGTTTTATTTCTATGTTCTATGTTTTTTGCCTAGTTAATAGTTTAACTCAAGTTAAATGCACAAAGTAGAATTTTGTATAAGGTAAAGACTTTTTTTTTGGTGGCACTGGGGTTTCTGAAAACCCTTCTACCTCTGGGCTACACGTCCAGACCTATTTTATATTTTTTATTTGGAAAGAGGGTCTCTTAAGCCAGCAAGGCTGGCTTCAAACCTGCGTGATCCTCCTGTCTCCGTCTCCCAAGCGCGGGAATTACAGGCATGCACCACCACGCCCGGCAAGACTTTTTAATGATACTGTAAGGTTTAGTACTTTTCTCTGAATTACCTTACCTGTACCCAAGCAGGGATATCCCAAATGTGCTTTAATAATCATAAATTTGAAATGTGGGAATAACTTATGTCTAGAATTTTTAAAACTGTGTTAAATTTAAAAAATGAACAGTAAGTGCGTACACTGAATAAAAAAAAATATGTACTGGCAATACATATGCCTCTAACAAATTAACAAATTATCAGTGGCTCTGTGTATGTTTTTCTTCTATATAACTAAAAAGTCACGTCAATTAAATGGTACTTAGATTATAATTTTATGAGTAATATTCACTATTGTGAATCTTTTTATTTTTGTCCTATGGTTGTTAAATAAAAAATTTGCTAAGAAAGCGATAAAAGGCCATGCACCGCACCTTACCTTAAATAGAATGTCATGTTTTTAAATTTTAAAAAAAGTATTTTTCTATTCTATCATAAGGAATGTAGACTGTCACTAAACAACAGTATTGCTATTTTGAGAACTTGTTTTTTTCATTATTTATATAGATGATCATTCAGGCTTATCTTCTAATGATAGCTAATACAAATGCATATTACTTAAAACGGTTTTCATTACAGTTTTGGTCCTTAACTATTCTAAATAGAGAGAAGGGCACAGGCATAATTACCAAGAACCCTAGCAACTTTCTCACACATCCTTCTTCCCTTCCCATCAGGAAACCAACACAGTTTGAGATACAGTCTCAAAAGGGCAAAGCTACATGCTATTCTCATAATCATACTATTATGAGTCATGCTTTGCTCACAATCAATAGAAGAAATCCAAACACTAGCTAATTTACTCCTTCAAAAATACACAATAGGAATAGAGAAAGTAACAAGTCTACATTCCTCTATCCCTTTTGTTTGATCCTGTCCCTTGTTTCCATGTAAGCTTGGTGAAACATCTAAATGGTATAAAGATGCTTCTATTAAAAGTAGAAATTCATGCCAGGCGTGGTGGCACATGCTTGTAATCCCCGTGCTTGGGAGGCGGAGACAGGAGAATCGCACTGGTTCGAAGCCAGTCTCGCTGGCTTAAGGGACTCTGTTTCCAAAAAAATATATAAAATAGATCTGGGAGTGTACCACCAAAAAAAAAAGTGGAAATTCAAACTGGGCATGGTGGCACATACGTGTAATCCCAGCGCTTGGGTTGCTGAGACAAGAGGATTGCATAGGTTCGAAGCCAGCCTCAGCTACTTAGTGAGGCTCTCAGCAACTCAGTGAGACCCTGTTTCCAAATAAAACATAAAATAAGTCTGGGAGTAGAGCCTGGAGGTAGAAAGCCCCTGGGTTCCACTCCTGGCAACACACACACACACACACACACACACACACACACACACACACGTAGAAATTCTATGTTTATTCTTCTTAAAGAAAACAGGATATGTATCTTAAACTAAAATGAGCTTAGGACATCTTGATATTCTCTATCCTCAAAATATTATTTGTTATAAAATCTATTTGATTTTCAACAGAAATTCTATTAAATATGTGGTATATCAGTTATAAAGATGATGGCAAATGACCAGATAAGAATAAATGGTTCAGCTGGGTGTGGTGGTGCATGCTTGTAATCCCCATGCTTGGGAGGCGGAGACAGGAGAATCGCACTGGTTGGAAGCCAGTCTCGCTGGCTTAAGAGACCCTGTTTCCACATAAAAAAGTAAAAAATAGGTCTGGGAGTAGAGCCCGTGGGAGTGTATCCCGGAGGTAGAAGGGCTTCCAGGAACCCCAGTACCACCAAAAAAAAAAAAAAAAGAAAAAGAAAAAGAAAAAAAAAGAATATATGGTTCTTTCACTTAATGAATAAGAAAACAATACATCTTCTAACAATTTAGCAACATATAAAACTGCCGAAACAAAGCTTAGCTACATGGTTTTATGTTGCACATAGAGAAGTATTATCCAAATTTTCTAATGAGTAACTAGGAGGAATTTTATGAGAATAAAACCATATGATTAGTGACCATATAAATAATACTTTTTGGAGGAAAACATATATACTTACTTAGTAAGCTGTCCTTTATTCTTGTTGTTATCGACTCCATTGTAAGTCACAGCTGCCAGTTTTCTGCTTCTGTAGTTCTCATAGTGTACGTTATTAGTAACGTCTTTTAAATCCTGCATGTGTGTTCTGTTATACATAAAGAGCAAGAGTTCGCTTCTATTATAAAAGCTTTGATGTAAATTGAAAGTTTTACTAAAATGAAAATTTCAGACTTAAAATGGGCAGACTATTCTTAAGGAAGATAGCATTCATCTGTCTTTGTTTACATTCTAAGCAGACGAAGATAAAACACACTAACAGAAATCTAGGTTCCAAATAAGATTTTAAGAGCCATAAATCCCTTAAAGCAGTTACTGAAGGAATGAGTGTCAACAAAAGAGTAATCATCTTTGTGATATACATTTAATTTTACTAAGAAAGGGAGAATAGATTAGCTACTACTGAAGCTCATAAAACGTAAAAGAAATTGGTTTCCTTTAAGCAATCATTACTAAAGTAATGTTATCTTAGTCTTTATCAGGTTAATACATATATGAACACTTCAAATCACAAGCCATGTTGTTCTCAAAATGAGAAATCTTAATTTTCTGTTGACTCAAACCAGTCAGTGTGCTATTTTGATTATGTGACTCTTTGCTCATGGCATTTTATCATATGTAAAATCAATACATAGGAGATGAACAATACACTCTATAGGAGACGCTCCACAGGTGCCCTTTGCTAATGCAGTGCTCTTAGAGATACACGGTATGGCAGCACTCTACCATTCCATCCTCCCTCTTCTCATCACCCATTACACTTTGAACTTCCTGCACCTGCCATCTTCAATCTTCACCATTTCATCAAAACTCCCTCTGGGAGACAAACATCAAAGTATACTGTTTTTCACCCTTCCTTATATCCAGAAAACATTTACTATTACTCCATTATTCAGCTTCTTGAAGTCTTCTCCTCCTTTGCAGTCAACAAAACATGTAACTTAATTACTCTGATTCAACTTCTAGTATCTGACATTTCCATGTAGTCTCTGGTAGTTTACTCCCCCTACTCATAAATCTGGGGTTTTTTTAATCTTAATACTCTGTCCCTTGATAAATTCATCCTCTTCTACGAATAATTCATAGAAAAATTTACCAAATAATTTTTTAATAAATTAGTTATTGGTTTCTCTAAGTAAAAAATAATAACAAATATTTGTGCCAAATTAAAATGTTACTTTTACGATTTTTATGGGCATGGAGTAACATTTAAAGCTCTATAGAGCTCTACTTCAGTCAGGTTAGGCAGCTCTCAATTTCTAGCATATTTGGTGGGTGAAACTGTACCTCATGCTAATTTGTCATTGACACCTTAAAGAGTTCTGCTTTCTACCACTTTGGAAGCTCTCTTCCCAAACTGAAGTCAAGGTTCTTCAAGCCATGACAAATTTGTATTTGGTTATCATGTATCTTTTGATACCAGTATATGTCCTAAGTGTCACCATACTACCCCTTCAGCTATACATACTGTGAGCTCTCCTTCAGACACGTGCTATTTTTTGTACCCTCACTATAAATACAGCAATAATAGGAACCTTTTTGAAAGAACAGATAACTAAAAATTAAAGCTATCAAATGGTAAATTCTAATGATTTTAAAATAAATTTCTGTATCAGTTTATCAAAGTAAAGAATAATGAAAACAAATATTTGTGCCAATATAAAACAATACTTTATTTTAATTATTATATATCACATACAATCAGTAAGTCACTGAAAAAATCTTCAAGGCACCCAAGGAAGAATACTTAGTAAATGAAATACAAGATATATAAAATAAAAATAAGGTGAACTTACTAATAAGCTATTAACCATTTTTGATAATGAAAGATTTTTTACTATAAATCCTCTATATGATTGTCTACTTCTGGCTTTCACAGGATATAACAACATTCTTCAATACTTTACCCTTTAAGACTTAACCTATTCTTCTAATCTTAAAATAATTTGATAATTAGAAATACAGATTTCTTGTTTCAGGATTTTCTTTTCCAACTGCTGATATCACAGCTCTCTCTCTCATTTTTTCTACTCTAGGTGATTTCTGCACCACCTAGCCTCACCCACCCCCCAGAATATCTGTATTCTTTTCCTCCTTCTATTTTTGTTGGTTTGATTGTAGTAGCCAGTTCTCTTAACTAGTAAAATAACACTTTGAACTTGCCTCTTTCTTAGAAGCAACCATTATTCCTAACTTTAGTCTGCAAAATTTCAATTACTTGGGGTTTATAAACATTTGCAATATTGGTTATTAGGATTTCCTTCTCTCAAGCATTTGTTAAACATCTAGGAAAGACCTAAGCTACACTAATCATACATCTTTATGATAGCATATAGTCTCACACTGTTTATATTTTCATACATGCAAATGTCCTGCTGCTTTGCTAATTAAATCTCCCTTCAAGCACGCTCAGTTTGCTCTATAATACTTTTTTTTTTTTTGGTGGTACTGGGGTTCCTGGAAACCCTTCTACCTCCAGATTACACTCCCAGACCTATTTTTATACTTTTTTTTATTTGGAAACAGGGTCTCTTAAGCCAGCGCGGCTGGCTCCGAACCTGCGCGATCCTCCTGTCTCCGCCTCCCAAGCGTGGGGATTACAAGAGTGCGCCACCACGCCTGGCTAGTACTTTTTTATTAGGGAGTCCCCTCAAAAGCTGCTGGGCTACAAACATTCAAAGTCGCTTCTGTGCTAGGGATTCGGTGGTACATTAGCATGATGGAGGCTTTGGGTTTGATTTTCAGCATGGCAAAACAAAACAAAATGGCTTCTGGCTCAGTAACTGGCCTTCTCTTCTACAACATTTTAGAAATAAAGGTAATTAGTAGCTCGGAGGTAGAATGCCTCTGGGTTCAATTCCCAATACCACACAAAAATAGCCCCCTTAGAAATAAAGGTAATTAATAATTAAACAGTTTAAAAATACATAGGAAAATTTTAGAGTACCACCTCTCCGGTGTGAAGCACCACAGAAAACTTAAAATTCAAAAGAAATGCAACAGAAATAGTAAACAGTCCTTGCATATACAGTGTCGTGGGAAATTGCATTATTACCTCTTTTTAAGTCAGACCTTAAGAATGGAAGAAAGAGAGTGACAGTTCATAACAGAACCTCATCTGTTACGCTGTCTAAACTCTAAGGTATCTTCTCACACACACCTGTTTTCTCACTATGTGAGGCCTGGCAACCCCAAATGTCTAATCACCTCTACTTTCTACCTCTGAGAAAGTAGTAATTACATGCCAATTTCTTTGATTTCAAAATTCACTCTCATCTCTATTTTTTGAGACAGTACCTTGGCTTTCTTAAAATTTCCCTCTTGATTGTTATTTCATGACTTTAATTATCATCCTTACATATATTACTTCCTCCATACAGATAAAAGATTGCTGAGCACAAGGAAAGAAAGCAATAGTATAAAAGAAAATGAACAGACAATGACTTGGAATGGACATACCACAGGAGTGGTTGAAGAAAATATGTTCTGAGGGACTGGAAAAGCAAGAGGAAGCAGAGAAGACGTGAGGACAGGAATGTTAGGAAGAAGGAATGTGTCAACATGAAAGCACTGAGGTTTATTTTTGTTTCTCTTTCTGTTCTTTTTAGATGAATGTCTCAAGTCCTGTTAAACTTCCTCTTACTAAGCTTTTTCTTTGTGATTTCCTCTTGGCTACTGCTTCTCAAATCCAAGCCCCTGGGCCTCCAGACAAGAAGGCCTCAATGTCCTAGCTTTTATTCTCTTTCAGCAGATCTGAAATACACAATTTAGGAATGTTTCCCAGCCTGGAAGGAAGACTGTTTTTCAGTACATAAAAATGCTCCACTAACCAGCTATTAGGCTGTGCACTTTTTTGTGTGTGGTGGTGGTACTGGGGATGGAACCCTTCTACTTCTGGGCTACACTCCCAGACCAATTTTATATTTTTTATTTGGAAACAGGGTCTTTTAAGCTACCAAGGTTGGCTTCGAACCTGCGCGATCCTCCTGTCTATGCCTCCCAAGCGCAGGGATTACAAGCGTGTGCCACCATGACCGGCGCTGTGTGCACCTTTTAATATAAAAAAATCTAGCTTTTGATTAAAAATGCCTTTCCTTCTACAGTTTTCCCAAGCTTTTAATGTTGAGCAAGAATCTTTCCTAGTCTGCCTTTCATACCTATCTCAGAATTAAACCTCAACACAAAATACAATGAAGAGACCGACTTTCCTTTGTATCTTTAGCCACACAATGTATTTTTGTATTTTACTAATGACTTCAAAACCTAGGGGAAATAATCCGAGTTCTTTCCAGAAAGTACTTGTTTCACTCCTAGAATTAACATCACTGTTTGCACTTACCTTATCAACATATTTCTTAGAATTGTGAAATCACAATGTTCACCATTCTCAACTGTAAGGAATAGACCACAAATATTATTTCCATTAAACCCAGACTTCTCAAAGGAAATTTCATAGGAGCTTGGGGATAAAAACGGTAAGAGAATAAGTAGAACTTCTTAGATAAAATGTTCACTGAGGTTTAACACGAACACAGTACTCAAGGGAATGGCAGATAATGTACTATAATATTGCTTTATTTCATTTGAATCCTCTGTAATGAATATACAGACCTAATAAATGAGCTCTCTGGAAATAGTTTTCGAAAATGTGAAAGGGAAAAAAATGTATTTTCTCATGATTAATAGAGAATACACTTACTCAATAAAATATATTTTAAAAATGTAGTTTGTGTCAGTGAAGATAGAATCACTTTATAGAAACCTTAAGAGATAACTAAATTAAAAAGACAAACTAAGAACTTTAAAATTCTCTATTTTAAAAAATGTGTCATTAAGCCAGGTGTAGTGGCGCATGCTTATAATCCCAGTACATGAGAGCCTGGTACAGGAGGATCACAGGTTCATGGTCAGGCTCAGCTAGTTAATACCCTGTTTCAAAATAAATAAACAATAGGGCTGGGGATATAGCTCAGAGGCAGAATGCCCATAAGTTTAATCCCCAGTACTGCCCCCCCCAAAAAAAAAAAGCCATTAATAGGAACACCATTTGGGGCTGGGGAGAAACCACAAACTAGAGCTGCAAAGCAATCTTTCAGTGCATGTAAGTTCTAAAGCCTCAGTTCAGCAACTGTAGTTGCCTAGGTATGGTAGAAAGCTGGAACAAAGAATGGGGCCACCGATAGCAAGAATCACTGATAAGAACTGGAACAATATCCTAAAAATTACTGTTCAAAACAATCATGATATCAACTTACAGAAACTAAGTATTAGCTAACAATACAGAAAACTAAGTAATACATTAAACCAATTTGCATTTGTTATAAATTGATAAAACACTTGTATTGCTAAGAGAACTGCTAAAGTTTTGATGTTATAACCATGATGTTATTGGTATTTAAAACTACAAAATTAGGAAAGAAAATCTCTTGTAATAACATTTTTACTCTAAAGATGTGATACCAAAAAAGTGATTATTGTCTTAAGAAAAGGAGACTGTAAATGTTTTTACTGGGGTTATAAATATTTTCAATTATTCTGATCTATTTACGACTCTTATAAAGGTGATGAGATTTCTCTCCAAACTGCACCATTTCAGAGAATTTACTAGACTCCTTGAAAGCTTTCTTTTGTCCTTGGGCAAAGAATGCCTGCCTGATTTATGTTTTCAACAAGAAAATAGAAATTGACTTAAGGATGGGGCTGAGATGAGAAAAGTAGGTAATGACAAGTGACTTCGAAAGTATTACAACTCTAGACTTAAGGTCTGAAACAGGATTGTACTTTTGAAGAAAATGAGACAAAAAAAATGAAATCAGAACTGTCCTAGAAAATCTACAGTGCATCAGTGAGAATGCACACTGCACTACTAACTATAAGGACAAACTCTTTGGTCACTATTGTGAGATCTTACAGAAAGTCACTCAGTGAAGAGAACCTTACCTTCAGCCACACCCCAAGGATACTGCCTTCCTCTGACCCTTTTGCCATTGACTTCAATGATAGTATTACTACCTACCACAGCAAGAGGTAAACGGTCCTATAAAATAAAGTATTGTTGTTCAAACACATCTTTGTAGTCCTCAGAAATTCAAGAATAAAGAAGGTACATTATAACCGAATAACAATAAAAATTTACTTTTGTAATAATTCTGTACTCCCTTTTATAAGCCAGTCAATAAATATTTAGTAAATTACTACTTACATGGTATTATCACCAAGAAAATCAATGAATTTATTTTCCTTCAAATTTTTAGAATACTAAGACATATATTAGTCAAATTATTTGCTAAAAGTCATTCTAAAAAGATATTCCTATTGGCATCTAAATGAAAAAAGTGAGGCTATGATGAACCTGCCTACCTGATCATAAATCAACCATACCAAATAATACTGGAAGCATAAATACTATATTGGTCTAATTTTGAAAGTTCAGTCCCAGGAGACTTGGTTTGTGTTCACCCATATTAACTCAGAGAATACGCTTCCAAAATTCTTGCAGCTCAGGTAATTTTGGTACATTCCAAAGGGGTTTTATTTTTTTAATTGTGAGAAAATTTGTCAGAAGTATATTCTAAGTACATATAATCAATTTAGCACCAAAAATTCAGGAATAACATAATCTTTGTTGTTAAAAAAAAAAAAACACTGATTCCATTAGAAGACCTGTGTAGCAAAAACACCGATAAATTAAAATACAGAAAATTAATGTGATATGGATTTGGGAGTTGGCTTTTATAAAAGGATAAAAAATACATTGTTGTCTGGTTTATAAAAATTATAACAAAACAGCTGGGCTGGGCATGTAATTCAGTGCTAAAGTACTTTGCTAATATGTATAAAGCCCTGGGTTACAGCCTCAACAGTGCAATAAATAAACAGATACATAGATAACAGAATGAATCCTCTCCCTCCTCATCACTCATTTCTTAGGGGGGAAATTATATAATATGAAACCAATTAGCTAAAAAGGAATTTGAAGTAAAAAATGTGTTATTCACCTATTACACATAGTGCCTTATTACATGTAACAGCTAATCACCAAGGTTAACTGTCAAGTTAAATTCAACATATATCTCCTTATTCATTTTGTAAGCCAACAACCTAAAAACACTGATTTTTAAAATCTTTCCTGTGGATATTACAATATATGATAAAGGTCTTCAAACCTTTCCACACACACACACACACACACACACACACACACACACACACACACACACAATGCACAATGGGGGAGGACAAAGGGAAGAATGAGCCTACCTTTATCTTTTTAACCAGTTTATTTTCTTCTTCATCATCTGTCTCTGGAAATTCATATATTTTAATTTTATGTTCTTGGATTTCTTTCATTATCTAAAATAGAAGAAGTATTTAGCAAAAAGAGTTCCACCTGTATACTGAAACTATAATGGCCCTATTTGTATTGAATACTTCTTGGATTTTTACATAAAATCCTGTTTTCTAATTACATAAAATTGTAATATAAAAAAAAAAACAAAGAACTATTGCCAGTCTTCTTTTAACTACAAATATTATATACAAATACCAAAATTCAATTATTTCAAAAGTGTTAAAGTCATATATTTATCATAACAAAAGAGTTCTCTAAAGCTAACATTTTGTAAGGTATTTCTCCAGTTGGTTTCTACTCTAATGGCTTTAGGTTATTTATGTATAATTACCAAGATTCTTTCTCTAAATATAACTGTTTTACTCAGCTTAAAAAACAGAACTTAAATTCACCTAGAAATTTTACTAGTGTATGACAAGGGTAAGTAAAATTAAGTACAACATTGGTCCTAGGAAAACAAACTTACTGTCTGATCAGAAAATATTCCTCCATGTACAAGTGCATACACACAAATCAAAGAGCAATAAACAAGAGTACACAAGCACATCAGGGAAAACAAATACCTTAATAATTATGGCCCTCATAGAGTCTAAAAAAATACAGAAAACCAAAGACAGCTTACTCATAATATCAAAAGTGACAGAGTTCAAATTAAATGATCTTGTCCCAAATCGCTCCAAATTCTAAACAAAAAAGAGACATCCAAGAATTTCAACTACCTACCCTACTTGATTTCATAGCAAGGCAATGGTGGACACACCTGGAACTAGCTTCCTTGCCTATACTGGACTCTGGCGCTGCTTTCCTTGCAGGGGTGCTCAGCAGCAAAAGGACTTCCGCAAAATGAGTTACAGTTACTCTACTAGACAGAAGTGAAGAGAAGTAGGAATTGCCACTGGAAAACAAGACCACGTACCTTTTCCAACGGGGTATGCACTTATATAAAAAATGATAATAAGTGATAAGGTAACAGATACATTGCCAGCAGACAGTTTAAACGGCAAAAAGAAAATAACAGCTAGCTCTCAGAGTACTGGTTCTTGTTCAGAGATTACTGATTCAAACAATGCAAATGGTGTGAATAAGCATGGGGGAGGGGCCTGGGGATGGAACCCAGGAACACTCGACCTCCGAGCTATACCCCCTGCCCTATCTTTTATTCTTTATCTTGAAACAGGGTCTCACTAAGTTGTGGAGGGCCTCACTAAGTAGCTGAGGCTGTCCTCACACCGCGATCCTCCTGTCTCAGCTTCCCAAATGCTGGGATTACAAGCGTGCACCACCACGCCCTGTCACATTTTCAAAATAAATACTAAAGTACCATCTTCATAAAGGCCAACAATTCACTTAAAAAAATCTCTAGGTGATTCTGATAGGGTCGCTGGATAGGAACCACAATTTTAAGCATACAAAAAAGAAAACTGGGGCTAAGAGCAATGCTCATCAGTAACATACACACAAGGTCCTGGGTTCAATTCCCAGTGCCAAATTAGACAGAGAGAGGGAGAGGGAAGAGGAGGGAGGAAAGAAAGGAGTAGGGAAGAGGGGAAAGCAAGGAGGGAAAGCAGGGGAAGGAGGGATATTAAGAAATAGAAAAAAATTAAACTGGGAGATATATATCTTCCACACATATAAGAGATGTGTCTAAAAGATATATTAAGCATGCTTATATCTCTTATGTCGGATATAAATATATGTACATGTAGCAAAATTAAAATATAAGAAGAGGAAAAAGACAATATACTTGTGAAAATGAGAGGACTATTATTCAGAATAAAAAAAATCCAGTCAATACCAAATAGAATAAAAAGACAATGGTTTTGAACAGGATGTTCACAAAAGAAATTTTAAAATGAGCATAGCCCTGCTTAAAACAAAGTTCAACCTTTCTGAACAATGTCATTAAAAGTTAAAGAAAAGAAATCTTCAGGCAACTACTTTATTCCAAACAAATTTTTACAATAAAAATAACAAGCAATGTTGGCAAAATTTTAGGAAAACAGATATAATCATTATAAAAAGAAGTGGATTTGTTTCATTTGGGGAAACATTATGACAAAATACAGAGGGAAATAAAGGGCCATAAAAATAACCAAACTTTTAAAAAGTGGTCTTCCAGGGAATTAATTCTAAGATGATAATTGTAATGAAGGGAGAAATAGTAATGGGAGTTATTTAAAAATGTTTAAAATTTGTCCTACTTAAAAATTCACGAGGATAAAAGCAATATGATAATAGCTTTGAGAAGAAAGGCAGAATATTATTTCATTTTTAAACAATTTGACCATCTAGTAAATTCAAAAGAGAAAAGGATTGCAATACTTAACACCAAGAAAAATAGTATCAACTGCAAATTACACAAACAGTAGAAAACACCAGAGTCAACTCATTCTGCTCACCTGCTTTTTAAACTGCTGGCACTCCTCTGGTGTGAGTGTGTCTGCTTTGGCAATAAGTGGGATGATGTTCACTTTTTCATGCAAACGCTTCATAAACTCAATATCCAGTGGCTTGAGTCTGAAATAGCATTTAATATCATTGAATGATGATATGGGGAAACAGATTCCTCACCAATGACTAATGAAATACAATCAACGAGCTGACCTACAAGAAACACTTTCTGAAGATACGGTGAGCCAGTCAACAAACAGAACAGGACTTCAAGAAGCACTGCAGTGACTAAAAAGGCTTTGGACTGTGGCCTCTGAATATCCTAGCCATAGGTTTTTGGTTTTTTATTTTTTTTTTTTCCAGTACTGAAGATGAAATCCAGGGGCATTCTACCTCCGAGCTACACCCCCAGCCCTATTTTTTTATTCTTTATTTTCAAACAGGTTCTCACTGAGTTGCAAGGGGCATCTTTAAGTGGCTAAGGCTGTCTGCAAACTGTAATCCTCTTGGCACAGCCTCCCAGCGGGCACCAAATACAGATTAAATGTATAACATTTACTTTCAATAAAAAATATATTAAAAATTAGTATACAAATTAAGAAGCTTAGAAAATGTCGATAGAAAGAAACATTTAGTTCATATGCTGATTACATACTGGTTGAAATATTTCCTGTCTCTTCAATTTTATGTAGCTTTGTCTTTTCATCACAAATTTGGTGTTTAAATCTAATTTTTAAACAATATAAAGTCCTTTACAGAATTTTTATAAGATAAATCCCCATTAGAGCCGGATGTGCTGGTGCATGATTGTAATCCTGGTACTTGGAAGGCTGAAATAGAAAGGAAGGCTGAAACAGGAAGGTTGCAGGTTCGCGGCCAGCCTCAGCTACTCAGTAAGGCCCTCCACAACTTAGTGCAACATGTGGTGGCACAGGTTTGTAATCCCAGTACTTGGGAGGCTGAGACAGGAGGATCACAGTTTTGTGGCCTGACTCACTATATAGTGAGGCCCCCTCCACAACTCAGTGAGACCCTATTTCAAAATAAAGAATAAAATATAGGGCTGGGGGTGAAGCTTGGTAGAATGCTCCTGGGTTCAATTCCCAGTACCACCAAAAAAAAAAAAAAAAGTTTTATTTCAAGCGCCCAACTAGGTGTGGTGACACATGCCTGTATTTCCAGTACTTGGAAAGCTGAGAATGGAGGATCACAGGTTGAGACCAGCCTCAGAAACTTACTGAGACTCTCAGTAACCTAGTGAGGACCTTTTTCATATTAAAAAATAAAAAATAAAAAGGGCTGGGGGGTATTGCTCAGGGGCAGAATACTTCTGTGTTCAATTCCTAGTACCACAAAAATAAATAAGAAAGGGGGGAGGGAATGGGAGAAATTGGGGAAGGGCTAAATGAGTGATGTGTGCATGTGTGCCGCTACCATCTTGTACCCCATTAAGATGTATGACTACAATGCACCAATAAAGAAATGGAAAAAGAAAGAATAAAATAGGACTGGGATATAGCTTGAAGGCAGAATGCCCCTGGGTTCAATCCCCAGTACCACAAACAAACAAACAATACAACCACCATTAAAGGAACAGATTATTTAATCTCAAAACCTGTAGCAAAATAAATTATAGGGCAAATAACAAATATACCACATATGTACATGTACACATATACACATACTATATACATACATATATTTCTGAGGGTAAAAACCTTCTTTATAAAACTCGCTGAATGATAATGTATATTTAAAAATATTAATGAGTAAGATACCATTTTAGAATTCAAGCTTCAAGTTGGTTTTTAATTTTAATAGCAGGTACCAAACTGTACAAACCAAATGAAATAACAATACTCGAAATAATAATAATAAATTAGTCCTACATCTAATAATGACTTTTGACAGGATGAAGAAGGCATTAAAATCAATACATTATTGGACGCATTTATTATTATTTTAAAAATAAGATGTTTCTAAAAAGGGAATCTAAGGACCAACCAAACAAGATAGAAAAGGCTTAATTCATTAACTAGATTGCATGGAATTTCAGTTTGGTGTGAGGAGGGGATTTGAACTCTCTAAACAAAATTCAGTGCCATAGTCTTTCATTTAATCTATAGTAGCACCTACTAATGGGCAAAACAGATCCATGTCTAAAAATAGAAAACTGAGAGACTGTTCAAAAGCATATTTTTATACAAAAATATAAAAAATTTGAACTCCCATCCCTTGTGACAAACAAGTAATGGCTCAAAGCCACTGAATACCATTTGAGTCCTTAAATTTTTTCTTTTCAAAAAACTCTTGTTTCCCATGCAATTTTAAGAAATAAATTTTCCCACATGGGAATGGGAGGAATGTGATTTCATGAGAATTAATAAAACTTGGAGACAGTTCAAAAGACCTGAAATAATAAAATTGGTTATAAGCTGACTAATTTGTATTGACCTAACTATAGATTAGGAGTTTATTCTGTTGACTTCCAGGAAGAAGTCGTAACAAATTAAACTAGAATGACAAAAGATATAAATTCCAAAAGTCTACCCAAGTACTCATAAAATAATTTATAGTGTATATGTATATTTTCATGTGGTACCGGGGATGGAATGCAGGGGCACTGTAGCTCCAAGCTACATTCCCTGCCCTATATTTTATTCTTTATTTTGAAACAGGGTCTCACTAAGTTGCAGATGGCTTCACTAAGTAACTGAAGCTGTCCGCGAACCATGATCCTCCAGTCTCAGCCTCCCAAATGCTGGGATTACAGGTGTGGGCCACCACGCTCAGCCAATGTATTGTATTTTTTATATTATTTTTGAGTCTTTTAACTAGGTAAGTCAGTAAAGTTACATAAGGATATGAACTTTTCAGAGCACTGTAGAATATTAGACATAAAACATTTTTACCCCTCCAATCTCAGTGCAAAAATGGTAACTAAGAAAAACTGAAAATAGGCTCAGACTATTTAAGGAAAAGATGAAGAGGAAAACCAGAAATAGAAGAGAAAGGAATAGGTTTACCCTACTGTACTTTGGTTGTTAGATGACAATGCTATGCTACAAAATAGTTGCCTTGGATGGAGAGATGGTGGATATGAGACCGTTAATGACTGAATGATGCTGTCACTTACTCAAACAAAGACTGAAGAAGAGTAAATAAAAACACGTGCAACTGACAATGACATATACCTACTCAAGAGGACAGAAGAGTAAAGATCATGGGGAAGGGATTCAGGTTAACTACTGCAGACAGAACAACTGGATCAGATGAATGTCTGGAACCAGATGATTCTGGCTACCAATAAACAGGTCATACTGGCAGTATGAAACCTAAACCATGTGACTGATGGTGAAGGTGAAATCGAAGCCAAACTGAAGAAATGTCAAGAGAACATTATCATTCAACATTTTAAATTACTTTCTCTATCAAACCTATAATAAATAGCATGCTTGGAGTTTCTCAGAATATGTCTAACCCAATTATTACTGATGTTTCTCCTTATCTGATAGTTTAGTTAGTGACAAAGTATAGCTAAAATAAGTCATACAGAGACCACAAACCATGGTGAAAATTTTGGTGCTGTCCTTGAAGCAGGAAAAATCCTTGTATATGAGGAACTAAGGAGTAAAATCATTGTTAGCTTCACTAGGCCCAAAAGAATTTTTTTCTAAGTCATTTCTACATAGAATTTGGTACTTTATCATGAGTTATGTGTACTCCATAGACATAAGAACTTTAAGATATGCACACACAGGAACAGTAAATAACAAAGCATCAGAAGAATCAAGATACTGACCCATGTCCTGAGGGAGCAATGAAGTATAAACAGCACTGCACCCTGCTATCAGGCATCTGACGTCTGTTCACTCGAGATTCTGCATTTAGGTAATCCTCAAATTTACTATCAATGTAGTCAATAACAGGCTGCCAGCTTCAGAATATAGATAAAACAATTAAGGTGAAATTCTACAAATGAATGACAACTAAAAGATATTTTTAATTATGTAAAAATAAATCCACCAGTGGGAGACATTTCAAATTATTCTACATAAAGATTCATAAGCAGGTAAAATCATATTTACTAAATCTTGAAACTTTCAATATAAAAAACAAATGAATTGCTTAAATGTCAAAATAGTTATCAGCATATTACTTGCTAAGACATTTTCCAATATAAAAACAATTTACAGAGTTTTAAACTCCAAATGAAAAGATTATTTTGAACATACAAAAACTTCATAATGACCTTATTTCAAGAATTTCAAAAATGACCTCAAAACAATATGGATCTAAAAGAAAAATTAAATTGTTTATGAAATACTAAGATAATTACCTCAGACTAGAACTTCATGGGTGTTTAATTTACATATAATTTATAGAAAAATTTAGGCCTAAAAATTAGGTAAATTAGTATGTTATACAAAATAGTTTGTACAAATGATTACAGTAAAGTAAAAAGTTTTTATATAAAAAGATCAGTTCAAAGTAGTTAAGCAATATACGAAATACATATACATATACATATACATACATATCCAAGTTATATCAATGATCTCTGCTAAGATAAGAGGTTTTAAGGAGCTTGGGGTATAGTTCTGTGGTAGAATGCTTGCTTAGCATGCACAGAGCAATGGATCTGATCCCTAGCACCACCAAAGGAAAGCAATCTCTTTCAATATCCCAGGTGTACTTCATGTCTATAAATTCAAGGACTTCGGAGTCTGAGACAGAAAGATTGCAGTTTTGAGCCCAGCCGCATGGCAAACCCTGTTTTTTTGTTTTGTGGTACTGAGGGTGGAACCCAGGGGCTTTTCTACCTCCGGGCTATACTCCAAGACCTATTTTATATTTTACTTGGGAACAGGGTCTTACTAAATTGCTGAGAGCCTCACTAAGTAGCTGAGGCTGACTTCGAACCTGTGCGATCCTCTTGTCTCAGCCTCCTAAGCGTGGGGATTACAAGCATGCATCACCATGCCCAGCCTCAAGACCGTTTTAAATTAAACATAAAATAGGGCTGGGGTGTGTAGCGAAGAGGTAGAATGCCCCTGGGTTCAATTCTCAGTACCGCATACACACACACACACACACACACACACACACACACACACACACACACACAAAGTTTTTAAAAAATGTTAAGGAAAAGCCGGGCATGGTGGTGCACGCTTGTAATCCCCGTGCTTGGGAGGCTGAGACAGGAGGATCGCACGGATTCAAAGCCAGCCTCAGCTACTTAGTGAGGCTTTCAGCAACTTAGTGAGACCCTGTTTCCAGATAAAATATAAAAAAGGTCTGGGAGTATAGCCCGGAGGTAAAAAGCCTCTGGGTTCCACCGCCAGTACCACCAAAAAGAAAAAGAAAAAAAAAATGTTAAGGAAAAAAGTTTAATCACCCTCATACCCCAAATCCCCTCAAAAACAATGAAGACAAAGACTTCTTACCAATTACTATTATCCACTGCATCTCCAAATCCTGGGGTATCAACTATTGTGAGCAGCAACTGAACACCACCTTCCTTGATTAAAACCTTGGATTGTTCCACCTGTTAGGGTCATTGGTGCAGATATTAATATCATATATTACACCAGCAGTGTTCTCCAAGAAGAAACACATTTATCAAAACCAGTTTGGGAGCTACTAAACATATTACATTTTAAATCCACATGGTCTTTAGAATCAAATATTGTGGAGATGGAGTCCTTATAACTTTAACCACATATGTAAATGAGTATGCTAATCTTGTAAACTCATACTGTGCTTATAATCCACATTTGGTATGAAGGAAAAAGAAATTGAAAAGTAGTAATAGACACTAATGCCACATAATACTATATGACCCAAATGCACATCTGACAATACAAATAACAATGTTTAAATGAATCAGTAACTTACCTCAAATGTAATTAATCAGATAAGTATATTTAGTCTATCATTCATAGTTCACTTCTTTCTGGACTATTCTCCTTGGTCCTAACTAATTACTCAAGCAAACATTTTACAATTCCCAAATCTTTCTCAGAATGGCTGTAACTGTATTTACAATATGGTGAAAACTGAATCTTCTTCTCAAATGTGATACTCCACACTCTGAACAATGTATCAGCAAAGGACTGTGCAATGAAAATACATTCGAGTAGAGCAAAACCCTACCAACTTATTAAAATCTTCAGTTATTATTTTTCTTTTTTTGGCAGTAGGAGGGATGGGACCAAAGGGCATTCTACCTCTGAGCTACATGCCCGGCCTTATTTTTTATTCTTTATTTTGAAACAGGGTCTCACTGAGTCGCGGAGGTCCTCACTAAGTAGCTGAGGCTGGCCGCGAACCGCGACCCTCCTGTTTCAGCCTCCAGGATTACATGCATGCGCCATCACGCCCGGCTTGTCATTATGATTTTTAAAAAGGCTCTATTTGAGAAAGGATCATAGACTTAAACAATAACAGTTCCTGGCACACATTAGAATTTTCTGTAATTTCAAGCTCTGTATCAGAAGATATGCATCATTCTACTTGGGCATATGTTTACTGCTAAATGCAAACTATCAGTTTTTAGGAACCTGGGATAAAGCAAACACTTGATTCAAGTAAATGGGAATAATTCCACCCAGAAAGCAAGTGTTTATTAATTACCGGTAGAGGTTTTAAAAATGAAGATGTCTATTTTCGCTTGGCCGATTTTACAGATACCTACTGATGCAGAAAGAACTCGAGAAGGGGCCGGGATATAGCTCAGTGGCAAAGCACCTGCTTTGCAGGTACAGCGCTCTGGATTCGATCCCCGGTTCCAAAAGGGCAAAAAAAAAAAAAAAAAAAAAAAAAACTTTTAAGAAAATTAAGCTAAGAACAAACAAACAAAAAACCTTAAAAAAAGAAAAGAACCGGAGAATCTGAAATTAAGATTTCTGAGCAAGAAGACGGTAACAACAATGCTCAACAGTGCTTTCTCAGATACCAGAACAATTCTATAACTGCATTGTCCAATATGGCAATTTACTCTTAGCCATGCAGCTAAGAGAAATGTTGAAAAGCAGCTGAATGCTTAGTTTTATCTCATTTGAATTAACTTGAATTTATTTATTTATTTATTTAATTTATTTATTTATTGGTGGTACTGGGGTTTCTGGAAGCCCGTCTACCTCTGGGCTACACTCCCAGACCTATTTTGTAGGTTTTATTTGGAAACAGGGTCTCTTAAGCCAGCACGGCTGGTTTCAAACCTGCGCGATCCTCCTGTCTCTGCCTCCCAAGCGCGGGGATTACAGGCGTGCGCCACCACACCAAGCAACTTGAATTTAAATGTGGCTAGTGGCTACTAAACTGTACAGTATAAGTTTGTAACAATTAAAAGGTTTTGGTTAAAAAAGGTTGATTATCAAAGACAGGAGGATCACACTGGTTCAAAGCCAGCCGCGCTGACTTAAGAGATCCTGTTTTCAAATAAAATATAAAATAGGTCTGGGAGTGGAACCCAGAGATAGAAGGGCTTCCAGGAACCCCAGTACCACGACAAAATTAAAAATATATATATTAAGAAAAAACTCTTAAAATTTAGACATGAATGTCTATTGAGGGGCTTCCTATGTATCAGACAAGAAAGTCTTCAAACTGCTACTGATCTTGGTATGAGCTGTCAGTGAAAATTTGGCACATCCCAAACATAAGCATATTAATTTACTAAATATTTACTATTGGCAATTTAAATTTAAATTTTAAAAGAATTAATTTATGTACAGATTTCAAAGCAAACATCAATAAATAAGAGTTGTAGTCAACTGAAGTGATAAACACCTGTTACCCCAGTTACTTGGGAGGTGGAGGTGGAGGATCCCAAGTTTTAGGCCAGCTGGGCAACCTAGAGAGACCCCGTCTCAAATTTTAAAAAATTAGCTGGGGGTGGTGGCCCATACCTGTAATCCCAGTACACAGATAAGACAGAAGAATCACAGGTTTGAGGCCAGTGTGTGGTAACTTAGTGAGACCCTGTTTCAAAATAAAAAATAGAGGCTGGAAGTGTAGTTTGGAGGTAGCCCCTCTCCCACCTCCCAGTTCAATCCCCAGTGCCCAAGTAACCAAAAAATAAAAAGAGCTGGACCTCAGTAACTTAGCAAGGCCTTCAGCAACTTAGTGAGATCCTGTTTCAAAACAAAAAATTAAATACTGCTGGAGGTATAACTCAGAGGGAGAATGCCCATACTTCATCTCACCTGGCTACCTAATTATCTGGTGGTCCTCTAGTCAAAGGACAACCTAGTCAAATCTAAAATCTCAAAATATATTGGATTTACTCCCAGCTCCTTCATAAAAACAGATCACTTACTTATTGTAACTCTCGCTGATGCAGAAATGTCCAAAGTAGTAACACTGCCCTTTAGTTGATAAAAATGTCTGTTCTACATTCTTCCAGTTTACTTCAAATCACGTGTGGATCCCTCACCAATAATAAACAAAGCCCATTTTACCATTTGTAACATGCTACACACTAGTCACATACTTTAATACAACGGTTTAAATTTTAAGATTTTTTTCTTTTGTGATCTTGGTAATTGACCCACAGTGTATTCTACTACTAAACTATACCCCAGCTCTTTTATTTTGAGAGTGTGTCTTGCTAAGTTGCTGAGCTCGGCCTCATATTCATGATCCTCCTGCCTCTGCTTACTGAGTAGGTGGGATTACAGGCATGCCCCAACACAGTCAGCTTATTTTAAGATGTTTTCTTACTTCCAAAAAAAAAAAAAATCAGGATCTACGTGTGTAGCTCAGTGGCAGAGCCCTTTTTTAGCACGTGCAAGTGCAAGGCCCTGCCTGGGTTGATCTCCAGCATGGGGGTTGGGGGGAATCATTTCAATTTATTTATTGACTCGATAAGAAAAATGAAGGTTTTATGTATTTTAAAGAGTCTGTTTATTTATAAAGTTTCTTTTCTTCTTTGGCCTATCAAATTCTTGTACCCATACATGGTCAAATATAAAAGTCAGCAACATATGGAAGAGATCCAGAAAACATAACTGTAAACGAGTGCCATTCATGAATCCAACTGTATCCAATCATCTGTTTTTGCAAGTATCCTCATGGGATCCATGGAAAACAAATTAGTTTAAGTCCAGGAATTTCAAACTTTTCTTAACAAATCTATTCCAAATGGCCACTTTCCCATGCACTTTGCTGAAGCAGGTCACATCAGCATATTTTATGGCATCACTCAGAGTTTTCTAAGATTAAATGTATAATTTAATACCAAAAGAATGAAGCAAGGGCATTTTCTACTTCTCCTGAAAAGTAAATAAAACTAAATCCCATCATACTGTTTATGTATAATCACTACTGAGGCCTTTTTGCATCCTTAGATCCCAGAAATATAAAGTTCTCCGTTTTCTAATACGGTTCAACTGTTCTATCTAAGAGGGAAAAAGCCAAACCCTCGATGTTTATTATACAATTTCATAACCAAAACTGCTAGGCACACTCAAATTTTCTAACCTAATGTTTACAATCCAGTTGTTCAATAAACTAAAATGTTATTTAATTAAGTGCATAAAATTGTGAAGAGAAGGTTCAAATGTTCTGTTGAGAGCTCACTTCCTATACTTAGTTCAGGGAGTGGCATTATAGCGAAGCTCTGAAAAGACTTGGACAGCCTGATGGAGTCCACTGAAATCAAACTTGGGAGTTATGTAGATTACTTAAAAGTTCCAAAGACAGCTGAGTGTGGTGGTCCCAGCTTATAATCTGAGTACCTTGGAGGCTGACAGGAGGATGACAGGTTACAAGAGAGCCTTAGGAAGCAGAGTGAGATTCAAACAATAAAAAGGTATAGCTCAAAGGCAGAGTGTCCCTAGGTTCAATTCCTAGCACCACAAACACACCATCCTAAATGCTCCCTCATGTACAGAAAGTGAATGAGACGTAACAAACAGAAGTTATCCCTAAAGACTACTTCCTTCTCACCAATAATATCCAAGATTGTTTTCGTTTATAGAGAAGAAAGCTGATCAGACAGTTCTAACTCTGCCTTCTCTGAACTGGTACCCATCTTTCTTTGACTCCTTACGTCCCTTGCCCCTTTCACTTTCTATTAAGCAACCCTCCCCCCACCAAAGAAGGAAAGCAAACCTTTCTCTTTCCAGCCCAGATCTCATTCTGGATTAACCTACTGATATCTCCATTCCTGCACCATAAAATCATGGCCTTCAAACTCAAGGGACATCCTTGCCGCCTAACAATCCTTTCATGTGCTCCTTGGACCCTTGCCTCCCATTTCCCAGGAAGGCGCTGCTCCACCACCTGTCAGTATGCTCATGAAAACATCTCAGCTACGCTTAAAGATGAGAACATTCCCAATCTGTTCGAGTCAGTACTGAGTCTTCCCTAGTGCTCAATGAAATCGATCTTTCTTCTCCTTTTTTTTTTTTTTTTTTGGGGGGAGGTACTGGGGTTCCTTGGATGCCCTTCTATCTCCGGGCTACACTCCCAGACCTATTTTATACTTTTTTTTTTTTTTTGAAACAGGGTCTCTTAAACCAGCAAGGCTGGCTTCAAACCTGCACAATCCTCCTGTCTCTGCCTCCCAAGCACAGGGATTACAAGCGTGCGCCACCACGCCCGGATTTTTTTTTTTTTTTTAATGTGTTACTAGGGATTGTACCCAGGAGCCCTTTCCCACTGAACTACATCCCTGGACTTTTTTATTTTTTACTTTGAGACAGGAGATTGCTAAATTACCCAGTCTGGCTTCAAACTTGCAGTCCTCTTGTCTCAGCTTCCCAAGTACTGGGATTAAAGGCATGCATCACTGCAACTGGCTTAGTTCTTTCTTTTTAAAGCCAATTTCTCAATTATGCTGGGAATCTGGCCACTTTTCACTTTAGACTCATCTTAACAACTGCTTCCACTGTTTCCTCTATATATATGTTCAACCTCTTGGCTCTTAGAAACTGACTTTCCAGAGTGTATAACCATGCTCAAGTTTCTTTGGGAAAAACCAAACCCTTCTCAGTCCTTCACACACCTTCCATCGTCACGTACCACTCACTTTCCAACCCCTGCCTCCAGCCCTCCGGCCCTCCTCCTTCATTAAAACCTACTGTGCCAGCCGGGCACAGAGGCTCATGCCTATCATCTCAGTACCTGGGAGGCTAAGGCAAGAAGATTGTAGGTTTGAGGCCAGCCTTGGCAATTCAGCAGGACTCTCAGCAACTTAGTGAGATCCTATTTCAAAATAGAAAGGGCTGCAAGTAGAACACCCTGGGTTCTATCCCCAGCTCCTCTCCCAAAAAAGCCCATGGTGTCAAGGTCACCTATAGGGTTTTTCTCGCTAAATCATAATTGTTTATATTTTTCGCTTGACATCTTTAGGAACTTTGTATCTGCTACGGTAACCACAAAACCTAGTTTGAAAAGCATTCAAATGTTTGTGTGAATGGTTAGTTTTTTTAAAAAATAAAAACTGGGCTAATACCTACAGGAGTTTTATAACTAGGGTCTATAAAATTCCTCAAGGCATCTATATAGCATGTTATCCTAGAGCTAAGATCTCCTATTTTCACCTTTTCTCACCTTCAGAAATTGTGTATCCAGCCGGGCATGGTGGTGCAGGCTTGTAATCCCAGCACTTGGGAGGCTAAAACAGGATTATCCTACAGGTTCAAAGCCAGCCCCAGCTACTTAGTGAGGCTCTTAGCAATTTAGTGAGACACTGTTTCAAATAAAGTATAAAATAAGTCTGGGAGTATAGCCCAGAGGTGGAAAAGCCCCTGGATTCCACACTCTGTACCATAAAAATCAAAAATAAATTATGTATCCACTTAATTTTTTTTTGGGGGGGCAGGTCTAAGGATGGAACCCAGGAGCATTCAACCTCTGAGCTACAACTCCTGCCCTATTTTTTATTCTTTATTTTGAAACAGGGTCTACTAAGTTGCAGAATGACTCACTAAGTAGCTATGACTGTCTGGGAACCGCTCCTCTGGTCTCAGTCTCCCAAATGCTGGGATTACAAACATGCACCACTGCACCTAGCTGTAGACACGTAATTTGTAGTGGTGACTTACAGGACTTTACAGACCAAGAAAAAGCATTAAAGTGGACCAACATAAAGCCAACTAATCATTTAAAAAAATAAAGGAAACCTAACACTGTCATTTCACAAAAGAATTATCTTCATGGAACATATTAAAAAAAACTGAAATGGATTTGATCCTGAATAAAAGTTATCCTCAAGGAAAGACCGTTGACAATTTTTCACTGACACAAAATGTGATTTTTCAAATACAACAGAACTGTCAGATAAAATTGTACCATTACCACACATACAATACAGTAATACTGTGGGGATCTATACTTAAGGTTAGGACATGAAGTGAAGCTTAAATGCCCAGATTTTTGTAACTTCATTAATCATCTATTGGCACACCATATACATTCCCTTTTCTACTTTCCCACAGAGGTAGGATGACCCCATTTTGCAGCAGGCCAAGAGCACTGCAGAGCAGGGTTCGCAGGGTGTAATGTCCAAAATGACAGCAGCACAATATGGGGATCTATTAGAAATGCCAATTCTCTGGGAGATGCGTTGAGTCTACAACACAGTGAGCTCGGAGGTGGGCTCAGCAATCTGCGTTAACGAGCTTCCAGGCGACTGAGACGCACATCAAGTCTGAGAGTCACGGGTACACGTGATACACTCCATGACTAGTATCAACTCACATCTAAAAACGCACAGCTCAGGGTCCTCGGGTCCAAGACAGGAGATGCAAGAACTCAATCTCAGAGAGCTCCAGAATTAATACTGAAAACTTCACCTGAATCAGAACCACTGATACACAGGAGCCTCAGAATCAGTTCTCTGTTCAGTGTGACAGTAATCTTCCAAAACTATGAATGTGAAGAAATTTCTCCTTTAAAAGACGAGTCTCAGCCGGGAGTGGTGGCGCAGGGATTACAAGCACTTGGGAGGCTGAGACAGGAGGATCGTGCACGTTCAAAGCCAGCCTCGGCTGGTTTAAGTGACCCTGTTTCCAAATAAAATATAAAATAGGTCTGGGAATGTAGCCCAGAGGTAGAAGGCCCCTGGGTTCCATTCCCCCCAAAAAAAATGACAAGTCTCTTGTACATAAATAATGCTCTATGCTTAAATTTATGCCCTTTTTTTTTCCTGAAAAGCATATTTGAGACTATAAAAGCATGCTTACTATAAAACTAAGAAAATACAACAAAAAGGAAAAAATATTCATAATCACCTAATGTGCAAAAATCAGTGTTGACAATTTGATATGCATCCTATTTAATAGACATTTTACAATATGTGGACCACGGCATATATATATATATATATATATATACTTATAAGTATATTAATATACTTATATTAAGAGCAATATCTCATGACTGGAGTAAATATTTTGTCAAGCACGTCAAACTAGATTTCTATGTGTTGAAGTCCTAAGATTGTAGATGTCAATACTTCCATAAGTTCAGATACTGGCAGAAGTGACTGCATGGCTGAATCGACAGAAATACCCTTCTATTGTCTTTATTAAGAATAAAATAAAGCCGGGGAAGGTGGCACATGCTTGTAATCCCAGTATTTGGGAGGCAGAGACCAGAGGATCACGGTTCACAGCCAGCCTCAGCTACTTAACGAGGCCCACTGCAACTCAGAGAGACCCTGTTCCAAAATAAAAAGACTAAAAAACAGGACTGGGGGTGTAGCTTGAAGGTACAATGCCCCTGAGTTTCATCCCCAGTACTGCAAAAATAAACAAACAAACAAGTAAATAAATAGATAAATAAAAATACACAAAATACACAGACTCCGCTCTAAGCCTCGCTGCCTCGATGAAGCCTGCTCCACAGCGAACTGTCCACCCCTCTGGTCTGCTCACGTGCCGTGTAATCCTGCATCACCCCAGCAAAGATTTTCAACAGTTTAGAGCAGCACTACCAAGTAATTGCTTATGAGCCACGTAAATAATTTAAAACTTTTAGTAGTTGCTTTAAAATAAGAAATGAAATTAATAAATTTAATTGACCTAATACTCCCCAAATATCACTGAATCATATAATCAATAAAATTAGTACATTTTTAACCTAACTGCTCAAAATCTGGGGTTTTTATATATAGAACATCTCAACCTGGACTACTGTCATTTCAAAGGCTAACTGCTGAAAAGTATAAATCCAGAATCCTGAGCCTAACCCTTTGCTATATAAAGTGTGATCCATCAGCCAGCAATACTAGCATTACCTGGAATCTTGTTAGAAATGTGAAAACTTACCAGATTAGGAACTAAATTTAACAAGCACTACCAAATAATTGCTTATGAGCCACATAAATAATTTAAAACTTTTAGTAGCTGAAATGTACATACAGCTGACCCGTATGTACATTAAACACTGAGGAACACTAGATGAGACCCCACACAGTTTGGGAGTCTTACAAAACTGCTACTGCCACTCAACTACCATGTGGTGTTACTCCACTGACTATTTAGTTAAATAACAGTGGGTTTTCTATCAATCACGTGTTCTTTACAGTGCTCCTTAGAAGTCTCTGCAATGGTGAAATGTTCTATTTATTTGCTGCCCCAAATGACAGCCACTTGCCACATGGGGCTATTAAGCACTCGAGATGTGTCCGATGCAACTGAGAAACTGCATTTTTAGTGTTACTTAATTTTAACTTAGCCACATTTGACAAGTAGCTAAAATACTGGCCAGTACAAAACTAGAATTATCATTTACGATATCATGGTGTCATCTCTAAGAGGGTCCTCAGAACAATTCTGCAAGGTTCCAACCAAGATAATTGCTCTGATCATAGTTATGCTTTGTTTTTAACTTTATAAACAGTTATGTTTCCCACTCAACATTGGCCAAGGCTGACTTTGCATACTACCTCCTAGGCACGTAATTAAAAGATACAGCAGGAATTTTGAACAAGTTAGCATCGGGCTAGTGATCATCAACTAACAATATCAATATACATACCTGTACAGTCTTTTTTATTCTATGGGAAGGACCTGGATACTCTGGAGAATACAAATCTGTGAGGAATAACGAGTTGATTAATGTTGACTTTCCCAGTCCAGATTCACCTAAAAAAAAGGGGGGGGGGTGATCAGTCAAACTCAGCTACTTTATCCAATGAATGATATAATCAAACTTGCTATATGCAAGTACTTCTTGAAGAAACAAGTTAACATTAGAAAATAAATTACAAAGAGTCCCTATTAAAATAAAAATTTTATTATTGATCAGAGTAGATCACATTTACAAGAATTCTTTTGCAATTGTTTTAAAATCTTATTATCTACCTTTAAAGGTAATGCGTCAAATATTATAACCTGCATTTTAACAGCAATGTATTCCTAAAGACCATAGGTAGCTATTATGAAAAAATTCTGACTTGGATTATATATTTTTGTTTTAGTGAAATAAAAAGTAAAATTTTTTTTTCTTTTTGCAGTACTAGTAATGGAACCCAGGGATATTCTACCTCCAAGCAATACCCCCAGGCCTATTTTTTATTCTTTATTTTTAAACAGGGTCTCACTGAATTGCAAAGGGCTTCACTAAGTAGTTGAGGCTGTCCTTGAACCTCAAAACTCCTGTCTCAGCCTCCCAAATGCTGGGATTGCAAGCCTGTACCACCATGCCTGGCTAAACTTTTATATCTTGAATAAAAGCAGAAAGACTAGAATAAAATCCAAGCATTTGGTGGTAATCATAATTATCTAGAATATTTAGAAATTAAAACAAAATAAAAATATTTTGGTTAAGGTAAAATAAAAGTATACTATATTAAAAATGAATGCTGTAGTGACTAAGGTAATGTTGAAAGTTTATTTTTACATTACTGTTTATCTTTGTTATTGTTAATGGGGAACAAGAGAAAGCAGTACTTTCAGGAGATGAAGAAAAATAAAAGCCTTAAAAACAACACATCAAAATGTTAAATTGTGACTACTCTGGGGTGGTAGAAATGTGATGTTTTATTTGTTTTAAACTTTCTGCAATTTCTTTATGCTCAAAATTTGCATCAATAACATCTGATTAAATAAAACAGACTAAAAAAAAATCAGTGTTAAAAACTAAAAATTTGCCAGGTGTGGTGGCGCATGCTTGTAATCTCAGCATTCAGGAGACTGAGACCGGAGGATCACATTTTGCAGATAGCCTCAGCTATTTAGCGAGCCCCTCTGCAACTTAGTGAGACTGTTTCAAAATAAAGAATAAAATATTGGGCAGGGGATGTAGCTCGGAGGTCGAATGCCCCTGGGTTCCATCCCCGCACCCGCCAAAAAAAAAAAAAAAAAAAAAAAAAAAAAAAAAACCAACAACAACAAAAAAAAAACCTAATTTAAAAAAAAAACTAAAAAATTAGCCTGGTATGATGCTGAATGCTTATAAACACCCCCCCCCCCCAATTTGAGAGTCTAAGACAGTAGGATCATGGTTCACGGACAGCCTCAGCTAGTTAATGAAGCCCTCCACAACTTTGGGAGACCCTGTTTCAATATAAAGAATAAGAAATAGAGTTGGGGATATAACTCAGAGGTAGAATACTCCTGTGTTCCATCCCCAGTATGGAAAAAAAAAAAAAAAACTTAAAGAATTGGTTATTCAAAGGATCAACAAAATTAACAAATCTTAACTAAATTGAGAAAAATTCAAATTACTTAAAAACTCTTAAAAATTTGGAAGCTTTTCTATATACCAACTTTAAATCCACTGAGAAACCCAGAAAATACTCACTCAGAATATCTCACAAAAAAATAAAATACTTAGGAATAAATTTAAGGAGGTAAAAGACCTCTACAAAGAATATTATAAAACATTGAAAAAAGAAATTGAAAAAACCTTAGAAGATAAAAAGATCTTCCATGTTCATGGACAGGCAGAATAAGTAACATCAAAATGGCCATCCTTCCAAAAGCGATCTACAGATTCAATACCCATTAAATTACCAAGGTCATTCCTTATAGACACAGAAAAATCAGTCCTTCAATTCATTTGGAACAACAAACAAACCAGAATAGCTAAAGTAATTCCCAGCAACCAAAACCACGCAGGAGGAATCACAATACCTGACTTTAAAGTATACTACAAAGCCACAGTAATAAAAACAGCATGGTACTGGCACAAAAACAGATTATACAGACTAATGGAGCAGAACAGAAGATTCAGAAACAAATCCGTACACTTACAGAGGCCAAAAACATACCCTGAAAAAAAGCCTGTTCAACAAAGGGTGTTGGCAAAACTGGTTAACCATATGCAGAAAAATGGAAATAAACTCCACTTTCTCACACCCTGCACAAGAGTCAATTCAAGATGAATCAAAGACTTAGAAATTAGACCAGAGACCTTGAGGCTCCTTGAAGAGGAGTCCGACACTGCAACACACAGGCACAGGTAAACACTTTCTCAACAAGACCCCAAGGCACAAGAAACTAAAGGCGGATCAATATGTGGAACTGCATTAAACTGAAGAGCTTCTGTACAGCAAAGGAAACTATCAAGAACCTCAACTGAGAGTCACCAGACTGGAAGAAGATCTTTGCCACCTACTCTTCCAATAGAGGACTAATATCTAGACTATACAGAGAACTCAAGAAACTCAGCACTAAGAAAATAAAAAAATAAAAAAATGGGCAAGTGAACTAAGTAGACACTTCACGAAGAAGAAATTCAAATGGCCAATAAATGCATGAAAAAATGCTCAACATCACTGGCAATCAGAGAGATGCAAATCAAAACTACCCTGAGATTTCACCTAACTCCAACTAGAATGGCCATCATTCAAAACACAAACGACAACAAATGCTGGTGAGGATGTGGAGAAGTGGGAACTCAAATACATCACTGGTCAGATTGCAAATTAGTGCAACCACTTTGGAAAACAGTATGGAAGATCCTCAGAAGAATAGGAACAAACCTACCATATGATCCAGCAATACACTTCTGGGTATCTACCTAAAAGAATGGAAACCAAACTACCAAACTAATGTATGTGTATCTATGTTCATAGTTGCACAATTCACAATAGCCAAACTGTGGAACCAGCCAAGGTGTCCATCAACAGATGACAAAACTATGGGATATGTACACAATGGAGTTTTACTCATCTATAAAGAAGTACAAAATTATGTCATTCACATGGAAGTGGATGGAACTGGGGAACATTATGCTAAGTAAGGTTAGTTAGTCACAAAAAGAAATCGGATGCTCTCCGTGATATACAGAAGCTAGGGAGAAAATGGGTCATAGGAGAAACTCCAGACAAAGAAGGAGAAACTATAAATAAGTAAATAAGGCACTCTAACTGAGAGAGATGGTAGGGAGAAAAGGAAAATTCTCTAATGTATACAATGTACATTAACACATATCAAAGTCAATCACTAAGCCAAACATGAGCAGGAGGGAGGGGGAGGGAATGAGGCAGGAACTGGGTAAGGGCTAACTGGGTGATGTGTGCATGTACGCCTCCACCATCTTGTACTCCATTAAGATGTACGACTACAATACACCTATATTAATTAATTAAAGTGGGTGGGAGTGTAGGTCAGTAGCAAAAATGTCCTTGGGTTCAATCCACAGTACCACACACATAAAAAAAAAATAATAAAGTGGAGATATTACTCCTAATTGTTACATTAATAAAAAGAATAACAAAGTACTGTGAACAGCTGTATGCAAACAAATTGGAAACCTAGATGAAACAAAAACATAATCTATGAAGACCAAGTCATGAAGAAGAAACTGTGTAAATGACCTATAATTAGTTTAGAGTTTAAAGAAATAACCAAAAACTATTCAACAAAAAAGCCCTAGACGGCTTCATTGATTAATTCTACCCAACATCTGAAGAATTAAAAACCAATTCTCCTCAAACTCCTCCAAGAAATTAAAGAGCAAAAAGCACTTCAAATCCATTCTACTAATCCTCTATTACCAGTACCAAACTAGATACGGACAGCACAAATAAAGATAATATCCCCAATGACTAATTATGCAAAAATCCTCAACAAAATATTACAAACAGAATTAGACAGTACACCAAATCCATACCATGTAAAAGAACCACACACCATGACTAGGGCAGATTTATTCCTTCAATTCAAGGATGGTTCAACATACTGAAATCAATAAATATGATACATATGTAACACAATGAAGCTCAAGAACCATACGATCATCTTAAAAGATGCAGAAAAACATCTGGCAAAGTTCAATATCCTTTCCTGATTTTTTTTAAAAAAACCCTCTCAACAAATGAGACATAGAAGGAATGTCTTTTGATACAATAAAAACTATATGCACAAGCCCACTGTTAATATTATACTCAACTACAAAAAGTTAAATACTTCCTCTAAGATTCTAAGATAAAAATGCCCACTTTCACCACTTCTATTTAACATAGTATTGGAAGTAAAAGCCAGAGCAAATTAAACTGCCCATTTGCAGATGACATGATTTTTTACTTAGAAAACCCTAATGGCTACACCCCCATAAAAACCTGTAGTGTTTCCACATACTAACCATATACTATCCAAGAAATAAAGCAAATCAAAGGCACAAGGGTGAGGGAACTATGTATAATTAACAACCAAAAAAACAAAGCACTTAGAAATCATGGTATACAGCACTGAAAAATAAATAAATAAAGCACTTAGGAATAAATTCACCTAGAGAGACCAAGTATATCTACAATAAAAACTATTATACCATTATGAAAGAAACTGAAGATGACACAAATAAGTAGAAAGGTAACTTGTACTTACAGATTGAAAAATTAGTATTGATAAAATGGCCATTCTACCCAAACAGATCTACAGATTCAATGCAATCACTATCAAAATTCCAATAGCATTTTCAAAAATACAGAAAAAGCAATCGTAAAATGTATAAACCCCAAAAGACCCCAAATAGCAAAGGCAATCTTGAAAGAACTGAACAAAAACAGGAAGCAATACAGTACTGATTTCAAAATATATTACACAGTTGTGGTAATAAAAATAGCATTTTACTGGCACAGTGATAGACACAGAAGCTAGGTGTGGTGATGCACATCTGTAATCCCCGTACTTGGGAGGTTGAGATTGGAGAATTGTAGGTTTGAGGCCAGCCTCAATCACTTAGTGAGATCCTGTTTCAAAATAAATGTAAAATTGGGCTGGAGATGTAGCTAAGAGGCAGAATATCATTAATTCAATCCCCAGTACTACACACACACACACACACACACACACACACACACACACACACACACACACAGAATGAGAGTATGAATATTAGTAAAAGAACAATAGAACAGGATAGCCCAGAAATAATCCACAAAAAACTAAACTTATGGTCAATTTTCAAGAAAAATGTCAAGAACATACAATAGTGAAAGGATAATCTCTTAAATAAATGGTATTAGAAAAGCTAGAATATTACCGTGAAGAATTATAGATCTACATCTCACACCATATACAAACATCAATTCAAAATGACTTAAACATTTAGACATAAGATTTAAAATTGTGCAACTGCTAGAAGAAAACAGAGAAAAAGCTCCATGGTATGGACCTCGGCACTGACTTTTTTGGATGTGCCCCTCCCCCAAAAAAGCAAAGCAACAGAGACAGAGAAAGGGGGGGGGGGGGAGAAAGATTAGATTTTAAAACTTCTGCAAAAATGGGGGGAATCAACAAAATGAAGAAACAACCTAAATAGTAGAAAATATCTGCAAACCATACAATAATCAAAATAACTTAAGTGAGACCTTGTTTCAAAATAAAGAATTAAAAAAATGGGGCTGGGAGCCAGGCATGGTGGCACACCCTTGTAATCCCAGCATTTGGGAGGCTGAGACCTGAGGATCACGGTTCATGGACAGCTTCAGCTACTTAGTGAGGCCCTCTGCAACTCAGTGAGACCCTGTTTCAAAATAAAGAATAAAATATAGGGCAGGGGTGTAGCTCGGAGGTCGAATGCCCCTGGGTTCCACCCCCAGACCCACAAAACAAAACAAAACAACACCTACACAGCATTTTTCATAGCGGCTCCATTTACAACTACTGGAACTTAGAAGCAACCAAGACATCTTTTAGTACATGAAGTCCATGTACTATAGATCCAGACAATAAACAGTATTCAGCACCAAAAAGAAATGTTATTCAAACCATGAAAAGATATACAGGAGCCTTAAAGGCCTATTATTCAGTGAATGAAGCCAATGTGAAAAGGATACATACTGTAAGAGTCCAACTTTAACATCATAAAAGAGGCAAAATTACGAAGACAGTAAAGAGGACAAAAGTGGTTCCTGCTGACTGGGTAGATAGAGCATACGTTTTTAGCACAGTGAAAATATTCTGAATGAGATACTGCAAAGATGAAAACACGTCATTTACATCTGTCCAAACCCCAAACTCACAGAATATACAATACCAAGAGAAAACTCGGGTGTGAAGTGACATCTTTGGTTGGTTTTGACGTGTCAACGTAGGGTCATCTTTTAACAAATGTACCGCTCTGGGAGGGCAGGGAGAGGGCTCGATAGCCAACAGTTATACGTGCGAAGGGGAACAGAGTATCTCCGTATCCTCTTCTCAATTTTGCTCTGAATCAAAAGTTACTCTTTAAATTAAAAAAAAAAATCAGCAGAAGGGAATGTGTTGAATATAGCATAGGTGGTCCATAGTAAGTCATGGAGAAGGTGGTGGGATGGCTTAGCAAGGCACAAGTGAAATACAGGAGCCAGGCCTGGTGGTGCACACTTGTAGTCCCAGTACTTGAGAGACTAAGACAGGAAGATCGCAGGTTCGTGGCCAGCCTCAGCTACTTAGGCTCTCTGCTACTTAGTGAGACCCTATTTCAAAATAAAGAATAGAAAATAGGGCTGGGTGTATAGCTCAGAAGTAGAATGCCCCAGGGTTCAATCTCCAGTAAAACATACACATACACACAACAAAAAAAAAAAGGAATACAGGAGAGAGCCTAAATCTACACAAAACAAGATTAAATATGAGGAATAGAGGAACCTTTTAAAACATCAGGGGGAAGCCCGACATTGTGGCGCACACTTGTAATCCAGTACTTGAGAGGCTGAGACAGGAGGATCACAGGTTGGCAGCCAACCTCAGCTACTTATGTTCTCTGCAACTTAGTGAGACCCTGTTTCAAAATAAAGAATAAAAAATAGGGCTGAGGGTATAGCTTGGGAGTAGAATGCCCCTAGGTTCAATCCCCAATATCGCCAAAAATAAATACATATATACATGCATAAATACATACATGACGGAGTATCTGACCAGTGATCAGAATAGGAACAAGTTGTATCTTAGAACTAGGCTTTCTTTTCCCTTATATAAGTTCTGCGAAATCTTTTTTTTTTTTTTTTTTTTTTTTTTTGGTGGTACTGGAGTTCCTGGAAACCCTGCTACCTCTGGGCTACATTCCCAGACCTATTTTATATTTGGAAACAGGGTCTCTTAAGCCAGCGCGGCTGGCTTCAAATCTGCGCGATCCTCCTGTCTCTGCCTCCCAAGCATGGGGATTACAAGCGTGTGCCACCACGCCTGGCTTCTCTGCAAAATCTTTCTAAAATGAACATGTCTTGTCTATTCTTTTTTCCCTTTTTTTTTTTTTTTTTTTTTTTTTTTTTTTGCAGTACCGAGGATGGAACCCTGGGGCATTCTACCTCTGAGCTACACCTTTAGCCCTATTTTTTTTGTCTATTTATGTATTTAGTGGTACTGAGGGTAGAACCCCGGGGCTTTTCTACCTCCAGGCTATACTCCTAGACCTATTTTTATACTTTATTTGGAAACGGTGCCTCACTAAGTTGATGAGCGCCTCACTAAGTAACTAAGGCTAGCTTCAAACCTGTGCAATCCTCCTATCTTAGCCTTCCAAGAGCTGAGATCACAAGTGTGTGCCACCACACCTGGCTAATCTTTTTATTTTTGAAACAAGGTCTCTCTGAGTTGCGAAGGGCCTTGTTAAACAGCTGAGGCTGTCCGCCTCCCGAATGCTAGGATTACAAGCGTGCGCCACCCCGCCCAGCTGAAACATGTCTATTCTTCATTATGAATAGCCAGAGTAATATAAAAGTCATATTGCAAAATAAGCCTTATAGAGAATAAGTTGTAGTAAATTAACTTCTAGTCACCTAAAAATTGGATAATTTTGACTGAGCGTGGTAGTGCACACTTGTAATCTCAGTACTTGGAAGGCTGAGACAGGAGGACCACAGGTTCACGGTCAGCCTAAGTAACTTAGGCCCTCTGCAACTTAGTGAGATCCTGTTTCAAAATAAAAGGACAAAATAGGGCCAAGGATATAGCTACAAGGTAGACTGACCCGGAGTTCAATCCTTAATACTACCAAAAGAGGGGGGGGGGGTGGGAGGAGGAGGAGGAGGAAGAACAACAACAACAACAACGAGAAGTAGTAGTAGTAGTAAGATTTATTGCCAGGTGTGGTGACATATAACTGTAATCCCCAGTAGTTGGGAGGTTGAACAGGAGGATCATAGTAGAGAGGCTAGCCTCAGCAACTTAGTGAAGCCCTCTGCAACTTAGTAAGACCCTGCTTCATAATAATAAAGAATAAAAAATTAGGGCTAGTGGTGTAGCTCAGAGATAGAATGCATCTGAATTCCATTCCCAGTTCAGTTAAAAAAAAAAAAGAGGGGGGAGGGAGGGATAATTTGCCATTTTTGCCAAGGAAGTTAAATACCCCAATTATGAACAAAATTCATAAAATCAATATCAGCAATTCATAAGAGTTCAACATAGATTTAAAACATCCATGACACTTGATAAATAAGCATTTCCTTAGTAATAATTTTTTCTCTTTATCAGGTTAAAGCCCATATGATTATACTGAAAACTGAGAGCACTGCCAAATGCTAAATATAAAACATTTTAGTGTGTATGTACATCTCTACCACCATAAACTACGTTATGATGTAGGACTACAATGTATCCATAAAGACATATAAAAATACTTTAATGATGTGGAACTACAATGTACCAATAAGGATATACATAAAAATACTTTAAGAGCAATGTGAAACTGCTTTGCAAGAAATTTAAGTCACTGAATACTTGATAATCATCTACTATGTATCAGCTGTAAGGATTAAAAGTGCTGGGAGTGGTGGCCCATGCTTGTAATCCCAACATTTGGGAGACCGAGGCAGGAATATTGCAAGTTCCTGGCCAGCCTCAGCTACATAATGAGGCCCTCAGCAACTTAGTGAAACCCTGTTTCAAAATAAAGAATAAAAAATAGGGCTGGGGTATAGCTTGGAGGTAGAATGCCCCTGGATTCAATCCCCAGTACCACAAAGCAAAAAAAAAAAAAAAAAAAAAGACAATATAACTCCAACTAACATCACAGACTTGCAAATAGAAAAGAAAAATGGCATGAGCTCTTATCTTTAGATATACTTAGGATGGTGGGAAACATACGAAAGAAACTTCTAAATCAACCATTGGACAAAGTTCTAGAGAGGTGATAACCAAGCTGAGTAAAACTTAGAAATATTAAGTTACATAACAGAAAGAATTCAAGGGCAGAAAACAGGAAGTCTGAATCAATGTAACTGGGGAAAAATATAAATACCTGGGCTCTAGGCTCAGAGTTGCTGAATCAGTGTCCAGTGTCAAAGGCCTAGAAACCATAAGTGATTCTAATTTACGATCCTCCTGTCTCAGCCTTCCATGTACCAGGATCACATCAACAAACACAGCATAAACATATGGAAATACCCACAGAATGCTTATAATAAGCTGACTATATATTAAAATATAAAGAAAAGCAATCAATTATTAAAAAAAACACAAAAATCTCATAAGTCATTCTCTGAAGTGAAATGAGAAATTAACAATAATAAAATCCATCTGCCTATCTAGATATAAAACAATTTTCTTTCTTAACTCTTCTGTGAAAACTACTCAAATAAAAAAAAATAAAAACATGAGTACTCCATACAAAAACCTAAGGAATATAACTAACAACTAAAAACCTATGCTTAAAAATAAGCTGCAACTGGGCTGGTGGCACACCCCTTTATTCCCAGTACTTGGGAAGCTATTACAGGAAGATCAGAGGTTTGAGGGCAGCCTTAGCAATGCAGTGAGACTTGGAGCAACCTAGCAAGATCTTGTTTCAAAATTAAAAGTAAAATCAAGCTGGGGTTGTAGCTTGGAGGTAGAATGCCCCTAGGTTCAATTCCTAGTACAAGATGGGCATGCACTGGGAGGCTGAGAAAGGAGGATCTTGTACTCAGACAGCCTCAGCTACTTAGCAACCTTTTGCAACTCAGTGAGACCCTGTTTCAAAATAAAGAATTAAAAATAAAAAGGCTGAGGGTGTAGCTCAAAGATAGAATACCCCTGGGTTCCATCCCAAATACCGAGGAGGAGGAGGTGGAGGAGGAGGAGGGGAAGAGGAGGAGGAAGGGTCAACATTCAGGTGAGCTTTGGATGAAACTAAACTGGCATAGTACTTCATGAAGAACGTAATTACATCCACATACCTTGTTTTCTTTTAACTGCTGAGCTGCATACATTGTGATGAAGTGCAGGGTGACGGAGGGATAGATGCACACAGTACTCACTGAGCTTCCCCACTTCTCACCCTCCTCCCCCACACATTCCCATGCTCAACACATTGACGGGCTGTTACAAGTTTGCATGTCTCATGTCCACTGAAGAGTTTCCCTGTTCAAGCCTTCCTCCACAGTCCCGGCCCCTCAGTTAGGTCCACTCCATCACTAAGGATTCTCCTCCTTTGTCTGGAGTTCCTCCTGTGTCCCGATTTCTCCCTAGCTTCTGCAAATAAGTGAGAAAATCTGACCTTTCACTTTCTGTGACTGACTTATCTTACTTAGCATAATGTTCTCCTCCAGTTCTATCCTTTCTCCTGCAAATGACATAATTTTGTTCTTCTTTATGGCTGAGTAGAATTCCATTATGTATATATCTCATAGTTTTGCAATCCATTCATCAGTTGAGGGATATTTCATTATGTCCCATATTATGAATTGTGCAGCTGTAAATATAGATATGCATGTGTTACTGTGGAGTCTGGTTTCAGTTCTTTTGGGTAGAGACCCAGGAGTGTTATAGCAGGGTCCTATGCTAGGTGTATTCCCATTCTTCTGAGGAGCCCCAAGCTCTTTTCCAAAGTGGTTGCATTAATTTGCAATCCCACTTACAATGTATCAGAGTTTCTACTTTTCCCCATCCTCATCAGCATTTAATATTTTTGTGTTTTTAATTATTGCTATTCTAATTAGGGTTAGGTTAAATCATAAGGAAGTTTTGATTTGCATCTGACTGCTAATGACATTGAACATTTTCTCATAGACTTACTGGTTATTTATATTTCTTTTGTGAAGTATCTAGTTCACTTTCCCATTTTTTGATTGAGTTAGTCGCTTTTTTGGTGGTAAGTTTCTTGAGTTTTCTGTAGATTCCAGATAATAGTCCTCCATCCGAGAAGTAACTGGGAAAGATCTCCCATTCTGTCGGCACTCTTGAGGTTCTTATACAGAAGGCTCTTCAGTATAATATAACCCCACGTATTAACCCTCATTTTTAGTTTCTGGTGCCTTCGGGGTCTTGTTAAGGAAGTTTATACCTGTGCCTATGTGTTAGTGTTACTGGTCCTATGCCCTCTTTAAGTAACTGCAAGGTCTCTGGTCTATTTCCAGGTCTTTGATCCATCTTGAATTGACTCTTATGCAGGATGAAAAAGTGAGATTTATTTCCATTTTTCTGCATATGGTTAACCAATTCTGCCAAAACCATTTGTTGAAGAGGCTATTTTTTGTTTTTCCGGTGTATGTTTTTGACTCCTTTGTCAAAACTCATTTGGCTGTAAGTGCGTGGATTTGTTTTGAATCTTCTACTCTGCTCCACTGGTCTGTGTGTCTGCTTCTGTGCCAATACTACGTTGTTTCTATTACTAAGGCTCTGCAGTACAGTTTGAAGACAGGTACTGTTATGTCTCCTGAAATCCACATGCCTTTTGACACAGCAGTTTTAACTCCAAAAATGTGCATTACATAGCATTTCTAAGTGTGCCTAAAAATACTAACTAATAAGCATTGTTTATAACTGTGAACACCCATCTCCATCAATAGCAGATTAATAAGCCAGGCGTGGTGGCACCTGCTTGTAATGTCAGTACTTGGGAGGCTAAAGCAGGAGGATCACAAGTTCACAGCCAACCTCAGCAACTTGTGAGGCCATCCACAGCTTAGTGAGACCAAGCTTCAAAATAAAGCATAAAAGTTAGGGCTGAGACTGTAGAATGCCCCTGGGTTCCATCCTCAGTAACACACACACAAAAAAAAAAAAAAAAAAAAAAAAAAAAAAAAAAAACCCACATGGTGCAAAGCTTCATGAACAGAAAGTTATTTTAAAAGAATAAAGGTTTACTTTATAAACTTTTCTTTCTTTATGGGAAGGGGTACTGAAAGGGTAAGTTTCCAACAGTGGTTTTAACACTTAATTCTCTAAAAGAGTCAAAAAATGGTATACTACAAAGAAGTCAAGAAGAATGCCTGGGAATAAGGCTATTTACAAATATAATGATTGGGGTAATTTACAGAGATAATGTAAGAAGAAAAATGAGTATTGAGTCTAATATAAGACACTAAAAGATCTTGCTTAGCATATTTTCTGGTTCCATTCATTTCCCTACAAATAACATAATTTTATTCTGACTGAATAAATTCCACTGTGTATATATCACATTTTTTATCCATTCATTCTCTGATGGACACCTAGGTTGGTTTCATAATTTGGCTATTGTATAAACATAGATATATATGTATTGCTATAGTATTCTGACTTTAATTCTTTTGGAAAGTTATGGAAGAGTGCTATAACTGGGTCATATAGTGGTTCCAGTCATAGTCTTTTATTTTTTTTGGCAGTACTGAGGATGGAACCCAGGGGTATTCTACCTCCGAGCTACACCCCAGCCCTATGAGCTACACCCCAGCCCTATTCGTGTCTCAATGAGTTGCAAAGGGCCTAAGTAGATGAGGTTGTCCTCGAACTTCGACCCTCCTGTCTTAGCCTCCCAAGTACTGGGATTACAAGCATGTCATCCCAGTACTTGGCTCCGTTTGTAGTCTTTTAAAGAACCTGTAAACTGATCTCCATCGTGTTTGTACTAACTTAAATTCCACCAACAGTGTGTAAGAGTGTCCATTTCCCCACATCCTCACCTTCATTTGCTATTGTTTGTATTCTTGATGATTAGCATTCTAACTGGAATTAGATAAAACCTCAGTGTAGTTTTTTGGTTTTTTGTTTGTTTGTTGTTGTTGTTGTTTGTGGTACTGGGGATGGAACGCAGGGGCATTCTACCTCTGAGCTACACTCCCAGCCCAATTTTTTATTCTTTATTTCAAAACAGGGTCTCACTCAGTTGCAAATGGCCTCACTAGTAGCTGAGGCTGTCCACGAACCGCGATCCTCCCATCTCAGCTTTCCAAATGCTGAGATTACAAGCTTGCACCCACCACGCCTGGCTTAAGTTCAGTATAGTTTTGATTTGCACTCCCCTGATAGCTAATATTGTTGACTTTTTTTTTTTTTTTTTTTTTTGGAAGGTCTGGGTTTGGGACTCAGGGGCATTCCACCTCCGAGCTACAACCCCTGCCCTATTTTTTATTCTTTATTTTGAAACCCTATTTTTTATTCTTTATTTTGAAGCCGGGTCTCACTGAGTTGCAGAGAGCCTCACTAAGTAGCTGAGGCTGTCCGCGAACCACCAGCCTCCCAGTGCTGGGATTACAAGTGTGCGCCACCATGCCCAGCTTGTTGACCATTTTTTGAGAGGGAGGTGTCTATGAGAAGTGTCTTTAGAGAAATTCAATGGCTCATTTTTAATTGGATTTTTAAGTCATTTTTAAGTCCTTTAATTATTCTAGATCCTAATTCTCTATTAGGTGAGTAGATGCCAAAGATTTTCTCCCATTCTATAGGCTCTTTCTTTAGATTTTTTTTATTGTTTCCTGTGCCATGCAAAAGCTTTTTGATCTGATGGCATCCCATTTATTGATTCCTGAGCTTTGGTGTATATAAGTTGGAGAGTTTGCAAAGTTTCTAGGTCTTTGACTCATCTTAAATTGACTTCTGGGCAGGGTAAGAAATAGAGATCTAATTTTATCCTTATATATATGGATATCCTGTTTTCCTAGTAAATATTAAGCTAAGTGAGATCAGCCAACCTCAGAAGGCCAAGTTGTATGTTTTTCTCTGATACACAGAATACATGGAAGCTAGAGAGAAAAAAACAGGAAACATAGGGACTTAAAAATAATATGAAGAGACCTATAGAGTAGTGGAAGGGAACTGGGGAAGGGACTTAAGGAAGAGAAAGGATTGAGGAGGAAAACAGCTAAGTAATACTATCATAACATGTGAAGGTATTACTACCAATTTCACTAATGCATGGTGAGGGAAGAAGAGGTAGCAGGGTGTGAGGTGATGGGAATACACCAAAGCTCTGTGCATGTCTTCATTCACTGAACCCCATTGTGATGTAGAAATGCACTGCACTAATTAAAACAATTTTTTTAAAAAGAGACTAATGGCCACAGTGACACAGACCTGTAATCTCAGTACATGGGAATCTGAAACAGGAGATCACAGGTTCAGCAACTTAGCAAGACCTTGTTTCAAAATAAAAATAAGAATTGGGTTGGGGTGTAGCTCAGAGGTAGAATGCCTCTGGGGTTCAATCTCCAATGAGAATGAAAGAGACAGAAACAGAGACTTACTCTGAGAGACCAAGAGTAAATGAAAAGGGAAGAATCAAAAGTCCAGACTATTGCAAATGCTGGTAATAAAGAGGTATACTTGAGAGATTCTCCATCTCAGCACTACTGACATTTTTGGGTTGCATCATCCTTTATTGTGAGGGTTCTCTTGTTCACTGAAAGATGGCTTGATTGCATCAGTGACCTTGACCTGCTAGATGCCAATAGCAACCTCTCTTCCCTATTTGTAATGACCAAAACTATCTCCAAACATTAACATATGTCCCAAGGGACATTCTAAAAAATTTAAGTATCAGAATACTCTAGCACTGAAATTCTCTGGGTCAAAAGTGATAACAATAATAGCCAATAGGTTATACAATCAATCTTCAGAGTACCAGTATTTCACAAGCTTTGAGTCATTTAATCTTTCAGTAGTCCATAAGGAAGCCACTATTGGCAGTTACCATTATCTGATCAAAGTGAAAAACTCAGGCTCAAAAGTGAAATAACTTGCCGGGCGTGGTGGTGCACGCTTGTAATCCCCTCGATTGGGAGGCGGAGACAGGAGGATCACGCAGATTCGAAGCCAGCCTTGCTGGCTGAAGAGACCCTGTTTCCAAATAAAAATATAAAAATAGGTCTGGAAGTGTAGCCTGGAGGTAGATGGGTTTCCAAGAACCCCAGTACCACACACACACACACACACACACACACACACACACACACACACACACACAAAAAAAAAAAAAAAGTGAAATAACTTACCCAAGGCCGCATAGCTAATAAATGATAGGACCAGCTGACACCACACAGTCAGACTCCTAAACTCATGCTCTACACTGCCTCACTAAATACCCACCTTCGTTTATATATTAGCACTGTTGCAAAAATTCCAGCTACTTACCTAATCTGGTTAACTTGGCCGGACTATATCTGAATGGAATAATTTACCAATATCTTGATCAATAATAATATCTGACATTTTTATTATAACCATTTTTATTTTGCAACTAAAGTGCTATATTAAGTACTTTATTTAGACTCAAAAACCTTAACCATTATAAAACTTTATGTAAGGTTTTTTGTACAGTTCTACAGATGAGTAAACAAAAACTCTGAGAAGCTAAGTAACTTGACAAAGATAAATATCTCTATCAAAGAGCAAAGCTTTACCTCAACCTAAACGGCAAAGCTCATGTCCTTAACCACCAGGTTATCCTCGTAGACTCTGAGGAGGCCAAAGAACAAGCTTCCTGTTCTCTTCTTCCCAGACTACTTGGTGATATGACAGGCCCACTGCTTCTACTGCACTGACAGGAACAGCTTCACATCACAAAAGTAAAGGGCAAGCCCATCCTTTTTTTTTTTTTTTTTTTTTTTTTTTTTTGCGATATTGGGGATGAAACCCAGGAGCATTCATCTCCAAGCTACACCACAGCCCTATTTCCTTTTTAAATTCTTTATTTTAAAACAGGGTCTAAGTTGCAAAGGCTGGCCAAGAACCACAATCCTCCTGAATGCTGGAATTACAAGCATGTGCCACCTCTCTGGGCAGCCATTCACATTTTAAGAATCAAAGAAAGCAAGCCTAGGTTCAATAAATTTTGATCTCTTCAGATTGAGTCTTTACCTACTCAGCCCAAACTGGACCCAGACTAGACTAGAAACTCCTCGTAAGCAGACTAAGAGGAAAAAGAGAACCTTCTGCAAGACACAGTAAGAACCTTCCAGAACAACATGCCGATAAAGTGAACTTTCTCCTAAAGCACTATCAGACAAAACCATGACAAAAATGAGATAAGTAGGCTATTTAATGATTCTATTATACTATAGAGGTTACCAAAATGTCATTTAAATAAGCCTGATAAGATAGTTTAATTCCTATAAGCAAAGTCACCTTACTCTAATCATTGTGACCAATAGGACATTGATATGAGATCTCTAAAAATATAAGCTATTTTGAATGAATAAGAAGTCATTTTACTTGGTGTTAGTTATAAAACATAGGATCAAAGAAATTTTATGTAAATAGTCTGGTAAACTAATTATTATTCTCCAGAAGTTTTTTTCTAAGCAGTGCCCCTACAAGTATAATTGAATGTACCCCAACCTTCTCTACGTTTCCTTTAGTAGCATATACTATTAATTCACAATGGGACTCCAGCATAATAAAAATAAGTCAAAAGTGAAGAAGGCAGCCTTGAGAACGGGTACACATTTGAGACTGGAGGTACTGAGTCAAAGGGTAAAGCTGGCAATATGACGTTAAAAGGCACAAGCCTAAGCCAGGCTTGGTGGTGCATGCTTGTAATCTCTGCATTCAGGAGGCTGGGACCGAAGGATCACAGTTCGCGGACAGCCTCAGCTACTTTGCAAGGCCCTTTGCAACTCAGTTGAGACCCTATTTCAAAATTAAAAAAACTAAAAACAGGGCTGGGGGTGTCGCTCGGAGGTAGAATGCCCCTGGGTTCCATCTCCAGTACCACAAAAAAAAGAAAAGAAAAAAGAAAGACACAAGCCTAGAAAATAAAAGCCAAAATCTGAACATTATCAATTTCTACTTTTATTTTATTATTTATTTATTTTGTGGTCCTGGGATGGAACCCAGAGGCATTCTACCTCCGAACAACACAACACCCCCAGCCCTATTTTTTATTCTTTACTTTAAAACAGGGTCTTAGTGAGTTGCAAAGGGACTATGTAGTAGCTGAGGCTGTCCATGAACCAGGATCCTCCTGGTGCGCGCCACCACGCCCAGCTTCTACTTATAATTAATAGAGTAATAACTACTTCTATACCAAAATGTCAGACATACTATAATTATTACACAAAGCAGCTTTGTTCTAATACTCTCAAAGTGACTTATAATACAACCAATACTTGGTCATTGCTTTTACTAAAGAGAAATCAACCATCAATGCAAAATAACAGAAAACTATAATTAATCCTATCAATTCAAGCACTGCTTAAGCACAGAGTTTGTGAAAACAATCCAAATCACATTTACCTCTGTATTATTTAGTAAAAGCTTAAGAATGTAAGTTTGAAATCATACATCCTGGGTTAAAAAAAAGTTATTCAAAAAAAAATAAAGAGAACATCAACATTTTTTTTTTTTGGTGGTATTGGGGTTCCTGGAAACCTTTCTACCTCCGGGTTATACTCCCAGGCCTATTTTTATGTTTTTTGTTTGGAAACAGGGTCTCTTCAGCCAGCGCCGCTGGCTTCGAACCTGCACAATCGTCCTGTCTCCACCTCCCAAGCGCAGGGATTACAAGCGTGCGCCACCATGCCCGGCGAGAACATCAACATTTAACATTTCTTTATAAATATTTTGAGAAATCCTGCACAACCTACTGACTGATTCAAATTAGTGTTTATTTTACATTTACTTTGATTTTAAAATACAATATACATTAAACTAGACTTAAAGTGGAAATAGTTGGATTTAAATTTTTTGTCCTTGCTAAAACCAAATATTATGCAGGGCGTGGTGGTGCACGCTTGTAATCCCCGCGTTTGGGAGGCGAAGACAGGAGGATCACAGGTTCGAAGCCAGCCGCGCTGGCTTAAGAGACCCTGTTTCCAAATAAAAAAGTATAAAAATAGGTCTGGGAGTGTAGCCCAGAGGTAGAAGGGTTTCCAAAAAACAAAACAAAAACAAATATTAAAGCGTGCATCGTAATGCACGCTTGTAATCCCAGTACTTGGGAGGCTGAAACAGGAGGATCACAGGTTCTTTGGCAGCCTCAGCTACGTGACTCTGCAACTTAGGGAGACCCTGTTTCAAAATAAAGAATAAAAGACAGAGCTGGGGGTATAGCTCAGAGGTAGAACGCCCCTGGGTTCAATGAACCTCAGTGACACACACACACACACACACACACACACACACACACACACACACACAATATATTAATACTTATAATTTCAGATGTTATATGCCTTATGAATATTATGAAATAAGAGTATATAGTTTAGCACATATACTTTAACATGAAAATGATCTTTTTTATTTTTAAGGTTTAGCCTATGAAAGCCATGTATTCCATCACAACTCAGGAATACTAAAAGCACTCATGAAATATTTGTTCATGGGGGTTTGAGAAAAATCACAATATTTATTTATAAGAATTAAGGACAGGTTCCTTCAGGTCCTTACAATGGGATCCTTTAGGATCCTACGGAATTTATAGGATAAAAGAATCTGGAAAATCCTGCAATGAACAACACTCACTTTGCTTACTTAGCATCGCCTTAGAACTAGAAGAATATCTGGCACATTTTAAGTGATTATTACATTTTTATAATATAGGTGAATGGTGAATGCAAAACAAGATTTCCTCTCAAAAGTCTTAAGTTACTGCAGGAGGTGAGCCATGAAAACAAGCATCCATAATACAAGGTGGAATACGATCAAGATCATAACTGAGATACCTGAGAGTAATAAAAACTTCAAAAACTGAAAAGCCACAGTAGCCTGGCAAGAGGGTCACTTTTCAAGAAGGCTTTGAAAGACAGAATACCATTTCAGTAAGCGTTGCAACTTTCTAAAGTATCTGTGGTAGAAGTCACTTTTACCACCTTGTAACAGTGCTGTGGGAAAGAAAGCAGGGATGTTACAAACAGGATCTGAGTCCTTCCAGGACGTCCTGCCCTGACACAGGAGGCGGAGGAGCCGGGGAGCCTGTGCAGCCGTTCTAGCTCGTTCCTCCCACTCCTTTCCTCAGTTTTCCTGGGTTTTGAAAACAGTCTTGTCCAAATAAAAATCCTAACTGAATACACAAGCATATGACCTCAATTAGAATACTTACATTAACTAACACAGGCGTGACATAAAAGCAAAAAATACCTCTTATTAAGAGACAGATGTTTAACTTCTAGCAGAGGTAGAGATGAGAGAGCACCAATATATCCTTCTTAACTAGAATTCTATAATAGCTAAGAAGCTATTTCAAAATATCTCATAATACACCAGAACCTCTAAAGCCCGATGTGAGTGTCACCACTTACATGGTGGTGTCTACCATCTTAGCTCCATGGTAGTTGCTCATCCACTTTCCATCCCTCCCCCACCAGTCCCTGAGAATGCCTTCACGCCTTCACACACCTCTGCACTCTCCTCACCATCTAACAGTCACTGCACTCACAGGACGAAGAGCCTCACCTTCAAATAGACCTAGGACGAAGAGCCTCACCTTCAAATAGACCACAAATCTCTTCAAAGGTAGGCAAAACTTTGTTGGTGTTTTTAGTATAATCTTTATAAGCACAAACATTTAAGAACTAATGTGTCAAGAGCCACAAAATGTCCAAAAGCTTTGATCCAGTTAACTTACTTCAGGGAACTAAGCTTTCTGTGCTCCAACACACATACGAACCAAAACCTGGGTGTTTAAAGATCATCACTACACCATGTTATTTATAACAAGGGTAGAGGTTAAAAAAAAACTTAATGTCCATTAATAGAGAAATATGTAAAAAAATCATGGTACATCTTGTCACAGATGAGATTATAATATAACCATATTAAAATTCATAGTAATGGTGCTGGGGGAATGGCTCAGTGGTAGAGTGCTTGCCCAGAGTATGAGGCCCTGGGTTTAATTCCCAACACCACAAAAAATGTATAAAATTAAAATTATGGTTAAATGTTACCCAAAATCTCTCTTCTGCAAAATTTTTGCTGCAGCATTATCATGAGACCAAGCAAACCAAATTAATCTAATGTCAAATGATGAAACAAGAGCAAAGTATAAGGTAGCCATAGCTAGAAATATTATGTAGCTATATAAAGTAAATTACATCAAGGAAAATACAACAAAATGTTAATGATTATTACCACTTGTTGGTAAGTGACCTTTAATGCTTGTATTTTATTATTTCCTAATTCCCATATAATTCAAACATTATAATGAAAAAATTCCCTTTTCAGAGAGGTAGATTTTACCTAATGAATGTAAAGTAGATCCCACGATGTTTATTTCCCCTGGAAAATATCCCAGTCTATAATTTTTTTTATTTTTTTTTTTTACTGTTTACTTGTTTGCCTATCTCCCTAAATTAACAAAACTTCAGTAATGTCCCTCCACAAATAATACAATAAAAATGATTGTAATCTATAGCTACCACTGAGCATTTATATGGGGAAAATCAAAACCTAAACCAAAAGGTGAGAAAGAGTACAAAGCCAATCACCTGTTTTATTTTTAACAAAGTATCTAGCTGAAGTCAAGGCATATAAATTGTGTTCTACTGAACTATGCACTATATCTAGGCTCCCAAATAAGCCTCTGAATGATGGCTAAGAACATAAAAAAGCCAGGTGTGGTAACGCACAAGTATAATCCCAGATACTCAGTAGGCTGAGGAAGGATTATAAATTTGAGGCCAGCCAGGCAACTTAGTGAAACCCTCTTTCAAAGTAAAAAATAAAATGGAATTGGGGGTATAGCTCACAGGTAGAATGCCCGTGGGTTCATCATTAACTAATTAATTAGCTAATTAATTAAAAATTTCAAAAGACTATAACAGAATCAGGAACAAACTAAGTTTGCTTCTGCTATCTGCTAGTAATTTGACCATGGGCAAGTAACCTAATCTCTCTAAAATAACATCATCTCTATAATGGGATACTTTATAGGATTATTAGAAGAATAGTATGAGTTAATATCCAAGTAACACTGTCTGACATATAAATAAGTGTTGATATTACTTTCCCCACTGGACTGTTCCATCAATCTCTGCTCTAATTTTGTTTTCAAAAATCTTTCCTAATTTCTCAAAATAAGGCAACAGTAGTCTCCAACCAAGAGCATTATCTCCTATACTCAAACTTTTATGGCTCTTAACTTTTGTATGAGTCTACTGACTTGTATTCATTTCCCATGGAAATATTACCTATTTTTTGTGCAGTTTATCTTGTCATGCCAATTATAAGTTCATTTAAGAGAAAAAAATATGGGAATATACACCATGACTCTTACAAAAAAGTCACTCAATATTGCTTATGAGAAAAGGTTACTAGATAAAGGCTTTCCAAAAAAGTATAAAACGTCTTACAAAGAAATCACTGTTATAATATTCTCAGTGTATATCAATGTATAAATATTAAACCAGGAATTACTGAAAGAACGAAAACAATTCTAAGTTTGGATCTCAAAAATGAGGACTTATAAGGAAAAACTTGCAGTTTTTAAGCCAAGAATATTAAAAAAGGGTGGTTTTATCTTTGTATGATTTACAAACAATATGTACAAAGATTCAGTCTAAATCTGGAAAACATCAATATATTGAGACACTTCAAAAATGACTGTTAGAAACGGAAACTATGCAGAAGATTTAGTTCCGACACATAAGTCTACACAAATATAGCTAACTAAACAATGTTCAAGGGCTAGGGATAGATAGGTCAGTGGTAGAACACTTGCCTAGTATGCTCAAGGCCCTAAGTTCAAATCCTAGTACTGCAAACAAGTTCAAGATACAGTGGGCAGTAAGAAAACAGAATAAGGGTATTATACCTATTTTCCTTTATCTTCTGTAGAGATCTTATCATCCAGGAAGAGAAAAAAACAGTATTCCCCAAAGGTGTTGATCAGAAGAGCTAATAGATTAGATACATCTAGAGATCGTATATTTAAGCCAAAAAGCAAGATCAAATGACTTAAGATTTTACTAAAAAAAATGACAGAAAATTTTAAATCACCCATCTAGCCTTGATCACCAAACATTAGTCTACTAAGTTCATGACGTCATTCTTCACATTAAAATTGTATTATAGTTCTCCTAATGGACTTACATTTGTCTACAATTTATCATTTAAGGTGACTAACATTACATATGTAAAGATATGATGTAATGATTTTGCATATATGATGATGATGTTACCAATCTACAGAAGAAAAGATATATCCTCCTTCATTATATCCAGGACCAACTCTGCCACACAGCAGCAATTTGCAAGCCAGTTACATTATACTTATATCCAACCAGAGTTAAGCAAGTTAACCAACTCTATCAAGTATCAAATTTGTAAACTTCCCACCATGCTTCAACTATATGTACTATTACAATGCATAAAATTTCCAAACAGCCACAAACTAACCAACAGACAAAGTATTCTGGTCAATACACAAAATATTTATTTCTTCAATAAAGGAGTATTTCAAAGCTAACTCAATGAACCCTAAACTTAATACCCAAATAAAAATACTAGATGGTGGAACATGATTAGCACTACCTAAAAAGCTCAGCAACAACTCAGTTTTCTTTGTCAAGGATAATTAACCCACTACCTTGCCTTTTACCTTCTTAAAACAAATTAGACAAATACAACAAACTTGCAGCATACTCATGATTTAGATTCTAAAGTCAGCCTACATGAGCCAAAGGTGTTAATATAGGCATGAAATTCACTGAAGATTACCAATCTTATCCATGGTAAAAATAACTATACATGTTTCTTTATAGATAATGATGATGTCAGCAAACTGTAATCAAAATAACCCTTAACAGTGTCTTCAATGGACTACAGGGCAGAACAAGGTATTCATCAGGTAAAAGAAAATGAGACTGAATTAGAGAATAGAGCCATATTTCACTCACTCTGGGGAACTCAATTAATAGAATTCAGATTATTACAATCCTTTATCTACCTCTGAATTTAGAGCACATAATTATTTGTTAAATGCCCAAGTGATATGACTTTAATATAGTAGATAAGCCACAGAATAAACCTATCAAAGAATATCAAGTAACCACCAGATGCTATTTTCTTTTGTAGCACTATCAACTGAAGAGAACTTCTCTCAGGTTGTTTGACCACTATTGCTCACCACTTCTCAACTTTTAGTTTTCCATCTTGAAAAAGAAAGAAGACATAAATCGCATCATGCCAACTAGTCAAATTTTAAAACATATTCAGTTAAGAAGATAAAATATAGCAAACATTTACTACAGTTATTTGGGCTATTATTTTCTTAAATTTATTAAGAATTGATTAAAAGTTTAAAATTTAAGCAAGAACTCCGTGTCAGTGAGTAATCATGTCTTACCTACTACCATAAGTGTGAATTCAAAGCCTCTCTTCACTGATTTTCTGTAAACTTGATTTGGGAGGTTGGCAAACCCCACATAGCCTTCAAGGTTCTTCGGTTGCTGAGAAAGACAAAAGAGCAAGGTTATTTACGTCTCAACACTACTGTTGTGTCATACACCTCAAATGACCCCTCATTAACCTATTTGAGAAAATTATCCATAACAAATCAAACTGTTTTTATACTGTTACCAATAAAAGTATTAGTTAACTGTAGAAGGGACAAAGTGAATTGATTGACATTTCATTGATTCATGATTGACTGAATTCTTAATTACAAGGGGATGAAATAAAAATTAAACCTCCCTCAGACCAGATTTCAAATGACAGTAAGTTACTATATCAAGATTCTGACCAACCAACTAAAGAAAGAGAAACAAAAGGATTTTTCACAATAAAAATTTTAAATTGCATTAAGAAATCTTCTTAATTATCACCTTTGCTCACACTAATTACCACAGGTATGAGTTTCTTGAAATTTGTCTTCTCATTCATGAAATAAAAATGTTGAACTTAGAACACTTTTTTTTCATAAATTCTTGAAGGCTCTCATGATCACTGTCAATCAGCAAACAATATCCTTCAAGCTGTTAGGCCAGGTCCATTTAAGTCACTTCAAGGATTCACATGGTCCTGCTGCCTCCATCTTCAGGAAAATCAAATTTATCCAGATTTTAAAGTAAACTGTAATTCCTCTTCCTAAATGAGTTTTTGATTCTTTGATGACATCAACCATCATCTAATGAGTAATTTAAAGATCAAATTTATATTGGTTGTAAATACATCTGATTTTTATTTTATCTGCTGGTGAGAAGTACTGTCCACAGTTCAGATTATGTGAGTGGGTAGAGTCTCACTGGTTATTTTTACATTTGCGGTAAATGTTCTTCATCATTACAACATGATGGCAAACGTTCCTCAGAAATACATTTTATGGTAAAGTTTCTTGATGTCTAAATCTCATTTAAAAATCTAGATCAAAGCATCAACTCAACCATTTGCATTAAAGTCTAAATTCTTCACTAGGATCAAATGCAGCTAAATATTCTAATCTCTGCCCTTTTTATTCACATACACTAATTTAAAGCCAAGCATTGATAAGCCAAGTTAGCCGATTAAATTGAAAAGCTAATTTTAAATTTAGTAATAGGGAGACTGTTCAGAATACAGTACTTTAAAGTCAAATAATAAAGCCTACTAGTGAGTAGAGCTAAAAAATATGTATTAAATTTAAGGCTTCCATGGCTCCTATTTTACTCAAGTGTAAGTTAAACTTCAGTTAACTCAGACAGAATAAAGTCTTCATATAAATTATGGAATATACTCACAGCTACTTTGTAACGAACACATTTCCATCAATGCAGTGTCACAGATTCCAACAGAATAAATTCACAGAGGAACAGTCAATGAGGGATTCCAAGAATGGCACATCCAGTCCACACAGGAGGTGCAAATCCATTGGGACATAGAAAAAGACAGAAAAACCAAAGTTACTTACACGAGTCACTTACATGTAACTCAACGAATAAGAGGAGTTGGAAACTGAGGCTAGAGCTTCTTCTATGCATGTCAAATAAGTAACAGTTGATGGAGGAGAGGGTAATAAAGTGAGGTTGTCCATTTCCAACAGTTATCGTGCTAAAATTGAAAACAAAAGACCTCCTATCTTTTCATAAAGGCCAATTATTATGCCTTGCACCTTAACCATAAGGGAAATGGTAGAAAAGATGGGAAATTACAAAGTTTCAGGAGGGCATACAGGGAAGAACTTTAAATGTTAAAAAGATATACATTTCATACAGTTTTGTTTTGTCAGTCACTGTATTAAGACAGCACAAGCCGGGCGTGGTAGGCACGCTTGTAATCCCAGCACTTGGGAGGCTGAGACATGAGGATCCGGGTTCACAGACAGCCTCAGCTACTTAGTGAGGCCCTTTGCAACTCAGTGAGACCCTGTTTCAAAATAAAGAATAAAAAATAGGGCTGGGGGTATAGCTCATAGGCAGAATGCCCCGGGGTTCCAATCCCAGTACTGGGGGGGGGGGGGCAGCACAAAGAGGACAATGTAAATATTTTAGCTAAAATACAATGCTGTAGCTTATAGAGAAATGGTTAGAGCTAAACATAACAGAAAGATGAGGTCAATTAAGGGCTGCAAAAACTGAAAAGCAATTAATGAAGCAGAACAGAAAACAGTTACTGATCAAACTTTCTCTGCAATGCATACGTATCTTTATACTGAAACAAATTTATGACCGACTTTTAATAATTTGAGGCAGTAAGGCATCACTGTAGTTTTACTGTTAAAGTAATTAAATTTAATAGATGAAATTCCAGTTTAAAAGTCAATTAATTACAAAATTATTTTTCCCATGACAAACCTCTCAATGACTTTCTCTCTCTCTAAGAAGTAACACTGAAAGTCTTGGTAATGGTCTACAGTGGTTCTCAACCTTAGCTGCTTCTTGAGATCGGGTGGGAACTGGGGGAAAGCTCAATGAGTGCCCTGAACTCCAACAAGATGTGTGATTACAAAGGACCAATTTAAAAAAGCCATCGGAAGTTGAGAAAGCTTCAGAAAATATGACCTTTTTGTTTGCCACTTCAAGAAACCACCAAAAGGAGGTGGCACCTAACAAAAACACCTCATAGCCTGTTTATTGCCTTATCGTTGGTACAGTCTCTGGCACACAGAACCATCGTAGGGTTGAATTAAGAAATGAGGGGAAGGCACTCCAGGTGGACCCTAAATTGGAGATAAACTTGGCACTTCCAGAAATAAAAAAAAAGGTACATGAACTATAAATATGGACCATGTGAAGGTATGTGAACAAGGGGATGAGTGATAGGAAACGAGGTCATAGAAGCAGGCAGGGGCCAGATCATGTGGGACTCAGCCAAAGTAGAAAGTTTAGATATTATTTTAGGCCTGATGGGAAGCCACTCGAGGGTTTTTCATAGGCGAGTGACCTGATTAGTGTTTTAAAGATAGCTCTCTCTAATAAGTGAAGGAGTAGAGGAAAAAAAAAAAAAAACTAGTAAGGAGGCTACTGTAACAGTCCAAGAAAGAAAAGAAAGAAAAGGGCAGAGTGAAATAAGACGGTATGGAGATACTAACAGATGAGGGTTCAAAAGGACTCTGAAGGTAAGAGTTGACTGGTACTGCTCAGCCTGGGTGTGATTAGTGAAGGAAAAAGAGACAAAGGATAATTCTTGGGTTTTGCTTGGTCTTTTCCTTAGGGAAACAGGGAATAATGAGGGAGGAAAAGATTGCGTGGTGAGAGTCGAAATAAAAAACAGCCCTAAACAATTTTAGGTACCTATTACATATTCAAGAACAGATACCCATTAGGCAGTTTTAAATAAACTCCAGGACTGGTTGGTGCTGAAAATAAACATTAAGGAGGCCAGATGTGGTGGTGCACCCTTTTAATCTCCACGCTTGGGAGGCTGAGACAGGAGGATCCCACAGGTTCGAAGCCAACCTCAGCTACTAAGTGAGATTCTAGTGAGACTCTCAGTAACTTAGTAAGACCCTGTTTCCAAATAAAATATAAAAAAATAAGTCTGGGAGTACAGCCTGGAGGTAGAAAAGCCCCTGGGCTCCACCCCCAGTAACACACACACACACACACACACACACACACACACACACACACACACACACACGAGTCATCAACAGATATTGGGCAGGAACTGGATTCCCAAACAAGACCGTAAATTAAAAGAAGGGTTCCAGAGCCTGGAGTGGTGTCGCAGGGTTGTAATCACAGCATTCAAAGGCTGAGACAGGAGGATCATGGTTCACACAGCCTCAGCTATTTAGTGAGGCCCTCTGTAACTCATTGAGACCCTGTTTCAAAATAAAGAATTAAAAAATAGGGCTGGGGGTTTAGCTCGGAAGTAGAATGCCCCTGAGTTCCATCCCCAATACCACAGAAAAAAAAAAAGAGTCCTAGACAGAGCCCTGGAGGACTATAACATTCACAGGTTACACTGAGAAAGATCAGCCTTACAGTAAGGAAGGAGAGAAAACAAAACCATCTCAAGGATGGAGAAGTCACTCAACTGTGTTGAAGGCTACAGAAAAGTCAAGTGAAATAACAGAAGTGTGACCATAAAAATCTGAAAATAAGGTTACTGTTTTTTAACAAAAGCAATCTCATTTATACACTGAGAAAGAACAGTGACCAGGTTGATTTAGACAATTCTTTGCACATTATTATTGCAACATTCTAAGTTACTTTAAATCACTTAAAAATTAAATTATGTATTTTATAGTTCTTTCTTATGTCTGACTTCCCAGGGGGGAAGAACTATGCCATATCCATCTCTATAAACCAAGCAAAGTCTTGTTGCATAGGTGATATCCAAAAAGGGTAAAAGAATGAACTTTCAGGTAAATTTCTTCTGAAGAAATCTGTCCAAAGATCAAAGACAAATTGGTTTGGCTACTGCTATAGAACAAAGTATGCCAGAGTTTACATAAATGTGTCCCATCAAATACAAAAATAGAAGCCTGAAGCTACCTGATACTATCCAGAGACTATACCGATAACATAACATTGGTTAAGACACAGATTTCATATCATAAGGATCTTTCCTTATTCTGAATAAGGAATAATATCTTTCCTATTCTAATAATAACCATAGCCTGTAACTTTCGAGATTTAACCACCCACTGATTCTTTTCCTGAACAAATGAAACGTTCACAGTGCTAGTTGTGAAATATAACCTCTGGATAAGAAAACAATTGTAGATATGGGTGACAGAACTGTGGAATTTATAAATACATGAATTCAAATAAATGTGTATTCACTCAGGCTTGTATCTAAATGCCTTTGTATCTCGAAAGCATTCCTTGATTTCAGATATATTAGTAATCATCTTTTCTAAAAGCACATATATATAAAATCTTTGTTAAGAGATCCAATTTCTGTCAAAATTGGTAATCTATGCCTCTACCATCATGTACTCCATTAAGACGTATAACTACAATGCACCAATAAAAAATTTAAAAAATAATTAAAAATCAAACTACAATGATTACACTGCTAAACTACAATGCCTACACTGCTTGATAGAAATTAAATGCAATATCAAGTAAGATCATTGATGTATTTCATCTTATTTCTAGAAATCGAAAGGACTCAATAAGAGCAAAACATTTCTAATAGATTACTAAAACTTTTTAAAAGTTCTTTATGTTCTCTCACCATATGTTCCTATTCCAAAGAATAAAGTTAACAAAATCTTGGTAACTGAAATTTCATTATTGTTTTTAAAAGAACAGTTGTAATATTTGATATAACAAATTTTTAATACAGAAAAAAGACAACATATTTTGAAATCTGCTAAACAACAACAAAAATTAAGTTGGGAGAGTTGTAACAGAATGGTAGCCTCATAAAAATAAAAATTAGAGGAAAATTAAAAATGATTCTGAGCCTGGCATGGTAGTCCCTACTCGTAATCCCAGTACCTGGAGGCTGAGATAGGAGTATCGCAGGTTCACAGCCAGCCTCAGAACTTAAGTGAGGCCCTCTGCAACTTAGTGAGAATCGGTTCCGCAATAAAGAATAAAATAGGGCTAGGAATATAGCTCTGAGGTAGAATGTTCCTTAGTTCAATCCTAAATACAAAAAAAAAAAAAAAATCCCACCTCAATCCATCAACTACCCTCGTCTTCATAAAATGAAATGTTTCTCAGACATGGTGGCACAATTCCTATAATCCTAGTAATTGAGAAGATGACAAAGGAGGATCGAAGGTTCGAGGCCATCTTGGGCAACTTAACAAGCCCGTTTAAAAAAACGGGTTGGGGATGTAGCTCTGAGGGAGAACAGCCCTGGGTTCAATCCCCAGTAACACACAAAAGAGAGATGTTCAATAAAAATTAAAATAATAATGTAATAATGTGTATTACCTTAATATGCCTAGAACTATATTTTTCCTCTTGGTAACTGAAAGACCAGCAGGTTACAAAGATCCAGAGTTTTTATCAGGAACTTTAAATTTCAAACATTTGATCTCTCCTAAAAAACTTTAAGTTCAATCTGTCTCCCTCTGGATTTTAAACTTTATGTATATGTCTTACATACTGATAAAAAATATTTTTTCTTGAACTTTCAATAATTTTAAACATTAAAAACAAACTGGCTGAAATGGTACATGCCTACAGTCCCAGCTACTCAAGAGTGGGGCAGGAGGATTGCTTAAGCCCACAAATTCCAGGACAGTCCGGACAACAACAGTAAGAGCTCATCTCAAAAAATTAAAATGAAAAGGATGTATTCATTTCGAGTCACCCCCCCCATGCCAGTCTGGTATGGAGCTATATTTCTATTTTCTGTATTTCTATCTTTCTAATAAACTTCTTTAAATCTTCAAAAAAAATTAAAATGAATAAATATAAAAAAGCCAAGACTATGCAAGGAAAAAACTAATATAAAAATTTACTTGTCTACTCCTTAATTATTTCTTTTTTTTTTTTTTTTTTTTTGGTGGTACTAGGGTTCCTAGAAACCCTTCTCCGGGCTACACTCCCAGACCTATTTTTTAATATTTTTTTTTATTTGGAAACAGGGTCTCCTAAACCAGTGCGGCTGACTTCTAACCTGTGCGATCCTCCTGTCTCCACCTCCCAAGAGCAGATATTACAAGCCTGCGCCACCACGCCCGGCAACTCCTTAATTATTTCTAACAAAAGCTTTGCATCATACACATAAATATAACTGTCTGGCATTTGCTCAGTAAATATCCTACTGTCTCTCACATAGCACAAGGAAAAAGTTGAAGAACTTAATCTACCACCTTTCAAGTATTTTATATATAATTGGTCTAAAAGTAGCTACATTTTAATTTAATAAAAAAGAACAATAAAATTTTATAAGATTACATAGGCATGATCTAAATATCAATTTTTATGTTTCCCACCCTCAACTATTTTAGAGGTTAATCCCTTGTTTTGCATGCCTTCAGCTACATTTTACTTAGAACATTTATTTTCTTAATCCTATTCTGGATTCTTGGCTAATATGTTGAAAAATATTTTAGTATTTACTATGTAAGAATGACATTTTCTAAGCGAGGTGTGATGGCACACACTTGTAATCCCAGCATTTGGGAGGTTCGAGGACAGCCTCAGCTACTACTTAGTGAGGATCTTTGCAACTCAGTGAGACCCTGTTTCAAAATAAAGAATAAAAAATAGGGCTGGGGGGGGTGTGGCTCAAAGGTAAAATGTCCCTGGGTTCCATCCCCAGACCCGCAAAAAAAAAGGATGATATATTTTTTTATATGAAATACAAATTTTCTTTGCTCTGAACTTGAAATTCAGACCTTGACACTTCCTTCATTACTGTCCTCACTCTCTTACCTAATCATATAGCTACTGGACCCTTAAAACATGTTTTGCATGTGAAGCTTACATGTGAAGCCTTTATTCTCTAATGTTCTGAGGTAGGAATATGGGGAATAATGGGATTATGATTAGGTTATCCTTGAGGGATCCATAGCTGAATGGGTTACTGGGAAGTGACAGAAACTGTAGGAAGTAGAGCCAACTAGGGAAGAGAGATAAAGGATTATATGGTGCGTGGTGTCCCAGCCACCATAAAGGAAGCAACTCTGCTCTACCGTACCTCTTGATCAGGAGGCTCTGCCTCAACCAACCCCAGGGCACAGCAATGGTGCCAGTCAATCAGGGAATGAAACCTCTACAAACTTGAGCCAAGATAAATCATTCCTGAGGTTGGGGGATGTGGTTCTATGGCAGAGTGCTTGTCTAGCATGTGCGAGGCCCTTGGTTCAATCTCCAGAACTGCAACCAATCGATCAATCTCCTTGAAGTTGTTTATGTGAGATATATTGGTTATAGCGGGGGGAAAAAAGCTAACAAACATACTATACTAAAGAATTTAAGTTACACTTTACCTTGAAACATATAGAAAGCATTAAAGAAAACAGAGGGATATAGCTCTGTGGTAGAGCACTTGCCTAGCAAGCACAAGGGTTGCTAGGGTTCAATCTTCAGTACAAGGAAGAAAAAGTGGGGTGGGGGAGGCAGTGTTTTAAGAATGTGAAGCAGTCACATTAATTCATACGCAGAGCCACGTTCTTGCTTTAGAAAATTGCCAAAGACAAAAATATTGAAAGTGACCTAGAAGAGAAAACAGGAGTAATTTCAAGAGTTTATACAGTAGTACAAGGGAGAAACAAAGATTTGACCCAAGACACAGACAGCAGAGATGAAATACAAGTTAGAACTCTACTGTCCACTAAAGTAGCCCGTTATGCTGTAAGTGCAAAATACCTGGACTTTATAAAAATGAGAATGAACAATATCTTAATTTTTATATTGATTCCACGTTGAAATAAAATTTTAAATATACTGGCTATATAAAATGGAATATGTTCTGAATGTGGTTATTCAAAAAGCTTAAATTATATTATCCAGCTTGTATTAAATTTCCATTGGATAACACTGGGTTACATACCAAAGAGATTAATTGACAGGCTTCTATAACTAACTTGTGGGAGAATGGTAATATTCAGATTTCTAAATTTAAGTTTGATCAACTAGATCAGTAGTAGTACCAATTCTTAAAAGCAGTAATGATCTGAGTTTAAGGCTGCTAACTGGGCTTGAGGGAAGACAGATATATAACAGGCAGTGGCATTCAAAAAAAGTAGAAATTCTAGAAACATGTAAATTCAACAAATATTAGCATTTTTTTTTGAGGTACCAGGGATGGAACCCAGGGGCATTCTACCTCTAAGCTACACCTCCAGCCCTATTTTGGGGGTTGTTTTTTAATTTTTTATTGGTGCATTATATCCATATATCATATTGGGATAAAAAAAACTTGTGTGGACATACATGTACACATCACCGATTTAACCCCTACTCAATTCCCACCCCATCCCTCTTTCCCTTGCTTGGTTTAGTGGTTGACTTCAATATGTTTAAGTATATTGTGTGTTTTAGAGGAGAATTTCCTTCTTCCCCCTCCCATCCCCTCATTTAGGTTGTCTTGTTTGCTCCTCTATAGGATTTCCTTCTTTATCTAGAGTTCTTCTTCTGACCCATGTCACTTAGCTTTCACATATTAAGAAAAGCATCTGATTTCTTATTTTTGTGACTGACTAATCTCACTTAACATAATGTCCTCTGGTTCTATTCATTTCCCTGAAAATAAAGTAACTGAGTTTTTTTAATGGCTGAGAAAAATTCTACTGTGTACATATCCCACAGTTTTGTAATCCATTCATCTGTTGATGGACATCTTGGCTGCCTCCATAGTTTGGCTATGCTGAATTGTTCAGCTATGAACATAGATACACACGCATTAGTTTGGTAGTTTGGTTTCCTTTCTTTTGGGTAGATACCCAGAAGTGGGATTGCTGGATCAAATGGTAGATTTGTTCCCATTCTTCTGAGAAGTCCCCATACTGTCTTCCAAAGTGGTTGCACTGATTTGCTATGTCTTAGAGTTCCCACTTCTCCACATCCTCGCCAGCATTTGTTGTCGTTTGTGTTTTGAATGATTGCCATTCTAGTTGGAGTTAGGTGAAATCTCAGGGTAGTTTTGATTTGCATCACTTCGATTGCCAATGATGTTGAGCATTTTTTCATGCATTTATTGGCCATTTGAAATTCTTCTTTTGTGAGGTGTCAATTTAGTTTGCTTGCCCATTTTGTTATTGGATGCTTTGTTTTCTTAGTGTTGAGTTTCTTGAGTTCTCTGTATATTCTAGATATTAGTCCTCTATCAGAGGGGTAGGTGGCAAAAATCTCCCATTTGTTGGCTCTCGGTTGAAGTTCTTGACAGTTTCCCTTGCTGAACAGAAGCTCTTCAGTTTCATGCAATCCCATGTATTGACTCGCCTTTTAATTTGTTGTGCCTTTGGGGTCTTGTTGAGAAAGTGTTTATCTGTGCCTGTGTGTTGCAGTGTTAGACCTATGCCTTCTTCAAGGAGTTTCAAGGTCTCTGGTTTAATTTCCAAGTCTTTGATCCATCTTGAATTGACTCTTGTGCAGGGTGAGAAAGTGGGATTAATTTCTAATTTTCTGCATATGGTTAACCAGTTTTGCCAACACCATTTATTGAATAGGCTATCTTTTTTCCAGTGTATGTTTTTGGGCCCTTTGCCAAAAATCAATTAGCTGAAAGTGTGTGAGCTTGTTTCTGGGTCTTCTATTCTGCTCCATTGGTCTATGTATCTGTTTTTGTGCCAGTACCATGCTGTTTTTATTACAATGGCTTTGTAGTATAGCTTAAAGTCAGGTATTGTGATTCATCCTGTATGGTTTTTGTTGCTGAGTACTACTTTGGTCCAGCCCTATTTTTTAATCTTTATTTTGAAACAGGGTCCCACTGAGTTACAAAGGGCCTAAGTAGCTGAGGCTGTCGGCTGTCTTCGAACTGCAATCCTCCTGTCTCAGCCTCCCAAATGCTGGGATTACAAGTGTGCACCACCACACCCAGCTAATATTAGCATTTTAAATCACCAATATTTAAATTATATCAAAGTCATAGGTATGAACACAAATACTATATACAAAATAGGAATCAGGCCAAGAGCTAAAATCAGTATTATACCATCACCACCTAAATAAACCTAGAAATAAGTCAAAGAAAATAATCAGGAAATTGGGTCACAGAAGTATTTCAAAAAGGAGGTCCACTGTAGTGACTTTCAGTGGTCAAGTGTAACTAGATGCTCTTGGAGTGGCCAACGAGACACAGAACACTTACTGTCACTGGGAACCACTGTGAGAGCTGAAAGACAACACAGCACATTGTCCATAAGTATGCAGAGGACTGTGTGCTATCTGCGAAGAGAAAACAAATCCTCCCTTCCTTACTAGGGGTAGAGAGGATAACAGTCTAGGGAAGGATTGGGGTAGAGAGGATAACAGTCTAGGGAAGGATTGGGGTAGAGAGGATAACAGTCTAGGGAAGGATTGGGGTAGAGAGGATAACAGTCTAGGGAAAGATTGGGGTAGAGAGAGGATAACAGTCTAGGGAAGGATTGGGGTAGAGAGGATAACAGTCTAGGGAAGGATTGAAGCATGAAAACAGAAAAGCAGAGCTGCTCTTATTTAAATGCCAACTGGGAAGACCAAGTAGATAAGTGGCCTTTTTTTTTTTTTTTTTTTTTTGGTGGGTCTGGGGGCGGAACCCAGGGGCATTCGACCTCCGAGCTACACCCCCTGCCCTATTTTTTATTCTTGATTTTGAAACCGGTTCTCACTGAGTTGCAGAGGGCCTCACCAAGTAGCTGAGGCTGTCCGCGAACCGCGATCCTCCAGGTCTCAGCCTCCCGAGTGCTGGGATGACAAGCGTGCGCCACCACGCCCGGCTCACGATAAGTGGCTTTTTAAAAGGAGCAAAAACAGTGTTTATGGAATGAAGGGCAGGATTTTCAATAATACCTGAAATAATAAATACCCCACACGAATCCTAAAAAATGAAGGTAAGACTAAAGATTTTACAAGATAAAAATGTAAAATAGCAACTACAAGAACAGGGAGAGAGAATAATACACAGCTGACAGCCAAGTAATTTTGCTCACCTAGTTAAGGCTAAAAGCCACAAATCTTTGAGTGTATCCCTGAGATCATGTGATCTTTTTCTCAGCAATCCATAACCTGAGTATAAGACAAGAGGCTGTAGGATCTGACACTCTTTTTTTGCACTAAGTATATACAAAAGTACAAGGGATCAAGAGAGCAGACAAGCTGAAACAATTCAGTGAACAGAAATGGAGAAGACCAAGGATGGGAAGTAGTGAGATAACTAAAAGAAAAGGCCATTGAATTAAGATATGAAAAGCAGAACAAAAAGCCCCACCACCACGAGGCCTTTAAAAGTGATGGCTGGGTTGCAGCTCAGTAGTACAATGTGTGCTTGGCATAGACAAGGACCTGGGTTTGATCTCTACTATCACATTAAATGAAAAAAAAAAAAAAACAGAAAGAGATGCCAATGTGTTCCCACCAATGAGTGCACAACAGCCCCACAATAAAAATAAAAACAAGTTTCCTCCATTTTGTCCCAGCATTACTAACTTACTGGTGGCAGGATCCCTTTTTGCAAAAAGTAAAATTCACCTTCCTAACCTGTATTCAAATTCATGTCTTTTTCTAACACCGCCATAAAAATTTACTTCTAACGTGATCAATAAATATTAAAATGATGGCTCAAGTATAATTAAGAAAACGAAGCTAAATTACTGAAGGAGGTCTAGGGGAAAGGGAGGGGAAAGAGTGAGGATCAGTGAAGGAATTACTACCATTGGCTTTGTGTACATATGTACAAACGTCAATCTCAGTACTCTGTATGAGGAAGGGGAGGATGGGGCCAAAAAGTACTGTGTGTATGTATGTATGCCACTGTCTGCATAATTTACATTATGATGTAAGACTATAATGTAAATGCACCAATAAAATCATATTAAAAATAATGGAGTATAAGAATAAATATTAAAATGATGGCTCAAGTATACAAAAAGTTAGTTGAGTTTACTCCTCAGATAAGTTGTTATTTCTAAGAAATTCATTTGACTGCAAAGAAAGAAATTGTAGAGGACAATTCTGGCAAGACCTCAATCACGATGTGAACATGGGCAAAACAGAAATAAAGGCTAGAATGTTAATTAAATAAGATGTTTTAATATGTTGCTTAACTGCATGTCAACTTCAGCAGAATCATATACAAGGATCCAAGGATCTTAGCTTCTTAATTAAGGTAACATTATAATTTGATGAAAACACAGAAGGTATATGTGTCAAATCTAAAAATGATATAAGCTAAAAAGGGTAATAAATACTTTATAAGACATACAATCCAAATTAAACTTAATATGAAAAATATAAAAATATGTGGTGGCAAACCACACACTTCCTCCCCCATCCCCACCCCAAACCCCCCAAAGTTTCAGAGGTCAGAACTGTAGCAATGGGACTGCAGAAATAAGAGGGTTAATGAAAGACATTTCAATTACTCAATAAATTTCTCTAACCTAAAAGAAGTTTTTAATAAGCAAGACAAACACAACAGCAGAAGAGGGGAAAAGAACTTAGTTGACAGTATGTTATATAAGTAAATAAGAAAACAGTTATCCTAAAAGATAAGCTTGGGCCTCATTAGCAGAAATATCATCGAATGTAGAATCAGGCTGAAATCTATTCCTCCTCCTCCTCCTCCCCCTCTTCCTCCTCCTCCTCCCTCCACTTCCATCCTCATCCTCATCCTCTTTTTGGTACTAGGGATTGAACCCAGGGGCATTATACCTGTGAGCTACATCCCAGCAGCCCCTACTTTTTATTTGAAACAGTCTCCTGCTAAACTGCTGAGGTCTTGCTAAGTTGCTCAAGTTGGAATCCTCCTGTCTCAGCCTCCCAAGAACTGGAATTATAGGTGTATTATCACCACAACTGGCTCAAGACAGATCTATTTTCACCCGTGATTTTAAGATTACAAGATAATCAGTTCCTAATGTGAGCAAGGATATAAACAAAGTTTAGAGGAAGAGTTGCAGGAATATAATCATTTGCTATATAATCATTATTAAAAAATAAAAGTTTAATCTGCCAAAGATCAGATCTGACAACTATCTTCAAACTAGCAAATAATATTGAAAAAAGGGAAACTAAACTCATTTTTCTGGTCTCAAAAGATAAATGAAGCTGGGCGTGGTGACGCACGCTTGTAATTCCAACATTTGGGAGGCTGAGACAGAAGGATCGGGGTTCGTGGCCAGCCTCAGCTACTTAGTGAGGCCCTTTGCAACTCAGTGAGACCCTGTTTCAAAATAATAATAAAAAATAGGACTGGGGGTGTAGCTCAGAGGTAGAATGCCCCTGTGTCCCATCCCCAGTACCACACACACACAAAAAAAGACAAAAATGAAACCTTTAAATACAAGCATTCAGCTAAAAATAGGAATAACAAATTAACAGTAAGTTATTTGAATATGAAATACACTTCCTCAGAATGGAGTGAATTTCTAATACAGGCTAGAACAGATTTTTTTTTTTTTTTTTTTTTGTGGAACTGGGGGTTGAACCAAAGAGCATTCTACCTCTGAGCTACACCCTCAGCCATATTTTTTATTCTTTATTTTGAAACGGGCGAACTTGAGGATGGGCTCACTAAGTAGCAGGCTGGCCACACACCTGCAATCCTCCTGTCTCAGCCTCCCAAGTACTGGGATCACAAGTATGAACGAACCACCATTCCCAAACTTGGAACGTTCTATCAATTACAAGTATGATGCAAAGCCAGTCATGGTAGAGCACGCTTGTCATCCCAGCATTCGGGAGGCTTAAACGGGAAGGACAGTGGTTCAAGGACAGCTTCAGCTACTTAGTGAGGCCCTTTGCAACTCAGTGAGACCCTGTTTCAAAATAAAGAATCAAAAATATAACTGGGGGTGTCGCTCAGAGGTAGAACGTCTCTGGGTTCCATCCCCAGTACTGCAAAATAAAGAGAGAAAGAAAAAAGAAAAAGAGAAATATGATGTAAGCAACATATATGACATAAAATTCTCTGGAAATCACACTTTGAAAGCAAAAGAAAGCACATAAAATTAATCATAATAATGTATTTTATTTAACAGTGTATACAAATATTATTTTAACACTTAATTGAAGTAAAATAGATGACATTTTATGTAGAAATGTGAATCCAAACCATGATCTACATCTCCACTGAGATTAGCCTCATCTAAAGTGCTCAACAGCCATATATGCTGTTGACTAGGTGGTAGGTATACTACAGGGGGAATTATAGCACTAGTTGCACGATTAGACTAAATGACAACATATCTATCTTCTAATCCTGAGATCTCACGAATACAGTGAAAGAATAAGAGGTAATATGTACATGCTCTAAAATTTAAGGATTAACTGTTCCATTAATCAGTCACTATTGTACTCTATGCCCTCACATGAACATACATGCACTAAGGGTTTTACTGCAGCATTCTGAAAAAAGCCTAACAGTTCTATAAGACAATTCAGTTATTTCCAGGACACAGAGTCTCTCTCTCTCAAACTAGCTTTTTTTTTTTTTTTTTTTTTTTGTGGGTCTGGGGATGGAACCCAGGGCATTCAACCTCTGAGCTACACCCCCTGCCCTATTTTTTATTCTTTACTTTGAAACCGAGTCTCACTGAGTTGCAGAGGGCCTCACTAAGTAGCTGAGGCTGTCCGCGAACCACAATCCTCAGGTCTCAGCCTCCTCCCGAATGCTGGGATGACAAGCGTGCCCCACCACGCCCAGCTTCAAACTAGCTTCTTGAAGACATCAAAACCACCTGGCACAGTGGTACATGCCTCTAATGCATTATCAGTACTTTAGAAACTGACAAGAGGATGGCAGGTTCAAGGCCAGCGTGTAGGAACTTAGCAAGACATTGTTTCAAAATACAAGATAAATAGGGCTAGAGGATAAATAAAATAAAATAGGCCTTGGAGGTAGAATGCCATAGGCACAACCCCCAGTGTCCCCTCTCCCCACACACATACACAAGCCTGGCTCATAATCATCTTGGGATACCCTGTCTAATAAAAATAAGGTGTTAACCGTTACTTCTTCTTTCAACATTTTCTATATCTTCCTTATATTACAAAATCATACAGAAAAACAGAAAATCAATCCCTAATATAAACTAGAATTGTGTCCCCCCCAAAATTCCTATGTTAAAGTCCTAGTCCCCAATGTGATTGTACAATATTTGGAAATAGCGTCTACAAGGAAGCAATTAAAAGTTAAATGAAGCCAGGCATGGGTGTGCATGCCTATAAACCAAGTACTCTGGAGGCTGAAGCAGGAGGATCCCAGCAACTTAGCAAGACCCTGTTTCGAAACTAAAAATAAATTAAATAAAACAAACCTGGGGTATAGCTCAAAGGTAGAATGTGCCTGAATTCAATTCTCAGTATAAAAAAAAAAAAGAGTTAAATGATGTCATAGAGTGGGACCCTCATCCTATAGGACTGGTACCCTTATAATAAGAGGGAAAGGTATTAGAGATCAGAAGTCAGTTCTACAGGCCCTTGGACTTCTACCCCTAGAACTGTGAAAGAAAAAATGTTGTCTGAATCACACAATTTCTGGTATTCTGTTAGGGCAGCCCTAGCAGATTGAAGCAGTTGCTAAAAAAAAAAAAAAAAAGTGCTTTTTAAAAAAAACTGTGTAAGCCAGGCGTGGTGGAGCATGCTTATAATCCCAGTGCTTGGGAGGCTGAGACAGGAGGATCGCACAGGTTCGAAGCCAGCCTCAGCTACTTAGTGAGGCTCTCAGCAACTTAGTGAGACCCTGTTTCCAAATAAAATATAAAATAGGTCTGGGAGGATAGCCCAGAGATAGAAGGCCTCTGGGTTCCACCCCCAGTACCATAAATAAATAAATAAATAAATAAATAAATAAATAAATAACTGTAATTCTAGTACTTGGGAGGCTAAAGTAGGATTGCAGGCTCAAGGCCAGCCGCAGCAATTTAGCCAGATTCTCAACAAATTAGGGAGACCCTGTTTGAAAATAAATAGTGCTGGGCTTGGTGGTAGATGCTGGAGGCTGGGACAGGAGGATCACGGTTCACGGACAGCCTCAACCACTTAGTGAGGCCCCTTGCAACTCAGTGAGACTCTATTTCAAAATAAAGAATAAAAAATAGGGCCAGGTATGGTGGCACGCTTGTAATCCCAGCATTTGGGAGCCTGAGACAGGAGGATCACAGTTTGAGGCCAACCTTACCTACTTGGTGAGGTCCTCTGCAACTCAGTGAGACACTGTTTCAAAATAAAGAATAAAAACTAGGAGCCAGGCATGGTGGTGGACGCTTGTAATCCTAGCATTCCAGAGGCTGAGACAGGAGGAATGCAGTTCGAGACAGTCTCACCTACTTAGTGAGGCCCTTTGCAACTCAGTGAGACTCTGTTTCAAAATAAAGAATTAAAAAATAGGGCTGGGGGTGTTGCTCAGAGGTAGAATACCCCTGGGTTCCATCCCCAGTACTAAAAAAAAAAAAAAGTAAGTAGAAAAAAGGACTCAGAGGTAGAAAAAGGAACTCAAAGGTAGAATGCCCCAGGGTTCAACTCTCAGTAATCCGCCCCAAAACTGTGAAGCAAACTAAATTATATTACTACTTAAGTCCTTAATAAATTATGAAAAATGTTATGGGTATTTATAAATTTACTCTACAACCAAAGATTTGAAAATCATGCTTTGTTAAATTGCTGCAGCATCAAAATAATCTGATAACACAAAACAACAAATCTAATTTTTCCAACCACCTAGGCCTCTGACTTATATTTCATTAGAAAAAGAACTTCCTATACAGTATCAGTACTATATAAATAAAGCTAGACTACTGAAACTCAAAAAAGCCACCTATCACAATACTGCCTACTACCCTACCAACAGTTATCTGTACAACTAAATACAAACAATTGATAAAATACATTTTTTAAAATGACAGCATACATATCCTATTACCTGCTAAAAGAGTAGTCTTATATGAGTTCAAGACAAAGAAAGCCTCATCAAGGACTCTAATAGTTGTGGAAAGTTTCTCAGAATGGTATCTTTGAATTGGTCCCTCCTTAAAGGAGTATGAGATTTCAAGGTAGGCAAGAACATCATAAGCAGAGGCAAGAATATTAAATATCATTCAATCTGAATGAGAGGGTAAGGCCAAACCAAGAAAGGCCCCAAAATGATCCCTGAAGGTTTTCATTACAGGATATGTAAGAGAGTCATGAAGTATAACCACAGGTAGACGTCTGAATTTCATTACTTGGTGAAACTGAAAACTCTTCTGGCAGGCAAATTATATATTTCTCTTTTAGACTGAGACAATATTCTTAGGAGGTAACTGTAGGATATACAGAAAGTAATTAATATATAATAAGTACAAATAAATGGAAGTTACCATATTGGTTGTGCAACAGATGATGCTATTGTTAAGGCTCTGGCCTCTTATCTTGCAAATAAGAAATTCCCAAACTCAATTGTAATCAGAAGTATTCGGAAAACATTTGATAGAAACACATATCTGGTCCCCTGCCTCGGAAATAGGGTATTAAAATTTTACTGTTAGAGCCCCCAAAATATTTTTAAACAATAACTCCAGGAGCCCCATATTATAAAGAAGAATATTTAAAATTCTGAAACAAGTAAATTATTTTATAAAAGTATAGTTTTAGGTGTAATAATCTTAACAAAGACTTATTAATAGAAGTAGGAACAGACTGAAAGCAGTAAAACCAATGAGAAAACTATTGAGAAAGAAGTTCCTTTGTCAGCAGAGCATGGTGGCACATGCTTGTAATCCCAGCATTTGGAAGGCTGAGACAGGAGGATTTCAGTTCCCAGCCAACCCCGCTCCTTAGTGAGGCCCTCTACAACTCAATGAGACCCTGCTTCAAAATAGAGAATAAAAAATAGTGCTGGGTGCAGCTTGGAGATAGGGTTCCATCGCAAAAAAAAAAAAAAAAAAAAAAAAAAAAGTTCCTGTGTTCATTATGGCTAAATTCTAATTTGTTAAATGGAAGTCACTAGTGGCCAACTAAGAATACCTACCCTTTAATTAAACACCAATGTAACCTCTCAGGCCTACTGAAAAACGCCCATCACATATTCAAATAAAAGATGCTTTTATCAAGCATAAAGTCCCTGTCCCCTGCACATTTCCCTTAATCCTGGCCAGTACTAATGTAGACATGCTATACTTTCATGTTTATGAATTTTTTTCTGCATTTCCTCCATTAGCCAAATATTAACTTTCATAAAGACAGGGGCTGCAACTTTTCAACAAATCTAAAATTATTCCAAAGTTGTCAAAGGGGCTAGGATTATGCAATGGTATAACAGCCTGACACCATGCTGTTGTGTTTTTTGTGGGTCTACTTCCTAGCTGAACCAAGCTAGTTATTCTAGTCAGTTCTTTGGCTCACAGCTGAATCATTTCCCTATCGTAACCCCTATTGTTCTGTATTAGATCAACTTCTACTTTTGAATCCAAATACCAATACAAGACTGACTAGCTCTATATAGTACCACGAATTTCATTTATGTCAAGTACTCCTTTCTCCAAACTTAAAGAAATGTTAACTAGAGGACTCAATTAACCCTTCTCAGAAATAAGAAAACTAATATATGACAAGTTGACCCCTGGTCATCTACAGTCTTTGCAAACTTTTTTTTCTGTCAGTACTGGGGATTGAACCCAGGGGCATTCTACCTCCAAGCTACACTCCCAGCCCTATTTTTTATTCTTTATTTTGAAACAGGGTCTCCTTAAGTTGCAGAGGACCTCACTAAGTAGCTGGGGCTAACAGAAAACCTGTGATCCTCCTGTCTGAACCTCTCCAGTCTTGAGATTACAACCATGCACCACCATGCCAAGCTCTTTGAAAACTATAGAATGATCTATACACACTTTAAGTAGTTCTTTTATTTGCACATTTTATACATCCAAAGAACAATAACTGTTCTACTTAGTCTTCCCTTTCACCCAGCACATCAATAATATAGAATATAGCTGGGTACCACACATGCAAATATAGCTCAACACTTAAGAGATAGCAGGCCCTCAATTTAAAAAAAAAAAAAAAAATCAGGAAGTAAAAAACTGAAAAGCCATAACAGCAAACTTGAAGAAAAGAGAAAGGCAGGTACATCCATCCAGGAGAGAAAAATGTGAAGTTACATATAGTCTTTAAAAATGTATTATATTAGCCAGGCATGGTGGTGCACACTTGTAATCCCAGCATTCGGGAGGCTGAGACCGGAGGATCGCAGTTCGTGGACAGCCTCAGCTAGTGAGGCCCTTTGCAACTTAGTGAGACCCGGTTTCAAAATAAAGAATAAAATATAGGTAGGAGGTGTAACTTGAAGGTCAAATGCCCCTGGGTTCTATCCTCAGACCCGCAAAAAAAAAGTAAAACATTTATTATATTACTTAATAACTCCATATACTCCATATTATAAGTTATAACACAAAACCAAATATTCCTGACGGCAATTTCTACAAGTTCAGTACATTCTACAGAAAGCATGGAAGTTTATACATAACAAAACCCCTCTCCCCTGTCAAAGTGTAAATTAAAACAAACAGGGCATTAAACAAAACTCTAGGAAAATAACGAGGTAAGGGTAAAGGAGTGTGTTAAAAAATACTCTAAAGTACTGAAACTATAAACTGCCTATGGAAAAAAGTGGCTAAACTATAACAATACCGAAATACCATGGGCATATTTAAAACAGCCCATTTAAGATTAACATACCAAAACTATAAATATTAAGGGAATACCTTGTTTTTATATGAAAATTGAGAGTTTATAGAATAATTTTACATATACTGCCTTATAACACAATGTATCCAGGATGTTCTAAACCCTGGCTATTGATCAGAATTAGCTAGAATACTTTAAATGCAATTTCTGGACCCTCTCATCTGGTAAATTAATGTGTTAAGCACTGAAAATGTTCCAATGCTCAACCAGAGTTTAGAAGCACTAGCCAATAATATACTACTAATTACAACCATGAAAAAATACATATAATTAAGAAAACTCAAACAAACTTGTAATTACTTGAAATAATTTAATGGGGGTTTCCCTGTCCTGATTAATTTTTTGGAATTAATGATAGAAGTAAAAATATTGCTTAAACTTGTTTTGTGTGTGGTGCTGGGGGTTGAATGCAGGGGCATTATACCTCTGAGCTATATCCCCAGCCGTATTTTTTATTTGGAAGCAAGGCCGTTTTCGGCTGCTGAGACCTCACTGAATTGCTAAGACCAGTTTAGTACCTGCAGTTCTCCTATCTCAGCCTTCCAAGTACTGGGATTATAGGTGTGGGCCACTATATACAGCTAAACTTTTTTAAATTATTTAAGAAGGTGTAAAATGTTGGTGTTTGAAAGTATATTAGGTACTAGAAAATTGTTCCTTTACAGATCACATCTCAAAATTCTACCTGTAAAAAATGAGGTGGTACTCTGGTTAGTTTTAGAATAATAGTATAAACAAATAGCACTAAAATAATATTACAAGGAATCTGCCTCCTCTGACACAGGAAATTTCACTCAAAATCCTTATAGTGTTCTCTAAAACTGACTGATAATATAGCAAAATTCTCAAAAAGAGAGAACTATGACTATAATCTGAAGACCATGGGCAAATATAAGGATATAAAATGTCAATCATGCAAAGAAACACTATCACAACCATGAGTTGGAAACAACTGCTGATGTGAAACCTACTGGTTCAAATTTTAAATAAGTAAACATTTTTTAGTATTACCCAATTAACTGGTGACCTCAGTCTAACTTTGAAGGATATGGAAGTTTCACACAAATCACTTAATTCCAATTTCCTTCAACTCTGGTCACAATTTACTTGTTATCAATAAAAAAAAATCTCAAAATAATTCTTTTCTACGCTCCCTGTGTCTTCTAGTATTGAGACCTTAGGAAACACATCCACTTAGATGTCCCCCAGGGCTCTCAATTTCATGTTTTAAATTATCGACGTTAAGAAATGGAGCGAGACATGGTAGCGCACACATGTAATCCCAAGTACTTGGAAGGCTAAAATGGAGGTAACAGATCTGACAATTTAGAGACCTCAGTAACACAGCAAGACCTTGTTTCAAATAAAAGTCAATAAAAAGGGCTGGGGGTGCGTTCGAAGATAGACTGTCCCTGGGTTCAGTCCAAGAATGGACTCGTCTACCTATTCACTAGAGCCAAGAAGCAGTATTCTGTACTCATCGCCACCACGTCTTCACTAACATGCTGAGATCATCCATTCCCTTTACAACTGCTCCACCTCTGTCCGTGGTTTAGTCCTGACCTGGTGCCCTATCCATCCCTCCAGTGACCAGTAGTATAATGATATCCATGCTGATCACTCTTAAAATCCTTCAATAATAAAGATATTTTTTGCTGGGTATGGTGGCACACGCTTGTAATTCCAGCATTCAAGAGGCGGAAACTAGAGGATCACAGTTCGCGGACAGCCTCAGCAAGTAGTGAAGCCTAACTCAGTGAGACCCTCTTTCAAAAATAAAGACTAAAAGATAGGGCTGGGGGTACAGCTCGAAGGTAGAATGCCCCTGGGTTCCATCTCCAGTACCGCAAAAAAAAAAAAAAAAAAAAAAAAATTTATCCTCAGCACAGCACACTAGTTCCTGTTTACCTAACCCTATAGACTTATTACCTGACACTAACATGATTTCTCAGCCAAAAATAAATAATCTTTCACTTCCTCTCCAGCTAACCACTCCTCCAACCTTTAAAGATTCCCCTTCTACAGTATGGAAAAGATATCCTAGCCCCATTGCATACTCTACATACATTTAATTAGATTACTGATTGTTTATTACGTACAACAGGCCTGAGGATACCAAAGAACAAAACAGTTCTTAGAGTAAACACAGAGAAACAGTCACATGTAATATAGTCTAACTTATTAAAAACAAGCTGGGCGTGGTGGCGCACGCTTGTAATCCCCGCGCTTGGGAGGCGGAGACAGGAGGATGGCGCAGGTTCGAAGCCAGCCTCCGCGCTGGCTTAGGAGACCCTGTTTCAAAAATATAAAATAGGTCTGGGAGTGTAGCCCGGAGGAAGAAGGGCTTCCAGGAACCCCAGTACCACCAAAAAAAAAAAAAAAAAAAAAAACGCCTCACCAGTGTGATAGTATAATGGGATTAATGGCTTTACAAAGTGCAAGGAAACTGTCCATCCCTCCTACCCCTTCCACCATGCGAGGACCCAGGATTGATCTTCTCCAGAGGAAGGCAACTTGGCCACAAGCCTCAAAAACTGTGAGAAATAAATGTCTGTCCTTTATAAATTATTGAGACTGAGGTATTTTGTTATAGTAGTGTGAGTGGACTAAAACAGCACATAGTGGATTTATGGAACTTATAAAATGTCTTTATTTTATATGGAGTAATCCAAGATATACTAATTAGGGGGGTGAGGTGAGAGAGAATGTATTATGTTACCAAGGGGAGGGGATGGCAGGACATATGTTTTTTACTTCCACATGCCAAAAATAAGTGAATTAATATACTTGGAAGAACACATAAGAAGCTGTTCATATAGACTGCCTGACGAGTAGAAAACTGGATGACTTAGGAGTAAGGAAGGATTTGCACTGTATCTTTTTAACATCTTAAATTTTGAACCAAGTGATTATAATCTTTCAAAAGTAAACTGCCAATAAAACAAAAGCAATTTCAGAAATGAAAACACAAGCACTGTAACTTCCAGGAGGGTAGAGACCATAGCTGTCTCAATAGCACCATTTCTGATACTTTTTGGAGGCAAGTATTTTGCTAAATAAGCAAAGTTTATAAAAACTCCAAACTACCACTGGAGAAATATTTCAAATACATTTTATAAAGAACAGCAAAACTACCAGGCATGGTGGCACACCCAAGTAATCCTAGCACTTAAGAGTCTGAGACAAGAGGATCCCAAGTTCATGGCCAGTCTCAAGCAACTTAGTGCAGCCCTCTGCAACTGAGTGAGACTGTTTCAAAATAAAAAAGAAAGCCTGGCATGGTGGCACATGCTTGTAATCCCAGCATTTGGGAGGCTGAAAAGGAGGATGGCAGGTCACAAACTGCCTCACCTACTTAGTGAGGCCCTTTGTAACTCATGAGACCCTGTTTCAAAATAAATAAAAAAATAGGGCCGGGGGGTGTAGTTCAGAGGTAGAATGCCCCTGGGTTCCATCCCCAGTACCACAAAAAAATTATAAAAAATAAAATAGGGCTGAGCATGTAGCTCAAAGGCAGAATGCCCCTACGTTCAACACCAGTAGCAAATACACACACACACACACACCCCAGTAAAAATGGCGGGGGACCTTCAACCAGAATCAAAGATTTTAGGGCCCCATCCCAAGCCTACTGTTTATCAAACTCTAGAACCCTAATAGACTCTATAATTAAAAGTACCAAGATATTTTTTTGTATATTTTAAGTCTTACATAATAAAAAGGAGCAGAAAACAATCTTTTTTTTTTTTAATTTTTTGGTGGTACTGGGGGTGGAACCCAGAGGCTTTCTACCTCCGGACTATACTCCCAGCCCTATTTTCTATTTTATTTGGAGACAGGGTCTCACTAAATTGCTGAGGCTGGCTTCGAGCCTGTGCAATCCTCCTGTCTCAGCCTCCTACGCACTGGGATTACAAGCGTGCGCCACCACTCCCGGCTAGAAAAAAATCTTTTAAAAGCTACTCAGAAGCTAAGTGTGCTGGCATACAACAGTAATCCCAGCTCTTAGGAGGCTGAGACAGGAGAATCTGAGGTTCAAGGTTAGCCTCAGCAACTCAGTGAGGCCTTAAATGACTTTGTGAGACCCTGTTTCAAAATAAAAAAATAAATAAAATAGGGCTGTGGTACAGCTCAGAGATGGAATGCCCCTGGGTTCAATCTTCAGCACAATAAGTAAGTAAGCAAATTAATAAGTCTACTCCCCCCCCAAAAATAATTTCCAATAGTCAAATATATATACTCCCTCCACAGACTCAATATCACACGTACATGTACACCAGCAAAGCTTTTTAAGAATAAAAATCTTTTAGACATCAAATAAATGGTTACCTGGAATAACTGCAAAGGGGCATCAAGAAACTCAAGAGCTGGGCATGGTAGTACATGGCTGTAATCCCAGGACTTGGGAGGCTGAGACAGGAGGATCACAGGTGCCAGCCTCAACAACTTAGTGAGATTCCCGGCAACTTAGTGAGACTGTTTCCAAATAAAAAATAAAAGAGAGCTAGTGGTATAACTGAGAGGTAGAATGCCCCTGGGTTCAATACCCAACACCACAAAAAAAGGGCAGTGTCAGAGGAGGAGAAGGAAGAAGCAAACTCCAAGATGGTAGAAACATTAGAAATGTGTTGTGTATCTTGATTAGAATAAAGGCTACAAGATTTGCATCTATTTATGTCAAAGTTCACTAAACTGCTAAACTAAATACATAAAACCTATACACTTTATTGTTGAGAGCTGTACCTCAATAGTTCCATAATTTGGTAAGCACTTAGAAATGAAGGTTCCTTGGCCCTTCTCCCAGAGATTGTGAATCGGTGCATCTGTAATGGGAGCCGGTTAATCTGCATTTTTAACACAAGGCGTGGTTAACCCTTCATGCATGAGGATCCTGAGTTATACTTTGGAAAACACTGACCTAAAATAATATATGTTCAGTAATTACCAATATAACATTTTGCAAAAAAAAAATGAGTGATAAAATTACAATGAAAATAAGTTTGGGGATAACTAAGAATACTAAATGGCTGGAGTCCCAGAGGAGGAACTATGAACTGAAGTGATTAAAACATCTTCCACATCTCCCTCAATCCTTCAACGGCTCTCTATCACCTAGTGTGGTGGTTCTCATTTAAAGACAATTCTGTATCCTCCCAACCCCCACATGATCTGTGACATGTCTGCAAACACATTTTCAGTGGTGCAACTGTAAAGAGCACAGTGTTACTGGCATCTCAGTAAGTAGAAGCCAGGGATGCTGAAAACACCCTACAATGCACAGGACAGCAATCTACCCCCAAAAGGTATCGTAAAACTCTAAATGTCAATATTTGCTGAGAGTGAGAAACAGACTTGGAGTTTTGCCTCAGATGAAACTACCAAAAGTACTCAGTTACTACCCCCAGAGTTAAACAAAACAATAGATAGAATCAACTACTTCTATCTTCAAAAAATCCATGTTTACTTCTGGATCAGTTTGGAAGAATGGAAGAACATCATCTTTATATTCTGTATAAAGCAAGTAAATACAAAATAAAAAAACAAATATGAATACCCAAAATGTTTAAAACTTCAAAATAATGTAAACAGAGCCAGACATGGTGGTGCAGCCCTGCAATCCCACACTAGGGAGGCTAAGACAGGGGAATCATAGGTTTGAGAACAGAAGAAAGTGGAACTTTCAGCAAGCCAGCAATCCTGTTTCAAACCAAAAAAAAAAAAAAAAGGAAAAAAAAGGTGTAGCTCAGAGATAGAATGCCCCTAGGTTCAATCTACACCCACACAAAATCATCATCATCCTCATGATGTAAGAACCCCATGCTTCTAAGTGCTTTTTAAGTTAAAAAACACTGACTTAAAGCTTTAGCATAGCATCTAAAATCTCCTTTAGCTGATCCCACTGAGATTTTTTTATTTATTTTATTTTTTATTTTATTTTTTGGTGGTACTGGGGATGGAACCCTTCTACCTCCAGGCTACACTCCCAGACCTATTTTATATTTTATTTGGAAACAGGGTCTCTTCAGCCAGCACGGCTGGCTTCGAACTTGCTCGATCCTCCTGTCTCAGCCTCCCAAGCGTGGGGATTACAAGCGTGCACCACCATACCTGGCCCCACTGAGATTTTTTAAACTACTGGTTACTACAGAATAGTGTAACCCACTGTGGTTTAAAGTGTAGTCTGAGCCAGGCGTGGTGGCACACTCTTGTAATCCCAGATTTGGGAGGCTGGGACAGGAAGACTGAGGTTCATGGACCGCCTCACCTGCTTAGTGAGGCCGTTTGCAACTCAGAGAGACCCTGATTCAAAAAATAAAGAATAAGCCAGGCGTTGTGGCACACGTTTGTAATCCCTGCGCTTGGGAGGCTGAGACAGGAAGATTACACAGGTTCGAAGCCAGCCTCGCTCCTTAGTGAGGCTCTCAGCAACTTAGTGAGACCCTGTTTCCAAATAAGGTATAAAATAGGTCTGGGAGTATAGCCCGGAGGTAGAAAAGCCCCTGGGTTCTGCCCCCAGTATGAAAGAAAGAAAGAAACAAAAGGAAAGAAAGAAAGAAAGAAAGAAAGAAAGAAAGAAAGAAAGAAAGAAAGAAAGAAAGAAAGAAGCGAGCGAGCAGAACTGGGAGTTTAGCTTGAAGGTAGAATGCCCCTGGGTTCTATCCCTAGTATTGCAAAATAAATTTTAAAAAAAGTAAAATGATGCTGAAGTTGTAACTCAGAGATAGAATCCCCCCCCCCGTTTCAATCCCTAGTACCACAAAGAAAGAAAGAAAGAAAGAAAGAAAGAAAGAAAGAAAGAAAGAAAGAAAGAAAGAAAGACAGCCCGCCCCAGTACTGAGGAGGCTGAAACAGGAAGATCACAGATTTAAGACCAACCTCAGGAACATAAGGAGACTCTCGGCAATCTAGCCAGATCCTGTTCCCTAAACGAGAATAAATAAATAGAAAGGGCTGTGGATAGAACTCAAAAGTACAGTGCTATTGGGGTGAATCTCTGGTACCACAAAAAAAAAGTGTGATCTGGGAACTACTGGGCCATTGTGTGTATTGCAGATCAGTTTTTGTCAGAAGTACAGAATTATGAACACAGAGGTGGGGGAAAAAAGTATTTGGAGGTGCTAGGGGCCTCAAACCCGGGGTCTTAGATGACACATGTGAGGCAATAACTCCACCACTGAGCTACATCCTCGGCCCCAGAAATGGAAAATTTCAGAGCTGAAAAATTTCATGCCTATTAGACCTAATAAAAAGTTGGGCTTGTATTTTGTCTTTTTTATTCCATCTTTAATTTTAAGGAAAAAAAATGCCATGGTATCAGTCCACGGTGGACTAGAAATTTAAAAGGGAAGGAATCAAGCAAGCAAGGAAGAAAGGGAAGGAGGGAGGAGGCCAATCATCAGTTTGAGAGGCACTAACTTCTCTTGACATACATCTAATAAGTGGCGAGGTCAAGATCTGAATCCGTGTCTGACATCAAAGCCCTTGTTCTTAATCACTATAGTGCACACTTCCATTATCATAAAGATTTTGAACTCAAGGCCCTATATATAATCTCTACCTCTAAGGAGCTGGACTGAGTCACAAGAACTTCTGTCGGTCCTATGGCCTCCAACACTGAAAACAAGCCAAGCTACCTCTCTGGTCCCTTTTCCTCAGATTCAGGCTCAAAGCTCAAGTCTCTAGACACATGATGATGCAAAGGGACGGGAGAGACGACAAGGGCACAGAGACGCACACATGTGATGTCAAGACCCACTAGGGGCCTGAAACCTGCCGTCAACAAGACACTGTGGTAGAGTCCAACTTTCTACACTTGATAGTATACTCTGACCAGGCAAATCAAACTCACACACTACTTCAGAATTCTACTCCGTAACACAATTTTACTACGTCAGAGTCCATCACACAATAAATCTTGTTATCTGCAGTCCAAGCTTAGCACAGAAATATAGGCAGAAAATTATGTTTCAAAACTTATTAAATACATAAACCCATCACTAAAGTTAAAATTACAATTTTCAACTTCTAATAAAAAGTCAAAGGTGGGTTTTAAGTCAAAATGTGAGTAACACGCTCTACAACCAACTTCCAAAATACAGAATGTAGTAGATATGTATATATCAAATTAGATGTCCAACACCAACCTGCACTATACACTATCTTCATTCTCTGTGGCATCATGTGATCACTCCCCATTACTAAGACCTTAAAATGCCACAAAATCTTGTCTTCCTCCCCAAGCCTTGTTGTTGTTATAGCATATCCCTTTAAACTGTTCTGATATCTGTTAGTAATCTTTGCCTTTCTCAGCTTAGCTTAGACACTTCCCCCAGATCATTTCTACTGTACAAACCCAACCAACCAATTTTATAAACTTCTAAAACATAATATATTGGTCATACTATCTTTCATGTAGTCATGTATCAAATATCTTATCTCTAAACCAAACGTTGTTAAAACTAAATTGGGAAAACATATCTTTTCTGCAAACACCAATTTAACAAATACTAATTAAATTCCTGTTATCAATTATGAACTTCAATTCTGTAAGCCTAAGAGCACACTTTTGGGGGGAAGAAGAGGGATACTGGGGATTGAACTCAGGGATACTCCCCAGCCCGATTTTATTTATATTTATTATTTATTTATTTACTTAGAAACGGGTTTTCTGTTACTGAGTCTCACTAAGTTGGCTCAGGAGGCTGGCTTTGATCCTGCAATCCTCCTGTCTCAGCCTCCCAAGACTGGGATTACAGGCATGAGGCACCACACCTGGCAAACACAGAGTATGTGTGAGTGTGTATGTGTGTGCGTGTGCGGGGGCAGTACTGGGGATTGAACACGGGGGCCTTCTACCTCAAGCTACACCCCCAGCCCTAGTTTTTCTTCTTTACTTTGAAACAAGGTCTCACTAAGTTGCAGAGGGCCTAAGTAGCTGAGGCTGGCCACAAACCAGCGATCATCCTGTCTCAGCATCCCAAGTACTGGGATCACAAGCGAGCACCACACGCTGGGCTAAACACCAATATCTTTAAAACTGTGTTAAGAGGACCTGGCTCCATCATTTTGTCTTACCACAGAAGGACAAAGTGCTACGAAGCCAACTTATCTACGTTGCTTCCACATTTATTTCATAGCTCTGTTCAACCCTATCTCTAGTCCCACCCACTGAACAGCTGGGTGGGATGAAAGATTGTTTCCTGTCCCCTTCCCCCACTGCACACACCATCCCATGCTCCCCGATCTTTGGAGGGATAGGAATAGAGGCAGCAGAAACCGGCTTAGTAACTGTTTATGTCCATCATTTAGTCTATCAGGAGTCTGCAGCCTCAAGTGTTTCCTCCTTAAACTTTATGGAGAAAAGAAACCTAACTATATACCCATCACCTGCAAGCACACAAATATGCAAAACAAGTGAAATGCTTCTGAATCTAGATTACCTGTTCATTTGGATTCTCAAGAGCACTCTGGAAGATATTCTTCCATTTCATCAAAACGACAAAGCCAAAAGAAATAATTCTTAAAAGTTCAACTACTTTAACCTCGCAAGAATTTGAGTAATACGTTATTGTTTCAGTAACTGAGCAAAACACCTGGACGTCAGGTTCTTTCCCTACCACTATAAAAACCTGTATTTGAAACAGTGTACTCGCAAACAGTAACTTAGCAAATGGAAATATGTTAGAAAAAAAAAAATCTGAGCTGCTTATTTCATACGGTACGCACAGTATGAAATGGAACTCAGGAGTGGAAAATGTGAATGAAATGGCCTGTTCTTTTTCCAATATGTGGGGGAGGGAGAAAAATGAAAGGGCTTCTTAAGAGAAATAACTAAGGATGCTAAAACTGCTCTCAAAAATTAATTTCCTTAAACTTCACCAGCCCGGGTCTCCACTCCCTCCCTTTTCCAGGGACCCTTTCCACCTCCTCCGGAGGGCGCCCTTCTCAGACGTCCTCTTTCCCCTTCCCTAAAATGTAAGCCCAAAGCCCAACCCCAGCCCGGATCCCGGCCTCCGGCCTCGCCCGCCAGGCCCCGGCCTGCCCGGCTTCGCCCGGGGACCGGCCGCCGAGAGGCCGGGCAGGGCGGCGGCGGCTGGAGCTGCAGGAGCGGGCGGCGCATCCTCTGCCCCCGGGCCGCCGCCGCCCTGCCCGCCGCCCTGCCCGCCGGGGACGCGGCCGCTCGGCGGGGCGGGGGCCGGGGGCGCCGCCCGGGCTGCGCGCCCCCGCTCGGCCCGGCCCTCCCCGCCGACCCGCCGCGCTCAGGCCGACCCCAACTGTCAGCCCGCGCCCGCCGCCCCGGCCCCCGGCCCGCGCCCCGAGGCTGAGACTCACCCATGGTGCTGCCGCAGCTGGCGCTCCTGTCCTCGGCGGCGGCGGATCTCGCACTGACCGACATCCCCTCCCCCGCGCCGCCAGCCCGCGCCGCGCAGCCGCGATTCTCCAACGCCGCCTGCGCCGATTGCGCGGCCCGGCCGCCCGGCGCCGCCGCCCCGCTTACGCTCCCGCCCGCCGCGGGCCCCGCGCCCCGCCCCTGCGCCGGCGCTTCCGGCCGGCCCCGGCCGCCGAGATCTCGCGAGACTTCGCCGGCCGCGCCCGGCGCCCGGCGTGACTTCAGCGGCGCCGGCCGCCATGTTTAGGTGGCCGCGCCGGGCGCCTCCGAGGTCGCGGGCGGGCGGGCGGGCGGGCCCGTGTGTGTTTCCTCGGTCCTGCCCTCTGCCCGCGCCACCTCCGTGGGCGCAGCGCCGGGGGCCCGGGAGGGAGCGGCCCGCGGGGCTCGAGGGTGGGTCCTGCCCGTATTAAAGATGGCCGCCCGCGGGCCTCGAGCCGCCGTCGGGGTCTGGCGAAGGGCGGGCCGGCGCGGCTGCGGCCCGGCTGGGAAGCCGCACTCGGGCCGCGTCCAGCCTCGGTCCCTGGCCGCCGGCCGGCGCCCTCCGAGAGCAGGGAGACGCCTCGAGGCCGTGCCCGCCCGGCCTTCCCCGTTTCCTGACTCTCGGCTGGAGTGAGACTGGGCCGCGCCCGCCTCGACCCGCTCCCCTCGCGGCCGCCCCGGGGGTGGCCCGGCCTCCTCTGCAGGCTCCTCTGCGCCCCGGCTGGTTGGCCTTGGGGGTGCCGGCTTCCCGGAGCTCCTCTAGTTGAGGCTAGGAATGGCGCCCGTGAAATACGGGGTAACAGGAAAGAGCAGGGAAAGGCCGCGCCACGCACCGTAGTGATGAACCGCGCTCCGCTTGGAAGCCTCCCTCAGGCTTCCTAGTGAAAGTAGCCTCGCTCTGCTCAGAACTCCCGATGGTCTTCTTTGCGTTCCTAGAATTGATGACTTTCTCGGCCGTAAAGGTCATGCCCATGTATGATCTTTCCTATTCAACTACATTTTAAGGAATTTTGAATATAAGAATGCATACACAAAGTCACCGTGAGCACAAGAATGTTCATTGCAATATAGTTTATGTTAGTGAACCAATAAAAGTCACTAATAGAACAGGTGGATAAGTTACATATTGAGAAAATTGACATACCTAGAAAACTAAATGATGAGCTAAAGCTACTAGTATTAATATGGATAGAACACATAAACATGATATTGAAGAGGAAAGCAACGGCAGATAATATAAATTAAAATTTTTAAACAACTTGAAACGCTGTGAAAGTCGTATAAGGAAATGATACATATCAAATTCAGAATAACAGTTACTTCCAGAGAGGAAGAGAAAGGAATGTAACAGGAAGGGTTCCAGTGTATCTGGAATGTTTTGTTTTCTACCAAAAGTAATCTGCAGAAAATGTGGTAGGCAAAACCTTACGATTTGTTAAAGCTGGGTGAAGGGTACATGAGTAGTCCGTTGTATTTATTGTACATACTTTTCCTGTGTGCTTGTAGTAGTTCCAAGTAACTTTTTTTAAAAAGGAAATTTTACCTAAGGAAACACTTTGTGTCCTAATATATACTGTCTTGTAAGTCTACAATTTTGCTACATTGTTCATAAAGTTTGTTACAACTAATTGGCCATTGTGTTAAATTTCTGCAACGTCAAATGAGCATTTTACTTTGAGAAATTTTGTTAAATTTCTGTTTAAACAAAGAAGCAGTGTAGTGGGGAGGATAAACGTATGGCCTCTAGGATCAAAATGCATGGCTTCAAATCCTAGCTCGCCATTTATAAGGTATTTGACCAAAGAAAAGTTAAAAACCCCTTGGGATCTAGTTCCTTCATCTATAAATGGAGATGATACTTAAGAGATTTTTGCGAGAGTTCAATAGACAAATTCATGTGCCCAGTACATAGTAAATGTTTAATATTATTCATTAGTATTACCTACATATAAATCAGAACATAAAATTAAATGCTGTTATTAATCTAGAAAGAAAATCTTTGCCTCTCATATCTATTGATATATTTTTTGAGAAAGAACGAGCATGAAAGATTGAATCATGTCATTTTGTGCTCTGAAATGGGTAAACTTTTAATATAAATAATATGTAGCTTCCCTTAGATTGTTCATGCTTTCATAAGAACTAAACCCCACCCAATAACTTCACTATTTCCATTGAAAATTACATGGAGAATCCTGTGTTGTGGCACATTCCTGTAATCCCAGTACTTGGGAGGCCTAGACAGGAGGATCACAGGTTCAAGACCAGCCTAAGCAAGTGAGACCTTGTTTCAAAGGGGGAGGACCTGAGGGTGTATCTTGGAGGTAGATACGCCTCTGGGTTCAAACCCTAGTATCACAAAGAGAGGGAGGGGAAAAATGAGGAAAGAAGAAAGAAAATTACATGGCAGATTACAGGCAATGAGATGATATCCTGTGGGACTTTCTCCATAAGGAAATTTAATAGCCAATGTTATGTAATGTGTGTATGCGTATGTACACGTGTATGTGTGATGCAAATGAAAAATGAGATATAATTTACTGATTTTATTATCTCTATATTGCAGTCTCCATAGGAAAATTTGTTAATAAAATATAGCCTTAGTCAGGTGTAGTGGCACGCACTTGTAATCCCAGTACTTGGGATGCTGAGACAGAATCACAGGTTCGCGGCCAGCCTAAGCTACTGTAGTAAGGCCCTCTGCAACTTGGTGAGATTGTTTCAAAATAAAGAATAAAATATAGGGCTGGAGATGTAACTCAGAGTAGAATGCCTCTGGGTTCAATCCCTGGTAACTAAAAACATAAAAATAAAAAATATGCGCGCACACACACACACACACACACACACACACACACACACACATCTAGACCTTAATATTCTAATTCAGAGCCAGGCGTGGTGGCACACACTTGTAATCCCAGTGCTTGGGAGGCTGAGACAGGAGGACTGCACAGGTTCGAAGCCAGCCTCAGCTACTTGGGCTTCAGCAACTTAGACCCTGTTTCCAAATAAATTATAAAATAGGACTGGGGGTATAGCTCAGAGGTAGAAAGCCCCTGAGTTCCACCCCCCAATACCACACACATACACAGAAACACCTTAATGTTCTAATTTAGAATCAGGTTTAAAAGAGAATACTGAACTCAAATTCCAAACAGATCACATAAATTGTCCAATTACATATTTGCAGTGTTCAACATCAAGTGAGACTTGAACTTTGTCGAAGCAATGCTTTAGTTTTATTTTCTATGACAGCCACTTCAAAGTAACAATATTCTCAAACTTAAGTATTCTCAGCAAAAGATATAATCAAAGAGAAACCCATCAACTCCTCGCCTCTACATTGCTAAGCCTACCTGCATCCACACCCTACCTGACACAATGAAACAGGTTCCCATCCGAACCCCTGCCATCTCTGAGTCACTTATTTCTATTCTTGGATTCCATGTCCTCCTCCTCTCCCCAGAACTTCTTTAAGTCTGGTTTATTTATTGGGTAGGCCTCTGGATTCTCCCCGGCCACTCCAGTAAAATGCTCCACAAGGTCACCAGCAGCCTCTTCTTCAATCAAGTGGACAGTTTTTCTTATTTGCCCTTTCTGCAGCATTTGATATAGTAACCATGGCCTTCTATATTCACACACCTTTATTTGTGAAACCACACTTCCCTCATTTTCCTTGTACATTTTTGGCTTTATCTTACCATCCAGAACCACCTCCTGCCTGTCAAAACAAATGCCCATGTACCTCAGAGTTGTGTCCTAGTCAAACTGCTCCAGTCTTACTCTTTGCACTCTCCTTTTATGGTGTCTGGTTTCAGTCACCACATAAATGCTTCTGCCTCCTAAATGTGAGTTTCTAGTCCAATTTCTGACTACAAATCTACATATCTGAGCACCTTAAAAATATCCATCCTGGATGTTCCACAGTATCTCGGTATATATCCCTTACTAAAATTCTCATTTTCATTACATATATCTGCTTTTATGATTTCAATCTCTAAATGGTATCTAAGTCCAATTATGTAAACCAGAAGTGTGGACACTATATTCAGCCCCTCCCCTCTTTCTGACCTCCTACAGCCATCAGAAAGTCCGGTCCCCAATTTTTACTATCACCATTCCTCTCCATCTCCATTACTATTCTAGATGATATCATTGCCTGCCTCAACTGCTTGTAATGGTCTTTCTGCATGATGGATGCCTTGTTTTACAACTCATTCTTCACTTTAAAACCCAGAGTGACTTTTCTAAACCTTTTAAACTATGTCAATCTCCCACTGAAACTCTTCAAAATTTTTCTCAAGAAACTTACATGATATAGTTCCTTATTTCCAGTCAACCTGTCATACTTGACTCTCTTAAGAAAGCTTTGCTGCTACCTCCTTGTGGAACACTTCACTCTCCTTTCTACACTCTCATTTTTTTTACTTGACTTTTCCTTCATTTTGCTTATTTTTTTTTTTTTTTTTTTTTTTTTTTGTGGTACTGGAGATTGAACCTATGGGTGTTCTGCCTCTGAACTCAACCCCCAGCCCTTTTTTATTTGGAAACAGGGTCATGCGAAGTTGCTGAGGTTGGCCTCCATCTGTGATCCTTCTGTCTTAGTCTCCCTAGGCTTTTCCTTTCTATCCCACCTTAGCCATCATTTTCTCTAAGAACCTTCCTTGACCTTCCAAGATTGGTCAGGAATTCCTCTAACTTCCTAGAGCATTTGTATTTATTCCTTTGGTGGTACTTAATAGCAAGGTTTGGAAATGCCTGTCTCTCTTCCAGAGGACCCTAAACTCCTTAAGGGCAGGGCTCTTGTCTTGTTCAGGCCCAGCACAGGGTATAGTGTTTATTACTTCATTCAGCAACTACTTTTTGGAATGATAACTGGGTGCTAGTCACCAGCACAATAGTTAAAGTATGGAAGGGGGAACCTTCCATAGTTGGCAGAAAGGGGGTTCCCAACTGTGCAGTGGCCCATAAGATCAGTATTAAAATAAGCTGAGCGTGGTGGCACACGTTTATATTCCTAGTACTGCAGAAGCTGAGGCAGGATAATCTCAAGTTCTTGGACAGCCTCAGCAAGTAATGAGACTCCTCAACCTAGCGAGACTGTTTAAAAGTTAAAATAGGGCTGGGAGTATCACTCAAAGCTAGAGTGCCCTGAGCTCGAGCACTGGTACCAATAAGTAATGTTTAGACTAAGATCAATTTTCAGATGGAATGGAAAAAACACAGAAAACAATCCATCAGTCTTCAGTTAAGGCAGAGAGTAAAGAGATTTGCAAAAAAAAAAAAAAAAAAAGGTAAAACAATGACATTTTTCAAATTATTTTTTATTTTGGAAGAAATCATGCTTCTGAGAAGTAAAGTGATTTTACTTAATGTTTTAAAATGTTGTAAGAGAGTCAGGCGTGGTGGCGCACGTTTGTAATCCCTGCGCTTGGGAGGCGCAGACAGGAGGATCACGCAGGTTTGAAGCCAGCTGTGCTGGCTTAAGAGACCCTGTTTCCAAATAAAAAAGTATAAAAATAAGTCTGGGAGTGTAGCCCGGAGGTAGAAGGGCTTCCAGTAAACCCAGTACCACCAAAATAAATAAATAAATAAGTAAATAAATAAATAAATAACTGTTGTAAGAGCCTGAGACAAAACCAAAAGACTTGTGTTTTTTCCAATAACAAGACTTCAGCTGAAGATATTTGTTCCTCTGTTTTTCTGAATCCTATCGTTTATTTGCTAGGTATTTAGTCTGGTAAGAGAAAAATGTTTGCTATAGCTTTTAGATACTTTAACCTTTAGTGCAAGAAGAGGACCCTGTGAATGGTATTGATCTATGTGACGATTTTCCCTGAGGCCAACTCAAAACATGACAGTAGGAATGAAATAGCACCTCTCATTCAACAGGTCTGTCCCATTTTCTGTATTGTCAAAAGTTAGCGGACATACTTGAGTTGGGTGGTGGAGGTGGAGTTTGAGACTCCAGATGTGTATTTTGTGAAGTGGGTTAACTAAGCAGCAGTAGTAATACCCAAATATCTAAAAAGCCGTTGAAAGCTTTTGAGTTCATTTTTGAAGGACCATGGAAGAGAATTGAGAAATTTTATGGAAAGAAAAAGAGCCATTAACTGAAATTTTTCTTTTAATTTTTCTTTTTTTTCTTTTGCAGGTCTGGGGATGGAACCCAGGGGCATTTGACCTCTGAGCTACACCCTCTGCCCTATTTTTTATTCTTTATTTTGAAACAAGGTCTCACTAAGTCACTGAGGGCCTCACTAAGTAGCTGAGGCTGTCCGCAAACCGGGATCCTCTGGTCTCAGCCTCCCGAATGCTGGGATTACAAGCGTACGCCACCATGCCCAGCTGAAATTTTTTCTTGTGAATGTTACACATCTATAATTTATTCACAAATGCTGAAACTAATTTTATATAGGTTAATATAGGAGTTTTTTTTCAAGTCAAATATAAAATATAAAAACTCATAGCCAGGCATGGCGGCTCATGCTTGTAATCCCAGTGTTCCGAAGAAGGCTGAGACCCAATGATCGCGGTTCACAGACAGCCTCAGCTACTGACTGAGACCCTTCGTAACTTAGTGAGACCTATTTCAAAATAAAGAATAAAACATAGGGCTGAGCCTGGGTTTCATCCCTAGACCTGCAAATAATAATAATAATAATTCAAGACATTACCCAAGGGGCTAGGGCTTTGACTTGGGGGTAGAATGTGTGCTTAACATGCTTGAAGCTCTAGGTTCAGGTCCCAGAACCAGCTACTTAGCAAGGCCCTTTACAACTCAGTGAGATCCTGTTTTAAAAACAAAAAGACTAAAAAATAGGGCTGGGGGTATAGCTTAGAGGTACAATGCCTTTTCCATCCCCAGTACTGCAAAATAATAATAATAATAATAATAATAATAATAATAATAATAATAATAATAAAAAACAGTGCCTTCTAATGCTAAATACATGATTTGATAGCATAGTTATTAGAGGAACATTCCTTTAAGATCAAATTGACGATGTTCTGCAAATGAAAGCGAATAGATAGACTTGCCCTTTTATTAAGAATCTATAAGGAAAAAACCAACCAGGAAGACTCACAATACCTGACTTTAAACTATACTACAAAGCCATTGTAATAAAAAACAGCATGATACTGGCACAAAAACAAATACATGGACCAATGGAGCAGAATAGAAGACCCAGAAATAAGTCCACACACTTTCAGCCAATTGATTTTTGACAAAGGGCCCAAAAACATACACTGGAAAAAAAGATAGCCTGTTCAATAAATGGTGTTGGCAAAACTGGTTAACCATATGCAGAAAAATGGAAATTAATCCCACTTTCTCACCCTGCACAAGAGTCAATTCAAGATGGATCAAAGACTTGGAAATCAAACCAGAGACCTTGAAGCTCCTTGAAGAGGACATAGGTCCAACACTGCAACACATAGGCACAGATAAACTCTTTCTCAACAAGACCCCAAAGGCACAACCAATTAAAAGATGAAATGAAACTGAAGCGCTTCTGTTCAGCAAAGGAAACTGTCAAGAACCTCAATCGAGAGCCAACAGAATGGGAGAAAATTTTTGCCACCTACCCCTCTGATAGAGGACTAATATCTAGAATATACAGAGAACTCAAGAAACTCAACACTAAGAAAACAAAGCATCCAATAACAAAATGGGCAAGCAAACTAAATTGATACTTCACGAAAGAAGAAATTCAAATGGCCAATAAATGCATGAAAAAATGCTCAACATCCCTGGCAGTCAGAGAGATGCAAATCAAAACTACCCTGAGATTTCACCTAACTCCAACCAGAATGGCAATCATTCAAAGCACAAACAACAACAGATGCTGGTGAGGATGTGGAGAAGAGGGAACTCTAAGACATTGTTGGTGGGATTGCAAATTAGTGCAAACACTTTGGAAAACAGTATGGAGAATCTTCAGAAGAATGGGAACAAATCTACCATTTGATCCAGCAATACCACTTCTGGGTATCTACCCAAAAGAAAGGAAACCAAACTACCAAACTAATGCGTGTGTATCTATGTTCATAGCTGAACAATTCAGCATAGCCAAACTATGGAACCAGCCAAGATGTCCATCAACAGATGAATGGATTACAAAACTGTGGGATATGTACACAATGGAATTTTACTCAGCCATTAAAAAAACTCAATTATGGCCAGGCGTGGTGGCGCACACTTGTAATCCCCGCGCTTGGGAGGCAGAGACAGGAGGATCGCGCAGGTTCGAAGCCAGCCGCGCGCGCTGGCTTAGGAGACCCTGTTTCCAAATAAAAATGTAAAAATATGTCTGGGAGTGTAGCCCGGAGGTAGAAGGGCTTCCAGGAACCCCAGTACCACCAAAAAAAAAAAAAAAAAAAAAAAAAAACCCAAAACTCAATTACATCATTTTCAGGGAAATGGATGGAACTGGAGGACATTATGCTAAGTGAGATTAGTCAGTCACAAAAAATAAGAAATCAGATGCTTTCCCTAATATGTGAGAGTTAGGGAGAAGTGGGTCATAGGAGGAACTCTAGATGAAAAAGGAAATCCTATAGAAGAGCAAACAAGACAACCTAAAGGAGGAGAAAGGAGGGGGGAAGAAGGAAATTCTCTAAAACACACAATATACTTAAACATATCAAAGTCAACCACTAAGCCAAGCAAGGGAAGGAGAGATGGGGAGGGAATGGGGTGGGAACTGGGTAGGGGTTAAATCAGTGATGTGTACATGTATGTCCACACAAGTTTTTTACCCCAATATGTATGAATATAATGCACCAATAAAAAACTTTTTTTAATTAAAAAATAAACCAAAAAAAAAAAAAGAATCTATAAGGAGACAAGCATGGTGGCGCACACTTGTAATCCCAGCATTCAAGAGGCTGAGACAGGAGGATGGTGGTTCGCGGACAGCCTCAGCTACTCAGTGAGGCCCTCCACAACTTAGTGAGACCCTATTTCAAAAAAAGAATAAAAAACAGGGCAGGGTGTGTAGCTCGGAGGTTGAATGCCCCTGGGTTCCATCCCCAGACCCGCAAAAAAAAAAAAAAAAAAAAAAAAAAAAAAAAAAAAAGAATCTATATGGTACTGGAAAGTGATACTTCCAAGGTTATACAACTAATAAAAATTAGAAAAAAGTAAAGCTTCACGCTTCTTCATAAAGACAAGATTTCACAGACGGAAGAAAAAGACAGCAATAATGACAGAATTTAAAAAAATAATAAGATGAGAGAACTATACAACTTGAAGTCCAGATATTCAAACAAACAAAACAAAAATCAGGACAAATAGCTCCCACTCTTCAATTCCTCGAGGTAACTTAGGAGTGTTATTCTTTTTCCCATCAGCCAAGAAGGTAGCAGGAGAGGAAAGCCACATAGGAATAGGATGTTTGAATCCAGACTGCCTTCAGAAAGTCTGATCTATCTCAAGTTATCACTGGAATTTTCAAGTTCCAGGGCTCTCCTGGAAGCTTGGTTCTCATGCAGAGGTGAGCCCACTTCCCTCTGAGGGCTCCATATCCCTGTTAATAGACTGGCAGCACGGTTGCCCCTGGGACTGAGGGAAGAGAGGGAAACCATTTACCTCTGAGTTCTCTTGCCAATCAGCACCTTGTTGGAGAACTAGCCAATCTGATTACCCACTAGAAATATCATTGAACACAATACTGGAGAAAAAAATCCAAGGTACATAAAAGAAAACCTATTATAAGTAGAAAAGGCCATTGCTGCCAACTCCTTTTGGCATTTCCTACCACTGAATCAGAGATTGACTGAAATAGGAAATAGGAACACATGGTTCTATGGGAAATCAGCTGCCTTCAACAAACAGATTTATATATTGACTTTGGCAGTGACTGAAAATCTCCTGCTATATAAGAGTTTCCTGAAAATGAATTGACTTGAACTTAAGTTTATGTAGATGAAATAGGTTTGAACACGACTGTCAATTTAGCAAGCAGTTGAAAAACAGCCCTCTCCCAGTCGTTCTTTCCTAGCAGAGCTAGATGAGAGGCTGTTTTCTGATGGTCACCTCAGAGAGCTCACATCCAGGACAACAGGAAATTCAGAGGAAGCAATGCCCATGACAGACTCATCTGCTTGCTTAAAGTGGAGCTTTACGTTGGATTACCATGGAAACTGATTAAATGCTAAAAGTAATACCTCAGATAGTATGTCATTATTCTCCTTCTTGCTTTTTTGTTTGCTTGTTGGTTTTGCTTTGTGTGGTACTAGGGATTGAACCCAGGGTTATTCTACCTCTGAGCCGCACCCCCTGCCCTTTTAATTTTGAAACAGGGTCTCCCCAAGTTTTGGAGGGACTCACTAAAGTGTTGCTAAAACTGACCTGGAACCTGAAACACCCCCGTCTGAACCTCACAGGTACTGGAATTACAGATGTGCACCTCCAGGCCTGAGTTGTTCCCCCTTTTATTGAGGCTTCTAGCAACAGAGTTCTTTTACTGCATTTTTTTTGTTGTTGTTTTGTTTTGTTTTTGCAACACTGGGGGTTGAACTCAGGGTTATTCTACCTCTGAGCTGCATCCCCCTATCCTATTTTTTATTCTTTATTTTGAAACAGGGTCTCACTAAGTTGCGGAGGCTGTCTGTGAACCCAATCCTCCTGTCTCAGCCTCCTGAATGATGGGATTACAAGCCTGCGCCACCACGCCTGGCTTTACTGCACTCTAATCCTTGGATATGTATTGGATCCTATGTTAAGAAGATACTTAAGTATCTGATAAAAAATAAAAGGGCAAATGATGGTGTTTGTCATTATTACCCATGACATAAGGAATCATGATGGTATCCTGTGTGTGTGTATGTGTGTTTGTGTGTGTGTGTTTGAACTGAAGGGCATTCTATCTCCCTACTACACCCCCAGCCCTATTTTATTTTTATTTTGAAGCAGGTCTGGCTAGGTCGATGAGAGTCTCACTACTTGCTGAGGCTGTCCTCGAACCTGCAATCCTCCTTTCTCAGCCTCCCAAGTACTGGGATTATAAGTGTGCACTAGCACACCCACTATTATGGTGCTTTATTTATAGTTTTTGGTTAATACTTTTTTCCTTGGTTTCCAGAAATTTGGCAGTAAATAATAACATACTGCCAATCTAACACTATAAACAGAAAAATATGTAATGAAACCAAAATGATGGTCATTTTTATAATCCGAAATTGTAGCAGTACAGCATTACTGTGTTGTAAGTTGAGTACTAGTACTGAACTGTAGATATTTCCCACTTGAGTTTTTATTTCAAAATGCTACATTTCTGTCCTCCTAAAATCTAAAAAACTTAAAGTTGGGCGTGGTGGTGTGTGCTTGTAATACCAGTACTTGGGAGGCTGAGACAGGATTGAAGGTTCACAGCCAGCCCCAGCAATTTAGTGAGGTTCTTTTGTGTGTGTGTGTGTGGGGGGTGATTTTCTAGTTGTTTTGTTTTGGGGTTTTTTTGGTGGTACTAGGGTTCCTGGAAGCCCTTCTACCTCCGGACCACACTCCCAGGCCTATTTTATATATTTTTATTTGAAAACAGGGTCTCTTAAGCCAGCGAGGCTGGCTCGGAATCAGCGCGATCCTCTTGTCTCTGCCTCCCAAGCGTGGGGATTACAAGCGTGCGCCACCATGCCCGGCGTGAGTGAGATTCTTTGCAATTTAGTGAGACTACTTCAAAAATAAAGCATAAGCCAGGCATGGTGACACACACATGTAATCCCAGCACTTGGGAGGCTGAGACCAGAGGATTATAGGTTTGCAGCCAGCCTCGGCTACTTGTGAGGTCCTCTGCAACTTAGTGCGACCCTGTTTCAAGTAAAAGAATAAAAAATGGGGCTTGGAGTGTATTTCAAAGGTAGAATGTTCCTGAGTTCAATCCCTAGTACCAAAAAATTAAATAAATAAATAATAAAATAGGGCTGGTGTAGCTCAGAGGTAGAATGTCCTGGGTTCAATCCCCAATACCACAAAATAAAATCTTAGAAAAGAATTTATAACTTTAAATTGTCTACCTACCAAATCCCAATCTTCCTCAAATATTTTTTTCATATCTGGTATACAGCACACTACTGAAGCTCTACATGTTAGAATTTGAATTTAAATGAAGCAGCTGTATAGCAGATGATATGATATTACTGCAGAACTCTGTAGTTCACATATGGTGTGGGCGTAACTCCCTTTCCCTTTCACGATTTATTTCAGACAAGTGCGCAAATTTCTGAAGTCTTTGTTTCTGGTCAAAAGTATTTATTTAATTGTTCATTATTTTAAAATAATGATCTGAGCTAAATGTCAGTGACATTTAGATACTAACAATAAGAACTAGACAACAAAATTGCTTTCTCTTATCAAATCTGGCTGTTTTTGCAAATCTGTGAGCAAACAGTATCCTGAGTTGCTTTCTCTATGAGTCTGCAGACCCTGAGGCAGGTTAAATCTTAGCTGTGTAATGCAGAACCTAACAAAGACTTAAAAATCTCACACTGAGCCTAGCGCAATCCCTTCCACATAGTAGATACTCGTATTTCTTGAAAATATATATTTGGAGGGTTCCCATATGGCTTTGGAAACTGAATAGAGTAGGAAAAATACCAAAATAAAAATAGAACTTGAATATTACAAACAGGGAGAGACTATTGTATCTTCATATGTGACTTTCATTTATCCTCAACTTCCATTGCACACACATACAAACATATTGAGAAAAATAATGAGGAAAAAAACAAACAGTAATCTCCCTGCCTTACCCTCCCGATTTCAAATGTCAAAGACTTATTTCTGTGTTTTTCGGAAGTCCATTCAGTCAAATGAAAGGATCAGCTGACCCTGCCATTGGCAAAGTTGGTCAAGAGAACAAGTCTATCTTTACTTCTCTTGTATCAGCCCAGCTGCTTCTAGCCCTTCAGATCAGTTCTAGATAAGAGCAAGGTCTGACTCAGCTTTCCAAGATATACTAGCCTGTTAGTATAACATGTTAGTGTTACAAGGCTTCCCAGACCTATCGAACATAAGCAACCAAAGTGAACTCAGAAAAGAGAAAAGGAAAAAAAATCACAAAGTAAAGCTCTGTTTTCAATCTCTGGCAGGTACTCTCCTTTTTCCACCAATATGCAGTAACCTTTGGCAAAGCATTTTTCACTTTATGGATACAGCAAATTGCTGAAGAATATGTATCTATATCTATTTATATATGCACATATGTATACATATACATATATGTATACATACTAACACACATATACATATATATATATATATTTTTTTATATATATTAGGAGACCTTGAGAGACCAATTATCCCAGCTACTGTGACTTGTGTAATTCTGGGTGAGTCATTTTGTCAGGAAATCAAAAGAATGACAAATACGTGAAAGTTATTGAGGGTGGCTACAGAGAAGAATGTAGATTTTCAAGTAATTTCAAGTTTTCTTTCTGCCTCTTTCTTCAAGAAGCTCGCATCAAATTTAACAAGGAAGGAGGGGTAGTCAGGGAAACGGAATGTGTAAAAATTCTAATTTTAAAGGGTGCATTGCCCGGCGTGGTGGTACACGCTTGTAATCCCAGCATTCGGGAGGCTGAGATGGGAGGATCACGGTTCATGGACAGCCTCAGCTACTTTGTGGACAGCCTCACCTACTTAGTGAGGCACTCCGTAACTTAGTGAGACCCTGTTTCAAAATAAAAGAATAAAAACTAGGGCAGGGGTGTAGCTCAGAGGCCAAATGCCCCTGGGTTCCATCCCCAGACCTGCAAAAAAAAAAAAAAAAAGATGCATTAATTTTACCTGTCCACCAGGTCTGTCTAAAGTGATTTAATTATGTGACTCAAAGGAACTTAAAATGATGTGCCCAAGGTGATCTATTTACTCCCATCAATCAGAGGAAGAAACGTGTTGATTTTCTTCCTATCTTGTAGTTCATATAATGAAAGTAGGGGAAATTCAATGGGAAAATAACTTCTTCCTATAATCTAATGCCAGAATGAGGTTTCAAAAATAAAAATTGTTCACAACCCTTCAAAAATCCTTGAGATTCCTCAAAGTTCATAATAAACACCTTACTAAATAAACTGCAACATGAAAGGGGGGTAAGGACAATGAAGGAAGGAGTGGAGGAAACAAGCCACTAAAATGGTCACTTCATCGTCCAGGGGCCCTAGCTCGGAGCAGTACCACAGCCTACAGTGGCTTCAGTACACACATCTGTTTCCACTGTCTAGAGGCCCAGGCCTCTCTCCTTAGCTCACAGATGTCTGTCTTCTCTTGGTCTTTCCTCTGTGCACTCACACCCTTGGTGTTTCTTTGTGCATCCAAATTTCCCCTTCTTAGGACTCCAATCAAATGAGGTCAAGGCCCAGCCACCCTTACCACTTCATTTTAACTGGGTCATCCTTTTAAAAGTCACCTTTAAATACAGACCTATCTGGAGGTACGGGGAGATGAGGACTCTACATAAAAATTTTTGATGAACACAATTCGTCTTTTAATATTCTCCCTGCAAGTTAGCAAAGTCTAGTTAACGTGTAGTGTGTGTGTGTGTGTGTGTGTGTGTGTGTGTGTTGCTGGGGATGAAACCCAGGGGCATTCTACATCCAAGCTACACCCTCAGGACTGTTTTCTAGTCTTTATTTTGAAACAGTGTCTCACTGAGTTGCAAAGCGCCTCAGTAAGTACCTGAGGCGATCCTGTCTCAGCATCCCAAATGCTGGGATTCCGAACATGAGCCACCACACCCAGCTTTGTGTCACATATTAGAGAGTCCAACTATGCATATAGAATTCTAGGCTTGAAAGAAATGTCTGTCGCTAAGTTAAAACCTCAAATTGTGCCGGGCGTGGTGGCGCACGCTTGTAATCCCAGCCTTTGGGAGGCTGAGACAGGAGGATCCTGGTTGCAGACAGCCTCTGCTACTTAGTGAGGCTCTTTGCAACTCAATGAGACGCTGTTTCAAAATAAAGAATAAAAAATAGGGCTGGGGGTGTAGCTTAGAGGTAGAATGCCCCTGGGTTTTATCCCAGGTACTGAAAAAAAAAAAAAAACCTTAGTTGCAAAACACTGTGTATAGTCCAAACTCATGTTTTAAAATTATGTCTGTACATGCCTAGCAATAGGTCTGAAAGGAAATGTATATTAAACTAGTGAGAGTGGTTACCTCTAAGGTATGGGTATAAGAATACCATCTTCCACTTTTTATCTGTTTAGTTGGGTAATTTTGCAACAGATGTATTTGCCTTGGTAATTCAGAATGAATTATCAAATGAATAATTATACATTCAACAAATATACTTTTTTTTTGGCGGTACTGGGGTTCCTGGAAGCCCTTCTATCTCCGGGCTACACTCCTAGACCTATTTTATATATTTTTTTAAATTTGGAAACAGGGTCTCTTAAGCCAGCGAGGCTGACTCCGAACCAGCGCGATCCTCCTGTCTCCGCCTCCCAAGCGCGGGGATTACAAGCGTGCACCACCACGCCCGGCTCAACAAATATTTTTCAGCCCCTTCACACAATTATATCCTCACAAAAACTTCTCAAGGCAAGTATTAATGTTTTTATTTTATCAGGGCAGAAAGCTAGGTTTGGAGAAGGCAAATAAGTCGTAATAATTACATAGTTAATAGACAGCAAAGCCAAGTCTTTGGTGTGCTTTTTTATGCTGCACTGTAGGATTACTTTCCCTTGTTGGTTATAGAAAATTACCATCCAGTTTGGCATATCTTAGAATAGCATTCACAAGTCATTATTACCATGTTCCCAAAATTCCTAAGTATATTTGGTAGTCACTAGTCAGAAGTAGAACAATGCGGAACTCACAAGTGATATTGGTGAGAAGAGGAAAATGCCGTGGTCTTGAGCTCCCATCATATTAGGATGGTGAAGGGGCAGAGTATCAGAAGAGCTATTTTTGCTTATTCTGTTTATTGTAGGGTAGGGAAGCACTGGTATTTGGAATATTAATAAAGCAATGTCTGGATCTATAACTTTAGTTATTGAAAGAGATTTTGATGGATTATGACACCTGGTGATTGTATTTGTCAGAAGTGTACACATACTGTTCCCTGTGAAATATAAGAACTTTGTACAAATTGGCTTGTGATATAGACAGTACTTCAGTAGTATAAAAAGTACTTCAAGAGAATCTCTGAAGCAGCAGAACTCTCGATCATCCCATCTCCCCAAATCTTATCATTTCTCTTCAGATAGCGATAGGATCAATTTTCAAATAGGCTCCACCCTATCTGCAAGTATAATCACAGGGAGTTCAGCATATCTTCCAAATCTTCCCTATCTTCTGCTCCTCATACCCACCTTCATTCCTCTGAGCATCTGGTGTTTGTTCAAAAGCGCAACACTTTGATTTGTCATCAGACATACACTGCTGGATTTGAATGGAACTGAAGAACAGAAGAACTGTAGATCAGGAATTGAGGATGAAACAGGTAAAATCATGAAAGCGATGGAATGAAAACAAACTTTCCAATTTCCCTGTGTTCTCTGGGACATAATGCTAGAAATAATGGGAACCCTGAAGTCAGGAGTCACCAGAATTTACCCCTAGTGAGTGGAGTGTGGTCAAAGCCCACTGCCTGATGCCGACTGTAAGAAGATCCCCTCATACCTGAGTGGCCTCCCTAGTTATCATCTAGGTCAGCCTGGCAGGCCTTTTCACTAGTCTTTGTAGGCACCATGGAGAAATAGAGAGAGCACAACCTTGTAGGTAGAGTGGAGATAAGCACGAATCACAACTCAGCCACTTGCTGGCTATCTGACTTTGCTCAAGTCAACTGGTTGCACAGGATTATCATTAAGACAAAATGAGATTGTATAAGTAATGACATCAGCAGAGTGCCTGCAACACAAAAGGGGCACACTATACCACTGATCTTTTCACAGTCCCTGCTTAGTACTCCCCCAGCATAAAAATCAGCCCAGGCCACGTCAGCTTTCCTGACCCCTTCCCCAAATCCTGCTGACTCCTTTCTCAAGGCCTTGACCCTGTTTTCATATTTCTTCTGGCACCAGGATGCAGTTTCAAGCACATATCCTGCCTTATACCTACCAACTACACTCCAAGTTGAAAGCAGTACCAGCTTTGATCAGACTAGAGTCTACCGTGCCCCTCAGATAAGCTTAAAGACTTAGAGCAGTGACTCACAAACCTTCCTGAGATGCCCTCAGACTTAAACTCTGTGGAGGCCTGGGGATATACATTTTCATTTCGAAGAGCTACCTCACTATTTTTCATTTATTTTTGTTTCCCATTAGAAGTTCTCAGCATAGCCGGGCGTGGTGGCGCACGCTTGTAATCCCCGTGCTTGGGAGGCGGAGACAGGAGGATCGCGCAGGTTCGAAGCCAGCCGTGCTGGTGTAAGAGACCCTGTTTCAAAAATATAAAATAGGTCTGGGAGTGTAGCCCGGAGGAAGAAGGGCTTCCAGGAACCCCAGTACCACCAAAAAAAAAAAAAAAAGAAGTTCTCAGCATGTTGTACAACCAAGGCCTTGGTATCTACTTTGCAGTTAGTAGAAGCGTAATAGATGTTTACTGACTCACTAAATGCTTTCTATTGGATGTTAAGTTTTTCCTTACAAAGTTAGGAATGATATGAAAAACAAAACAGAGTCTTGCTAAATAGCTGAGGTCCTCACTAAGTTGCTGAGGTTAACCTCAAACCTGTCAACTTCTGAACCTCCAGCCTCAGCCTCCCAAGTACTGGAATTACAGACATGGCCCACCATACCCAGCTTAGCCATGGCATTTATAAAATAATGTTTAAATAATGGAATATAGGCAGTTATGGTATCACATGCCTGTAATCCCAGTACTTGAGAGGCTGAGACTGGAAGTCAGCAGGTTCAAGGATAGCCTCAGAAACTTAGTGAGAATTCAGTAATTGAGCAAGACTGTTTCAAAAACAAAAAATAAAAGACTGAGCAGGGCATGGTGGCACACACTTGTAATCCCAGCATTCGGGAGGCAGAGAGTGGAGGATTGCAGTTCATGTACAGCCTCAGCTACTTAGCAAGGCCCTTTACAACTCATTGAGACCCTGTTTCAAAAATAAGAAGAGTAAAAAAATAGGGCTGGGAGTGTAGCTCAGAGGTACAGTACCCCTGGGTTCCATCTCCAGTACTGGAAAAAAAAAAAAGCACTGAGAGTGTAGTTTAGGCGTAGAGTGCCAGTGAGTATGCTTCCCATTGGTAGACGAGTGAACAAATAAGCATCCAGATTGTGAAAAACCATACAGACCTTAAATGTTGTAGATGTATATGTATATATGTATGATCTGTGTTTTCTTAAAAATTATAAACTAGAATAAAAAGCATATTACTATTTTTGAAGTATCCATAGAAGAGTTTTTGAGAGGGGTTTTTTTCTTTTTTAATGTGCTTTTGCTGGTGCATTATAGTCTACATCATAATGTAAATCATGTTGACAGACAGACATGCACACAGCACTTGGTGCCCCCTGCCTGTCTCCCCCATCACAACACAGAGTACTGAGACTGATGACGGATCACTCACATATATACACATAGTTGAGGGCAGTGTTTCCATTAAGGAACCTCAGTCTTCCTGCTCTCCTTCCCTTCGGCCTTTTCCCTGGCTCTGCTGAGGTTTCTCCTCTATTATCTGGAGTCCCTCTTGTAAAAACACCATGACCCTTTGGAAGGGTATTTATGAAAACATAAGCAGGGGTTATTTCTAAGTGGTGGGCTACAAGCAAATTTTACTTTTAATAATCAGACATTATAAAAGGGTACAATGAATAAGTTTTCAGTTTTCCTATAAAAACAAGGCTGATACTTTTTCAGAGAAAAGAAATTAATGTATAAAACTGGGTATTCGATAAACCACCCAACAATTTTTGTAGCTAAAAGACCGTACAGAAGAATGAGTTCAAAAACAGTCAGCCAGGGTTTCTAATTGTGGCTTTGTAAATGGACAGCCAGTGTGGAGATGTGCGAGTCCTGCTTTGCCCTTCTCATGTGTCCTCAAGAGCTGAGTAGGCCACTAACACCCTGCACTAGGATTTCTCAAAGTGAAGTTCCGGGGTACTGTTGGGGTAGCAGGTTTCTGAGAACCACCCTAAAACTAGTGATTCAAAACCTCAGGAAGTACAGGAGTCAGCAATTTTAACAAACTCACTAAAAATCGAAAACACTAACCTACACGCAGAGTAGTTAAATACAAGCTGTACCTGGGCGTGGTGGCGCCTGCTTGTAAGTCCAGCATTTGGGAGGCTGAGACAGGAGGACTGTGGTTCACAGACAGCCTCAGTTACTTAGTGAGGCCCTCTGCAACTCAGCGAGACCCTGTTTCAAAATAAAGAATGAAAAATAGGGCAGGGGGTGTATCTCGGAGGTCAAATGCCCCTGGGTTCCATCCCTAGACATGCAAAAAAAAAAAAAAAAAAAAAAAGGAAAAAAGAAAGAAAGAAAGGAAGGAAGGAAGGAAGAAAGAAAGAAGAAATTGAGGGAATAATAATGTTGGTACATTCTAGTTTGTTCTGGAGAAAAGGAAACTGGAGTAAACAGCTTCTCAAAGGTTACAGTGTATGTCAATAGGAAGGAGAAAAACAAGAAAGGTGCTTTACAACCGGGCTGTGGCATATGCTTGTAATCCCAGGATTTGGGAGGCGGAGACAAGAGGATCCTGGTTTGCCGCCAACCTCAGCTACTTAGTGAGGCCCTCCACAACTTAGTGTAACCCTGTTTCAAAATGAAACATTAAAAAAAATAGGGCTGGGGGTGTAGCTTGGAGATAGAACGACCCTGGGTTCCATATCTGGATCCTGCAAAAAAAAAAAAAAAAAAAAAAAAGGTACTTCATTACTTCTAGTTCTAGCTCTTCAAGTGCATTAAAGAGATTTATCTCTTCTCTCTTTTTCTTTTTCTTTTTGTTATGAAAAATTTCAAACATATACAAAAGGAGAGAAAAGTCTACTAAATCCTCATATCTACTACACAGTTTCAGTTTAACATTTTGTCTATATTGGACTAACCTCTGTAATGCAAAATATTACCGGCTTCTCAGTGTACTTTCAAGATTGTTTGAAAAGAATGTGTAAATAGACGCTCTAGACTAGGTCAACATTCTTCAGGAAGACAGAGATAACATGTACTACCAGACCCTATTTACATATATTTTCAACATCTGGCTAACAATTCCTCTTTGAGCTGGATGATTACAACATCCCTAACTGCAGTCTCCTGATGAGTGTATATAATAGAGTCACTGTACTTGTCTCTAAAAAAAAAAAAAAAAACAACAATTTATTTATTTTGCAGACTTTAGAAAATCATGGCTGTGTCCCCATCTGGGGTACAAAGAACCAGTGAGCCCAGTTTGTTGTGGCTCCTATGTTCAGTGGCTCCAGATGTGCTCACCAACAACCTAGTCTTATGACGACCCAGAGGAAATGTTGGTGGGTAGGTTTCATTTCTTTCATTGACTGCAAAAAAAGTATTCAAGTATGAAAATTTGTACTCCAAGACAAAACATTATGGCATGATTAGGAGTTTCACAATGAACATGAGCAATTTTGGGGGAATCCCTATTATGTCTTTGATTCCACCATTTATTTCAATACACAGTAATGTTTCATAATTTCTGGGTGTAGCTTTTATATATATGTATTATATATGTATATATACATCCTTATTTATTTATTTACTTATTTATTTATTTATTTGCAGGTCTGGGGATGGAACCCAGGGGCATTCTACCTCTGAGCTACATCCCCTACTCTATTTTTTATTCTTTATTTTAAGACAGGGTCTCACTAAGTTGCGGAGGGCCTCAATAAGCAGCTGAGGCTATCCGCAGACCGCGATCCTCCAGTCTCAGCCTCGCGAATGCTGGGATTGCAAGCGTGCGCCACCACGCCCGGATATATCTCCTCCTTTAAAATAACCAGTTTGTACTTTATACTTTTAATGCAAGGTCATCTATCAGGTTCTGAATTTTACTGACAGTGGGAACTAAAATCTTAATGTTAACTAAGCCATCGTTTAAGGAATTCATCAATGCATGCTTATTGAATGGAATTTATTTTCCATGGAGCGCATCATAGTGTTCAATATAAATAACCCTCAATATCTATTTACTGAGAAAGCAAGGTTGAGTGTCTGAGTATTTTTCTAGCTGCTCACATATTTTAAGACCAATCAATGTGGTTTTTGTCATATCGACAAAACTCAGCTATAACTAGAGGACTCAAAATCCTTATTGGTCACCAGGTGTGGTGGCTGCACGCTTGTGATCCCAGAATTTGGGAGACAGACAGGAGGATTGCGGTTCACGGACAGCCTCAGCTACGTAGTGAGGCCCTTTGCAACTCAGTGAGACCCTGTTTCAAAATAAAGAATAAAAAATAGGGCTGGGGTGTAGATCTCTAGTTCTGCAAAAAAAGATAAAAAATTTTAAAAAATCCTTGTTGGTCATCTATCTTTTTTTCTGTCTTTCTTTCTACCACTGAGCTACACCCCTAGTCCTATTTTTATTCTTTCTTTCTTTCTTTTTTGCGGGTCTGGGGATGGAACCCAGGGGCATTCAACCTCCAAGCTATACCCCCTGCCCTATTTTGTATTCTTTATTTTGAAACAGGGTCTCCTTGAGTTGCAGAGGGCCTCACTAAGTAGCTGAGGCTGTCCAGGAACCGTGATCCTCCGGTCTCAGCCTCCTAAATGCTGGGATTATAAGCGTGCACCATCATCTGGCTCCCTACTTTTATTCTTTATTTTGAAACAAGGTCTCACTAAATTGTGGAGTGCCTCACTAAGTAGCTGAGGCTGGCTTTGAACCTGCGATCCTCCTGTCTCAGTCTCCCAGGTACTGGTATTACAAGCGTGTACCACCGTGCCCAGCTTGTTGATCATCTTTCTAACTATCTGAACCGTCAGTTCCTTTACCTGGTATTTGGGGCTTCCACATCATCTGCCTCACATCTTAGAGAAGTTAGGAACACTTGACTTTTACCATTACCCATACCCCCCCCCCACTAAAAACTCCCAATTTTTTTTTTTTTTCAGTACTGGGGAGTGAACCCAAGTGCATTCTACCTATGAGCTACAACCCCAGGCCTTTTTTTTTTTTTTAATTTTGAAACAGGGTCTCACTAAGTTGCAAAGGTTCTGGTCACGAACCTGCAATCCTCCTGTTTCAGCCTCCCAAGTGCTAGGATTGCAAGTGTGCGCTAATCCAAATTTTAAAAGTTTCTTCTGATCTGTCTGTCTCTCTCCCTCTCTCTTTCCCTCTCCCTCTCCTTCCTCTCCCTCTCCCTCTCCCTCTCCCTCTCCCTCTCCCTCTCCCTCTCTTCCTCCCTCCTTCCCTCCCTCTCAGCTACACCCCCACCATTTTTATCTTATTTTTAAAATTTCGAAATAGGGTCCTGCTAAGTTTGCTGAGGCTGGCCTCAAACCTTGGATCCTCTTTGACTCAGCCTCCCAAGTACTAGGGTTACAAGTGTGTGCCACCAACTGACCTCACTCCTCTGACCCATTCTTCACACCTTCTGATCCGGTTCCTTCATTCTTTCCTCATCCACTGGGCTCTGTGGCCTCACAGGACATCATACGGTCCCTGATGAATGCAAGGGACAGTTTTACTCACTTTACTCTGCCTGCATCTGACCAACTCACCTGCTGTTCTGTTGTCATGCCTGTGCCGCCCATTTCCAGCACTGATTAAGGCTTCCATGTGTATCTTTCCCTGTTGTAGGCAGATGAGTGTTTCTGGACTACATAGCATAACCTGGCTGAGTAGATGCTAGAAAATGTGTTCCATCCAGTTTGTCTGGGAACTCAACCACACTGAGCACTCCTGCCCCCATCTCCTAAAGTAACCTACTGTATCAACCCTCTGTACTCTCATTACAGCTCTACACCCGGCTCCAGCCCTCTTTTGCCACCTATTTTATGAGAAGCTGGGGCTCATTTTATATGAATACTCAGTGTGTGTGTGTGTGTGTGTGTGTGTGTGTGTGTGTGAGAGAGAGAGAGAGAGAGAGAGAGAGAGAGAGAGAGAGAGAGAGGGACAGACAGACAGACAGACAGACAGACACTAGGGATTGAACTCAGCAGCTTTCTACCTCTGAGCTGTAGTACCAGCCCTATTTATTTATTTATTGATTGATTGATTGATACAGAGTCTTGCTAGGTTGTTTAGAGTCTCGCTATGTTGCTGAGGCTGTCCTTAAACTTGCAATCCTTCTGTCTCAACTTCCCAGGTACTGGGAATCCAGGTGTGTGCCACCATACCTGGCTGATAAGAATACTCATACATTTCATTTTGTCCAAATTATCCCCATTCCCTTCAGTTTCTCTCGAGTGTGTGTGTGTGTGTGTGTGTGTGTGTGTGTGTGTGTGTGGTACTGGAGGTAGAACCCAGAGGCTTTCTACCTCCGGGCTATACTCCCAGACCTATTTTATATTTTATTTGGAAACAGGGTCTCACTAAGTTGCCGAGAGCCTCACTGAGTAGCTGAGGCTGGCTTTGAGCCTGTGCGATCCTCCTGTCTCAGCCTCCCAGGCGCGCGTATTACAAGCGTGCCCACCACGCCTGGCTTCTCTCTAGTGTTTGAAGAAGAGCTTTCCTATTTCTAACACATTCTCATCTGTCCTTTTTCTCTCTTTATTCCTCTTGACTTTGCTCCATTAATATACCCCATATATTTTCTGGCCCTTCCTTCTTTCCTTCTCGTCCTCCCTGGAGATGCACATCCCTTTGCTCTTCTGCCTTAGGAGAGTATCCCTGGACTCCAGCTTCCATCTGTGGATGTTTCTGTCTCCTCTTCATCCACGGACTTCATCCACTTTGGTCTCCTCTCCCACTCGATCCTCAGCACCATCTGCCTATGGAACACAGGCTTTAAATATAAGCTTTCTGAAGATCCGATGCTTGGTCCTCTCTGTTTTCACCCTCAACAGTTTTTTGGTGCTCTCGCCCTATCCTCCATCTCCATCTGTCTACCTAGCACCTTTGTAAGGATGACCCTCTCTATATCTTTCACCCCCATCTATTTCCCCATCAGATCCTTATTTCCAGCCAAACGCTGAGCATCCTATACTGATATATTACAGATGCCTTAAACTCTTAAATTCGATGTATCACTTTTTACTCCTGTGGCTTTCATCTTGGCTAATCAACCCGATGGCGTATCCTCCCACCATTATCTTTCAAATCAATAGGCTCAGTTCACCACCCTTCAAAAGCATATTAGCTCTTACATGGACTATTGAAATGGCCTTCCTCCCCTGTTTTCAGATTGTCTTTCTACTTGTTAGAGAAAGCACATGTTAGAGTGATTTTTGCACCCGGGCGTGGTGGCGCACGCTTGTAATCCCAGCATTTGGGAGGCTGAGACCAGAGGACTGTGGTTGGTAGAAGCCTCAGCTACTTAGGCCCTCCGCAACTTAGTGAGACCCTGTTTCAAAATAAAGAATAAAAAACAGGGCAGGGGGTGTAGCTCAGAGGTCAAATGCCCTTGGGTTCCATCCCAAAAATAAATAAATAAATCGAGTGATTTGATTTTTGCATTTTAAAAGCCCTTTCCCATTCTTTGGTTTTTAAAAATTATTTTTCTCCACCAGTACCTTAAATGTTGCTTTTTAAAACACTGCTGCTAGAATCTTCTTCCAAGATTCAGATATTATTGTGTCGTACTTCCAGCTCAAATATTTTAATTTCTTACCCTTTATCCTCTATGGTCATAGCTCTCCAAGATGTGGTCTGAATCTGTCTTACCCCCCATTCCATTCTGGTCTGTGACAAGTCCTCCAAATGGATTGCTGCCTCTATGCTTTTACAGGACCTAAGGAAGACCAGAGTGGGGCCCTTAAACACCCCTGGGAAAGAGAGAGACAGAGGCGAATTCATTTTTGTATCCAACCCAATAAACATGAAGCATTACCTTAGTGGGTGTTTATTACTTATTCATCTATTGAATTTTATAGTAAAGTTTGCCTTAATTTCATCTGTAGAATTAAGGATACATTTTTATTTATTTGGGAAAGGAAGATTTTTATCTTGTTTTCATTCAGAATTTTCTCTTCAGTGTAGTTTTCTATCCATATGGAATTTCTATAGCAGGAATTTAAAAATATTTTTTCCAATTTTTAATATTTCTATTAGGCCAGGTGTGGTGGCACAGGCTTGTAAACCCAGTACTTGAGAGGTTGAGACAGGAGGATTGCAGGTTTGAGGCCAGCCTCAGCTACTTACTGAGACTCTTTGTAATTTAGTAAGACCCTGTTTCAAAAGTAAATAATAGCCTAGCATGGTGACGCATGCTTGTAATCCCAGCATTCAGGAGGGGGGCTGAGACAGGAGGATTGCGGTTCTCTGACAACCTCAGCTACTTAGTGAGGCCCTGTTTCAAAATAAAGAATAAAGAGCCAGGTGTGGTGGTGGCACACACTTGTAATCCCAGCGCTCAAGAGGCTGAGACAGGAGGATGGCACAGGTTCGAAGCCAGCCTCTACTTAGTGAGGCTCTCGGCAACCTAGTGAGACCCTGTTTCCAAAAAGTATAAAAAAAAATAGGTCTGGGAGTATAGCCCAGAGGTAGAAAAGCCCCTGGATTCCACCCCAGTACCATAAAATAAATTAATAAATAATTAAAAATAAAAAGGCAGGGGGTGTAGCTCGGAAGTTGAATACCCCTGGGTCCAATACCCAATACCACAAAAGAAACAAAACAAGAAAAAAAAACAATAAAAATAAAACAAGACAGTGAAAGTGAAAGAAAATATGCAATTACTAGAGGAATTTCTGATTTCTCTGAAGGAGATAATGTATAAAGAATGCTCACTCATTGTCTCATGGAGAGCAAGCACTTGGGGGATATTACTTAGTATTATTACACTAAAATATAAAATATTAGCCCGGCGTGGTGGCACACGTGTGTGATCCCAGCATTAGGGAGGCTGAGACAGGAGGATCACATGTAGTTTGCACCCAATCTCCGCTACTTAGTGAGGCCCTTTGCAACTCAGTGAGACCCTGTTTCAAAATAAAGAATAAAAAATAGGGCTGGGAGGGAGTGTGGCTTGGAGGTAGAATGCCCCTGGGTTCCATCCTAAGTACCACAATAAATAAATAAATAAATAAATAATAAATAAATAAATAAATAAATAAATAGTATACTTAAAATATACTGGAAAAAGTAATTTTCTTTTTCTCACGAAGTCTGTGTGGCTTTGTGTGACAGCTGATACTAACTTTAAACTGCGGTCATGTTTTGAGTCCGTCACATATATACTTTATGATAATTTGAAAAGCAAATAACAAAGAAGAAGACATGTGAGGAGGTAGCATGATGTAATTAACCACGTGCGCTGCTGATGGAGACTTGGCTTCCCTCTGCAGCGCTTGATATTCAGTGAAATAAATAATGGCGATAATTGTCACATTCCTAACAAAGACATCTGCTGAGCCAGGCAACTCAAGCAAAGCTGTTGCTACTGACAGATTGCTTCAAATGTGAATGTTGCCATTAAGGAAAAATAGAGTTTCTTTATTTATCACATTACCTAATATGTTGTGTTGGCTATATTTCATCTGGGGCCAAAAAGACTATGCCCAGTAATTAAATCCAACATTAAAACGTCTATGTAAAGGACTGGTATAAGACCATTTTTTTCTGTTAATGTAAATATAATATATCTACATGGTGGGGGGCTTTACTGGGGATTTGATCCAGGGGCATTCTACTCTGAGCAATTCCTCCAAATCCTTTTATTTTTTTTACTTTGAAACAAGATTTCACTAAGTTGTTCAGGCTGGCCTCAAACCTGTGATCCTTCTGTCTCAGCCTCACAAGTAAGGGATGACAGGTATGTGCCACCATGCCCAGCTTATCTACATTATTTTTTAAAACCCAGTTCAGAATGATGTCAGTAGGTTTTTTTCATTCTCCCGACCTCTATCCCCCCCAAAGATTATCTTTTGAAATATATATTATGTAAAAACTACACAACAATAATAAAATCCTTCAACTCCATCTTACATTTCATATCTTACATATGATCTTGAATTTAAGAAAATCCCAGTGTTGCAAGAGGCCAGAAGATAAATCACTATATTTTAGTCTCTATTTGTCAATTAATATTTTAATGAAACCTTCTGTTTCAAAGCAATATTCCTAAAGACCTAGAAAAGTGAGAGCTTTACTCTCTATTCCTTTATTTAATGATTAATCACCAAGAAGTATCTGAGGCAGTATCACTTTTGTGTGTGTGTGTGTGGTACTAGGGACAGAACCCAGGAGTATTCTACTTCTGAGCTACACCCCCAGCCCTATTATTTTAATCTGTTTATTTTTTGAAAGAGTCTCAATGAGTTGCAGAGGGCCTCACTAAGTAGCTGAGGCTGTCTGCCAACCATGATCCTCCAGTCTCTACCTCCCAAATGCTGGGATTACAAGTGTGCACCACCACACCCGGCAAGCAATAGCACTGTTAAGGCAGGGTGAGAAAGGTCCATAACCCTACGCCCTGACTTTTTGTTGTTGTTGTTGTCATAACTGAGGATGGAACCCAGGGGTATTCTACCTCCAAGCCACATCCCCAGCCCTATTTTTTATTCTTTATTTTGAAACAGGGTCTCACTGAGTTGCAAAGGGCCTCACTAAGTAGCTGAGGCTGTCTCCCAACTGCAATCCTGTGCTGGAATTACAAGCGTGTGCCACCACACCCGGCTCAGCCCTGACATTTTGAGGGCCTCTCTGGCTTTCTTTGGCACTGCCCTGCCCATGGAGGTCTGGTCTGTGCCACTGAGGGGACAAACCCATCCAGAGCCTATGAGCCCTCACCTGGATACATTGAGGTAATCAGGACAGGAGAATTCCCAGCTCACAGGGCCCAAGCAGCCTCCAAGGTTCATCTTTATCCTCCCAAGAATAGGTAGGGAAAGGGACCAGCTCTCCCCCTCTTTCCTTGCTATCTAGCATGGCGTGCTGACAATTCTGAAAAATCCAAATGTGGTCTTTCAGATCCTCTGGAAGGTATCAAGGTAAGAGGATATGGGATTCATTTAATTCATTTTGACTGAGTCATTAATGTGAAATATTTAGATACGTAAGATGTTGACTTCAGTGTCTACTGTTGTGTCAGATCTCCTAAGTATTGGGAAAGGTAAACATGACTGAATATAGTATCATTATAAATCTTATATAATTAAATGCCTTTCCTTTTCTGATAGCTCTTTGAAATAAAGGCAAAATGAATATTAGTATTTAAATTACTATATAGCATATTTACCGCGCTTGGGAGGTGGAGACAGGAGGATCGCGCTGGTTTGGAGCCAGCCTCTCTGGCTTAAGAGACCCTGTTTCCACATTAACAAAAAGTTAAAAAATAGGTCTGGGAGTGTACCCCGTGGGAGTGTATCCTGGAGGTAGAAGGGCTTCCAGGAACACCAGTACCACCAAAAAAAAAAAAAAAAAAAAAAAATTACTATATAGTATTTTTAATGAATATTTTTATTTCAAATTATTCTGTCCCCTTTTATATCTTTAGTGTTGAAATAGTCAGTAAAGGAATGTATATTAGAAGTAGAATGGAGCTTGACTTTATCAATCTTAGTTTGGTTTTTTGTTTTGTTTTTTGGTACTAGGGATTGAACCCAGGGGCTTTCTACCTTCGTGCTACACCCCCAGACACCCTCTTTTATTATTTGTTTTTGAAACAGAGCCTCAGTAGGTCTCACTACTTACCGAAGCTGTCCTTAAACCTGAAATCCTCCTGTCTCGGTTGCCCAAGTATTGGTATTACAGGCAGGCACCATCATGCCCGGCTTTGTTAATCACTTTTGAAAATGACAAATTTTCATAGCTTGCTATTCGTTTCAAACAGTATTTTATGGATCCGCTATTCTGTATTTCACTCCTCTTTCTTTCCCTATCCATAAACTCTCTTTCAGATGACAATAAGAATGTTTCAGAACAGTTTTTTGTTTAGTTTTGTAGATTGCACCTCGGGCCATTCAACCTCCAAGCTCCACCCTCAGCCCTCTTTTATTTTGTTATTTGAAACACGATCTCCCTAAGTTGCGGTCTTTCCTTCTCAGCCTCCCAAGTTCTGGGACTGTAGGTGGATGCCACCGTGCTCATCCAGCACAGATTATTTAATGTAATTTAGGCCTACCCCACCCTATAGAAGAAGGACCCGAGGATACCGTGGAAGGGAAGCATGAGTTTAGGCAGTTATTTAGGAGTCTGGGCTAGAGGAGATAAGTTTATGTAGATTTGAAAGGACCAATCAGTTGGTGTTTCATTTTCCACTCATTTTATAAATTCACCTGTAGAGATAGAGGGGTTGATGGTTCATTATTTGAGAAAGGGAGATATTTCTATATTTCCCAGCTGTGACTGTGGGGGTCCATCTCACTGCTAACTTATAGAAAAGGCTATAGACAGGACAGGGCCATTTGTTAAGTAGGTATTTCATGTATATGCTGTGCGTGTGTGTATGTGTGTGTGTGTGTGTGTGTGTGTGTGTGTGTGTGTGTGGATTGAACTCAGGGGCATTCTACCTCTGAGCTATATCCCCGGCCCTATTTTGTCTTTTTATTTTGAAACAGGATCTCACCAAGTTGTGGAGGGCCTAAGTTACTTAGGCTGACCGTGAACCTGCAGTCCTCCTGTCTCAGCCTCCCAAGTGCTGGGATTACAAGTGTGCACCACCACACCCAGCTAATAAACTTCATTTTTAAGGACAGTTTTGTACTTGTACAAAAGTATAATAAAGTTAGTGCAGAAAGTTCCTGTATCCGTCCTTAGTTTTCCCTCTTATGACTACGCTATGCTCATTATAATTATTAAACCAGTATTAATACTCCTTATTAACTAAAGCCTCTATCTGATTCATGTCCTTAGCTTTACCTTTTGCTGTTCCAGGACAGCATATTACATTTAGTCATCGCATATGCTTAGGCTCCTCTTAGCTGAGACGGTTTCTTACACTTTTCCTGTTTTTCATGACCTTGGCAGTTTTGTTTTGTTTTTGATTTTTGCAGTACTGGGGATGGAACCCAGGGGCACTCTACCTCTGAGCTTCACCCCCACCCCTACTTTTTAGTCTTTTTGTTTTTTGAAACCGGGTCTCACTGAGTTGTGAAGGGCCTCGCTAAGTAGCTGAGGCTGTCCGGGATTACAAGTGTGTGCCACCATGCCCGGCTGACCTTGGCAGTTTTGAGGAACATTGATGAGGTATTTTGTAAAATGTCCCTCTCTAGGCTCAAGATCCAGTACCACAGAGCAATACTAATATATAAAATAAGGCTGAGGGTATATCTCAGAGGTAGAATTCCCCCACCTCTTTTGGTACTCTCCAGTACCAAAAAACAAAACAAAGAAACTAAAAGAATCTGTTTATACCAATGAGAATGCCTGTTTTTTTGACAGTCTTGCTAATACAGCACACTATAAAACTTTAGGACTTTTGCCTGTCTGATAGAAGTAATATCTATGTGTTTTTCAATTTTAATAATTTTATTCTGGTACTGGGGATTGAACCCAGAGGCATTCTGCCTCCAACCTATACCCTCAACCCTATTTTAAATTTTTTTTGAAACAGGGTCTGAGGCTGACTTCCAACCTACCGTCCTCCTACTGGGATTATATGTATGTGCCACCATACTTGGCTAACAATATTTTTCTTAATATGAATGAGAATGAAGTGTTTTGTATTTATTATTGCTCAATATAAGTACAATTTTTCTTCCATTATATTTTCTGAGCAATTTTATGTATGTGAAATATCATGTATTTCTATATAATAGTTCCATAAAGTAGAGATTCTTTCAGCTCAGTATTTAAGGGATGCTTGCCATATGCCTCAATGTTAGGGCCCACGCTCATATACTGAATCCTGTTTTTAAATGCAATATGTGTTAAAAGGTTGGTTTCTAACTAGATGGAATTACATACTTCTTTGAAATTCATCCCAAGAAATACCCAGGGAAGGTCACATCCCTGGCTTCTAGTATGAATGGCCTTCTGAGTGTGGGGTCGTTCCTTTGCCATCCTCTGCCTTTTGCTTTCTTTTTTCTCCCCTTCCTTCCTTCCTTCCTTCCTTCCTTCCTTCCTCCCTCCCTCCCTCCCTCCCTCCCTCCCTTCCTTCCTTCCTTCCTTCCTTCCTTCCTTCCTTCCTTCCTTCCTTTTGAGACAGTGATCAGGATTTTTATTGACAAAACAAGAGATCATAGAGAAGACAAATAAATTAGTTGTTTTGACAATTTTAGATTCCAGGGCTTCTCTATGAGCAGGTCATCTCCATATGTAAACACAATACTACCCCAAACAAACAAACAAACAAACAAACAAAAACACCAGCAAGTATTTGAGACAATGTTTAAGACAAGGAACATGTACACGGCCAGGAAAAATAAAAGGCAGTTTCTCTATTCTCTTTCCTCAGAGGGAAGTTTTATAATGGTATGAGGCTCATTGTGGTGAAATTTTATATTCTTCCAACTCCCCTCAAAAAAAATTTCAGGTCCTGAATAGACAGATCAAAATAAGATGACACTAATTCCACATGCACCTCAAATCTATAATCTAAATGTACCATTTCCTTTAACCCTAAGAAAATTTACCGTTTTCTTAACTCTATAAAAGATGGGGGTGTAGCTCAGTGGTACATTTGCCTGGCATGTGCAGGACTCCAAGTTTGACCCCCAGCACTATTAAAAATAAAGAAAAAGCCTAATGTCCATTTATCAGTACATTCAATTGTTTTCCCTTGAGAAGTTTTCAAACAAGTTGGAGTTAAACTCATATCACTTTAAAGTGCAAGAAGGGAGATGAAAGACTAGTATTTGTTTTGAGATATGTAAAAGAGAAGTAGCTCTCCAAGAGCAGTGGCCCGAGGTATGAGGCACTGGCTGCAGGACGGAGCGCTCCATTGGGCTGAGCAAAAAGGAAGAAGACTCCAGTTTCAGCCTAGAGATGGGAGTCCCCTAAGTAGCTGGCAACGGTGCTTAGAGTCCAAGTCTCAGGTCCTCTTGTCAGAGCTGGAGCATAGCATTAGTCCCTCAAACTTATCAGCAAGGCTCCTCTACGCCATGACCTGTCAGTGCTCACACTGTTTTACTCTGACTCTAAAACAGACAAAATGGTTTATTTCACACAAAGACAAGCTTTGCACTGATGTTTCTCAAAATCAATTGCTTGTCCAGCACTAGCTTCATAATTTTTTTAAGTATATCATTCCTATGTCAGGGAGTGAGGTGCAAGAAACTCTCCATGCCAGGGACAGAAAGTACTGTAGAAACCTGCGGGCATGCACACACTCAGGTCTCAGGGCTTGAGATCATGGGTTTGTGGTGATCGTTTCTTCCCTTCTGTCACTGGGACATCCGCCCAGGGAGGTTTGAAAGTTGCTGGACCTTCACCATCCTGGTGGCCTGGGCAAGGATCAGCTCTGTGGGAGAGGGCTTCCAGGCTCCTTTGTAGGCCTGGATACCAAACCTCCAGAATCAGCCTTCTGAAGGAGTCTTGGTCCATTTATCTTGGCTCCACTTATCTGATGAATTTCTATCTTATCCCCACTTCTAGGATTCCCACTTCCAGGATCCATGGTGCTAAGTTTTGGGCCAGCAAAGGCTGTAGAGAAACCAAAAGTGAGCCAGCCTTGGGGAAGAGCGAGGATGCTGCTCGGAGTCGACTGGGTGACTGCGGCTGCTTCTCTTCTGTTGTCTCCACTCTGCAGCTTTAGTCTGTGCGGTGCTTCTGCCATGCAGAGGGACTTGGTCTCCTCGGCAACTTAGTGAGGAATGGGTTTAATTCCCAGCACCAAGGAGGAAGAGAAGGAGAAGAAGGAAGAGGAGGAAGAGGAGGAGAAGAGACTATATAGAAGATGATAGTTAAGGAGGAGTGAGGATGGTTGTGGGAGACTGAACATCTAAGCTTACATGAGTCTTGACTCAGTCCCTTTAGAGTAGAGCCCTCTTTCCCAGAGAATAGGACTTCCTGTGTTAGTCAACTTTCCATTCCTGTAGCAAAATTCCTGAGAAAAATAAACTTAAAAGGGAGAAAGGTTTATTTAGGTTCACAGTTTTGAAGGTTTTAGTCCATGATCAGGTGACTCCATTGCTTTTGGGCTTGTAGTGAGGCAATATACCATAGTGGAAGCATGTGGCAAGGAAGATACTCATCTTATGGTTGCTGGAAAGTGAGAAAATAAGAAGAATTACCAGGGTCCACTCTCCCTCTAAAGTTGGGCCCCCAATGACCTAAATTTAGCCCCATCTCCCAAGGTTTCCACTAACTCCCAATAGCCCGTCGGGTTATGCGTCCATCAATGGGTTAATCCAGTGATTAAGTCAGGGCCTCACGGTCCAGTCACCTTCCAGAGTCCCTACCTCTGAGCAGTGTTGCACTGGGGATCAAACTTTCAATACACGATCTTTTGGGGGACTTTTAAGGTCTACTACATTAAGCTTCTCATTATTCAGGTCTCACCTCAAGCAAAGCTTTGCTTGACCACCCTATTCAAAGTCACCACCTAGGCTGGGCGTGGTGGGCACGCTTGTCATCCCCACGCTTGGGAGGCAGAGACAGGAGGATCGCGCAGGTTCAAAGCCAGCCTCTCTGGCTTAAGAGACCTGGTTTCCAAATAAAAAATAAAATAAAAATAGATCTGGGAGTGTATCCCGGAGGTAGAAGGTTTTCCAGGAACCCCAGTACCACCAAAAAAACCCCAAAAAAGTCACCACCTATTTTCTTTCTCTTTATATTGTTCTTTTGTCCCCTTCACAGCACTAATTTCCCTTGCAGAACTCTTGCTTATTTATTTATTGAATGCTGCTATGTGAATGTAAGCACCCTGTCTTTCCCACTGCAGATCCCTGGCAGTTATAACAGTGTCTCATGCATAGGAAGCACTTAATAAATATTTGTTGAATGAGCAAATTTATTTTTATTCTGAATAACCAGAAAAAATGTTCCTAATCTGTTTGTAGTGGAATAAGAGCTAGTAATCTAAAGTATTTTGTGATTTTCTAGATGTCTTAGGTTTCTCTTACCATGATCTGCATCTGAGGATAATCAGCCCCTTTTCATAGATTTTAATGTACACACTAAGATTGGGTGATTCGATTAGCCTATTTGTGCTTTTATATACTGCTGTGTGTCTTGCTGGACATGTTGTTTGTATCTTCTATTTTATGTAAAACACTAGTCTGGAAATGTATAAACCATCAGTTCCTTCTTAGAATGTCAGAGTAATCTCAAGGGTATTCTGTCATGTTTCTATTGTCATAATTAGAACAATGAATAGTTATTGATATAGTAAAATGTTCTTAAAACATATCTCTAGTGACCTCAACGCTGGTCTTTTGTAGACAATGGCGGTTCTTCTGTTAGGAATGTCCCCTTGATTAACGTGATTTCTCTAAGGACCAGCCCTGTCCTATTCAGGCTGCCCAAGAAAACCCAGGCTTGTGATACATAGTTAACTTAATGAATTTTCCTCGGGAAGTTTCCTTGAGTATTTATTTATTTATTTATTTATTTATTTATTTATTTATTTATTTATGCATCATTGGAGATAGAACCCAGGGGCATTCTACCTCCTTGCTACACTCCCAGCCCTATTTTTATTATTATTTATTTATTTATTTATTTATTTATTTATTTTTGTGGGTCTGGGGATGGAACCCAGGGGCATTTGACCTCTGAGCTACACCCTCTGCCCTATTTTTATTCTTTATTTTGAAACTGGGTCTCACTGAGTTGCAGAGGGCCTCACTAAGTAGCCGAGGCTGTCCACAAACCGCGATCCTCCAGTCTCAGCCTCCCGAATGCTGGGATTACAAGCGTGCGCCACCACACCCAGCTATTCTTTATTTTAAAACAGGGTCTCACTAAGTTGCAGAGTGTCTGGCGCAAACCTGCAATCCTCCTGTCTCAGCCTCCCAAGTACTGGGGTTACAAGCATGTGCCACCATGCCTGGCTAAGTCTTTATTTTTTAATAAAGACATTTTTTCACAATTGAATCTATGCCACACATTCTCAACTTCATCATTTAATTCAATGACAATTCAAAAAAATCTTCCAAGATTTATAAGTTTGATCTTTAGGTTAAAGATAAATCTATATGCTTTTCTTCTTTCTGGCTGGGCCTAGTTTGGCAGCTAAGCAACGGAGCATCTGTCTTACATTAGAGACTCTTATCAGGCTCAGAAGATGTACTCCCATTTCCTGTTCATACCACACTTACGTGCCGGGGAGCTAAATTATAATCATAGCTTCTATGCTATTTTTAAAATGCAGCTACAGTTTGAGTTCCTGGCTGCCTTTTAGAACTGTGACCACACTGCCACTTTCTCTTCTAAGGTGCTATTTGACAGTATCTGTGTGGCTAAAATAGACATCTTTATGCTAACCTCCTTCTGGAAAGAAATAAACCTTGCTACCTTTCTGAGAAGTTTATCTGGTAAATGAGGTATACAAGAAGTTTCTTTGGAACCTGAATGAAGCAGTTGGGGGTGTAAATTCTATTCATTTGATTAATAGACAAACAGGGGCAAAGCTTATTTGGATAAGCTGATAAAAATAATAATTTTGTATTAAAATTAAATGATATATCATTTTAAATCAAGTAAAATAGATTTAACATGTATTCATGACTTAATCAGAAAAAATAGCTGGTAAAGTTGATTTTATTTATTTATTATTAGTGTTTTGTTTTTTGTTTGCTTAGTCACAATATCTGTCTTATCTGCTTATAATTATTATATTAGCTATGTTATGCAGATACATGAATGTGTACTATAGACACTAAATATATATACACTATATACATGTTATATAATATACAATATGTAATGGTTATTACATAAACATTTTTCTGTGTAACAATTTTGAGTAAATAATGTTTAGAAGGGTTCTCCTTCTCCTTTCATTATTCATTTAGAGAGAGAGTACTCAAAGAAGAGGGAAAGGAGATTGAAGTTGGACCTAGAAAAGAGACTTAGATTTTAGTTATTAATATTCCCCTTGGACAGAAATTTTTATCATTTTGAATATAAATGGGAAGAGATAAAAGCAAGCCACAGAATAAATCTCTGAACCTTTTGTCTGGAGAAGAGTTACTGAAGTTACTCTTCATAAATTATGATTCTAGAGCCCTAATTTTGGCATCAAGAAGTTGGATCATTTGGGTTCAAACATCTGTTGTTTCTGGATGGCTTTAAAATTCCATTGCAAGCTCAAAAATGCTCAAATTGCAAAGCATGTCCTTATGCTAAGTATCTACTTGGGTTAAGTTTGCCCTTCTCTCTCACGAATCTTCCAAGAATACTCCTTTTGGGCCTACGATTTCTGTTTTGTTTCTCTCCATACATTAGTAGCATAATTCATTTTTCCACTCTGATCCCAGTTCAAAAGACACAATTTTGGACATGGAATGCCTTTCCCTGCTCAGTTTATTCTTTATGTGTTTAAAATGCCCTGGAATGTATGTAAATACTTTTCAAAGTCAGAACTTGCTGTATTTTTCCTTCTTGTGCTTGCCATTTCTTGACTGCTCCCTACCAATTTCTGTTAGAACTTTGCAAGTTCTAGCAAGATTTTTTGGAAAATAGACAATTACAATCAAATAGCCATCAAAGGGCTAATGTAGTACAAATGGATTTTTTTTTTTTCTGAGAACACTTCACATTCCATGCAGCACCCCAGCTAAGAGATGGGATTGTAAGCAGCAAATAAAATACCAGAATATATTCTTATCTTGAAAAAACAAAGTCTGTGTGTTTGTGGGGGTGGGCGGTGTGTTAATGGAGATTGACCTCAGGGACAGTCTACCTTTGAGCTAAACCCACAGCCCTTTTTATTTAAGTTTTATTTATTTATTTTTGTTTTGAAACAGGGTTTTGAATCTCACTATGTTGCTGAGGCTGTCTTCTAATCTGTGATCCGCCTGTCTCAGCCTCCCAAGTACTGGAATTACAGGCATGCACCACCACGCCTAGCTAAAAACAGTCTTTAATGAATAAATATTGAAGGGAGTCAAATTCTTACAACTCTTCCACCAAGCTACTGAAATCCCTAGTTTTGCATTCTTCTAACATTAGTTATTACATTTAAAAGTAAAGATGAATTGGCATTTATGAGAAGTAGAATTTTGGTGGGAAAGACTATTTCATTGCCAAATTGACTGGAGTCTGGGGCCATTTAAAAACTGTTGGAATTTAGATAATTCCTACCCTTCAAAAATGAATCTTGGCATTGATTTCCACCAACCCCCCCCCCCCACACACACACACAGAGTCATATATCTAAAGAAAACAGTTTGGGAGATTTTCTTCTTTTTGTATACAAACTTTGTGTTTTCTCTCTCAGCCTGATGGTGATCATAAATTAATATAATGTATACAGTCCTACAAACTACAGTGTATTAAGTAAATGATTTATAGCAAAACAAAATAAATCAGGGAAAGGTCTTGGCCTTGAAGGGCCCTATAGTGCTGAGGTTAATTCCTGGCTTTTCAGTGTCCTCTGACAGTAGCAGCTGCTCCTCTGTTATCAGAGTTATTGCCAGAGGATTTTTAGTCCTGTGGGTCATTAGCTCTAATCTTCCCGTGGCCCTTCTGAGCCTTTTATCTTCTGATGTACACACCAGTTTTAAGCCCATCCCAGACACTGAATTTTTGGCCTTTGCCCTCTCAATTTTGGCTTTGCTTTTCCACAGAGGTAATTGTGATATGTAGGAGGTTGCCCATCTCAGAACCGGCTCTGCGGTTTCCTCTTTCCTCCAAGTTCTTTTAAAAAAGTGTCACACACAAACGAAAGGTTTGCTCTTTTTAAGAAACCATTAATATTCCGTACCTATTGGACTGAGAGGCCCATATTAGGTCACATTCTGTCTTTCAAATCGAGTTTGTGAAACTTTAAAAACATCTGCACTACTGGATTCCACATTCCTCGACAGAGCAGTTTCTTCTTATCTTCCTGCAGGGTTGGCCCAGGCTTGTCACTGAGAGCAGGGCTGAGAGGCCCTGAGCTCAGGCTGCCTTTGCTGGAGAGCTAGCTCTGCCACTGAGGAGCAAGCTACAATTGGGCTGGCATCCAACCTCTATAAGCCTTGGTTAAATAAGATAATGTATGTAAACCATTCAGCTTGGGTTCTGTAGAGTCATTACCAAAAATGTTAGAGATTAGAAGTATGTTTCTCTGTGTTAAATCAAAGGAAAGACGTGTAATTGCAACCTGGATAATGTCTGGATCCTCATAATTTTTGGAATGTAAAGAATGTTTCTACAGAAGGATCCAAGAAAATCTCTGATGCAAAATTGTTTATATTGATAGCGCATGTTTGTACAAAGAAGCTGACCCAGATCTAAGTGGCAGCCATCCTGTGCCCCCCGCCCTCAGTACTAGGGAGCGAACCCAGGAGCATTCTACCTCCGAGCTACACTCTCAAACCTATTTTCTTATTCTTCATTTTTGAAACAGGATCTCACTGAGTTGTGGAGGGCCTCACGAAGTAAGCTGGCCGCAAACCTGTGATCCTCCTGTCTCAGCCTCCCAAGTACTGGGATTACAAGTGTGTACCACTGCGCCTGGCAGTGGCAGCCATTTCTAAACACTGCTTTTAAAATTAATGATTGCCATTTTCCTATCCAAGTGGACAGCACTAGCCCAGGCAGTCTGCAAATTTGGAATATGTTCAGTAGTTGGCCGTGACTTTAGAGTGGATGCGTGGCTGGGATATCAGACATCCTGTTTGGCCTTTGAGTCTGAAACTTGAAAGGTTCTTTGGCAATAGAAGTTGCTGGATAATGGAAACTCTGGAGAATGTAAAGAGAGCTATGCATAGATCAACATGGAGAGAGAGAGAGAGAGAGAGAGAGAGAGAGAGAGAGAGAGAGAGAGAGGAGAGAGAGGGAGAAGAGGAAAGGAGAAGTTTATAACTATTTTAGTAAAATGGTAGGAGGAAAAAGAATGTGTAAGGAGAGCTGTCTGTTGAAAGTGGGAAAGCTACTCTCAAGATCAAGAAAAACTTAGTAATTTTTTTTGTGAGATTCTTCTCCTGTGCTATGTAGGGTCACTCAGGCCTTTGCTGGAATTTGAAACTTTTCCTATTACTTAAAGATTGAAATCAAAGCTGGGCATGGTAGTCCATGCCTGTTATCCCAGTACTTGGGAGGCAGAGATAGGAGGATTGCAAGTTCGAAGCCAGCCTCCATAACTTAGTCCCTCAGTAATTTAGCAAGACCCTGTTTCAAAATAAAAAATGATATAGGGCTGGGAGGTGGGGAGCTCAGAGGTAGAATGCCTCTGAGTCAATCCCCAGCACGAGAAAGGAAGAAAGGAAGTATATCAGGTTTACTTTCAACCTCAGTGTCTGTATTAATCAATCAATTAATCAGTCTTGCCATTGTGATAACAGAGAGATAACTGAGATAAATAAATGAAAGATGAAAGGTTTATTTTGGCTCATAGTTTCAGAGTTTGCAATTTATGGTCACTTGCCCCTGTTGCTTTGGGGTAAGTCGTGGTGAGGAATACCTGGTAGAGGAGGTCTGCTTACTTTATGACCTTATGGGAAGCAAAAACAGAAAGAGGAAGCAGCCAGGGCCCCCATATCCCCTTAAGGACATACTCCAATAACCCCTAACTTCCTCTCACTAGGCCCCACCTACTGTTTCACAGATGTACTTAAGGTTCTACCACCTTCCAAAGCTCTAAGCTGAGGACCAAGCCATCAGCACATGGATCTTTGGGAGACATTTCAGATCCAAACGGTAGTCTGTACTAGGGTTTAGACCATTTAACCAGTATTTTAGTTGTACGCGTCAAATCTCCTGTGGGGTTACAGACCTATTTTAACTGACTCCATTTTCCTTGGGGGTAAATCAAGTTGAGTTTGCAACATCAAAAGCAACTCGACCAATCATGTATAAACCTCAGCCCATTTGTATAATGCAATCCTCTGGTAGTCATGACATGAAAAATACAAATAAGGAAGGTTACAGATCTGTCAAAATCCCAAGTCATATGTGGCACCAAGGTCACAGAACATTTTCCACTTGAACATAGAAATAGTTGTTCTCCTTCAGGACAGTATTTCAAGAAAGAGGAGTATACACTCATACAAACATATTTAACTCCTTTAGAAGGTAATTATCAGCATCGCTCAGGGAACACATACACAAAACTTAAGTACTACGGTCTGGGTCCACAAATCATGCCACATATCTTAAGAGGAACACTAAGTGTCTAGGGCGTGGGAACCTTTATCCTGGCCATGAGATTGCACAGCCTGTGTGAAGAAAGAACTAGCTATATTTCCAGCATACATAGTATTTTATTTCACCATACTAGACTGCAGGGAAGTCTCTGGAGGCCCTGGCAGCTGTATCTTGTCTTTAATATGAATCCTGGGGGAAGAAAGAGAGAGAGACTCAAAATTCACAAGAGGCTCAGCCCTAGGAAGACCATTCTTAATATCTGAGTCAGACCCAGAGGGGGAGCTAAGTCAAGAACGGTTCTTGTCTTTCCTTCTCTCCTTATCAGCTGTGTGTCAGTGAAAAGACTGTTTATGGACGGTGGAAGAGGCATTAGAGCCAGCTTCTGTTCCTCTCTTTCCTTCCCCAACTGCTGCCATCCTAAGAAAAGACCCTTTGTTAAAGACTGAAATAGCAGATGCTGCTCAGATACTATCTTAAATAATTTGGGGGCAAAGTATTTTATCTTAAATAGGTGTAACACTATTTTTTAGTCGAAAGTAGCTCTACTTCTGACCCACACATTCAAGAAACTTGAGAGACTGAAAGAGCAAAGAAGTACTTTATGCAATCTCTTTAAATTCATGTAGGGTGTGGGAAGAACTGATAATGTTGATTAAATGAGATGTACCCAAAGTGGCCCTGGGCTGAGTGAGTCAGGGAAGGCCTAATGGAAGAGACAGAAGTTATAGAGAGTTCTGGGGAAAGGTATAAAGCCAGGGATGGACTTCGTGAAAGCAAAAGTAAGACTTGTTTATTTGGGGAGAGTTGAAGTAGGTCATATCCTGTAGAAACTAAAAACCAGGCTTAAGATTTTAGACTGGTGTCAATTAGTCGCTATCCACTTTTATTGTGGAAAATGTTTTAAATATATACAGTGAAAAGGAAAATAACTTACACTCCCATCAGTCATAAAATAGTGATGGTAAACGTGCTGGAGCACATCCTTTCACTGTATTTGTCTGCAGATTTATTGTCCTAATTTAGATTCCCCAGAGGCAGATCCTGAGCTGAGGATTCGAGTGCACAGTGTATTCAGGAGGTGAGTCTAGAAAACACTGATAGAGGAAATGGGGTAGTAAGATAGAAAAAGAAATGAAGCCGAAAAAGGATATGTTCTCAAAACAAAGGCCTCAGTAAAAGTGCAGCCCTGGTGGGAAACTCAGAAAGGAAGTACAGACAGAAGGTGTCTTAAAGTTGTCCTACCTACAGACAAGGAAGCTGGAGTACCTATTCACTAGTTCCCAACCATGGAGAGTTACTTGGCGAATTAACTCTAAGAGTGGGTCTCCTCGTGCCAGAAAAAGAACCCTAAGTAGTGAGCCATGGTCTTTCCAGCAAAAGCCCTCATTGTAGGCAGATATGGCTGCTATATGAATACACCTCTGATTATTTTTTCTTTTTTTTTTTTGCAGGACCGGGGGTGGAACCCAGGGGCATTTGACCTCCGAGCTACACCCCTTGCCCTATTTTTTATTATTTATTTTGAAACCGGGTCTCACTGAGTTGCAGAGGGCCTCACTAAGTAGCTGAGGCTGTCCGTGAACACGATCTTCCAGGTCTCAGTTTCCCGAATGCTGGGATTACAAGTGTGCACCACCACGCCCGGCTACACCTCTGATTTTTCTTTATTAAAATAACTTTCTGTGCATCAAGCTTTGTACCATGTGTGTGTGTGTGTTTTGTTTGTTTGTTTGTAGTACTGGGAATTGAATCCATGGGTATTCTATCTCCAAGCTACACCCCCAGCCCTATTTTTTATTCTTTATTTTGAAACAAGGTCTTAACTAAGTTGCGGAGGACCTCACTAAATAGCTGAGGGTGGCTGTGAACCTGCGATCCTCCTGTCTCAGTCTCCCAAGTACTGGGATTACAAGTGTGCTCTACCACGCCCAGTTTATACCAGGTGTTTTACTTGAAGCCCAACGAGGTAGATGCTGCTCTTATCCCCTGAGGGTTAGAGGCTAGTAGAAGAAACTATGAGAGCCACAGTCATGGAGATTAAATGCCTCAAGTCAGATGATGCACTGACAGACAGAGGGAGCTTTGATGACGTCTGATCACCCAGCTCTTCTCTTCTGTACACTTTTCTTCTTTCTGTCAAGATGTTTTTCCTTTGTGATGGTTAAAAGTCCTGTTTTCAGAGACTTTCGTTAGAAACGTTAACACACAAAAAGATCTATGAGGGACACCTGCAAATTGTGTCTATTCATCTTTCCTCCCCTGCCTTCCACTTCATTTTTTTTTTGTGTGTGTGTGTAGGTTTGAACCCAAGGGCATTCTACCTCTGAACTACACCTTCAGTTTTATTTATTTATTTATTTATTTATTTATTTATTTATTCATTCATTCATTCATTCATTTATTTGAAACAAGATATTTCTAGGTTGCTGAGAGTCTCATAATGTTGCTGAGGCTGACCAAAAACCTGAAATCTTCCTGTCTCAGTCTCCTAAGTACTGGCCTGCACCGTGACACCCAGCTCTCTCCCCTCTTATCCTGGCATGATAACTTGCTTCATTGACGAGGAATGACCCACCATTTCCTGGTGGCTTTAATGGGCTGCCAAATTAGTCTTCAATCTTCAAGGTGAGCATGAAGTCCGGGCTTGGATATCCATAGCTATGGTACCTTGGCTACATCAGACTGAGCCCATAGAGACTTTTCATGGAAATTTATGAACACACTTGGGGAGAAGGAAGCTTTCTCTTCTGAGATCCCCTCAACTAAAATGATGTAACCAGGGTTTGTCTGAGCCATGCTCCTTCTCTTCCACAGCAAGGTGAGCAAGCTAAACTATAGTAGGAGAGAATGCGGCCTCTGCATAGAGAGAAGGAGGAAGGGAGAGGGGGAGGGAGCAAGGGAAGAAGAGAGAGAGAGAGAGAGAGAGAGAGAGAGAGAGAGAGAGAGAGAGAGAGAGAGAATATCTGATTGCATTAAGGCCCTGCAGTCTCCCTCAGACTACCTACCTCTTGCTTGAGCCAAATAAACAACAAGCTATTTCCTTCTTTCCTTCCACCATTCTTTATGTGTTTGTCTACAGCTAATTTGATCTGAGATTCTGTTTCTTGCCACCACATACTCCTGGCTAATTCAGGGCCAAATGCATTCTGACCATAAATTTCATTTGCGGCCTTAAATTATATACTGGCATAACAGAGCAGGAGCTGGAGTGGAAAAAAGAGGGACAGGCCAAAGAGTAACCTTTTTTGTCCTTTATAACTTTGTCTCCATAATTCCTGCATCAACTTCTGAGGCATGAAGAACACAAAGAGGCCTCTGCCTTCGGGAAATACTGGATTGCAATACCAACATGAAGCCTGATTTCCTATTGACTACTAGCTTCTGCCTGCAGGTCTGGACAGCATTCATCAATCAAAAGCTAACCAGTTGCTCCTATCCATTTTGCCCTCCTACTCTTACAAGGACACAGAGAAGTCATTTTAGTGGATGAAGGTTGACATTTCTGTGAATTCTAACCTCTAGCTTAACCAGGCTTTGGCTTGTGTGATTCTCCAAAGTTCTTTTGGATCCAAGCTATCAACATGATCCATTAGTTGGGAAGCTGTAAGATATTTTTGAGATACTAACCTCCCTTTAGTAAGCATTTACTGTATGCTGGGCATTTGGACATCGTATGCGCTATTGTAACGTAATCCTCATAGAATACTGCAAAAGGGGTATCATGAGCCTCTTTTGTGGATCAATAAACTTAATTTTAGAAAGATTAATAGCCAACAGCCCCCTCAAACCTAGGCCACTAAGACTGTAGGGTTCGCCTGTCCCTCCCACTGCCCTCTCCCCCTCCACTACCCAACCCTTGAGTAAAGCAGTTACATCCTCCATACTGGTGGAGATTTGGGTTTAATGTGCTTACGCCCAGGACACGCAGCAAGGCTATACATTTAATCCTGAATTTGCAAGCACAATTTTTAGAAAGGCTCTCTGGTGCTTAATTATTTGTTTAGTCAGTGGTCCTTAGACTGAGTATGGATTGATATGTCAGCTCAGCTAAGCTGAAACATGACATCTAGAATTCCTTTCCCTGCCTAACTCTGGTTTATAGAGCTCACACAATGATGTTTAAAAAGCTAAAATAAAGCAGTGGGAAAGTACCAATATATATGTTTTTTGGTACTGAGAATTGCAACCAAGAGCATTCTATATGCCCCAGCCCTTTTTATTTTGAAGCAGGGTCTCCCTAAATTGCTGATGAATCTGTGATCCTCCTGTCTCAGCCTCCAAAGGACCAGGATTACAGGCACACGCCACCATGTCCAACTTTAGTATTCTTTTTGTACTCAGAAGCTTGGTTCCGGGCACACATGCTGTTGCAGCTCATTTGTGTTGTCACTTAGCCCACTGGCTGACACTGTTGAGATGGAACGGCCGCCAGGTCTCTGACTCCTGCAGTAGATGTGTGTTTAGCACCTTGAGGAAGGACAACAGCTTCTACAGAGTACCTGATCATTGCAGCTGGGGTTGGGGTTGAAAGATACTAATGCAAGTTCAAGTCTATCCTTGAGGGTTCCAGCTTGCCATGTTTCTCCCACGGCAGGGCTATCTTTCTTTTCCAAGTGCTTTCGTGTGTGTGTGTGTGTGTGTGTGTGTGTGTGTGTGTGTGTTACTGGGGATTGAACCCGGGCATTCTTCCTCCGAGCTACACCCTCAACTATACTTTTTAGTTTTTATTTAAAACAGAGTCTCACTAGGTTGATGAGAGTCTCATTACTTGCCGAGCCCGCCCCTGAGGCTGCTTTCTTCCCAAGTAGATTACAAGTAAGTACCACCAAGCCTGGCTTCCAGATGCTTTCTCTGTGGCTTGTAGGCTCTCAGCACCTGACACAGAAGCAATGGGTTGTGTATGTGTGACCAGTATGTGTATGGGTTGTGTATGTGTGACCAGTATGTGTATGGGTTGTGTATGTGTGACCAGTTCTTCCAAATGAGTAATGTTTGATGTGGGATTTAGTATAGAGATACAGAGATTTGATGGGGGGGGGCACTAGGGATTGAACCCAGAGGCTTTCTACCTCTGAGCTACGCCCCTATCCCCTAGCGTGCGCGCTCTCTCTCTCAGCTGGCCTAGAACCTGTGACCATCATGTCTCAGCCTCCTAAGTACTGAGATTAAAGATATGTACCATCATATCTGGCTAGAGATTTGATCTTTTTTTAATGTGGTACTGGAGATTAAACATAGGGGCAATCTATCTCCAAGCTACATATCCAGCCATACTTTATTTATTTTTTATTTTGACATAGAGTCTTCCTAGGTTGCTGAGAGTCTTAAAAAGTTGCCAAGGCTGGTTTCAAACCTGCAATCCTCCTGTGTCAGCCTCCTAAGTGCTAGGATTACAGGTGCATGCCACCATGCCTGGCTGAGATGTGTGTGTGTGTGTGTGTGTGTGTGTGTGTGTGTGTGCGTTCACACACATAGATACCCTGTGTAGATGTTTATATACTGTATATATACTGGTGTTTTGTACATAAAAACAATGCTTCATCATTCCTCAAGAACCAAGTTTTATTCCCTCAGAAAATATCACTCCCATTAAGAATCCATGTTCTAGATCAAAAGAGTCTTAAAGGATATAACAACCAGGTACAGTATATGGTCCAGGATTGGATCCTGGATCAGTAAAATCTGCAATAAAGGGCACTGGGGAGACATGTGAGATATTTTAATATGGACTAAATATTTTTATTAGGCATGAAAATGTTTTGGCTACTTATGAAATGGCTTTTATTTTTGTAGATATATAAAGAAATAAAAAGAGAGAAATATTAGTTCAGCAAATCTTTATTATTATTCAAGTTGCCTTACACTCATGGGGCTTCCTTTATTTGCCTATCTTATACTTAATTCTGTGAAGGGGGAAGCTTGGCATTGGAGGTGGAATAATTGGCCTTTGTGGGGAAAACTGGGCTCAAAGCAGCTGAACACTACAGGATAGTGAGGCCAATTATTTTAAACTGAACTAGATTGTTTTTTTGGACAAGCAAAAGTTTTTAGAAATAGAATAAAATGAACTCATGAAATGTTTACATAATTTTTCTCATAGTTGGAGTTTTTTTATTTCTGAAGAAGTTGTAACTTTTTACTGAATAGTACCATGAAAGCTGGGTGGAGTGGCACACACCTGTAATCCCAGTACCTGAGAGGCTGATTTGAGGTCAGCCTCAGCAACTTAGTGAGACAACGATGGCTACTGCTAACTAATTGGTCTGGGGCAGAGCTTGAAAGTAGAATGCTCCTGGGATCGGTCCCCAACACCAAATTAAAAAATAGTACCACAAAATATTTATCCCAATTGTAGTTTCTTATTGTCTTATATTATCCTACAATGAACAATTTTAGATGTCACCTTAAAATATATGAGGACTAGCCGGGCATGGTAGCACACACTTGTAATCCTAGCGCTTGGGAGGCTGAGACAGGAGGATCGCACAGGTTTGAAGCTACTTAGTGAGGCTCTCAGCAACTTAGTGAGACCCTGTTTCCAAATAAAGTATAAAAAGCCCCTGGGTTCCATCCCCAGTTAAACACACACACACACACACACACACACACACGCACGCACACACACACACACACATATATGTATATATATATGGACTTACATAGTCTTAGAAAATTCTTTTGGGGTAATATATGCAAAATCTGTGCAGATCTCTGGGCTAGGACAGTATGTTTCAAGTAGAAGAGGTCCTCCCTTCTTGCCCTACCTTAGTCTTTTTTCCCCAGAAGCCACGGGCTAACTATAGACATGTAGCACACCTGCCTGGAAGTCCAAGCAGAACAGAAGCCCTTTGCTTGTGTCAGTGAAAAGCATGTCCATTTCAACACCATTTTCTTGTCTCTTCTCAGTGGTAGATTCCCACTGTCACAGGGCTACCAGCAGATCTGGAGGACTTAAGAATCTTACGTAAGGGTGGGGCTTTTCCTCTGTCTTTTCTCCCTGCGGTTTACAAACCATTCGTTTTTGGCCACACTCACAGATCCCCTTCCTACTTGTTGGAGGGTAAATGAGAAATCATCCCAATGGCAGAGACAGAACTTTTATTTCTTTTTTGATATTTCCAGTAAGTGTTAGATTGAAAAGTCAAATGTGAGGGACTTATTTTAGACAGGATGAATCACTGGTGTGCTGTGTTGTGAAGCGTGTCTTAATCATTTCACATAGCACACTTCTAAACAAGAGCCCTCCCGTGGGGCCAAAGAATCTGGCATGATACATGTTCTTGCGAATTTCTCGTGAGTCCAATCTTCCCAAGGGGCATCCTGCCCCACTTTTCAGGGTCTTTTTGCTATGTAGGACTTAATTCGCTGGCGTGTCTCCCCGGTAGTTCATCCACATCATTTTCATTATGGCTGACAGGGTTATCTAGTCTCGGACTAAGCTTGGAGAATTCCAAAGAGGAATCGCTCTCTCAGATCCTAGGCCAGAAGTAAACTCCTAACAACGTCTTGTTTGCTGCTCACAGGATCTGCAGTTCTTGGAAGACGATTCTAACTGATGGTCAGAATTCAGATGCCTGACACTCCTCAGATCCGGAACCCTCTTCTTTCTTAACTGCAGCCCAAGCAAGTTCTACCAAGATGTAGGTGATCAAAGACATTTAAAATTCAAGACATCTAAAACAGAGCTGTTCTCCCCCCACCCTCCGCCCTTTGTTTTGGTGGTACTGGGGATCGAACCCAGGGGAATTCTACCTTCCTGAAGCCCTATTTTAATTTTGAAACAGCATCTTGCTATGTTGCTGAGGCTGTCCTTGAACCTGCGATCCTCCTATCTCAGCCTCTCAAGTACTGATTTATGGGCATGACCACCACATCTGGTGTATACTCCCTTTAATACTCCCTGCATGGGCCGTTGAACCACATTAAACTTCCTGTCTCACCCTTTTGTCAGCAGCCTTCAGTGGTTCGCCACTATCCCCCAGGTAAAATGCAAATCCTTTTCCTGATTCCAAGTCCTGATATTCCAGCTGGACTGGTCCATTTGATATTGCCCACTCAATTCCACCAGGTGTTTGGTTAAATGCTCCTGCCTTCTGGAATATTCCATCTCCTTTTTCTTCATTTAGTTTTCCTACAAATATTAAAAGTGATCTTTGAATTTAATCTAATGTCATCATGGTTTCCCCCCTCATTTCTGTGGTCTCCACTCAAATTTTACCATGAGTTAGGCTTTTCTTTAAAATCTGAATTAATATCGCAACAAATCATCTCTGCCCTTACCCTTATACTTCCTGTTCCTATTCTCTGTTTTATTTTTCTTAATAGTGCTTTACACTTTTTTTTGTGTGTGTGGGTCTGGGGATGGAAACCAGGGGCATTCGACCTCTGAGCTACACCCCCTGCCCTATTCTTTATTCTTTATTTTGAAACAGGGTCTCGCTGAATTTCAGAGGGCCTCACTAAGTAGCTGAGGCTGTCCACGAACCCAGATGTAATCCCAAATGGTGGGATTACAAGCGTGCGCCACCACGCCCAGCTCAGTACTTTATACTTCTAATTCTTTTTGTGTGTGATGTTGGGAGCAAACCCAGGGACTCATGCATGCCAGGCAAACGCTCTACTACCGAGGTACACTCCCAACCTGAGAGTAGAGATTTTTGTTAGTTTCATTCATTGCCATACCCTCAGTGATCAGAAGAGATCTTGACACACAGCAGGCACACAATAAATATTTATGAATTAAGTAAGTGAATGAATGAACTCTGAAAAAATTTGAGGGCACTTAGAATGTGTCAAGCGCTCTCCTGAGCTCTGGAGAGGTGAATAAGAACCCGTTCATTTCTTTTTTTTAATATGGGGTCTTTCTGGGGAAAATGTGAAGTGTAAAAATGAAGTGTTTACCAAGTTCAAGAGGAGTATGGTGGAGAGAGACAAGGAATCAATGTTATTGAGCTCCTATTTACATGCCAGGAGACCATAGTTGGCCTCATCTAAGCTGTACAATTATATAACAGGTTTTATTATATGACAGGTTAATTGTATCTGATTTTTCAGATAAGAACATTGAGACTCATAGCCATGATGGTGCGTGCCTATAATCTCTGTGCTTGGGAGGCCAAGACAGGAGGGTCACAGGTTTGAAGACAATGTCAACAGTATAACAAGACTTCCAGCAACCTAGCAAGATCCTGTTTCCAAACAAAAAGTAAAAAGTGCTGGGGTATAGCTTAGAGGTATAATGCCCCTGGATTCAATTTCCACTACCATGAAAATGATGACCACCACCACTACCATAATCAACACACACACACAGAGAGAGAGAGAGAGAGAGAGAGAGAGAGAGAGAGAGAGAGAGAGAAAGAAGAAGAAAAGAAGAAGAAGAAGAAGGAGGAGGAGGAGGAGGAGGAGGAGGAGGAGGAGGACGACGACGACGACGACGACGACAACGACAACGACAAAGGAAGGAAGCAAAAAATTTAGACTCAGGAAAGAAATACACTTTTTCAAAGGTTTATGCTAGTGGGTGGTTAAAATCAGAAGGGATATAAACCTAGGTGTTCTGATACAAAACCAGTAAGCTTTGTACTCTGCTAGATTGCCTCTCAAGTTGTTATGGAGCAAATATATTTGGATAAACCCGAAGAAAGCATCATAGTGGATATTATCTGAGTGATTTAAGAGTTCATCAAAGCAGATAAAAGATGGCAGGATAGTTACCCCCTTTGTAAACCTTCCAGTGCCCTACAACTCACAAGCCTCTCTCCCTTCATTTGATAATTTTTTATTAAATATAGGCTACATGTCAAGTGATGTTCTATACTCTGGTGCTGTAAGAGTGAAGAAAGCAAAGAGTCCTTGTTTCCATGGAGTTTTCATCCTAAAAATACTTTTTCTGACATTGGAACAAAACAGTATATGTAGAGTGAGGGGCGCTCTACTGAGGATCTCAGGTCATTTAATCTCTGAATCTCAGTTTTTAATGTTTGGAATAAGCACAATCTCATCAGAACATGATGTTGTGAGGCTCAAGTAAAATGCAGAGAATTTGAACTAGATATTGCATTTTAGTAAATACAAGATGTCATTGATTTTAGGTAATTATTTTATGCATCATCAAGAAAAAAAGTAGTAATTGTGATATGCCATTGATTATAAGATCTATTCCAATTTTGGAGATGTCAACACGTACAAAAATTATGCATCTTAAAATTGTAGAAATATGGTGTAAGAAAGCTATTTTTATCATTCCCCGTGATACCTAGCATATGGTATATGTTCAGGAGGAATGGATTCGGCAGGACACCTTGGAGCAGATGAAGAGATAAATAGAATCATCTCTTAGATATTCAAGGTTCTTTCCATCTTTTCTTTTCTTTCCTTGAGGTATGGGGATTGAACCCAGGGTAGTCTACCACTGAGCTACACCCCCAGACTGAGTTTTTTTTATTTGGAAACAGGGTCTTGCTGAGATCCTTGCTATATTGCTGAGGCTAGCTTTGAACTTGTGATCCTCCTGTTTTAGCCTCCCAAGTACTGGGATTACAGGTGTATGTCACCATGCCTGGCTCTTTAACATCTTCTGATGTAATTTTTTTTCCTGACTACATCATTGCATCCATTTTCTATGCTATGGAATTTGGAGATCCAATCACCTATTTTCCCTGGCAGTCTCTTGAACAGAGCACTATCTGTGGTCTATTAGGTGAGAGAAAAGACAAATTTCTTGCTTGTTTAATAAGTAAAATCTCCATGCCAGGCATATGTCCTAAGAGAACCACACTGCAGTATCCTTTTCTGGAAAACTCATAACTCTCAGTGCTTTACTTTAAAAATGTGCTGCTAAAACTCGGTGCTGTAGCAGTCCAGGTGAGGCGGAGGCTTGAGGAAAACCACCTTTTCCTCTGTGAGCTCCATGCTGTCCTCCAACGCCCTTTGCTTTGACTCTCATAAACAACATGTTCATAAAAACGTATACAAAAATGCTTCATAATACTTTTTCATAATTCTAACCTATTTTTATTTTATTATAAAAAAATTTCAAGTATGCAGAAAAGCTGAAAAATTTTATAGTTAACACCCATATGCCTATGATCTACTCTGCAGCTGACCTTCTACTGTTCTTAGCTTATCACATGTCTATTCAGATGCAAGTCCCTCTTTTTTTTACTCTTAAATATTTAATGTGAGTATCATTAGCTAGAGTTCAATGCTTACTTGCATCAGTTCTCCTTTGTTTTTTAGTGAATTAAAACATAAATACAGTACAAGTATCTTAAGTGAGCCAGTCAGTGATTATTGACAAGAGAAAACATTTGTGTAACACAAATCCTTATTAGGGTATAGGATATTACTATTATTCCAGAAAGTTCCTTTTTGTCCTTCTCTTGTTCCCACACCTCAGAGGCAACTGTTTCCATTTTTCCCCACCAATTTTTTTGCCTTTTTCAGCACTTGATATAAATGCAATCACGTAGTATGCTTATTATGTGTCTTCTTTCATGTTTTGAAGAGTCATTCACACTATTGTGTTTCTTCATATTGCTGAGAAGTGTTGCATTGTGGGGCTATTCTCAGCTTGGCAGTGGAAGCTTCTCTGAATGCTTTTGTTTAATTCTTTGTGGCAATGTTTTCATAACTCTTGGCTACATACTTGGGAATGGAATTGCTGGGTCATAGGGTAGGTATATGTTTAGTTTCGTGAGAAATAATCAGACCTCTTTCCAAAGTGGTTGTACCATAGTGTATGAGAAATCAGATTGTTCCATGTTCTTCCAATATTTCGTGTTGTCAGGTTTTTTTTTTTTACTTTAGTTATTTGTGTGGGCAGTAGTATCACATTGTGCCTTTATATGCATCTCCCCATGGTTTAGTGATGTTGAGAATCCTTTTTTTTTTTTGGTGGTACTGGGGATGGAACCCAGGGGCAGCCTTCTACCTCCGGGCTACACTCTCAGACCTATTTTATATTTTATTTGGAAACAGGGTCTCTTAAGCCAGCTGAGGCTGGCTTCGAACCTGCACAATCCTCTTGTCTCAGCCTCCCAAGCGCGGGGATTACAAGCGTGCGCCACCACGTCCAGCAATGTTGAGCGTCTTTTAAAAGTGCTTATGGATCATTTAAGTATCTCGTTTTGCAAAGTGTCTGTTCAAATCAATTCAAATTCTTTTTTCTTAAGAAGTGTTTTTAGGATATAGGAGCATTTAACATATCCTAAATACTTATGCTTTATCAGATATATATATACACACACACGTGTGTGTGTGTGTGTGTATGTGTGTGTGTGTGTGTGTGTGTGTGTGTGTGTTCATATACTGTGATTACAGATGTGTGCCACCACACTTGGCTTATCAGATATATATTTTAAAAATCTTGTCTCAGTCTAGGGACTGCTTTTGTATTCAGATATGACCTGTAAGCCAGGCATGGTACCAACATGCCTGTCATCCTAGTATTTGGGAAGCTGAGCCAGGAGGGTCACAGGATTGAGGTTCTTGTGTAAGTATAGCAAAACCCTCTTTCAAAATAAAAATAAAAATAAAAAGTAAAAAGGGCTGGAGGGTGCAGCTCAGAGGTAGAATGCCCCTGAGTTCAATCTCCAGTTATACCCCCCCAAAAAAAAACAAACATGACCTGTGCTCCCTTCAGTTTTGCCTCCAGAGGCTTTTCCTGTTTCTCCAGCTGGGCGAAAGGGCACACCCGCTTGCCCTTGATGATGACTAGTTTCTTCCTTCCTGGTCTTTTGAAGAAGTGGTTTATGATGGGATGCTCAGAAGGACTAAGTGTGGGTCCAGAGAGATCTCAGTGGGCTTCCCAGGCCTCTAGGACTCATCTCAGCATTTTGGAGGAACATCTGTGCTTGAGAACTTTTTGAGGGTGGAGATGTTGTGTTATGATGAGATCTAGAAATAGTAGAGCTATGATGTAGTTCTTTGGTAAATTTGATTCTGATTTCTCACTCTGAATGGGTGCCAGTTGCTAAGAGGAGCCTTTTCTTTATCCTCTTTTAAAATGTGTCTCCATCTCTCCTTGGCTCCCCAAAGAGAATAGGCTTTGGAATGCGGCCTTGTAGATACAAATGTATAGACAATGTATATATTTATTTATAAAATGTATTTTTGAAGCCAGGCATGATGGCTCATGTTGTAATGTCAGTACTTGGGAGGATGAGGCAGGAAGATCACAGGTTCCGAACCAGGTTCAGCAACTTCGTGAGACTCAGCAACTTGATGAGACCCTGTTTCCAAATAAAAGAATGAAATGGGCTGGATCTGTAGCTTGGCAATAGAATGCCCCTGGGCTCAATTCCTAGCAACACACACACACACACACACACACACACACACACACGCACACACGCACACGTACACAAATGCACACGTTTTTCTGGTTATAAAATATTATAAACTTACTATAAAAATTGATAATATAAAAATTACAGAAGCGAGTACAAGTCAGTCATAATCTAATACAACAATACCCAGAAATAAGCTATGCTAACATTGTCAGCCTTGGTTTCAAGCTGTGCTTTGCTTAATAGCTCTTTGAGTCTCGTTTCCCATCTGGGAAATGGGGGAAACACATCCCTTGTGGGCAAATTATAAAACAGAGAGACAGCACGTGAAAAATCATCCACAAGTAATATATCATTAAATAAATGATCTTAAGCCTAGTAAATGATGCTATAAAACAGTGTCTGAAGTGAGTAGGTGGTAGGGGAGAAAAGAATCTCAGCCTCTGCCCATTTTATTCTTTTATTGCTATTGTTAAATTTCTTTTGCTCATGTGTGTGGTGGGGATTAACCCCAGGGCTTTGCACATGTTCTTTCATTGAACTACACCTACAGCCCCTTGAATTACTGTAAAGCAGGCAAACCTAGAGGGATAAAATATGGAGGACACCTAGAAAGAGGTAAGGGTGAGGGAGGGCTTAGTTACGGGGGCAAGAGAGGATTTTGAGATGATTAAACTGTCCTGTATTGGGGCTGAAATACTAGCAACACACTGTGTGTGAAAATTAAAACTCACAGAACTCTACACCAAAAGGCAGATTTTGTTATATACAAAGTGTACTTTAATAAGCCTGACTTTAAAAATATTCCTTTAAGACGAAATATTGAATTTCTTCACTGGTTTTTAAATTGGTCCTTTCGGCTCCTCAACTCCCCCCTCCGGGTTATCTCTGCTAGATCCTTGAGGCTTTTTACCTCCTTCATTTAAGCTATTTGAGTGCCTGTTTGGCTCTCCTGGAAATTGTCATACTAGACTCTTTGTTCTCTGTCTCCCAACTTTCTGCATATTTATTTTCCTGTTGAATCGACACTCTGTTGAGCTAGGCTCAGCTGTGCTTAACAAACAAAATGTATGGCTGTTTCACTTGCTCATTCTGCGCCAACAGAGGTCTGAGCAAGGCAACTCATTTACAGAGAGTGAGATAAGAGAAAACTGGTCCTGAGTCCTTGTGCCAGTGAGCAGACAGAAGTCCTTTAAGATCTTCTAGATTGTTCCTTCTCTGTGAACAAAGAACTTGGAACAATTTTTATGCTTAAAAATAAGTGTAACGCAAGCCCACAGTGGAACTTGTTATGGCTACTTGTTTTAGTTCCTTTAAAAAGATGCTCAGCTATCTGAGGATGCATGCTGATAATATATCCTGAACTTTCTAGGGCTATCTGAATTTCAATATTCCGTACCAAATTCTCCCTAAAACGCTCATATTCTGTCCAACAGACAATGATTATTGATTTTGGTTATCCTAAAATAATAGTTGCTAGCTGGGTGTGGTGGCACACACTTGTAATCCTAGGACTTGGGAGATGGAGACAGGAAGATTGCAGGTTCATAGGCAGTTTCAGCAACTTAGTGAGGCCCTCCACAACTTAGTGAGACCTTGTTTAAAAATAATAAATAAATAAATAAATAAATAAAAGAGCTAGAGAATAACTCAGAGGTTGAATTCCGTTGGGTTCAAGCTGTAGTACAACACATAAATAAAATAAAATAAAATAGTTGCTAGACTCATAAGTTAAATTTATTAATTCATTCTTTATTTTTCCACTCTTCAAGTATCTACTGAGCACTGCTACTGATAGCCAGATCCCCTAATAGGCTCTGAAGAAACATATTAATAAAATTATCCTTGGGAAGCTAAAGTCATTCAGTCTGGAGGATGGACAGGCTAATAAGTGAGTCCAGGTTTTCCAGGGAACAATTCCATACAGAAGAAGGCCAAATAAAAGACAACCTTATGTATAACTTATTGAGAAAGCTTCTTAAAATTTATTGTGTATGTGTATGTATTCGGAATGATTTGATTTGGGATGTGCCCCAAAAGGCTGATGTGTTGAGAGCATGACCCCGATGTAACAATATTGAGAAGCAAAATAATGAATCAGGGCTCCAGTTTCATCAGTGGATAGATTCACTGAAGGACTAATAGCTGGGATGATTACTGGGTGGTAACGTCAGCAGAGGGTGTGGTTGCAGGAGGCAGGTCACTGGGGGCCTTGGAGACTGTCTGTCCCTGGTCACTTCCTCTCTGCTTCCAGAAAGCACTGAGTTGAGCTCAGATCTTCTCCACCGGTCTGTGCGACTGTGACATTTGCCTTGGAGTCAGCTGACTGTGGACTATCCCCTAAAGCATGAGCCAAATATACTTTCCCTCTCTACGTTGTTTGTATTAGGTACTTTGGTTACAGTGACAGGAAAGTTGCCTAAAATAATTCTTTAATCAGTTAAGAAATATAAACTTGTTTTCCAACAATAGTATTAGGGAGATTTCATTAAACGTCTACCTATAAAAAATGTAGTATTTACATATATGTATTGTATGTTCCTCAGACTAGTTTGACAGCCTTGCGATTACTTCCAATAACAGCTGGCACGTACTGAATTCTGCCAACTGCTGGGTAATTTGCACACACCCTTTGCATTGCTCGTGCAGCTCAGTGGAGAAGGCACTGTTCTCCTGGTTTTATAGACCAGAAGGAAGGTGGATTTTGAATAGGATAAGTGGCCTGCCAGGAGTCACCGCCAACTAGAAGCAGAGGGAGAACTAATCCATGCCAGGCAGTGTGCTCTTCTTCAAGCCACACAGCCATTCATTGTTGGCACGCTTTTAACTGTGTATCTGGCGTGCATTTATTCAAATCTCCGAGGCCACCGGAAAGGAAAGTGAGAAAGGAGGAAGTCATTAGGATGCAGTTCCTGCCAAAGCAACGCTTGTAATCCAATATTCTGTGGTGGCCAGAGTGATCCCTGTAAATAGCAATTGGACCATGTCTCTCTGCTGCTCACATTTCTGAGGCGCCATCATTTTAGGAATACCATCCCATTCCTAACTCTTTAGCTGTACTCATCTCTGGAGTCATCCCAGGCACACAGGGGTCTTTGTCTTTTTCTCTCATCCATGCGCTCTCTCCTGCCCTTGGGCCTTTGCTGCATCCGTTCCTGTTTCCTGGAAGACTCCAAGAGGCCTTTTTGCCCTCTCCTCCATCCAGTGAAGTCTGTGTATGGCTCTCAGGGCACGATGGCCCCCTTCAGAGAGCCTGTCTTTGCTGGGAAGTTCTGGGTGCATATGCTCCCGAGGCCATCTTCAGGTTGTAATGTACAGAATGGTGCAATCTGATGCAGCCACAGCATCGCCCACCTCATTTTAGGAAGGCAGGGGACTCTGTAACTTTTGCTTGCCATTTTCCTGGCCCTTAGCACTGTGTGGGCCCCGCGTAGGCATTCAAAACTAATTTCTCAGGGCTGGGGGCATAGCTCGGTGATAGAGTACTGGCTTAGCCCACAAGGCCCTGGGTTTGACCCCTGAGTTTGGCACCTTTAAAAAAATTGTCAAAAGAACACACTCCAGATCTCTGTCTTTTCTGTGATGCCCACTAGATTAGGATCCCTGCCTTACTCAGTAGGACCCTGGGCGTTCCCACTCCAGTCCTGCAATGCACTCGGCTGACTACTTGATTCTGCGTCTCCTTCCCCGAGATGCTCATGAAGGCAAGGCCTGCATTTACTTTTCTCATCACGTGAGCTTAGCCCAGAGACAGCAAAGAGTATGTCCGTAATAACTTTTTGGTGAATGAACAAGTGTAGGATATACTGATTTAAAAGGGGAAGTCAGGGTATAAAAGCTACTCAAAGTGACTAATCATGAGCAAATTCAAATTTATATTAATTTTTTTTTTTTGGTGGTACTGGGGGTGGAACCCAGAGGCTTTCTACCTCCAGGCTATACTGTCAGACCTATTTTTATATTTTATTTGGAAACAGGGTCTCACTAAATTGCTGAGAGCCTCACTAAGTAGCTGAGGCTGGCTTCAAACCTGCAATCCTCCTGTTTCAGCCTCCCAAGCGCTGGGATTACAAGTGTGCGACACCACACCCAGCTTATATTAATTTTAATAAGTAATTTAGTAGTGTTACTAGCAATTCTACCTGAAATAAAATATTATCACCATGAACAATATACAAGTAAACCCTTTGACAGAATTAGCTCTCTGACCATGAAGGTAAACTAGTTCTATCTAGACAGGAGCTGATTTTCCACGAGAAAGTTAAATTTTAGAAGCCCTCCTTTATAGAACCCCTTTAAAGGCCTTGGGAGGGTTTTTGCAATGTGTACCCAAGGCCAGAGGTCTTTGTAAATTTGACAAAAGGAGGATATTTTAAATTATAATTGGCTAAGGCCACCATCTTGCTGCACTTAGACTTCCTTTCTGTCCTCTGATCAGGAGAATTAGAGTGGCCTTGGGTATCTTGGGGTTCTGGCTAAGGGGGAGTTGAGCTGGGTGACACATTTAACTTGGAATTCATAAGACATATTTATATGATTTGGACACATCTCTGTGTATCACTAGTCCCAGTGTCTGAGTGGCTTTGGGGAATACTCCTGCCACTGCCCATTGTAACAACTCGTGTGGTATCAGGACACCAAGGTGGTGGTCATTTTATACAAGGATCCTTCTGAATCACATGCTTTGGTGGTTTAGGTGTGGAGTTATGGGTGTTGACCTCTCTATCATTTCTGCACTTTCCAATTTCCTAAAAATGACCTTTTGATCTTCACTCCCCCAGCCCATCCAGTGGTAGTGTCAGGCTCTAATCCATACATTATCATCCTTCCAGATATTGCCTGTGACACAGTCACGCACTGCATAAAGATGTTTCAGTCAGTACTGGACTAGTTGCACAAATAATGGCAATCCCATACTATGATAATAGAGCTAGAAAATCCCTACTACTTAGTGACATCATGGCTGTCATAATGTTGTATGCAGTGCGATGTTTGCTGTGCACACAGACCAATCAGATAAAAGCGTAGCATGTTGAAGTGTATATAGTGCATAGTAGTTAATAAATGACTATGTTACTGGTTTACTTATTTGCTGTACTTTTTATTATTTTAGAATGTATTCCTACTTACAAAAAATTTAACTTTTAAACAACCATGGACAGGTCCTTCAGAAGGACTTTAGAGGGTCTTGGTGTCATAAGAGGTGACGGCTACATGGTGTTCCTCCCCTGATGACCTTCCAGTGGGACAGGACAGAGGGTGGAAGACAGTGACATTGATGATCTTGACCCTGTGTAGGCCTGCGCTAATGTGTGTACTTGAGTCTTAGTTTTTAACAAAAGGTTTACAAAATTAAAACTCCAAACTTTAAAAATAGTCTGTAGCACATGGCTTAGGTGTGGAGCGACCTATATCATCTTGGCTTGTGTAAGCACACTTTGTGTTGCTTGCACAATGAAGAAATTGCCTAATAGCTCATGTCTCCAAATGTGACTCCATCATTAAGTGACCCATGGAAGGGCTTCTCCTCTTCTGGCTGAACTCTGCTGGAGTGCATGGGCTCTGTCCCTGGGATCAACATGATCTCCATGGCAGGGCCTTCCATAGCCACCCTCTGCTTCCTTGCCCTTCTCATGTCCCTGTGGAATATGGCTTTTGGAGCCAATAGGCCGAAAGGCTTGATGTTCTCTCTTCAAGCTCAAAATAAGCCCCCAGAACTGTTTTCTGGAGAATCAGACTATTCATAAGAGCAATAAAAGAAAGCCACAAAGAAAGGAGGAGGCGGAAAGGAAGAAAAGGGGAAGAAAGTTAAGAACGGGGTGATTAGCCTTGGCCTGACGGTGTAATAGAGACTTGGAAGACTGAGTCAGAAGAATGACATGCTCGAGGCCAGTTTTAACAACTTTGTGGGACCAAAATAAGAGCTAAAAAGGGCTCCGAGGTGAGCACCCCTGAGTTCAGTCTCCAGTGCCCCCCGCACACACGCAGGGTGAGTAGGGGGGCAACGACAATGGAAAGGACTCGGTGAGAGAGCTGCCGAGAAGAACAAATCCGAGCTCTCGCTTTGCGAGGGACGCAGGTGTGGATTCAGGTCACAGTAAGGATGGAATGGGCACTCTTATCCGGAGTTGGTTTCATGTCAGGCGCCAGGCATAAAACAGTGCATCATCTCTCACCTGGGTCACTGCAGTGCGCCCTAGCCGGTTCCCTGCCTCCGCCCTCCCCTCCTGTCTCTCCTCAACCAGCAGCCAGAGCAGGCCTATGAGGACTCTAGCCAGGTCACCCCGCTCCTCTGCTCCTTTCTCACTCTCTGACCTCATTTCCCTCCCCTGGGCCTCCACCCTGTTGGTTCTGGTCATATTCACTGTTCTTCAAACATACTCAGGTCTCAAGACCTCTGTACAGGGTCCCTCCTCCTGGAAGGCTGTCCCCGGTGCAGACCTGCTGCGGTCACACTCGTAGAATCTCCTCACTCGGGCACTTCGTGGTCACTCCGTCATTTCCCCAAAGCCCCCTAGTCCTTTCTCTTCTAACATTATGATCTGTTTATTTCTTTTCGCTGTCTATCTTCTTCCACTAGAACATAATTCTGGGGCAGGGATTTTGATAGCTCACTGCTGAATCTCCTCTTCAAGGATGGTACCTGGTACACGGTAGGGGTGTCTTAAATACTTGTCCAGCAAGCGACCACACGAGGTAGACGTTGTTGTTAAGCACATTCTATGGTGATGAAACTTGGACTTATGGGTATAAAGTAACGTGGCTGAGACTGCGCCATTAGCTGAAAGTGCAAACCCTGAGCCACGTGTGTGCTTTGGGAGCTCATACGCACCCCCTGGAGCATGGTCTCCCCCTGGCTGCGAGCTGCTGGGTGCAGTGCAAGGATGTTATTTTGCACATCTGGTTAACCAGACCACCAGGACTTCCGATGGCCTTCCTGAGTTACAGACTGAGAACTGGTTGGCAGAATGGGGTGGAGAACTAAGTCATAATGTGTGCACTCTGTAGGGAACTGAAAGAACAACTTGAATAGGAATATGAGCTCGTTGAGGCCAACCTCATTGGAACGTCTACTGTGGAAAGGGCTGTCCCTTGAGCGCAGGATGGCCCACGTTCAGGCCAAGCACACGCCTGGCCACCAGGAAGGGAGGGCCACCGAAACGTGCCGACGGACACGCTAGGGGTAAGAGTTGGCTATTTGATATTTTCAAAAACATACACAAGGCATCATTTCAGGACAAATCAGGAATTTGCTGGACTTTCTTAGAGCCATTTGCTGGTTGTTTTAAATTATGTGTAAGCACCGGGCGTGGTGGTGCACGCTTGTAATCCCTACACTTGGAAGGCTGAGACAGGAGGATAACACAGGCTCGAAGCCAGCCTCAGCTACTTAGTGAGGCTCTCAGCAACTTAGACCCTGTTTCTAAATAAAGCATAAAACAGGTCTTGGAGTACAGCCCGGAGGTAGAAAGCCTCTGGGTTCCACCCCCAGTACCACCAAAAAGAAAAATTATGTGTAAGGGCTCCATTCACTTTTCAGGGTTCAGAGTCTCTGATGGTCTTAATCTGTCCCTGGTAATTCTGGTGGATGGAGAAGAGGACTCATCTTCTTTTCCCTCCCTCCCTCCTTTTTCCTTTTTATTTTTCCCCCCATGGTACTGGGGATTGGACCCAGGGCATTCTACCTCTGAACTACACCCCAGCCCTTTATTATTTTTATTTTGAAACAGGGCCTTGCTAAGTTGCTGAGGGTGGACTTGAACCTGCAATCCTCCCGTCTCAGCCTCCCAAGTGCTGGAATCACAGGCACCATACCTGGCCATCACTTTCTTTATTAAAAGTGATGTATGTATGTGTGTGTGCAGGCACATGTGTGCTAGCACATGCTCACGTGGGTTTCATTATGCAGTGAGAGGCAAGTCAGACAAGAACCACTGCTGTACAAATCCTTGAGGAGCAATAGTGGTGCTTTCAGAATGGTGGCCTAATCTTGTTGACTTAACGTTGGAGTTGGAGGTCCAAGGAGTTCCTATTCGTCCTTCAATACTTCAGTACCACCTCTGACATCATCTGTGGAAGCCTTCTCTGTCTACCTCCTCATTCTTGCCTCCCCCAGAAATTATTATTCACTTCTTCCTCCATGATTATATATATATATATATATATATATATATATATATATATATGTGTGTGTGTGTGTGTGTGTGTATGTGTATGTGTATGTATATGTATATGTATATGTATATGTATATGTGTATATACAGTGTTTATCACACTGCGTCATAATCACGTGATTCCCTGAGAGACTGCAGCCCCTGGAGTACTTGACCTAGTCATTACTCTGTCTTATTCATCTTTGAATCCAGCACGGTGCCTGGGACATACTTAAGCCTCCGAAATTGTGCCCGAGGCACTTAAAGCCAGACTCTGAAGGTTAGGGGAGTCTCTAAGAACACGTTCTTTGGTGAATCCATACTAGGGACCTAGTGCTCTCTTTAAAACAGGACATACTGAAGCAATGATTTCCAGAACTTCTCATTCTTCATGACGCCCTCTCTGCTAAGCTGCCCAGGAACTCACAGCAGGAAGAGGAGGTACTGGTCTAACCTGTCCCTAACACCTCCTCCTATACCCCCAAAGGCAGAATAATCACAATAAGCTGGCCTGAGGCCCTTGGGGCTGCCTGGTTCATCACTTCTCTGTGTTTCAGTTCTTCATTCCTTCTTTCTTTTTAATTAATTAAATAATTTTTATTTAATCACAGAGGCATTCTACTTTTGAGCCACACCTCTAGCTCAATTTTATTTCTTACATGGAAACAAGGTCTCTCAAGGTTGATGAGAGTATCACTCACTGCTTGCTGAGGCTGTCCTTGAGCCTGCAGTCCTCCTGTCTCAGTCTCCCAAATACTGGGGTTACAGACATGCTCCACCATGACAGCGAGGTTTCTCATTCTGTAGGAACGAAACAAGAGCCCTGAGTCTTTGGTCCTACCTTCCCACTCTCTGCTGAGCAGGCCAGGACTGGCTCCTGAAGACCAAGCCCTACCTCACTCGCAGCCCTCTGAGCCGCTGATCCCGCTAGTCTTTGCTTCTGCTGGGGATGGGTCTCTCCCCCTAAGTCTGTCTGCTGCTGCCTGCCTCTGTGCTCTCCTGCTGTACCCGCAGTTCCATGGATCAAGCCTGCTCTCAAAGACCCTTTTAGATTGCTTCGAGCTTTATAAAAATGGTAAGTGATAAATTTGGAACATTACATATGCCATGATGCTATTTCTGTGTTTTATTTTAAACTACACATGTCTGCCTTTTGTCTGTTTGCTCTCAGATCTGTTCCAGACCATCCTATATCCTGGGAGTTATATTGCATCCTTGGGAGTTATATTTTCCAGGCTCATTTTCAGACCTGGCCAAAGAGAGCCAGAAATGGGCCCTGAAGAATGGGAGGTGAGGAGAAGCCAGGTCACATCTCCCTTTCTCCCTGATTCACTTGGCATCAGGAGCTGGCACAGGCACATAGCTGTAATTCCCAGTGTTTGGCAGATTGAGACAGGAGGATTGCAAGTTTGAGGCCAGTCTTAGAAACTTAGTGAGGCCCTGTTTCAAAAAAAAAAAAAAAAAAAAAAAAAGGACTGAAAGGACTGGGGGTGTGTGGGGGTATAGCATGGAGGTAGAATGCCCTGGGGCGCCATATCTCCACTTCCTGCCAGGCGAGGCTGCCCTCCAGCTTCCAGCTGTGGCCCGGAAGGGCAGCCACATCTCTAGATGTCTCCAGTGGCCCCAGATCCTGAGCTGCTTTCTCCTTCAGTCCCTCTGGCTTCAGGGGGAAGTGGCTTCTTGCCATTCTTTCTTTGGCCTCTCAGTTCTCCCATCGCCTGTATTAAAAATCACTTTGCAGTATCTAGCATAGCTTCTGCCTTCTAATTACACTCAAATTAAAACACTCTGAGGTGGGCATGGTGGCGCATGCTTGTGATCCCAGCATTAGGGAGGCTGAGACAGGAGGATCACAGTTAAGGGCAGCCTCCGCTACTTAGTGAGGCCCTTTGCAACTCAGTGAGACCCTGTTTCAAAATAAATAATAAGCCGGGCGTGGTGGCGCACGCTTGTCATCCCCGCGCTTGGGAGGCGGAGACAGGAGGATCGCGCAGGTTCGAAGCCAGCCGCGCTGGCGTAAGAGACCCTGTTTCAAAAATATAAAATAGGTCTGGGAGTGTAGCCCGGAGGAAGAAGGGCTTCCAGGAACCCCAGTACCACCAAAAATAAATAAATAAATAAAATAAAAATAAAATAAAAAAAAATAGGGCTGGGGGTGTAGCTCAGTGGTAGAATACTGCTAGGTTCCATTCCCAGTACTGAAAAAAAAGTCACTCTGAATATATGTATGCATGAATATGTGTATCTGTATTAAAATACAAATGTGTAAATATTTAACTGAATATACATGTGTGAAAATATATGTATGAAAACACAGAAGATCTGAAAGTTTACACATGAAACTGTTAAGAGTGGTTTTATAAACTGGGTGTGCTGGCACATGCTTGTAATATCAGCATTCGGGAGGCTGAGACAGGAGGATCGTAGTTCGAGGACAGCCTCAGCTACTTAGTGAGCCCTTTGCAACTCAGTGAGACCCGGTTTCCAAATAAAGAATAAAAATAGGGCTAGGGATGTTGCTCGGAGGTAGAATGCCCCTGGGTTCCATCCCCAGTACTGCAAAGAGAAAAAAAAGTAACGGTAGGAGGGGGTACCACATCAAGCTCTTTAGTTGAAACTTTAAATCATACAGGGAAAACCCTGCGGAGAAGCTATGGTCATTCATTCATTCATTCATTCATTCATTGCGTTAGGCCTTAAAGGTCCATCAGTGAACATTTTCCTGCTCATTTTATTTATAATAACTAAATACACAATTATTTCAATGTCATCAATTAAGCGAATAATTTATATTAATAATATGCAGAAGTAAAGATGGAGCTGGAAGGCCTGCCTAGTCAGGGCAGGCTTCTCTGAGGAAGTGGCTTACCAGCTGGGATTTGAAGATGGACAGATGAAGCTTTCTTACGGGAGGTCAATGGAAGGGGTGGTCAAGACCACTAATTTCCAGGGCTGTGTCCCTTCCCCACAGTGTGGGCCCAGTGTCTGTATCCTGGTGGCGCTCACCAGAGGAGAGGAAAGCCAGGCTGTGTACCTGTTTTTGTTTTGTGCTGCTGGGGATCAACCCAGGGCATCACATATGCTAAGCGTGTTTCTGCCGCTGAGCTACATGTCCACTCCCAGGGCTGTCTGTCTGACAGCAATTTGTAAGGCTAGTTTGGAGATGGCTCAGAAGCTAAGGACACTCTGGGATCAACAGTAGTATCCGGGCTGGGAGTGAAGCTCAGTAGTATACTGCCTGCTTAGCATGCTTGAGGCCTGGGGTTCAATTCCCAGGACCTCAAAAAAACAAAAACAAAAATACAGTTGGGCATGGTGACACGTGCCTATGATTCCAGTACTTAGGAAGCTGAGACAGAGGATCTCATGGCTGAGGTCAGTTTCAGAAACAGCACTTGCCCAGACTCGGCCAAACTTGTCAGCAACTTAGACCCTATTTTAAAAATATAAACTAAAATTGGAATTGGGTGTAGCTCAGAGGGAAAATACTCCTGGGTTAAATCCCCAGTACAAAATAAAAACCCAAACCCAGTAGTATGAAAGGCGCTTATACCCATCAACCCCTCGTCCTCTGACGAGGACAGCAGACATTCTCAGTCTTAGAACAACACAAAAATGTTCACGACAAGAACTCTGTCAGTCTTCCATCCATTTTTGTACTTGTAAGCTCTCCTTGATAGGAAATAGTGGAACTTGTGGTTAAAAAAACAATATTGAACAAGTTTCAGTCTCCCAAAGCTTTGTATATTTGTATGACCTAATTCAGTTTTTTTTTCTGTACGGGAGATTGAACCCAGGGTCATTATACTTCTGGGCTAAACCCCAGCCTTAAAAAAATTCCTTTAAACAGTCTTGCTAACTTTCTGAGGCTGGCTTCACATTTTCAATCCTTCTCTCTCAACCTCCCAAGTACTGAGATGACAGGCATGTACCATCATGCCTGGCTAACCTAATTCAACTCTTTTGGCCTCTCAATATTTCAATTCGTAGACATTTTAGCAATGGCTATAATCTTATTTTATTGTAAGTTGCCAACCTCCTTATTTTATTATAAGCCACCAATTTTCTCATGAAATTAGGTTACTTATAAAATAGCCCATTAATTGCAATTACAGTTGAGTTGTGGCATGTCCAGGTCTCTCCAGACTGTATAAAAGCAGGTTCCTTTTCTTTTGATGCCCAGATTGTAGAAGTAACAACAGGCTTTTAGCTTGACCCCAGTGTCCTGCAGCTATTTCTGGGTGTCCACAACAAGGTGTGTCACTCATGCTTGTAAGCCAGTGTCTGTAACTGCACAGATCCACGGGTCCTTTCTCTGCTGCTCTGGCTCCTCCAGGTCTGCTTCCTGCAGGGCCACTTGGGAACCCTCCCTGTTGCCAACTGCCCATCCTGAAAACAACGATGCTTGAGCCAAGGCCCTTTCCCTTCTAGTGCTGCCAAGCACGCCAGGCCTGCCAGCCCTTGGGGTGTTACAGCAGAATGGGTGTTACGTACAAGCAGTGGAAATGAGCTCTTCCTCCCAGCTCCGAGCTGTATCTTGTTGTCTGGGATCTGAAGTAGCAATGTTTGGAGCTGATGACCAGAAAGGTTTCCCCGCCTTCTGGCCCTTACTTCTCTAACCAGTGGGTCTAAAAACAAAGCTAAAGGGCCAGGTGGGAAGGGAATCAGTACCCTCCTTCAGACCTCCTCTTGCCTCCCAGCCATCCCTGACGCCACACTCGGCTGCATTCTCTAAACCACAAAACTTCCCGAACATATCAATGCGGCACACAGATATTGCTGGTTGTGGGGCTGGTAGCAGTGTTGAGGAGTGTCTAAGCTAACAGTCTAAAATTGGCTCAGCCAGGCAAAATATACCTTATGTAGTACTTAATAATTTAAATTCTAATAACTGAAATTCATGCACATATGTGTATATACATTTATATACAAATATACATATATATTTATGTGCTACTGGGGATTGAACTCAGAGCGGTCTACCTCTGAGCTACACTCGCAGCCCTTTTTATTTTATTTTTTGTTTGGAAACAAGGTCTTGCTAGGTTGCTGAGAGTCTTACTAAATTCTTGAAGCTGGCCTCAAACATGTGATCCTCCTACTTTAGCCTCCCAAGTACCGGAATTACAGGTATGTGCCACCACAAAATGCCTAATTTTAAATAATTATGAGGAGAAATGCCCTACAACACAATGTATTCCTCTAAAACAATTAAATTCGCATATGCAATTATCACAGTTCATTAGAACTACACAGGTGAGTCTCTGCTGTGAGGCCCAAGCAAGAGGTCCCACCTCCACGTCCACATCGGCTGGCGTGTTAGCTGTGGTCCAGCGGCCAGGCCTGTGGTCTTGCCCTGGTGCTGCCTGTGTGAGGCCTGGTGCTTTTGCTTCACAAGAGAGCTGTGTTTCCAGGTGAAACTAGCAATACTAAACTATACCAGCACATTCTTCTTAGGAATTTATAATAAAAGATTAGTGGTCTGGCATGGTGATGCATGCCTGTATTCCCAGTACTGAGACAGGAGTATCACGGGTTCGAGGCCAGTCTTAGCAAGTTAGTGAGGCCCTCAGAAATGTAGTGAGACCCTGTTTCCAAATGAAAAACTGAGATAGGCTGGGGGTATAGTTGTAGGTGGAATGTCTCTGGGTCCAATCCATGATGCCGCTCCCCAAAGAGTGACCACTTAGGTAGACATATTTAATTTGCGCTTAAAATGGATTCTCTCTGTCTTCATGTAAGGTGGAAGCTACTACTAACTTCATTTTACCAATGAGGAAGCTGAAACTTGAGTTGACAGCTTGCTCAAGGACACTGAAGTGCCGGATGCAGACCCAGATAGCCAGATTCCAGAATCTGTGCCTTTGTCCACGGCACTGTTCCCCTTACCTCCTCCCATTAAGAAGCCTAGAACTGTTGGCAATCGGCAGGTTCTCCTAGGTTCTTATTGAATTAAAAAAAAATTTTTTTTGGTGGTACTGGGGTGGAACCCAGAGGCTTTTTACTTCCAGGCTATACTCCCAGACCTATTTTATATTTTATTTGGAAACAGGGTCTCACTAAGCTGCTGAGAGCCTCACTAAGTAGCTGAGGCTGGCTTCAAACCTGTGCAATCCTCCTGTCTCAGCCTCCCAAGCGCGGGGATTACAAGGGTGCGCCACCACGCCCAGCTAGGTTCTTATTTAATTTAATTTGAACATAGCAAAGTCTGTAAGTTTGGTATAAAAATAGAAAATAGCTTTGTCATTGTCTAGCAAAAATTCAAAGGATACTCTCACTCAAATACCATGCTCTAGTTTTTCCTTCCTTCCTTCTCTTTCTTTCTTTCTTTCTTTCTTTCCTTCCTTCCTTCCTTCCTTCCTTCCTTCCTTCTTTCTTTTTGTGGTCCTGGGGATGAAACCCAGGAACCTTCTACTTCTGGGTTACACCCCAGACCTTTTATATTTTATTTGCAAACAGAGTCTCACTAAATTCCTAAGATCCTCACCAAGTTTCCGAGGCTGGCTTTGAACCCACAAACCTTCTGCCTCAGCCTCCCAGGTACTGGAATGACAAGTGTGCGCCACCACACCCGGTCTCCAGGCTCTAGTTTTCTGAATATAAAATTGGGTTTAAATCCTTAAATCATTCAAAGCAGTAGAGCCTTAAAAAGTGGGAACATATTTATCCCCAGTATAATTAAATATAAAAACTTGTTTTGTAAGAAACCACCAAACTGTCTTTCAGAGTGGCTGAATCATTTTGCATTCCCACCAGCTCTACCTTCAGATTCCCCCAAAAGTTCTCCCTATGGAGAACCCTGGAGCTGTGCCCTTGACGTGGATACTGGGGCCTCCTTGGCCTCTTCCTCTTTCACCTTTAGCTTTCTAGCCATTAGACTTTGACTACAGGCCCCAAAGCAACAGCGCCAGCCAACCATGCACTAAAACCTCTGAAACTGTGAGCCCAGGTAAACCTTTCTTCCTCTTTTTTTCTTTTTACAGTACCAGGGAAGGAACCCAGAGGCATTCTACCTCTGAACTATATCTCCAACCCTAGTTTTTATTCTTTATTTTGAAACAGGGTCTCACTAAGTTGAGGAGGGCCTCACTAAGTAGCCAAGGCTGGCCCTGAACCTGTGATCCTCCTCCTGTCTTAGCCTCCCAAGTATTGAGATTACAAGTGTGTGCCACCATGCTCGGCTTCACCTTTCTTCGTTTTAAGTTTATTTTCTCAGGCATTTTGTCATGGTGATGGAAATCTGGTCATACACACACACACACACACACGGCTCCACACAGTGCTTTGCACATGGGAAGCTCTATATAAGTGTTACCTGGTGCTGCTGACCTCAGATCTGTGGCCTTGGGGTGTTACAGCCAGTGTGTTATACAAAATTGTTTATGGTCACATTCAGTTTTTGAAAAACATATTTGAGAAACCAATATAAAATTAAGTGGGGAAATATTTTCATTCTAGTCAGCTCATCAGATAGAAGCAAATATGCCAAACTAGGTTAGAGTCCGCATCTCATGACTTCCTCCTTTCCTCCACCTCTCCTTAGGTGTTTGGGTTCTTATTAGTTCAGGAACAGACTATCTGAATGCCATTTTCAATATCTGGACAAAATTACAGCACCTGTACTTCACCATCTACAACAACATGGATTTTGCCATATAGTTGTAAAAACTGAATGAAATGATTTAATGATCAAAATTGTAAAAAAAAATTAAAATTAAAAATAAAAAGGGCCGTGGATAAAAACAAAACAAAACAAAACAAAAAAACCAAAAAAAACACAACGGGCTGTTTTCTCCCTTCCCTCAACAAGTAAAACCTCAAACCAACAATAAGTAAGTTGTAATGGGTCTCCGGGGAAAGAGAAGACAGAACAGGAAATGTCTGTACAGATAAAGGAAGCCTGTAAAACCTAGATGATAGTTGTAATTTTAGGAATTCCAATATGAATGGCATCAAGTGGAGCTTCATTTTTAAAATAGTAGAGACCAGAATGCATACATATTATTCTTGAAATAACTAGGAATTTTTCCCCTCTTACTGTGTTCAACTTAACACATATTTGGATCCTTTAGTCTTCAGATAATGATTATGAACATGTTTAATATGGGAGAATCATTTCCTATGAAAGGTCAGAGAAAAATTAAAAAGTAACACTTGAATTAAAAAAATATTAAATATATTTTCATTTTCAAAGTATCACTTTTATGGGAGCGGAGGAAGAGTTGGAGAAACAGGAAACCAGGAAAAAGAAAAAAAATTTAAATAGAGAAAGAAAAAAATAGAAAGAGAAAGGAGGAGATAACTTTTTAAAAAGGATAAGAAAAATTTTCTTTAAAATTTGGTTCTATATATTTTGAGGGGCTTTTGTTTGACAAGGTCATTAGTAAAATAGGGGGAGAAGAACAATTTTCTCCACCTTTTTGGCAATTTAATGAGCTCATCATTCTATGTTTATATCCCTTCTACTGCCCAGACCCTGAAAAAAAAACCACCTTTGGCCCAAGTCACAGATACCACAACCTTCCAGACTTGGAGACGTAGCACTTGGTCTAATTTTGACAGGAAGATTTAAACTGGTGAATAATAGTCCCACTTCCTCCTCCCCCTCGTGCATGGATGGGGAAGGCCATATCCGAGTTGGTTGATTCCATCTTGTCCACCATCTGCTTCCTTGAGATTGGGACTCTGGGAGCTACTGTCCCAGCAGAACTTAGGTCCTAGTAGAGGTCACCTGTGAGACTGGCGTTAAGGAGCACACATGTGAGGCCAATGCGAGACGAGTGTGACAGCTATCTTCAGCTTCACTCTTGTTTTCTTGAGGTTCTCCTCCAGTAAGGAAATACCCATCTAGGTTTTTGTAGTTTGGCGGTAGAGAACAAAATTTTTAATTAGTTCAACCAGTATTTGTTGAGAATTTACTGACAGGCATTGGGGATACAGCTGGGCACTGGAGAAGAGGCTCTGCCTCTGAGTCTGCAGTCAGGGAGGCAGGAGACATCCCTAGCCTTACCACATTTTATATCCCTCTGCCTTTACCAAATGTGCTCACATCTTCTAATGCACAAATAGACTCTTGTCCTCTCTGGACCCTTCAATCAGGCACCATGTTTGTATGTCAGAAAGTTGGAGTGAAAAGAAAAGAAAGGAAACGAGAAGTCTTTGATGCCTAGGAAATAAAAATAAACTGAAAGGTAGCTGTTGCATTTTCCCATTTGTTACTTATTATTTTTATATTTTATAAAAGAAACCTTAAACAGTATTTAACTTTAACTTGACCTTCATGTAAGCAAAACAAAACGACAAATTTGCTTACCTTCTAACCCAGGAAAGGATTCTTTACAGTAAGGACAGCCTCCTGGTGGGAAGTTCATTCTCTGAGTTTTCATTATGGCACCTTTCTCCCTTGTACTCCACCTCCTTCTGAGTTCTCCAGGCTTGCTTGGCCGTAAGGACCCATCATCTTCTATAGCGTGGAATCAGAATGAGCTGCACATGTATGCTCTTTCTACTTGTTCCTATTATGCTGGTGCCTGGTCCTTCTTCATCACCTTCTGAGCTGGCCTGAAACTTTACCACAGCTCCTTGGTAATAAACTGCCTACCCATCCCTGATCCCTGTGGTTACTCAGCAGCGAGCACTGACTGCTTTAACCATCTCCCTTTTCTAGCCACCTGAGCCAGGACAGTGGAGATCCCATCTACCTGGCTGGAGACCCATTTCGGAAAGTACTTGTGACTTGAACCTAGTCAATAAATAAGAGGGTAAGGAAGTCAGGCGAGGTGCTACCTTCTGGTAATCCCAGTACTTGGGAATAAGAGACAGGAGGATAGCAAGTTTGAGGTCAGCCTCAGCAACTTAACAAGACCCTTAATGACTTCATGAGCCCCTGTTTCAAATAAAAGATAAAAAGGGGTAGGGGTATAGATCAGAGAGGTATGATTGGGGTTCTCCACCTGCCACACACATGCTGGAGACCTCCTAAAGTTCAATCTCCAGTACAAAAAATAAAAAGATAGCAGAAAGACTTGCAAATAAAATATTTCCTTGCTCTTAAAACGAGACTTAGAGAAGTGAGACTGTTTGCAGCTTTTTGTGGGACATGGCATGGTCACAGCCATCTTCACCAGGCTAGCCTGGGAATTAGACTGACTTGAGGATGATAGTTGGGCAGGAGGTGGAGAAGAACTTTGGTCCTCTATTATGAATGTTAAGTTGCCAAATCAGTGACCCCTAGGACTCCTCTATTCAAGACTTCTCATGGCATAATGCACCATATTTTCCTTACTGTTTACCTCTGTTGATCCAGCATTTTCTGTTATACCTGAAAGCGTCCTGTTACACCTAAGAAGCCAGAGAATCTCAGCTGGTGGTCCTGAGTAGATTTTTGTTCAGCTATTCTGCAATTCCAGGAGGAGGAAAATGACAGGATGTTCATGTGGTGGATGTATTTGCTTATTTTTAGTTAGTTTTTTTTTTTTTTTTCGTTTTGAGATACTTGTAGATTCACATGCAGTTGCAGGAAATAAGACAGAGAGACCCCGTGATCCTGTGTCCTTTCACCTGGTTTTCCCCAGTGGTGACATCTTTAAAAGTGGTTGGACTATCCTCCATGCTTACCCCTGTCATAAAACAAGATTTGTAAAGTTTTAAATAAATTCCATGAAATATCACAGGCTTTACTGGGGGATAATTCACAAAGCAAGAATCAACAAGAAAAGAGAAGAGACAGGCCAAGATTCTCTGCTCCACTCATGGTGGAAGGGCATTCAGGGAAAGGACCTTTTCTCTTACTGTCCTTACAGAGCACGCGTGAGAACTGCACGGTGGGTAAGAGGATGATAAGCCTTTTAAGTGACATCCAGTGTGGGGTTAGGGGGCGCTTTACAGGGCTTGCCTAGGGAAGGAAGCTCTCTAATGGTGACCTTGGGATCTATAAAAGGGAGAAACTGGTTCCAGGAAAGTCTGCACCCAAAGAGAAGGAAGAAGGTTGGCTTCCAGGTCCCAGGTGGGTTGCTGTCAGGCAGCACAGATGAGCCACTAGGAGAGTAGCTGACATCCCTGATGGTGGCACTGTGTCTTATTCAACTTTATATTCCTAGCACTTGCCCAGGATAGGTGTATGAGCAATGTCTGATAACTTGATGAACGGATACGCTATTGTGCTAATTAAAAACAAGTGATTTTTGTCCTTACTGCTGGAACAAGAAGAAGGAGAATGGAAACAGTGTGGCCTACATTTCTTGACTCCATGGACGTCCATGCACATTCTGTCTTGACGCTGGTAAAGCCTCCTGGAAGAATCTACAAGATGAGAAGGCTCCCTGGCTCGAGCACAGCCTCCTCCTATTGAATTCCTGCCACTTTCTTACAGCTCTGGCAAATCAAGCCAGTGTCTGGGATCTGTTATACCAGTCCCAAAGCTCTTAGTAAAGCTCTGCAGGCGGCGGCAGCTCTGGAATTTCCCACAGCCGCTCCCAGAACAATCGTTTAAACTTTTAGGACTTCAAATTTGATACAAAGCCTAATGGGAAGTTAGTTGCTGTTTATTAAATTTTGAAAATGACATAACTTACACAATTTTCTTAGGACAATGTTTCTAATCTTATCACTACTGAAATCCCCTTTTAAGATGATCTCTATCCCATGGAATCCCTGTTTTGAGTGATTTTGTTTGTGTTTATGTTTATTTTATTTATTTATTTATTTATTATTTTTGCGGTACTGAGGATGGAACCCAGGTGCATTCTACCTCCGAGCTACATCACCCCCAGACCTATTTTTTAATTCTTTATTTTAATTTTTTGTGTGGTACTGGGGGTGGAACCCAGGGGCTTTTCTACCTCTGGGCTATCTCCCAGACATCCTTTATTTGGAAACAGCGTCTTGCTAAGTTTCTGAAAACCTCACTCAGTAGCAGAGGCTGGCTTCGAACTTGTGCACCACCATACCCGGCTGTGATTGTGTTTATAATAATAAATACTAATGAATTTATCTTCCCAAGAGGAAATCAAGGAGTTTATTTTTTTCCTAACTGAAGTTTATCCTTGAGGCTGTATTCTGAAAAAACCGGCAACTACTTTTTAAGTTTTCTGAAAAACTGAAGATAACTGGAGGAGTTCTCATCCTCTGTCCACCTCAGCCCTCAGACACTTGTTATTACTTTCTTCAACCGCTAGGATTCTAAGTGTTCTAGGTGTGAAAATAGTGTTTGGGAGGTGCTAGGCAGAGAACATTGAATTAACAAAAGCCTGTGATTTGGGGTATGTCTTCAACTATCAATTTATCTTTCTAATGGTGACAGGTGCGCAACTGTGCTCAAGCTCTCCCTGCTTAGAGAACTAGCCTCAGCTGGGTTAAGAAAAAGATGAAACAAGACATGTAAGAATTATATTCTCTCTCTCTCTCTCTCTCTCTCTCTCTCTCTCTCTCTCTCTCTCGCTCGCTCTCTCTCCTAGGAATTGAACTCAGGAGCATTCTACCTCTAAGCTACACCTCCAGCCCTTTTTATTTTGACTAAGTTGCTGTGTATCTCATTAAGTTGACGAGGCTGGCCTCGAACTTACAACTTACATCCTTCTGGCTCAGCCTCCTTAGTTCAAAAACGGTCCTTTGGGATGCAGACTGAATTACCTGCCTCCTCTAAATGAATCTCTCTGCCATGGTTTTGCCCCCTTTGTGATGCAAAGTTGTCACTTGAGGACAGAGAAAAAATTCTTAAGAATATCATAAAATAATCAGTAACTTTTAATATTTTCTAAAAAAAAAAAAGGAGTTTTTTTTTTTTTTTTTTTTTTTTTTTACTTTCACACATTGCCACATCACTTTTGTGGGGAAAGATTCAAATAAATAGAAGCTTGGAAATCTGACCTTGGCCGCCTCAAGAATAGAGAGAATCTGGTACTTCGCAGTTTCCATTCAGGTCCTCAGTGTTCCAGGAAGCGGTTTGCTCAAGTTTCTCTCTCCATTTAGCTCCTCTGAATGCCCGGCTTCAGTGCCTGGGCATCACTGCCAAGGTTCCTGCTGGCACATTCAGCTGCCATTCAAGGAAACGGCCTCCACACCGCCTCGCACTTGGAAGTGTGTCTTACAACACAAAACAGGTGGAAGCACATTCTGCCTTTAGAGCTCTCCTGGCATGGCTTGCTACTTCTATTGCCCAACGCCAAGAATGACAAAAATCTTTTGTGTATGTTTGGGGGTGGAAAAGACCAGATATTACTGTGAACAGCAGTTAACTTGCTGTTCAGACAAGATACACAGGGCAGCTGTCATAACTCAGGCAGCAATAACCAATACTCGGCCCTGTTGCTAGGATGAACTGAGAGGTAATTTGAACAAATCATTTAAAAATTAGGTTCTTGTGATGCTGTTGGATCTACTACAGATGCTTAAGATAACTGAATATTTTTTGCTGGTATCCTAACAAGAAAGAACAAAGGTAAAATAATCATCTAGGGTTGTGTTTATACATCCATTTCCAGTTTTTTTTTTTTTTGTGGTACTGGGGTTCCTGGAAACCCTTCTACCTTCAGGCTATACTCACAAACCTATTCATGCCCAGCCATCCATTTCCATTTAAAAAATCGTATTTAGCCAGGCGTGGTAGCACATGCTTATAATCCCCGCGCTTGGGAGGCGGAGACAGGAGGATCGCGCAGGTTTGAAGCCAGCCGCACTGGCTTAAGAGACCCTGTTTCCAAATAAAAGTATAAAATAGGTCTGGGAGTGTAGCCCAGAGGTAGAAGGGTTTCCAGGAACCCCAGTACCATAAAAAAAAAATCTGATTTAAGTTATTAGTTATCTGTTGCAAAAACCTGAGCTGCCACAAGATTTGCAATCTGTAGCTACAGTCGAGACACGTTTACCTTTTTTTTTTTTAAGATTTAAAGAAGTTTATTAGAAAGATAGAAATACAGAGGATAGGTACAGCTCCATACTAGACTGGCATGGAGGGGTGACTCGAATGCGTACACCACCACGTTTACCTTTTTATATGTTGACTCTCATAATTTTACTTAAAATAATGAATTAGTCGACTTTACAATGTAATTATAAATCCTAATTTATTTATTTATTCTTTTTTTCTTTCTTTTTCTTTTCAGTATCAGGGGCATTCAACCTGAGCTACACCCCCTGCCCTATATTTTATTCTTTATTTTGGAACAGTGTCTCACTAAGTTATGGAGGGCCTCACTAAGTAGCTGAGGCTGTCTGCAAACCACAATCCTCCAGTCTCAGCCTCCCGAATACTGGGATTACAAGTGTATGCCACCACACCGGGCTTTTTTTGTGTGTGTGTGTGGGTCTGGAGATGGAACCCAGGGGCATTCGACCTCCGAGCTACCACCCCCTGCCCTATTTTTTATTTTTTATTTTGAAACCGGGTCTCACTGAGTTGCAGAGGGCCTCACTAAGAAGCTGAGGCTGTCCGTGAACCAAGATCCTCTGGTCTCAGCCGCCCCTCCCCCCCAATGCTGGGATTACAAACGTGGCCACCATACCCAGCTTCCGGGCTTTTATCTTTTATTCTTTTTTTTGTGGCAATTATTTATTTATTTATTTTTTGTAATCATACATCACAATGGAATACAAGACTTGAGAGGATATACAAGCACATATCACATAATAAGCCCTCATCCAATCCCCATCCCATTCCCTCCCCCTCCCTCGATCCCATGCTTAATTGGTGATTATCTTTAATATAATTGTTTACGCACCTCATGAGTTTTAAAGAGATTCCATCCTCCCCCTCCTCTCTCCTCTGACTGGTCACCTTAATTGCTTCTCAATAGGGCCCTTTCTACTACTCGACCTCCTCTTGTTACCCCTTTCCTCCTAGTTCTTGCTAATTAGGAGAAGCATCTGGATTTTATTTTCTGTGCTATTTCTCTGTGCATGCCGCATTGCAAGTTCTGATCCCACTCTTGATGGCCCCAGTAGTGGCCTGACCACCTGGAGGACTCTGATCCCGACCTTGCTGGCTCCAGCGCCAGTCTTGCCTCATGGGAGGCCCCTCAGCTGGCTCCTCTTCCGGCCTCAGAGGCCCCAGCACTGGCCTAGCCTCACGACAGGCTCCGATCCCGGCCTCACTGACCCTGGCACCAGCCTAACCCCTCGGCAGGCTCTTATCCTAGTCTCGCAAGTCCCAGCTCCATCCTTGCCTCACAGAAGTTTCTGATCCTGGCCTCGCTGGACCCGGCACCAGCCCTACCCCTCGGCAGGCTCTGATCCCGGCCTCGGAGGTCCCAGCACCGTTCTTGCCTCGTGGCAGGCTCCAATCCCAGCTTCGTTGGCCCCGGCACTGGCCTAACGCATCAGCTGGCGCCGATCCCTGCCTCAGAGGCCTCGGTAGCAGCCTTGCCTCACGGCATGCTCTGATCCCGGTCTTGCTGACCCCGGCACCAGCCTAACCCCTCAGCAGGCTCTGATTCAGGCCTCGGAAGCCCCAGCACCAGTCTTGCCTCACAGCAGGCTCCGATCCCAGCCTCGCTGTCCCCGGCACTGGCCTAACCCCTTGGCAGGCTCCGATCCCAGCCTCGCTGGCCCTGGCACCGCCCCAAACCTCGGCAGGCTCCGACCCGGCCTCGCCGGCCCCGGCACCGGCCTCACCCCTCGGCAGGCTCTGATCCAAGCACCCTCTTCACCCAGCAGGTTGTCCCACGTTCCCAAGGGTGCGTGGTAGTAATATTCTGCCTCTGAGGTAATTTCTTCAAAAGTTCCAGGGGTATTACATCAGATCTCTGCCTCCCCTGAGTACTTGCCACTGCCAATGCGACTGCCTCCACCATTTCAAATCTTTCCCAAGCCCTTTTCCCATACCACATAATGTCCAGTGTTCCTAAGCATGCGCGACAGTAGCATTCGACCTTTTGGGTAATTTCTTCAGAGGATCAGGGTGGGTTGGATCAGATGTCTGCCTCTCCCAAATCCAAGTCTCCACCGCCATCTCGGCCACTGCTTCTGCCACCGCCTTCCTCCTAGGTCTCCGCTAGACTCTCTCCTTACAGGTGATGTCCAGGATTCTTAAAGATGTAGAGAAGCAGCAGTCCTCCTTCGCGGGGAATTTTTCCAAAAGTTCCAGTTCAGATGGATATGTTTTGTCTGCATCTCCAGTATTCTAGCTGCCACCGCGGCCATCTTAGCCCCTCTCAAATATTTTTCTTTTTTCGTTTCCCTCCCTCCCTTTAAAAAAAAAAAAAATAAGAGAAGAGAGAATTGTGGTTTGGGGAGCATGTGGGATCAGGCACTCGGTAGGGATGAAATTTTTTTTCCGGGTGGGAGGGGGGTCTCCTAAGGGTGCCCCGCCCATATGCGCCCACCCGCCTGGGGTTGGGGCCTTGTGGCCAGGACCTCCTCTGGGGCCGTCTGGGTTGGGGGTTGTCTAAGGGTGCCCCGCCCGTGCCCACCCACCCGCCCGGGGTCGGGGCCAAGTGGCCCGGACCTCCGGGGCCTTCCGGGTGGGGGGGGACACCTAAGGGTGCCCCTCCTGTGCCCACCCACCCTCCCGGGGTCAGGGTCATGTGGCCCAGACCTCCTTATCTTTTATTCTGAAACAGGGTTTTACAAGTCGCAGAGGACCTCACCAAGTAGCTGAGGCTGGCCACAAACCTGCGATCCTCCTGTCTTAGCGTTCCAAGATTACAAGCGTGTGCCACCATGCTCAGCTATAAATTCTAATTTTTGAACTTGCCAGTTGTTTGTTAGCTAAAGTCTTTAACTCATGTTTAATTTTTAGTCTTGGCATGTGTGTGTACATACACATGAACTTTTTAATTTTTCATGTAGAGAAAATATGCTATTAGTATTCAAATGGTAGTTATTTACACTGAAGTAAGTTTTCACTTCAGTAGGAGATTAAAATGTGATTAATTGAAATAAATTATTCCTGGAAAGTAAATTCTCAACAGTTACATGAATCTCAGAATTCTTGGATCTTATTAACATGTGTTAATTTAAAAAAATAATTCTGCTACTTTTATTTATTTTTTGTCCTGGAAGTGGCACCATGGAGCGTTCTCCCTCTGAGCTTTACCCCCAGTCCTTTTTATTTTTATTTTGAGATAGGGTTGCATTAAATGCTGAGGGTGGCCTCAAACCTGCAATCCTCCAGTCTCAGCCTCCCAAGTATTAGGATTAAAGGCATGTCCCACCACATCCAGCCAAGTTTTACTATTTTGTTTTGAACATATCCAGACCTGAATTAAGAGATACAATTGTCCCCATTCTAGAATTAGTATACCATGGACATTATTGACATAGTTAATGATCCCATGTCACCAGCAAAGCATACAATTAAAGCTGACTTTGGCTTATGCTAACTCACATTTTAATTTGGTTATTGGATTACTGCTGAAAAGCTGGACGCAGCACCACAGCCTCTGGCTTGCCCTGTCTCTCTGTGCTGGCCATTACCTTGGCTTATCTACTGTGCCTCTTCTAGTTTCTCTTTCATAATTGCCTCCACCTTACTGAGTCAAAGCTCAACCTGGCCTCTGCTGTTGTACTGGCCAATCTGGTCTGCCCTGCCGAGCAGCTGCCACTCACCTGGGCCAGGCTTCTCTGTCATTTCTGGTGCCCAGACAAGCCCGGTTGCCTCTGCCAGTCCTGCCATTTACTTACTAATTGATTCCTAGACTGCCGCATTGCTGTCTTTTCTTCCTCCTCCTCCTCCTCTTCCTCCCCTCCTCCATTTCCTCCCCCTCCCCCTCCTCCTCCATTTCCTCCCCTCCCCCTCCTCCTCCATTTCCTCCCCCCTCCCCCTCCTCCTCCATTTCTTCCCTCTCCTCCCCCTCCTCCTCCCCCTCCTCTTCCTCCTCTTCCTCCCCCTCCTCCTCCCCCTTCTCTTCCTCCTCCTCCTCTTTGTCCTCCTTTTCCTTCTCCTTTTTCTTCTTTTTTGTGGTACTGGGGATTGAATAGAGGGGCATTCTACCTCAAAGCTATACTCACATATCCGTTTATTTTTCATTATTTTAAATCCAGTTGGGAGTGGTGGCGCACGAATTTGAAACAGGGTCTTACTAAGTTGCTGAGGCTGGCTTTGAACCTATGATCCGCTTGTCTCAGGCTCCCAAGTGCTAGCATTATAGGTGTGAACCACTTTTGCCCTGACATTTTTCTTTTGCTGGGGCCCAAATCAGTAGTAAACTTGATTTCCATTTCTCCTTACAGTTCTTGGCAGCGGACACTTGCATTAGTCCACATATTGATGAAGCTGAACCATGAGTTGGACTCTTGGCTCCATCGCACGACCTTGGCCCTTCCTGTCATGCTCTGGAGATGGCACTGACACCTGTTCTCACTGGGATTCCAACATGGGCTTTCTCTTCTGCACTCTTTCTTAGAGAATCCCCCCCTCTTGCTGCCTTGGGGTGGGGAGCATCCTTCCATTTATGCTTTAGATTTTAACAGCAACAGAGATGCCTCCTGCCTTGTGTTTCCTTCTTGTTACCGCCTCTGAGCCAGGCCAGCTCAGCAGGTTCCCAGCCTGGCCCAGATTTGCTGGATGCTCTTGTTGCCACCTGCTTACCTACCCTCCACAACTGCAGCACTTTTGGACAGGGTGACAGTGTAGCTTCTGCTCACAATGTCTAGGGCTTCAAGGCAAAACAAACACACAAAATCGACCAGCAGCAACAACAAAACACCTACGGATCAGAGTAGACATGGCTAAAAACAAGAGGGGAAAACGAAACTGTGAAAAAAGAGAACTGAGAAAGGAAATGAGTTGAGGGAATCTAAGTGGAATTATTAGTAGGAGTGAGTGAGAATAAATAGGAGTGAGATGAAAGACTGGGCGGGGAGTGATATAAGAAAGAGCGTTTAAAGAAGCTGCGCTTGACCACGATGTCCTGCATCCTGAGAGCCCTGAACAGTAAGATCCCTCAGCCATTTTGTGAGGCTCTCAGCAACCTAATGACACCCTGTTTCAAAACAAAATTAAAAAATAAATAAATAAAAAGGGCTGGGGTGCAGCTTCGAGGTAGGGAGCCTCTGGATTTAATCCCCAGTAGCACAAACTAACACACACACACACACACACACACACAATACCCTACAGACATGCACTTTACAGACATAATTTAACAACACATCTATTTAATGGTTAAATGTCCTAGAAGAACTAATAAACTAATAAGAATAAATTTAAGAAAGGAATTTCTTTAATTTCTTAAATATGATTTCTGTGGTCCATGGGGGGCGGTAAGGTTGAGAAGTAGACCAGAGAAAGAAGCCTATAACTTTAATGAGTTTTACATAATTTTATTATATCCTCAAGAGATGATATAATTTGTTTCTATGGTTATAAAAATACTGTGGAGCAATGAGTTAAAAATTATGTGGTGAGGATGGTTTTCCACAAAGGTACAGTGCTTCTTTCTGTAATAAGACAATATAGGGCAAGTCCCTCCCTGGTAATTTATTAGGATTTTTTCCTCCATGAATAAAAGAGGGGGAAGAAGTTGTTCAAAGGCAAATCATTTTCATAATCTACGTTTCTTGTAAATTTTTATATTTTTTTCAAATAGTATTGGTGAAAAGAGTTACTTGGATAATCATCAAGATTTATTTTCATAGCCTTAGCATCTGTGTTGTCTACGCCCTCGATCATCCTTTGAATTTACTTCAAAGTAGTCAGGCGTGGTGGCGCACGCTTGTAATCCCAGCGTTTGGGAGGCTGAGACAGGAGGATCGTGGCTTAGCAGCCAGCCTCAGTACTTAGCGAGGGCCTTTGCACGTCAGTGAGACCCTGTTTCAAAATAAAGAATAAAATATAGGGATGGGAGGGAGGGGGAGGGAATGGGATGGGGCTGGATGAGGGCTAACTGGATGATGTGAGCTTGTATATCCTCTCAAGTCTTGTACTCCAGTGTGATATATGATTACAATGCACCAATAAAAATAAATAAAAATAAAATAAATAAAATAATTTATCATTATCCCCCCCAAAAATAAAAAAAATAAAAAATAAAAGGAATTAAAAAAAATGTATAGGGCTGGGGGTGTAGCTCGGAGGTAGAACCCCCCTGGGTTCAATCCCCAGTACTGCAAAAACAAAACAAACAAACAAAAAACCCTTCCAGGCAAATGGTGGTTTAAAGGGGATTTCTTGTAGTCTCTTTTGAAATTAGAGACAGTAGTTGAGACTTCTGTGGAAGGATGAGTGGTGGCACGTCCTGTATTGCTGTAAAGCTTCCAAGATTTTATATAAAGACGACAATACGGATCATGGTAACGGGGCTTGAACCTGGGGGCATTCAACCTCTGAGCTATGCCTCAGCCCTTTTTATTTTCTTCTTTTGAAATAGGGTCTCATGAAGTTGCTAAGGATCGCATTAAAATGCAGAGGCTAGCCTCAAACCTGCTGTTCTCCTGTCTCAGCCTCCCAAATACTGGGTATACAGGCATGTGCCACGATGCCTGGTGGAATACTATATTTTTAATTACATTCAACTATTTTCCAGACTGCTAATAGTGTCTCTAGATAGACTGCTAACTGTATCTCTAGGGAGTAACTTAAGAATACTGTTCTAAAAATGATTATTCATATACCATGCACATTCCTTATTAAATTATTATAATAAAAACTCAACTTACACAGCAAGTAAATTTCTACTAAAGTATATGACCTAAAACATTTTCTGATCTTTATAATTTTTATAAATTTCACAAATCAAAGAAAATTAGCAACAAAAGCATCCTGTCCAACTGATTTATTTTAGAGAAGAGAAAATTGAGGCCTTGGTAAAACTAAATTAACTTCCAAAGGCAGAAGAGTCAGGACCAGACCCCGGGACCTCTATCCCAGCACAAGCTCGGTCCCTCCAATCTCATAGCCGCTTAGCCAAGCATCACTGGCCTTCGCAACAAGTACAACAGCTTGGGGCAGATTATTTACGTGGCTCAGACCACCTTTAAAAAATGTGCTTCTTTTTAAATCAGTTTCTCCATGATAAACAACTGAGATTCAATCATAGTTATAAAAAAATTGTCTGCAATCCTTCATTCTCTTTACTAGATAGTAAATTTTTGTGTGGCCAAGTCGTCCAGCGAATAAAGCAAAAGTAGGGAAAATTGAGCTTCCGGCCAAAATCAAAACAAACGAATGTAGTAAAATGGATAAAAATTAAAAGTAGCTGGGCCTAGTGGTGCAAGTTTGTAATCCCAGTACTTGGGAGGCTGAGACAGGAGGAGCACAGGTTTTCCGGCATCTTCAGCTACTAAGTGAGGCCCTTTGCAAATCAGTGAGAACTTGTCTCAAAATAAAGAATGAAAAATAAGGCTGGGGTGTAACTCAAAGGTAGAATGCCCCTAGGTTCCACCCCCAGTACCACAATAAATAAATAAATAAATAAATAAATAAATAAATAACAAAAAAGTTAAAACATTCATGTGTATATATTTTGTTTAGGAACAAACAAATTCTGCCAAACTATAAATCATGTGTGGAATGATAAACACTAAATTAATGATAGCACTGTCTCTAAGGTGGGATGTTGGAGATAGGGGTCAGGAGAAAAGATAGGAGATTTCATCTGAATCTTAAATATTTTAAAAGTTTTAAAAATGTTGTTAAGTGAAGAGCTCTGGGAAATATGACAAATATTGATTTTACTTGGCTGGGTAATGAGTATCTAAATGTTCACTGAGTAATTCTGTAAGCTTTTTGGTATTCTTGGATCATGCCATGATTAATATTGCAAAATAAGCAAATATTCTGGGATCGTGCCAAGATTATAATGCAAATAAGCAAATAATGGTGGGTTCAAGTTGCAATAGGAGAGAACCACATATTTGCAAAAATACATTAGACATTTAAAAACATAAATAAAATTTTTATTTAAAATGTTTATTGACCTAATTCTCTTTGTGGTTGGAGAATATTATAAACGTAGTCCATTTAAAACTATGTAGCCCCAACGCAAGCTGGTGTCCTATGGGGTCTAGCCACTGCACAGAATCTCACTGAAAACAGACAAACAAATGTCTGATCCCAGAACTTTTGGAGATAACGAAGCCTCTTTAGATGACATGGCTGCTGCCGTTTGACTCCCACACTCTGGAAATACCCTGTTTTTGTGACAGCCAGGAAGGAGTGTGGTCCACCTGAGGCCATATGATTTGGCTACAGCTTTACAGTTGCAAGCGGATTTATCTTCTCTTGGTAGGATGGTAGCTGGAATTAACTCCCTCTCTCGCTGATCCGCCCATCAGATCTTAATCTTTGTGCAGAGAACTCTATGAATTATACAATTAAATAGCCGGGCGTGGTGGCGCACGCTTGTAATCCCTGCGCTTGGGAGGCGGAGACAGGAGGATCGCACAGGTTCGAAGCCAGCCTCGCTAGCTTAAGAGACCCTCTTTCCAAAAATAAAATAGGTCAGACCCCTGGAGAAACCAGACCCAGTAAGACGCTGGGTTCTGGGCGGGGGTCGCGGGCTGGGCACGCCAGATGGGGCCCGGGTCGCGGGACTCTGGGCCCCTGCCGAACTGCGCATAGCACGCCAGACCCCTGGAGAAACCAGACCCAGTAAGACGCTGGGTTCTGGGCGGGGGTCGCGGGCTGGGCACGCCAGATGGGGCCCGGGTCGCGGGACTCTGGGCCCCAGGCAGAACTGCGAGTAGCACGCCAGATCCCTGGAGAAACCAGGCCCAGTAAGACGCTGGGTTCTGGGCAGGGGTCGCGCGCGGCGCACAAAAGCTGGGGCCTGGGTGGCGGGACCCTGGGCCCCGGGCCGAACTGCGCGTAGCACGCCAGACCCCTGGAGAAACCAGGCCCAGTAAGACGCTGGGTTCTGGGCGGGGGTCGCGGGCGGGGCACACCTAATGGGGCCCGGGTCGCGGGACTCTGGGCCCCAGCCGAACTGCGCGTAGCACGCCAGACCCCTGGAGAAACCAGGCCCAGTAAGACGCTGGGTTCTGGGCAGGGGTCGCGGGCGGGGCACGCCAGATGGGGCCCAGGTCGTGGGACTCTGGGCCCCAGGCCGAACTGCGAGTAGCATGCCAGACCCCTGGAGAAACAAGGCCCAGTAAGATGCTGGGTTCTGGGCGGGGTCGAGCACAGGGCACGCCAGCTGGGGCCTGGATCGCGGGACTCTGGGTCCCAGCCGAACTGCGAGTAGCACGCCAGACCCCTGGAGAAACCGGGCCCAGAACAGAAAAAGATAAAGAAAAATATCGGAGAGGTGGTAAGAAAGCCGTTATGGATGCCAGGACACTGGAGATGCAGACGAAACTTATCTAAATGCACTGGAACTTATGGAAAAATTCGCCGTGAAAGAGGACTGCTATTTCTCTATATTGTTAAGAATCTCAGACATCACATATAAGGAGAGAGTTTAGCGGAGACCAAGGAGAAATGCGGTGTTGAAAGAGTTCTTCGCGATGGTGGTAGAGACTTGTATTCAGGAGAAGCAGAAACCGGATCTTACCAACTTTATTTTTTTGGAGAAATTACACCAAATGTCGAATGCTACCATCACGCATGCTTAGGAACACTGGACAACATTCAGAGTGGAAAAAGAGCCTGGGAAGGATTTGAAACGGTGGAGGCAGTGGCAATGCCAGTGGCCAATATTCGGGGGAGGCAGAGATCTGATACATTACAACTGGATCCTTTGAAATACTAACCACAGAGACAGTGATCGGAACCTGCTGAGGGGTTAGGCGGGCGCCGGGGCCAGTGGCCGACATCGGAGCTTGCTGTGAGGCAAGGCCACTACTGAGGCCTCCGTGGCCGGGATTGGAACCTGCAGAGGGGTTAGACTGATGCTGGGGCCAGCGAGGCCGGCATTGGAGCCTGCTTGATGAAAGGCTTGTGCTAGGGCCTCCGAGGTCGGGTCCGGAACTTGCTGAGGGGTTAGGCCGGTGCTGGGGTCAGTGAGGCCGGCATCGGAGCCTGCCGTGAAGCAAAGCCGGTACTGGGGCCTCCGAGGCCAGGATAAGAGCCTGCCGAGGGGTTAGGCCGGTGCTGGGGCCTCCGAGGCCAGGATAAGAGCCTGCTGAGGGGTTAGGCCGGTGCTGGGGCCAGGGAGGCCGGCATCGGAGCCTGCCTTGAGGCATGACCAGTGCTGGGGCCTCCGAGGCCAGGATCGGAGCATGCCGAGGGGTTAGGCCGCTGCTGGGGCCAGCGAGGCCGGCATCGGAGCCTGCCTTGAGGCAAGGCCGGTACTGGGGCCTCCGAGGCCAGGACAAGAGCCTGCTGAGGGGTTAGGCCGGTGCTGGGGCCAGCAAGGCCGGCATCGGAGCCTGCCTTGAGGCATGACCAGTGCTGGGGCCTCTGAGGCCGGGATCGGAGCCTGCCGAGGGGTTAGGCCGCTGCTGGGGCCAGCGAGGCCGGCATCGGAGCCTGCCTTGAGGCAAGGCCGGTACTGGGGCCTCTGAGGCCGGGATCGGAGCCTGCCGAGGGGTTAGGCCGCTGCTGGGGCCAGTGAGGCCGGCATCGGAGCCTGCCGTGAGGCAAGGCCGGTGCTGGGGCCTCCGAGGCCAGGATAAGAGCCTGCTGAGGGGTTAGGCCGGTGCTGGGGCCAGCGAGGCCGGCATTGGAGCCTGCCTTGAGGCATGACCAGTGCTGGGGCCTCCGAGGCCAGGATCGGAGCATGCCGAGGGGTTAGGCCGCTGCTGGGGCCAGCGAGGCCGGCATCGGAGCCTGCCTTGAGGCAGGGCCGGTACTGGGGCCTCCGAGGCCAGGACAAGAGCCTGCCGAGGGGTTAGGCCGGTGCTGGGGCCAGCGAGGCCGGCATCGGAGCCTGCCTTGAGGCAAGGCCGGTACTGGGGCCTCTGAGGCCGGGATCGGAGCCTGCCGAGGGGTTAGGCCGCTGCTGGGGCCAGTGAGGCCGGCATCGGAGCCTGCCGTGAGGCAAGGCCGGTACTGGGGCCTCCGAGGCCAGGATAAGAGCCTGCTGAGGGGTTAGGCCGGTGCTGGGGCCAGCGAGGCCGGCATCGGAGCCTGCCGTGAGGCAAGGCCGGTACTGGGGCCTCCGAGGCCAGGATAAGAGCTTGCCGAGGGGTTAGGCCGGTGCTGGGGCCAACGAGGCCGGCAGCGGAGCCTGCCGTGAGGCATGACCAGTGCTGGGGCCTCCGAGGCCGGGATCGGAGCATGCCGAGGGGTTAGGCCGGTGCTGGGGCCAGCGAGGCCGGCATCGGAGCCTGCCTTGAGGCAAGGCCGGTACTGGGGCCTCCGAGGCCAGGATAAGAGCCTGCCAAGGGGCTAGGCCGGTGCTGGGGCCAGCGAGGCCGGCATCGGAGCCTGCCTTGAGGCAAGGCCGGTACTGGGGCCTCCGAGGCTGGGATCGGAGCCTGCCGAGGGGTTAGGCCGCTGCTGGGGCCAGTGAGGCCGGCATCGGAGCCTGCCGTGAGGCAAGGCCGGTGCTGGGGTCTCCGAGGCCAGGATAAGAGCCTGCTGAGGGGTTAGGCCGGTGCTGGGGCCAGCGAGGCCGGCATCGGAGCCTGCCTTGAGGCATGACCAGTGCTGGGGCCTCCGAGGCCAGGATCGGAGCATGCCGAGTGGTTAGGCCGGTGCTGGGGCCAGCGAGGCCGGCATCGGAGCCTGCCTTGAGGCAAGGCCGGTACTGGGGCCTCCGAGGCCAGGACAAGAGCCTGCCGAGGGGTTAGGCCGGTGCTGGGGCCAGCGAGGCCGGCATCGGAGCCTGCCTTGAGGCAAGGCCGGTACTGGGGCCTCTGAGGCCGGCATCGGAGCCTGCCGAGGGGTTAGGCCGCTGCTGGGGCCAGTGAGGCCGGCATCGGAGCCTGCCGTGAGGCAAGGCCGGTACTGGGGCCTCCGAGGCCAGGATAAGAGCCTGCTGAGGGGTTAGGCCGGTGCTGGGGCCAGCGAGGCCGGCATCGGAGCCTGCTGTGAGGCAAGGCCGGTACTGGGGCCTCCGAGGCCAGGATAAGAGCTTGCCGAGGGGTTAGGCCGGTGCTGGGGCCAACGAGGCCGGCAGCGGAGCCTGCCGTGAGGCATGACCAGTGCTGGGGCCTCCGAGGCCGGGATCGGAGCATGCCGAGGGGTTAGGCCGGTGCTGGGGCCAGCGAGGCCGGCATCGGAGCCTGCCTTGAGGCAAGGCCGGTACTGGGGCCTCCGAGGCCAGGATAAGAGCCTGCCAAGGGGCTAGGCCGGTGCTGGGGCCAGCGAGGCCGGCATCGGAGCCTGCCTTGAGGCATGACCAGGGCTGGGGCCTCCGAGGTCGGGATCGGAGCCTGCCGAGGGGTTAGGCCGGTGCTGGGGCCAGCGAGACCGGCATCGGAGCCCGCCGTGAGGCAAGGCCGGTACTGGGGCCTCCGAGGCCAGGATAAGAGCCTGCCGAGGGGTTAGGCCAGTGCTGGGGCCAGTGAGGCCGGCATCGGAGCCTGCCTTGAGGCAAGGCCGGTACTGGGGCCTCCGAGGCCGGGATCGGAGCATGCCGAGGGGTTAGGCCGGTGCTGGGGCCAGCGAGGCCGGCATCGGAGCCTGCCGTGAGGCAAGGCTGGTACTGGGGCCTCCGAGGCCAGGATAAGCGCCTGCCAAGGGGTTAGGCCGGTGCTGGGGCCAGCAAGGCCGGCATCGGAGCCTGCCTTGAGGCATGACCAGTGCTGGGGCCTCCGAGGCCGGGATCGGAGCCTGCCGAGGGGTTAGGCCGCTGCTGGGGCCAGCGAGGCCGGCATCGGAGCCTGCCGTGAGGCAAGGCCGGTACTGGGGCCTCCGAGGCCAGGACAAGAGCCTGCCGAGGGGTTAGGCCGGTGCTGGGGCCAGCGAGGCCGGCATCGGAGCCTGCCGTGAGGCAAGGCCGGTACTGGGGCCTCTGAGGCCGGGATCGGAGCCTGCCGAGGGGTTAGGCCGCTGCTGGGGCCAGTGAGGCCGGCATCGGAGCCTGCCGTGAGGCAAGGCCGGTACTGGGGCCTCGAGGCCAGGATAAGAGCCTGCCGAGGGGTTAGGCCAGTGCTGGGGCCAACGAGGCCGGCAGCGGAGCCTGCCGTGAGGCATGACCAGTGCTGGGGCCTCCGAGGCCGGGATCGGAGCGTGCCGAGGGGTTAGGCCGGTGCTGGGGCCAGCGAGGCCGGCATCAGAGCCTGCCGTGAGGCAAGGCCGGTACTGGGGCCTCTGAGGCCAGGATAAGAGCCTGTCAAGGGGTTAGGCTGGTGCTGGGGCCAGTGAGGCCGGCATCGGAGCCTGCCGTGAGGCATTACCAGTGTTGGGGCCTCCGAGGCCAGGATTGGAATCCTGCCAAGGGGTTAGACCGGTGCAGGGGCCAATGGCCAGCTTCGGAGCCTGGCGTGAGGCAAGTTCACTCCTGTGGCCTCCAAGGTCGGGACCAAAGCCAGCTTAGGGGTTTGACCGGTTCAGGGGCCAGCGAGACCAGAACTGGGTCCTCCCATGAGGCAAGGCCGCTGCGTGAGCCAGCGAGGTCTGGATCAGTCCACTGAGTAGCCAGGCCACTACTGGGACCATCAAGAGTGGGATTGGTACTTGCAACGCAGCATGCACAGAGAAACATCGCAGAAAATATAAATCAGATGCTTCTCTTAATCAGCAATAACTAGGAGGAAAAGGGCAACAGGAAGAGGTTGAGCTATAGAAAGGGCCCTATAGTGAAGCAACTAAAGTGACCAATCAGAGGGTATGTAATACTGGAGGACGGAGCCTCTTTAAAATGCAGGAGGTACATAAACAAATGTATCAAAGTAAATCACCAAAGAAGTGTGGGATGGAGGGAGGGGGAGGGAATGGGATGGGGGCTGGAGGAGGGCTAATTGGATGATGTGTGCTTGTATATCCTCTCAAGTCTTGTACTCCAATGTGATTGATATATGACTACAATGCACCAATTTAAAAAATAAATTAAAAAAAAAATGAAAAAAAAATAAATAAAATAGGTCTGGGAGTGTAGTCTGGAGGTAGAAGGGTTTCCAGGAATCCCAGTACCACCAAAAAAAAAAAAAAAAAAAATATATATATATATATATATATATATATATATATATATATAAACAAATAATTATCCAACCTTATAACCCAAGATCCTATATGACATCTTCCTCTTCTTCTACCCAAATATATTTAAAAGCTTGTATTCTTTAACTGGGGACAGTTTTTTTTTCCTGACAATTCCAGTTTCTCACTTAGAGTTCTATCATCCATACCAAATTCTATGTTTAGTTACTCTAGTAATAGTTTATAGAATCAGAAATATCGTCTATAACTTCACTTTTATTTGAATTCAAATTCTTTTCATCTGATTTCACACTCATTAGTTTTCCTGAGGAGATCTGGAGTCAGTTTTATGGTCAACATTAATTTACAGTAAATAGTAGCTCAAGTTTTTCATTGTATTAATATTTAAGGGGCAAGTAAAACAAATCATTTGTGTTGTTTCTAGAATTAATTTTCTCTGATAAAATGATTCAGAACTAAAGTAGATTAAAAAAGTAATAACTTTCATCCCAAAATTATCTACTAGACCTAGCAAATGAAAGGGGTACAACAGAAAAAAAAAAGAGAGGTAAAAACAGGGTGGGGATTACATAAAGAACCAAGAGCATAAAAGAAAGTGATGGGTTTGGAGAGGAGGAATCAACTTATCAAATTAAGAGAAATCAGGATAAAAAATTTGTCCCAACAAACTGCAAATATAATGGTATGCAGAAATATATAAATTGAGGCTATGTTTCTAAATTATGGTTCTTTTCAGTGATTAGATCTGTGTGATTCCAGGACGAATCAGCTTTAAAGACGCCTAACTCAGATCTGCATCTTTGTGGGGAAATCCTTTTTCTTCTGTGAAATTGCTCTTACTAGGCACAAGGACTTTTATAGATGACATTTCTTGCCGCCAGGATATAGTTTTCTACAAAGGGAGAACATACTAGATTTGTCTCACGGTAGCTATCCTTGTTTTTTTTTTTTTTCCATTATTTTATTCTAGGCCTCTGGAAATGGTAGCTATGAACATAGTCAATGTGTACAAGTGAAAAAATTGTTTCTGATTAAAAAACTGGCATAGGAAATGATGGGCTGGTAAGAAATAAACAAAGATTTCCTCTCCTCTCCTTGGCAAATCAAACAGCCAATTGTCGAAGAACACAAGAAAATATTGCATACTCGAGCAAGAACTGCTTCTAAATAAAATGTCCGGCATGTAAGTGATGCATCGGTTCCTAATTAAGCATCTGTAAATAAAGCTTTGCTCTTCATGTCTTCTTGTTGTTGGAAACTTCCATCAGACTCTGAGTAGTGCAAGGCGGTGGAGACACCCAATGGCCATTGTGGGTCACTGCGGCAGCTGCATTGCGGGCACTCCCTGCGCTTCCTGTTTTCCATGTATCCATTTCCTCTTGAAAATATGACCTTAAGTATGTCTACATCGAAATTTTAAAATGCAATCATAAGCACAAAGTCCACAAAGTCCACAAATTTAGGCCTAACCTAGGCCTTATCCTAAAATGAAAGTGTTTTTGAATATGCAACATTTTAAATATAAAGGAAAAATATTCAATCCTGCCTGCCTAATTTAGTTTTAAAAATTATAGTATCTTTAAAACACAAAGTTAAATTTATTTTTGAGGTATAATTTTGATTTATAATATTAACATTGGAAACTTGAAATTGAAACTTAAAACTTAAAAAAATCTTAGTAAGATCCTGTTTCAAAATAAAGAATAAAATAGGGATGGGGATATAGTTCAGAGGTAGAATGCCCCTGCGTTCAATCCCCAGTACCACCACCACCACAACAACAACAAAATAAAGTAAAACCCCACAAGCCCAAACAAATAAAACCCAAATACTGAAACTGACAACAAATAAAATATATTTGCATTTCAAAATGTAAGGACTATGTGTAATGTTGAAATTGAGTTGGGAGCCGGGCGTGGTGGCGCATGCTTGTAATCCCCGTGATTGGGAGGCAGAGACAGGAGAATAGCGCAGGTTCAAAGCTAGCCGCGTGCACTGGCTTAGGAGATCCTGTTTCCAAATTTTTAAAAAAATGTAAAAATAGGTCTGGGAATGTAGCCCGGAGGTAGAAGGGCTTCCAGGAACCCCAGTACCACCAAAAAAAAAAAAAAAAAAAAAAAAAAAAAAAAAAAAAAAGAAAGAAAGAAAGAAAGAAAGAAAAAGAAAAGAAAAAAGAAAAAGAAAAAGAAATTGAGTTGGGGGTTGCAAAGGAGGCAAAATCCAGCACAGGAATGTGATACAAGCCCTTACTAAATTGTCTGTCACTTCCTGTAGAGGTCTGAGTACAGATGTTGGGGAGTCTCGCTGCAGAGAGGAAGTGAGAATATTTATGGAGCCAGGGTCCTGGGGTGGGCCAGCAAGGCGGGAGGATAATGGTCCTCTCCAACATCTGGAGCCTGCCCCATGGCATCTCCCCTTCCGGCTTCCAGGGTTCTGCCTCCTATCCCAGCTGGGGGGAGGGAGAGGAACCTGATCTATTTCCTGGTCTTTTGGTAATATTGGTTGGCAACCAAGTTAATAACTATTTCCTGCTGTCAGAGGGGAGGTCGTTATAGGGGCCTCTTGGCCAGGAGAGGTCGGGTCATTCAGAAGTGGGCACGTGGGAGTATGGCTGCAGCAGGAGGTGATTGAAGGTTACCCTGGACAGCTCAGTAATGTACGTTAGAATGAACTTTAGCAGACAAGGGGTTATCAAAAAGAAAAGGCAAGTCATGATAATGGGTCCCAGGAGGGGAAGGAGCCCAGCAGCTACTGGCCCTAGGAACCCTTCCAGATATGAGGTAGGCTGTTGAGATTGTGTTTTTAGATCTTCACTTAACCTGGTCAGAGTTTGGACCTTTTCATCCACTAGACCAGATTCATTAATATAACAGCAGCATTTTTCCCCAAGAAAGAGACAAATACCACCCTTTTCAGCAGTGAGTAAATCCAAAGCTCGTCTAATTTGGAGGGCTATCCTAGCAAGGGAGGTAATTTGTTTCTGACGGGAGGCCACAGAGGAGGTTGTAGATTCAAGAGCCACTTGAAGTCGCCTCTACTTGGGTTAGGCAATATGGGTCAGTCTGGTCAAATGGAAAACGTGCTATTGGGTCAGGAGCATCAGTAACAGATTTTAGAGAGTTTAATACTTATCGCTGTCTGGCATCCAGAGAGAGAGAGAGAGTGACAGACAGACAGACAGACAGACAGAGAGGGAGAGAGAGAGAGAGAGAGAGAGAGAGAGAGAGAGAGAGAGAGAGAGAGAAACACTGTGCTGATCCCACCTTGTGGTCGGTCCAACGTTTTGCAGAGGGGGGCAAATAGGTCCCCTGTGTGGTGAATTTCCAAACAAACAAACAGGTGGACCTGATGAAATAAAAGCATTAAAGAGAATTATGACGCTGGGCATGGTGGTGCACAACTGTAATCCCAGCATTCGGGAGGCTGAGACTGGAGGATCGTGGTTCGCAGACAACCTCAGCTACTTAGTGAGGCCCCCCACAACTTAGTGAGACCCTGTTTCAAAAATAAAGAATAATAAACCAGACATGGTGGCGCACACTTGTAATCCCCACACTTGGGAGGTGGAGACAGGAGGATAGCGCAGGTTCGAAGCCAGCCAAGCTGGTTTAAGAGACCCTGTTTCCAAATAAAAATGTAAAATAGGTCTGGGAGTGTAGCCCAGTGGTAGAAGGGCTTCCAGGAACCCCAGTACCAACAAAATAAATAAATAAATAAATAAATAAATAAATAAATAAATAAAATAGGGCTGAGGGTGTAGCTCAGAGGTAGAATGCCCCTAAAGTCTATCCCCAGTACCGGAGAGAGAGGGAGAGGGAGAGGGAGAGGGAGAGGGAGAGGGAGAGGGAGAGAGAGAGAGAGAGAGAGAGAGAGAGAGAGAGAGAGAGAATTATGCAGAGAAAAATGGAGCTTAGTGGGCCCCAACACTGTACAAGAGACTTTGTCATGAGACTGTTGTAATGGAGCCCTTTTTAGCCAAGTAAGATGATGCCAGTTAGGGTCCTCCAGCAGTCTGGCCGCAGTAGGTGTGGTGAGGATCACTGTAAAGAGCCCAATCCACCATGGTTGGAAATGTTTGCACTGAAGCGACTTGAGGAGGACTTGGTCTCCCAGCCTAAGGTCCTTGGCGGCCAGAGGTGAAGCCGCTTTTTTGGTCGCAGGTTGGGGAAGATGTCGGTCAGCATGTTCCTGAAGGAAGTGCCTGAGAAGAGACAAGGGGGATAGGAAAACAAGGGAGGGGAATCCAAAGGGAGAGAGTGATTAAGCAAAAAGGGTGACCATACAGCAATCAAAGGGGCTGGTGAAGGTGGGCTTCCAGGGGTGGCCTGTGCAGGCCAGAGCCAGTGGTAGGAGTTCAGGCCATGACACCTGCAGTTCCAGAGGAGTTTTGTTAGATGATTTTTAAGAATTCCATTCATTTTTTTCTACCTTTCTTGATGACTGTGGCCTGTGCCACCTATTAAGTAACCTTAGAAATAAAAGCAGGTCCATTATCAAACTGTAAGGAAGTAGGGAGTCCAAACCGAGGGATGGTGTCTGAGCATAGAGCATTGGCCACCATGCTGGCCCTCTCGTCCTTTGAGGGAAAAGTCTCAGGTGTCAACCATGGTAAGAAGATATTTTAATTTTTTGTGAGAGGGCATATGAGTGAAATAATTTTGTCAGTCCTGTCCTGGCAAATGTCCTCTCATTTGGTGGGTAGGAAAAGAGGGGCATAGGCCTCTCTGGGGAGAAATGGTGGCACAAGTAGAAGAGGAAGCACTGACTTTGCTAATTAGCTGTTGCAGGAAAGGAGAATAAAACAAGGGGTTTAGGAAATGTTTAAGCACTGTAGGCCCAGTGTTTAGGGAATTATATATTAGGTTAATGACTGCTTCAGCCTGAGCCTTGGGCAGGGCAATTTTGTTCTGTGTCATAAGCCATCCATCCTCCGTGCAGATGCCCCAAGTTTGGTTAAAAAGTCTCTATCAAAAAAGAGGTGTAGAGCTTTTTCGCAACGGGTTTGCCGCCAGAACACAGGTGTCGTGAAAACCACTGCTAAAAGCCAAAATGGGAAAGGAAAAGACTCCCATCAGCATCGTTGTCACTGGACACGTAGATTCCGGCAAGTCCACCACGACTGGCCATCTCATCTACAAATGTGGTGGGATCGACAAAAGAACCATTGAGAAGTTCGAAAAGGAGGCTGCCGAGATGGGAAAGGGCTCTTTCAAGTATGCCTGGGTCTTGGATAAATTGAAAGCTGAGCGTGAGCGTGGTATCACCATTGACATCTCCTTGTGGAAATTTGAGACCAGCAAGTATTTTGTGACTATCATCGATGCCCCCGGACACAGAGACTTTATCAAAAACATGATTACAGGCACATCTCAGGCTGACTGTGCTGTCCTGAATGTTGCTGCTGGTGTTGGTGAATTTGAAGCTGGTATCTCCAAGAATGGACAGACCCGTGAGCATGCCCTTCTGGCTTACACACTGGGTGTGAAACAACTGATTGTTGGCGTTAACAAAATGGATTCCACTGAGCCACCTTACAGCCAGAAGAGATACGAGGAAATCGTTAAGGCAGTCAGCACCTACATTAAGAAAATTGGCTACAACCCTGACACAGTAGCATTTGTGCCAATTTCTGGTTGGAATGGTGACAACGTGCTGGAGCCAAGTGCTAACATGCCCTGGTTCAAAGGATGGAAAGTCACCCGTAGAGATGGCAGCGCCAGTGGAACCACACTGCTTGAAGCTTTAGATTGCGTCCTGCCACCAACTCGCCCAACTGACAAGCCTCTGCGGCTGCCCCTCCAGGATGTCTACAAAATTGGAGGTATTGGTCCTGGCCCTGTGGGCAGAGTGGAGACTGGTGTTCTCAAGCCTGGCATGGTGGTCACCTTTGCTCCAGTCAACGTCACAACTGAAGTGAGGTCTGTTGAAATGCACCATGAAGCTCTGAGTGAAGCTCTTCCTGGAGACAATGTGGGCTTCAATGTCAAGAACGTGTCTGTGAAAGATGTTCATCGTGGCAATGTGGCTGGTGACAGCAAAAATGACCCACCAATGGAGGCAGCTGATTTCACTGCTTAGTTGATCATCCTGAACCATCCAGGCCACATCAGTGCTGGCTATGCTCCTGTACTGGATTGTCACACAGCTCACATTGCTTGCAAGTGTGCTGAGCTGAAAGAGAAGATTGACCGCCGTTCTGGTAAGAAGCTGGAAGATGGCCCTAAATTTTTGAAGTCCGGCGATGCTGCCATTGTTGATATGGTTCCAGGGAAGCCTATGTGTGTTGAGAGCTTCTCCAACTATCCTCCTCTGGGTCGTTTTGCTGTTCATGATATGAGACAGACAGTTGTTGTGGGCGTCATCAAAGCAGTGGACAAGAAGGCCGCTGGAGCTGGCAAGGTCACCAAGTCTGCCCAGAAAGCTCAGAAGGCTGAATGAATATTACCCCTAATATTACCCCGTCTTAATCAGTGGTGGAAGAATGGTCTCAGAACTGTTTGTCTCAATTGGCCATTTAAGTTTAATAGTAAAAGACTGGTTAATGATAACAATGCATCGTAAAACCTTCAGAAGGAAAGGAAAATGTTTTGTGGACCATTTGTTTTGTGTGTGTGACAGTTTTAAGTTATTAGTTTTTAAAATCAGTACTTTTTAATGGAAACACCTTGACCAAAAATCTGTCACAATTTTGAGACCAATTAAAACAAAAGTTTAATGAGAAAAAAAAGAGGTGTAGAGCAGGAAGAGATAATCAGGAATGGATGGATAACCATAAGGTTTTCCAAATGGCAAAAAAGGGGACCTGTAGTGCGTGGGCAAGTGGTCTTATCATCAATCCCCTGTACTGAGATTGGAGAAGGAAAACTGGGACCCAAAAAGGATGGACGTACTGGGTAGGTAGCTTCCATGTCAACCGAAAAGGAGATTGGCTTACGTGCTACCCAGAGCTTACCCAGGGCTCCGCAAGGATGATCTGGATCGACGAGCCTGGGAGCCATCAGTCTTTCGCCAGGCCAAGTAGGGCCGGTGGTGGAACCTGGTCCGGAGAGGTTGTCTCCCTGTGTTGAGGCACCAGGGGCTCACAGCTTTTCCAAGGGCAATCACTTTTACAGTGGCCCTCCTGGCTGCAAACCGAGCATGGTGGGCGTGGCTGAGGGTAGTGCTTAGCGCAGTGTTCTTCCTTGCTGCAGTTGAAGCGGGCTCCTGGAAGTATTTGTTACTGTCCTCCAAGCGCAGGCTTGCAAATCTGCCTTTTGGCAGAGCCATATTGTATACTCCACTTCAGCCTGTTCCTGTTAGGATTTAAAAACTTTAAATGCCATGTTCATCAAATCTTGAATATGGGTCTGAAGACCATCCTCTGCCTTTTAAAAATTTTTCCGAATCTCAGGGGCCAATTGCCCAATGAGATGGGTTGCCAACACCACAGATCCCACCTCAATAGATGGATCTCAGCAGGTATAGAGGGTAAAAGCCTCCTGAAGCTGGGTTTTCATCTGGACCTTGGGTATTTCCTTGAGTTTATCATAGTTAACTACCTTATGGGAAGCAGCTCACATGCTGTCAAGGAGGCATAGGATCATATGGTCTCTCCTTTTTAATTTCTCACCCCGACTCTTTGGGGCTGGCTGGTAATCCCAGTGGGGATCTTCAGAAGGTACTGCAGCTGCTCCAGTAGGGAGGGCAGGGTTAGTCAAATGGGCCTGGTTGGCCTGTTCCCAGGCGGCCTTTAAGATATGATCCTGTTCATCAGGAGTTAAGACAGAGGTTAAAATAGCATGAAGATTCCACCATATGAGATTGTATGCTTGAATAATATATTGAAATTTCTTAATAAAACTGGTTGGATTGGTGGAAAAAGAACCCAGTTTTCCTTCACTTTGAGCAAGATCTGGGAGGGAGAAAGGGACATGGATAGACCACACTCTCCATGTTGGCCACCTCATGGAGTGGGCCAAGAGGAGGGGGCCTTGGAGCAGGTATGGTGACTTACGGGGAGAGGTAAGGGTTGGTACCTTAAGGGAGAATGGCAGGGAGGAAAGGAGCAGGTTAGGTGAGAGGCCATCTTAGGGTAAGGTGGTGGTTGGGACAGTGAGGCAAGATCCTGGGGATCAGAGGTGGAATCAGAAGATGGCGCCTGTAACTCAGCAAAGTCACAAGATGGGGAACATGACTAAGCAGAATTAGAAAATGGTGGCTTATGGGGGAGAGGGGTCAGAAATTTGGGAGGTGTCCCTAGCCAATAGGACTTGGGTGGTGGAACAGTGGGAACAAAGGGAGGGATAGGAGCACAGGAAAAAGAAGGCCTGGTCATAAAAAGCTTCCAATCATTTAACAGACTGCTTATAAAAGTTGCAGAGATCGGTCAGGATGTTAAAATCCAGAGGTCCATTTTTGGGCCACCGAGACCCATTATCCAATTTTTGGAATTTTGTTTTTCTATGTCTAGTCTGTGGGAGACAGGTGTCCCGTTATACTGATCCATGTCCAGGAATGGGCCAAGAGGATAAGAGGGATCGCTCCATTCCTTTCACAGGCCGGAGGAACCAAGAGGTTGGGAGGGATGCATCCATCCCTTCTCAAGGCCAGAGGACAACCTTGTTGTCCAGGGGCAACTGTGACATGGCTGTGCATTTGGACAAACAGAGAAGCTGGAGGCAATGACTCACTGACCGGAGGAAGGGAAGGGAACTTACCCTGTCTGAGAACAGTTGGTCCAATCAAGGGTCGGAGAGTTCAGGTTCCTGGGAATAAAGAGGAGGGCTCCCCACAGGGACCTGGTGGAACCACTAGGGGGTCACAGGGGCTCAGGAAGGGGTAAAATAAAAATAAATAAATAAATAAACAAACTCTCCTGGGTTTGGCACCAGATGTAAAGTTGAAATTAAGTCAGGGGTTGCAAAGGAGGCAAAATCCAGCAAAGGAATATGATACCAGGTCCCTTTTTTATTAAATTGTTGCTCTCGGTTGAGGTCTACAGACTGATATTGTGGGGGGGGAGCTATCAGTCAGCAGAGTAGCACCACAGAGAGGAAGTGAGGGTATTTATGTAGCCAGGGTCTCGGGGTAGGGCTAGCAAGGCAGGAGGATAATGGTTCTCTCGTGACATCTGGAGCCTGCCCCATCTCTGCTTCTGACTTCTGGGGTCCTGCCTCCTGTCCTAGCTGCAGGATCCTGTGAGGGGAGGCGGAGGGACCCGACCTATCACTATATATGGAAGTGGTTGTTCTTGTAAAATGTGTATTTTATTTGAGAGAAGGAGAAATAATGCCATAATTTTCTGAGTGAAGGAATGAATGAACTTTAAATGTTAAAAAATAAGCTAAGCACAGTGGCACATGCTTGGAAGCTAAGATAGGAGGATCACAGGTTCAAGGACAGCCTTAGCAACATAGTGAGAATCTCAGCAACCTAAAGAGACTTTGTTTCAAAATAAAAATAAAAATATATGGGAGTGTAGCTAGGAAGTAGAATGCCCAGGATTCAATCCCCAGTATGACTACCTCCCCAACACACACAAGCTGGGATATATTCTGGGGAAGCATAATGTCTTATTTCGTTACCTAGGTGGTAAGAACACTTTTTCACTGTCTTATGTTGTATCTTTTCTCTATCTTGTCTTATATGTTATAATTTTAAAACTATTTTCAAAAGGTACATATTGCATTCACTTAAATAGTTCTTCCTAAGTTTAAAAAATAATGAGTATAATAGTAAAGTTTGAAAGAAAAAAAAAAAAAGCTGGGCATGGTGGCACACACCTGTAATCCACCTACTTGGGAGGCCGATTACAAGTTTAAGTCCAGCTAGGGAAATTTAGAAAGACTGTTTCAAATATTTTTAAAATGAAAAGGGCTGAAGATGTAGCTCAGTGGTACAGTGACCCTGGGTTCAATCCTCGTACAAAAGAAGGAAGAAAGGAAGGAAGGCAGGCAGGCAGGCAGGCAGGCAGGCAGGCTGGCTGGCTCCAATGGCAAAGGTTTGGTTAAATAATGCATAGCATATCCATGCAATGGAATACTGCACATCTTTAAAAATTCTATGTAGATGAATACTATATATTGAGATAGAAATTGTTCATAAAGGGAAAAGTTCATTGTAAAAACTGTTGTGTTTGTCAGTTTTGCATTACTATAACAAAATAATAGAAAATCAGCTTAAAGAGAGAAAAGGTTTATTTTGGCTCCATGACTGATTGACATTGTTTCTTTGGGCATGTATCAGCATAGTACATTATGGTTGTAGTACACAACAGAGAAAACCTCATGGCCTGGATGCAAAATAGAAAGAGAAGAGATCTGGGTCCCAACAGTCCTCTTTTCAGAAATGCCCCCAGCGGACCTAAAGCCTCTCTCTCGGAACCCCTCTTAATGGTCTCTATCACCTCCCAATAGCAGCAAGATGAGGACTAAGCCTTTATTGTATGGCATTCGGGGGACCATAATACAAACTATAACACTCATTCAGTAAAATCCCTCTTTACTTAAAAATTCATCTGTGTATAAGAAAAATGTTTAGAATTACTCGGTTGCTGAGAGTCTTGTAAGTTGCTGAAGCTGTCGTCACACCTGTGATCTTCCTATTTCAGCCTCCCAAGTACTGGGATTATAGGTGTGTACCACCAAGTCCAGCTCTTCTCTTGATTATAATCCTCTTTTTGGGAGTTTGATATCCATTGAAAATTTGCCTCCCAGAAGCATAGTGTTCACTGACACCCCTTCAAGCAGTATATCAGGTGTCCGTCTCAGAGAGTGATCACAAAGTACCTACAATCCATTGCAATCAATAGTAAAAAACCCAGATCAGGTTATATTGATTGTTATATTAGCACTGATATAATTGTACCTTTATTCCTAAACAGTATTTGAAAATAAAATTCAGTTTGGTATTTAGCTTGCTTTACCTTCCTATACAGACCTGTAAGAAATTCTATCTACTGAAATAAGAGTCAAACGCAAGGGTGCCAAGCTTGAGGACACCACTTGGTCTCATTAGAAAGGGAATGGTCTAGCCGGGCGTGGTGGCGCACGCTTGTAATCCCCGCGCTTGGGAGGCGGAGACAGGAGGATCGCGCAGGTTCGAAGCCAGCGGCGCTGGCGTAAGAGACCCTGTTTCAAAAATATAAAATAGGTCTGGGAGTGTAGCCCGGAGGAAGAAGGGCTTCCAGGAACCCCAGTACCACCAAAAAAAAAAAAAAAAAAAAAAAAAAAAAAAAAAAAAAAGAAAGGGAATGGTCTAGCTGGCGTGGTGGTGCACGCTTGTAATCCCAGCATTTGGGAGGCTGAGACCGGAGGACTGCGGTTTGCGGACAGCCTCAGCTACTTAGTGAGGCCCTCTGCAACTCAGTAAGACCTGGTTTCAAAATAAAGAATAAAAAAATAGGGCAGAGGGTGTAGCTCAGAGGTCGAATGCCCCTGGGTTCCATCCCCAGACCCCCCAAAACACAACAACAAAAAAATGAAAGGGAATGGTCTGTGGTTTACAAAGCAGTCTCTCAAGTTTTTGTTCTTTTCCTTGCACTGTTCACCTTTCAGAGTCAGATTACTCCAGTGCTGGACTTTGATGTGGGTTTAAGCCCTTCTGTCAACGAGTAGATCTTTTATTGGTATGAGGTTTCCAAACTGTATGTATGTCATCGGTATATGATGTATATGTATGTGTGTGCATAGAGATATGGTGTATGTGTACATGTGTTCACTGATGTATGATGTATGTGTGCATGTATGTATGTATGTATGTATATATATATGTGTGTGTGTGTGTGTGTGTGTGTGTGTGTGTGTGTGATGCAAACTTAGATTTTATTTCTTTTCACCAACCCATCTATATAAATGAAAAATGAATTTAGTTACTTTCCTAGAAAAAAATAGTTTGATTTCTCTGGTTTGGCAAACATAAATACTAAGACTCCTTCAATGAAATCTGATATATGGAAGCCGTAAGTCTTATAGATGTAGGTTTGAAGTCACCAAGGGAAAGTTTCCCTATTATGGAGAAGCCCTTTGAGGAATGACACCAATTTGTCATTAGAGGAAGATGGGGAGAGGGAAGTCCTGTACCCAGCCATGCCCGTTTAGTAGTTAGCTTACTACCTCTTGCAAGAACCTCAACTAAATGACGTATTTTCAACAAATTACCAAGTTTTAGATGACTATTTATCTTATATTAACAGCTTGATTAATGTAAGCTAAAATAAGTACTATCAAATTCTTACTTTCATTTCATACAAATTTTCAATTGATTTAAAAATACAATGGCAAGCTGGGCATGGTGGTGCACGCTTGTAATCCCAGCATTTGGGAAGCTGAGACAGGAGGATTGTGGTTTGAGGATAGCCTCAGCTACTTAGTGAAGCCCTGTGCAACTTAGTGAGACCCTGTTTCAAATTAAAGAATAAAAAATAGGGCTGGGGGTATTGCTCAGAGGTAGAATCCCCCTGGATTCCATCCCCAGTATCACAAAATAAAAAAAAAAAAATAAAAATAAATCAAAATACAATGGCAAATATATAATGTGCAACAGAATGTTAAGATCTTTTGACTTATTTATTTCTGGCAACATATTTCAAGAATAAGGGCTAAACATACCATAATGTTTATAGAAACATGATTTTAATAACAAAGTGCTGTGAACCCAAATATCTAACACCTGAGAAAGGAATAAAAAACCATGGTATAGTGATATATTTTGAAACTCTAGCACTAATATATATGGCTATATAAAATTAAAAATTTACAAATACATTTTAAGTAAAAAAGGATTTCTAAAATTTTGTACTATTATTTCAAATTCACACATGAATTGATTATAGGTATAAATAATAAAACTGGAAGACATTACGAAGAAATAAGGATAGTTGCTGCCTTAGAATAAAGATATTATATAATTAGACTAAAGTTTTGAAGCAGCTACTGAGGATTGAACCCAGGGAAATTCTACCTCTAAGCCTCACCCACAGCCCTGTTTTATTTTGAAACAAGACCTTGCTAAGTTGCAGAGTCTTGCTAAGTTGCTGGGGGCTGTCCTCAAACCTGTGATCTTCCTGTCTCAGACTTCCAAGTAATGGGATCACAAGTGTATGCATGGCTTAGACTAAAAATTTTTTTTTATAAAGTTACAAAGGTTTGCCAGGCACGGTGGCACATGCTTATAATCCCAGCATTCCGGAGGCTGAGACAGGAAGATTGCAGTTTGCAGCCAGCCTCCACTACTTATTGAGGTCCTTTGCAACTCAGTGAGACCCTGTTTCAAAATAAAGAATAAAAATATAGGGCTGGGGGTATAGCTTGGAGGTAGAATGCCTCTGGGTTCCATCCCCAGCACTGCAATAAAATATATAAATAAATAAATAACAAAGGTTTTTAAGTAAAAGAAAATAATAACTGACACAAGAATCCTGTGAAATGCCGGGTGTGGTGGCGCATGCTTGTAATCCCCACGCTTGGGAGGCAGAGACAGGAGGATCGCGCTGGTTCAAAGACAGCCCCACTGGTTTAAGAGACCCTGTTTCCAAAAATAAAAAAGTATAAAATAGGTCTGGGAGTGTAGTCTGGAGGTAGAAGGGCTTCCAGGAACCCCAGTACCACCAAAAAAAAAAAAAAAAAAAAAAAAATCTATGAAATAATCTAAAATTATTTTTGTTGATCAGTCAAATTGAGATCATGTCTCTTATTTATTTATTTATTTATTTATTTATTTATTTATTTATTTAGTGGGTCTGGGGATGGAACCCAGGGGCATTCAACCTCCAAGCTACACCCCTGCCCTATTTTTTATTCTTTATTTTGAAACCAGTTCTCACTGAGTTGCAGAGGGCCTCACTAAGAAGCTGAGGCTGTCCGCGAACCGCGATCCTCTGGTCTGAGTCTCCCAAATGCTGGGATTACAAGCGTGTGCCACCATGCCCGGCTCATGTCTCCAATTTAGAAACCTTCAATCAAAGTTTTTTAAAGCAATTTTGAAAAAACCTGAAGGGCCAATATATAAAGGATGAGGATTGAAGAATATCATCTTTACATGAGTCCCAGAGAAGGCCAATTCAAACCAAGATTTCTTTTATTTTTTGAAGCTTATTTACTGCTATAGGTTCCTTGGTATCCTCACAGATCTAGTTGGTTTATAAGGAGGATGCCTAAAAGTTTCCACATCCTGATGTAGTAGGCTGTGAGCTGCAATTTTGGGAAAGAATGAATAAAAGATGATATTTTAACTAAAGAATGACTTTCATGGGCACAAAAGTTCCAAACATAATTATTATAAGATTCCAGTCATATGTGCAACAACAATTACTAGATTAAAACACTGAGTTTGGCAGAGAATTAACTGGCAGGAAAATGGTTTGTGTTACAGCCAATCATTAAATGAGAAAAAGATAAGAATTACATACAATACTGAATCTCATGGCTGTTTTTATTTTGCTGGGTGGATAACAAGCACTTATAGTTGACCAGGAATGCTGCTTTTAGCTGCATGAGATTCCTAACAGATGTCTGAAGAGTGAGGTCTCCCTGTTGCTTCTGAACTTTGTTCCTGTGGCAAATTCTGTGGCCTTTCTGTTGAGATCCAGACTTTTCCAGGCACTCTGCTGTTAAGTATCACACACAAGACAGAGGACATGAAGTGGTTGCTCAAAAACCCCATAGAACTGCAACAAAAAGTGATGTTAAATAGAAATGAATAGAAAATAACATAAAGCATAGGTTTTTGTATCAACAGCCCTATCAGTTAATAACTGGTGAGCTTGGGCAAATTACTTACCTTCTTTCTCTACAGATAATTTCCCACTTTGTAAAATAAGTATCATTTAGTTGATACTACTTACTGTTATACAGAAAGGATCGTGTGGGAGCACTGATATAAAATAGTTAAGACATAAGAATATCCAACCTAAGGGAGCTCACAGTTTAGTGGTGAAGGAGATAGACTTATAGAAGAAATAATTCTCATATGGTTAATACACTATTTGATTTTTCATGAAAGTACCTAGAACACATCTAAGGATGGGCCAAGATAAATTTGAATGTGGGCCTCAGGGTTGGGATTCAAAGAATTCATCACACAACACCTAGAATGCGCCAAAGGCCCTCCACCCATGTGAAGTTCCTTTGTTTTCATGTTGGAATGATCTTAGTTACACATTCTCTTGCAAAAGGACTGTGCGTTTTTGCACTGGCAATATCAAAGTTGTGAAACATAAAACCCTCCAGGGAGAGAAACTCCTGCGTTCTTTAGGTCTGAATGTTACAAACACTATACTCAATCTGCCCGACTCTCTAAACCCTGGAATTTAGCAAGTTTCCTTCATCAAAACTAGCTTGCTTTTTCTGACTCAAGCTAGTTTATAAATTTTAGGGAGTCATGAACAGCAATATACAAAAGAAAGAAACTAAAAAGGAGAAAAATATGAGCACAGACAATATTCTTCTCCAAGAACTTTGGCCTTTTCTTATGACCAGTTATGAAACTGTTTAAATATTGTTATGCATGTCTTTGGAAATTTAAGAAAAAATGTATAAGAATCTGTAATGTTTGAGTTGTTGAATGCTTAGAATGAATGAATAAAGGTTTCTGGTGTATGGTTCTCCCCATTTTTCCCTTGTCAGTCAAAATATTCAGTTATTCTGATGATCCTAGTTCTGGCCTTAGAATTTTAATACAATCAATTAGGAACCTACTACGGTTATAAAGAATTGCTGTGGCTACAAGAAGTGAAATGAGAGGGTACAGTGGAAAGTGTGATGAAAAAGGTCACAGTTTTCCTCAAAAGTGACATAGTGGGAATCTGGGCGTGGTGATACATGCCTGTAATCCCATGACTTGGGAGGCTGAGACACAGGGATCACAGATTCAAAGCCAGAAGAATCAAAGCCAACCTCAGCAACTTAGTGAGACTGTTTCAAAATTAAAAATGTATGTAGCTCAGAGGTAGAATGCACTTGAGTTCAACCCCTAGCAAAACACACACACACACACGCGCACACACCATAATGGCATAGTGGAAAAAGGCACAGTAGGAGAGTAGGAGTGTGGTAGACACATATGCCTAGTGGCATGGGGTTCATCTTAGCACCCACAGAAAAGCTGTCTCTTTCCCTATTAGATAAACTGAGTCTCAGCTGGGCCTGAGGAGAGGCAGTGGAGTAGTGTTAATGAATATAATCTGGGGGACCATGAGGAAAGGTTGGAAACGACTGTGGGAAGAAAGAATGGTATCTTATTACTGTTTATATTTTGCAAATGGCCCTGCCCACTTTGAGCTACCAGGTGCACCCTTTCCCTTTCTTGTGTCTTTGGCTTAAGACTTACATAAGTAAGTAGCAAGAAGAATAGAAGGCCGGGCACCTGCCCTACTCTATTTTGACTTTGTAGTCCCTATGTATGTTCTTGTCTCATTTTCTCCTACCAGATTGCAAACTCCTTGAATACCAATATATTTTGCCACTCTTTATATCCTCCATAGTAGTGACTGGCACCAATATTACTTGTAAATTACAATACACATGCCTCTCTGCATATAATGGACTCTGTTTAAAAACTTATACTCTGATTAAAAACTGCATCCCACAAAACAGATCCCCACTTTTCGGGGCTATCTTCCAATGCTAGTAGTAATTAGGAAATTCATTCTAATGGCAGTATTCCTTATAACCAAATCTAATATATAAGGGAGAACCACCACAAAGCTTTATAAAGAGTGGGAACTTCCCTCATTAATGTCCTCATCTATGCATCAGAGAGGGGTATACTTCCTAGGCCTTCTCATAGAATGGGGGATGCAGTGGGTAGCTGTGAAGGTAACATGTGATATTGTTTAACATTCATATATCTTTAAGCCAGAAAATCCCTGGCTTAGGGTTAGGGTCAAATGTGCTCCACCTTTGAGTCCAAATTTCAGTCAACCAAACAATAAACCATTGAGAGCCATCTTTGGTTGCACGAATAAACAGATTACATTTGGCATCTCTAGCAGGGTCAGCTGTATAAGCAGTCTGGTGTTGTACTTCATTCTTCTTTGCTGAATACCCTTAGAATGGAATTCCACGCACACTCCCCAGATTTCTGCTGATGCTTTAGGTGTGTGAATGGGTTCTTCCAAGTTATAGTACGCTCCCATCCCTGTGGAGTACACTGAGATTTAACCTTAGTTAAAGAAATAGTGGCAACAGCAGGTGATTCAGATGGGTCTTGAGAAAAAGGAACATTCGCTTTTAAAGAATTTAAGGTTATTACCGAGTTTTCAAGGGAAAGAAAGCTAATATTCAGAGGGAAAGCTATTTTTGCCAGAAGGAAGAGCTTAGAGTGACTTGGAAAGAAAGCTAATATTCAGAGGGAAAGCTATTTTTGCCAGAAGGAAGAGCTTAGAGTGACTTGGAGTTTCCAGATTGTTAGTGTCATCTGAGCCCAAGTACATGTCTGCATTCTACTTTTTAGGATCCCATTCATTCCTAGTCAATGCCTAATATGCCCATAAAAATTGATAGCATCGTGAATTCAGTTATTACTATAGTTCAATAACACTTCAAATAAGATAGTGAAGCTGGTCATAGTGGTACACTCTTGTAGTCCCAATATTTGGGAGGCTGAGGCTGGAGGATCACTTGAGCCCAGGAGTTTGAGACCAGCCTGGACATCATAGTGAGATCTCCTTCTCAACACACACACACACACACACACACACACACACACACACACACACATTTTTGTGTGCCTTATTTTCAATACTATCCCCCCTTGTAAGAACTGAGAGATTCTTTGACAGTTGTCATGGTTTTAGATTGTGGTCTTTGATTGTGACTTGAGCCAGAAAGACATGAGCTTGAATTTTTTTTTCTATAGCTCCTGGAGAGCATTCACAGGAATCCGTTTTATGCCACTGTACTCATAGTTACCTAACAGCCACAGTGGTTAAGTATAGCAACCACTTGCTTCAGGTGACACATCAACACATCAGAAGATAACACTCCTGCACTTGAGAGGCCAAGAAAGAAGGATTGCAGGTTGGAAACCAGCCTCTAAAACTTGGTGAGGCCCTCAAGACCCAGTGAGACCCTATTTCAAAATAAATAAAAATGGCTGGGGGTACAGCTCAGAGGAGGAATACCCCTGAGTTCAATCTCTAATACCAAAACAAAGAAACAAACAAACAAAAATTCCTGTATGCTATCAATTTCCAGCATCTCATTTCTAACAGGAAGAGCACAGCCAAGGGGCATGACCAAACCAATTCTCAAATTCTGTCTTTGTGTGCCCATCTCCTGAGACCACTCCTGATATCAATTCTGCATTAGTCCACACAGTATTTTGAACATGCAAGGCTAAGTATAAATAGTTATTACTTATAACCAGGAATTAGAGTAATAGAAGGATGATTAGAAAGGAACAAAGAAAATTCTAATGAATATAAGGACAATGAATACAGGGATTGGCTGTTGTCTTTAGGATTAAGATGAAATGTCATTGGAAAATTCCAAAGAGTGTTGCTCATCGGATGTCAGAGAAATTCTGTGGATGTGCAAAGCCACCTAAATAGTGCGAGGGAAAACATGTTCACTGAGGTGTTGCACTCGTGTTATTCTGCTATGAAGCCTCTAGAGGGCTCCAGGAAAGCTGTTCATAGGATTTGCTTGCAAAATTGCCAAGAAGGTTCCTGGTTACTTTGTTCATGGAGAAGTGCTGCCCACTACTGTCCACTGGGGTCTGGTGGAATTGGGTGCTGCTGAAGCCCCATGCAGTGTAAGAGCTTGCCTAACACTGGTAGGGCAATCTCTTCTTCCAGGGTCCCTCCACTGCCCTCTACTGACAAAGCTTAACTTCATACCAGCTGGAAGGATTTAACTACTATCAAAAAGCAAGTAAATAGCCAGGCATGGTGGTGCACGCTTGTAATCTCAGTACTTCGGAGGCTGAGACAGGAGGATTACAGGTTCCTGGCCAGCCTTACTTACTGATTGAGGCCCTCCACAACTTAGTCACTAATTCTTAAATTTGGGGTAGGAAATTGGTGAACAAGCTCCAGGAGAGGAGAGGCAGTTCTAAAACAACTGCAATGCTGGTGTTGGGATTTGGACTTGGGTAGTTGTATACATAAGGTACAGGGTTTATATTATGACTTCCTGTGCTTTGGTAAGGCATGCTATGGCAGCTTGCCTCCAGTAGAAGACCGTGCGCCTTACCTCCTGGTATTCATATGTACTCTCCTTTTACATTGACTCAGGCTGGTCTATGTGACCAATAGAGCACAGAGTAGGAAACATTATGTGTTTTATAAGATTAAGTCATTAAAAAGCATCGAAGCTTCTACAGTGGTTTCTTGGGATCACTCATTCTAGAGAATCTAGCAACCATGTTGGGATGGGAGGACGCTCATGAACTGAATAACTGAGACATCACACCAACAGATGTACCAACCTGACAGCCTTATGAGTGAGCCACCTGGAGAGTGTGTCTCCAATCCCAATGGCATCTTTGGATGACTCAACAGAAAGACTCAAACCAGAACCACCAGCCAGGCTGCTCTAAAATTTCTGATCTACAGATTTTGGAGGTAATTTATTTGAAACCAATAAATTTAATTTAATAAATAAAATTTAATCTAAATTTTAATTTAGATTAAAGAGAGATTTACATACATGTACATGAAAATGCACACACACCCCTGCCCTGGCCAACTTCTCTGCTAAAGAAGCATAGGGTGAGATACTATAATATTGTCCAAGTATTATAAACCACTAGATTGAGTCCTCAGAGAAAGTAGAAACTTCTGTCTTAACCAATGGTCACTCTTCTGACTAGAAATGCAATTCCTGAAAAGCAGCATATCCAACTGTTAAACCAGTTTACGCTTGTTTTCATTAATGCACAAACTAAAAGAAACATAGATATATCATTGTGCAGACTATTTTAGGCAATCACACTATGTCTGAACTACTGTGCTCATCAAAACTCATGAGAATAGTTACAAACTAGTGTGTCCAAAGGTGAGTCACTATTTTGAGAGCTCTGGAAACTATTCTTAAGGATGGTTGAAGGATCCAGGGCTTCTTAGTATGGATAAAGCACAGAGAGCATTTAATAGCCAACTCTCTGAAGGACTGGCAGGTAGAGTAAGACTAAACATATTTTGGATTGACCGAGGGGAAGAGTAGGCCTACTGACAAATGGCAGGAATGCAGACTTCTACTCATAACAACTGTGGCTGTGTAACAACTGCGTCATGCTGCAGTAAAAACTAGGTTGTTCCCTGTCCCGGGGAAGGCCAAAGTTGACTTGTGGCCCTTCAGAGAGAGGTTCTGGCAGTTTCTGGAAAACTAATCTAGATGACTGTTAGGGCATGTGCATACAGCGCCTAAAGGGATGCAGCCTCCCTTGGCCTGAGCGGCCTGCAGGCTAAGCCTTAGGTAAAGTTTAAGAACTTCCACAGAAAAGGGGCTAAGACGGCGCCTGGAGGAAGTTACGAAGGCGTGGTTTCCCCATTTGTTATGGGTAGGGAGACTGAGTAGTTTTTCTCTTTTTACCTTTAAAGGAGCTTCCGCACACATGAATGGCTCGTGTACTGACCTGGGATTGGCTGCAAGCTACATGCTGGGTCCGTCAAGAGGTGATCTTTATCCTGATAGGCTAGGCTATTTCCTTAGTGGAAATTCCCCTTGTGGTTTTGTGCTATATATATGTTGCTTGAAGAAGAATAAACGAGCTCCTGCTTGACTCGGCTCCCGGCTCCATGCGTTGCTGTTGTTCGGGGCTGTAGGCACTCAACCTTCCCTCTCAGCCCCACCGCTGATGGGCTGGACCCGTCAGATGACCTCTAAGATGTTGTTCCTGAAAGGCATTTTCTCTTGAATGGGTCTTGTTATCCATGAATATCTTTAAACAAGAAAGTTCAATGTGATGAAAAGAATGCAAAGTATAGTAGAATAAAAACTCATTTGGAACTTATCAGCTGTGGAACTGTGGCAAGACACTCTGAGCTTCAGTGTCATTACCTCTTAAGGCTGTTCTGAGAGCTCATTAGAGATAATGCATCACTCAAAACATACATTTGGCATTTAACACATGTATAGTTTTCTTTCAAGACACAGTAAGTCACCAGGGGTAGTGGCTCATGCCTGTCACCCCAGTACACGGGAAGCTAAGACAGGAGGATTGTAGGTCTGAAGACTGCCTCAGCAATTTAGCGAGACTCTCAGAAACATAGATCCTATTTTATTTTATTTATTTTTATTTTCATTTTTTTGGTGGTACTGGGGTTCCTGGAAACCCTTCTACCTCTTGGTTACACTCCCAGGCCTATTTTTATACTTTTTTATTTGGAAACAGGGTCTCTCAAACCAGCGTGGCTGGCTTCGAACCTGTGCGATCCTCCTGTCTCCACCTTCCAAGTGCGGGGATGACAAGCGTGCGCCACCACGCCCGGCGTGAGATCCTATTTTAAAACAAAACCCCAAATTAGCTGTGAGTGTAGTTCAGAGGTCGAGTGCTCCAGAAAAAACAAACCAAATGAACAAAAAAACAAACACAAAAAAACAAACCAAATGAACAAAAATGTGTTGTACCGGCTGGTCTTGCGCTCCTGGGCTCAAGTCATTCTTGGTGTCAGCCTTCTGAGTCACTGAGACTACAGTCACGAGCTACCACGCTGGGCTCTTCCCTACACTTCCCAGAAGATGGTTTAAATCCAACATCTGGAGCCAATTAAGATTTTTAAAGCACAGTGTTTAAATTAACTAGTTTTCCCAGGCTTCCATTATAGGTTTTCATTTTTTTCGACAATACACTTGATTGGGGTCTGATGAGACACTTTGTGCCACAGTATGTTGGCAAACGACAAGAGCAGTGGGAGTGGAATTGAAAGGAACCAGAAGCCAGATGGCCAACATCACCTTTGAAAGCTGTAACTGCAGGATCATCACATGACCGATGTGCTTTCTCCCAAGAGAGCAACCAAGCAAAAGAAGCAACTCAAATATACCAACCAACATTGAGATAGCATTTTTACTTCCTGGAAGGCACTTCACATTTTAGTAAGAAAAGCTCAGTAACAAGCACTTGATTTTCTTTGAATTTTTAAAAGAATCTGGAATTGCACAGAATGAATCAATATAGGCTTTTCTAGCTGTTCTCCTACCCACCTCGACAATTAAAAGAATTAGGAGTAAGAAGTCCAAAAATACTGGAAATCACTTCTTATTCTTACAAATAGTTTTCTTTAAACTTCTCTTTTACTTTGTTAACAAAAAGTAACAGAGATTGGGCAGAGATTACCCTGAATTCCTTAAACTAGTTTATGTGTATTGGATATATATGCAGTAGTAGAGATGGAGCCCAGGGCATTCTACCTCTGAGCTATACCCCTAGCCCTATTTTTTATTTTTTATTTTGGTGTACTGGGGTTCCTGGAAACCTTTCTACCTCTGGGTTACACTCCCAGACACCTATTTTTTACATTTTTATTTGGAAACAGGGTCTCTTAAGCCAGCACGGCTGGCTTCGAACCTGTGCGATCCTCCTGTCTCCGCCTCCCAAGTGTGGGGATTACAAGCATGCGCCACCACGCCCGGCCTCCCAGCCCTATTTTTTATTCATTAATTTTGAAACAGGGTCTCTCACTGAGTTGCAAAGGGCCTCACTGAGGCTGGCCTTGAACCGCAGTCCTCCTGTCTCAGCCTCCCAAATGCTGGGATTACAAGCGTGTACCACCACGTCTGGCTTATTAATATTGTTCAAGTGCATTTATTAACAATCATGAGCCGGGTGTGGTGGCTCATGCTTGTAATTACAGCATTTGGGAGGCTGAGATGAAGGATCGTGGTTTGCCGCCAGCCTCAGATACTTAGGTCCTTTGCAACTCAGTGAGACCCTGTTTTAAAAATAAAGAATAAAAAATGGGGCTGGGGGTGTGGCTCAGTGGTAGCATACCCCAGGGTTCCATCCCCCATACTGCAAAAAAAAAAAAAAAATCGTGAATAATGTATTATCTGTTGCCACTGTACTGTAGGAATTCCCATTAGCTTCTGTCATAGTGTCAAATTATAACAGAGATGTGCAATTGTTCTTTCACACTTCCAATTCTTACCTGCATTGCGTTGGGTGATTTATGTAGGATATTGATGTTCATCAGAGCCTCTCACCAACTGGCACTATCTTGTATCTCTTCAGTAATGATTATTATTTCTATCCTAAATTGCAGGTTAAATACTCTCAACATTCTGGGAATTACTCTTTCATCCACTGATCCATATATACATATTTTAACAAAATGGGATATTTATATACTGCCTTCATTGTGGCTTAGTTCAAAATCATAAAAACAAATTTAGGTACCTATTCAATTCAAGTGGTGATAAAGTTAAAATTTTTGTCTGATACTCTATACCCATATATTTCAATTTCTTTAATGTTATTAGAATTCTAATGTTTTTGACCATAACAGTGAGCCTTTGGTGGACATTGATTTTTTTTTTTTTTGTACTGGAAATTGAACCCAGAGGCATTCTACCTCCGAACTACACTCTCAACCCTTTTTATTTTTTTTTAACCCTTTTTATTTTTTTTAATTTTGAAACAGGGTCTCACTAGGTTACTGAGGCTGGCCTCGAACCTGTGATCCTTCTGTCTCAGCTTCCAAAGTATTAGGACTGTAGGCAGGTACCACTACCCTTGGCTGACTGCTTTAAATAGTGTCTAACATTGTAAAATGCACACTGTTTTCACTGTTAATGTACATTTCATTAAGAATGTATATTTTCTAGTACTTAGTGAGATGGCCACTTCACCCCTAAAGGATTCCTGGATCTGAGTCACTGAAATAAGTGACAGGAGCTACAGAAATGGGGAGTGGTGGTTGTGGAGGCTTTCTGGCTTAACGAAGAATTTGACATAAATACGTCTTAAGGAAGATTGGGAAGAGATTACATGGTGGTGCGACAATGTCACTCAAAACCTAGCCTCAGCCAGGTGTGGTGGTACATGCTGTGATCCAGTATTTAGGAGGCTGAGACAGGAAGATCACGGGTTTGAAGCCACCCTCAGCAATTTTGTGAGGCTCTCAGAAACTTAGACCCCGTTGCCAAACAAAAATGAAATAGGGCTGGGAGTATATTTCAGAGGTAAAATGCCCCTTGGTTTAATTCCCAACGCTACAAAGAAAGAAAAAAAACCCAAACAAACAAAGCCAACCAACCAAAGAAACAAAACCACCAAACACCCCTAGCCTCTTTCAATTTTTCTGTTCTGCCATCTTGGTATGCAGACTTTTGCTCTTCAGGAGCAAACTGTGGTGGCTGTACCTCCAGTGTAACATGTCTCCAGGAAGACAGACGGGAACAATAATGAGTTCTAGTCCGTAGAGTTTATCCATTGGAAAGCATTCCCAGGAATCCCAATAGCAACTTCAAATTTCATCTCTTTGTCTGGAACAGGGTCAAATGGCTATACCTGGCTGCAAGGGAGTGTGAAAAAAAGTATTTTAGGCTAGAATTAAGGTTCTATTAGGGTGACTGTCCAGTGCAATGGACTGCAAGGTCCTAAGACCGGTAAGTCCCATCACACACAATGTGTCTTTCCACAACGTCATGAGGTTTATTTGACACTCAAGCACATGGGAAATTATTAGTAAGTTCCATAAGTAAGGTTAAACTAGTTTCAGATGCCTGGGTGGCTGCTTTGCTAATGGCAATTAGCTAGAGATGAGCATCAAATGATACACTTGACACTAATAAGTCTAACAATTTAGGTCAAACAAGTATGCTAAACAAAATACAAATTCTGCCATTCAAGCACTTCAAATAATTATCAAACACCAAGCTATGAACAAGAAGGGGCAGGAGATTTAATGAACCAAGTCCAGGAAATGGAAGAGGAGACTCTGAAGTGGGTCTGGACATTTAGAAGGCTGAAGAGTCACACTGAGCCTCGGGCAGCAAAGAGCAGGGCAGGAGCAGAGTTGCTGGGTCAGTCATCCGCACAGCGGACTCATTGTGACATAAGCCCTAGCTCAGTGTGCTGTGAATGAAAAGGATGCTGTTTTTTTTTTAAGGATGCCTATAGGTAATTCCAAGTGTTCTCAGAAGGCTTTTGAAACCTTACCAGGCACTTGTCATTTCCATAAATGTATTGATGATGTAAGTCCATCAAAAGCAGGACAGGAAAAGATTTATGATCCATGTTATCAACTGCAGCACAAGCATGTTGGTCTGAGCTCTATGTTGGTATGTCAAAACAAGTTACTTTGTCCTGAGATTACGTCCCATGCTCTACACAACTGACATGTCCAACAGGTTGCTTTATCAGTTCCTAGGGAGTTTTGTGTGTGTCTCCCATGCTCTACAGTGACGAAGCACGGAGTCTACCACAGAAAACCCAAGTCACAGTGAGCTGTGGCCATTCCATGACTGGAAATGGAGGGAACTTCATTCTTTTTTCAGAAGAGCACTTGGGAGGGTACAGCTAAGGTGTGTAAGGTAACCTACCATGAAGTCAAAGTGCTGTGGGGGGGCAGGGCTTGAGGGATCCTGCTTCATTCACACTGAGTGAAATAATTATCTGTTGGTCAAAAATCCAGTGGCAGCTTGAAACCATCCTGAAACTGAGACGGGAGAGAGCGGCTCTCCGAAGCCACCTGTATTACCAACCGTTACACTGTAAGTCGAAGTTTGGAGCTGGGAAAATTCACACTGAAACAACTTTATTACGTTGATTCCTAAATCCATGCAAACTTCGGGGAATAATCTAGTTAGGTGGTGGCCTTGTTTTAATGTCTAAAACTATAAAACGGAAAAATCATTCCACCGTTAGAGCAGACACTAAGGTCCTCAGTGCTGTTAACTTCAGTGAAGAGAAAGAGCTGCATGAATTTGAGAGACTGTCACACTCCAGGAAAAAAAAAATATGTAAACGTGTGTATGCGCACATATAAACCTGGTTCCAGGCACTGAGCCCGGGGGCAGTGTACACCTCTCTGCGCTACACCTCACGCGGTTTTCATTTTGAAACAGGGTCTTACTAAGTCCTGGGGCTGGCCTCCAACTTACGGTTTTGTCTTGCCTCCCACTCCTGGGTTTACGGGCCCGCTCGGTCTCTATCTTGCTGTACAGGATAGCTGACGCATCAGCGCGCAGTCGGGTCTGCAGTCCCGGTCCCTGGAGGAGGTCCAGAGGGGCCCACAGGTGGTCTGGGGTTAAACTGACACCCTGCACTCCGCAGGCCCGCGCTCTCCCGTGGCCCCGGGCACGGCGCTTTGCAGCCGCGGACGCGTGGCGCCGAAGCCCGATCCGCAGCGGAAGGCTTCCCTCTCGCAGAGCCGAGCGCGGCCGGGCGCCGGCCTCCCGCAGCTCCAGGGCGCGGACCCGCCGCAGCCGCCCGCGCCGCGGAGCGCGCCGGAGGCCGGAAGCCGGGGGCGGGGCGCCGGGAAGGCGGGGCCGGGGGCGGGGCCGCGCGTGACGCACTTCCGCCCGCGGCTTCCGGCTCCCGGGACCCGGACCCTCCTCACCGCCACCGGCGCGCTCGCGGCGGGCGGGCGCGGTCCCCGCCCTCCTCCACCTGCCGCCGCCGCGCCGCCGAGCCGCGGAGGGGAGCGGCCGCCGCGGAGGACGCCGCCGGCCCCGCAGCCGCCTCGCCCGGGCCGCCGCCGCCAGGCCGCCGGGCGCGTCGGGCCTTGTTGCGTTGCGGCGGGGCCGCGGCGGGCGGGGCGGGGCCGGCGGCGCGCCCTCCTCCGCGCCCACCGCCGCCGCCCACCCCCGCGCCCACCGCCGCCGCCCTCCGCACCCAGCCGGCCAGCCCGACTGGCGGCGAGCCGCGCACGGCCGCGCCCAGGCGCCGCCCCGGCCCACCCGCAGCCGGCGATGGCCTTGGCGCCGCCCGACGCGCCCGCCACCGGCTCGGACCCCGAGTGCTGAGAACTCGCTCCGTCCGCTCGCCGCGGCGCCGGCGTCACCCTCGGGCCCCGGAGGGCGTCCCTGCTGCTCCGGTCGACGGTCCGACTTCGGGGCCACCATGGATCAGAGTGGGATGGAGATTCCTGTGACTCTCATCATTAAAGCACCGAATCAGAAATACCGTGACCAGACTATTAGCTGCTTCTTGAACTGGACCGTGGGGAAACTAAAAACGCATCTGTCTCACGTGTACCCTAGCAAACCAGTAAGTGTGCGAAGCTGGGCGCAACTCCCCGACCCGCCACGTTCTTTCTCTGCGCACCCCCTCCCCTTCCCTCGTTCTTTTGGCAGCTCTCAAAATATTTTCAGTTCTGAGGTTGTGGGTGTCTCTGGAGTATTCCCACCATCATTAGTGTCTTACCGGTGAAGTTCAGTTAATTAGTGAGTATGCAGAAATATCCAGAGACATTAAGAATTGGCAGATGTGGAAAAAGGACCATTTTCCTTGGATTTAAAGTCATCAGCCTAAAAAAAGTGACATGCCTTCGTTTTGTGTTTGTGTTAAGGATAGAGAAGTTCTACAACCCATATTACAACTTTAATGGATTTTTAGACTAAGATTCCATTTTGCTTTCAGCACCTGACCCAGAAATTTGCTCACTTTTAAGAGACAGGTTTTCCTTAGAAATTAGTATGTGATTCCCATTAAAATTATACTTTCAAGGTAGGTGTGGTACACCTGTAATCCCAGTGCTAGCACAGATACAGGAGGATTGATTCCAGCTAAAGGCCAGCTTCAGCAACTTAGGCCCTCAACAACTTAGGTCGTTTCAAAATAAAAAATAAAAAGGGGCAGGGGGGAGGTATAACTCAGAGGTCGATCGCCTCTGAGTTCAGTCTCCAGTACCACAAAAAAAGCAAAAACAATCCAAAACAAAAAGCCTACAAGGTATAAAGCTGGATGTGTGGCACTTATTTGTAATCCCAGTGCTTGGGAGGTTGAGACAGGAAGATTGCAGCTTTGAGGCCAGCAAGGAATGGTAATTTAGTGAGACTCTGTTTCAGAATAAAAAAGAAGGCTGGATTTAGCACAGAGGTAGAATGCCTCTGGGTTTGATTTCATACTACACAAAAAAATTATACTTTGATGACTACCATTTAGATGTTTCCAGGAGCCAAGAGTATTAAGTTGTAGATTCATTATCTTACACCACCATCCCTTTCTCGTTTTCCTACTGAAGAGGTTGGAAATTTTTAAAATTTAGAACAGGTCTCCTTCCCCCACTATTTAGTACATTTTAAAAATTCCTTTTAGATAGCTTTCAAAACACTTGTTTTACCAGATCACTTGTTTTACTGAAATCAATGTGAATTTATTTTCCATTCTGAATATATGGGTATTGTGAAAATAAAGTAACAACAGTGTAGATTCATTTTCAAAGTCGGATTTGAAAGGATATAGTTAGTAATTAAGAATTACTGGAATAGTTTAGAAATGAAACATGTTAGTAGAATATAATAAAGTGAGGCTTTCAGGTTTATTGTATAAATTTTTCATTCTTGAATAACTAGTGCTCATTTACTTAACCTTTTGTTTAAATAATGAAGAGGTTTGGATTTTAGAGGGAGGAAATATTTTTGGCATCAGGCAAACTTAAGCAGGGGTTCACTGGAAGGCAATTATGCTTTCTAGGGCTTGTTTTATTGACAGGGAAAACACTTGATCAATACTAAGATCTTTGTGAATTAGGACAGTTTTTAGTATTGAAGTATTAAGTTTGGTTACACTGTTGGACTTGAAGAATTACCACAGAACATTTTAGGGCAGTTATTGCAAAAACCGAAGGTTTAGAAAAACAACTCAGTTGGCATTTGCTGTGTTGTTAGTACATATGATACAAATATTTTTAGTGGAGGAGAAAAACTCCATGAGATATTTAAGTACCTGAAACTAACTAGTTGGCGTTCTGGTTTGTTCAAAGCTTTTGAAAGTTTTTAAACAGTAACAATTTGTTAAAAAAAATTCTGCTCTACAAAAGCATTTATATTGCATATAATTAATTTTATGCATTTTTGAAGTAGAAAGTAGCTTTTCCGATAAGTCAGAATTGAAAGTCAGACTTCCATAGTACTGTTCTTAACATACCCCAAATATTATTTATAAGTCCATTCTTAAGTATGATCAATTATGTACTTATGTGAAATCTTCATGTTATACTATTAAACCGAAAAGACTTGGTCTGCAAGATTAAGAGTTATCATTGTTCTAAAACTTGGCTTTAAAAAAAAAGTATGTCAGGGGGAGTCTGAAACCTGTTTGCCTTATTTGCCTTGGGATAAGCCTGTTTGGGGCAGGAGTTCAGTTTGTGCAGTACTAATCACTAGTGGAGGACTGTCAGTGGCGCTGTGTATTATTAGTCAGCTGCTTGAGGAGGACATCAGTTGCAGAATTCTTTTCCAGACCTCCTCCCTCTTAGAGACACACTGGAGATATTTTTTGAGGCTATTAATATTCATTCTGTTAATGACTCAAACATGTGGCAAACTCTTCCAGCTAGTTTTCTCCAAGTTTATTGTAATGTCAAGTAAAGTTCATTTCTAGGTTAATGAGAATGAGGCAGGGGTACATGTGTTTATTGTCATAAATTTCACTAAGAACTTTGTGTAGTTACTAGATTTGACAGGTTTACATTCTGACTTGTTTATCATTTGAGATTAATTTGAAGTATCAAAGTTGTTGAGCAACTGAACTATTTAGTGGTTCTCCATAGCCATAACAGTCATCAACATAGAAATTGAAGTCCTGAAAGTTTACACTGTCAGATTACTTAAGATTCAGAACATTTTTATAATAAAACAATTACAAAAGCTTAGGTTTTGGTAACCACCTACAGTGACTCCGGAACATTGGCTTTAAGTGTTTCAAGTGCTATTTGGTGGTGGTGTTTTGAGACAGGATCTGGCAGTGTTGTCCAGGCTGGTCTCTAATATTTGGGTAACTCCAACGTTGTCCTGACTCAGCCTCTTACGAAGTTGGGACTGTAGGCGTGCGCCATCACTCTGGACTGCTGTTTGGTTTTTAAGAGATCTTTCTTGCACATCTGTCTGGTGGAGGTGGGAGATTTGGAAGCAAGGGCTCCAGTGTCTTGTAGGACCAGGAGAATCCTCCCAGAAAGGAGGAGAAAAGCTGTTGGCTCTGGTAGAAATTATGCTAATTGGATGTGAGGAGTCAGGGGTAGGTGGAAGGGCTTGCTTGGTTCCTGTGGACAGTGGCTTCAAAGAAAGTAAATATGAGCTGCTGGAGAATGCAGAGTGGAAGTTGTCCTTTTAGGGTCTCCATATAAAGATATGTCACAGCTACATGCTCATAGAGGAATTCTGATTAAGCTCTACAAAACTTTTAAATTTATTTTTGGTACTTGAGATTGAACCTAGGGGCATTCTACCTCTGAGTTATGCCCCTAGGCCCCCCCCCTTTTTTTTTAAAGCAGGGCTTTGCTAAGTTGCATAGGATGGCCTTGGACCTGCAACCCTCTTATTTCGGTATCCTTAAGTACTGGGATTACAGGTGAGTGCCACCAGCCTGATTTCCACAGAATATTAAAATAACTAGCTTTATGGTTGAATAATTGATTTACCTTAATCACAAATAATCTCTACATGAATATTTTTGAGGCATAGATTTATTTAAGAAAGCAGGTAATACACATTCAAATGAGAATGCAGACCATCTTCAGAGTGAGAGACCTTTATGTGAATATTTTAAATTCAACTCCCCTTTCCCCAGTAAACTTACAACAGATGTACCCTTCCCCCACAAAGCACACTTTGATCTTCATTTTATTTATTTAACTCAGATTTTATTGACCTGGTATTTGAATGTTCTACTATAGATATTTGAATATGTAAAGTGTGAAAATGATAATAGTCCCATGAAGCTTGAGTCTAGTATGGAATAATGACATGTTAGTAAATAACTATAGCACTCTGGCTCCTGTAATACAGGAGGGTTTTACTGTGCTGTCGGAGCACAGGGGCAGCTCAGTAGTGGGTGTTAGGAGAATTGTAGCTATTTGATGAAAAGGTTCACAGGGATATTTACATTTTCTTAGTGTTGATAGCAGTTTTAAGCAGACAAGAAGAGTTAGAATCTAATAATTTCCTTTATTACAAAGTACAAAGTTAACTTTGTACTGGTAACTAAATGCTTTATATTATATCATTTAGTAATACAGTTTAAGATAAAAAGATTATATTGATCTTTGAAGGGATATGTAGATATTTTCTAGTTAAAAATTTAGGCAGTTACCATATCAATGAGAATGTTTATAAATAAAACTTCAGGCGTGGAGCTGAGCTCTTTTGTTTAAATAGTATTGATAATTGGTTTAGGATTTGGTGTAGAAACTAGAAAGTACTAGTTGTTAATAGTGTATATTGATAATTATGAATCATATTCTTTTTGGTGTGTATGTGTGGTACTGGGGTCGGAACCCAGGGGCATTCTATCTCTGGGCTATACCTCTCCAGCCCTATTTTATTTTTTATTTGAAAATAGGATCTTGCTAAGTTGCTGAGGCTGACTTGAGCCTGCAATCCTTCTGTCTCAGCCTCTCAACTACTGAGAATACAGGCATGTGCCACTATGCCCAATATGAATCATTTTCTAATTAACACTTGTCATTACTTGATAACTTTAGTTTTTATTTCCTGAAATTGGCTGATAGTGTAAAATCTAGAATCTAGGTAATTGCCACGAGATGGTAAAGAAGATAACTGTCAACTGTCAAGAAGCCCCCCACCCCCCAGTACTGGGGATGGAACCCAGGGGCATTGTACCTCTGAGCTACTCCCCCAGCCCTACATTTTTGAAACAGTTCTCACTGAGTTGTGAAGGCCTCCAAGTGGCTGAGGCTGCCAGAAGACCCTGATCCTCCGTCTTAGCCTCCTGAGAGCTGGGATTACAAGCATGCCCCAATGCACCTGGCTTAAGAACACCATTTTACTTGAGTTTTGGAGTTTGATCTGGGTTTAGGCTTAGTTATCAGAAGAGTAAATACTAAAATGGTTGAACTTAATGTTGCTCAGTAGAATGGATTATCGAAGAGTCCATTTAAGACTAAAAAAAAAGATAAAAACCTCAATTAGGTATAATTTCATGTCTCGTCTTACTCTCTGCTCTTATATACAAACAGCAGCTGAGATGAACCTGACTTACCCTGAATTAAAGGCCAGTCTTTCTGGGACTTGATGCCTTGGTTCCCCACTTCCAGACTTGGAGTTAAATGCCTCTTGATTGTGGCCTCAGTTCAGGGTGTATTTCCTCTGTCTTTGCTGTCCATATTAGCCGTACCTTTCAGTACTTAGGTCTTGCTTTTTCAATCAGCCAGGTAGATTTGTGCTGTTTTCAATTTTTCTTTTGCCCAGATTCTGTTAGAATTAAAGAAATAAGAATTAAAAAATGAGAATTAAAGAAATAAGCAGCTGTAGGTTCTAATCTGAGCATATGACACTCCATAACCAAATTGCGTACAATCCAGAAGTCTTACATTCATTATCAGTAAAAATAGCTTGTATTATAGCATTTAAAATTTCTGTTATTTTTGTAATTTCCTATTACCTCACTTAGGTCATTTTTAAAACCAGTCAGCTTAATCATTTTAGAACTGTTGGTTTTAGAAGCTGTAATCCATACATAAATAACTTTTGTTCTTTAAGAATGTAGTGTTTGCTGGGCATGATGGCACACGCTTGTAATCCCAGCATTTGGAAGGCTGAGACAAGAAGATCATGGTTTGTAGCCAGCCTCAGCTACTTAGGCCCTTTACAACTCAGTGAGACTCTGTTTTAAAATAAAAAATATGTCCAGAGGTGTCTCTTGGAGGTAGAATGTTCCTGGGTTTTATCCCCAGTACTGCAAAGAAAAAAAAAAAAAATATATATATATATAGTGGTGAGTATACCACTATAGAATATGGTAGGCGTGGTGGCACACACTTGTAATCCCTTTACTTGAGAGTCTGAGACAGGAGGATTAGGAAGATTGCAGATTTGAGGCCAGCCTCAGCTACTTAGGCCCTCTGCAGCTTAGTGAGACCCTGTTTTAAAATAAAGGATAAAAAGCCAGGCGTGGTGGTGCACGCCTGTAATCCCTGTGCTTGGGAGCAGAGACAGGAGGATGGCACAAGTTCGAAGCCAGTCTCGCTGGCTTAAGAGACCTTGTTTCCAAATAAAAATATAAAAAACAGGTCTGGGAGTGTAGTCTGGAGGTAGAAGGGTTTCCAGGAAACCCAGTACCACCACCAAAATAGAGGATAAAAAAAAAATAGAGCTGAGGGTTAGCTTGGAGGTAGAATGCCTCTGGGTTCAATCCCGAGTACCACAAAAATGAAATAAATAAAAATAAATAGGATTTTAAAAGAATTTTTAGTTTAAGATTCTCTTCATTTAATATTGATTTGACTAGAAAGCTTTTATTTAACTGCTCTGATTTCTTTCCTTTTTTTTTTTGATGTTACTGGGAATTGAACCCAGGGCACTCTACTTCCAAGCTAGTCCCCAGTCCTATTTTATTTTTTAAATTTTGAAACAGGGTTTCACTAAGTTGCTAACTTGCTGAGGGTTGGTCTTGAACCTGCAATCCTCTTGCCTCAGCCTCCCAAGTACTGGGATTACAGACACGTGCCACCATGCCTGGCTTGGATTTTAAACTACCATTTGCTAAGAATTTGCTATGTGTACCAGGCATTCTGTAGCACTTGGCATGCTATATTTATCCTTTGTACATACCTTAGGATGTAGGATTTGTTATTATCTTTACTTTATAAATGAAGAAGCTAAGGCATGGTGACCCCCCCGCCCCCCCCCCAGGGTCATAGAACGCTAAGGAAGATTGGAACTTGAGTCCAGATTAGATTGACTTGAAAACTTAGGCCCTTAACCATTGTTATGATGGAGATATATAAGATAGATGAAGAAAGGTATTTAGGGACTTGGTCATCTCACTTATATACTTGTAAACTAAGAAGAAGCAATTGCACTATTAAAGGAGGTGTGTAGTGGGCGTGGTGGTGCACACTTGTCATCCCAGTGCTTGGGAGGCTGAGACAGGAGGATCGCACAGGTTCAAAGCCAGCCTCAGCTACGTAGTGAGGCTCTCAGCAACTTAGTGAGACCCTGTTTCCAAATAAAGTATAAAATAGGTCTGGGAGTATAGCCTGGAGGTAGAAAGCCCCTGGGTTCCACCCCTAGTACCACCAAAACAACAACAAAATTTTATTCTTGTAATACTAAGTGAATTTTTTGAAATATAAAAATATTTTTAGTTTGGTAAACTTGTATCAGACTCTTGAATATTTAAAATACATTAAAGATGCATAACGTATTAATCTGGTTTTGATATGTAGTTAAAACATTAAGATAGGCAGTTAAGATAATGTTATATATGTCAACTTTTTACAAGGAAAGCATCTTTCTCCAGATTAGGATTTAGTTTTTTTTTTGTGTGTGTGTGGTACTAGGGATGGAACCCAAGGGTTTTTTTTTTGTTGTTGTTTGTTTTTTATCTCCGGGCTATACTCCCAGACCTATTTTATATTTTATTGGAAACAGGGTCTCACTAGGTTGCTGAGCGCCTCACTAAGTAGCTGAGGCTGGTTTCGAACCTGTGCGAGCCTCCTGTCTCAGCCTCCCAAGGGTGGGGATTACAAGCGTGCGCCACCACACCCGGCTAGGATTTAGTTTTTAATATTATATTAGCAGGTAAGTTTTTCTCGCCTTGAATTTTGGAAGTGCAAGTGAGTAGCAGAACTTTTTTTGCAAAATTATTGAACAGCTGTTTATTTTGAGAAGGATAGTTGTGTTTCTGGATTACTCAGAGCACCATCAGGATGTTTCCTTGTTGTTCTTTTTCTTGTTATTTGGCTGATTTTACTCTACCTTATATGACCAGGCTTTGTCTAGGGTAGAACAGGGAAGGTGATGAGAGAAATATCTGAAAAAAGTGCTATCAGTGATAAGAATGTGTGCCAGCAAGAATGATGGTGATAGTAACAGAAAGAGTCATTATCTTATAAGTAGAATCTTTTGACAGTTTAGTACCTTTTGGTTTGCTAATCTTGAATTTTCTGGATTCTTACATAAGTGAAGAGTACCATATACTTTTTTTTTATTTTTTAAATTCAGAGAAAAATGATCTTATTGTGTTAGGCTACTCAGGTCTTGGGATTTATTATAGCATCTAGCAGCATTTATCCTAATAAAGAGACTTTTCTTTTTCTTTCTTTCTTTTTTTTTTTTTTTTGCAGGTCTGAGGATGGAGCCCAGGGCCATTAGACCTCCAAGCTACACCTCCTGCCCTATTTTTTATTTTGAAACTGGGTCTCACTGAGTTGCAGAGGGCCTCACTAAGTAGCTGAGGCTGTCCGCGAACCACGATCCTCTTGTCTCAGCCTCCTGAATGCTGGGATTACAAGCGTGCCCACCACGCCCGGCTAGGAAAGAGATTTTTCAATGAAGGAAATTCATTTATTTGTTGATGGACATCTTAACTGTCTCAGTAATTTGCCAATTGTGAATTGTGTAGCTATGAACGTAGATACACATGCATTAGTTTGGTAGTTTGGTTTCCATTCTTTTGCGTAGATACCCAGAAGTGGTATTGCTGGATTATATGGTAGGTTTGTTCCTATTTTTCTGAGTATCCTCCATACTGTTATTCAAAGTGGTTGCACTAATTTGCAATCCCACCAACAGTGTATTAGAGTTTCCACTTTTACACATTCTTGCCAGCATTTGTCGTTTGTGTTTTGAATGATGGCCATTCTAGTTGGAGTTAGGGAAATCTCAGGGTAGTTTTGATTTGCATCTCTCTGATGGCCAGCGATGTTGAGCATCTTTTCATGCATTTACTGGCCATTTGAATTTAGTGGTGAGTTTCTTAGTTTTCTGTATATTTTAGATATTAGTCCTATATCGGAGGAATAGTATATCTCCCATTCTTTTAGCTCTCTTTTAAGGGTCTTGATAGTTTCCTTTGCTGTACAGAAGCTCTTCAGTTTAATGCAATCTCATGTATTGACCCTCTTTTTAATTTCTTGTGCCTTTGGGGTCTTGTTGAGAAAGTTTTTACCTACGCCTATGTGTTGCAGTGTTGGTCCTATGCCCTCTTCAAGGAGCTTCAAGCTCTCTGGTCTGATTTCCAAGTCTTTGCTCCATCTTGAATTGTCTCTTGTACCGGGTGAGAAAGTGGGGTTAATTTCCATTTTTCTGTGTATGGTTAACCAGTTTTGCCAGTTTTGTTGAAGAGGCTATCTTTTTTCCCAGTGTATGTTTTTGGCCCCTTTGTCAAAAATCAGTTGGCTGTAAGTGTACGGATTTATTTCTGAGTCTCCATTCTGCTTCATTGATCTATGTGTCTGTTTTTGTGCCAGTACCATGCTGTTTTTATTACTATGGCTTTGTAGTATAGTTTGAAGTCAGGTATTATGATGCCTTCTGCATGGTTCTTGTTGCTGAGAACTACTTTGGTTATTCTGTTTTTTTTTTTTTTGTTCCAAATGAATTTATGGATTGATTTTACTATGTGAAGAATGACCCTTTTAATTTAATGGGCATTGCATTGAATCTGTAGATCACTCTTGGAAGAATGGCCATTTTGATATTTATTCTGCCTGTCCAAGAACATGAAATCTTTCCATCTCCTAAGGTCTTCTTCAATTTGTTTTTCAATTTGTTTTGTATGGCTGGCTTTGAATCTGCGTGATCCTTCTGTCTCCTCCGCCTCTCAAGCGCAGGGATTACAAGCGTGCGCCACCATGCCCAGCAGCTTCTGATTTTTTAAGATTGATTTTGTAACCAGACACTTTGCTAAATTTGTTGATCAGTTCTCTAAATTTTTTGGTTGAGTTTGTTGGGTCTTCAGAGTATAGTATTATGTCAACTACAAATAGGGATAGTTTTAGTTTTTCTTTTCCTGTTTATGCTCCTTTGATTTCCTTCTTTTGCCTTATTGCTCTGTCTAGAGTCTCAAGAACCATATTGAAAAGAAGTGGTGGTAATGGAATCCTTGTCTTGTTCCTGTTTTTAGGGTGGAATTCTTGCAGTTTTTCCCCATTTAATATGATGCTGACTGTGGGCCTGTTGTATATTGCCTTTATGTTGTTGAGGTATGTTCCTTCTATACTGACTCTGCAGTGCTTTTAGCATAAATGGGTGTTCGATTTTGTTGAATGCTTTTTCAGGATCTAATGAAATGATCATGTATTTGATGAATTCCATGCATTGTTTTTCATATGTTGAACCAGCCTTGCATCCCCAGGATGAACCCTACCTGGTCAGGGTGTATGGTTTTATTGAAGAGGCAATTTTTTTAGTGAAAGAAAAAATTTCAAGTCTCATTTCTTATTTAGGTAAAAGAGAAACTTATTTTTCTGTTGTCAGTTACAGTAAAATTAAAGAATTCCTTTTAAAACTTCAGATTATCTGAAGGCATTTCAGTGTTCACTCGAGAGTAACTATTTTTCTTACTAGTTTATAATTCATGTAGTATAAAATATGGCCTTTTGAAGTGCACAGCTCAAGGGTTTCTATTAGATTCACAGAGCAGTTGTCTTCACTGTGTAATTCCACAACATTTTAATCACCCCCAAATACAACCCTACCCATTAGCAATTACTTCCTTTTCTTTGTTCCTCCAGCCCATGGTAACCACTAATCAATTTTGTCTCTATGGATTTGCCAGTTCTGGACATATCCGATAAATGGAGGCATAGTTATGATGTTTTGTGGCTGGTGTCATTCACTTAGCATAATGTTTATGAAAAGCATCTGTTATATATATGAATCATTACTTCATTTCTTTTCGTGGCCAAATAATTTATTAGATGTATATATCATATTTCTGATCACTTGTAAGTTGATAGAAATGTGGATTGTTTCCACTTTTTGGGTATTATGAATAATGGTGCTGTAAATACTTTGTACAGATTTTTGTGCAGATATTGTTTTCTTTTCTCTTTGGTTTTTTTTTTTTTAACCTAGAAATGTAACTGGATATGTGTTATGTCATAGGGCAATTTCATGCTTCACTTTCTGAGGAACTGCCTGTGATCCTCCTGTCTCCACCTCCCAAGCATGGGGATTACAAGCATGTGCCACCACGCCCAGTGTCCCTATCCCTGTTTGTTTTTTATTTTGGGTGTTTTTTTTCTTGTAGTACTTGGGATGGAACCCAGGGGTCTTCTACCTCTGGAATACACTCCCAGACCTATTTTATATTTTTGTTTGGAAACAGGGTCTCACTAAGTTGCTGAGAGCCTCACTAAGTAGCTGAGGCTGACTTTGAACCTGTGATCTGCCTGTCTCAGCCTCCCAAGTACTGGGATTAAAAGTGTGCGCCACCACGCCTGGTCTTTATTTTTTCAGGTAGGGTGTGTAAGTTGGGAAAGAGCATGGGGATCTTAGTGAATTCCAGTTTGGCTAGATAGTGAGGAAGGAAATACTGTCACAGAACCCAGGTCTGACCATGGTTAGAATTAAGTCTAGCATAGAGGAAATCTGTCAGAGAGTGGCTAGATTGATTTATGTTTCTGAAAGATCACTCCAACTACTGACTTGAGAATGGAAGCAAGGAAACCAGTTAAGAAGCTACTGCAAAGCTGGCCATGGTGGCGCACGCTTGTAATCCCATCCTTCAGAAGGCGGAGACTGGAGGATTTCAGTTCGTAGACAGCCTCAGCTACTTGGTGAGGCCCTTTGAAACTCAGTGAGACCCTGTTTCAAATTAAGAATAAAAAATAGGGCTGGGAGTGTCACTCGGAGGTAGAATGCCCCTAGTTTCCATCCCCAATATGGCAAAAAAGAAAGAAAGAAAGAAAAAAACTACTGCAGAAGCCCAGGCAACAGATGATGACTTAGATTAAGACAGTAAAGATGAAAAAAAGAAGATCTGAAAGGGACTTGTAGAGATAACAGGACATGCTGCCACATGGGTCAGGGAAGCAAGGATTCTTCTCTGATGATTCTCTTATCTTTCTTCCCAGGATAGAAAGGAAGTGCAAGGGAAGATTTGAGGAATTGGGAATTGAGATCCAGTGTAGATGTTCTGGCTTCGAGTTGATTAGAACATCTGAAGCCACGCAGCTGCTCCAGAGGTTGAGGCAGAAGGATTATGAGTTTGAATCCAACCTGGGCAACTTAGCAAAACCTTTTTTTTAAAAAAATTTTTTCAAAACCTTGTTTTGTAATAAAAAATAAATAAATAGGGATGGGGATGTAGCTTCTGGTAGAGCAACCCTGGGTTCAGTCCTCAGCCCATCCCCCTTCAGGGAAACACAAAGACATCTGAGATGTCATATGTTACATATGTTATAGCAGTTGGATAGATGGGTCAGGATCTAAGAGGGAGAGAGAACTTGGATAAAGAGACAAATTTGTAACTCAAATGAAGAAACCGAGCTTTTAGAATTGATGGAAAATTTAGAAAGGGATCTTGCAGGGCCAAAGACCAGTCATGAGTGAAATGTTCACAGGCCTCCTAACTTTTTTTTTTTTTTTTTGGTGGTACTGGGGTTCCTGGAAGCCCTTCTACTTCCGGGCTACACTCCCAGACCTATTTTTATATTTTTATTTGGAAACAGGGTCTCCTAAGCCAGCGCGCGCGGCTGGCTTAGAACCTGCGCGATCCTCCTGTCTCTGCCTCCCAAGCGCGGGGATTACAAGCGTGCGCCACCATGCCCGGCCCTCCTAACTTTTTTTTATTCCTATGCCTTGATCCCTCTCCCAGAGGTACAAGTGGGGAGGATTGTGGTATCTTTCCTTGCAAATGTCAGTACCGTTTCCTGGGTGCTGTTGGGTCTTTCCTCTGTCCTGCTGAAGGACTTGCTTAGCCATTGCCCAGCCTTTCTTTTTGATGCTTTAAAAAGGATTGGGGCTGATGGATTACCAGTCTTTCTCTGGGCTACTAGTAATACAAGTTAAGTCAATTATATTTTGGGTTAAATAAGATTTGTACTTGCTCTTAAAATTTAATATTTTTTTTTTATGGTTTTAAACTGGAACCCACAGTTTTGTAACTAGGAGTACTCAAACTCTTTAAAGTTCTTTGTACCTTACCTTTTTCTTAGGTTTTAACTAAAACTTTGCTCTGCATGTTGTACATAATTAAAAGTAAACTAAAAAATTAAATAGAAAAACAATTGCCAAATGGAAATGTAAGATTTAGACAATATATTGTGCCATAGCTGTGAGAAGAGTAATTTCAAGTTATATTGAAATGAAGCATAATAGTTTGTTCATTCCTAGTAGTGTATATCCTAAGGGGCAGAAAAACTGTGGAAGAAATCCTATAATTCATACAATGTTTAGTAACTGTTATTTTTAGATTATATATAGTAAGATAAAACAAATATGCACATTTGATTGCCATTAGTAAACAAGATTTTCAGGGTGAAAGAAGATACAAATAAAATGAGTATATATTCTTTCATTAAAATGGGAATTACCAGTCTGACATCAATATTTAAGTTTCTTTTTCTAACTAATATTCATTTTCTATCTGTTCACTAACGACCCTAGAAGTAGAGACAAGTAAAAATAAGCACTTATAACTCAGATTTTGGTTTTCAGATACCATTTTCTACCAAAAGAAATTGAGGCTCCTGGGGCAGTGGTATAAGACCTGTGGCATTTTGTGTTGGAAAGTAAGAAGGCTGTTAACAATCCAGGTCCTGTCAAAATGACACTGGAGCCAACTTGAAGGGACGCCTACTGGCCAAAGATGGTGTAATTTGAAGATTAAAAAAATGTCAATATATTGAAAAAACTTAAAATTTTACAAGCTTATATGATACTTAGAAAATAAAACAAAAAACTCATCAGTCACTTCTGGAGGTTGTTTGGGCAATCACCCTAAAAGCTGATAAAGGGAAGAAGTTGGACATCTTTGCTACTTTTCTTAGACAGACTGGTGTAACCAAATAGTTGATGAGGTAAAGTTCTTTTAGAAAAATTTTACCTGATAAAGAATTATAGAATTAAAAATATAATTGTTTTTCCACCCATAAAGAAATAGTGGCTTTATGCCAGTTGAATGTAGATAATGTTACGGTTGGGGGAACTGTTCCAGGGACCCTGTTGGATGAGAGAGAGAGATGTAACTGCGGGTTCTCGTTCTGAACTAGGTATAGAAAACTCTAGTCCGAACTCTTGCTGAAAACACTAGCCCTAACTGTTCCTGGAAGCTTAAGTGAGTTTATTATTATAAAGATTGCAAGAGAGAATATAGATTTAATAAAGCCCTATACCCTAAATAGTATAGAGGGGTGACCTGCAGTCACCAAAGATTCCTGTGTACACAGTATTTTATAACCAGTCTTCTGACCCCGCCCTGTCTCTGGGGCAGATCTTTTGATAGACCTGCCCTGTCTTTGGCACAGACCTCATGCCTTTTGTTACACTCCAAAATATATTAATTGGTTTCAGAGAGTATGGGATTCCCCCACATCCTTGAGGAAGTTCACTTCTCTTAGAAATATAAAAAGACCCTAGGCTTTAGGCTTTTGGGCTTCTGTTCTCTTGCTGATTACCCTTGGTGCCTGGAAATCTTCAGCCCTTTCCTTGAAGCTCCTGGCTTTTTTCTACTGAAGTTATTTTCAGATACGTTTTGAAAATATTTTCCAATACTGGTACATTAGTGTGTGTGTGTGTGTGTGTGTGTGTGTGTGTGTGTGTGTGTATAAATATATATATATTTGGTGGTACTGGGGGTTCCTGGAAACCCTTCTTCCTCCGGGCTACACTCCCAGCCCTATTTTTTTATATTTTTATTTGGAAACAGGGTCTCTTAAGTCAGCGCGGCTGGCTTTAAACCTACATGATCCTCCTGTCTCTGCCTCCCAAGTGCGCCACCACGCCTGGCCTACGTTAATACATTTTGACACCTCTTCCCAATACTGGTATAGAATCCAGGGGCATTCTACCTTTGTGCTACATCCCCAGCCCTATTTTTTATTCTTTATTTAGAAACAGGATTTCATTAAGTTGTGGAGGGCCTCACTAAATAGATGAGGCTGGCCGCGAACCTGGATCCTCCCATTACACCTGGTTATATTTTGTATTATGAGTTATATGTACAGATGGCAGCTGAGTCTCCATATACTTGTGTTGATTTTCCTGTAGTCTTTTCTTTTTTCTTTTTTTTGGTGGTACTGGGGGTGGAACCCAGGGCTTTTCTACCTCTGGGCTATACTACCAGATCTATTTTTATATTTTATTGGGAAACAGGGTCTTACTAAATTGCTGAGAGTTTCACTAAGTAGCTGAGGCTGGCTTTGAACCTGTGCGATCCTCCTGTCTCAGCCTTTCAAGTGTGGGAATTATAAGCGTGCGCCACCACGCTGGCTTAGTCTTATGTGAGAATGGTAGGAATAATAAAGAATATTTACCTAAAATTGTGACTAAGTCCAAATGGCTCTTGAATTACAACCAGTAAATTGTTTTGTATTATGTTAGTAAAGAAAATCTTATGTATACATTTTAGAATAAAAATGCCCACAAAAGATTGCAAAGTAATTGATGATCTTTAAATTTTATCCTCAGGTTAACTATTAATAGAAGACTAACCATATATGTAATCCTGAAAGCTTTTTTTTTTCTTTTTTTCTTTTTCTTTTGGTGGTACTGGGGTTCCTGGAAACCCTTCTACCTCTGGGCTATACTCCCAGACCTATTTTTATACTTTTTTTTAAAATTTGGAAACAGGGTCTCTTAAGCCAGCGTGGCTGGCTTCGAACCTGTGCGATCCTCTTGTCTCCGCCTCCCAAGTGTGGGGGGGGAATTACAAGCGTGGGCCGCCATGCCCGGCGTCTAAAAGCTTTTAATGATAGTCATGCATGCACTGTTTCATAGCTAGAAGACAAACTTCCAGTTTTGACCTTTTTTTGATCAGTTTTAAAAGATAATGGTATTTATTTATTTAATTTTTTTTGTGGTACTAGAGATTAAACCCAGGAGCATTCTACCTTTGAAGTATACCTCCAGGTGTATTTTATTTGGGTCTTGCTGAGTTGCTGCGGCTGGCTTCAAACTATTGATCCTTCTGTCTCAGCCTCAAGTACTGAGATTACAGATGTGTGCCACTGTGCCTGGTTGGTAATTATTTATTTATTGTAATATTATAGTTATGCCGACATTTGCAAAGCTCTTAAATATCTAAAGTAGAAGTTGGAAAAACAAAAATTTTCAAATTATGTTTGTTTCTGCTTATTTGCCTCTTCAGAAAGTCACTTTTAAAAAATCTTAAATTTGTACATTTAGAAAAGTTGAATGTTTTTCTTTATCCTTTTTCTTAGTTGACAAAGGATCAGAGGTTGGTGTATTCGGGCAGACTACTTCCTGATCATCTGCAGCTGAAAGATATTCTCAGAAAAGTAAGCTTTTCCTTCTATGCATTCAGATGCATTCAGAATGTGAGAGGAGTTTTCTGAAGCTTTATCCAACCACTTCTGTTTTTACTTAAAGCCAAAAAGTACACATGATGGATTCTGATTAGTTTGGGTAGTAACTTTTTTGTATATTTACTGATAGCTAAATCTGAAGTAGGATTGCAGGTCTGTGTTCATGGATTTGTCATTTTTGGTAAGAAAACACTAATGATTTTCAGGAGGCAGTTAAAGATTGAGAGCAGTCATTCTTCCTGATCTCCTTTTGACCTAACTTTGATTTTATTTTATTTATTTAATTTTATTTTATTTTTGCAGTACTAGGAATGGAACCCAGGGACATTCTACCTCCAAGCCATACCCCTTGCCTAAGTTTTTATTCTTTATTTTGAAATAGGGTCTCACTGAGTTGCAGAGGGTCTCACTAAGTAGTTGAGGCTGACTACAAACCACGATCCTCCTGTCTCAGCCTCCCAAATGCTGGGATTACAAGTGTGTGCCACCAGTCCCTTCTAGGACATTTTAGTACAAATTGGTTAGGCTGGAAGTTTAATTTCAGGACAAGAAATAAAATGAAGTCCAACTGGTAAACCAGTTATCAAACTTTTGAGTCCTGATGCCCAGAGCTAAATATAATTTTTCTGATAATTACCTTGAATGCAGATTGTTTTAATAGAAGCTTTTAGCTCATATTCATTTGTGAAATATATACTTTTAGGGAATTCTAGCTTTTGAAATACTTTTTGTTTGTGAGTATACCAGAATTTGAATCGCTTTTTTTTTTTTTTTTTTTTTTTTTTTGGTGGTACTGGAGTTCCTGGAAGCCCTTCTACCTCTGGGCTACACTCCCAGACCTATTTTTTTATATATATATTTTTGAAACAGGGTCTCTTAAACCAACGCGGCTGGCTTCGAACCTGCGCGATCCTCCTGTCTCCGCCTCCCAAGTGCAGGGATTACAAGCGTGCACCACCAAACCCATCCTGCATTGCTTTTTATTTTATATTGTATCTTTGACTTAACTCTTAACATTCTAGATATTTCTGATCTGATTTGGAAGATCTATATTTTATTCTATATATTTAAGATCCCCTGTGGGAGAGTAAAGATCTCATACCAGTATATTCTTTCTGGTTTATATAGTTGACATTTTAGCTTTTCCAGCATGACTTCTTACTGTCATTTTGATTACATTATTTCAAATAGCTAAAGTGGCATAATAGTGTAATTTTACAGCAGATTTTCTGTCTTTCCTTCTCTCTATCTAATAGACTTTATTTTTTCTTTAGAGCAGTTTTAGGTTAGTATAGAGTGAAAGATAGAGATTTTCTTGACTCCACACATGTAGAACCCAACTCATTGACGTCCTACACCAGAGTGGTGTGTTTGTGTCAGTAAGTCTATACTGACATATTTCATTAAAAGTCTTTAGTTTAATTAAAGCTCACTTTTGCTGTTGTGCATTCTATGAGTTATGACCAAATGTATAGTTTGGTCTGTTTTATAGTATTATATGGATAGCAAGCCTGTGTTCTGCCTATTCATGTTTTTCTGTTTAAAAACTTTTCTACAATATGCTCTTCTAACATCATACATCTTAATTATTTTATCTCAAGGATAGCTTGAAACCTGAACATGAATACTTTTTAAAAGTTTTTTGCTTAGCTGGGCGTGGTGGCGCACGCTTGTAATCCCCGCACTTGGGAGGCAGAGACAGGGGGATCGCGCAGGTTCTAAGCCAGCCGCGCGCGCTGGCTTAGGAGACCCTGTTTCCAAAAAATAAAAAAGTATAAAATAGGTCTGGGAGTGTAGCCCGGAGGTAGAAGGGCTTCCAGGAACCCCAGTATCACCAAAAAAAGAAAAAGAAAAAAAAAAGTTTTTTGCTGCCAGATATGCTTTCAAACAAGATGCCTTCAAAACAGCTTTTTGAAAGAACTGTTGTGATCCTTATATCAAACACTTTGGACAATATGTTTATATTTTGAATAGCTCTTTGAACTAGTTTTGTTAAAATCAGTGTACACCTTTTTTTTTTAGTTAGGTGTTACCATTAGTTTTACCTGTTTAGTTATAAACTGTTTAATAGAAACATTCCCCAAAGGTGAATAAGTACTTGAGTTAATTGTAGTTAATATTTCGGAACTCGGTCTGTAAGGCTCTAAGCATTTTATACTTGGGTGCCTTTTAATCTTCTGTTCTCAGAAGCTAAGTGAAAGCACCCTCAGCCTGCCTTGCTGAGCACACCCTAGTTGTGCTGTCTCTACGAAGCCCTTCTTCAGCTTTCTCACTGCTTACTCTAAACTCGACACAGTCCCTCCTTCATAGCTTGTGCTTCTCAGTTTTAGACAAAAGACTGAATCTCAAATGAAGCTCTGATATGCTAGTCTATCCTCTAACAAATATCATGAGCCTCTTTTTAATATAATTTTATTGGTGCATTATAATTATGCCTTGTAATAACGTTGAGAATGATAGAAACACAATGCACACAGTACTTGGTGTGTTTCTCCTCACACCACACCCTACTTCTTCTTGTCCCTGTACATGATATTGAAATTGGTATTGATAATTTTATATATTTGCATAGCATTATTTGAACTGTTTGTTTTTTTAAATTTATTTTTATTGGTGCATTGTAATCATACATCACATTGGAATACAAGACTTGAGAGGATACACAAGCACACATCATCCAATTAGCCCTCATCCAGTCCCCATCCCATTCCCTCCCCCTCCCTCGATCCCATGCTTGATGGTAATTAACTTTGATATATTTGTTTACGTACCTCCTGAGTTTTAAAGAGATTCCATCCTCCCCTATCCCATACCCTCTGATTGGTCACCTTAATTGCTTCACTATAGGGCCCTTTCTATAGCTCGACCACTTCCTGTTGCCCCTTTCCTCCTAGTTATTGCTAATTAGGGGAAGCATCTGGTTTTTATTTTCTGTGAATGCCACATTGCAAGTACCGATCCCACTCTTGACGGCCCCAGTAGTGGCCTGATCCAGACCTCGCTGGCTCCAGCCCCGGCCTTGCCTCATGGGAGGCCACGATTCTGGCCCCTGCACTGGTCTAACCCCTCGGCTGGCTTCGATCCCGGCCTCGGTGGCCCCAGCACTGGCCTTGACTTAAGGCAAGCTCCATCCCAGCCTCGCTGACCCTGGCACTGGCCTAACCCCTCTGCAGTCTCCTATCCTGGCCTCGGAGGCCCCAGCACTGGCCTTGCCTCACAGCAGGCTCCAATCCCAGCCTCGCAGGCCCCGGTACCAGCCTAACCCCTCGGCAGGCTCCGCTCCTGGCATCAGAGGCCCCAGCACCGGCCTTGCCTCATGGCAGGGTCCGATCCCGGCCTCGCTGGCTCCGGCACCGGCCTACTCTATCGGCAGGCTCCAGTCCTGGCCTTGGAGGCCTTAGTAGCGGCTGTGCCTCACGGTAGGCTCTGATCCCGGCCTCGCTGGCCCTGGCACCGGCCTTACTTCTCGGCAGGCTCCAATCCAGGCCTCGAGGGCCCCAGCACCGGCCTTGCCTCATGGCAGACTCTGATCCCGGCCTCGCTGACCCTGGCACCGGCCTAACCCCTCAGCAGGCTCCAATCCTGGCCTCGGAGGCCTTAGTAGTGGCTGTGCCTCATGGTAGGCTCTGATCCCGGCCTCACTGGCCCTGGCACCGGCCTTACCCCTCGGCAGGCTCCAATCCAGGCCTCGGAGGCCCCAGCACCGGCCTTGCCTCACGGCAGGCTCCTCTCCCGGACTCGCTGGCCCTGGTACCGGCCTAACCCCTCGGCAGGCTCTCATCCCGGCCTCGGAGGCCTCAGTAGCGGCCTTGCCTCAAGGCAGGCTCCAATGCTGGCCGCTGGCCCCAGCACTACCTAACCCCTCGGCAGACTTCGATCCCAGCCTCGGAGGCCCCAGCACCAGCCTTGCCTCATGGCAGGGTCCGATCCTGGCCTCGTTGGCCCCGGCACCGGCCTAACCCCTCAGCAGGCTCCGATCCCGGCCTCGGAGGCCCCAGCACCGGCCTTGCCTCACGGCAGGCTCCAATCCTGGCCTCGCTGGCCCCAGCACCGGCCTAACCCCTTGGCAGGCATCATGAGCCTCTTTTAAGGATGGGTGAACTTTTCTTGGTTCACTTCAAAATTAAGCAGAATTTTAGGTTCATGTAGGCAGTAGACAATAATTTCTTTGTTTCTAGTGGCAATGCTTCCCTTTATGACCACTGGAAATCTTTCTGTTCTCCCCCCTTTTCTTTATCCTCTTGTTGGTCTCTTTTTCTGCTGACTCATCATTATTCTGTCTTTATTCTCTTTTTTCTCCATTTTATTTAGTAGCTTTGTCTATGTATAAAATATACATGATCTCACTAAGCCTTAATCATTACTTAGAAAATTTTTCTTCAGTTATAGTTGTATGTTTGTGGAAATACATGGAATATTTATACAGTATAGTGTAAATATATGCTTTATATCTGTGTATAAATGTTAGAGATAAAACATGTTTTACTTTAACAGTAAAAAAAAACTCAGTTCATCACATTGCAAAAATTAATGCAAACAAAATTAAGTTGAGCTTCATTTGTTTGTGCTAACTCTCAAGTAATCAAAACATTCTCACTATTCAAAGTTTGTAATCTAGGCTTCAGGGTAACTCTCATAGTTCTGATACTAAGGTGCTACGTGTTTTTATATTGAAATAATAGACTCTTGACCCAACTTTATGTCACTCTCTGCTTCAAGTAATTTTTGAATGTAGCAATTATTGACTACTTATACCATTTTTTAAGTCTGGTGAGAAGATATTAAATTCAGAAGACTCCTAAGTATTAAAATGGCAAACATACCTCAAATGATAATTTATAACAAATAATATGGCTAGACTAGAAAGGAACTTAAGTTTTGAGTTAAGTATTACAACTTACTATTTCCTACTACCACCCTTTAAATGTAATCTTCTTTAATTTTAGCAAGATGAGTATCATATGGTTCATCTAGTATGCACTTCTCGGACTCCTCCCAGTTCTCCAAAATCCAGCACCCATAGAGAAAGCCGTGAAGCATTGGCATCCAGCAGCACTTCTGTGAGTTGTTTGGGAGGAATAAACATTGAAGTCTTCTGATTCTCCTTGCTTGCCTCTAAAAACTAAATGGGAAGCAGAACAATTGGAGGTTGTGGGTTTTGATACTGTGTTTTATTTTATTTTTTTGTAGGTCTGGGGATGGAACCCAGGGGCATATACCTCCAAGCTACACTCCCTGCCCTATCTTTTATTCTTTATTTTGAAACAGGGTCTCACTATGTTGCGGAGGGCCTCACTAAGTACCTGGGACTGTCCATGAACTGTGATCCTTCAGTCTCAGCCTCCTAAATGCTGGGATTACAAGCAAGCGCCACCATGCCTAGTGACATTTGTTTTAAAAATAATTAGACTAAGTCATTTAAAATTTGTTTTTAGAGATCTAATACCCTGTGTTATCTTGAAGCCTAATTACCATGAGATGTATTTTGCTGAAAGTCAAGGTCAGTCAGTGATAGAACCAGTCTCCATAGATTTAATTAATTACTAAAGTATTCAGAAACAGAATTGTGATATGGTTATATAATACAGACTTTCAGGCCAGTGAAACTTAAATGAAATATTTAAGGTATTTAATATAGCACATTTTATTCAAGGTGGATTAAGTTGTTTAAATTCTAAATACCCTAAATCTTCTTAGAGTATGTGGTCAAGCATTTTGTGGGATTTTTAGGCCTACATTCAAACTGCAGGGGGAAGAATTATTTAATGTAATATCTCTTTCACACTTGGTTATTCATTTCTTCTTCTTCTTCTTCTTCTTTTTCTTTTTTTTTTTTTTTGCTGAACCGGTGATGAAACTGAGGGGCGGCCATTCTACCTTCGAGCTATACCCCCAGTCCTATTTTTTATTCTTTATTTCGAAACAAGGTCTCACTAAGTTACAGAGGGCCTCACTCAGTAGCTGAAGCTGGCCGTGAAGTTGCGATCCTTCATTCTCTGCTTCCCAACTACTGGGATTACAAGCGTGCGCCCCCACACCCCACTTGGTTATTCATTTCTCCTTCCTCATTTTTTCATCTGCCTAAATTGTTTTGGAATATTTTTGTAAGAATTCACCTTTTCAAGCTGGGTGTGGTGGCGTATATCTGTAATCTCAGTATTTGGGAATCTGACACAGGAAGATCACAGACTCAAAACCAGCCTCAGCAACTTAGCAAGCAAGATCCTGTTTCAAAACAAAAGTAAAACAAGGGAACTAGGGATGTAGCTCAGAGGTAGAATTCCTCTAGAGGTTCAATCCCCTGTAACCCCCCCCCACACACACACACAAATTAAACTTTTCAATTTAGACATTTTGTATAAATTTGAGACATTGACCCCAACCTTTTTATGTTAAATAATCTTTTCTTTCTTTCTTTTCTTTCTTTGTAGTCCTGAGGATGGAACCCAAGGGCATTCTACCTCTGAGCTACACACTCTTAGACCTATTTTAATCTTTATTTTAAAACAGGTCTCACTTAGTTGCTGAGGGCCTTGCTGAGTTGCTGAGGCTGCCCTTCAACCTGTGATCCTCCTGTTTTAGCCTACCAAGTGCTGGGATTCCAGGTGTGCACCGTATGCTTGACTTATTTTTTATTTTCTATTACAGTTTTCTATGATATTTGGGGTAAAAGGGTTGGCATTAATAGAAGCTTGATTTAAACTTCTTGGGCAGGCAGGGAACTTTTAATCCTCTTAAGTGTGCTTTTCTTCTTGTCAAGAGTCTAGCTAAACTTTGAGGGGATGAGTAGCAAGGATGATAACTAGTTGCAGATGATAACTAGTTGCAATAGGTACTAGTTTTCTGCTTTTTTAAGAAACTAGATTCTCCAGTTGATATAGTCAGTGTGGCCTCCATGGTAAGTATTTTCTAGTACCAGCCTATTTTGTAGCTTACCTTAAACTGGAATTATGCTTTATCAGAACAAACAAGGACCTTTATGTTTTCTGCCTTGGCAGGAGAAGCGGTATATATTGTCATTGGACACAATTGCATTGCTTCAGTTTTTGTTCGGAAAGACCCCTCTGATTTAATTGACTTTTGTCCTGTAGTTCCTCAGGCATGATTTTATGTCATTAGTCCATATATTTAGTTTTTTTCAAAGTGTTATAAAGATTAAAAAAAAAATAAAGGAAAGCTAAGCTCAATTCCCCTAAAACTCATGGTTCAGAACTTTCTGCAGGTTTTTAAAATGTGTTAAAATCAAATCCTGATAGGATTGCCTAACAAGGTCAGAAATCATTAGTTCTAGAGAAATTAGGCTGTATTCTCAAATGGCCAGGCTTTTTTCCTATTAATTATGTTAATGAGTATCATGTATGATGTTCCATTTAGTGAGAAATCTTGCCCAAAAAAGCCTTTCCCAGATTATGTCCCAAAGAATGAGACTCCTTAGTATGATGTTTGGTATGTATTTTCTGAAGTAACATTGTAAAGGAAGCACGTTAGTTTTGCAGGAGACCTATGTGCTTGGGACCTTTCATGTGACAGGACTTAGGAAGGTAGCCATGTACAGAGACTCCTTTCAGTTCAAAAGCAGTACAGGTAAAATATATAATTCACCAAATTTGGAAGGATGGCAGAATAATATTGTACTCAGCTTTATAAAGTGAGAAGCTATAACTTATATGAAATGTAATTAGCTCTTCAATTTATACAAAGCACTGATAAATATTTTAACAAATTAGGTGATTTTTTAGGAACTGTATTGTTTAAGGTTATTGAATCCTGAGTTGCTAACATCATTTGAGCATGAGTTAAGAATCCTACTTAGGTGGGTGTGGTGGTGTACACTTGTAATCCCAGTACCTGGGAGGCTGGGACAGGAGATTTGCAGGTCTTCATTATGGTAACCAGTGTATCACCAATGGCATGTTATGTACCTGGCACATAGTATTTGTTTAAGTGACTCAATAGTTAATTCTATTGAATACTTTGCATATGTCAGGCATGTAAAAGGAACTTTACACGCATTAATTTAATCCACATAATTTATTATGCTGTTTCTGGGTAATATTCTGTTACTCAGATTTGTCTAGGCTATAAATGCAATATTATTTATTTAATTAAGCAGTTTTGATTTTCTGACATTTCTAGTCTTGTTAAAATTGAAATATCTATTATACTGGATCTAAGATTCAAACCAGTACATTTCTAAAATTCAATTATTTTTCAGAGGGATTGTGAGTACATTTTTAGAATGTCTTATAATCTCATGATTGTGATGAATTAAGTCTCCTTGAAAAAATAATTACATTTTTGTTTGTAGAGTTCAGATCATTCAGGACCAACAACTCCATCATCAAGTCAAGAAACCTTGTCATTAGCAACTACATCTTCCTCAGAAGGATTGAGGCAGCGTACCCTTCCACAAGCACAACCCGATCCAGCACAGAGTCATCAGTTTCCATATGTAATTCAAGGGTAAGTGAAATTATGGTGCCTGTGGGTTGTAACTGGGACTCCTTAAAAATCAGTTATTTTAGAATTGTAGCTTCTTTGTAGAATTAAAGTACACATGACATTTATTCAATTTATATCTGCTTTTATAATTTTAGGATTAGAAGGTCAAGTGGAGTAGTGTTTATAAAAAGCTGGCCATGCTCTGAGTTATCTAGGGCATGCTTTTCTTTCTCAATGTTCCTACTGATAACATGAGGCTCCTTTTTTTTTTTTTTTTTTTTGGTGGTACTGGGGTTCCTGGAAACCCTTCTCCAGGCTACACTCCCAGACCTATTTTATATTTTTTTATTGGAAACAGGGTCTCTTAAGCCAGCGCAGCTGGCTTCGAACCTGCGCGATACTCCTGTCTCCGCCTCCCAAGCATGGGGATTACAAGCGTACGCCCGGCAACATGAGGCTCTTTTTAAGATGTAGGCTCTAGCCGGGCATTGTGGCGCACGCTTGTAATCCCTGCGCTTGGGAAGCTGAGACAGGAGGATCACACAGGTTCGAAGCCAGCCTCAGCTACTCAGTGAGGCTCTCAGCAACTTAGTGAGACCCTGTTTCCAAATAAAACATAAAATAGGTCTGGGAGTATAGCCCGGAGGTAGGGTTCCACCCCCAGTTTCACCAAAAAAAAAAAAAAAAAAAAAGATGTAGGCTCTGATGGCACCTGAGATTATTTCTAGCAAGTGCTCAGGTGATGCTGACACTCTGCTCAGACCACACTTTGAATAGCAAGCATAGTCTAAACTATAGATCTGTTTTAGTTTTCTGGGAAATGGGTAGGTGAGGGAGAGTGTACTTTCAAGAGTATAGGGTTCAGTAGTGTGTTTTCTAAAAACTCCACAGGTGTTTTTGATCACCCAGTCTTAGGAACAGTTGAAGTAGTGTTGGGTTATAGGGATATAAAGCATGTTGGGTTACAAGGATATTTCAATCATTGCATGTTACCCAGAATCATTGTTATTTTGAGAGTTTTGTAGTGGAAGTTTCTCAAGAACCTTGCTATGGCTATCGTATGTTTAGTAATTGCATCAGGCCTTTTGAATTAGGCAGTTGCATAAGAAATGCAGCCAATAGCCAGCGGGGTAAAACATGTTTTTCAGAAAGCTCAAAGATATGGTTTGGACCTGGATTGTGTCTGGAAATAGAGTACCTTATTAGGGTCATATTAAGATTGTGCAGTGTGCATGCGTGTCTATCACTTTGAATCTAACTCTGATGTGTAATTACAGTGTACTAATAAAAGTATTAAAAAACCCCTTAAAATCAGTACACAAACTTCTTTAAAACAGGGCCCTTTCAGCACCAAAATGCTATACTAACTCTAATTCCTCCACTTCTGGGTAGAAGGAATATACTTAATAACTGTTAAATAAATGAACAAATGCTAAATTAAATGATACATATTCATATTTAGGCTCTACGTCTGTAGCCATCATATATTCTAAGTTGAAATTATTGAAGAAAATCTGTTAGATTTTTAAAATATCAGATTACCTTTACAAATAGTTAATTATTAAATACATGCTAAGTGTCCTGATTATTATTATTCCTCTTAAATTGAGAAAAAAAAGGTTGATAAGTGAGTTCAGATGTTACTAGCCTGATCTGTCCATCATAAAGTTCTTTCTCAGCCCTTCCAGAACTATTACTAATCACTGATTAGATTCATTAATTCATTAGTTGTTGCAGATTTTTTATTGTATTGGTGCATTGTAATCGTACGTCTTGAAGTTCAGGGTAGTAGGGGCATGCGTGCACACAGCACTCACTGCGCCATTCCCATTTCCCGTTTCCTTCCCCTCCTTCCCGTGCTCAGCACAGCGATTGGCTTTGCTGTTTGTGTGTGTACACTGTGCCATTGAGGTGTTTCCCTCTTCCTGTCTCCCTCAGCTAGGTGGCATTCTTCACTCATCTAGGATTTCTCCTTTTTCTGGAGTTTTTGTTAGCTCTTATGTCCTATTTCTCCCCAGTTTCCGTATATTAGGGAGAACATCAGACTTCTTTTCTGAGATTGATTGATATCACTTAGCATAATGTTCTCCAGTTCAATCATTTCCCTGCAGACAACATAATTGTGTTTTTTATGGCTGAGTACAATTCCACTGTGTACATATCCCATGGTTTTGTAATCCATTCATCTGTTGATGGGCATGTCAGCTGTTTCTATAGTTAGGTAGTTGTGAATTGTGTGTAGCTGTAAACATAGATATGCATACATCACTCTGGTAGTTTTGTTTCCATTCTCTTGGGTAGATACCCAGAAATGGTATTGCTGGGTTATATGGCAGGTTCATTCCCATTCTTCTGAGGATCTTCTACATTGTTTTCAAAAGTGGTTGCACTAGTTTGCAATCCCACTAACAGTGTATTAGAGGTCCTACTTCTCCACATCTTTGCCAGCATTTGTTGTTGTTTTAATGATTGCCATTCAAATTGGGGTTAGGTGAAATCTCAGGGGAGATTTGATTTGAATCTCTCTGATTGATTGCTAATGATGTTGAACATTTTTTCATACATTTTTGATACAAATGTATTTCATACATTTATTGGATGGAACCCAGGGGTATTCTACCGCTGAGCAACACCCCCAGCCCTTTTCTTTATTTTGAAACAGAGTCTCACTGAATTGCAAAGGGCCTCACGAAGTAGCTGAGGCTGCCTGCAAACTGCGATCCTCCTGTCTCAGCCCCCGAAGGCTGGGATGACAGGAGTGCAGCAGAAGTGTGCATCACCATGCCCGGGCTCACTTGCCGTTTTTTTGTTTGGGTTATTTGTTATTGTTATTATATTGGTGAGTTTTGAGTTCCCATATATTCTAGATATTTATTAGTCCTCTATCAGAGGAGTAGCTGGCAAAAATCTTCTCATTCTGTTGGCTCTCTGTTGAGGTTCTTTTTTGCTTTTTGCAGTACTAGGGATGGAACCCAGGGTCATTGTACCTCCAAGCTACACCCCCAGCCCTATTCTTTAGTCCTTTTATTTTTGGAACAGGGTCTCACCGAGTTGTGAAGTGCCTCGCTAAGTAGCTGAGGCTGTCAGTGAGCCATGATCCTCCAGTCACCATCTCCTAAATGCGAGATTACAAGCATGTGCCACCACCCCGCCCTCTGTTGAGGTTCTTGATAATTTTCTTTTACTGCACAGCTCTTCAGTTTACTGTAATGCCATGTGTTGATCCTCATTTTAAATTCTTGTGTCTTTGGGATCTTGTTGAGGAAGTTTATACCTGTTCCTGTGTGTTGGAGTATTGGTCCTATGCCCTCTACAAGGAGCTTCAAGGTCTCTGGTCTGATTTCCAAGTCATTGATCCATCTTGAATTGATTCTTGTGCTGGGTGAGAAAGTGGGATTTTTTTACATTTTTTGCATGTGGGTAGCCAGTTTTGCCAATATCATTTGTTGAAAAAGCTATCTTTTTTCGGTGTATGTTTTGGGTCCCTTTGTCAAAAATCAATTGCATTGAACCTGTGGATCACTTTTGGAAGAATGGCCATTTTGATGTTAGTCTGCCTGTCCAAGAGCAGGGAAGGTTCTTTCATCTTCTAAAATCTTCAGTTTTTTTTTCCAGAGTTTCATAATTTTTCTTGGAGAGATCTTTAGCTCTTTGGTTAGGTTCATTCCAAAGTCTTTTGATGTCACATTTGTTGTTTTTTTTAATTTGATTTTCCCCCTTACTATAAATTAGGAAAACCCTCCTCCTTCCAAAGTGTTGGTAAATAATTCTAGTCTTTTTAACTATGGTTTAATTCTTCATACTTTTATTTTTAGCCTACCTGAAATTTATCTGACTATGGAAAAAGGCAAAGATTTAATATTCTCTTCCCCTACTCACTAGCTTAGTAATCACTTTTCCTCGCACCAAATAATTCTTTTTTCTGTTGTTTAGTGATATATCCTTCAAAATACATTAAGTTCTTATATTTCATTCATTTGTCTATTCTGTGTACTTTAATAATAACAGACGTAGTATCAAATCTTTTGTTTCTTGTTTTCTGGAGAGTACTCAGTGTATATCATCTGAAAGGTAATAAACACAAGTGAAAATCATATTATGCCAGGTTGAGACTGGAATGCATTTTAGTTATATAGTTCAGTAAGTAAGGTATTAGAGAAAAAGGGAGCACATCAGAATCATCTGGGAGTTCATTTTTTTGGCAATAAATGCTCAATATTTGCCTTGTGTTCTGTGCAGTAGGGTGAGGTGGGAAGCTGTATTTGATCAGAGATACAACAGCTCCCTTGGTATAACTGCTGAGATCTTTATTGATTTTTTTATAATACTTTGCTGTGGATTTGATCAATGATTGACATTCTTTTTTTTTATTATTATTTGGTGGTACTGGGGTTCCTAGAAACCCTTCTACCTCTGGATTACACTCCCAGACCCATATATATATATATATATATATATATATATATATATATATATATATATATATATTTTTTTTTTCTTTTTTTGAAACAGGGTCTCCTGAGCCAATGCGGCTGGCTTTGAACCTGCACCATCCTCCTGTCTCTGCCTCCCAAGCGCGGGGATTACAAGCGTGTGTCACCACGACCTGCTGATTGACATCTTTTTAAGGGAAGAATCTGGTTAAGATTCTTTTCCCCTTACAAAGAACTTACCAGTTGCCAGGAACTTCTTAATTGTGCAAAAAAGCTTAAGAAGGAAGGCTGTAATCAGGAGATGGAAGGATTCTTTGAGGATGGAAGTCATACTGGCTCCTGTTACTCCTTCAAGGATAAGGAAAGTTCAGCTAATATGTAGGGGAATGTTAGAGAATGTTGAAAATGAGTATGGTGCCTTACCTAGAGCCAAGTTTCTTCAAGTACAGTTCTTGGTAAGCTTTAGTCTCTAAGCTCTTCCAAATTAGGTCTCTAAAACCAGTGGTTAGCAACTATATATGTCAACAGTCTTTAGGATATAAAGTTATTGTTAATAAATGTGTTATTCTTGTCTCACTCTGGATAGACCAAACTGATATCTCAGCTCAAGAGAGGATTCAAGTAGTAGACAGTAAGAGGGGAGTCAGTTCTACATTTTTGTGTGTGTGTGTCCTTGTAGTTGTCTGCTTATAAATGAATGTCTGCAAATTTTATTCTACACACTTGGGAGTCATGTTCTGAGTTTGGGACTGGAAAGAATAAAAATAAAACTAGCTAACATTTACTGAATACAGGATAACAACACTCTGAGGGGTGTTCTGTTAACTCCATTTTAGAAATACGGAAACAGGCATAAAGAAGTCAGATGGGACTTTCCACAAATTTTACTGAGAATAGAATTTTTACTTTCATGTAAAAAAGGAACATATATGTATAAATATGTGTGTATACACATGTTCTGCTACTCTTGGCTTATTAAAATATTTTACAGATTTTTGTAATGTTTTTTATTTTAAAACTACTTAACTGTTATATTTTAATAATACTTTATTGGCAGTATGAAGTAGCATTTGGCTAGTTCTCTCATTTCTTAAAGTATTTTGTCATGGAGTTTATTTGGGGTGTTGGTCTTAAGGAGAATATACTTGCAATGGAAGTTTTTTTGGCACATGTGCTAAAGTGAGAAGATAATAAATGTTCAGGCCTGCCAAGCATTTGAGAAGGGTTTGCTTTGCCGTATACTTCGGTCCAGGGTCATGGTACATAAGACATACGGTCTTCTTTGAAGAATATTGGAAATGCGTATTTTTCTTTTCAGTAAGATTGAAAAACTTCTTTTTAATGGTTGGCTTTTAGTTAAGTAATAAACATGTAGAGGAATGTTTTCAGCTTCTGAAGCCTTAGAGACTTCTTTTGTTTCCTTAATGCAGAAATGTAGAAAACCAGTTTCCTGCGCAAGCTTTTCCACCTGGAATCCCGCTGTACCCTGCTCTCAGCCCCCTGCAGATGCTGTGGTGGCAGCAGATGTATGCTCATCAGTATTATATGCAATAGTGAGTCATTCTGAGTTCATTGTTTTCAGTTATTCACTGTTATTTTCTTTATTTTTTGTTTTATCCTAAGTAACTTGATTTGGGATTTCATTTGCTGATGTATTTAATTGATTAGCTTAAATTATTATGAGAAGGAATTCACAAACATCTCAGCAGATACTTTAAGTCTGAAGGATAAAGGGTTTATTTCCAGTTCATATCAGGTAAATCTTGTCTTTGCTTCTCCCGCTCTCCCTAATTACATTTATCAGTATTCACATACTTTCTCTAATACAACATTTTGTAAATTCGAGGGAAGATTTAGGAGAGTTCCACTTGGAAGGTAGCAAATCTACATGAAGAGCTAGAAAGTAAAAAGAAAATAGGGAGAAGGCCATGTATCATGATACATGGTCTTCTGAAGTCCTTTTGAAGGACTCATGTATCAGATAGGTTCACTGCACCAGTTTTGATGCTAGGAAACATGGGACAGAGTGAGCAGAAGAGAGTTTCTCAGTTTTATTCTTCTGGACTTATTTAATAACAACTAGCTTCTATTTATTGTCCTCCTCTTGTTTCTTTGATTGTATTTTCCTCCTCATTTTTATCTTTCTGATCACTCCTTTTGTGTCTTGATGGCTGATTTTTTCTTTCTTTTAAATAGTATCATTCCTTGCTCAGTTGGAGAGGTGCGTATGTGCTTACCATGGACTTCATAGTTGGTAGGAAAGATAGGATTCAGTCTGGGAGAAGCCCTTTTTAGAGTTCTTTCTTACTTGACCTCAGTTGTTGGGTTTCTGTGGATGATTCCCACTTTTTCATCTTGGGCTTCATCCTTTATTTCTGCTGGGTTGTTGGGAGATTTGTATAGGGAAATTAGACTTTATTCCAAATTCAATATGTCCAAAATTTGGCTCATCCATTTTCTTGAATGACTTCTACTTCATGAATTCTTTTTCAGTGATATTACCTCTATTCATACTGGTTCTATTCTTTTTTTTTTTTTTTTTTTTCTTTGGTGGTACTGGGAGTGGAACCCAGGGGCTTTCTACCTCCGGGCCATGCTCCAGACCTATTTTATATTTTATTTGGAAACAGGGTCTTACTAAGTTGCTGAAAGCCTCACTAAGTAGCTGAGGCTGGCTTTGAACCTGCACGATCCTCCTGTCTCAGGGGGATTACAAGTGTGCGCCACTAACCTGGCTCATGCTGCTTCTGTTCTTAATTGTCATGCAGACTTTAACATTAATCAGCTTGGATTCTGGCTTTTGTTATTTCCAAACCCATTAACTTAAGAAGGTGAAATAAGAGAGTTTCTGTTTTTCCAGTGTCCTATTTCCAAAAATTTTGCCCAGATTTTTTCTCGTTTTAAATCCATTTCAGTAACTTTTTCTCTTTATATGTTGCCATGCAAATGGTCATCATTTTCATGACTACTTTGTGCTCAGTACTCTACTGGCTATTTTACCATACTGGAACAATCCAGGGGGGCAGTAGTAGCTTCAGATATAATTAGGGGCTGTAAATAGAACTAAGGAGGCAGTGGAAGCATCCAAGGGGATGCTGAGTAATTTTTTATTTTTTTGAAAGGAGTCATTAAGCCAATGCTTTATATCTTGACTGATTTATAAATCTCATGACAAACATATAAGTGAGACTTATTGTGGTTTGCTATTAAATCATAGCATCTTTATATACATCATCTAACTCTGAGTGTCAAGTTCTCATTTTAAAATAAAATAATTCGTCCATGTAATAGAATAACCATGAGGTAAGAAGTATTTGGGAAACTAAAAAGGCATTAACATATTGGCTTGAATAGGGATTTGTAGCCTAGGAAGTATTTGTTTAATTTTCTTCTGTCTTGATGAATTTTTCTTTTCCTCCTTTACTAGAAATTGAAACTGTTGATGCCTTACCATTGAGCTACATCCCAGACCCCTTTTATTTTTATATTCAGATGGGCTCTTGCTTAGTTGCCTAGGATGATTTCGGACTTGCCATCCTCCTGCCTCATCCTGACAGGGCACTAGGATTACAGGCTTGCACCTCCACATCTGGACTTGCTTAACTTTTTTTTTTTTGTACTGGGGATTGAACTCAGAATTCTACCTCTGTATGTTTTATTTTTAATTTTTAATTTTTTTTTTTTGCAGTATTAGAGATTGAACCCAGGGACAGTCTACCTCTGAACTATACTCCCAACCCTATTTTTTTATTCTTTGTTTTCAAATAGGATCTTGCTAAGTTTCGGAGTGCATAAGTAGCTGAAACTGGTTATGAACTTGCCTTTCTCCTGTCTCAACTTCCAAAGTACTGAGATTGCAAGCTTGTGCCACCATGCCCAGCTGTTTGATTTTGAAATGAGGTCTCACTAAGTTGCCGAGGACCTTGCTAAGTTGTTGAGGCTGGCTTAGAACCTGTGCTCCTCCTGTTTTTTGCCTCCCAAGTATTAGGATTACAGGCATGTGCCACTTTTTTCTCCTTTGATTTATTATAGAAAATTTAAACATATAATAAAACAGAATATTAAAATAAATTCTGTATATTCATCACCCAGTTTCAACATTTAAAAATTACTTAAATCTTGTTCTATAATTTTTCCCCTTCCTGTGAATAATTTAAAAGCAAATCTCAGCTACATTATCTTTTTTACTGGGAACTCTTAGAGGAAAATTTATTCTTTTTTTTTTTTTTTTTTTTTTTTTTTTGTGGTCCTGGGGTTCCTGGAAGCCCTTCTACCTCCGGGCTACACTCCCAGACCTATTTTTACATTTTCATTTTGGAAACAGGGTCTCCTAAGCCAGCGCGCGCGGCTGGCTTCGAACCTGCAAGATCCTCCTGTCTCTGCCTCCCGAGCGCGGGGATGACAAGCGTGCGCCATCACGCCCGGCTGAAAATTTATTCTTAAATCTAAGCAAGTCATAGTATAAGCATAGTTTAGGACCATAATACTTACTAAATTGACAAGGACCAGTGATCCCCAGGTGGAATTCCCAAAGATCAGGACTGATTGAGGGTTGTTATCTGAGATAAAACTGTATTTAAAAATACCAGCACAAATCAGAAGGCACACATAATAATAATTAATACACATTTTTCGACATATCTTTCGAAACATGGGTCTGAAAGGGAGTTGGTAGGCTTAGAGGTATTCTTCCCATGTAGGATAAAAGGGGCCATTAGTGAAAAGACTTGAATGTACTTATCATTAGCTTGTGAAGAAATTCAGTGAGAGAGAGAGAGTGATGAAAATGGCGCCCCTATTTCCTCAGTCTCTCTCTTGCCATCTTAGACAACCAGACTGAGAGAACAGCCTTTCCGAGGCCACATACCATCAGTCTTGGCTCTACTCTTTCACTAGAAGTTGTGCTTGCCTAAAAAATGTGGGTAGGAGTTGTGAAATTTCGTGTTAGGTTTTTAAAGAATATCTAAGTCTCTGGGAAGTTTTAAGAAATATAGTATGGTAAAGCTGTTTTTCATTTTAATATTTTATTTTGGTGAATATTTAGCCAAGCTGCAGTTTCGGCTCAGGCCTCTTCAAATGCCAACCCAGCCCAGCCTGCTGTATCACAGCCTCTGAATTTGGCACATGTTCCTGGAGAGGAACCTCCACCAGCTGCCAACCTAGTGGCCCAAGAAAATCGACCCATGAATGAGAATGTTCAGATGAATGCACAGGGGGGGCCAGTGCTAAATGAAGAAGACTTCAATCGTGACTGGCTAGACTGGATGTACACATTCTCACGAGCCGCGATTCTACTTAGCATTGTATACTTCTATTCTTCTTTTAGTCGGTTTATCATGGTAATGGGAGCCATGCTACTGGTGTATTTGTGAGTGATGTTCATTAACTTTTTGTGGTCTCTTTTTAATTACTTTCTAAAACTGTTCAGTACAAAATCTGACATAGTTAGTAGTTTGTTATCAGAGTCGACTGAAGGATTGTGAATACTGTTCTTCAGATATCCGGCATGTTACTGATACAAAAACAAGGGCAGGCTCTGTTGAGTAAGAATGTTTATCAGAATTGTTTAGAAGCAGAGTTTTTGTTTATTTATCATAAAAATTGCAAGTTCTGTTAGATATGGTCTTTAAATTATTTAGAACTTGAGGAAATTCATGATGTACTCCCTAGGATATTCTTATAAATTATAATTGCAAATCCTAGACATATAGATCATACTTTTTTCATAAATGGACAGATTTTTCCCTTGCCCTTACTTTTTTTTTGAGAGGCAAATATCTAGTTGTTTCATTTTTTAAGATGCCAACAGAGATTTTAGGACTTCTGATATGTCTTAATATCTAAACATAGAATGTTTTAAGCCCATGATAGACTTTTAGATTTGAATCTGTTTTTCTTACCATTGCTTTGAGAAGGGTAGTTCCCTGGTCTAATGTGGGTGGGAGATTTTTTTTTTTTTCATTTATAATAGTTTCAGTCATTTTCCTTTTGGTAGGACATTGATGTTAAGTAGCACTGCAAATAAAGACAATTGTGACTTACTTTATTTTTTCTTTGTATTACTGAACAGACACCAAGCTGGATGGTTTCCTTTTAGGCAAGAAGGTCAGCAACAGGCTGCTAACAATAATGTTGAAGTTAACAATGATGGACAGAATGCAAACAATCTAGAGCTTGAAGAAATGGTATGTATGGAGGGTTTTGTAAGCTCAGATACTTCCTTAGACTGTATGGGACCAGCTTGACAAAGCATCCTGTATGTCCCTAAGTATCTATGGCATGGTACCTGGAGAAAAGTGACATGTAAATTGCGACGACTTCATCTTGGAGGATCGATTGGTTTGTGTGTTTGGTGGTACTAGGGGTGGAACCCAGGAGCATTCATCTCTGAGCTACACCCTTAGCCCTATTTTTATTTTTATTTTTAGTTTTTTGTGGGTCTGGGAATGGAACCCAGGGGCATTCTACCTCCAAGTGACACCCCCAGCCCCATTTTCTTTCTTCCTTCCTTCCTTCCTTCCTTCCTTCCTTCCTTCTTTCTTTCTTTCTTTCTTTCTTTCTTTCTTTCTTTCTTTTTTCTTTCCTTCCTTCTTTCCTTCCTTCCTTCCTTCCTTCCTTCCCTTCTCTTCTCTTCTCTTCTCTTCTTTTTTCTTTCTTTCGTACTGGGATGGAACCCAGTGGCTTTCTACCTCCAGGCTATACTCCCAGACCCATTTTATATTTTATTTGGAAACAGGGTCTCACTAAGTAGCTGAGGCTGGCTTCAAACCTGTGCGATCCTCCTGTCTCAGCTTCCCAAGCGCGGGGATTACAAGCATGTGCCACCACGCCCGGCTATTATTAATTTTTTGAAACAGGGTCTCACTGAGTTGCAGAGGGCCTCACTAAGTATCTGAGGCTGACTGTGAACCTGGATCCTCCTGTCTCAGCCTCCCAAATGCTGGAATTACAAGCATGTGCCACCACACCCAGCTATTATTAATTTTTTGAAACAGGGTCTCACTGAGTTGCGAAGGGCCTCGCTAAGTAGCTGAGGCTATCCACAAACTGCGATCCTCTGGTCTCCACCTCCCAAATGCTGGGATTACACCATGCCCAGCTTCATCTTGGAGGATTTATATTACTGAATTAATTACATACTAGAATTAAGCTGGAACAACTAACATTCTTCCTGAAAGTAGCCTACAAAGAAAATTATGCACATGGTGATCATTTACTGTATTATATTAGCATTTGTCCCCTTCAAACTTGAACACCAAGGAATTTATCAATTTTGGATTTCACAAAGGTTTCTGTTTACCATATACCTACCATTGCTAATTACATGCTCATATTCCTTCCTTCTAGAAAGAACTTATCTCTCTCCTTTCCTATTGCAAGTTGATACTAGTGGTTCAGATTGCTCAGGAGTATGTTTCTTGTTCTGTTTGAAAGGAGCGCCTGATGGATGATGGGCTTGAAGATGAGAGTGGAGAAGATGCAGGTGAAGATGCCAGTGCAGTTCCGAGGCCTGGACTAATGACTTCAGCGTGGTCTTTTATCACCACCTTCTTTACTTCGCTAATTCCAGAAGGGCCTCCTCAGGTTGCCAATTAGACCTGAAAAACTGTGCTAGCTGCAAAGGAGGGTCTGACTTTAGGAAAGTGGTTTAAATAACAGTGCAATTCAAAAAATTTATAACTTTCTTTTGATCATCATGTACAGAGGTGTTCTTTTCTTTAAGCTCCTCATGCATATGAATATTTTAAGCACAAATGGACTACTAAATGTGTGATTTTTTTTTTAAGATCCTAACAGAACATAACAATACCAGTCTTCCAGGTGTTTTTCATTTCAATTATGTGTAGTATACCAAGACAGACTTTGTGCATCTTATTTCTTTAAAGAGCTGCTTCACCTAATAAATGTCTATATAGCTAGTAGCCCTGCCCTTCAATATGTAATTTGAACAAATATATCTATTTTCTGTGAATTACCCTGAAAGTTTTAAACAAAATGACCTCATAGTTTTAATAAAGAATATTATTTACCTAAAATGTGCTAGTAGCATCTTGCCCAGCCACAAAGCAATAAACTTCTCAATAATCTTAATTTTGACATTTGAATAAATGATGGAAACTTTCTATTTTAAGGGCATGTGTCCATCAATTGGAAGAATTAGTACCTTAAGAGAAAAAAAGGCAGCTCTTCAGTGGAATTAACAGTGATACAAAATGTTTGATACAGGCAGTACTTTTATAAAATATGCTGGAAATTGCTCCCTGTAATTTTTTAAATAAAAAATCAATTATGAATTATGCTTGTCTTATGGGCTGTGTGTTCAAATTCATCAATGTGATGTATGTAAATTTCATTTATTGTTTAGAGGGGTTGCTGATGTCTTCAAGGTCATTTTCACCACCTTCTATTCCAGATAGATATCGTTTTAGTTCTTAGGTAGTCTGAAGTCTTGGTAGTTTATTTAAAAAATCCCCCAAAGACAATCTAATATTTTATTAGAAAGGAGGAAGGTTTTTTTAGGGTTGCTAATTAAGTCAAAGAAATATTCATAAGAACTTTTTGTCACATTAAATATGTGGTACTGGCAATGAAATACGTGATTTGATAACTGAGAACAGAGTAGAAAATTAAGAAAACATCTGTGAATTATTCTCTTAAGTCATTTACTTATAAAAGTGGCATTTCAAGAGGTAACTCTTAATGTTTGAGATAGCAAACTGGAATTACAAATAGAAAATATAGTTGAATATTCATAGAATATTGAGGTGAGAAAATAGCCTTATGACAGAATTCCTGAAAGAATAGATTGTAATGTATACATTTTAACACATATAATTTAAAAGTAAACAGGAACAAAGAATGAAAATATAATGAGTTCTTAAATTCAGTCCAGTGGAAAAATTGAGGTATAGTTAAAAAAAAGCACTCCCATAAGAAATAGGCAATAAACATAGAGAACAAAGTGTAGCATGTAGAAGTTAAAACTATCAAATTGGAAGGTGGTACTCGGGTTGATGAAGCTTCAGGGAGTGTCAGTAGTAGGCAGCCTTTGCAGCAAGTACCAAGTTTTCAGAACGTGTATGGTATCAGTTTAGCATTATCCTATTGTTCTTGGAATAAAAATGACTCAGTAACATGGTTTACAAAGTCTTGAAAGGCCTGGGGGTCCTCGCCTTGGTCAAACTGAGACCAATAAGTTGATCTTCCAATTCCAGCACTCTCCAGTACCAGTACTTTGAGAATTGCTGTTCTTTTTGCTTAGAGCACAGTCCCTTCCTAACATTAATCATCATCAGATCTCATTCTCATCATCATTTCCATAATTTGGAGAGCTTTCCCCTGGAAGTATAGTTTCCCTGTTTGCGTCATCACAGTTGCAGTTTGCATTTGTTTGACTCCACCCACAATATATCAGGGTTTTGAAGTAGGGTAGTGTACTTAGTTCATTGTTAATATTGCCAGTTCTAGAAGAATGCCTGATACTGAACTCAATACTGAAACAAGTACCTATCTTTTCAACCACCTAAAACTTGAAATGATAGTGTGCACACGTGTAATTTAACTTTCAAGATGCTCATGTGTTGTTTGTGATTGGAAGAAATTAGAACTGGCTGGTGTTTAACATAGTATCTGAACACTGATTTGGGATGGTTTGTTCCAGGGCTGAGGGAATTCTTGCATTAAATAGAAGGTCTGGATTTTAATCTGGGGTTTATATACACTGCTAGTCCTGGCAAGAATGCTCTGTGGTTCAGATCTCAAAGCAGGGGCAAGGTGGGGAGAAGAATGCAAAGGTAATTAAGCAATTGATTCATCTCTTCTGTTAGGAGCTGGAGAGGAGAATTGGAGCTGTGGAATTCATAGAGGGCAGCAGCACTATGGGGACAGCCTTCTGGAAGAAATGAATAGGTCCCTGCATTTCAGATTTAGTTTGGGGGGCCTAAAGGAAGATGTGGGTTAAAAATTCTCCCTGGGAACGAGTGTGGCCAGGGGTTCTGAACACTAGGATGTGTTACTTTTAGTTATTTTCCCTACATTTAAAAGTTTCTAGTGTTAGCCTTACTTTCAATAAGTCTTTGCAAAAACTACAGTCCAGGAGGGACTGTGTCCATACTGTGGCCAGATGTGCCAACATGTTTGTGGTAGCTTAGAGATGACTTGCAGATGGCATAAGAAAGCAGTACAGAAGCCCAGACGCCGGACGTAGGCCAAGTGGTGACTGGTGAAAACCAGGATAAATGCTCCCACATTAATACTTCCTAGGACTTCTCACAGGACCTTCACATCACACTAAGGACTGGGTTTTCTACAGTGAGAGATTATTCAAGGTGCGTGAAAGGGAGGAGTGTGAGTGAGTGAGTGTGTGTGTGTGTGTGTGTGTGTGTGAGAGACAGGATGGAACCCAGGGGCATTCTACCTGCAAGCTACACCCCCAGTCCTATTTTTAATTTTTATTTTATTTTGTCATTTTTTTTCTTTTTTCTTTTTTTTTTTTTTTTTTTGGTGGTACTGGGGTTCCTGGAAACCCTTCTGCCTCCGGGCTACACTCCCAGACCTATTTTTATACTTTTTTAAAATTTGGAAACAGGGTCTCTTAAGCCAGCGCGGCTGGCTTCGAACCTGCGTGATCCTTCAGTCTCTTCCTCCCAAGCATGGGGATTACAAGTGTGCGCCACCGCACCCGGTTTTATTTTTATTTTGAAACGGTCTTTCTAGGTTGATGAGTCTCACTACTTGCTGAAGTTGTTCTCAGATCTACAATCCTTTTGTCTCAGCTTCACAAGTCCTGGGATTATGTGCTTGAGCCACCAAACCTGGCAGGTGGAAAGGGATTTTTGAGGGCTGAAGAATTGGAGACGTTTGGACTGCAGTTTGGTGGCATGGTTTAATGCTAGAACCCATCAGTATTTCTAATTTATTTCTCTGGCTTCTTCCACCATCACTATCAAAATCGGACTTTTCAAATGAGTGGGAGAAGAGACTGGAGCTCCAGTTCTGTAGTCCCAGTGGCTCTTTTTGCCTCACAGTTAAGACTCCTCTCTACATGAGCTTTTTGTGGTGTGTTGTTGGACCTGAAGGCTTGTTGTATTTGGGTGGTGCTGGATCTACAAAACTGAAGGCTTCGGCGTGTGCAACTACCAAACTGGGAGGCCCAGTGTGGCCAGCTGGCTCACCTTGCACGAGGCAGTGCCCGCACTGCCCGCTTGAAGCACAGTCTGGGACAGCCATGGAGAGCTGCTGTGTGGTGGGTAGAAAGCACATTTGTTGTATCTTATATCACACACATTACTGGTACTTTAGATGTTTCTAAATTCATGCATTTAAACAAAAATTGAAGACCCAAAGAAACCAGTGGTATTGCTTCCTGATGGCAAGTGCTATGAATGATATACTGTATATTATTGCTTTTATGAAGCAATACAAAAAATACTGTAAAAGCAATACTATGGCATCTTTCACAAAGAAGTTTTCTTTCTAAAGAGAGCCCAGAGTAATTACTTAGGGCTCCGCTTTCGGAGCCCTTGGGCTTCATTACTGACTGAGCCTTATGAAGTGGGAAGCTTTGTCCAAGCACAACGAGGCCTCATTCCTGAAGTTGGTGGCACATTAGATCTGTCTCTTTCAGAGCAAACTCCGGCGGTTGCAACTGCCCTTTTCAGAGGTATACCCTGGAGGCTCCAGGCCAGGAGTGTTCAGAGCTTACTTTTGCTCAGTGTCTTCTCCCAACTAATCCACTTCCCAGATGAGCACAACGCCTGCCCACGCTGTGTCTGGTGCAGCAATGTCCCACCAGAGCATCCCGCAGCCATAGGAAGAGCAATGGGGATGTGTAGGGTCGTTACCAGTTACCGCCTTTCATGGAGGCAGCATAGGAAGAGGTTGCTGTTGTGCCTTTCCAGATACACAGTGATAAAATGATGGACTAGAAGTGCTTTAAAACTTACTGATGTGTGAACATTTATTGTACTACTGCTTGTGTAAGTGCTATACCTGCGTTTAAAAAATTCCCGAACCAACTCAAGGAAGGTGCTGGTGTCATTTCCATTATCCAGATGAGGACACCAAGACTTAAATAGCTTGCTCAGTTACAAGCTAGCATGTAACAGACTGGGATTCGAACCCACGTCTATTCTCCAGACCTTAAACTCAAAAAAGTAGTGAATTACACAAATACGGCATGCAGAGAGTTTGGCTTTGAGCCAAGAGTGATGGACTTGTTTTGCACCGGCCCTTCTGCTGAGAAAGCCAGACATGCCTACTAAGCCCTCAGAGGCCACCGTGGAAAGTAAGGGCCAGGACTTCAGAGAGCTGAGCCTGCATTTGGGACCATTTTTCACCCTTGAGGTACTTGCTAATTCAAGGGCAGAGGTAAGAAGCTTAGCAGAATTTCTGGAACTCTGGGAACTCTACAGAGGCAGAATGCCCCTGGGTTCAACCCTCAGTACAACACACACACACACACACACACACACACACACACACACACACTCCTCCAAAAGACAAATGCTGGCTCTGAGCTCTGTGTGCCCCTCCACCCACTTTTGGGGGAAAATATCACCAAGGATCACTAGAGATGTTCTTAATGATAACTTATGCTTAAAAACTTACTGTTCCAAGAGCTTTGCAGCTCAAACAACCCTAGGAAGTAGGCATCATTATTTCCATTTCAGATGGAAAAGCCAGCAACTGTTAGGGCTGATTCGCAGAACAAGGTGATCTGGCGCCAGCGTCTGGCTCCTGCCGTGGTCTGCCGCCACCTCCTAGTTTGTATGACTTTTGGATAAATGTTATCATAGCTACTAACCCTCAATTCTGGTGGCTCCAGGTTGTCATGGAAATTCTTAGTACCCAAGTGCGTAGAGAGGAGGATGAGCAGGAATACATGTTTACTGGGGCCTAGTGTGAACCCAGCACTCATCTAGTGTCACAGCTGCCATAAATATAGATACTATCAATCTATTACAGATGTGAAGAGAGCTTCGGGAGTAGCCGGTGACTGGACAGGGCATGAGGAGTAACAGCAGAGCAGGGGTTCATTTGACTTGTTTCTTCCCAATAAAACCACACTGTCAACTAAATAAATCACCTCTTGCTGCTTCTCTGCTCGATTTACACTCCCACTGGCTGCAGTTCATTGTTTTTGGCACTAGGTGGTGATGTCAGACCACATATCTACTGCTGTAGGCCCTGGTAATCTGGGCATTAGTTATATTTGGGGAATATAAAATCTATTTAGATATATAATTTAGAACCAGGAGGCTCAGACCATGGCCTCCTGGTGGCTCCAGGATGTGCAGGGCTGGCAGCCTGGGTTCTGCTGTGGGCTGAGCTCCTGGTCCCGCCTGGCCAGTGCACCGGGGCACACTCATCCACCTCCAAGGCTCTTGTGAATGGGATATCTAGGCAGCGAGGATCTTGGCTCCTTGGTAGATGCTTGATGATCTCCAAGGCACTGCCCCACCCTCCCCTGGCCGGGGGCTTGCTAGAGGCTGCAGTCTTCTGGCACGAGAACACCTTCTCAGGCTTTTCTGTGAAGTTCTGCCAGCTAGCTACAGAGCTGCCTTTAATACAGTTGTTCTGTAGGCATTGTCACAAATGCAGTGGGTTTCCATGATTTACCCTGACTCTTCAAAAAGGTCACCGTCATGGAAGAGAGACAGGACCTGCCACGGCCAAGAAGGGACCAGAGGAGATGACATGGCAGCTGGATGTGATATGGACTTCTGGACCAGAAGGACGTTCGTGGGACAGCCGGGGACAGTTGGGTATAATATATAGCTTACCTGACAGTACTGCTTCAGTGCTTATTTCTTGATTTTGATTATTGCACTGTGGCTATGTTAAATGTTAATGTTTGGGGAAACTGGGTGAAGGGCATAAGAGGGTTTTTTGGTATCATTTTTGCAATTTGGGGGAGGGGTCAATTCTGAAATTATTTCAAACTTAAAAGCTTTAACATTTAAAAATTTATACATTTTGCATATCATAATTATGGAATACTTCAGACATAGAAAAGATATAGAGGTGAATATATATGTGATTCAGTGGTGTTTGTGGGGGCATCAGGCAGGGAAATGAAGGGGTTCCTGCAGGAGTTAACCTGTAAGCGCTGTTGTCTCATGATTTTTCTGTCTGGAGTTTGCTTCTGTTGGTTGAGTTTGATCATTATTGTTCAGTTAAGGGACATTTACGTTTCGGACAGCCTCCACCTCAGGACACACTCACCCATAAGGCTAATTATTTGCCTAACAAGATAGGCCTTTTTCTTCACTTAGGAATTCTCTCTAGAGATTTTTTTTATTGGCATCACAATTTTACATCACAGTGACATTCAAAGGGTACACTAATATGTGAACGTGTCACATTTCCCATCCCACTCCACCTCCCCTCCTCCCTCCTACAAGCTAGTGAGATTGGTAGGGATACCTTCACCAATGGACTTAACCTTATTTGAACTGTTCCCTTCCTCAGGCCTCGTTATCCCTCTCCATGTCCCTCCCCCAATCTTCCATTCTACTGGGCTTGCTCCTCACTTGTCAGTTCTCATTTTTAAATACAGCGATTTAATCATTATTGCCTAAAATAAAGACCTATACATCAAGATGGCCTTAACTGCCTAATTTTTCTTTTGACATTTTTCTTTAACTTAGGTTTAGAACAATTTTAGAGCTACAATGAAATTGCAAAAATACTATAGAGAGTTCCTATATTCCCGTTTCTCCCATTATCATGAACTTATGCTAGTATGTCACCTTTATCATAACTAATAAACCAATGTTGATACATTGATACATTGTTATTAAGTAAGGTCTGTATTCAGGCTTATACAATCTAATGTTCCTGTTTGTACCAGAATCCCCTCCAGATTGTGTTGAATTTAGTTGTCCTGTCTACTTAGGCTACTCACAGCTGTTACATTTGTTTTTAGTGATCTTACTGTCTTTCATTTAGAATTTGACTGGTGTTTTCCTCTGTTTAAACTGGGGTTACACGATTTTTAGGAAGAAGTCCATAGAAGTGATGTGATTCCATATTGAAGGTACCTACACAACATGACACACTCTTTTATTTTGGTGGTACTGGGGTTCCACCTTCTACCTCCAGGCTACACTTCCAGACCTGTTTTATATTTTTATTTGGAAACAGGGTCTCTTAAGCCAGCGTGGCTGGCTTCGAACCCGCGCGATCCTCCTGTCCCCGCCTCCCAAGCACGGGAATCACAGGCGTGCGCACCATGCCCGGCGCTCACACTCTTGACGTTGACTTTATCACCTGCCTTCCGCGCTGCTTTTCATATGAAGGTGTGCTGTCCAGTCCCCATTTTAGGAGCAGGGACTCATGCTCTACCAATTTGAGGATGAAGTCATCTACAAAAATGATCTGGGAACCTTCTGCATGGAGATTTGAGTCTTGACTTCCATTTACTTATTTCTTAAACCATTGATTGGTGTTCTGTGGACTCATGGCCATTTGTTTGATAATTTGAGTTGTGGTCCAATATTACTTTATTTTATTAAAATTGTTTGGCTTTGGGAGCTCTTTCAATCGGCTCCTGTGTCCCTTCAACACACCACCATCACTGGGATTTTTCTTCTGAAAATTTCGTTTCCTTGACATAATAAGAAGCTCCAGGCTCATCTTGAATGTTTTCTGCTCCAGTATTGGAATCAGCAATAGCTCAACAAGCTTTTGGGAAGAATTTGCTTCCTTGGTTACATTTAGGATTTATTTATTTATTTATTTATTTATTTATTTATTTTTCCTGTGAGGAAGTGTGCTGATGGCCTGATAACAGAGAGCTGAGCATTTTGTGAGCATTTTCCTTATATATTTTGCATATAAAAAGCGGCAATTTAGCCGGGCTGGTGGCGCACGCTTGGAGGATCGCACTGGTTCGAAGCCAGCCGCGCTGGCTTGAGAGACTCTGTTTCCAAAAAATAAAAAAGTATAAAATAGGTCTGGGAGTGTAGCTCAGAGGTAGAAGGGCTTCCAGGAACCCCAGTACCCCCCCCCCAAAAAAAAAGGCAATTAAAAAAATGGTTGATAAATAGGCTTTACAAAATACACGTGATTTTTGTATGCTTAAAGATGTTCTTTTCAGTTTTTTCTTTTAGAGTTGCATTTGTTTGTAGGAAAGGATAAAAGGGGCACAGCTGAGCCTCGCTGGGACCAGCCACCCAAGGGGCCGACCTGGGCCTGAAGCCTTTGTTTCAGCATCCCTTCTCCACACGTCTGTTCCACTGTCCTCTCACTTTGCTAGTTTTGCCCCCGGATATGGATATGTTTTCTCTCTCTCTGCTGGCCCCGGACCCTCACCATGCCGACTGTGCCTCCTTCCCACTCTGTGTGTCCTGTGGTTTCAGCACCTGTCACTGACTGCAGGATTCTTACTGAGTTTCCTGGTCCACATTCTCCAGAGAAACCAATTGACTCAACATCGTCTCTGGCAGGCAGTATCCTGTGTCATGAGCCAGCATGGACACCCACTGCCCTGCATCAGTGTCTGCCTGGATCTGCGCCTTAGAGCGAGGGGCTCCATGGAAGGGCTCGTCAGCGTGTGACCTCAGCAGCCCAGCACAGTGAGGGCCTCGGTGTCAAGTCCACTTTGAAGGGCTGTGGGCGCCGAGCTCCACTGCTTCCTGGCTTGGCGTGGAGGAACAGGAGACCCAGAGCCAGAGGAGTTAGTGCTGAACAAGATCACGAGGGCCTAGTGCTTTGGTAATAAAACAACCAATGTTTTATAGTACTCAGAAGTTTGCTGACTTCACCATATAATCATGAGCTAATTCTGGGCGCATCCTGGTAATATTTATTTACCATACTGTAATTGCCTCTTCCTTGTGTCTCTTCCAGGCAGACCACAGGCAACCTGAGGGCAGACACTGTGTCCCATTATTGTGATACTCCTAATAGTAACTTGTGGGGAATGTGCTGGTATTGGGAAATGGCTTTGGTACTAATTTCAAACTGTATTGGAAAATTGCTTTGGTATTAATCTCAAATGTAAAAAGCAGTCAGAGCTTTGGTGCTGTGCAGATACTCAGACAGGGAGGAGGAGGCAGAGTTCTGGGCACCAACAGTGATTAGCAAGAACACAGCAGAGTTGTAGCCCAGGGCCTCTGTATTTTAAAGACAAGTTTACATGGTGAATAACTTCTAGCAGACAGGCTAAAACTCCCCCAAAATGAACACTTAGGCTTGGACCAGAGACAGGGGCAGGTTTACACCTGCATCGAGGCAAGAAGAAGGCTTTTGGTCAAGCAGGTAATCCTCATAATCATACCAAAAGGCTTGCCCCAGAGCTAATGGGCCACTCACACCTAGTCGGGTCAGAAAGACTATAGGTTAAGCAAAGATGGGAGATAATAATCTTTATAAAAACTGGTATTCAAAAACTTCAGTGTCTTATTTTCAAGGCACTCCACTACATCCCTCAGTATGGTGCTTTAATTTCTGTCCCTTCTTTCTACCTTTGTAATAATAGAAATTGCTGAGGCTTGCAGCATAGTTCTAGCTATTCTTTTCTAAAAGTAGCTAAGAACAAGAACTGGCAGCTCCATCTCACACCATTACAGTTGTGGTGCCCAGTGGGGGCTCCAGGACAGTTTTGATGTGGCACCGTTACAGTAACTCTATAATATTTTAGAAATATTTATCACCATTTAATATTCTAGACATATTTATTATTAATATTTAAGATTAGCCTAATATCTTGGAAACACTAATACTCTAGAAATATTTATTCTACCTAATTTATTCTACTTAACATTTAAAACTTCAAGATATTAATTACTCATAAGAATTAATAATTTATAACACATTTTTGAAGCAGACAGCTGTTGTTCCTCTTTTACAGGTGAGGGAACAGGGGTACTCAGTTAAGCAGCCTGAAGCTGAGTAAATGGGGCTCCTTGTGGCCCAGTCTTACAGAAGAGTAGTCTTTCCCTTGGCATCCTCTCTTCATTTGTCTCTTATCAGAAGCGAGCACTGGAGGCCTCAAGGAGGAAGAGCAGGAGACTGCTTCCTGGTGAAGGGTGCTGCGGTTTGGATATGATCTGAGTGTGTCCCCAGGTCCAGGTATTGGGAGCTGGGCTCCTAGTGTGGTAATGCCAACAGACAGTGGGATGTTTAAGAGGTGGGGCCCAGTGGAAGGTCTAAAGACCGTGCTGGGGTTGCTGGGCTGCTGTTTTCTGAAGGGACTGTGGGGCCTCAGCCTCTCTGGCTTCCTGTTTTTGAGAAAGGGTCCTCTCTTCCTACGTGCGCTCCCGCCGTTGCGACCCCATCCTCCACGAGTCCCTCACCAGCCAGTGTAGATGACATGCCCTTGAATCTCCACGACTCTGGCTGAAATAAGCCTCATTTCCTTATAAAGTTAGTCTGCCTGGGGTATTTCATTAAAGTGATGCAAAAGGAATTAATACGAGGGGTTCAGTGGACAGGTCTGGAAGCAAGACTGGACTGTGAGAGGTGGACTGGGAATCTGGAGGTATTTTGAGAAGTGGCAGCAGGAACTGGTACCACAGATGAAATAACTGGTAAGTAATTTAGGAAGATTACTAGTTAACGGGAAAACCATCATAGGTAATCATTCATTAAAATGCAAAGTTTTCATGGCTGAGTTAGAATAAAGACATTGGAGAAGCTTAGCCTTTTCAGTAGGCCATTTTATACCTCAGTTCCTCAGGGAAATGTGATCACTTAGTTCTCGGGCGTGTGTGTGTGTGTCTGTCCATCTCCACCAGATTGTGCCCAACTCTTTCTCTATAGTTCCCACCAGGGTGCCTGAACCATAGTGGATATGCATATGAAGATACTCACTGCAGCATTATTAACAGCAACAACAATCTAAATGTCTAAAGAAGGGTAAGGTTTCCTAACAGGGCGTATCCACTTGATGGGATGCTATGTCGCCTTTCTGTGATGGTTGCAAAAGCCATGTTGCAAACTCATGCATTTTCTCAAGGTGTTTGCCTCTCCTGCATCCTTTCGTAAGAAGCTGCTGAAGATGTGTGTCCAGCAGAAGATAACAGACAAGGGAGGAGGCCCTCAGGACTCCAGATGTTGTAGTCATGAGTTATAGATTTTAAAATAGCCATGCTTAGTATGTTCTAGAAATGGTAATAATAATGGTACTACTACTACTACTACTACTACTACTACTACTACTACTACTACTACTACTACCAAATAATAATAAATAAAAAGGAGGCACAGCATCCTGAAATCAGAAAATTCCACACAGGAGACAGGTGAAGACAACCCCCGGGGATGATGCAGGAAGGTCCCGTGGTGGCCGTCAGCAGACACAGAAAGCTGAGCAGCATCCATTCCAACCTTCTGCTGCCCTGTATCACCCTCATACCCCGAGGATTACACACTTGCCTGAGACTGGCCCAGGTTCTTTTTAGTACTTGACTTGTCCTATGTGCTATTAGAATTCCTGCTCTTCCCTTAATTCCAAATTAACTTTCAACATGCTCTGAGAACTGACACAAGATCACTGTCAATTTAGAAAAAAATAACAGAGCAGCTTCTCCTTTGGAAGCATTTTTTTTTCCTGTTTGTTTGGTTTTGGTACTGGGGATTAAACCCAGAGGTACTCTACTTCTAAGCTATATTCCCCAGCTCTATTTTAGTTTGTATTTTGAAAGAGTAAGTTGCTGAGGGCCTCACTAAGTTGCTGAGGTTGGCCTCCGACCTGAGATCCTCCTGTCTCAGCCTTCTAAGTATTGGGATCACGGGCTTGCGCTACCACGCCTGGCTTGAATCTCCAGAAACCATCTTGTAAGTTCCTGGAGAAGCGGAGGCCAGACTCTGACTTGGGCAATCTCATCTTCTCTTTTTCGGGGAAAAGCATCAATATTCTCCTCTCTCACAGATTAGAATTTCTCAACCACTTAGTGTTTTGTTTTTAACTCAAGAAGAGCAAGGGAGGGGTGAGCACAGAGGGCAGGAGGGGCTTATCCTCCGTCTTGCCACGGGCAGTCTGTTCAGGTGTAAGGAAGGCCATGTTTGCCGGCCTCCTCCCTAGCAGAGTTGGGACCTTGTGGCAATTCCCACCACAGGAAGCAAGATGTGTCACTTCTAGAAAAAGACAAGATGTTCTCCATGCTGTTATTTATCTTGTCTGTCTAGAAACATAAAATTGAAGGACCGAGTCTTAAGTTACTGTGTCAAGGTGAGCCCGCCAGCCTGGGGGCTGTGACGGAGGACGATAAACACTGGTGTCCCTGACCCCTGGCTTCCCTTCCTGTGGTTTGTCACTTCAGCCTGGGAATATTATGTGGGAAATTCCAGAAATAAACCATTCATAGTTGCTTGCCATCCTGAGCAGCACCATAAAACTCCATCCCCCTCAGTATCCGTGGAGCTAGTGTTAAAACGGTCCCTGCCACGTCACGGCGCACGTCAGTCACGTAGCTCCGCCCACAGTGTAGAGGCCGTCTTTTCACATCATACTGTCGTCCTAGTAGCAATGAATACAATGTAGGAAGACATTTTGAGACCACAAGCACACAACTTTTATTACTGTGTAGTTATAATTTTGTTTTATTATTAATTATTGTTATTGTCCTTTATTTATAAAGAAAACATATCACAGGTATGTATGTATAAAATATACGTAATGTTTGGCAGGTATGTATACAAATAGCATATGTAGTGTTTGGCTTGTATGTATACAGGCAGTATTTGTAGTTGAGGCGTGCACTGGGTGTCTTAGATTGCAGCTCCCACAGATAAGGACGGGAAACTAATGTAAATGCGCGCATGATGGGACAGTGAGATATTGAGACCTGTCTGTAGCTGGCACGGTATGCTTACGCAGGTGCAAAGGGATCGTCTACGGTGCTAATAATAATCTTTTTAATTTTAATTTTAATTTATCGGCACTGGGGATTGAAGCCAGAACATTTACCACTGAGCTAGATATCAGCTTTAAAAACTTTTTTTTACAATTTTGAAATGTAAAAATGCTATGTGCTGAGAGTGTTGCTAAATTGCTAAATTGCTGAGGCTGACCTTAAATCTGCTATCTTCCTGTCTCAGCTCCCCAAGTACTGGGATTATAGGCATGTGCTATTTCTAAAACAGAGTGATTAACACGTAGGTATTAATTGTATTATTATTATTATTATTATTATTATTATTATTTTGGTGGTACTGGGGATGGAACCCGTCTACCTCCGGGCTACACTCCCAGACCTATTTTATATTTTTATTTGGAAACAGGGTCTCTTAAGCCAGCGAGGCTGGCTTCGAACCTGCGTAATCCTCCTGTCTCTGCCTCCCAAGCGTGGGGATTACAAGCGTGCGCCACCTCCCGGCTTACTATTATTATTATTATTTTTAAAGGGCGTATGCCTCATATAACTTATTTGTGATACATTTCACAGTAAACAAAGTCACTCTCTTCTGTACATTATGACCCCCCAAGCCTTTGTCTAGAAATTTGGAGGACTGTAAATTGGAGCAGTGTTTTGGGAAAGCGGTTTCGCAATATATTGCAAGAATCCAAAGATTATCTTTTGATGCAGTAGTCCCACTTCTGAGAGTTGAAGTTAAGGAAGTAATGCTGCATGTTGGAAAAGGCTCGTGAGGAAAGACGCTCACTGTACCGTTACAGGTGGAGTGATGTAGAAAGACGCTCACTGTACCGTTACTGTGGGAGTGACAGATGGAAAGAGTAGGGTTCGTTAAGGTAAGTGCGTCTCCTCAGTGGAGTGTAGGGCAGCTCTTCTAAATGATGCTTGTACAGGTCGGCTTGCAACCTCAGAAATACATAGGAGAGGTTAGAGATGACAAAAAACAGGATGCAAAATTCCTTTGTGGATGGTGATTATTATTTTTGTAAGACACAGTGAAGCGAGAACCTCCATGGCTGACTGCCTGGTATCCGCCACATGCATCATGCATCTTCTGTTACTTTAAAATCAGCAATAATTTAGCTATAATTCAATGTATATGTTTAGAAGTGTGTGTGTGTGTGTGTGTGTGTGTGTGTGTGTGTGTGTGTGTTCACTGGAAATTTCACCAGGAGCATTTCACCTCCAAGCTACACCCTCAGTCCTTTTTATTTATTTTTTATTTTCAAGTAGCAGGGTCCCGCTAGGTTGCTGAGAGTTGCACTATTGCTGAGTCTTGAACCTGTGATCCTCCTGTCTCAGCCTCCCAAGATTGCAGGTGTGTGTCATCATGCCTGGCAGGTGGCCATGTTTTAAAGCAGGAAGACATCTTAAGACTATTTCTCTTTGGAAGACTTTTGATATGATGGAATCTCAGATCACAGGCACAGATAAGGACAAAGAAAGATAAAGATGTAAAAATGTCCCTAATGAACTCATGGATCTCGAGGAAACCTCTAATCTAATGACAATGGATTTTGCGGAGAAGATTGTTATGAACGATTAATTATTCATGGCAGAGACATCATTAAGATTTCATTTTGTTTAAAGGCCTCTAAGTGACTTAGGAAATTGGGTTAAGCTGGAGAAGAATTTCAAGAAAGAGACAAGGGAATGCTTTTCATTATATTGACTTTTTAAAATATTTTCAAGATAGACATTAGGGCTTGGTACATAAATTACACTCAAACTGAAAACCTCCAACGACTTGCCTGGGCAGGAATCTCCCGTGGGCGGAGGGTGGACCACTGTGTTCAGATGGACGCAGAGTGACAGAGGTTTGTGAAAGGCTTGGGAGGTTTACTCCGGACTTCGTTACTAATTCAGTTTGGCGTTTTGGTTACTTCAGGACCGTGAGGAGCCTGAAGGGCAGCAGGACTCCTGCAACTGGGGTGCGTCTCCCTCAATGGTCCCTTTCCACAATGCTTTGTGGATGGTCACTTAACAGTAAGTGTCAAGTAGTACACTGTGACAAAACTGCTCATGGGAAAAGAAACAAGGTCGTCTTTTTCATCTTTATAATGTCCAGGGACTAAATCTTATAACCACTGCTTCACAGGTAGTGATATCAAGGTCCAATCTGCACAGTTTTCATACAGCGCTGGCTCCAATTTTCAGCTGCAAAGAGACTGTCCCAGCAGCGCCCTTATTTTGATACCATAGCTAACAATCCATTTCTGGTGTTTCTTTATCTCAGCTTCTGGGTAACCTCTATGTTACCCAGGGAGGTGAGATGTCTTCTTGGATTGACACAGACCCCAGCCAGAGTTCCAGGACACAGTTGCACACTTTGCAGCCAAGGATTTGGACTTTCCTCTCTTGCGGTGAAATCCCTTTGTTTTCAGCACTGCCTCCCCTTCATGCCAGGGTGAGGAGGAGAAGTCTCGTCTCTGAGGTTGGCTCTAGGGCCCTGGCTCGGAGTGAAACACCAGCTCTGGGCTAGGCGGATGTCCCAGGAAGACAGGCTTCGTCTGTGAGCCTAGCTTGTGGTTATGTGGAGAAAATTTGTTTTCCCTAACATGGGAAGGGAGAGTGGTGTTGGTAACGAGTCTTGGGATGTTTCTGCACTGCTCTGTTTTCTTTCAGCTGATTAGTAACTTGTGGCTTCTTGCCACTTAAGTCCCAAGAATGTAAGGATTCTGGCATCCGGTAAGGGTTTGTGATAAAGATTCACACTCTTGTTTTTTTTGTTCATTCATTGGAAACAGTGGAAATTTCTGAGGTGCCTGTTTTCCTTACCTCATCCTACACAGGAAGGAGGTCCTCAACCATCCCTCCCCCGCCTCAAATGGGTCCTGACTTCTACTAGCCACACAGGTGAGGACTGTAATTAGTTCCGGGAAGAAGACAGGCTTAGAAATCTCATAGTGGAGTGCGCGGAACCTAATGAAAGGATTGCTCCAGAATATCAGGATGCGGGGAACATTCCAGTTCTTCCTTAAAGCCCTACAAATGATGAGAGTGCCAACATCAGTTATGAAACTCCAGAAACCTTGAGGTCATCTTAAAAGTCAGTCCAGAAGCCCTTGACCTTTGCGGGCACTGTGAGGTCTGGCCAGGAGGTCATGCCCAAGAACAAAGGAACAAAGAAAGAAAAACACCCCCTGACCACTCCCTGCCCAAGATGACCTGGGCACTAACACACCAACCAGCCGCTCACACGAGTACTCCTGCACCCACTTCCTTGCCTCATAGAAAGCCCCCAGCCTGTAAGGAGGTGGCCTCTCTAACTCTGTGGACTCTCTCCCCTGTCAGATGCTTCCTTCCAGCTTATATTCCTAAATAAAGCCTCTTCCCTGCCATCGGGCCCAGTTTTCTTTGCCCCATATACCTCAACAGAAGAGCAACAAGGCCCGCGGGGGGCGGGCAATGTCACCACCCTGGCCTGCTGTGATCCTCAGGGCTGTGATCCTCAGTGTATATTACTTGCCGTGTGTGTGTGTGTGTGTGTGGGGTACTGGGGATGGGACCCAGGGGCATTCTACCTCCGAGCTACGTCCCCAGCCCTATTTTTTTTTTTAGTCTTCTAATTTTTTGAAACAGGGTCTCACTGAGTTGTGAAGGGCCTCGCTAGGTAGCTGAGGCTGTCCATGAACCGAGATCCTCCAGTCTCAGCCTCGAGAATGCTGGGATTACAAGCGTGCGCCACCACGCTCGGCATTACCTGCCATGTATTTTAGTGCTTCCTGGATGGCTCCTGATAATGTGTACCGGGGCCTTTGCCTGTTTTATTCTCTGAGGTTATTTCCAGTACTTGGGACAGTGCCTGGTACACAGAAGATGCTCAGTAAATACTTGCATAGCGTGTGTATGTGCATGAATTTTTATGGACCTGTTTATCTTTGGATGACTAGGAGCTGGGATCTTAAGAGCTCAGGACAATGGCAGGGAGGGGCCTGGGGTCAGTAGACTTTTCTGGGCACTATCTCTGCCTCAATCCCTCCCTAGGGTGGAACCCAGATGCTGAACCTATTTCTGGATACTCTTGCCTGGGTAAGCTCACAGCAGGATAATTTAAGAGATCTTCCTTATTCACTGCTGACCTTGTTGCCCCCAAAATTAGGAGCTCAGCTTCCAGCTCCTCAGGCTCCCAGGCAGCATGTCCATCTGGGCTCTGCCACCTCTGGGGCATTCCCGACAGAAACCGGCCATGAGGAGAAGGCCCTTCTGCTGGGCAGAGGAGCCTCTGTCTCCCTCTCAGCCTGAGTGCTAGGAGGATACTCTAGGTGTCTTAAAAAGTATCCTGTCTGGGCCCCACCTCAGAATAAACAGAAACAGACTCTTCAGCCGTAGAATTTGGGTGATGGGTATGTTTTAAAACTTTCTAGATGGCCGGGCGTGGTGGCGCACGCTTGTAATCCCCGTGCTTGGGAGGCAGAGACAGGAGGATCGCGCAGGTTCGAAGCCAGCCACGCTGGCTTAAGAGACCCTGTTTCCAAATAAAAATGTAAAATTAGGTCTGGGAGTGTAGCCTGGAGGTAGAAGGGCTTCCAGGAACCCCAGTGCCACCACCACACACACACACACACACACAAAACTTTCTAGATGTTTATAAATGCAGCTGAGGTTAACCACTAATGTCCTAGGGTAAAGTCTGACCGTCTTCTTGGGAGAAAGACAAAAGTCCTGCCTCCCCTCCGGATTCTAGAGCAGCCAGAGAAGACAGGCTGACAAAAGAGAAAGACACTGATTTCTCAGAGCCTCGTCTTGTTATTGGAAATATGCAAAGCCACATTTTTGTTTGTTTCTTTAATCAAATCATTTGGCTGAAATTTTATATGTGACATTACTAGACGTTTCTGAGGATTGCTGAGTCTCTTTTTACAGTACTGTGTGTTGAACCCAGAGGCATTCTACCTCCAGGTATACCACCAGCCCTATTTTGTTCTTGAAACAGGGCCTCACTAAGTTTCAGAGAGCCTCACAAGCTGCGATCCCCCTGTCTCAGCTTCCCAAGTCCTGAGAGTGGAAGCGTGCACCACCACGCCCTGCTTAAATCTTTTTCAGTAAAATTCACAATTTCGCCAAAAGTGAGAAAACTGCCATTATTTGAGTTCTTTCCAGTCTGGGAACGTCCAGTTTAAAATCATTGTCAATTTCATAGACAAAAAAGTGTCTCATATGTACTTAAATATTTGCGGCTCCACTGTCAGTTACTATACTAGACAGTGGTATTTATTTATTTATTTATTTATTTATTTATTTATTTATTTATTTTAGTGGTACTGGGGTTCCTGGAAACCCTTCTACTTATGGGCTACACTCCCAGACATCTATTTTTTATATTTTTATTTGGAAACAGGGTCTCTTAAGCCAACGAGGCTGGCTTTGAACCTGCATGATCCTCCTGTCTCTGCCTCCTAAGCCAGCATGTCTGGCGACAGTGTTATTTTCATTTGAAAATGTGCAATTCCTTATTAAGATGGGTCATTTTCTCCCCAAACACCCGGAGGCTAAGTGTGTTTCCTTTTTCTAAAGCTCACGCTGGCTGTGGTAAGGTGGCCCTGGGAGCAGTCTGCAGGCCCTGAGGGAGGACCACAGATCCTTCATGGCTGTGGCAGTAAAGCCAGTGTGACCGGGGAAAAGGACATCTGGTCAGATTTGGGACATGCCGTGCAGGTGAAGCAGATGGACAGCTTCAGGAGGATGCAAGAGAAAAGGGGGTAGTCGAGGTGTACCTGGGGTTTCCCAGCAACTGAGTGAATGGGGAGGGAAGGGGACTGGAGTGTAGTTACTTGAGAGAATTGGGGGTGATTTGGGGGAATTGAGGGGTTGGGGGTCTTGCTTACATCTGGAAGCTCAGGAGAGCTGGGACAAGATTCCAGGATTTACTATCTTAAGGGTTGCTGTGATTCCCCCAAATTTTCTGAATAATATTTGGAGGTGGGGCCTCTGGGAAGTAATTAGGATTAGATGAGGTCATAAGAATAGGGCCTGGTGCTGGTATTAGCACCTTTGTAAGAAGAGAGAGTCTGATGTGGCAGGCTTGTCCCTGCCCTACCACGCGATGCCTTCTACCATGTTGTAATGCCACAAGAAGGCCCTCACTAGATGCGGGCACAATGCTCTTCGACTTCCAGCCTCTACTCTTTATACAGCTTTCCTCTTTGTAAGCGTCTCCGTCTGTGGTATTCAGTTATAGCGCCAGAAAGCAGACCGAAGCAGGGACTGTGTGAGGGGTTGTGCTGTGGCAGCCGGAGTACCTGGTGCAGAGGCTCAGTCTTCCCCTTGGGTGTGGGCTGAGTCACAGCAGCAGGAGCCTGTCTGGAGCTGACATACTGGCCTTCTTTCCTCCCTCCCTCCCTTCTTTTTTATCTTCCCCAGGGACATTCTACCACTGATCTATACTCCAACCCTTTTTTATTTTTTGTTTTGAAACAGGGTCTCACTAAGTTACCTCATACTGGCCTCAGACTTCAAATACACCTTTTTTTTTTTTTTTTTTTTTTTAGCTTCCCAAGTACTGGGATTACAGGAGTGTGCCACCATGTCTAGCTGAGATACTGTCTTTCATAAATGTTTTCTACTGATATTTTCTTAGCTTCTTTGCTTTCTGTTTTTTAAGTCTGAATCTCATACACATTCTTTTTTGTTGGTACTGGGGTTCCTGGAAACCCTTCTACCTCTGGGCTACACTCCAAGATCTATTTTTTTATGTTTTTATTTGGAAACAGGGTCTCTTACACCAGTGAGGCTGGCTTCGAACCTGCGTGATCCTCCTGTCTCCGCCTCCCAAGTGCGGGAATTACAAGTGTGTGCCACCATGCCCGGCTCATACACATTTTTATGGTATTTAAATACTTAAAAATTGCTGGAGCTGGGCGTGATGGCACATGCTTGTTATCTCAGGATTTGGGAGGCTGAGACCTGAGGATCGTGGTTCGCGGACAGCCTCAGCTACTTAGTGAGGCCCTTTGCAACTCAGTGAGACCCTGTTTCAAAATAAAGAAGAAAAATAGGGCTGGGAGTGTAGCTCAGAGGTAGAATGCCACTGGGTTCCATTGGCAGTACTGCAAAAAAAAAATCTTAAAAATTATACTTTTAAAATGAAATGTGCCTGGGAAGTATAAAAATTCACCAATTTATTTCCATACCACTGAACTTGTATATTTCCAAATCTTTATAAACATATGATACAATGAACATTTTTGGGTATATGTGTGTTTACATATCACTTCTAAATTACCCCTTAAGATACATTTCCAGGGTTTCAGTTGACACATCAGAATACAGATGGTCCCTGACTTATGTGGTTCATTTGACTTAAACTAGTTTGTTTTTACTGTGGGCACAAAAATGTACTGATGAAAAATTCTGTCTTTCCCTCTCATTCTAGGAGTCAGCAAGTTAGATGAGATAGTCAACACTTTATTATAAAGTAGACTTCATGTTAATAATTTTTCCCAACTATAGGCTAATAATGTTAGCACATTTGAGGTAGCTGAGGCTAAGCTATGATGTTCAGTAGGTTAAGTCTAGTAAATGCATTTTTAGCTTATGACATCCTAAACTCGCAATGGGGTTCTTGTCACGTAATCTCATTTTAAGTTGGTGAATCTGTGTACCTATGATATACAATTTGTTTTCAGTCCTTGATGCAGTGTTTGGTGCACCATCTAATTCAGAACCAAGTATGATCCTCCTCCTATTGCTAAGACTGGTTGCTCTCTCCTGTTCTTCTGGGGGTCCTAGTCTTCCACAGCCCTCGACTATTCCTACGTGGAACTATACTTTCCTCACCCTAGACTAGCCCCTACCCTTCCCTTGACCCCGGCTAACCTGTACCCTTCTAGAAATTCACAAACAATTTTGACACGCTCAGATTTTTGCTGTAGCCACCATTCAGGGCATTCAGAATTTTGCTGTGGAATCTGGTTTGAAAAACAACAGCATAAAAATAATTTGGAAGTATCACATCCTATTTTCTTTCCCTTACCTCTGTCTAGATTATTATTAGAGTTCTTTATGGTCCTCATTAAAAAGGGAGACATGAATATAGTTGCATGTCGTCTGAAATCAGCTGCAGTCCCCCGTCCACGCATTCAAATATAGGAGGTGCTTTTGTCAGAAAGCTCAAGACTAAAGCTCTTTTCTTTGAGCCATGGTGGAGTGAATGAGAAGTTCCCATCCACGACTCTGCTGGTATTCTGTTTTCTTTCCTAATGTGATTGCATTATTACAGGGAAGAAAACGTGCAGTGATACCTGGGTGGAAGGGGGATCAAGGGGCACCAAGTTGCCCGCAGAGCTGCAGGTGCTGTGCATGAAGAGGCCAAGCTTCCACTTCCTTCATCTCCAGCTTGTGAGCACACAGATGCTGGCGTGGGGCGGAGGGGACCCAGCCAGAGGCTCCCAATGCCACCCCTCGTTAGGATTACTAGAGGATACGGAAAACTTCTGACTACTGGCATTCAATTTGTGGGAGAAAACAAAAATGGGCCCAAACAATGGTACAGTTTTAATTTTTAATTTTTTGGTGGTACTGGGGGTGGAATCCAGAGGCTTTCTACTTCTGGGCTATACTCCCAGCCTTATTTTATTTGGAAACAGGGTTTCACTAAGTTGCTGAGAGCCTCACTAAGTAGCTGAGGCTGGCTTCGAACCTGTGTGATCCTCCTGTCTCAGCCTCCCAAGCGCGGGAATTACAAGTGTGCGCCACCACGCCTGGCTGATACAGTTATAATTTTATCTCTGAGAAGAATGATGCCAGCCAACTCCTGTACCTTTAAGACATGCCAACCTGCCCCAAACACCATGCGGGTAATTGGCAAATAGGCACTTGGTGGTACTTTAGCTCACTGGGCTTAATATTTAGTTGCTAAGTTCCAGTCCCATTCCAGTCACAGGTGGCTCCTGTGATATACCTGGTCTCGTAATGCCAGCATTCCTTTTCTAAAAAAGTATACTTTTACTAGGCCAGGCAAGGTGGCACACACCTGTAATCCCAGAACTAGGAAGTACAGGAGGATTGTACGTGCAAGGGTGGTCTCAGCAAGTAGTGAGACTCAGCAGCAGCCTAGCAAGACCTCATTTCAAAATAAAAATAAAATAGTGTTGCGGGTATAACTTGGAGGTAGACTGTCCCTGGGTTCAATCTCCACTTTTATTGGAGCACTGTAATCTCACAGCATAATGAAATTCAGAGCAACTGGAACATGTATGGCCAGCCATTTTGCTGCATGGAGTTTGTATTTGAACTTTCCCCCAACTTTGACTTTCTGATGGATTGAAATCTAAATGTCTGGCCTTCTATTTCTTGGTTGCTTGACATAGATTCAGATCTATACCTAATGGGCTACTGATCCTGCCACCTTAATCATCTGTATATCTGATTTAAAAAAAAAAAAGCAGAGCTGGGCGTGGTGGTGCACACTTGTAATCTCAGCGCTTGAGGAGGCTGAGACAGGAGGATCGGACAGGTTTGAAGCCAGCCTCAGCTACTTAGTGAGGATCTCAGCAAGTTAGTGAGACTGTGTTTCCAAATAAAGTATAATCAGATCTTGAAGTATATCCTGGAGGAAGAAAAGCCCCTGGGTTTTACCCCCAGTACCACCACCACCACCACAACAACAAAAACAAAGCTGATTCCCAGTCCTCATGGCTATGGTATCCTTTATGCTGAGAAGTCTTCTCTCTGTCGGCAGTATGAAACCTCCTTTGAAGTTTAATGATCCATATAAAGGCAGATAAGATCATCATTACTTAGCAGTGAGACCAAAGTGTTGGACCGCCTCCCCAATACCATGGCAGACAGAGCAAAGATCACCCAAGATTGCCCACATTCTAACACCCAGAACTTACGGCTCTATTACATGACAGTAGGGCTGTCACGTTCAGAAGGAATTAATTTTCTCATCTGCTGACCTTAAAACTGGGAAATTATTTGGTTTTATTGGGATAAGTCTAATGTCATGGTAAGAGTCCTGTGAGGTGGGAAAAAGCTAGAAGGGAAAGTCAGAGTCAGAGAAGTCCTTGAATTTACTTTGTTTCTGGACAATGAGCATGGAGGAAGGGACCACAAGCCAAAGAGTGCAGGCATCCAGGCACCCTACATGTAGGACCTGAGAACTGGAAAGGCAAGGGGAAGACTGAGTCTTCAAAAAAGCTCAGCCCTGCTGGCACCAGATTTCAGCTTGGCTAAGAAACAGGCAGCATACGGCGAGCATGTGGAAGAGGATAGGGCGGGAGGAGGAAGTTGTGTAGTTAGATTTAGGACTTAAAAAATATATATATATTTTATTTATTGCTGCATTCTAATCATACATAATGTATAAAAATGCATCAAAGTATTATAGTGATACTTTCACATCCTTGTTTATAGCAGCACAATTCACAATGGCCAAATCATGGAATCAGCCTGATATCCATCAACAGATGAATGGATTACAAAATTATGGGATATACGCACAGTGTAATTCTACTCAGCAATAAAGAACAAAATTATGTCATTTTCAGGAAAATGTCTGAAATCTGTGACTTAAAGCATGTAACATCTAAAGTTTGGGGGGAGGGGGAGGGTCCAATAAAGGAGAGAGCAAAAGTTCCCCTTTGTAGTTTCATTCTGTAGATAAGCTTTGTTATATATCCTAAGAATGTTAAGTCAACTGCTTTTGGAGAAATTAGAAAGGTGTATTTGTAGGAAATAATTCAGATAAGTACTGACGTAGTTTGGGTCTTGAATGCTCACCAAAGACCTAGAGTAGTGCTACTGGGAGATGGCTGCTTTGGGGAAAGGTGGAGCCTAACGGGATGTCCTTAGGTCACTGGGGGATGTCCTGGGAGGGGGTTATGGTACCCCCACCTCTTCTTCTTCCTCTTTGCTTCCTCGCTTGTAAGGAGGCAAGTGGTTTTGCTCTGCCAACGCTCCCGCAAAGCCTGCTTTGCCCAGGCTCAAAGTAATATGGCTCATTGACCGTGAACAGAAGCGTCTAAAACTGTGAGCCAAAATTCTCTCTTAATAATTTGATTATCTCAGGTATTTCATTACAGTGATTGACAGTTGACTTACACAAGTACCAGCCTATTTTTGTTTTTGCTGTTGGTTTTGTTTGTTTTCTTTTGGGTACTGCTGGAGATCACCAAGTATATTCTTTTCTTTTCTTTCTTTTTTCTTTTTTAATTTTTGGTGGTACTGGGGTTCCTGGAAGCCCTTCTACCTCCGGGCTACACTCCCAGACCTATTTTTATATTTTTATTTGGAAACAGGGTCTCCTAAGCCAGCGCGGCTGGCTTCGAACCTGCGCGATCCTCCTGTCTCTGCCTCCCGAGCGCGGGGATGACAAGCGTGCCCACCACGCCCGGCCTCACCAGTGTATTCTACCTTTGAGCTACACCCCAGCCTTTTTTACTTTGAAACAGGATCTTGCTGAGGGTCTTGTTAAGCTGCTGAGGCTAGCCTTGAACCTTTGATCCTCTTTTCTTCAGCCTCCAATTACTGGGATTATAGACACGCATCACCATGCCCAGCTCCTGTCTACTTTTTAAGTCAGTAGATATTTATATAGGTAAAGAAGTAACTTTTACATTTGCTTTTAACTATAATGCAGCATTTGGACAAAGAAAACACATCGAATGAAGATAGCTTCTGTAGCTGACAGTCATGAACTACCAATACTATTGTTGTTAAAATGGATTGGTAATCAAAATTTAAATCATTTTTATATTCTTGAACAGGCAAATTAAAAAGCAATTATATACATCATTTATAAAACTTTTAAAATTACAGTTCCATCTAGCAAAAATATGGTTTCTTAAGCAGCAGTAATTGCATAAACTAATAAGGAAAGAGGCACAATTAAAACTTTTTTTTTTATAAGCAAGATAAAAGAAAAAGCTCCATGTTTCTTGGTGTCATTTTGGAAGACCTCTAGTTGGTTTGTTTGAAAACTGAGTAAATTTTGAAGGCACCCATTTCTCTTTTCAGGCTGGGAGGTCAGGGGGAAGTCTTGAGAGTGATGGCGATAGTGGGATCCATGTTTGGCGTCCAGAAGAGGGAGAAGAGGTGGGACATGAGATGGGGAGAAGGAGAGGAGGAAATTTAAGGGCAGACAGAGCCCTCCGATGCTCTGCGTGTTGCTTCCCAGATGGCAGGAGGGGCTGTGTGAGCGTAATCTGGACACTATGTGAGAGCCGAGTGGAGGGAGAGGGCATGTGTACGTTCACCTGAGGGAGGCTCGCTTGCTGGTGAGAGCTACTCTGTCCCACGTGCCCTGTCGGGGAAAAACCACTTGTGGTGGGCTGGCTCACCATCCGTCTTCCAGGGACTAGACTCACAGCTTCGGCTGTATCTTCTTCTTGTTGTGGGTCTATACATGCTTTTTTCCTAAGTAGTTCCTCCTCAGGGACTAAGTTGGTCCCTATTTTAGTTTGGATGGAGAATGTCTTCCAGAAATGCTGCTCATGTATTGGCAAGCAAAAGTTTTCAGAGGTGAAATAATTGAATCAGGGCCCTCACGTCATAAGTGGATAAATCCCCTGATGGATTAATAATCTGAGTGGATTTCCTGGGTGGTAACTATAGGGAGGTAGCGTATCTTGAGTATTTTAGATGTCTCTGGTCCCTGTGTGTCTGTCTCTGCTTTCCAGTTGCCATGAGATGAGCAGCTGTCCTTTGCCATGCCCTGCCGCCATGATGTTTCTGTCTTGGAGCAGGCCAACCATGGACTGAACCTCAGAAACTACAGGCCAAATAAACCTTTACTCCTCTAAGTTGATCTTGTTGGGTATTTTGGTCAGAGCGACAAAAAACAACTAATAATAATTCCCTTTAGCTCTTATGATTTTCCTTCAGGCTCTGAGTTTCTGCTGAAAATTCCAAAGCCCGATGTTCTTTAAGGAAGGTTCTATCCTCATACATCTTATGATGAGACCCGTGGTTTTGCATTTGTCAGTGGTTCTGCATTTCTCCTGAATCACTGAAACATGTTTTTGTGTTAGATGTGTCTTCCTTTTAACATAAAGCTGGTTTTGAATGAATCAACATTTAAAAAGTATACAAAATTCAAAGGTGGCTGCATATGTTACTGACCTGCTCCCAAAAGAGGTCAATAAAGTTAAGATACAGTCTCAGATTGGGTGGGGCCATGCGGTCCTTCTGCCTCCCAGGAGAGATGTGCGGAGGGCCATGCTGGCCCTGAAGCCCAGCACCCCGCAACCATAGCCCCACCAGGCCCAACTGTACAATACACCACGGAACTCAGGCCAGCACCTGGGAAGCAGGTGTTGGGACCCTGGGAGAGAGCAGGCCCAGTCCAGGGAGGAAGTCGCATGTCCTGGGACTGGCCAGCTGCATGCCTGCCTGCCTGCCTGCCTCTCTCTCTCTCTCGTTCTATCTCTCTCAATCTTTCCCATAAGTAACTCTGTGTGTGTGTGTGTGTGTGTGTGTGTGTGTGTGCATGTGTGCGTGCGTGCATGTGTATGTGTGTGTTGCTAGAGATAGAATCCAAGGGCATACCTCTAAGCTCCACCCTCAGCCCTATTATTTATTCTTTATTTTGAAACAGGGTCTTACTAAGTTGCAGGGGGCCTAAGTAGCTGAAGCTGGCTGCGAACCTGTGATTGTCCTGTCTCAGCCTCCCAAGACTGGGATAATGAGTGTGCATCACCATGCCTGGCTCCATAAATAACATTTTTTAATTAAAAAACTTCAGGCAAAGCCAGGCATGGTGGTGCACACTTGTAATCCAGCATTTGGGAGGCTGAGACCAGAGGATTGTGGTTCACGGACAGCCTCAGCTACTAAGTGAGGCCCTCTGCAACTCAGTGAGACCTTGTTTCAAAATAAAGAATAAAAATTTGGGCAGGGTTGAATGCCTCTGGGTTCCATCCCAGACCTGCAAAAAAAAAAAAAAAAAAAAAAATTCAGGCATAAAAACATAAGGACAAGTTAAATGGCTAGTAAAATGAATACGCATACATACGTCTGCTAGATTGAACCGTTGTTAACATTTTTCTATAGTTACTTCTATTCATCTCTGTCTCTTTTTTTCTTAAACATTTCAAATAATAGATGCTTTGACATTTCAGCATGCATTTGAAAAGAATGTGCGCATTACAGCGCGTTTCCATCATTATGGGTCTTTGGTAACCTCATTTTCCAGGTTAGGAAAGAAACCAAAGCACAGAGAGATAAGGGAATATGCCAAAGTCAAGCAGAACTTGACTTTATCTCTTATTCTGCAACTTTTTAGAAAGTTGCAGAACTGGAATTTTTGTTTATTTACTTTTTTTTGCGGTACTGGGGATGGAACCCCGTGGCATTCTACCTCCGAGCTACATTCCCAGCCCTATTTTTTATTCTTTATTTTGAATTGAGGTCTCACTGACTTGCAAAGGGCCTCACTAAGTAGCTGAGGCTGTCTGCGAACCACGATCCTCCTGTCTCAGCCTCCCAAATGCTGGGATTACAAGTGTGCGCTGCCACACCCAGCCAGAACTGGAATTTTTATTCAGCTGTTACTAGCCCCAAAGCCTGAAAGATGATTCTATAATGATCTTTCTGATGGCGTAGGAGAAGTGCTCAGGAGACATCTGTGGTCTCTTGCCTCTTCAGCACTTTACTTTTGCCTGCCTGCCTGCCTGCCTTCCTTCCTTCCTTCCTTCCTTCCTTCCTTCCTTCCTTCCTTCCTTCCTTCCTTCCTTCCTTCCTTCCTTCCAATGGGTCTTGCTATATTGCCCAGGCTGATCTTGAATTCATGAGTTCAAGAAATCTTCCTGCCTCAGCCTCCCAAGTAGCTGGGACTACAGGCATGTGTTGCCACACCTGACTTTCTAACACTTTATAATTTCCTTTTTTAGCTAAAAGAGTACAGGCCAAGCTCAAGTACAAGCAACAAGAGCTCTCTCAAGCTTAATAATGTTTTACTTTCTTTCTATTTAATTTCATATTTATGTATAATTTATGACTATAGTTTTATTTATGCTTATGTTTGTGATATATATGTTTATTATATATATATATCATAAATATATGTACCTATGTACATATAATGTATTGTGGTATTGGGGATGGATCCCAGGGGCATTCTACCTCTGAGCTATGCCCCTAGTCCTATTTTATTATTTATTTGAAACAGGGTCTCGCTAAGTTGTTGAGAGTTTTGCAGAGTTGCTGAGGCTGGCCTTGAACCTGCCATCTTCCTGTTTCAGCCTCCCCAGTACTGGGATTAAAGGTGTGCATCACCACACCTGGCTTATGTTTTATATTTAAAAATGCATGGAGAGATATATTAATTAATTCTCACAGCAGTCTTTGAGCTTTTCATATACATTTACTTAAGTAAAAATGCATATCAGTTACTTCCCAAAACTATAAAACAAGTTATAGTGCTGTCGTACATGGCAGAAATGACAGCAACATTAGTCTTTTATACAAAGGTTGGTGTAGTTTTAGCAACGCTGTTCTTAACATTGTGAGGTGGCTGCCATGGGTATATATGTAACTTGTCGCTTCCTCCTTCTGGGTCTAAACCCTTAGGAGCTTTTCTGATTCTTACTCCTGTCCATCCCTGGTCTTAGCTGTCTGAGGTGAGAGAGCCAGCCCTGGTGCAGCCTGAGCTGAAGGAGGTGAGTGGGGAGTCTCTTCCTTCTGCCTCCCCACAGTTCCTCCATTCTCCCGACGCAGTCCTCCCCTGTGGCATTCCCAGCAACAGGTCCTTTCTGTAGGGGTATCTGCAAAGGAGGAGGCATCTTTCCCATGAGCAGAGTAAGAGGCGGAGTTCTCACCCATCCTTAAGCCCTAGTCATTTACTCAGACACTTTCTGAATAGCAGACTCTCCTAATGATAACATGAATGTCAACGCCACTGATAAAATAGCTGACACCTGGGAACGTACACTGTGCCTCGCTCTTGGATTCACTGTGCCATGTTAGAAAATAACAAGATGTAGACTTAATCCTAGATCACACTACCTGTAAAACATCTAGTAAAAGTTTAGAAAAACACATCCAGAGAGAAAATAGACTTGAATAAGAAATATAAAAAGTAAAAAATAAGGCACATAAAAATTCTAAATTCTGGTTTCTTTTTTTCTTCTTTCTTTCTCTCTTTCTTTCTTTCTTTCTTTCTTTCTTTTTTTTTTGGTGGTACTGGGGATGGAACCCTTCTACCTCTGGGCTACACTCCCAGACCTATTTTATATTTTATTTGGAAACAGGGTCTCTTAAACCAGCAAGGCTGGCTTCTAACTTCCGCGATCCTCCTGTTTCCGCCTCCCAAGTGCGGGGATTACAAGCGTGCGCCACCACGCCCGGCGTAACAATTCTGGTTTCTAAGAGTTGAAGAGACACTTGGATTAGGTTGCCATCTGATGTAAACCAGAGGCTTCAAGTGAGGTAACTGAGAACTCAAAACTAGGGCCCACATCACAGAGACACACAGAGCTGGGAACATAAATCTCACGTGAGCTTGGAAGGACAGCTCTGCAGAAAGCTCAGGGTGTGCACCCTCCTGAGAGGGAGGAGACAAAGGAAAGAATGTGTGTGTGTGTGTGTGTGTGTGTGTGTGTGGTACTAGGAGTGGAACCCAGGGGCTTTCTACCTCCTGGCTATCCTCCCAGACCTATTTTATATTTTATTTGGAAACAGGGTCTCACTAAGTTGCTGAGAGCCTCACTAAGTAGCTGAGGCTGGCTTCGAACCTGCGTGATCCTCCCGTCTCAGCCTCCCAAGCGCAGAGATTACAGGCGTGTGCCACCACGCCCGGCTAAAGGAAAGAATTTTGATCTTGTAAATGAATGGAAAGTCAAGTGTAATTATGGAGGGAGCATTTGGGGGCCTGCAACGAGTCAGCTGTCCTGCTGGTTTAGCTGAGCTCATTGTAGGTAGAAACACACGGGTCTCTAATTCTGCCTTTCTGCCATGGTCCTCTGCCCGAGAGCCACTGTGAACTGATGGAACGAGGGCCACTCTCTAGCGCCCCTGGTGGGCTAATCAGAGTCTGCAGGTTGCTTGGATCACCCCCCTCTTGCCTCTGGTATCTCTAGTTAGCTGGACCACACTGAGCCATTTAATTCTCACAGCAGTCTTTATGCTGGACACTGTAGATCTTCCTAGCCCAAAGGAGACGACTGAGGGCGAGAGCATTTCCGACCTGGAGCACATTCACAAAGTTGGCGAGCTACCCAGCCAATCAACGGAGGTCCGACCCTGGAGTCCCCACTCATAGTCTCCATGCCATAATTACCCCTCCTCTTCTTGATCTTTCAACCAAATTGCAAGTGCCTCGTGGGAGAGGGCCTGGTGGAGCCCTGACTTTGAGGGAGCTCTTTGGGCTGTGCTCTGGGCTGTGCTGGGCGTTTGCCCCTGCAAGTGGTCCTTGGGAAGATAAGCAGGGAGGTGGCTATGCTATCTGATGACCTGAGGCCAGGATCTTACTTATTCTGTTTCTGGAGGTCAGCAACACGTGCAGCCACAGTCAGATTTTTTTCATAGATCTCTTACTTTGATTGGGAAATCACTTAGACATTTTTGTTCCCCTTCAAGTTGTCTTTAGGTTAAGTGGAAACACAGGTAGCATAAAACTTGCCCATTGAGTCAGGATACATGTAAGTCCCTAGACAACCTCAGCTTTGAAAAAATAAAGTGCAAAATGTTGGAGTCTCCTCGAGGGAGCACTGGCCTCCATGATCAGTCACTGAGACTCAGGTTCAGGACAGCTGTGCTGAGTTGACAAGGACCACTGAAGGGCCCCTGGGCTCTGGCCACCTCTCCAGGGCAAATTGAACAAGCACATGCTTGTAATTCTGTCCACTGTGGGATGTCCCCTTAAAATGCCTTTCTCTTCCAAGTCAGTCAGGCTGGTCATAAGAAACTCCACATATATGGGTTGAAAGAGAGAAGACGGTGTAGCAGGAACAGGGGACAAAAGCATCTGGGCCACTCCTCCTGCGACTCGCCAGCACCTGCAAGACTTGTTGGAGCTCTGTCTGGAAAATACCACTTGATAATGGAGCAAGGCTTTGTGCTCTCAACTTCCTGGCTTGCTGGCTCAGAGAGAACCCCATACACAATAGGCAGCTTAGGCCACATGGTGGCTCATTCAGCTATTGTCTCTAATAGGTCTCAGTATAAATCGAAACGTTCTTTCTCCAAAGGAGAGTGCTTATCAGTAGAGAATTCACTAGACTGAGCCGGGTGTGGTGGTGCATGCTTGTAATCCCAGCATTTGGGAGGCTGAGACCAGAGGATTGCAGTTCGTGGTCAGCCTACTTAGGCCCTTTGCAACTTAGTGAGACCCAGTTTCAAAATAAAGAATAAAAATAGGGCTGGGGATGTAGTTTGGAGATAGAATACTCCTGGGTTCCATCCCCAGTAACACACACACACACACACACACACACACACACACACACACAGAATTCACTGGGTTGCTCCAAAATCCCCGCAGTCTGCCCTGTGACTTACCTATAGAGGTATCCCAACACTCCATGCAGAATCCCTATTTGCCGCTGACACTTCAAGCACCATTTGCTTCCTATGGGGTCTGTGCCCCGCATGCACAGCCTTCACATCACCCTGAACCTATTGCAGAGCTTCCTTCTGTTTTGGGTCCCATTCAAAACCTGATGATTAGGCCGGGGCATGGTGGCCCACGCTTGTAATCCCCAGCTTGGGAGGCGGAGAGTGGAGGATCCCGCTGGCTCACTGCGCTGGCTTAAGAGACCCTGTTTCCAAAAAAAGTGTGAAATGGGTCTGGGAGTGTAGCCCAGAGGAAGAAGGGTTTCCAGGAACCTCAGTTCCACCAAAACAACAACAACAACAACAACAACAACAACAACAACCACCCAAAAAACAAAAAAAGGTGTATTTCTTCTAAAACCCCCAAACACTCCACTGGGTGTTATTCCTCTTTCTTAGTGGTTAAAGAAATCCCCTAAACAACATAAACCCTTCAGCTGGAAGGCTTATGTGGGATTTATTTCCCATCTTCTGTCATGCAAGTATCTTACCAATGTTCCTAGAATATTTATTTCTTCTTGCTCAGGTTATGCTCAGGTTATCATAGGAAAATCCCAGGAAACAACACCAGAACTGTTTATACCATGAAAATAGTAATAAAGCAAAGCAGCATCTCATTCCTGGGGGCCGTGCAGAGCTCAGCGTCAGGGCAGCGCCCTGAGAGAGACAGGTGGTGATTCCTAATATCATCAATATGGTGGCCTTAGCATGGACAACTGGATCAATATCCCCATAGGCCATGGCTGGAGCGTTGATAAAGGAGAATCGCTGGTCTCCTCAGCTGAAAGCAAACTGTTTTATGGCTTTTACTAATACATGTAGAGAATAGAACCACTAGCAGCACGCCAGGTGCTAAAGAGATGTTTTGATTTGCTTCAGCAATGAAACCATACCCGATGAAGTTTGCACGAATTCACTGTCATTCTGTCTACTGCACAAGCCCAGTCAGCTAGTCAGTTGGGGATGTGGTAGGAATCACCACCTCTGAGTTTCTCCGGGCGCTGCCCTGACGCTGAGCTCTGCACAGGAATGAGATGTGGCTTTGCTTTTATTACTATTTTCCTGGTATAAACAGTTCTAGTGTTGTTTCATGGGATTTTCCTATGATAACCTGAGCATAACCTGAGCTTAAAAACCAAATGGCTGCTGCTTCATTTTGCTCTCCAAAATTGTCTGTTGTGGTACATCTGACACATAAAGAAAGATGCGGGGAAGCCAAGTTCAGCCTAGTCAAGTTGTAATATAAAACTATTTAATAGCCGGGCGTGGTGGCACATGCTTGTAATCCCAGTACTTAGTGAGGCCCTCAGCAATTTAGTGAGACCCTGTTTCCAAATAAAATATAAAATAGGTCTGGGAGTGTAGCCTAGAGGTAGAAGGCTCCTAGATTTCATCCCCAGTACCACAAAAAACTATGTAATAACACATTTCTTGATCAACAGTGGACATCTTTACATTCAGGACGCCTTGGCAAGTTGTGAATTGTACCATTTAACTGTATGCCATTGGGCACTTTGCTCCCCATTTTATTGATGAAGAAATAGAAGCACAGAGAGAAGAGAACTGGCCGGAGCTGCACAGCGAGTGAGAGCCTGGCCCGAGAGCCAGCTCCCCAACCCGGCTCCACTCTGCACATATCTGATGGGACTTCAAAGGACTTTGCACGGTACTGGACAAAACGTTCGGCTTCATAATGAGAAAATTATCCCCATTTAATGATCACTATCATCAATGAAGAAGTTTAACGTTAATACTAGTATTTTTCTAGCGTCACCTCCTCCTTCTCTTCTCCCTTTTCCTCCTCTTCTTTTTCTCCTTTGCCAGGGACTGAATCCAGGCCATTGTGCTAAGCATGAGCCCCAGGACTATCCTTTACCCCATCCTCTCTAACATTTGACGTCACGCCTTAAAAAACAAAGATTAAGGCCAGGAGTAGTGGCGCACGCTTGTAATCCCCGCGCTTGGGAGGCAGAGACAGGAGGATTGCGCAGGTTCGAAGCCAGCCGCGCTGGCTTAGGAGACCCTGTTTCAAAAATATAAAAAATAGGTCTGGGAGTGTAGCCGGGAGGTAGAAGGGCTTCCAGGAACCCCAGTACCACAAAAAACAAACAAACAAACAAACAAACAACAAAACAAAACAAAACAAAGATTAAGGCTTAGAGCCTTGCAGCGCTCTCTCTCTCTCTCTCCTCTCCTCTCTCTCCTCTCTTTCTTTCACACACACACACACACACACACACACACACACACACACACTCCAAATTTATTTCTGCAGTAGGAATTTTGCAATTCCCTTTAAAGCAAATTAACATAAGTAAAAGTGGAAAAAGGAGACAAATTTCTGAAACAAAAGAGTTCATTAATTGCATTGCAACAAAGGCAAAAGTTGTAATCAGAATCCTGAATCTCATGTGATTTTGTTCCAGAGCATTTTCTCAGCCACATTCCTCTTCATAGGCACGATCACTTGCCTTGAAGTAACAGCTGCGGTGAATAGGACCACTGAAAATTTTCTGAGCATTCTGAATATAATAAATCAGTTTCAATTTGCCTAGATAGATAGACATTTTAGAGGTTCATAGCAAAATGTAATAATCTGAGTAACGGTAGGCTTTAATGTAATCTCACACAATGCTATTACATCCCAATTACTTTTTTGACCTTTTAAGGATAGTTCTTGCCTTAAGAACACACACAATCTGCAGTTTTGAATGTCTTCTTCTTGTGTTATTCCAAGGAAATCAATAAATCATAAAGAAGTAACAGCATGCTCTGTCTTCCATTTGTAACATATGTTGTCCTGGGAAACTCAAATGCACACTTTCCAGGCATAACAAATGTTTGCTCGGTATCATTTGTGAAAAGCTCCTCACTGTTCCATTCCTGTGGATTTCAGGATGTTAATTATATCTCTTATTTCCGTTAAATTAATAAACAAATCCAGGATTAATTTTATTGTTTCTTACATGCATTGGAAAAAGATGGAGAATGGCTGAGTTTGACTTGGACATCTTTCAAAGACAGTCCTTTTGAAAAGTTTATGATGCATTAAGAAGCAAATGATAGTGTCATTTACACAGTCTAGAGAGAGAGCGATAGTCTGTGGATATAACAGTCATCATGGGATCCAGTTGTCTATAGTCATCTTCACGGAAGTTTGCCAAATGATTGTATTAATGAATTAATGTACTCATCCAAAATTAAATGATTGTCAATTATGTACCAATTCAAAGCTATATATCAGGTAAACAAAGGGGTATGAAACAGCAGCTATTCTCTGGAGACTCCTGATTTAGTCAGGATACAAGCTAAACTAAATAAATCACAGTGCCAGGAGATAGAGGCAGAAACTAAGGAGGCGCTAGGTATAGGGGTGGCACAAAGGAGCCAGGGAAGGGGGACAAACAGGGTTCTGATGGCTGAGCTTGATTATAGGAGCCCTCAAAAAGGGACAGGAAGATTCAAACTGGAACCTGATTCCAAAGAGAAGGCGGCATTCTAAAGTAACAAAGTTGTTACCATTCTGGAAAAATCATTGCATGTAATGTTCACTAGGGCTATATTCCTTTGCAGCTCCTAGAGAGCCCGAGTAACAATGCTTTCAACAGAGCAGGGTTCATTTCAGGCAACAGCAAGTGTGATGTGCCCAGCTGAGTCTGCGAGGAGGGCTTGGTGACCCATCTGTCTTGCCCTCCACCCATCAGAGAGCAGGACGGCCTCGCCCTGGCCCCTGCGCCTCGAGATCGGAGTTGCTGCTGTAGCCTCTGGCTCACAGCCTCCTGAGCAGCAAGGTGGAAGAAGGAACGAGAGGGTGAAGGAGTATTGAGTGGAGGTTTTTATTTGTTTATTTGTTTGTTTGTTTTTCTGGTACTGGGGATGGAACCCAGGGGCATTCTACCTTTGAGAGACACCTCCAGTCCTCTTTTTTATTCTTTGACTTTGAAACAGGATCTCACTGAGTTGCAAAGGACCTCACTAAGTAGTAGCTAAGGCTGTCTGCAAACTGAGATCCTTCCTGTCTCAGACTCCCGAATGCTGGGATTACAAGCGTGCGCCACCACGCCTGGCTGAGTCTATAAGAGACTTTTCTGGATGTTTCTCCTGGAGACTTTGAGTAATGTTACTGTGATATTACTGGTCTGAACTCGGTAACATGACCAGCCCCTGCTAGTGCAAGGGAGTCTGGGAACTAAGAATATTAGCTTTCCAGCATGGGGCAGGAGAGAAGGCGCTATGGATGGCCGTGAATGGCTAGTCCTCAAAGATCTTGCTTGTATGTTAGACAGACCTAAGCCAAAGTCATCAGCGATAGCATGAAGGTGGTCTCAATAGCTAAGGAGGCGGAAACATCTCTAAGCACTTCATTCTGCAGGCAAGACAGCTCAGGATCAGAGAGACTGAGAGACGGGCTCGGGATGCAGAGTCAGCTAGTGTTAGAGCTGAAATTACAAGAGGCCTTCCGTTCCCAGTCCTAGGTGGCTTACCCCCCCCCCCCCCGGACTAAACCAGGGACATTCTACCTCTGAGCTACACTACTAGTTCTATTTTATCTTATTTATTTTCTTTCTGGGATGGAGCAGTGGGGCATTCTACCTCTGAGTTGTATCCCTAGCCCTATTTTATTTTAATATGTTTTAATTTAATTTTTTATGGCACTGGGAATTGAACCTAGGGGCATTCTACCTCCGAGCCACAACCCCAGTCCTATTTTATTTTTATGCTGAAACAGGGGCTCTCTAGGCTGATGAAATTTGATTCCTTTGAATCTGCGATCCTCCTGCCTCAGGCTCCCAAGTACTGAGATTACAGGCCCGTACCACCATGCCCAGCTTAACAGTGCAAACATCTTAATAGGTAGAAAGTGAAAGCTCTTTACTATGGCTTTAGATATGATTTTCCTATATAAATTTGGAATCAAAACATAGGACTGTTTATAATAACATGCCACGTTCCTAAGAAAGGCAAGCATCTCATTAGTACGAGGTAAATCCAGTTATTGCTGTAGTGAGTGAGACTTGAGAAACACAAACACGTGTTCCCTTCTTTGTCCTTGTAGAATTCCTTTGGGCTCATTCATCAGTCTAGACTCAAACTGGTATGAGAATTAGTTATCACTTAGCAATTCCCCTTGAGCAAGTCACCATATCCTTTTTATTTTATTTTTTGGTCCTGGGGATTGAACTCAGGGACATTCTACCTCTGTGCTACACCTTCAGCCCTTTTATTTTTAATTTTGAAATAGGGTCTCACTCTTTGCTGTGTGCTGGCCTCAAATCTGCGATGCTCCTGTTTCAGCCTACCAAGTATTGGGACCACAGGTGTGTGCCACCATGCCTCCTAACCATATCCGAGCTTCAGTTTCCTCATCTCTCCAGTGGGAATAATCATGTCACAGACACTGTATGTACATCATGTATATGTATATACATACATGTTGTACATCATGAAAAGCAATCTGATGTCCCCTTCTTCCTCATTGTCCTTCCTCTGACTCCCTCCAAAGGCATCGTGGGTATGTAGTATGAGTTGAGGGGAGGACACGATATCCAACAGTGTCAGTGGAGTGCCAGACCAGTGTCTATTATATGGTAAATGTCTGATGATATCAGAAAAAGATTCTATCACAAAGTCCTTGGTTTTCGTTCAACAAAACCAATGCATATAAAAGTAAAGAGCTGATTACCCCACCCCTCTCCTCTAGGCAAAATACTATTTTCTTTTTCTGCATATTTTTTATTTTTTATTTTATTTTTTATTTTTTTGGTAGTACTGGGGTTCCTGGAACCCTTCTACCTCCAGGCTACACTCCCACGGGCTATACTCCCAGACCTATTTTTTAACTTTTTTTTTTTATGTAGAAACAGGGTCTCTTAAGCCAGCGCGGCTGGCTTCGAACCTGCGCGATCCTCCTGTCTCCGCCTCCCAAGCATGTGCGGGGATTACAAGCATGTGCTGCCACGCCCAGCCTACTGCATATTTTTAAAAGTTCTTCAACAACACTGACTTATTCCCAGATCCTTTTCAATTCCCCATTTTACTTCAAGCCCAAACTGGGCCGAGCACCTGTAGGCCAGATTCTGAACTTCAGCAAGGAAGGTGAATTCCCAGGAGGAAATGTTACTCCCTGGGCTGTAGGAACAGGGAGCACTGAGCCTGTGGCTGCTGCTGAAGAGACCTCTCTCCAGGCCGCGCTCTGGTTATCACCGGGCCTGGACCCGGTTCAGATGCACAGCCTGATTGGCTTCAAATCTCTCTTCTCTGTCTCGGCAGCAGCATGTATCACAACCGAGGACTAAATGATGTGGGGACAGTAGGGCTTCTGTGTCATCGCTATGACGGACTGAGGTGGGAAGGTCAACACCACCGCTCTGCTGTCCAAAGGGGCTACCTTGCTAATCTGCCAGGGGAACAATTGCTATGTTTTTGGATAGAGGAAGAGAGAACAGAAGACATATTGGCATTGGGTGGTCTGTCTGTCTGGTGGCTATCTGGCAAAGCAACCCCTTAAATATGCCAGCTGAGCAGAGTGGAGTGCCCTAGAAGCACACAGCTTATATCCAGGCAGGCTGAGCCTAGACCCCAGTTATATTAGTCTCCACCCGCTCTCCAAGCGCCCCTTTCTCTTCTGCAACAAAATGAGGGGTGAGTCTGTTGTTCCTTCCCAGGGCTGCTAGAGGATGGGAAGGAACATGAAGACGCCCAGCTCTGTGTCTGCTACAGCTGGGGTCACATGTTAATCCCTGTTCCTTAGTCCCCCAGCTCATGCTTCTTCTTCCCAGACCCCCTGTCAGCATATATTTAGAAAACAAAATTGTTCACTCGACCTTCCAAAAATATTTACTCTTTCTGGTCTCAGCCAGGCAGCCCAAGGAGAGTGTTTGGCTAAGTAGGGAATTAAGCGTGCAATCCTTGTTCCTGCTCAGAGGCCTCTGGAACAGCTCTCCCCTGATAACTTCTGAGTAAAATCAAAACACAGCAGCTCCATGCTGCTCCCCACAACCCACCGGGAGGGCCCAGCTATTTCTGGAATGAAAGCTGTAGGAAGCAGGACAAGCTCTGTCTCTGTAGGAGGGCAGAGTGGGAGGGTCTCCTGGGGGCTGGGATCCTTCCTGAGCTTCTGTCAGCCCAAGCTGGTCTGGACCTCACCTGGACCTCGCCTGGGCCTCTCCAGGCTGCAGTGGCAGGCAGTGGTGTGGCTAGAAATAGCTTTTCTCATTCACATTTTGTAGGTTTAGGGCCCACAAATAATTGCAGTAGCATTTTAAAATCTCTTACCATTTATGTTGCCTTTTAATTTCCAGCCTATGCCAATCTCTAGCATTTATGATCAAATTCTGATGAGTTTTGGACAGATAAGGAAACAGAGTCAGAGCAACAAAGGGTTTTCCAGAAGGTTCTGTAGCAGGTGACTGGTCCTGCGCTGCTGGCAAATCATCATTCATGAGTGGCAGAGAAGAGCATAGCCAGCATCCAGATCCCCACTGGGCCAGACTGAGCCCTCTTTCTGCCCAGCCTCATCACTGGTGGGCAGAGTTAGGCTCCTGGGAAGGAAGGATGGCAAGTATTTCATGGGCTTGTTGGATTTAAAATGTCCCCCAGACCTCCATGTCTATGAGACAATTATATTCAGAGATGGAGCAGGACTGGACATAGGTCCCTGGAGTTGTGGTCTGGTATGGTGTGTGTCCCAGGCCACCCAGCTGAAGCATATTTCTCTGAGCCTTTGTTCTCTCTGCTCCCACCATGATGTCCTGAGGACCTGCAGCTCAGGTGAAAATGCTGACTGAGACAATGGCATAATCCCCCTAAAGCACCCGCACATTCCTGCACACAGCCAGTGCTCAGGAGAGCCCTCTAATGATGTCTCAGTGAGCCTTTGACTTTCAAAGGGAAAAGCTTTTGTTTTCTTTAAACCTGAAGCCCTGTGGCCAGGAGGTGGAGTCATTGCCTTCTTGCTTCCTTTAGAGTCAGTGTGGGCAATCTCCACAGGCTCAGCTTCCCTGCATCCTCGGTCCTCGCAGAGAAGGCAGATGCTGTACTTGAAGGGCTTCTTGCAATTCAGGAGCAGGCGTGTGAAGGCCCAGGGCAAAGGCCCTCTCCTCCCACCACACACTTCCAAAGATGTGCTGAGGTCAGTAGGCAGGAGGCCTCCAAGAATGCTGACCCTGCTGACGGAGCCTGGCTGCCACCCTGGCCAGGAGGTGGACAGCAGGGCAGAGAGGCCTGGAGAGTGAGCTGCAGAGTTAGCTGGAGTGGAGATTGTTCTCGTCAGCTCTGCAGCAGAGGGAACATGGAGGCCTGGCCTTGACCTCAGACCTCTAGGCCAGTAAGCAAGGCTCCGGGCAGTGGGTCCTTTGAGAGAACAACGTCCTGGGGCTGGCGTAGCAAAGGAACATGGCTGAGAGGCTGAGGGGGCAGGTGGACACCGTCTGAGGCCCCACCCGCATCAGGCCAGTCTTAGTGCTCTAGGAAGGGCCAGGGTGCTTCTCCCGACTCTCGGTGCTTTCTTCCATGTAGAAGCTCTGACTGGAAATACACTGCCTGGCCAAGTTCTTTTCTCTCCCTTTCTCTGGAGAGCGAACAGGAAGGACAGCTCCTGTTCAGTTCTACCCGGGCTGGCTTTGGTCTGAAGTGAGAACATGAGTTCTGCCTGGGACTCGGTGGGTCCATCTGTTATAGACTCAGTATTTAGAACCCACTGACCCAACAGTGTTGGTCACGTCCTTTGATATCAACTTTATTAGAAATAAAGCAACATGGCACCCTTCAGAGGAAGTATTTTTGTATTATTTCTCACTTAGTTCATAACTTAGGAGAGGGAAGAAGGGTTGCCATTCTAGGGGCTTTTCCCTAGTCCAGCAGAAGCCAGGAAAAGGGGGGAGGAAGGAGGGCTCTGAACACAGGATGCAGAAGCTCCCGCCTATGCGCTAAGGAATGCAGTAGGCTGGGCTCAGGAGGCCCTGCAGGGTACTAAACGGTGACTACCACAGAGTAGAGGCTGGATCCAATGCAGGGCACCACATCGCATGCCCTTCCAAAAGGGAGAAGTGCTAATTCATTCAGCCAGGCGAGACACTCAAGTGATTAATTCAGTTGAATGCCCTGTACGTCCACACACCGACAGTGGTGATCAAGAAACGTGATCCTTTCCCTTGCAGAACTTTGAGATTTTTTTTGCATGTTTACTGGGGGATATAGACATTGTTGTACATTGAATGTGTCTCCCCAAAGGTTTTATGTTAAAACCTAATTCCTAATGTTTTGAAGTTGACCCTTTGAGAGGTGATAGATCATGAGGACCAAACCCTCAGGAATGGGTTTAATGCCCTTACCAAAAAAGCTCCAAGTAGCTTGTTAATCTTTTCCACTATGTGAAAGCGGTGAAGAGATGGCCGTCGATGGACAAGGAAACAGGTCTTCCTCAGACACCGAATCTCTTGACACCTTGATTTTGGTCTTTCCAGTATCCAAAACTATATGTGATAAATTTTTATTGTTTATATATCGCCCGGTTTATGATATATTGTCATAGCAGCACAGAGACAAACATTAAACAAATAGACATATAAATAAGTATATAGTTACAAATTGTGCTCACAGAATCATCAAAGATATAGATGATAGGTGTCCACTTTATAGATGAGAACACAGGGTCTGAGGAGTGTTGGGTAAATAACACATCTATATTATTGAAGCTTGTTGGTCTGAATCATTTAGGTCATTTTGACTCGATGCAGAAGCCCTCTTCTCTCTCAAAGCACGTCACCTCCAGGGCAAGGGGATAGGGCTGGAAACTGGGCATCCAGGTTCATCTGACCTCTGTGGGGTGCTGTGAGAGTCATTTGGGGTTTCTGAGTTTCCCACCTGTTGGATCAGAAGGATGAAATACAAGACTCTGAATCTCCGTTTTACAGTCCTGACCCCCAACACCAGAGACCCGCATGGACGCTACATCTTTCCACAGAGTTGAGGCTCTTGGATGTGACCAGGAGCTATGTCTAGGAGGCCCACCCTTTAGCGTAAAGGTGACCTGGCTAATTCAGCTGGGCTGCTAACAGGGGCCCCACCCACTCAGCCCGTTCGTGGTGGTTTGGATGATGGCGCCTTGCATCTTTCATTCCCCTGGCTTCCTTCTGTGCCTGCTGTGGTCCTCCAAACCAGTCTCCAAGAGATGACACCTCCCTGCCATTCAGACATTTTGAAGCTTCTACTAGGTGTAATTTATTTATAAAATATATTCATATGCTCTTGTATAAACACATTATTTACAGTAAAAAACAAAAAAGTAAATGAAACAAAGACAGGTCTATGACGCCTCACTTGTGATTCTAAAATCCCTAAATTTCTGGAAACAGACAACTTTGTCACAGTCATTTGGTGGTAGTCAGGCCAAGTGTTGATGAAATTCCTATGGATTATTTGCTTTGCTTCCAGACTCTGCCAGCAAAGAAGCGAGGATCCAGGTGAATTTACACAGCTTATTGTCCATGGCACAGCACATTCATGTTCTTTTGCCCCTCCACCTCTGCCCCTCCACCTCTGTTTAGCCCCATGGGAGTGCGATTGAGAGAGGCTAGGAGGTTGGGAAACTCTGATCTTTGAAAACTTCTGATCTTGTAAAGAAACTGTCAGCAAACCTGCTTAGCCCTTGCTCCTGAGGAAGGCATTATATTTACTACCTGGGACATCTCTGAGGAAGGAGACATCTCTGAGCTTTACAATCTTGAAATATCTGTGAGGGAGGCATTGTCTGTCTTTATTATACTTGGTATTTTGTCTCCCAAGGCATATTTACTACATCAACCATCTGTAAAGAGAGCTTTCTAGTACCCTTTGTTCAGAGGACCCAGACCATGCAGCCATGGTGAGAAATCTAGGGAGAATCGTCTCCCAACAGTGGCAAAACCCAGCCACACTGACAAAAGGTGAGTCAGAATCTTCATGGTGTTTGAGAATCTGTTACAGATTTTTGCGGTGGAAATGTTTAAGTGTTTTTATGTGTTTGATTAGTGAGTGTAGCATTTGTTAGCCAGGTGTGGTGGTATATGCCTGTAATCCCACTACTATTTGGGATTACAGGTTCAAGGACGCTGAGGCAGGAGGCTTGCAGGTTTAAGGATAGCAATTTAGTGAGGTCCTGAGCAACTTAGCAAGACCCTGTTTCAAAATAAAAAATAAAAAGGGCTAGGTTCCTGGGTTCGATCCCCAGTAACACACACACACACACACACACACACACACACACACACACACACACACTTGTTTTCTGCCCCTTGTTTCTGACACATAGCTCCTAAAAGCCTTGTAATATCCTAAGTAACAGAGGTGATAATTTTGTTGGAATATTTGGTCTTAGTTTTTCCATTCCTGACACAAAAGTTCCCAAGACCTTTGGAATCTCTGGTATTTACAAGCTTGTGGGGACAGAAGTCCTGCACTAGGAACTATGCGGAGCCTTGCCTGTGCACATCTTGATTTGACTGTTCACTCGAACCCTTTTAATACCTTTTGTAGTTAGCTACAAGTAAAGTGCTTGCCTGTGAGCTGTTATAGCAGGTTATGAAACCTAAGGAGGGTGCTGTGGTCAGAAGTACTGGAGGCCTGGGACTTTGAACTGGCATCTGAGGTCAGGGCAATTTTATGGAACTGGCCCCTATCTTGCCGAGTCTGATGCTAAGACCAGCCGAATAGCATTAGAATTAATGTGTGGGACCTCCAGGTGATGTTAAGAAGACCCTATACACTTGCGGGTAACCATGTCTCCATTCAGTGGGTCATCTGGGTCCTGATGGTATGGCAGAGGTTACATGGTGCACGCACTGTCTTACTTTTCTAGCATCCAAAAGAAAATCCTGTGATCCAAGCAACACTTACCCTCGAGGATTTCAGGCAAGAGATTATGATTCTGTAGAAGAAAGCATCTTATTATCTTATTATTTTTTCTGTGCTCCACAGTCTTGCATGTGCCTGCTTTGGAGATTCTGTTCTAGAGTGACTTCCACATCCGATTTTGGCCCATGTGGGATAAGCATGGGCCCAAGTGTACATCACTTCTGAGCTAGCTCAGCTGACTAGTTTCCTAGCCAGACTTTATATAATAGAGGACTCAACAGGTGGCTTTTCATTTTGCTGCATGCTCTGCAGCTCAGCATGGAGGGGCACTTTGAGAGGTGCTGGTCTTCAGATGAAATCTCTGAAGCACAGGATCCTTGTATGAACCAGCTTTGCCTCCTCATTCTAACCCAGGGCCTAGAGCATGCCACTGGCTGAGCACTCTTCCCCACCTTGCCGTGTGGATTCCTGCCTGGTGACAGGCTGTCCCTTGGGTTCCCCTCTTCCTGTCTTCTGAACCCCACTCCTCCCCCCCCTTCCCAAGCCCTCTCTTAATGTCCAGTTCTCATGCTGATGCTGCCTCCTCTGGGAGCATTCACAGTGCCTCCTTCCCAGGAGGAATCTGCCCCTTGCTCTGTATCTCTGCAGCAGCATATCCAGGGTTCCCTTCCTACCGATTACTTGGTAGTTAGTTTACAACTCCTCTCCCGTGACAGCTGTACATTTCCCTGCAGTTGGAGGCCCTGTTACACTTGGTGTTCTCAGGATCCAGCCTCCCCTTCTCTCAATGAGTGCTGGAGAAGCATTTATCCTGTAATGACTATAATGCAACAAGAATGTCACCAAGTTCTTAGTGATGCTCTTGCCGGGACACATTTCTAATGAGAGATTTTCAAAAGTATTTCCACCTAAGTTTAGTTCACTTTTTAAGGAACTACCAGGTTTTCAGAAACCAGTTCTTCAAAATTCTTAGCAAAGTAGTTTCATTAAAAAAAAAAAAAACTGGGGGGAGGGTGCTGAGAAGTGAACCCAGAGCCTCACTGCTGCTAGCCACATGCTTTACTGCTGAGCTCCATCTGCACCCTGGGCTTGACTTTGATTTACCTTAAGCTCTGCAGATCACGTAATAAACACTGCATCTAATGTGTTGCACAGAGGACATGCTCAATACTGTTCTCATTTTTGTTGCTGTTAACATCACCATACATTTGTGGGTGCATTCTTTGGGATGGGGAAGTGTTCCTGTTAAGTGGCTCTGTGATGATGGCAAGCCAGTCAAAGGAAGAATAACAACTCTCATGGCAAGAATTTGTTTTCCTGTGGGCCTAGCCATTTTCTCAAATATCCATAGGCTGGTGTTCTTCCACTCCAGGACTGATAGCTGGTAGCTAGTTGTCCATGGCCAGCCCTGGCACAAATGCCTGCTTGAAATTGGCTACACACTTTGTCTTGAGAAAAATCTACAACTCTCTGGGACAAGAACAGAGAGGATGACTGAATTCTAAGCAGAGCTCTGTAGATGTTGCTATGATTTAGATTTAGAATGTCAGCCTAGATCTCAGGGAAAGGCAGCCATGTTGGAGGCAGGGCTTGGTTGTTGAGGAAGGGTTTCTGGGCTGTGGCCTTGGGGCACAGTCCTTTCTTCCCTTGTTCTCCCTCTTGCTTCCAGCCTCCATGTTGGGAGAGTGTTTACTCTCTTTCTTTCTATCTCACCATGCCCCAAGCTTTCCCGATGTAACCTGGCCTGATACAGACTGAACCCCTGAACTCTCCAGAACTATGAGCAAATGAATCTTCCTTTCTCTGAGTTGTGTGGTCAGGTCTTTGGGTAACAGCAGTGAGAATGCTGACTGAAACAGTCACTAAGCTCTTTGATCCTGAGCAAGTTGTTCTAATTTTGTTGTATTTTCATTCTAGTAACCGTAGCATTACTAGAGTGACTTTTGGCTTTTGGGGAGAACCATAGTCTGCGGAGGTATATGTTTATCTTTTGCTCCCACTTGTCCTTTCCTTGGGACTTTCTATATCTACCTATAAGGAGCCTCACACTAGGCACTCAGCCTTTCAAATGTACTTTCTGGAATTGAGAAACTGTCAGGAATCATACATCAGTGTGAAGTTGATTCTGAGAGTTTCCTTTCTAAGAAGTGGCAGTTGATTCTCATTATTTGAAGCACTCAAGTCCTATAAATTCACATGCACACGGAATGAGGGAGTGTTTGCTTCTAGGGGAAGTACAGGGTAGGGTTCCTTTGAACTCTGGTCATATTTTTGCCAACTGATGAACATGTAACTCTGTTTTATGTGTTTCTTAGTTAATATACTCTCTTTCATTTTCTTTTTGTAGTACTGGGGATAGAAGCCAGGTGCCTTCTACCTCCAGGCCATGCCCCCAGCCCTATTTTATTTTTTATTTAGAAGCAGGGCCTCACTAACTTGCTGAGGCTGGCTGTGAATCTGAAATTCTCCTGTCTTAGTTTCCTAAGCACTGGGATTACAGGTGTGTGCCACCATGCCTAGAAGTTAATATATTTCTTATAAATATTTCAATGCAGGTTTTTTTTTTTTTTTGGTACTGGGGATGGAACCCAGGGGAATTCTGCCTCCGAGCTACACCCCAGCCCTGTTTTTTATTCTTTATTTTGAAAACAGGGTCTCACTGAGTTGCAAAGGACCTCACTAAGTAGCTGAGACTGTCTGTGAACTGCGATCCTCTGGTCTCAGCCTCCCAAATGCTGGGATTACAAGCGTGCACCACCATGCCTGGCTTCAATGCCATGTTTTTAGAAAATAAAACAATATTCCAGTTACGATAATGTGATCACAAGGCATTTTGGCTTTCAGACTCATTACAATGCTGTCCACTATGCTGTGGGGTTTTTGTGTGTGTGTGTGTGTGTGTGTGTGTGTGTGTGTGTGTGTGGTACTGGGGATGGAACCCAGGGCTTTTCTACCTCTGTGCTATACTCGCAGACCTATTTTATACTTTATTTGGAAACAGGGTCTCACTAAGTTGCTGAGAGCCTCACTAAGTAGCTGAGGCTGGCTTCGAACCTGTGCGATCCTCCTGTCTCAGCCTCCCAGCGCTCACCTCACAAATTCATAGACTGGGCTGCTTCCCCATCTTTTCCATGGCTTCATCATGTACTGTAGATGTTACTGTGGCTCTTTCTGGAGAGGATTCAGGTATGAATTGTTGAGTGTCTTCTTCCTCTTTCTGGATAATTCTCTGGCTGACTCAATAATGTGAAACTCACAGCCACCTGCACTATAGCTCATGTCTGGACAGAGTTTATCTAAACACACATATTTTCTCCGTAAGGCACACTGTAGTCTTTCTGCACTTAGGAACATTAGATAGCACTTTGGCAGCGTGTATGAGGGCCATTCAGAACACCAAACCCAAAGCTCAAAAATGTGAAAAATGTGGTACTAAATAGATAGCAAAAAGGTCGCTCATTCATAGAAGGAGCGCTAGACTAAGAGGGCAGAGTGCCATTTTGCCCCACCTCCACCGGGGCATGAACAGAAGCAACTCACGTTTCATTGCTGCCTTGAGCATTTCTGTGAATGCTCATGAGAGTGTCCCAGTTTTGATTTAGGAGTTACAAATAAGTTTTAGGGGGTAGACAATTTTATAATGAAGATCAATTATATTTTTATTTTAAACATCCTCTCTCATTGTACAAGAAAAGGTTGCTGCCCCATTGGAGCAATCTCTGGTGCCAGTGCATGGGTGGGAGAAGTTTTGGAGATTAGGATACTTTTCTCTGGGCCCCTAGATGTTACATCTCACTCAGATCAGAACTTCTGACCTCTGTCGGGCACTCTTGAGTAAAGATGCAGGGAGACTCGCACACTGCTCTACCGGACACAAGACCTCAAGATCTTTATTCCAAAAACTTCCCTATTCAGAGGATTAGAATTCCTCCCATTTTCCGTGTCTTCCTAGTCCTATTTTGTAATGGAAAACAAGCAAACAAACAATAGCAACAAAATTGAAAAATCTGATGTCCTCAGAGGTGGCATTAGTGCTCTGATACGAGGCAAAATAATACCCACGATTTCTTTCTTTCTTTTTTGTTTTTGGTGGTACTGGGGTTCCTGGAAGCCCTTCTACCTCTGGGCTACACTCCCAGACCTATTTTATATTTTTTATTTGGAAACAGGGTCTCTTAAACCAGCGAGGCTGGCTTCGAACCTGCGCGATCCTCCTGTCTCTGCCTCCCAAGCGCGGGGATTACAAGCGTACGCCACCACGCCTGGCCTAATACCCACAATTTCTGATCTTGCAATGGACCATAGAGTGCAGGGATGTGTGGCATTGTGAGCTAGGTACTTGATGTATGTCTGTCCCTTTCAGTCTCAACAGCCATGAAGTAGCCTTCATTATCCTGTTGACAATCGAGAACCCTTTGACTCAAAAAGTAAAATTACCTAATTCAGTAAAGTTAGGTAACTCACCCAAAGTTGCATAGTTATTAAAAGAGGGGATTAGAATTCAAACTCAGGTCTGTTACCTCTAACACTTAATTTCTGCTACATGAATGAATGACTCTCCTGTGATGGGCTTGATTGATAGTCATTTGAGGCCCAACTTATGTTCTTTCTCCAGTGATATGGCTGAATTGACCCTTTGTTTGGGGTTGATCCAACCTTGCCCATGGCTCTGGGACAGTAGATATATCTGACTTGGAACCTAGCAGGCCATCACTGGCCATGACTGTCAGTATCCTCAATGGAACAAGACTGAGATGAAACACCATTTTCAAATGAGATAATGGAGGTGCTGGACCTGAGGGCTGAGCTGCCAGGGGCCAACATATCTGGAGCAGACACAGGGAGGGTTGGGGAGAGCTGGGGGAGGGTTAGAAGGGATGGTGTAGCACATCATTAAGAATGATGCCATTAGGAAGGTATTAGTGCAGGGACACCCCTCCCCACTGGGAGAGTCAGGAGGAGGGTTGGAAGGGATGGTTTAGAGCATCATGAAGGGTGATACTATCAGAAACCCTCTATCAATATTCCTGCAGGTGACATCTCTGAAGAAATAGGTTCACAAGACATTTGCCAACTGTACTGTCCAGTTGTTACACACAGCCCAAGTGTGCTAAAGCAGTGGGCTAGGTTGCTGAGAGGCCAAGGAGACACTCAGGGTGGAAGGTGAGGCATAGGGTGTGCTGAAAGCGGCTCTGGGGACAGTCTGGGGCGATGGGCTGGATAAGCAGCACTGCTGACCTTCGTGGTGCTTTGCCCAGTAGTATCCCCCTTTTTGGTGCCAGAAAATTCAGTGGTGACAGGTTGGATCAATAGCACCTCTGTCCCTCAGGCTGCTTTGTCCAGCGGAGCCGGGATGTGCGTCCATCCTCTCCACGCTGCTCTGTTTTGCACCAGTTACTGCAGGAAGGAGGGTTTTATGGGTTAGGTAGTGGAGGCAGTGGCATTGTTAGCTTGCTTTCCCCACTGTAGTCCAGCCCTCCCTGGCACCAAGTGCAGGTGGACAAAGTTAGTTCCTACAGAGAACACGGGTTGCCAGTTTCTGGTCAGTGCTCCTCAGGGTAACTTGTATCTGGACATTCCAGTCCAGCCCACTTTTGCTGTCCCCTTGACTTGGCTATGTTCTTGGGAATGGAAAGGGGTGTTTCCAGGACATGGTGTTTTACTGTCTTTTTTCCCCAAGAACCACATGAAGCAGCAATGCACACAAAGGGACTTTTGACATCACCTGGGACCATAGACACACAAGTTGAGGCAGTGCTGCAGAGATCCAGGCTGGGGCTGTGCAGAAGCCCTTTTATTAGATAGGGAGGTCTGAATGGTCCTTAATCCAAGAAGTCTGAAAGGTTGCAATTTCTATTTCCTCTAATCCCAAACCTGAGTCATGCATCTTACCACTCTGATCTTAAGCAAGCCAGCGAGGCCAGGATCAGAGTCTGCTGTGAGACAAGGCTGGTGCTGAGGCCTCTGAGGCCTGGATAGGAGCCTGCCAGGGGTTAGGCTGGTGCCGGGTCCAGCAAGGCCAGGATCAGAGCCTGACTTGAGGTATGGCCGGTGCTGGGGCCTCCGAGGCTGGAATTGGAGCCTGCCGAGGGGTGAGGTCAGTGCTGGGGCCAATGAGGTCGGGACTGGAGCCTGCCATGAGACAAGGCCGCTACTGAGGCCTCTGAGGCAGGGATTGGCACCAGCTGAGGGGTTAGGCTGGTGCCGGGGCCAGAAAGGTCAGGATCGGAGCCTGCCATGAGGCAAGACTGGTGCTGGGACCTATGAGGCTGGGATTGGACTCTGCCGAGGGCAAAGGTCAGTGCTGGGGCCAGCGAGGCCGGAACTGGAAACTGCTGTGAGGGAAGGATGGAGCTGGGACTTACGAGACCAGAATAGGAGTCTACTGAGGGGTTAGGCCGGTGCCAGGGTCAGTGAGGCCGGGATCGGAGCCTCTCATGAGGCTAGGCCGGTATTGGGGCCTCTGAGGCCAGGAGAGGAGCCAGCCGAGGGGTTAGTTCGGTGCGGGGGGCCAGCGAGGCCAGGATCGGGGCCTCCCATGAGGCAAGGCCAGTTCTGGAGCCAGCGAGGTTGGGATCAGAGTCCTCCGGGTGGCCAGGCCACTACTGAGGCCGTCAAGAGTGGGATCGGAACTTGCAATGCGGCATGCACAGAGAAATAGCACAGAAAATAAAATCCAGATGCTTCCCCTAATTAGCAAGAACTAGGAGGAAAGGGGTAACAGGAGGAGGTTGAGTAGTAGAAAGGGCCCTACTGAGAAGCAATTAAGGTGACCAGTCAGAGGGGAGGGGAGGGGGAGGATGGAACCTCTTTAAAACTCATGAGGTATGTAAACAATTATATTAAAGATAATCACCAAGTAAACATGGGATCGAGGGAGGGGGAGGGAATGGGATGGGGATTGTATGAAGGCTTATTGGATGATATGTGCTTGTATATCCTCTCAAGTCTTGTATTCCAAAGTGATGTATGATTACAAAACAAATAATAAAAAAAGAAAAAAATTAAAAAGAAAAAAGAAAAAAAACCCCAAATAGGTCAGGGGGTCTGGTTGTCTTACTACTTCTGACAGTGCTTCTGTTCTTTCTCACTTCTTTTTCTTGTTCTTCCCATCGCTTGATAATTTTATCCTCTTCCTCTTTCTTTATTTAGGATCTCAAGAGTTTCATTCAGGAGACCAGATTCAGACAGTGTTGGATCAGTGTTCTGGAGGAAGGCTAAGTGGGCTCATCTGTTGAGAGGAAACCGGGGCTTGACATTTTGTCCTTTACAGCTAATGACAACCACATTCTCTTTCCATTTGGTTCCTTCCTGGACCAAAGGGTTCATCGCTTTCACGGTTTTAGCCATCATGATATGAAGAAGACTTGCAAGTCCCTGTCTCTAGTTAGAACTTTTTCTAGAGCTCCAGACTCCATCACAGGTCCCACAAATGTAACCTTCTGATGGTAAATTAACTCTCCAGCCCACTCCTTTCTTACTGTTTAGTATATTTACTTGGGAACCCGACCACTCCCCCAGATTCCAAAGTAGGCCTGTCAGTCATCCCTACCTCAGTTTCTCCGTACGTCTGTCTTACCTGCAAAGGTCTCTGTCCTGAGTCGCTTCCAAGCTGTCGAGGCCTAGCCTGGACCCTCTTTCCCTCCTGCCTGGGCCAGTGTTTTCCTCAGCTTTCTGGTCTCCTTGCCTCCACACCGATGCCTTCCAGCCTCACCCCTCAGCCTTCGGATGGTCTCTCTCTGTGAAAAAAAAAACGATCTGACCACAACTTGCTTTTCTTCACGCACAGGTGTGGCAGTATTCTCTTCATGCTTGGCTCCTGCCTCCCTGCCCCTCGCACCTGCTGTCCTCGGAGCTTCCTCACCTATCGTGTGTTGACATGGAGCAACCTTTGCACGTTCTGCTCGTTTCACTGGACATTCCCCCTCCTCTTCCTCCTCTTCCCCTCTATTTCCTCATACTGGAAATTGAACCCAGGGGCATTCTATCTCTCAGCTATACACCCCTCGCTCTATTTTATTTTTAATTTTGAAATAGGGTCTCACTGAGTTGCTAAGGGGCTTGCTAATTTGCTGAGTCTGTCTTTGAACCTGCAGACCTCTGGTCTCAGCCTCTGAAGTATCGGGATTATGGTGTGTGACATGGATCCCAGCTCCCTTTCCTTCTCCTCCTCCTTTTCTTCCCAACTCCTCTTCCTCCTCCTCTTCTTTTTTTGTGGTTCTGGGGATTGAACCCAGGAGCATTCTATCTCCGAGCTCCCTATTTTATTTTTCATTTTGAAGTAGGGTCTCACTAAGTCTCAGAGGGTCTCACTAAGTTGCTGGGCTGGCCTCCAGCCTACGAGCCTCCTGTTTCAGCCTCTCCTGTACTGGATCACACCCAGCTTCCCTTTACTTCCTGTGTCCATCTAGCCAGCGATTCTTTGCTGTTCAAAGCCCGGCATGAATGTCACCCCAGTGAGGCCTCCCCAGGACTGTCCTTGAAGAGTCAAGCACTGCTTGCTCCGCACCCCGCCACATCCGACGAGCACTTTCTCCAGGTGCACACGTGACGCTGTACTGTTTTATTTGTTTATATGTTCGCTTTTCTCCCACAGCTGTGCGGTGCTGGTGTTTTACATCTCAGTGTTTCCCACCACCATCTTAGCATCTTAAAAGATGTACGTGTCTAATAAGGTTTTTTGGGCATCAATTTCATGTACACGCCTCGTTGCCTTCCCCCTATAGGATCTCCACATACAACATGTGCCATGCAGCATGGTCGATTGTTAAATTTGCTATTATATGTTGGGTTAAAATAGGATCCAGTTATTGGTGATCTATCTGCTCCATGGGTGATCTTCAGTCCAAGGCTGGGATTAGGCCCTGGAAGCCCAGAGCCTCAAGCCTGGGCTGGCACATTCCAGACTCTTGGTAAATCCTCGTTGAATGAATGGACATTTCTGCGCCTCCAGAGCAGAGGGAGGATCTAGTCAGATGGCTTTGGAGCCTGCTCTCCCCCCACATTAGATGATCCTGATTTAATTACAGTCACAGATCCACTCGGAAGGGACAGTACGACTACTTATCACCAGACACAGTGCTATCCACAGAGGGACGTTCTGAAATGGGTTTGTATTTCAATCTTTGTTGTTGTTGTTGTTATTATTATTATTATTATTATTATTTTCTCAAAAGCAATGCATGTGGATTAGATTCCCTCAGTAGTTTGGTGTATAATGCTTTCCTATGCATATACTGATATGATATCAGAAATTTTGTTGTATATATTATATACTATATATTAACACATATATGGTATATGTATATATATATAATATTAATACATCAAAGACATTTTTTATTCCACATTTTCCTTTGTGGAATAAAGCAGTAAAAATCCTTTGGTGGCTGCTGTCAGTGGTTAAAAATAGAAATACTACTTTCATCTTTTGCCATAGCTGTGGCCAGAAAGTGGGTCTAGCCCTCTGAGTCCCTAACCTGGAATTTTATTTAGAATGCAGATTCCTATCTTATACCCCAAGGACACTCCTGGTGATCTCTTGAGATCCCTGTCACCTTCTGGACCCCGGAATGCCTTCGTTGGCATCTTTTAGCTGCTGCCACTCTGAATAAACTAACTGAGCTTTTGGGCGCCATGGAGATGCCAGGGGTGGGCGCCAGGGAGCCCACGTGTCCCTGCGGCACAGAAGGAGCGTCTGTGCCTGACGCTGGGGCTGGGGCTCTTCCAGGGGCAGCCCAGCCAAGCATCCACCCCCAAGTCTCACTTGGGGGGCTACTTGCTATGCAGCCAGCATCCGCTCAACATAATGCGCCTCACCTGCCAATGGCTTTGAGGGATATTGTTAACATTAAATTTGCCATTTACATTTTCATGTTTGACATAATTGAGGAATGAATGCTCTTATGAAAATTAAACTTGTGGTTCTCCTGGGCTGCTGTAACCCTGTTAAAATGTAATGTGATTTTTGATGCTTCTTCTTGAGGTTTTATTAAATAGAATATCAGGATGACTAATTCCCCGGGCCTAAATGCAAGCCGGGAGCAGCATTATTGATAGGGCTGTGTCCAAATGCTTCTCCGTGCTCAGCCTCTAATGGCCTAATAATGCATTATACTTGAATCAGAAATACTTTGGTTTGTAGTGCTTATTGCCATTAGTGAAGACACCTGGGAGCTCCATTCATCAAGGTTACATCCAGCGCAGCCCATTTGTTTATTAGGCTGTCAGTAAATATCTTTATTCGGTCCAGGTCCAGCCACATTGGACCACACTGGAGAGAGAGCTCAAATTCAGCCAGGACTTCTTGTGGTTTCTCGTGATTAGTTTTCTCATTAAAAAATAAAAAAGGGGGGCAAGCTAATGAAAAGCCAGGGTGGCTTTATAAAGAACACATTTTACCTCGTGTAATCTGTGGCGATGGTAGCAAGGATCAGGGAGGCAGGCTCCTGGCTGCCCTTCTTTCAGCAGCTGCTGCAGGACTGCTCTGCCTCCTTCCAGCCCGTGCCAGCTCTGGCCAGCTCAGACCCCTAGGGGCCCTGCCTAGAGCTGTGTGCTGCCCTCTGGGCGGGAGGCTTGGCCAGGCCCTGGAACCCAGCACCTCATCCCCAGCCCTCGCCCTCCCCGCCCTCCCCGCAGTGAAGCCCATTCCTCTCTCTGTTGGGGTCTGGAGAGCTTGATGTTTCCCCTTCCCAGACATGTTCTGACCTATGCCCTCATCGCCTTCAAGACATCTTGGCAGAAACTGTGGAGATTAAATAGGAAGTGTTTCAGGATGCCTTTTTCTTTTTTAAATTTATTTTCTTTTTTCTGGTGCATTGTAGTCACGCATCCTAAATGAGGTACAAGATGGTAGAGGCCTGCATGCACACGCCCCTCATTTAGGCTTCGCCCAGTTCCCACCCCATTCCCTGCTCACTCCCTCCGTCTCATGTTTGGCTTAGTGATTGACTTTGATAGGTTGATGAATGTTCATCATGCTTTTTTATTTTATTTATTTTTGCAGTGCTGGGGATAGAACCTAGGGACATTCTATCCCCGAGCTATATCCCCAGCCCTATTTTTTAATTCTTTATTTTGTTTATTTATTTACTTATTTATTTATTTTGGTACTGGGGTTCCTGGAAACCCTTCTACCTCTGGGCTACACTCCCAGACTTATTTTGTATTGTTTTTATTTGGAAACAGGATATCTTAAGCCAGCAAGGTTGGCTTCGAACCTGTGTGATCCTCCTGTTTCTGCCTCCCAAGCGTGGGGGATTACAAGGGTGCACCACCACATCCGGCCTATTCTTTATTTTGAAACAGGGTCTCACTAAGTTGCAGAGGGCCTCACTGAGGTAGCTGAGGCTGTTCGTGAACTGTAATCCTCCTGTCTCACCCTCCCAAATGCTGGGATTAGCATGTACCACCACTCCCGGCCATCATGCTTTTTTAAAAAAAAGCCTTTTTTTTTTTTTTTAAAGTTGGGCATGGTGGGGCATACCTGTAATCCCAGTACTGGGAAACTAAGAGAGGAGGATCACAGGCTCAAGGCCAGCTTCAGCAACTTATGGAAAGCTTCAGCAACTTAGCATGACCCTGCTTTAAAATAAAAGATCAAAAGGGCTGGGGATGTAGCTCAGAGGTAGAATGCCCCTGGGTTCAATCCTCAGCCACACACACACACACACACACACACACACACACACACACACACACACTGCCTTTGCTTTCCAGGCCTGATTGGAATCCACTGAGGGGAGCGGAGGGGGAGAAGATAGACAGAACAAATGGTGTAAGTGGATTCATCCCAAATCCACCCAGCATCAAATGCTGCAAACAGAGCTTCTCTGGATGCTGGTACTTCCCTGGGCATCCATTCAAACGCTGGGTTATGCAAATATCCCTGCACCTCTAAAATTGCATTATGTCCCTCATAGAACAATACAGCCATTAGTGAGAAATTGCCTAAGGAATGTTTCGGAGTTTTCACCTAAGATTTGATGCAAGATCTGTTGCGGGTGGGTCATATGAGGGTCCTCAAAGAACCACATGCCCTCCGTGTGGGGAGATGTGGACACCTCTTTTTATCACTCCTTTTGGGAACTGCTTCTGTGCTATTTTGGGTGCTGAGTGGCTTCCTTGGCTGTGGGGGTCAGTGTTGGCTGAGGGAGGCGGAGGAGACAGGACTCAGCTCAGCTCATGGACCAGTCTCCAGGGAAGGATGCTCAAGGTCAGATGGCTCAAGTCACATGAACAGCATGCGTCTCTTAGCAGTCTTTATTTTTCAAGTCTCTAGTGCTAGGAGAGAAGTCGGATAGGAAAAGTCTTCTCTCCAAAAGCAGAAATTGCCTGTGCATCTTTCTTCCGGCTGGAGCCTCAGAAGGGCTGCTTCTCAGCAGTTCTCCTGGGGGAAGTGAGGGAAGGTCTTCCCACCTGCTGCTTTGAATTTCCTTTGTGCTTTGTGGGACAGGGAAGGTACCTCCTATCAGCCACATTTGCCGAGGTCCCTACTCTCGTGCACCCTGAACACCCAATCTTACATGAAATAGTATCTGGCCCTTTCTGGTTCCTCTTCTACTACCCTGATTGTAGGATTCCCTCTTTATTTCCAGGCAACCTGCTTTCAAGCTTCCATCGGTCAGCACGTGTGGGATAGAGCCGGAGGTGGCACAAGGGAGGAGCTCATACCTGGCACTGAATCTCTACCCTCCCTGTACCAGCTTTCTGACCTGGAGCGACTTTCACAAACGCTCCAGGATGGGGTGGTAACAGTGTCTGACCCGTAGGTTTGTTGTGAGAAATAAATAAAGTAATATGCAGCCGAGTGCCTGGCATGGAACCCGGCATGCAGACAGTAGGTGCCCATTAATGTCGGCCCCCTCACTGGTTCACCTACTCGAAGCACGATGTCTGCTTAAGAAAATGTTTCTGGAAACACCTGGCCTGAGCAGCAAGGGTAGTTCTAAGAGGAGGAATTTGGGGTTGTGCCTAAGAATCAGAGAGATTCTGCGATTTGAGGCTATCCAGTTGGTGAATTTTTTAGGGGCATGTTCTGTAGGTGAGTGCCTTGGGTCTCCTCACTTGACCCAGAAGCTCCAGCGGCTGCAAATTCTCAGTAAAAGCAGTTGTGACTGTATCCTGGCTCTGGGCTTGTAATGGGGTACAGTGCTGTCCACACTCCCAGGCAGGACTTCTCTGCTCGGCATCTGCCAGATCCCTGGTCATGCCTCTGGGAGCCCCCAGGATTGTCCCACATCCGTTCCTTGGCAGTTGGCTCCTGCTGATGGCGCGGAGTCCTGCCTGGGTGCCTTCTAGCCACCCTGAGTGCCAAGGCCACTGTGTGCAGTGTTACAGGCCGTCTCCTGCAGCCTTGCCGGCGCGGAGACTTGCGGAGCTCCTGGAGGAAGTGGCGGTGATGTCTCCTCCCTTGAATCTTGCTCTGTGGGTCCAGGATCCCCTCGTGGACACGAGTTGTTTCTGTCCCAGGAAGGACAGAGGAGCCCTGTTCTCTGCCCAGACAGAAGGAACCCCAGCTTCCTTTCACAGAGAAGGGCAGTATCACAGAGTCAGAAAAGTCTGTTGGATTCTGGCTTCCGAGTTCTGAAGAGGAGGCTTTATACTGAAAATGTGTGAGTGGTGGGAGCTAGCCTTCAGGAAGGATCCCAGGATTAGGTCCAGTTGTTTGGGTTTGGGGAGAGGAGAGAATTAGAAGGAAAATAAACATCTGAGCCATTTGGGAGCCTCCTGAGAAGGGCTTGGAGAACATGAAAAGCATGTCTGGGACCCACTGGTAGAAGGCGACCCATGTGCCCTCTTCAAAGAGGGTCTAGCAACATCAAATCCCCAAAATGGACAGGGGTGAAAGGCTGTTTCTAGGGGTGAGTCTAGGCAAAAGTATCTGGGCAACCTTCACTGTGGCCCGCCTCAGTGCTGCCTGCTTGGACACAAGACCCCTGACCCCACTGAGAACAGTGTCAACCTGGCTGACATGGAGGCGGCCCAGGGAGGCCTTGGAGTTGGTGTGAGGGTGGTGGGTCAGTGACCTCCATAGCCTGAGAACCCAGGGCCTGGAAGGAGCTGGGACCTCTCGGCTGATGTCAGGGGCTCCTGACCTGGTGGTGATGCCTTCCTACATGGCACTTTTTCCTTCTTCAAGCTCTTTGTCCCCAACAGACTTGCACATTCTCCTGGGCTCTCTCCTCGCTTATCTGAATACCTTTTGTTTCTTGTTTCCTCTCCACCTGCCACATATCAGAGAAAACATATGACCCTTGACTTTCTGAGACCGGCTCATTTCACTTAGTGTAACATTCTCCAGTTCCATCTATTTTCCTGCAAATGATGTAATTTTTTATGGCTGAGTAGAATTCCACTATGCATATATACTGCATTGTCTATTTATCTGTTGATAGACACCTAGGTTAGTTCCATAATTTGACTACTGTGCTGCAATAAAGAGGGGTTCGTATGTGCCATTATAGTATTATAACTTTAATTCTTTTGGAAAGATACCAAAAGAATGGTAATCATCAGGAATATCAATGCTGCTGAGGATGTGGGGAGAGAGGAACACTTTTACACCACTGGTGGGATTGTAAATCAGTATAACCATGATGGAGATTAGTATGGAGGTTTCTCAAAAGGCTGGGGATGGAACACCATATGACCCAGCTAGACTATTACTAGATGTATTTATTTTTAAACAGCACTGGAAGCAAGGTTGTTAGCTGTGTATGTTGGACCAGGAAATGGATGGAAATGTTCTGTATCAATAGACACCCTAAACAAGCTCATCCCTTTTGGTGAAGATCACATGGCATAATGTATATGAAAAGGCTTGGAAAACTATGAATCCCTAGTCAAACAAACAAACAAACAAACAACAACAACAAAAACCAAGCCAGGTGTGATGGCACATACATCTCAGTAATCCCAGTATTTGGGAGGCTGAGACAGAAGGACCACAGGTTCAAGGCTAGCCTCAGCAGTTCAGCAAGACCCTCAAAAACTTTGTGAAAGCTTGCTTTAAAATAAAGAATAAAAAAGACTGGGGGTATAGTTTGAAAGTAGAATGCCTTTAGGTTCAAATATATATATATATATATATATATATATATATATATATATATATATATATATACACACACAGAATTAATCCTGGTAATGCTGTTACTTCTTGCTGCTTAACTTTGGGCAGGTTATACAACTTCTCTCAGTTTCCTCTCCTTTTAAGAGGGAATAGGGATGTGACTTTACTCATAGGCCCCGTGTGAATATTTAAAGAGATTGTTTTCCAGTGCCCGAGGCATATGAAGTGCTCAGTAAAAGCCAATTCTTTATTTTCACTGTCCATGACAGGGATCTTAGTTCTGTTTCCTATTATTACTTAAAATCTACAGAGCACTTAGAGCTTAGCAAATGTGTGCTGGGCGAGTGAATATGTCCACGCAGTGCTTTGTGGTTTATCTGTAGTAACCCTTTTCCTTGCCCTAACCAGACTGGGCTCTGCCCTCTCACCCTATCTGCTCCTTGTCCACCTGAGGTCAGCAGTTTTAGAGCATCCGGGCTCAGCCAGGTCCTTCGGCACCTTCCCGTTCTCGGCCGTGGTGTTCTGAGCTGGGGCAGGATTGGGCGCAGAGGGGTGGCAGCGCCAAAGCAGCTGGGTATGATTTGAGGTTAGTTCTCCTCCTCACCAGCTGAGACTCTGATAATGTGTCTTGACTTCTTGCACCACAATTTTCCACTGAGGCCAAGACTTTCAGGGTTGTTATAAGACTTCAAAGTGGGGTGCTCACTAGATGCAAGAAAGATGTCTTCCTCTGCACAGATAATTAAGTACAAACCCAGAAGACTAAGGGTGCTTAAAGATACTATGCTTAAAGACACAGGATATTTCTTCTGGAAGGTGAACATTCAGGGTACTCCATAATTGTAGGCAGTTGTATTGCGGGCTTGATAAGACGGATTGCTGCCTCTGCCTCTCAGTGTTTCTAATTCCATAGATCTGAGACGTGCATTTCTAACGAGCTCTCCAATGCCGCTGCTGGTCCAGGGGCCACGCTGTGAGAGCCATTAACTTACAGACTGAGATGCCAGGGAAATGGGAGCCCAGGAAGCCTAAAGGAAAGCAACAACATAAAAATAGAACATCTTAAGACGTCAGGATGCACATTTGTAAGGCCACATCCGAGAGAGGACACAGCAAATGGGCAGATGCTTTGCCAAAGAAGATGCGAGTTTATGATATGGAGAGCTGACAGGATTGATCGGAAATAAAGCCATCCCCAAACAAATCCATTTATTTAGGAAATAAATGAAAGGAAGATCCTATGAAATGGATTGATTGTAAGGGGCTGTAATCATTCATCCTGTTTCTAGTATTTGCTGGGGAAGAGAGGGCACTCCCCAGGAGAGGAAGCCACTTCTTAATGGCCCTGGCTCCAGGGAAGACAGAGAAGATGCCACTTCCTGTCTCGTCTCTGCACCCTGACCTCCTCAGAACCTCAGCTTCTGAAAGTCAGGGCTACTCAAGGTGAGCCTCCCTTCCAGAAACCTGCAGGCCCCCGAGGGCCTGTCTCCTGGCCTCTTGGGGGAAATCTCTGCCCATGTGAGCTGGTCACTGGGCTGACATTCTGAGTCAGAATCTCGCCTCTGCTTAGTGTTGAGGGTGAGGCCGTGTTTCCTAAGCTCCGCAGGGACTGCCTCAGTATCCGGGGCTGGGGATCCCTGCAGGAGGGCTGATTCCACAGCTCTCTGAGTTGTTCAGCTGACCTGACTCCTCCACTGCATCTTCTCTCTCTGATCTTCCTTCCCTTCTCAGTACAGAGCGTGGCATAGGAATCCAGCTGGCAGCAGGCCAGATACTCGAGGCAAGAGTTTGTCACTGATGGGGGCTGTATAAGAGTGGGGTGGGGAGCCGGGTGTGGTGGTGCATGGCTGTAATTCCAGTATTTAGGAGGCTGAGGCAGGGGGATCATAGACTTGAGACCAGCCCAGCAGCTTAGTGACACACTGTTTCAAAATACAAAATAAAATAAGGCTGGAGGTAGAGCCCAGAGGTAGAAGGCCCCTTGGGTTCAATCCCTAGTGCCACATACATACAAAATTAAATGTAAATATGTTTTATATATATGTATAAAACATACACAGACACACACATTTTACTTCTTTGAGAAGGTAATACATTAAAAATTATAAGAAGTAAGCCGGGCGTGGTGGCACACGCTTGTAACCCCCGCATTTGGGAGGCTGAGACAGGAGGATTGCGGTTTGTGGACAGCCTCAGCTACTTAGTGAGGCCCTCCACAACTTAGTGAGACCCTGTTTCAAAATAAAGAATAAAAAATAGGGCAGGGGGTGTAGCTCAGTGGTCAAATGCCTCTGGGTTTCATACCCAGACCCGCAAAAAAAATTATAAGAAGTAATTATGGTAAGACTAAACGTCTCCCTCCTTTCCCTGCGTCTTCTCAGTTACTGTTCTCTTAAGGAAGCCACCACTACTACTTGTTCTGGCAGATCCCCCTAAGATTGTTTTACATATGCACTTATGAGCAGCAAATCTTCTAAGTCATTCCAGGGGCAGACCCAGGCCCAAGCTGTGGGGCCTTTGGGGCTCAGCATTGCTGACCCGTGGGCTGCCTGCTCCTAAGACAGAAGATGTCTGAGAGGACTAAGAGCAGTGTGTGTGTGTGTGTGTGTGTGTGTGTGTGTGTTTTCTATGTATATGTAAAATAAACTCTTCTACCAAAAATTCAACAAAAAGACAAAGAAAAAAACATACATCTACAGACAATATTGTTTTCCTCCTTTTATAGGAAGTCAATGCTTATTACTCCCTGTATTTTGCTTTTCTGCCCTGAAATTATAATTTCTTAAACATCCAATATGCAGTTTCCATCCTGTCTATCCTTTCTGTTGTTGTCACTGTTGTTAAAATATCACATTTATCCTGATACTTTTTTTCCTGGCAGACTTCTTTTCAGATCATTAGACACTCCTAACACTTAATATCTTTCTTACTTCTTGGTAAAAATTATAGGCAGAAGTGCTAATCATTTCTTCCCGCATCTCAATAGGCCATCTTCTGCATTCTTGCACTTCTGCTGTGCACATAACCAACATTGAAGATCAAATTTCTTTGCTCAAACAAAGAAATCCCCAGAGTGGGTTCTTTGGCTCAAATCATGTGTGTATGTATGTGGTGTGTGCATGCATGTGCAAGTGTGTGCTTTTATACAGTTAAAAAGTATAATATTTGTGCATATCTATTAAGAAAAACATAAGAAAAATATACAATCTTAATCCAGAATCTGATAATAAGCACAATTAATTTTTATGTATATATATATTCTTCTTTTACAAAAAATAAGATCACATCATATAGAACAATGACTTGCAGCTAATCTTAGGTCCATCCATGTCCTAAGGATACGGTCCTTGAAGTAAAGTTGCTAAGTCATAAGACACACCCTTTGCAGAGGCGACGATGCATATTCCCAAGCTGCTCCATAGTCAAGGTGACCACCACACACCAGTGGGAAGTGGAGGGCATCATGCAGGAATCCTCACAAATGCTTCCACCTTAAGAAACATAAACAAATCAAATATTGCGAGTGCAAAAGGCCGGTGAGTTTCATTTTAGTCGGTGTCTCGCTGATGCTGAGAACGCTTCATCAGCATTTTTTTTGTGTGTGGTCACTCAAGTTTCCTCTTTGGGGGATTGCCTTTTTATTCTACTTGCCTGCTTTTTTGGTGACATACTCTTCCTTTCTTGATGAATTTTAATTGATTTATCTGATCATCAATTAATTTTTATGTTAGTCAGCTTTGCAATACTGTAACAAAATAACTGAATCATGACATTAAAAAGAAGAAAGGGTTTTTATTTGGCTCACAGTCACAGAGGTTTCAGCTCCTGGTCATTTGGGCCCTTGTTTGGGGGCCTGTGGCAAGGCAGCAATTTGTGGCAGGAGGGCATGGTGGTTTGGAAGCAAAAAGAGACAGAAAGGGGCAGATGTCCCACATACCCCTTTTAAGGATGGCCCCCATGACTTCTTTCTTCTGGGTCCCACCTCCTAAAAGTCTAGCACCTCCCAACAGTGCCATGAAGTGGGGACCAAGCCTTTAACGCACTGACCACTGGAGGAAACACTTATCAAGCCCAGTAATCTCAACTGATTGCTTCTGCTTCCTGGTAACTCCAGCTGTGAAGACAGCACATAAGCCATTTAATTCTAGTTTGGCTGTGTGGATCTGGTTGTGAACAGAGTTAACCCATGTTCCTATGATCAGTCTCCTTGGGTTTGGTTTGTTTTCAGGTTTCCTAAGGCAGACCATCATTTGCTGGAGTGAAAGCTAAGGAGGATGGTAGGAATCAGAAAGCATGAACTCTGATTAAGAAGTCTTTCTTTGGCAAAATAAATAAATCTCAAAACTCTTCTCCTAAAATATTAGGTTTAAAATAGATAGCCAGAGAGCAAAAGGGAAAGAGAGAAAGGCTTCCTCATCAAATGTTTTTCCCCTGTACTTGACGCTGTAATTTAACTGTAACGCTCTGCCATCTGTCAATAAAGCACTGGACTCCATCGACTTTTGTGCGGTCTCTGGTAGACAGGGTTCAAGTCATGGTCTGCTGCTTAGAGTTGCACAACCTGAAAGAAGTTATCTGCTCTCTACAAACCTCAGTCTCTATCCCTGGAAAATAGAGATAATTACTATAGGTAACTCATAGCAGTGTTGTAGGGACTGAATGAGAAAATGAATTTTAAGACACTCCATTACTATTTCTTGTATTATTATTATTATTATTATTATTATTATTATTATTTGGCTCAGGTAATCCTCCAGGAAGTGAGTCTTTGGGAACACAATTCATTTGTTGACTCTTCTTGACAATATATTGTTGATGTACTTTATATTGATCAAATTATATTAAATTCCTTCAAACTAAAGTTTCAAAACCAAGAGCACGTGGAACAACACGCCAGCATCTTGCTCATAGAAGACTTAACTTCTGCTGAGAGAGAAAGGTAGGGTGCATATGCTAACCCTGTGAGAATAGCCCTTAACTAAACGTGTGCTGGGTGAGTGGGCTGATTTCCTGCCTCGGAGTGGGCCGGGGAGCTGGCCAGCTCAAGGCTTCTTTTCACCATGGCCACTGGCAAATCTGTCCCTCTGCTGCTTCATAAAAAACAGACACCGTCTCGATGTCTACTCTTGTGTGCTCCATTCGGGCCCTCTGTTCTCCTTGCTTCCACTGAGGTGTTTATGGCCATGGCAAGTGGGAAGGCAGGCCCTTGGGGATTTTCGCACCCCGAGAGTTAAGAGCCAAGAGGGTGGCACAGAAGCAGCTGCCGTGTGAGTTTTGGACTGACATAAAGCAGACTTGAAAGGTGGAAATGTTGCGAGTCCCTGTAGCTGAGTGTTATTGAATATTCAATTGTTTATTAAATTTGCCACGGCGGGCACTGGGCCCAGCACTGGCCTGTAGACACCATAAGCCCCGCTGACTTCATGAAGTGAACAGGGGTGACCCTAAGCCTTAGTGGGGTGAAGCAGGAAATATGAGTTGGAGGAGCTGGACTTGGAGACTGAGGGTGAACTGAGATGGCAGCCCCCAAAAGAGTACTTTACTCTGTCTAGCCTGAACACCGAACCACGGTGGCGAGGGCTTCTTTCTTTGCCTGAGTTCAAGCCTTCTGGTCCCACAGAGGGAGCAGTGTGCCAGCCAGCTGAGGACCACCACGGTCCACATTCCCATGGGAAGGAAGGCTATCAGATCACCTCTTCTAAGACTAGTCCCCAGAATCTAGGTTTGGCAGACTGTTCTCTGAGGGTCCACATTTTTTGGGAGGACCCAGGGGACACAGCAGGGACCTTCTATTTCTCAGAACAGGAGTGGTTGCTAAAGGGCTAAAGTTTGCAGATAATTTACTTGTTTTGTAGACTGGCATGTATGAAAAGATATTCACATAGTAACTGCAACATAAAGCACACATTTCTTAATTTTCTGGAAGAAAAGATAAGGAGGGGAATGAGGACTTCTAGGGCTCTGCATTCTTTGCAGCTTTTAGAACACCACTGAGTTGTATCCATTACAATTAGGATATTTGATTTATGATGTAGAAACTCTGATTTTATTTTCAATTTTATTATCATTTCAAGTGAAACCTAGAGATTCATTTTTAATAGGTAGAAGGAGAGTTTAGCTGGTGACCCAGGGAGGGAGCATGCCGATCCTGCAAGGGAAGGTCGTTCTTGGTGCCGCAGACGAGGACACACAGTTGAGAACCCAGAACCATCCGCTCTGATAGGCTCTGGGCTGGTGAGCAGGAATCCGAGCTTCGGCCCACTTCTCCCTATCCTTGGGCAAATCACTTGTGCTCTCCAGAGCTCAAGGGCACCTCAGAGGTCATGTGGATGCAGGTGACCACACAGGTGGGTTCTCGTAAAAGATTCCTTAAAAACTGTCACCGCTAGGTGGCACCAGTGCCCAGCTAATCTGCAATTGGGGAGAAGCTGCAAAAAGCCAACTCCTCAGGTCCAGATCTGTAAGGAAAAGGGGTGGCTTTGGGGAACCCTGGATGGCTGTGTGCGGGTGGTCCAGTCTTCTGCTGCCTCTTCCCTGGGATCCAGGCAGCATGTGCTGGCCTGGCAGTGAGTCCCTCTGGGGCTGCAGAGTCAGCCCGTCCTGGACACCGCTTTCCAAACCCGGCCCTCCTGCTCCTTCCGGCTCGCTCTTGTCTGTTTGGCTGTGTCTCTGCTTCCCGGTGTGTCTCAGCTGTCTAGTTCAGAAGGCGGCTCAGGGAAATGACCCTGCCTTCTAGGATCCTCAGCAGGCCTTGCAGTTCCCTGACCATCGGGCCCTTCATCCGCGTGCCCTTGTGACCGTGGGCAGGCTGGTTAGCCTCCCCAGCCTCGTTTGGGGGTAATAATAGTCTACTTTGCCCGTGACCGTTTGCTGAGGGTTTCAGTGAATAGCATTTCAGTGAATACTATTCATTCACTTGCTCATTACTACTGAGTAGGAGCGACCCCACAGGTTCCGAAGCCTGCAGGAAGCTGCTGCCGCCTCCACTCCCCTCGGTGCCCCGTGAGGGGCTCCGCGTCTCTGCGCAGTTTGGCTTTCACACGGCAGCCTGTGCTGCTCACTGTGTTTGGTGTGGCATGCTGGAGGCCTTCCTGCCTTGCACGTTGCTTTTTCTTTGATTTCGGTCACGGGTCTGGCCACACAGGCACTCCCCTTGGCACACCGTGGTGGCATGTCCAAGGACCAGGCCCAGAGCTCCCAAGCGGCAGTGGCATTACTCTGAATGTTTACTCAATGGGAGACGGCTAGCCTTTCAGTCGGCTTGGTTTCAGAGCTACAAATAATCTGAGTTGTGATGGTCTCTTAGAGGGCCTCTGTCTGTATCCAGAAGGCAGATGTGGCCCAGAAGAGCCTGGCAAAATACAAGCAGGCTGCTAAGCGCTCTTGGATTGGGGTGGGAGGAAAGCCTCTGACCAGGCGGGTTCTGGGCCCTCAGCAGGCTGTGGGCTTGGCAGCCCCAGGGTAAAGGGCCCACTAAGAACCTCACAAAGAAAGGAGCAGCCACCCACACTGTGTGATGGCTCCATGGGACGGGACTCAGTCGGGTGGCTCAGCACAGCCCAACCTCCCCACCAAGAGAGGAAAATCGCCCAGGCTCCAGCTGTAATGGAAGCTCACAGGTGGTACCCGGAGAATGCCCAGCAGTAGGGCCACCTGCCTGCACTCTCTTGCCAGCTCAAAACCCACAGCGCAGATCAGTGACGAAGAGCTCTGATCGCCAATACTGGGCTCGTGGTAGTGTTCTCTAGAAAGCTTTCCAAAAATGTCAAAAGCTGGGTGCCCGGGACCTGCTAAGTGATATCCCCTGCGGGTAGAGCCCAAGCATCACAGTTTTTAACATACCCAGGTGCTTCTAAGGGGCAGCCAGCGGCGAGACCCACTTTGGGGTTACTTCCTCACTGCAAATGGATTTAATAGCATAGATCCTCTGCCCTTCGTGTCTCTTCCTTACCACTCAGGGTCCACTTGGTGTACAGACGATGTCAAGTCAAACTCACCTATTGCAGGGTGCATATGTGCACACACACACACATACACACCGCATACATACATGCACACATTTGTAATACAACAACAGTTCAGGCCTTTTGAAACCTTGTTACTTTAAAGTGGTACCACGGGACCAATAATAATAACAGACATCACCTAGCAGCTTCTTAGATACACCCCTCCTATCAAAATCAGCGTTTTGCATATTAAAGGCTGAGAAACACTGGTATAAAATCTTTCTTCTCTCTCCCACTTTAAAATTAGTCAATTAGCTACTCAATTAATTACTTTATTTGTATGTGGTACTGGAAATTGAACTTAGGGGCATTTTACATTGTAAACTACATTTTCAGACCAACTTTATTTTGATACAGGGTCTTGCTAAGTTACCACATGCTAGCCTTGAACCTATGACCCTCTTGTCTCAGCCTCTCAAGAACGGAGATTACAGTCCTATGCCATTGTGCCTGGCATTCTCCCAATTTATAAGATGAAAAAAGAAAACTTCAAACATAGTGGAGCTGAAAGCATTTCACAGTGAATACCCCTAAGCAATTCTTTCAGCCACAGCCCATCACTATAGTGCAAAGTTCTGAGGAGCCTCTTCAGAGGCTAATGTTGGTGACACCCCAGGAGGCCTGTTCCTGAGTCTGTTTCAGGAATTCTGTGCTCTGGCAAACTCTATGCCGATCTGTGAATGTATATTTTTATTATCCCTGCAACTCATTTTCATCACTGAAGGTGGCCTGTGCTGGTCTCTTCTGTGCAAGTCTAATACTCTAATAAATACATATTTTTATCTTTGAGCCTCCAGTTCTCTGACAATGCCTGGCATATAGTAGACAGTTGAAATGTTTCTAGAACTGGTTCTCCGTCCCCCACCTTGAACAGTACATGAGGAATTGGTTCAGGGAGCAGAGAAGCTAATTGATTTCCCTGACGACAATTAATATGAATTTTGTAAATTGGAAAGAAATAGATATTGATGAAGTCGATGCCATTTTGTGTTCCCAATGAGCTGCCCATGCCTTCATTTTCAAGAGGAAAAATAGCACATCCTCCCTGGCAGTGAAGTGCAGTCTTCATGAGAACATTAGCGAATAGGGTGTGAGCGTGTTGTGCTTTGCCATTGGACTTACAGGCAGAGAAAATGGCTCCCTTTTGCAGAAACACTCTCGTGTATTTCATTGGGCTCATTTATTGGGAAGGGTGGAGAATTGAGAATATTCACAGGACTCTCCTCCACAATCCGCCTCCTTCTCAATCTCCTCTCTATCCACATCCAGCATGGAGGAAGGAGAAGAACAAATAGTAGGTGCTCTGAGAACTGCCCGTGGTGTAGGGGTCACCCCGTCCCTCTCCCCCCTTTCCTCCGGTACCTTTCCAATCTGCACGTCGTTATTAAAGCCCGCTGTCCATAGTCCTCATTCTAGAGCCAGAGCTCCCTGAAGGCAAGGAGGGCATCTTTTCTCCCTTGGAGTTTGGGAAAGGGCAAATGTGTCTAGACCACCTCTCCCCTTCTTTATACACCCAGTGTTCTCTTTTCTTGCCCATGTGATTCACAGCACCTCGAAAGCCTACAGACGGAACTTACTGAAGGCCTGCCCTCCCCCAGCAGAGTCTCGGGCTCATCTTCCCTTTGTCATCCATGCTTGGCATTTTCGTGAACTTTTGTTCATTTTGTGCGTTCAGCTCATTTTCATTTGTTTGCCAAAATGTCTTGCGGACTTTGATTCAGGATCCATTGCAGAGTTTCTGACAGAGCCGAAGCCTGTAGGATCCAGCGCATGGAAGGGCACCTCCCTTTCCCCACAGAGCCCCCAGGCTCACCCTCACCCTCTTCTCCATGGAATCGCCTAGGTGTGGCTGGATGACGAGGAGATATCTTCCCAGATGTCGATGATATCAGGCTGCGATGTTTATTTTACTAGAACTGTGTGCCTTTATGCAAATTTGTACACACATATTTCCTCTCTCTCTCTCTCTCTCTCTCTAAATACTCTAGAGTAGATAAGGGGAACTGAGACTCAGCCAACCCCATCTGCACAAGCAAGAAGCACATCAAGAAAGATGACGTGATGGACTCCACTGGTTTCCGTGGACACAATGGTGGAGTAGGCGGAAAGAGGCCAGATCAGGGCTGCAAGGTGGGGGACAGGCCAGGCGTCCTGAGAGTCAGCGTGGCCTTCTTGGTCTCCACCTCCTGGAAGATGTGGCCTCAGATGCCCAAGATAGCAGAGGGAGTTGTGGACTGAACATGGGGAGGGCAGGTGCTTGGGAGGACTGAAGGGAGGGTGAACTGGCGGGCGGAGAGTCCTTCCTGTGTGCAAGCAAGGCTTCCCCTCCTGCATTTAGGCTTAGCCATTGTGCTGCTGATTTGAGGCTCCCTGTAGAGTAGGGCTCTGAGAATGATGTGAAAACAGTCCCTTCTGTGGCCAGGGAGGGAGTGGGGATTGGTGAGAGCTCTGGTGGGGCTGGGTGAGGTGCTGCATGACTCCCAGCCTCTTATTCCTGGCCAGGGTTTGGGGAAGCAGAGAGCCAACAACATTCACTTATGCTTTTTTTTTTTTTTTTATTCTTTATTTTGAAACAGGGTCTGACTGAATTGCAAAGGGTCTCATTAAGTAGCTGAGGCTGTCCGCGAACTGCGATCCCCCTGTCTCAGACTCTCAAATGCTGGGATTACAAGCCTGCGCCACTATGCCTGACTTCACTTTTGCCTTTTTACTCTCCATGTATGTTTTCCTTTTTTATCTAGTTCAACAAGTAGCTATCTTCATGTTCATTGTTTGGAAAGATGTGTGGCAGGGAGGGAAGCAACCATTAGTTTTGACTTTTGCATCCTCAGGGAACTCAGAGGATATTGCAGAGGAGCCACCAGGCAGTGGTGAGGGGGTCGAGAAGGAAATAGAAGTAGAATTGAGTTTTCCTGGACTGGGAAAAGGCTCTCATAGCTTTGATGGTAGTGGGCTAGGGGGTTAGGCCTCCCGAGGGCTCTCCTGGGCTGCAGCAGGATCCCTGGAGAGTAACATCTGTCTGAATTTGTGGTTTAGATCTGGATTGTTCTCTGGAAAACTCGAGTGTTGGGGCCTGGTCTCCAGCGCAGCAAGTTTCAGAGGTGGGACATGGCTGGAGGAGGTGGCCCCTGAGGCATGGTCTTGAGGACTCTATCTGTTCCTGGCTCCTGCTCCCCTCCCCTCCTCTTTCTCCTCTTCTCTACTCTCTTCCCTCCCCTTCCCCTCCTCTTCTCTCCTCCCTCTCTCCCTCTCCCTCTTCATACCCTCCCCTTTCCTCCCCTTTCCTCCTCTTCTCCCTCTCCTTCTCCCTCTTCCTCCCCCTCTTCCTCTTCCTCTCCTCCCTCTCTCCCTCTCCCCGCTGTGTTTTCCTATCTGCCATGCCCTGCCACCATGATGTTTCTTCACTGAAGCCAACTATGGGCTATGAAATCATGAGCCGAATAACCCTTTTCTTCTCTAAGTTGTTTTTCCATATGGGGAAGCTAACACACCCGCCATGGTTCTTGACCCTGGCACCTTGCCACAGGGACCAGGAAAGTAGCGTGAACGAGGAGACAGGCCTCACACCCATCGTGGTGGGCTGATTTCTCCATATGGGTGCCATAGTTGAAGCCATCATGCAGCACTCAGATGCCCCTGCAGATGGAAGAATGAATTCCCCAGCTGCTGGGCATGCAGCTGGAAACTTCCCTTAGCTGAAGAGAGCTCCCTGGCTCAAGGTTATGCTGTTTCCCGGCCACAGCTGCATGCGATGCCTGGTTGATGTGGAAGCGTAAGCCCATAGCTCCTTTCACCAAAACCATGGGTGGGCTGAGGCCTGTGTCAGGACCGTGTCCGAGCCCAGCTTCTCCCTCTGCCCAGTTTGCTCCGTCCTCTCTCCTTTTCTAAATGCTGACTCCATGACTGCTTTCTACTCACCTTTCTCCATACAGTCTCTCAGGTGGCTTCTAGGGAGCTCAGTCAATGACGGGTACAGAAAACGATTGCTCTCCCGTGAGAAAAAACAAAAGTGCAGAGTGATGAGGAATGGCAGCTGCTTTGTGGGTGTCTCAGGAACAGGGCGTCCTGGAGGACTCAGCCCCTCCGACAGGGCGGCAGCTGCTCGGCCCGAGCCAGCAGAGCCACGAGGACGTGGGATTGGTGCATCATACAGAACGTACCAATGTTGACGGAAACTGGCAGTTAGATTTTTAAAAATGTGGATTCATCTTATTTAAAAAGAAAAGTCAGCAGATGGGCCAAAAAAGAAAAAAAAAAAGTGTCTCAGCAGGCCACATGGAGGGTGTGAGCTTTTAGTTTGTGACCATAAGTCCAGGCACCCAGGGCCGAAGGCAGCGTCAGAGGAAGGTCCATGACCTAATACTTCACAAACAAGGCGTCTGTGGAGCAGTCGTGAGCCCTGTGGTGGACGGCCGCAGGGACGCCCTGTCCCAGTGAGGCTCCAGTGAGATTCTCCAGGTGGGTGAAGGCAAGACAGACCCCAGGAAGGCTGACGCCCCATGTTCTGCCAGCCCAGCAGGGTGGGACTGCGAGTCAGACCGTAAAGGAAGTGGTGAGAAATAAAGAAGGAAGTATTCTTGTTTCCCTGGCTTTGACACTCAAGAATCCCACCGCATAGATTGATGGTAACGAGAGATATTCAAAAGCTGAAAGCTGCTTCAATTATGGGAATCTCTACTCTAGTAGGGCTAAGGCACTATGCATTAAATATCAGGGTATATTAAATCTTATTCAGTTAGATTTAATTGCATTAATACTACTATTAAATTCGGCCAAAGGTATGTCTAAACTTTTTTTCTAATAATGCAAAGAGCCCACGTCTAAATGAGTTTAAAATAATGACCCTTTAAGAGAATATGATCAAATGTGGCCTTACATGGCACCAAGATTTGGGATAGGGAAAATCAACGTTTATGTCGATAGTATTAGAAATGAAAATAAATGGTTTCTTTCTTCCTCCCTCACAATTCATCACAGCATCTATATTTTTGTAAATGATTAAAAAAACATTGTAATCCCTGCACTTGGGAGAAGCCAGCCTCAGCTACTTAGTGAGACCCTGTTTCCAAATAAATATAAAATAGGTCTGAGAGTATAGCCTGGAGGTAGAAAGCCCCTGGGTTCTACCCCCAGTACCACCAATAAATAAATAAATAAATAAATAAATAAATAAATAAAATTAAAAAACAACCATAGTCCAACCCCCTGCCTTCAGACCACCCAGAAAGGCTGTTCTTGAATCTGCATAACAGGTTCTTCTGAAATGGCACATCGTGTCCCTCGGAGGTCCTCACGGGGCCTCAGCATCCAGCTTGTCCATCAGGTGGAAACTCGTGTAAGGTGGTCCTATCATGGGCTCATTAAGGAGTGCCCATGAGGTGCCAGTGTCAAGGTAAATCAGGAAAGCTCCAATCTGAACTCAGCCTTGGGCCCTAGGACCTAGAGCGGAGCGCACACCGTTAGAGTCCTCGTTAACCTATGAGGCCCCGCCACTCCACTGGAGCCCTTTCTCCCTCATCCCGCAAATCCAATGATTCCACCTCAGACAGATTTCTTGTGTTTCCTCCCTCACCTGGGCTGCCAGAGAGGTCTTTCTAGAACACAAGATAGATCTTGTTACTTTCATGCTTTAAAAATTCTAGAAGGCACCTCATGACCTTCAGAAGTCCAAACTTCTCAGCCTCAATCATTCCTCAGCCTGCCTCAGTTCCTGCGCCCTGGCCCCTTGGGTCGCCCTGGAAAGCCTGGAGCTGGAATGGGACTGGGTCAAGAGCAGAGCTACACAGCCTGGCAGTCCAGGTCAGACGTGCTGCTACTCACACACTGTGGCGGCCTGGGTGAGGGAATGATGTCCCTTACCCACTCTATCTCCTCACCAGAAGGATGAAGTTGACACTCAGCTAGTCCCGTGCCAGCGCCACTCTTTCTCCTCCTACCAGCCACACAGGTTCATGGTGAAGACAAGGTGAGACTATGAAAGGCCCTTAGCACAGTGCTGGGCACAGGCTCAACCAAGAATTAATGCCACTGAGTCGGGAGATAAGGGGGTAAGCAAGAGAGAAGCCAGCGGTGGTTCTCCTGGGTGGCAGGACCCTCGGGTGTTAACTTCCTTCATCGTATTTTATGCTATGTTAGAATTTTCTACAACATGCCGATCTTATCAAGAAACAGTTGAAAACAATTTCCTCTCCAGAGCCTCCCTAACTCCCTTAACAAAATACTTCCCTTCCTTTAGAGCTCTGGTAGCACTGGCCTGCGACCTGGCCAGGAAGCTGTGATTTGCCCTCCCTGCTGATCGCACAGCACAGGGGTCTCCGTTTCCCCAGGACTTTGCCCAGTATGACCTGTCGGCAGTGCTTGCTGATTTGACTGGAGATGTTCCTCTTGCTGCTAGAATCACTGGGGCACTGCTATCACCTGCTGTCTCTATTCTTATAGTTAATATTTATACCACCTTAGGGCATATACATAATTGAGAGACACTTTTTGTTCCTTAAAGCTACAGAAAATCAAGATGTTCATTGTTGAAAAGCCTTAAGGGAGGCCAGGACAGCAGAAAAGAACGCACAGCCAGCTGTGCCTCCTCCCCCCTCCCTCCCTCCTCTCTGGGGCTGTCCAGATACCTGTGGCCCCCCGGCTGCCCAAGAGGAGCCCTCAGCAGCCAGCTCCCCTGTGGCTCAGCCTTTGGCCTGGTGGCTCCTCTGAGAGCAGGGTTCTAGCCCATCTGCGAAGACCAAGGTCCTCTCACTTGGGGCGAGATGTGTTGATTCTTCCAAGTGGCACATTTTGGTTCTAATCCTTGTCTAGATGGTATGGGTACACTTAAAAATATGTACCCATTTTCCTACTTTTGCAAATGTGATGCAGGTAGAAGGCAATGTTTACAATTTAACCTTTTAAAAAATTTACTTTGGGTCATCTTATGATTAAGTAAGATTTACAACCAAAAAGTCAGAGAATTAAAGTGTTATCGTGATATATGCATACTCATGTTTATGGCAGCACAATTCACAGTAGCTAAGTTATGGAACCAACCTAGGAGTCCATCGACAGATGAAGGGAAAAAGAAAATGTGGTATAAACACACAAAGGAGTTTCACCCTTCCACAAAGAACATTATGTCATTTGTAGGAAAAATGATGGATCTCACCCGTGCAGCATGAGGTCAGCCCGGTTCAGGAAACCAAGGGCCACCTGTTTGCTCTCACGTGTGTAAACTGGAGAGAAAGCAGGAAAGAAAAGGGACCTCGTGAAAAGGAGGAAAGAGACTAGTAGAGTCTTGGAAGGGGATTGTGGGAGGAGGAGGGGAAGGAAAAAGGACCAAGTAATGTTGTGAGAATAGATGGATGTATCGCATGAGTCTCACTGTCATGTGTGGTATGGAGAGAGGAAAAGACCACATAATGTGGAAGGTCACTATAATACATTGCATCAATAATTTAAAATATGACGCCTGAAGTAAAAATCTACATATATGTATTAACTTAATACATATGAAGGTATACCATGGTAAATCATTTTTAATTCAACTAGAGTCTGACATAGTAATTTTAATTAAGGTCTAACATAGTAAATATGAGAGCACTGATTTGAAGTGTACAGCTCGATGAATTTTAGCATAAAGGATAACTAGTGTAACTACCACCAAGACTGAGGCATAGAACAGTGAGCACTCCAATCTATGCTCCCTTCCTCAGCCCCAAGGCAACCACTGTTCCAACTTCTACCTATACATGGGATGAAATACTGAAACTTGAGTGTTGTTTTTTCCAGAAAGCTTCTTGTCCTCTACAATTGTCTTGTTTTAGAGCTAAACTCATCTTGTGAGTTTTGTGGCTTTTTTGCCATTAAGAATCATGTTGCCTTTTTATAACTATAGACATAAGCTGTGTTTTGAGGGTTTGAGATTTGAGTGTTCTTTCCAAAATATTTTTTTCTATATCTGGGTTACTGTTGATCTAGCCCCTTGAGAATGCTAGAACTCCAGGTTTTTCTGTTGATTATTTAGCTAAATAATACAAGTTAGAAATAATGCAAGTGAGTGCCTGTTTCCCACAACAGGTTTTAGTATTAAGACATGCACTTTATTTATTACAAAAAGGATTTAAGATAACTTGTACATAAAATAAACAACAGTGGAAACAAAACGTATACATAAAAAGAAAAAAGAGAAGACATATGGGAAGAGCTAAGAGCATTTAAAATGATAAGCATATTTTTAGAGTTCTTAAAATTTGAATTTTTAGGTTATAATGCTGCTTTTTAACTTATGGAATTAACTATCCTTCATAAAGGTAACTGAAGACAGTCTTAAATGGATAATGAAGGCTTTCTTAAATTGCTTAAAAAAGTAATCACAGAAATAGACTAAAGTTTGAAAAACACAAATGATGTCTTATTTTGGTACAATGGAAATAGATAACAAAATGCCTAACAATATGCTATGGGCCCCTCTTTTCTCCACGGCAAATCCTACTTACCATTTAGGAAGACCTCTTAATCAGACCTCTTGTTTCTTATAAGACAAACGTTGAAGTATTGTTGTACTTGGAAACGCTGCTCCCACTCTTGTTGGTTGGTGGGGACAGGGAGCAGTCCTGTCGCCCTCAGGTGCACCCATGGCATCCATCCATCACAGTATCAGGCCTCTAGTAAACACTGTTTGGTACAGGATAAGAGAATGGTCCTAATTGTTTGCACAAAAGAGGAGTGAGAAGAGATTTGTCACAACACATCGCTCTCCTCCCTCCCCTCCCCTGAGAGCAAAAATCTTTCTCATCAGTCTGAACACATCTGTGCACATCTGTTACCAAGTGCATTAACCTGCCTACCATTATTCTCTTATTACAAAAGTTAGTTAAAAAGACAGCTCTTAGGATGTACGTGCAATTGCCTGAACTCTTGGAAGAAGTTCTGTTTACATATCTTGGAAACCATTGCAAGATTTTGGTTGCTAAAATAAAGCACTCTCAAACTCTGTGTGGCACATCCTGGGAAGCACTGAGCACACCTTGTCGTCCTGGTAAAGCAACCTTACAGTTAAACGAGACTGCTGTTCACAGGGAGACGCTAAAATTGGGCTCACGTTTGTGTGTAGTTTAATGTATATTCAAACCTATGGAGGAACCATCTCCTTTAAAGTTTCTCTCTCTCCAACACACGTTTTCAGAGCATAAATCGTGGTCGAGATCATGTCTCTCCACCCATCCCATAAAACAGAAATTAAAGGTTGGCATGTGAAAGCCTTGCTCTTGCTATTAAATCTCCACTTCAGATAGAGCGGACAGAGCGATTCTACTAGGTGCACCTTGGGCCTTTTGCCTGGAGCGCTTTTGGACTCTTGTGCAGTACCACCATCGTCCTGCAGATGGCTCCACCTCCCCACTGGCTCCCTCTATCCAGTACTAGCAGCAAGTCTCAGCGCTGGGAGCTTGAGCCAAACTTCCAAACTGATAGATTCAGACGTCATTGACCTCAGTGATAATGGACGATTTTATGTAAAAGGGATAGCTATGGGACATTTAAATAAGGGGGCGCCGGAAATGTCCACAGGGTGCGACCGGAGAGGGGGCTGTGGTGGACTAACACCATACCCTCTCAGAAAAGCTGTAGTGCAACTAAGTAAGTCTGTGAACAGCCGTGTACTCTCTGTTCTCTTTGGAACATCACAAGGCACCTTAATGTTTTAAAAGCTCTGAGAGATTCTGCAGGAAACCAGCCTGGTTAACTTTGCTTATCATAAAATTTTGTGACTCAGGATATGCTAATATTTAATCAAGCTGTGTTAGGTGGAATGCGTTCCAGGTGACATATACAAAGGTGTCTGAGGGTAGAGGCCAGAAGTGAGGCCTCTGGGGCAAGAGCGGGGTGCTGTGGAGTCTGCTTGCCTTGCCTTGGCGGCTCTGTCAGGTGGCCAAGCAACCCCGGGGAGGGGAAAGGAAGGGAGGGAAGGGAGGGAAGGAGGAGAGAGAGAGAGAGAGAGAGAGAGAGAGAGAGAGAGAGAGAGAGAGAGAGAGAGAGAGAGAGAGAAAGAGAAGGGAGAAGGATTCAGAACACTTTGATGCTGACAGAGAGATCAAAACATTTTGATGCCTTATCTGTGCCAGGATCTGAGATAGACCCTCCTCTTCATGAATTACTAATATATTCTTCTATTCTTCATGGCATGTCCTGGGTAGATATGTTTTCTATACCACAGGTAAGAAGAGTGCTAAACAGCGGAAGGGGTTTGCTTGGGTTTGCCTTTTAGCATGTGCTGGAACCTTTAATTACTTTGCATTTTGTTCTATTTTTAATGTACTGGACCAGGGAACTATTGGGAGAGTTTTAGTTAAGGAATTACCTTGAACTAATTTTTATTTTATTTTATTTTTTTATTTATAAGTGGAACATATTGGAAATGGTGTACATTTAGATTGTGCTTCATGCCCTCCCCCCCCCCCCAATAAAGAGTGTCCCGGTTAACCATGTTATATTTATACTATTACACATATTTGCACGTAGCTCCTCCATTACCTTGAACTAATTTAATAGCTGGTTGAGATGTAGAGAAGGGACACCAGAAGACCCAGGTAAAAAAATCCCAGTGTTGCTGCTTCCTGACTGTGTGCCCTTGGCACATTTTTTTTTTTTGTAACCTTTTGGTGTTCTTCCATAAAAATAGAGGTGTTACTTAGAGAAGTAAATGAGAACTAAAGGTGTGGACTAAGTTTAGTATCGATGGCCCAAAACACCCAGGTAGTACGGTGAGCTAGTTCTTGGTGCCCGCTGGCATGGGCTGGGTGGCCACTACATTCTGTAGGGGACGCTGAAGGCCAGCACTGGGGGAGCAGAGCTCAGGTGATATTTTCTCAACTGGCCTGAAGCATCAGAATCTTGGAGGTTCTCCAAAACCAGGTCAGAGGATAGACCCGAAGCGAGGTCTCAGTTATCAGAGGCCAGAGCTAAATTAGGAAGCAGCTGTGAACGTGAATACTCAACAGCCCCTGTGAAGTAGAGTCACACAATTATCTGGAAAATTTGATTAATGTGGACAGGCTAGGCTGACAATTTATTCAGTTCTCAGCCAAACAGTCCCTCCTTCTTCCCATATTGTTTTTCTCTTGAGATCATCTTTGTCCTCGCTCCCGGGATCCTTCTCACATCCTTTGTCTTTAGTTTCCTTTTATTAAATTATTAAATATTTTTTGACCGTCTATACCCTTCCCTTAGAACAATGGTTGTAAACTGGTGACCTTGGAATGGCATTAAGCCCCAGAGTGTCCATTTGACCTGCAAAGGTTAACAAAAGTTGAGACTTCAGTAGAAAATTTTGAAAATGTGCACATTAAAATTTTTCTCTTATCTTGAAAAAAATAGAAAGATGGAACCACATGGACCCATGTTCCTCCAGGGCCCTGTCCCACCATGTTCCTGTGCCCATACCCTGCTTTCCTCACCTATGTCCACTATGCAGTTCACCACACCTGACTCTGACTGCATCCCCTGAAGTAAAAACCTAGATTGGTACATGCGCCGTCAGTCAGCTTTCCATCAATGTAAGGAGTAGCTGAGATAATCGTCTTAAAGGGGGAAAGGCTGATTTTGGCTCAGTGTCAGATGTTTTAGACCATGGTCATTGGCCCGATGCTCTGGGCATCACAGGCCCTCATCGTGGGAGCACGTGACAGGGGAGGGTGCTCACCTCATGACAGCCAGGAAGCAAAGAGAAGGCGGGAAGGGGCCGCAGTGCCAGGCCCTTTGGGATGTGCACCCCGACCACCTAGCTTCCTCCCACTAGGCCCACGTCCTAAAGGTTCCGCCCCTTCCCAGGTTGGGGCCAGAGCTTTAACACCTGGGCCTTAGGGACCTTCCAGATGCCAACCACAGCCTATGTCCATGGAGTTTCCACTTGTTTCCACAGGTCAATGATTAGTTATCTCTCTCCTCCAATCCATGAATAAAATATACAGTCTTCAAGTGACTGTCACGTCTTGGTGCGTTTTTAGCCTTTGGACTTTAATTCATAACACCCACCACTTCATGACCACTTACCTGGGGAAAAGAATCCTTCTCATCTGATGTAAGAGAGGGGGTAAGTCCTCAACACCCTTTGCTCTTGTCCAATTTGCACCTTTCCTGACTGCGCATTATTTTCTGGGAAGCCAGATAATGCAGAAATCAGGAGCTCCTTGAAGAAAAGAACTGTTTTCTGTGATCTTTGTATCTTTACATGTGCATGGAAGCTAGCACTAGTGTTTGCTGATAATGGTTAAATTCAACTGATATGTTTCTAATCCATCTAATTGCAAATGACGGAGAGAGAGAGAGAGAGAGAGAGGGAGAGAGAGAGAGAGAGAGAGAGAGAGGGGGGGGGAGCGCATTTTCAAGAGAACCTTAAACTTTATTTATGCAGATAAGTTAAAGTATAGAATTGTAGACAACTTGACAGGGGTTCTAAAAGTCCCATCCACTCTATTCTAACTATAAACTCTTTGTAGTATTTAATTATAATTTGATGAGGGAGGCCATGTTGAATTTTGAAAATAAGACATATGTAACTGTAGTACTGGTCGCTGAGATCTTTCTTGTAGGCAAATAGTTCACAAAGTGTGGTTCCTGACCAGCAGCATCAGTTCTCGGGACCTTGTTGAAATGCAAATTCTGGGCCCCTCAGACCTACTGGCCCCGCAATCTGTGCTTCAACAAGGCCTCCATGTGATTCTCATGCATCCTGAAATTTGAAAACCACTTGTACAGAGCGATCTCTGAACCAGAATCAATGGGTGTAAGGTGTTGCTTTAGCCCTGGCATCAGACTTTAGGCAAAATGTGGTTTCATTCGTTCACCCATTCACTCAGTTTAATGAGAACAGAGTTTTAATTTTGCAAGATGAAAAACTTATGGGGATGGGTGGTGGTGGTGGTTGTACCACAGTGTGAAGGTATTGAATATTGTCAAATTGTGCACTTAAAAATAGTTAAAATACAAATTTATTTAAGTATATTTTACCACAATAATAATTTTAAACATCTATTATATAATGTTTTTATGAAACCTATTTCTTCTTCTCCCAATCCCCTCTTTCCCCGTTTTACTTTGCCTCTATCCAAGCTTTTCCTCAAAGGTTTCTGTTTGTTTTGCAGCACCGGGGATTGAGCTCAGGAGCAGTTTTTTAACTTTAGAAGCAGAATCTTGCTAAGTTCTGAGGGTCTTGTTAGACTGCTGAGGCTGGCCTTAAGTCTGCTATCTTCCTGTCTCAGCCTCCTAAGTACTGGGATTGCAGACGTGTACCGCCATACCTGGCTCTTGAAGATTTTTATTTAAAAAAATAACTTACTACTGGGGAATTTAATATAAATGAAATAACTTAGTCACTGGGTAGATGTAGCAAAATACTCCATGTGGTGGCTGAGAATTTCAGATCATACCAATTGATGGGAAGAGATTCGTGTCTGAATTTGTGCCGCAGAACTGGAGGGGAAGGAGGTTTATGATCTAGAAGACAAAACACTGAAGAACATAATTATAGACACAGTCAGAAGTTCCAGACAAAGCAGAGAAAAATTGCTTCACAATTGGTTATTTTGGCCACATGGTAGTTGGGACAATTTAGCTTCGTATTTCTCAAATTTTGCTGTGGCTCAAACTTCTCTGGAGAGCGTTGTGGTAACACAGATTGTTAGGCCACGCCCACAGAAATACAAGAATCTTTGCATTTGCAGGTGGTGCCCACGTGGATCTGGGACTCCGCTTTGAGGACCACTGGATTAGTAGATTACGTTATAGCCAAGAATAAAACAAGGTGGGTGGGAGAAACCCATAAGGAGAATGGTGGAAAAGCATGGGGTAACGGTCATTGGACCAACCTGGATTCCCACATCATTTATCTCATCATTGCTGTGATGTAACGGCAGGTAACTTGATTTCCTCATCTTTAAAACTGCAGATTTTGGTGAGGACTACACTGTGTGTATGTGTGCGAGTGTGTGATTTCTGGCAGCATTTCAGTAAATGGTACTCCATGAAAGATATCTACCACTACCTTGTTATGTTACCCTGGTGGGAGTTCTCGGGCAACATAAACATATGGAAGGCCTGAGGGCGAGCAACCAGAAGGAGGAGGTCATTAGAAGGGTCTGGGAAGCAGGAGGCAAAATCAAGCCCATTGTTTCGCAAGAGCCTGGCTGTGGTCCAAGTTCAGGAGGTGGTGAAGCCCCAGAAAAGCTGGCAATTGGACTCGTAAAGTGGTCCACCTAACCACAAATGAATCTCTCTTGTTCTAAATCATCTTGAGTGCTTCAGCTGGTCTGAGTGCACCATGAGTCATTTAGAAGGGTGCTGAAATCCTGAGACGTCCCCAAAAGGCCCGGGCTATCACACCCAAGTCACTCTCAGTTGACCAAACAGGAGGGGGCCGTGTCCTGTGTGTTACACCACCTTCCTGTCATCCGTCCAGCCCCTAGCTCCTCAGTCGCCATCAGTCAGTATCATTAAACGTCAGCACATCTCCCTGGCTGGTTTGGACACCTTAAGGGGCAACTCTATGGCCTCTTCCCTGGTCACAATTCCAAAGGGAAACCAAATGCCAACTAAGGTCAACCATGTTGCCTCAAAGTCTACTAAAGTACACTCTCGCCCGGCTTTTCCTACAGGCTCTGGCTGGGATCTGAGAGCCACCTGGCCGACAGTGCCTTGCTCTCCACAGCCCTGGCAGCAGGGGCGGGGCACGGTGCCAGATCACGACAACGCAGTGGGTGACGTGCTGTTCATGTGGCGCCAGCATGTTCTCAAAAAGAAGAAACAGATGTTAGACCTCTGCCATTGCATTAAAGGGAATTTAATTTTAGCATTTCCTCTAACAAGAAAAAGTCTGGATATGACGACAACAACAACAACAACAACAACAACAACAACAACAACAGTATTCAACTATGCAGAATGTGAAGGGATGACTTCAAGGTCACCTTCCCTGGGAGAGAGAAGATAGCCAGCTCCACCGCAGGGCGAGGCCACATGGTAGTTTGAAGGGTTTGACACTCTTGGGTGTCTCACGGGTGTGTGCTCAACCTGTTGGCAACAGAGGATCTGGGGACCTGGCCTTGGGAGCAGCCCGGCTGGCACGGCTCCCTCAGGATTCTGCTGGCGAGCTCTCTGGCCCGACCCATGGCTGCAGCGCATGCTTGCAGCAAGGAAGCAGTGGGGGGACGTTTTCCTGTAGCCGTCATCTTCTGTTCAAATCCCCAGCACCACAAAAAAATTGGGTGAATTTTTCTCTCTACGCTGGTCCACCTGTGTCCAGCAAATACCAACTATACAATGTAAAGTCAGGAAAGAGAAAAATTTCCAGGCCCCATTTTTAAAAAGGAGAAGAAAATATTTTAAATATTTACATTTTGAGGAAACTCAAAATCTACTCTTGTTCTCAGTGTTCTTTCATTGCGCCTCCCTGAGGTGGGGAGGGGGGGCTCGCATTTTTTTTTCCAATAGGTTGGTGACTGTCCTCCTCCTTTGCTCTATTTTGGTCCATATGTCAAGCTTTTCACGTTTCAAAGGACCCTCCCCAGAGACAGCCTAGCTACCCAGCCCTGCCTAGAGATGACCGAAGGAGTCAGAGCTGGCCAGCACCTGACCAGGGAGGCCATTCCAGAACATTGTGGAGGCGGGTGGGTGCATTTCATTTATTTAAAAAATTTAGTTTTGCAGTACTAGAGACTGAACCTAGGGGCATTCTGCCTCTGAGCTATACCCCCAGTCCTGCTTTATTTCGTTTATTTCGAAATAGTGTCTAAGTCGCTCAGGCTGGCCAAGAACCTATGATCCTCCCATCTCGGCTTTCCAAGTACTGGGATTACAGGTATGTGCCACGACTCCCAGCAATTTCACTTAGTTTCTCCTTGAAGTTTTGTCAGGGAACGCATGACAAAGTTGGAGTGCACTATCAGTCATTATCTTTCTACTAGACTGTAACTTCCTTGAGAGACCTGTCTGGCCATCTTGTATGTGATATAACACATAACATGATATGTATGTTTTATACATACTTAAAATAATGTCTACTCTCCAATTGTCGGACATAGTTTATACAGGTCCTACTTTATTGTTAGGATGTTCAGATCTTCTATGTACTTGCTAATTTTTTGGTCTGCTTATTCTTTTTTTTTTCTGCAATGACTGTGTTCAAATCTCTTACTCTGAGAGTGGATGTGATATTCTTCTGTGATTTTGTCAACTTTTGCTTTGCAGGACTTGAGACTAAATTACTGCAATCATACAGGGCAGGATTGCTTTATCTTCCTGGTTGAATTGGTCCTTTTATCTTTATGTAATGGCCGTTTTTATCTCCAATGATGTTTTTTTCTGAAGGTAACTCCTTTCTTGCCAACACATCTATGTCCCAGGTGCACGCATTCAGGATCGGCAGGATCTGGGTCTGTGGACCTGTGCTTTATGGAAACTTCCAGTTTCCCTTGGTTGCTGACATTACATTCTCCTAGTTTTCTTTTTAAGATTTTTTACTTTAGAAAAAAACAAAACAAAAATAACAAATGCACCAGATGTGGTGGTGCATGCCTGTAATCCAGTACTTGGGTGGCTGAGACAGGAGGATTGCAGGTTCAAGAACAGCATCAGCCACATAGTGAGACTCTTGGCAATCCAGGGAGACCTGTTTCAAAAACAAAAACAAAAATAAAAAAAGCTGAATGTGGTGGCACATGCTTATAATCCCAGTACTTGAGAGACTGAAACAGGAGGATCCAGGTTCACAGCCAGCCTCAGCTACATAGTGAGGCCCTCTGCAAGTTAGTGAGACCCTGCTTCAAAATAAAAAAAGAAAGAATAAAAAATTCTAGCTGGGGTTGTAGCTCATAGGTAGAATGCCCCTGGGTTCCATCCCCAGCACCACAATAAATGAATGAAGGAAAGAATGAATGAATAAATAAATAAAAGAGCTGGGGTTATAGGTTAGAGGTAGAATGCTCCTGGGTTCAATCCCCATACACACACACACACACACACACTTTGAATAAACCCACTCGCCAAAATAAAATGAAAACCAAACCAAAACAAAAATGCTGAATAAAACCAGACCGACTATTCCTTTAAAAGTCATCATCTTCCTCTGTCTAGAACACCGCCCCTCCCACTGTCCTTTATCTGTTCATCCCTCTCCTGCTCATCCACCAGTTCTTGGGTAAATGTTCCTCCTCCAGGAAGCCACCCACGGGCACCTCCCCGTCTACATCACTGCACACACATTCTCTAGGGGCCCTCGGTTGGTTTTCACCCTGGCATGTGGTGCCGTCGCCTCCGTCCTTCACACTGTCAGTGCTGCCTCCCCACCTGCCTTGTGACACACCGGCTTCTTCACTCTGAGCCTGGCATGCAGCAGGCACTTGGGACATGAAGTTGGACTGGACAGAACAGGCTTCTCCTGGTATTCCTTTTGCCTCTGTTTGGGTACCTGGTCAAAGGTGAGCCCAGCCTTCTCCTGATGGCGGCTCCCGAGGTCTCCCCTACCTCCTGCCTTCAGACAGAGGACATGCCAAACCCACATCCTGAGTCCTGTCCTCTCTCCAACTTGGAAGAGAAAACTCACAAGGTCCCACATGTGACCCCGCTGGACTGTCAGCCTCTGACATACTGTCTCAGATCCCAGCAATCCTCGGCCGGCCCCCACAAATCATTTTCTTCTCCCAGTGCGTTTTACCAAAGGCTCTACCGCTTTTGAAACCATTTGACGCCATCTTTACAAGTCTCCTTATTTGCGCACATTCCCAATCTTTGCTAAGCTGTGTGGAATTCTCCCTTTAAATCTTGCTTTCATCTGCCCTACTTCTCTGGCCTTCCTTCCCAGGCTCTGGAATGCCCCCCATCTTAATCCCTTTCTCCAGGCTGCTCTCAAGCCCGCCCCAGTCACCCGCCTCCTGACGTCCCTCCAGCCTCGTTTGCAGTCTCTCTGGTGCTTTCTTCTGCCCTGGCGAGTTGGTTCTCCAGCCATCCTGTTTGTCCCTTTACCTGGCTTCCCCTGTCAAATCTCTCCATCAAGGGGTAAAATAAATTATGCAGTGGGCCTGGCTACCAACCAGACATAATGAGCACCGGCCACTCGGGATGGCGCAGACTCCAGCCATAACAGTGGCCCGGCCCAGAATCCGCCCTGCAGGATCCCAGACAAGCTCTGCTCAGCCTTCAGGATCTTCTCAGTGATGTTCGCTGCTGTCTCCTCTCGTCCCTGCTGCAGCCATCGCCTGTCACCCATCAGTGTACAGAAAGGAGTGCCACATGAGCTTCTTATTTCCTCAGCAAAACTAAGCCTTTCTTGGGGCAGAGAACAACTCGTCAGTGATTCTCAATGTGTGGTACCCCAAACAGCAGCATCAGAACCAGCCTCCCTTGAACTTTGAAAGGCAAATACTTTGGCATTAGCTCGGATGCATAAGAAGCTCCTGCAGTGTGCTTGGTAATCTGTGCTTTTGTGTGTGTGTGTGTGTGTGTGTGTGTGTGTGTGTGTGTGTGTGTGTGTGTGTAAACGAGGGACATTCTACCTCCAAGCTACACCATCCTACCTCCAAGCTACACCCCAATCCTATTTTTTATTCTTTATTTTGATACAAGGTCTTACTGAGTTGCAAAAGAACCTTACGAAATAGCTGAGGCTGGCTGCAAACTGCGGTCCTCCTATCTCAGCCTCTCAAATGCTGGCATTACAAGTGTGTGCCACCATGCCTGGCTATATTTTATAGTCACACTAAATTTGATTCTAAGCCACACTAAAATTTGAGACCACTACATTACCTGTCATGGGGAAACTGAGGAAAAGTTTTCATGGCAGGATCACAAGAAAGCATTATCCTGCCAATATTTTATTTCATCTCTGTGTCCTACATGGGTCCACAACACTTGGAGTTGGAGTCAAGCAATATCTAGTCAGCATTTGGTAGATAATGAATTCAGGGCTGGGAACTCTAACTTCATTCTTACAACAATCTTGTTTGGTAAATGTCATTACTCCCATTTGACAGATTAGGAAACTGAAGCCCTGGGAGGTTACCAGCCTGACTCAGTTGTACTCTCGGAAGTGGTATCTGGACCAACGTCTCCTGGTCCACCTTCAGTGCTCTTTGCTTAATAAGCTGTTGGGTTATTTGTGGCACAAGCCTTGCTGTGTCTACACTGATGTCGTCCATGGTTCCTCCAAATTCTAGGCTGTGTTTTTGAGGAGGATTTAAACAAAGTATTATACTTCATTAAATGACATTTTAACATAGTTAACATCAGGATGCATTTTATAATCACTAGCACATCATAGTTTAACGATGTGTCATAATCTGGTGTGTCTTAAATGCAATTAATTTTGTAAAAACTTGGGTGTGTATCTACTCTCTTAGTGTTTACTTGTAATAAGCGTAACTATTTAACACTGAACTTTGGGTTCACAGGGGCAAACACGCTGTGAGATATTCTGGGCCCTTAAGATTTTCCTTGGACATATAAGAAGCACTTTTAGAAGAGGAGAAGGAATCATAATTTATATTCTCCATTTCCCAAAGGGCTAACACAAATTCAGCTTTCTTAACTCCATTGTCTACCCCAGAGAAACGTCAAAATATACAAGGAAAAATATAAGTTGGTTTCACCTTTCCAAACAGTTGCCTGTGAATCTCATTATGTTTAATTAATACTTATAAAAATAAAGAGTTTATTTTTATTATGGATTTAAAATAGCAGCTCTGACAATCTGTTACGCATTTGCCACTTTGGTTATTTCTCTTTCGAGGCCAGCACATAATTCTGCACAGTGTGTTTGTAGAAGCAGAAATGAGAAGGCAGCCGAGTGAAGCTCAGTGACCCCACCCCATGCAAGCCCTCCTGGAAAAGTGATGGCCTTCTGCCTGGGCCAGAAGGGGGAAGGTTATACAGTCCTTCTAGAACTTTCTCACCAAGATTACACAAGATGGTAAGAGAGCATTGTTCTGAAATGGGCATTTGTGTTGCAAAGCATAACTCTAAACATGCAATCCCCCTTTGCAAACATCATCTATAGTTTCCTTGCTGGTTGATTTATACAAAATCCCAAGTATTCAGGACCCTGTGGAGAAAGATGCCCTTCTTCTATTTTATTATTTTATACCTCCACTCTGTGACCTTATCTTTCAACCAAGCTGGACAAGTTGGTATTTGTCAGCTCTGCCCTGCCATTTCCTGCTACTACAGCTTACAAGAAAATTTCAAATCTGCAATTCAAATTCCATCCATCCTTTAATGTCTATGTCTCTGACATGACCTCTGTTAGGAAGCCTTCTCTGGTTTCTCCAATTGTTCTAGTCTATCTTCCTTTGATTCCCTATACCCTTTTCTTTGCACCTAATATTTCTATTTTCTCACTTTCTTATTACTCTTCCCACAATAGTGTCTTCCTCCTCCTCCTCCTCCTCCTCCTCCTCCTCCTCCTCCTCCTCCTCCTCCTCCTCCTTCTTCTTCTTCTTCTTCTTCTTCTTCTTCTTCTTCATCTTCCTTCTTCTTCTTCTCCTCCTCCTCCTCCTCCTCCTCTTCCTCCTCCTCCTCCTCTTCTTCTTCTTCTTCTTCTTCTTCTTCTTCTTCTTCATCTTCCTTCTTCTTCTTCTTCTTCTTCTTCTTCTTCTTCTTCTTCTTCTTCTTCTTCTTCTTCTTCTTCTTCTTCTCCTCCTCCTCCTCCTCCTCCTCTTCCTCCTCCTCCTCCTCCTCCTCCTCCTCCTCTTCTTCTTCTTCTTCTTCTTCTTCTTCTTCTTCTTCTTCTTCTTCTTCTTCTTCTTCTTCTTCTTTCTCCTCCTCCTCCTTCTTCCTTCCTCTCTCCTCCTCCTCCTCCTCCTCCTCCTCCTCCTCCTCCTCCTCCTCCTCCTCCTTCTTCTTCTTCTTCTTCTTCTTCTTCTTCTTCTTCTTCTTCTTCTTCTCTCCCTCCTTCCCTCCCTCCTCCCTCCCTCCCTCCCTTTCGATATGGTACTGGGGATCACACGCAGGGCTTTCCACATACTAGACAAGCACTCTACCACTGAGCTATGTCCCAGCCCTTTTTAAACTTCATTTTGAAACAGGGTCTTTCTAAGTTGCCCGGGCTGGCCTTGAGCTTAAGATCTTCCTGCCTCAGCACTCTGCGTAGTAGGGACCAAGGTGTGTGTCATACCCAGCTGTGTAGTGCTTTTTAAAGCATGGTCAGTGCCACTCATATTAGGATACCTTGGATCCCACTCCAAGCCTGGCTCAGGACTTCCAGGATCGGACTCAGAAATCTGCATATTTAATAAGCTTTCTATGATTTGTGCACACTGAATTTTGAGGATCACTGGTATGATGGAAAGAGATCCTTCACATTTTTTTGAGATTTACAGAAAATTTCATACATATCCAAAGGCAAAGGAAATACTATCTCCATGAAGTTGCCACTCAAGTTTAACAATGACCAAAACAAGGCTAACATGCTTTATCTATGCACTCCCCCATTTTTCCTGACTTCCCTTGCATTATTTAAACAAATCCCAGTTATTGTATCATTGTCTCTCTAAATGTTTCTTAATACAGTAAAAAAGATAAGGGATATTTTATTTTAAATCATAAGCACAATAGCATGATCAATGCTAAAATATTCTCAATTCCTTGGTATCATAGGTAGAATAAAGCCTTTCCCCAAGATGTCACAGATTCATTCCTGGAAGTTGTGAATAAAGGGCAAAGGGAACTTTGCAGATGTAATTAAGGCCAAAGGCTCGAGGAAGATTATCCTGGACTATTTGGATGCACCTAAATTATGGGTCTGGAAAGCAGACAATTGTTTCTACCTGGAAGAGGAGGAAGGAGAGAGAGAGAGAAGCCAAAGATGGGGAAGAGAGAGTTGAGTATGGGGAAGTTGAAAAGCAGGTGCTGGCCCTGAGGTGGTCATGCTAGGACCACGGAGAGAGGCTTCACGGAACTAAGGGTGGCTGCCTGCTGGTGCCAACCAGGACATGACGAGCTTGGTCTGACAAGGAACTGGGTGCCGCCAACAACTTTCATTCAGGGATTCTTTCCGGATTCTTTCCCAAAGCTTTCAGAAAGGAACATACCGTTGATTCCTTGAATTTGGTCTTGCTGCGTCCTAAGCTTCAGCCCAGGTGGGCCACATGCGACCTGGGCTTCTGACTTACAGAGCTGTTTGAAGCTGCTGAATTAATTATAGCAGCAACAGAAAATGATGGGGATCACGAAACAACAGACAGCGTCCACATTCTCCCTCTTGTCTAAACATGTTTTGATACGGTTGGTTGGTTTGAGTTGAGGTCTAAGCAAGGTACACACATTTCATTTGGATAATTTGTTTCTGAAATCTCTTTTAGTTTCCAAGTCCTCACTTCTTTTTTCCTCTCTACCAAAAACCCCACATCCTTCTGAGCTGAGAAGTTGTTCTATTTCGGATTTTCCCATTCATAAACCATAGTGTAGTCCAACACGCTCACTGCCCCTGTCTTTCCCATAACTGGTGGTGGATTTAGTAGCCTGCTTAGATTCGGGTCTTATTTTTCAACAATAGATGGTGCGTATATTTTCCCAGTGTCACGTTGTGAGGCGCCTTATGTCTGGTTGTTTCTTCTTTTGTGATATTAGCGTTGATCCATCTGATATATAGCCCCCAGACAGGTGTTTTTGTTTGTTTTGTTCTGTATTTTTGCACTTGGAACTGAACCCAGAGCTTTTCTGTCTCCAAGCTACACTCTTAACCCTTTTTATTTTGAAATAAGATGCCCACACAGTTGCCGAAGGTCTCATTAACTTGCTGAGGCTGGCCTTGAGCCTGCGATCCTCTTGTCTTAGCCTCCCAAGTACTGGGGTTATAGACATTTGCCACCGCTCCTGGCCACCTGGTCATCACTGAGTATTACCTAGAATATTTCTAGGGATTGCATCCCATTAAGGATTGCAAAGTGGTGACGTTATAAATCTTTCATTTCTTTTTCACTTATTAGCTGGAATCTTCTAAAATGCACCACCCATTCATGCCAGCATAGCTAGTGTTCAGTGCTGCAGAGGCATCGAAGCCAGGAAGTCTGGGTCTGAATGAATGCCACCTCTGCTACGTACATAGTAGTTCGCCTGCCATTAGCTGACTTTTTTTTTTTTTTTTTTTGGTGGTACTGGGGTTCCTGGGAACCTTCTACCTCTGGTTAAACTCCCAGACCTATTTTTATATTTTTTTTTATTTGGAAACAGGGTCTCTTAAGCCAGCCGGCTGGCTTTGAACCTGAGCCATCCTCCTGTCTCCGTCTCCCAAGCGCGGGGATTACAAGGGTGCGCCACCACGCCCGGCTCATTAGCTGATTCTTATACAGCCTCAGGCTCCTAATTATAAAACGGAGATGGCATTGCAGGTTTCCTGCAGGAATTCCATAAATGAAATTGTGTAAAAGCCTGGTGCTTGCTGCAGAGTAAGTGCTCATGAAGTGTCTGCAATAAGGGCCTGGAGTGGCCCAAGAATTTGGGGCCCAGGGATCTTGGAGGGACTTACTGCATCTTCCTCCTCTGGGGGCCCCCGCTCCTGGTGCATTTGCCACCCAGAGGGCTGCACTCCCCCCAAGGTCCCTCAAGGCCTTCCTTGCCCCTCGAGCTGCAGCTGTGGCAATGGACAGGCTCGCGGCAGCTTCGGGGATCCCAAGGTGCAGCCCGGGCTCTCATGGTGTCGCCCTGGCTTGCAGTTTGCAGCTGGGGTTATGCTTCGCCATGGGCACTATCAACAGGGATTTGCAAAGCAGAAACACAGTAGGAGAAGTGGGGCAGGAGGCAGGGGTTGCTCTCCCTCCTCTTGGCCATGAACTAGATGGTGGCGTGTTGCTGGCGTGTGGCTGTAAACCAGTGGAGGTCTCTGAGGTCCCTTCCAGCTTCAAGCTCCTTCCTAATCAGAGTAAAACAAGCTCAGCAAGCAGTGCTCGGGGGTTTCACCTGCCTTTGCCCCTTCCCACTGCCTGGCTGGTAGGAGGTTCTATGATCTTAGGGCTCTCCATGAAGGGAGACTTGTCCCTCCACCCTGGCTGGACGGAGTGACTGTCTCTCTAAAGGCTGTGACCCTCTCAGGCCTGTTCTGCATAATCAGAATAAATTGGAGGCTAAAATATTTGTCTGGACTATTTTGATCAAAAATGTCCCTTGCTTTGATCTTTCAGGCAAAACGAGGTCTTCTCCCTGGACTCCGCAGTGTTGACCTTGAGGCACGCTCAGCCGGGGAGGCAGGGTTCGCAGGCTCATTAGGGCCCCTTCTTAGCTGAGCAGCCCTGACGAGACCTGCTGGCTTGTTTCGGTAATGGAAATAGTTATTGGCAAGTGTGGAGTTTGGCCTGAAAGCCCAGCCTTCAGGGGTGCTAGGCTGCTTCCTGCCTCTGTCCACTCATTCAGGATTTGGGCTGAGCACCCTGCAAAGGGGCAGCTAGAGAGAGGGCCCTGGAGGGGAGGGCAGGCACATGAGTGATGACACTCTGGGAAAGTATATGGGAATTAAGCAATATTTCTTTCCACTTTCAAGAATATTATCTCTGGAGTCCCTGCAACTGGGTTTTAGCTCTTTTAAGCAAGTGTCTAGTGTTGGCTACTTGATTTAACTGGGGGAGGCCTACCTTCCTGTCTGTTCTTCTGCTAGAGGTAAATAGGGGATCCTTCAGAACGTCATTGTAAAATCAGGGGCATGGACATATGCTAATTAATCTTTCCTGGTTCTATGACAGAAAGAAATTGAAAGAGTATTGAGGACCAATAAGTTGATTTTTATTTCCAGTGTTTTGTTTTGCTTTTGTGGTATAATGGATTGAACCCTGAGGCATTCTACCTCTGAGCAACACTCCCAGCTCTATTAAGAAAAATAGGATCTAAGTTGCAAAGGGCCTCACTAAGTTGCTAAGGTTGGTTGTGAACCTGGGATCCTCCTATCTCAGCATTCCAAGTACTGGGATTACAGACATGCACCACCATGCACAGCTCCAGTTTTATTTTTTAGACAACCTTATTAGCTGCCTCAGGGCATTCAGAAAGGCTATTTCCTTTTTATCTGACAAGAATCCCTTCAATTGGATTAAACGTACAGGCCTGCTGATTCCCATAACATCCCCATCCATCGTTACTCTAGCCACCAAGGTGGGCACTTGGCCTAGGCCTCGACACTGTGATTGGTCCACAGATGGGTGCTGGCCTGATCTCAGCCAATCAGAGCCTTTCAGTTGGTTTTTGAGGCTGCTGAGATGTTTGATCTAAAATTAAACTATCTGCCACCATGTGCCCTTCCACATTATCCCCACCAAATGGAGGAGCCATCTGCAGTCAGAAGGGTCAGTGCTCAGAGAGAACCTGAATTCAATATGGAGGAGAGTCATTAAGGCTAGATGTACTCGTGGACTCCACAGTGGCATGAGTTGTTTGGAGGTTTATTACACTTGCAAGCTAATGAGGTTTGACCCAGACAAGAATTATCAATCTAGACCTGGACTCAAATTCCAGTCTGCCACACAGTTACTGGCCGTGTGAACTCGGACAACTTGCTTAACTTCTTTGAGCCTGTTGTCTTATCTGTGAATGGGGAAATGAGACCTACCTTTCAGGAGTGCTATGAAGAATGAGTGGGAGAGTACACGTGAAGGTTGAATGACATGGTGCACACATTAAGCGCTCGGTTCAGCAGCTGCTGCGCTGTGGGCGTTTGGAGAGCACTTGCCCAGCACACAAGGCGACGTTTGTTGGATGGCTCTTAAGAAATACCTTCATTCTGCAGTTAATATTTGCTGAAGTTAATATTTATGAGTACTGTATGGGGGACCTGACAGAGGGCAAGTGGTGCCAGCAACCACGGAACAAACGGACCGACAGCAGCTATCTTTAGAACATCCATGTAATTAGCTAATTTAATGTGTCTTATATTAAAAAAAAACATGTTATAGAGTAGAATATTGAAGTCATATGACTTTTTAAGATAAAATACAAGACTTCCAAGAAAGTCTTCACACATAGAATGACTCTGAGCACTTCCATGCAGGGTCTCTGAAGGGAGAGTTTTCAGGATACAGAAGAGGAAGAGCGTGGGCCTGGGAGCTATGCCCAGCGGCTCCAGCCTGTCTCGGTGGCCGTATGAGGCCTGGGTAAGTCATCTAGCCTCTCTCATTCTTGTTTTCTAATTTTTTTTGTCCCAAAACTTAATTTTCCTTGTAATTCTAAGTGTCAAAATTCCAAAGTCCCATCCTTGCTGTGTGAGTTTGTGAATTCCTCCTCAGCAGAGTATTCAGAAGGGGACAGTCGCTGGGCGTGGTGGCGCACCCTTGTAATCCCAGTACTTGGGAGGCTGAGACAGGAGGATTGTGTAGGTTCAAAGCCAGCCTCAGCTACTTAGTGAGGCCCTCAGCAACTTAGTGAGACCCTGTTTTCAAATGAAATATAAAAAGTAGGTCTGGGAGTATCGCCCGGAGGTAGAAGGTCCCTGAGTTTCATACCTAGTAACACACACACATACACACACACACACACACACACACACACACACACACACACGGGCGGGCAGAATTTTTAGTTACAGGGTTTAATTTTAGGTTAAACTAGTTTTAATTAAACTAATTTTAGGTTACTAGTTTTATTTTAGGTTCAATTCTATGATCCTACTCTAAGCCTTAGATTTGAAAAGATATTTTCCAAAAGTATAGTATGGCTGGGCGTGGTGGCGCACGCTTGTAATCCCTGCACTTGGGAGGCGGAGACAGGAGGATCGCGCAGGTTCGAAGCCAGCCACGCTGGCTTAAGAGACCCTGTTTCCAAATAAAAATATTAAAAAAAAATAGGTCTGGGAGTGTAGCCCGGAAGTAGAAGGGTTTCCAGGAACCCCAGTACCACAAAAAACAAAAAACAAAAAAAAATTCCAAAAGTATAGCATGTCTATATTTTATATTAGTAATTAAATGTTAATATATACTATAGTAACTTATTAACATTTAGTATTGATTTTATCACTACCAGTCTCATATCAGTATCATATCTAACAGTATCATAATATATATAAATTATAACACTGTGTCATAGTACTATAGCATATGATACTATATTTAATCAAATATTGATATTACTACTAACTAAATGGATATTTAAAATATATTCAAATCCAGAAGAAAGTTAGCTGAACAGAAGCCCAAACAGAGCAGCCCTCTGGAGAATTATAGGGAGAGAAGGAGGGTTTTATTAAATATAAAAGGTCGCTATAAAGGTCGGTATAAAGGCAGAGTTGGAGACTTTTAGCGTTTCCTAAACCTATGGGCTCCAGCCTGCTTCCCAGCCTCCCCTGCAGTTGGGCAGGGTCATGTGACTAGTTTTAGCCAACTGATGGAGTGGAAGTGATATGTTTCGCTTCCAAACTAAGGCAGTAAAATATTCCTGTGCCCCTCCACTTGCTCCCAGCTCTCTTCTTTTCTGCCACGGAGAGGTAGAAGTTGTATTGTGAGATGGTGGAGCTGCAAGATGGGGGCCACGAAGATCTTTGGGAACTGCTCATGGGAGGTGCCAGGCTTGGCCCGGCATCTGTGAAGTCATGCACTGTGGTACGTCACTGAGGTTTGGGGGTTGCTTATCGCCAACGCACAACCTAGCCTACATTGTCTAAAGCATAAGCGATGGTTATTGTTACTCTTTCTGGTCCAGATAGAACTGCTGTTTCACTAGCTACAGATGGAACCCAGGGGAACGTAGATCCGTTGATGGTTACCCTTCCCAAGTCCACATAAGGACACTCCTCCCCCTTCTCCTCATCTTCCATTGCTTCTTTGCTTTGTTTCATAATGCTTGTAGATGTTAATTTAGAAGCAGCTGTTTATAACGAATTATTTGTTTGTATGCCAGTCTTGCCCCCTAGGTGGTGGGTTTCTTAAAAAGCACTTTATTTTCATGAGCATGTGCTCAGTAACTGCTGAATGAGCTAGTGAAATAAATTATTATTGAATTGTTATGATATTATTAATATTAATGTTATTTTATTATTATTAATCAGTACTATTAAATTACTATTGAATTGAATGAATTAGTTGAAGCTCTGCTTTATGCCACTCACTGTGGGGACCCAGGGAAGATCCTCACAACTGGTTTCTCCCATTTATGCAATGAGCAGCCTCTACTTCTTTACAAGGACTTATTAATTGGGCTTGAGTATTATCTGTGCAAATGTTTGTTTGATGTCTGCCTCTCCTGTCAACAGAGAATAGGGGCTTAAGTGTCTAACTTGATGTTTAACTCCAGGGCTGGGTCTAAGGGTTGGCATGTACTAGTTGTGTGTGTGTGTGTGTGTGTGTGTGTGTGTGTGTGTGTGTGTGTTTATGTGGTACTGGGGACTGAACCCAAAGACATTCTACCTCTGAGCTCCACCTCTAGATTTATTTATTTATTTATTTATTTATTTATTTATTTATTTATTCATTTTTTGCAGTACTGGGGATGGAACCCAGGGGCATTCTACCTCCAAGCTACACCCCCAGCCCTATTTTTATTCTGTATTTATTTTTTATTTTTTTGGTGGTACTGGGGGTGGAACCCAGAGGCTTTCTACCTCTGGGCTATACTCCCAGATCTATTTTGTATTTTATTTGGAAAGAGGGTCTTACTAAGTTGCTGAGAGCCTCACTAAGTAGCTGAGGCTGGCTTCGAACCTGTGTGATCCTCTTGTCTCAGCCTCCCAAGCGCAGGGATTACAAGTGTGCGCTACCACGCCCGGCTTTTATTCTTTATTTTGAAACAAGGTCTCACTAAGTTGTGGAAGGCCTCACTAAGTAGCTGAGGCTGTCTGTGAACAGCGATCCTCCTGTCTCAGCATCCCAAGTACTGGAATTACAAGCATGTGCCACTAGAGCTGACTTTATTTTTTATTTTGAAATGGTCTCACTAAGTTGCTGAAGGCCTCACTACATTGCTAAGGCTGGTTGCAAACCTGTAATTCTCCTGTCTCAGCCTTACAAGTACTGGGATTCCAAGTGTGTGCCACCATGCCTGACTCTAACCTTTTAATAAGTCAGGGAATCAATAACTGAAAGGCTTTTCTGCACAACTCTGTAGGACCCCTTTCCTCCTGTGAGGGGCAGTTCTGGGACAGGAAGACAAGGATGAGCTCATTATAATAACATTCAAATACACCAGGTGATATGTATTAATGTGTCACTTTGAGTCTCACTATGATGTATAATTACAGTGTACCCATAAAAGCATATGAAATGGCCTTTATTGTAATACTATTATAATAAATTGTAATAGCATTAACAATAACAATAACAGTGATGACAAGGACAGCTGATTTGGGGGGATACTTAGTTCAATGCTAAGTAAAAGCTTTTATGTGTTGTCTTCTCAAAAACCCTATCAGATAGATACCTACTGCCCATTTTATAGATGAAATGATAGAGGTATAGAGAGCTAAGTTCACACCAAGCAGTGGCGGCACTAGTATGCCTATCCCTAAAAGTGCTTCCCCTTGTTCCTGGGCCTGGCTCCCCTGAGGTCCTCTGCTTGGTCCTCGAGAAGAGGCACAGCTGGAGTTGACAGAGAGTATGGCAAAGGCCAGGCTGCGGGGTGGCAGTGTCTGGGAGGAAGGCCAGCCCACCTGAGGCTCTGAGCTCCCGGGAACCTGCGCAGCACTCGGTTAGAGCAAAAGCTTTGCCTCTGTGCGTCATTTTAGTGTGTGAGGTGGAGTAAGAAGACGTCCAAGATGATTTTTCCATTATAGAAATTGTCTTTGGTTACTTGGAGAAAGGATTAGTCCAGCACAGAACATGATTTTTCTTTTTTCCTAATTAATTTTATTTTCTGCCAAAGAAATTGACAAAGTCTCTTTAATGGCCCCAACCCCAAAGCAAGGTGCCCCTGGAGGGAATCCTGGGATCAATTTTTCAGCCAGGGTCTATGCAGGGTGGCTTTACAGATTTCAAGCTTTTAATTTGCTTATACATAGAGTGGCTTGAGCTCTATACATCACCAAATCAATGCAAATACATTTACTTGAAGTTTGTTCAATTTTAAAAGAATTTCATTAACCAGCAATAAAAGGCGTGGTTTAATGTAATCACGACAGGATCCCAAGCTCATCAGGAAGGGTTCCCTTTCTGTAATGATCTTAACATTTATATTAAGGCGTTTTATAAGAAAAACAAAAGGGGGTGCAAAAACATACTAGAGAAACATGGTAGAAATACCACATTTTACTTTTATGGAAAAATGGCAAAGATCTTGGGAGGAAGTATATTTATTTAAACATTCATGGATGTGTGGAGACATGTGCCCCTAGATACATATTCTCTGCATAATCTAATCCACACAGAATCGTAACCAGTCAAAGGCAAAGGAGACCTCAGCAGTATTTAATACAATCGCTTGATTTTTTCACAAGAGCAAACTGATGCCTGGAGACCATAAATGACCATCAGAGGTCAGCCATCTGGTTGGAGGGCCTGGAAATCAGGTCTGGGCTCCCCTCTCCGACTCCCCACTGGAAGCCCTCCACAGCCCGCTTCACAGTAGGCGGTGAGAGGCTCCGTGGGAAGTCACCTCCCTGGAAGTGATCTCAATAAAAGAGGAATTTCCACAGTACGCAACCGCATGGATGAGCCTGGGGACGGTCCTCAAAGAGAGAGCAGCTGGTCGTAAAAGGACAAATGCTGCACAGTTCCATGCACACGAGGTACCTAAAATGGTGAAACCCACAGAAGCAGGAGTTTGGCTACTTGGGTCATAGAAAAGGAGAATGCTAGCTGCCAGGGCTGCGCGGAGAAGGGGAGAGTTGCCAGTTAATGGGCATGCAGTGTCGGTCATGCACGCCGGTAAGTTCTAGAAGTGTGCTGCACCACGTCATACCTCTAGGCAATGGTGCTCTACGGTGCACTTACACGTTTGCCACGAGGGTAGAAGTCGTGGTAAGTGTTCTTACCACGGTATAATAAAATTTAAAACATGGTTGTAAAAGGCCATTTGGAGTGAAGGTCTTTATATTTTCTAGGGAGAAGTGGGCTATCTCCTTTGGTAACTTGGAAAGAGAATTTGTTTAGCAGTGAATGTGGCTTTTCTTTCCTCGTCATGAACTTATTTTCTACCAAAGGAATTAAAGGTGTTCCTCTGAGCAGCTGATCTTTCAAAACAAGGTGGAGAGGGAGCTGTTACAGAGGGAACGTCCACTCCACCGCCCCAAGGTTTGCCCTGTGCCCACCCCCTGGATGAACCCCTGCAAGATTATTATTCTGATTCATCTGAGACTTAAGCTCCCGCTGGGCCCTGACTGACTCCAGCGCCACACTCCCCCTTTCCAGGTCTTGCTCCAAGTAGCCAGCCCACCACATGCCCGGAGAGGTACAGACAGTTCTCTTTGTGTTTTCCTCTTCTTCTGGCCCCGAAACGATTACAAAAGGCAACCTGGGGTCTGGGGTGTGTCCCCCTTGAGGTCAGAAGACACGGAACCGGAACTGCATGAAGGGCCTTGATTCAAAGCCCTGAGCTCCAGTCTAGCGCTTATCAAAGATCCCTGCACTAGGGATGTCAGAACCCCATGCAGACAGCATGGGGGCAGCTCTCGTGTTTCCATCTTGTGGGTACATGGAGAGGAAGAGGAGGGTGGCAGGGATGGGTTCAGTACTCTCAGGTGTTCTGACCATAATCGGAGTTCATGATCCCATAACCAAAACAGGGGTCCAGTGTTAGAGAGCTCAGAACTCTGCCCTGCGGTCACTAGGCTAGAGGGGGTTCAGTATTTAGTCAGAGTTGAATGGGGAAAGTGTTGAGTAGGGAAAGTGTAATTGATACTGGGATGATGCAGTTTTGCAAGGGGTGTAGGTTTTAGCTGTGTAACTTACTGGGGTAGGCAACCCGATAGTGTCCTACGGGACTGGATGGCTGGAGTCTTGACCACTGATGACCGTAACTGACAGGGCCTCTCACGGGTGCCTCCCGGGGCTCTGGGCTGACGTGCGTGCTGTGTCCGCGTGGCAGTCCCTACCACCTGTGCTTCTGAGGCGCTGCGATGGGCTGAATCCCCGAGCTTTTTGCTCCTCACCAGCCATCAGCGGCAACACTGCACTTCTTGTCCCTTTGTCCCTGGGGCTGATAATGGTTTCCTGTCATCGTTCCTCCCTGACTGCCACAAAACCTGCCTGCGGTTCCTTGACCCTGCCATCCCTTTATCTAAAACCCTATAAGCAGAATTGCCTTTACTGCTAGGGCCCTGGCTGATATGGTAAAAAGCATTTCTTTTAGAGGGATTTTTAAATTTTTTTAATTTTATGTGGATCATATTGAAAATGGCATACATTCAGACTGTTTGGTGCCTTCTCCCCCCCCCCCCCGCTCCCCTTCCCCCTCCCAACAATGAGTGTCCAGGCTGACCATGCTACATTCATACTTTTACACATATTCGGATGTAGCTCCTCCATTAATCAACCTCAGCCTTCTTTATCTCCTACCCTTTCATTTCAGCTTTGCTGAGGTTTCCTCTCCATTATCAGGATCCCTCTGGTATTCCTAGTAGTCCCTAGTTTGGGCATATTAGAGAAAACATATGTCCCTTCTCTTTCTGTGCTTTTTGTTGGTACAGGGGATTGAACCCAGGGGCATTCTACCTCTGAGCTACACCCGCAGCCCTATTTTATTCTTTATTTTGAAACAGGGTCTCACTAAGTCACAGAAGTTCTCACAAAGTTGTTGAGGCTGGCTGCAAACTTGCGACCCTCCTGTCTTAGCCTCCTAAGTACTGAGATTACAAGTAGACACTGCCATCCCTGGCTTAAAGGGAATTTAGCACACATCATAACCTATTTATATCAGGCCATAGCATACTTCTAAAAAAGAGAAAGCACTGAGCGTGATGGTAATGGCAGCTGCACTCCCAGCACTTGGGAGGCCGAGGCAGGAGAGTCATGGATTCGAGGACAGTTGGGCAATTTAGTCTCAAAATAGAGAGAGAAAAAAAAGGCTGGGAGTGTAGCTTCAGGGGCAGAGTACCCCCAGATTCAATTTCCAGTATAATAAAAAAACAAAAAATGAGAGAGAGAGAGAGAGAGAGAGAGAGAGAGAGAGAGAGAGAGAGAGAGAGGAGAGAGAGAGAGAGAGATCACCCAAAGGATAGATTGGGTCCTTTGGAGTTGTCTAGAAATTATAGTGACTTGCATGTACATGTAACTGTTCAGAGGAAGACAGTAAAGGGACAGACCTGACCCGAGAGCCTCCCTGGACCCACACCACAATACCGGGGCGGCAGCGCGCCCCTTCCACGGCCGAGGAAGCAAAGCTGTGAAGCACGGTGGCCTGACTCTCCCACCCTGGCTTCCAGCTCAGGCCCGGCCGCGGCGCTCTCTACCTGCTGCTTTAGAGTCTGTGAGTAGAAAGGAGCCCAGCAGCATGATGTCTTCACTGGAAAGGCTGCTCTGGCCAGTCAGTAGTCTTGAGGCTTGGGTGGTGGAACGAATACTTTTTCTTGAACGTGTTTCTGGCCAAGGTGGGGTTCTGCTTTGCGAGGGCTTCTCCAGGTAGGAATGACTAAGGGCCTTGGCGGGGCACAGCCTCTCTGTCGGGAGCCAGCCTGTCAGATCATCCCAGGAGGCCCGGGGTGCTGGCAGGACTCCAAAGAGGGGAGTGAGCTGAGGGCTGGGGCTGGGAGGTCAGCCCTGAGGTGGAGCCAAGGGGGTGGTGAGGGGCGTCTGTCCTCGGCTCATTCAGCCCTTCTGTTGTGTCTGCCTCAGCCCCTGGCCCGGGCCAGGGGCGCTCTATTTATAGTTCACATTTCACCTTTCTGTCTGCAAGGCGGCAGTTCCCAGCTTAGGAAAACACAGTCCCGCCACAGTCTCCAGCGCTGACCTCCTGCCCTCTTGGTGCTCCGGCTGACCTTGGTGGAGGGGTGGCGGCTGATTGGGGCTGCGACTCCTAGGGAGGTTCTCATGGCTTGGGAATTCTCCACGAAACTGTTTGCCAAGAGAGTCTGTTGAGGGAGCTGCTGGCCTGGCCAAGCGGCTCAGGCAGGCCTGGGGCACCCTGTTCTCAGGGTGGGATCTGTCAGAAGACCCTGGGAAGTGCAGCTCCTCAAGCCCTCTTCATTCTTGATGTTCTTGAGTATGCCAGAGAATGAAAAAATGTGTTGAAATTCTGCTATTTATTGTTACTACTGATAACATGTTTATGCTCATTAGGGAAATTTTTGAAATAGGAAAATGCAAAAGAAGAAATGGACTGAATTCACATATTACAGTTTCCTAGAGTTGATTGCTATTAGCACATTAGTGGACTTACTGCTAACCCTTTTGAGTTACATATATTTCTTATATAATTATAATCAGATGGCAAATATGACATTATAAATGGTAGTTGGAAAAAGCCTAGTTTGGGTTATAAAGATAAAGGCATATTGTGTATACCACATAGAAAATGTACTAAAAGCAAAAAAAAAAACAAAAAAAAAAAACAAAAAAAACCAACAACAAACCAAAAAACAACAAAAGATTTCTAATCTTTGACCACTCATGGATAATCATTGCTAATTTATTGGCATATAACTTGGCAGCTCTTTTTTTCCCCCTATTTTTAAAACATAATGAGCCAGGCATGGTGGCGCACGCTTGTAATCCCCGCGCTTGGGAGGCGGAGACAGGAGGATCGCGCAGGTTCAAAGCCAGCGGTACTGGCTTAAGAGACCCTGTTACCAAATTTAAAAAAATATAAAAAAAATAGGTCTGGGAGTGTAGCCCGGTGGTAGAAGGGCTTCCAGGAACCCCAGTGACACAAAAATAAATAAATAAATAAATAAATAAATAAATAAATAAAATAATGAAGATCATAATGCCTGTTTTATTTTAAGCGCACCTCACGGTTTCCTGAAGGAAGGTCATATGAAAAGAATCTCTGTAGCTGGGCATGGTGGCGCAAGCTTTGTAATCCCAGTGCTTGGGAAGCTGAGACAGGAGGATTGCAGGTTGGAGGCCGGCCTCAGCAACGTAGTGAGACCCTCCGCAATTCAGTAAGACTCTTGTTTTAAAATAAAAAATGGTTTAGGGGGATAGCTCAGAGGTAGAAAGCCCCTGGATTCAATACCCAGTAACTCCCCCAAACTACATGCTTAATTATAACGTAATCTTTATGCCTCAGAGATACCTACAGTTTTGATTATCCATTTGATGGCTTCCATATTTTTCATTTAAACATTAAAAGACATCTCTTTGTCCTGGTTCTCTGCATTCTGGGGGTCTTACGAGTGTGCCGTTCACACATTGGTCTGGAGTTGGCAGCCTCTGTTCCCTTCTCTGCTGCCCACAGGAGCAATTTGAACTGTGCCATTGTGTTTTTGGTTTCGATTCTTCTTATCTTTCTCGTCTTGTTGTCGTTTTACCCCAGCCTATCCTTATTTTTCTCTTTCATACAGATGGGTAATATTTTCTTACATCCAGCTGAGGAGGTCAAGCACCCACTAGAAAAAGTCCCTTGTTCAGATGGTAGATTCCTTTCAGAGTTACTCTCTGCCTCTTAGGTTTTAACACGATATTCTCTTTCCCTTGCTCTCAAATATTTTTTCATGGCTTCTCATAATGGTCTACTTTAAAATCACTCATTCTTCTTCAAAGGAAAACTGGAACAGACTGAATGTTTTGTATCAAACATGTAGAGTGGATTTTCCTTCAGTTAGATTTTCATACCTTTGGGTAATAAAATGAAAAGGTGTCTCATCTGCGTTTGGTGGGTGGTTGATGTGAACATGTTTTTCAAATCCCAGGCTTTTATTCATGGGGCTCGGATACTGTCAGTCTTGGTTTTAGGTGGGACTTTCAGTTTTTACCTTGTCCTGTATCTCCAGGTGATTCAGTAGAAATTGAGAGACAGGTGATTGGTTCTTGTCACAGAAAATATGTTTGCACATCATTTCCTTGACGTCTTTTGCGTTCCATCTGAGTCAGTGGTACTATCCCCTTTTTACAGCTAAAGTAATATATTGCAACTTGACACAAAAATGAGGTGTCATAAAGAAATATCAAGTTGTTTTGACTATAGAAAAATTAAAAATGAAATGTATCATACCCCAAAGATGTTATTAAAAATACAGATGGACTTTTCAGTAGTTTTGTAGTTAGTTTTATAGGATATGAGATGTCTCTACCAACGAGGTATCTAGAAGCAAAAGAAAATGTGGGGATTTACCTATGTGCTAAATAACACAGCTATTATAGATGATGGGATAGGAATTCTCTTAAATATGGGTTTAACAGACTTTTAGTTTTTTAGATAAAGTTGTACTAATATAATGAAAAATATATATTGGAGGTCAAGGTCAGAACCACTGTGGAGACGCCTGGCCTTTCCAGTGCACAGGCAGTTGACACACACACTCTTTAAGGATGACGATGGTGCTGCTGCTGCTGCTGAAGATGATAATTTAGAGGCAGAGAGATTCTCGGCGTGTTTTCTCTCAGCCCCACAGCGAAAGCCCAGAGGTAGCTGCTCAACACCAAGGAGGGCTGTGACTCAACCTGGCCTGCAAGGGAAAGTCCAGGCACAGTTGGGGCCACAGGAGCACTCAGCAACAGAGACAGAATGAACCTCTGGGCTTCCCCTCTCCAGTGCCGCGCCTCCTTCCTCGCCCTGGATCTCACTGTGGGAGCGGCACTTCTGGAACCGTGAGTGTCTCGGCATCCTCCTCACCGTGCAAGCGATTTGGAATCTACCAGGATGCTCAAGGGCAGTGGAGGGAGGCTTGCTCTCTAACTCTTTGGTAGTTGGGAGTGCTGGCTCCCCAGGGCGAGGTGCTGGTGCAGCGTGGCAGCCAGGAATGCAGCAGCACCTGCTCATGTGTCCACGTCTCATCCAGGGCTCCCCTTGAAAGCCACTGGCTTCCCCCCGGGGAGAAGTTCAAGGTCAAGGTAAGAAAATTCTTATTTAGATTTTAAGAGAATTGCAGGAAGATAGACTTATATAGTTTAAGTGACGACAAAATTTCCAAGACTTTGTGCCCACTTGTGGATAATGTTCTTGTTTCCAGAAGGGAGAAGAATGCTGGGCCAGCAGGCACAGCAAAGAAGTCCTTGTGCGTATCCCATAGGACCTTGCCAGCTTCCTCCAGTGGGGTGAGAGAAGCTTTCCCTGTGGGAGTGTGCCTTGCTTTGGGTTTCCTGGAAGGATGATTTTCCCTTATGGAAGAGTGTTGACCACACAGGATGGTTCAATGTCTGAGATACTGTGGTCTGTCAGTCATTTTACTACACAGTTACCAGCGCTTGGCAAAGTGGCAGACTTTATTTAGATGCAGTTATTTAGAATTCATACTGTGTTAAAAGCTGATGTTAATTTCCCCAATCTGGTAAGTGAATCAATCATTTGTGATGCTGCTAATAAAGACTTAAACAGCATCATGTGTGTGACTTGTAACAAGACACTGTACCAAGGCTTGGGCCATGGACTGTCCCCCAGAAAAGTTCACGTGCTGGCAAATGCAGAAATGTCTAATGGTGAGATAATTAGATCAGGATCTAACTTCACCAGTGATAATCATCAAGGGGTTGATAATTTAAGTGGTCTTACTGGGTGGAAACCGCAGGCAGGTAGGGTGTGAATGAAGAGGTAGGGCACTGGGGATGTGGGGGGCCATTTCTGTCTTTGGTCTCTCTCTCTCTCTCTCTCTCTCTCTCTCTCTCTCTCTCTCTCTCTCTCTCTCTCTCTCCCTCCTTCCTTTCTGGTTGTATGAACAGAGTAGATGTCCTCTGCTGCCAGGATGTTTCTGCTTCAGAACCAGTAGACCATGTTCTTATCAAGTATTTTGGCCAGGGCAACAAAAAGCTAATTAATACAAGCTATGCTAGGATACCGGGCTATTGAAGAATGTTTCCATTAAATGTGAGATACCAAGGCCCAAGAAGATGGGTCAGTGATTCACGCCAAAGCTAAACTGAAGCATGGGGCGGAAAAGAAAGCGATTTCACCCCTGCCTTGGGATTCCCATGTGGGATAAGACCCGAGTTCCCAGATTTACAGGCCCCACTTGATTCTATGGGCCCCTCCCAAGCACATCATGTCAGAGGAAACATCCTTTCAGCCAGTGGTTTCCCTATCCCTGGTTCAAGTCTCCTAACTGAATCTTAGAGAAAGATAGAAGAAAAGTAAATATGGCAGCTCATAGCAGCTAAGAGACCTGGGTTCCGGTGGCTGCATCCCCGCCTTGCTGTGTGGACCCCATTCGTGACATTTTGCTCTGATGTAATGCAGAGGTGTTCAATCAAGTCCTTGGGGAGCTTTGTGGGAGCCACTATTTGGGCAAATGGAAATAGTACACGAAGACAGGCCAGCTCCTTGCCACGAGCCCTGTCATCAAGCTGGAGCCCACACAGGCTTCCTGTAGGTAGTGGCCTCACCAGCCAATTGCAGGGGTCGGGGCGGGCAGGTTTTGGCACTTTTAAAGTCAGTGCCCGAGCTTGATTCTAGGCCGTGTGAGCTCTATTCTCCTTCTCTCTACTGTGGGAGGGCTCCTGGGCTACAGAAAGAGCCAGGGAATTCTAGCCCATAGTATGACACCAGTACTGGTGGTGCACACGTTGGATGTAGAGTTAGGGGCGTGGCTACCCCAAACGAGACAATTCACCCAGGGAGGATGGATGAAAAGAAAAGCCAAAGAATCAAAGGCGGCCCAGAATGTCAAGGAGCTGAAGAATACAAACAGGGTGGATGCGTGGAGCGAGCACTTGGTATACGCAGCACTTTTTGATGCCCTTCCTATGTGGTATTGTATAGGCAATGCTGGGAGCTGAGACTGACCAGTGATGTAAGCCACTTAGTACCCAAGTCACAGCTCTCAGCTTAAAAATGTCCATGTCCTGGATATTCATGCTTCACAGGACAGCGGGTGGCTGGCTGCGCCACACTGACCCTTGGAGGCTACAAGCTCCTCTCAGCTTTTCCGCAAGCCTCTTAGTCCCTGGAGGAATTTCCCACTGTCACCCCCATTATTTCTGGGCAGTCTCAAGGGATGCTTTTGTGTGTCTGAGAATCAGTTCTGGTCACAGCTCTCCACTGTGAGTGGTAATCAGAAGGCCCTGGTGGAACCTGGGAGGCACCTCTCTGAGCAGACCTGTGCTGGCTGCCCGCGCCTGTCAGTGCCCTCAGCTGCCTCTCAGGTGGCAGGATGCACAGGCCAGGGAGCTGGCTCATCCTGTGTCCAGAATTCCTCTTGCTCCCTGTGCGGGGGGGCCCCAGCACTGGCTGGGCTCAGTGTCAGGTTGCTTGGCCCTCATGGGGAAGCTTTGCTCAGGGACTATGGTTCCTCCCCCAGTCCCGCCTTCACCAAAGCCAGCTCAGTGTGCTGTCTCTACACCACACTTTTAAGTCAGGATTCAGGCAGGATTCAAGCTTGTTAGCATTTTTATTATTATATCTTGCCAGGAGGTGTTTATCACCTGTCTAAGTCAGAGGATTAACTGACTCATGAAACAGGCAGTTTCATCACCTGACACATTGAGCTGGGTGGCAGGCCCTGCACTGGCTCGGCCACCAGGCCTGGCCACGAGGACTCAGTGAAACCAGCAGGGGATAACCAGCGTGGGGTAACCAGCATGGGATAACCAGCAGGGGATAACCAGCGTGGGGTAACCAGCGTGGGGTAACCAGCACGGCAGTGGAGACTGGGTGGGTTTGAGAGGAGTTGTGTAGTGGTGAGAAGTCTGGGCAGGCCGTGTTTAAGTCCTGGACCCACCACTTACTATGCAACCTCAGACAAGTCACTTTGACTTTCTGTGTCTCAGTTTCTTCATCTACAAACGAGGGATGATACTTATGCCCAGGTGGGTGGAGGAAATATTACAATTACCATCCCCAGGGGACGCCTGGATTTTCTGGCGACTCAGTGATCTAGATAACCCAGCAGAGCAGCCCCCCTGATTCACAGCATTCCTTCTGATGTGGAATTTGGGCCAGGATTCCTGTCAGGCCCCCAATACTACTCTGGGGTCATTTTTTATTTTCCGGCACCCGAATGACTGGGGCTTGCAAAACTACCCCACAAGGAAACCAAGACACCAAGCCCTGGTGGGAAAGAGCACACTGTCAAGTGGGCATATGGAACATCTGACCTTCGACTTCTAATTATTTTTCCTGTTATTTATACAGCTGAGTCAGAGGTTCCAGGAGAGTGAGGCCATTCCCGGGGGAGGGGGAATGGGGGTAGGAAGAGAGATTAAGGAATGAGAGGAGGAGAGAAAGAATCTGAGAGAACATTCACTGGGAGTAATCAATAGATCCAGCAGTTTTGGCAGAGAAATTCCAATTTACTGGACATATCGTATGGACTTCCCAGTACCTTTATAAAAGGATGTCTTGTCCGTTGCATTTTGGCAATTTTTACTTCTGGGTTTAGCCAAAATTTGAAAGTTTAAAGATACAGGAAAGTCATTAGGGAGATCACAAAGTGCCAAGGCTGTGTCTGTGAGCCATAGATTCCTATTCATTCCTGTTTTTTTTTTTTTTTAAACTAACTTCATTGTTAGACCAAAAAGTAACTGGAATTAAAGTATGTACATGTGGACCGGGAAGTTGGGGACTTAAAGGCTGCAGATTGGCCCTTAGTGCTTGAAAATGCCCCAGAGTCCTTTCATAGGTTAAAGAAAAACTTAATTTGTTTTATTTTCTTTTATTCCTTCTTTAACTAAAGCCTCCTATGCCATTTAATAATTTTTTAAAGGACTAAAGACCTTTTCATGGTAGTTTCAGACCTCATTCTATATAAGTATTGAAAAAACTATATATATATTGTACTGGGTATTGAACCTTGGAGGGTTCTGTCTCAGTGCTATACCCCAACCTTTCTTCTCCTTCTCCTTCTCCTTCTCCTTCTCCTTCTCCTTCTCCTTCTCCTTCTCCTTCTCCTTCTCCTTCTTCGTCTTCATCTTCTTTTTGCAGTATTAGGAATTGATTCCAGGGCATTCTACCTCTGAGCTATACCCTCAGTCCTATTTTTTTATTATTTTGAAACAATCTCACTAAGTTGCAGAGGGCATCACTAAGTAGCTGCAGCTGGCTTTGAACCTGTGATCCTCTTGTCTTCACTTCCCAAGTACTGGGATTACAAGCATGTGTCACCATGCATGGATCAATCCTTCTTATTATTTATTTACTTTTTGGTGGTACTGGGGTTCCTGGAAGCCCTTCTACCTCCGGGCTACACTCCCAGACCTATTTTTACATTTTTATTTGGAAACAGGGTCTCCTAAGCCAGCGCGCGCAGCTGGCTTCGAACCTGCACGATCCTCCTGTCTCTGCCTCCCAAGCGCGGGGATTACAAGTGTCCGCCACCACGCCCGGCAATCCTTTTTATTTTGAAACATGGTTTTAGTAAGTGGCTGAGGCTAGCTTCGTACCTGCGATGCTCCTGTCTCAACCTCCCAAGTACTAGGATTACAGGTGTGTACTACAGGTCCTGCCTCATGTTATACTTTAGTAGAATATTCATGACTGTATCTTGTCTTCCAGTGTTTTAAAGCAACAGAGTTAGTTTTTCAAGAGGTTGACATCACCAATTATTTACAAATCGTTCAATTAATTCAACCTTTCAGGAGAATTAGTGTTTATTAACGATCTACTGTGTTTTCAGCCCTCTTCTAGGCTATTTCTGTGTTCTATTATTGAAAAGAAGGTTAGGGCTGGGGATGTCGCTCAGTCAGTGGTGGTTTGCCCAGCAGTGCAAGGCCTTGGGTTTGGCACCCAGCACTGCACAGAACATTGCATGGCAAATTCTACTGCTTCACGTCTCTGTCAAGGAAACGGCATCTCAGGGAGATCAGGAGATTTGCTGGAGGCCACAGAGCAGGTGGAAGAGGTAGGGTTTAAGCTGGTCTAGTTGCTTCGGCTCAGAGTGGATTCCAGTCACCCTTGATGACCAGCTGCCCTTTCAGAGGAGTCTTCTGCCCTCAATAACTGTACAAGTCCCTCTCACTCTAGCCACTGCTGTGCTGGTCCAGGCCCACAGCCTCGGCATGTCTCCCCCCAGTCTACCCCACACAGCATGCAGTGTCTTTTTAACATTTTATTATGAAACGATCTGTATGCACTGAAAGGCATGACTATTACAGTGCCATTCTGCATCCACCCATAGCCAGTGGATTTTACTGCACTGGTTTTATCACAGGTCTCTCTACCTACTTGCTCCTCAAACCATCTCTTAATCTCTTGTTGTGTTTAAAAGTTGAAGAAATCGGCATTCTTCCCCCCGATACTTTATTGTGGATATAGAATAAATTTTGAAGAATGAGGGTGAGGTCATCCCATTCCTCTACCCATAACCCCCTGGGCTTTCTTGACCTTGGGGATGACGAAGGCCCAGGCCTTGCCTTGGAGTAAAGGTCTGGCAGGATCCAGCCACTACTACCTTCCAGCCCAGCCCTTCCTTCCCTTCTGTCCCATCGCTTCGCTTCAGCCATATTGGCCACCTTTCTCTCCTCAAACAAGGCAAGGCGTCTCCTGCCTTGGGCCTTGGCACAGCTGCCTTCTCAGAGGGCCTTTCTGGATGCCATTGTCCAGTGGGGTGCCCACCCAGTGGGATGCCCCTTTGCTCCTTCCCGACTATGTTACCTTGCTTTATTTTTTCTTTATATCATTCATTGCTGCCCAAAATGAGGTCATACATTTGTTACTTTATGCTATGTCACCTCGAGTAAAATGTAAGTTTGATGAGAGTTGATAGACTTTTTATTATTCTATAGGGCCCAGAACACTTCAGGGTTATAGCTGATACAGAATAAATATTTGTTGAATAAATAAATGGATAAAGTAAGGAAGGAAAGAAGAAAGGAGAGAAGTATGGAAGGATGGAAGGAAGGAAAGAATGGGAAAGTAAAAAATAAAAAGAAACAATTATGTGTTAATCAGTACTCTCCGGAGAGACAGAGCCAATGAGATATGTCTATAGCTACATGTGGACAGGTTTATTATGGCAATTGGCTCATGCAGTTATAAAAGCTAAGGAGTGCCACAACTGGCCGTCTTCAGGATGGAGACCCTGGGATATCAGTAGTGTAGTTCAGTTCAAGTCCAAAGGCCTCAGAACCAGGGAAGCTGATGGTGTAACTCTCAATCCATGGCCAAAAGCTCGAGAAGCCGGGGGCTGTTTGTGTGAGTCCTGGAGTCCAAAGGCTTGCTAGCAAGCCTGGAGTTCTGATGCTCAAGGAATGCGGGGAGGCTATCCCAGCTCTTGGAGAGGAGTCTGGTTCACCTTCTGCATTTGTGATCTCTAGGCCTGGTCAGTTGCATGGTGTCTGCCCACGCTAAAGGTGGATCTTGCTGGATGTAATGACGCATACCTGTAATCCCCAGACTTGAGAGGTTGAAACAGGAGAACTGCAGGTTTGAGACCAGCTTCAGCAACTTAGACTCTCAGCAACGTAGTGAGACTGTGTTTTGAAAAGAAAACAAAAACTAAAAAGGGTTGGGGGTATAGCTTAGAGGTAGAATGCCCGTAAGCTCAATCTACAGTACCAAAACTAAACAAAAATCAAACAAGGAAACAAATGAAAAAAAGGCGAATCTTCCCCTACGTAATCTGCTCAGATTCACACACTGGTCTTTTGAAACAGCCTCACCTTGTCCAGGTTTTTAGGCATTCCGGGTATGGGATGTGCAAAGTGGTACTGTGTGTATTGGGGCAAAGCGGTCTGGCACCGTCCCGGGTGTACAGCAGGGAATGATCTTGCCACCTACTGATGCAAAGACAGCTTTAGGGCTCACAGCAGAGGGGGAAATTCTGGCTCAGGGTCTTGAATTCCCATTGCCTGGATGCATGCTCTAGAAAAATACTGCCTCCGAAAAGCCCTGGGTTATCACCAATTATGTTTAAAATGCCCAGAAATTCAGGGGCTCCCCAGCCCCTCCCCTCCGTGGTTTCCAACAATTGTAAGAAGTCCTCACCTGCCTGGCTGCCTCACACACTCGCTGCACCCAGGCCCTTCAGAGCTGCTCAGAGCCGCCTGCTCTTGGTTCTTGGGTCTGTGGACAGTGCTTAGGTGACCAAGCATAAGCTTAGGACAAGCAGTTGTAGGTAGAGGACTTGATACTGTCAGGGAACACCCGGGGGAAAGTGATTCCCTGACATGGATGTGTTGTTTAGCCGGCTGCAGGCTCGGCTCACAGGGATGGCCGTGATGGCCTCAGAGTCTTCGTCCAGGTATTAGTCCAGCCCCGGGGCAGCAGAGGGCAGCTTGCTGGCACCTTGTTCCTGTTCTGTTTCGGGTGCTGTGGTGATGCCCATTGCACATGAGGCCTAGGTGTGTGGTGTCGCCTATTTGCTGCCGCTGCAGCAAATAGGCGTGCTGGTTGCCTGTGGGCACAGCTATCTTGTGCTCACAAAGCTGGAACCCTGTTTGAGCTACGTGATCGGCAATCCTTGGTGGGCTCTGGGCTGATGTGCAGGGTTGCCCTGGTCCCGCACTTGGGGCCAGCCTTTATCTCTCACCAGGGCTACTTGTGGGCCCTCATCTTACCTAGTCCCTGCCCGTGGCCTGTTGTTGATTTCTACTTCAATTCCATTATGGTCTGAAAAGATGCAAGGAATTATATTACATCTTTTGAATTTGCTGGTGCTTTCTTTGTGTACCAGGATGTGATCTATTTTGGAGAAGGTTCCATGGGCTGCTGAGAAGAATGTGTATTCTGTAGTTTCTGGATGAAATATTCTGTATATGTCTATTATGTCCATTTGGTTTATAGTTTTCTTTAGTTCTAAAGAGTCTTTATTCACCTTTTGCCTTGAAGATCGATCCAGTGGTGTGAGAGGCGTGTTAAAGTCTCCCAGGATTATTGTATTTGGGTCTATTTGAGATCTGATGTCCTGAAGGGTTTTACAAACGTGGTTGCATTCACATCTGGGGCATAAACATGTACTATCATTATATCATCTTGGTGTATTGTTCCTTTTAATAAAAGGAAGTGTCCTGATTTGTCTCTTCTGATGTGTCTTAGTTTAAAGTCTGTTTTGTTGGATATCAGGATTGCTACCCCTGCCCTTTTTTGTTCTCCAGTAGCATGGTATATCTTTATCCATCCTTTCACTTTCAGTCTGTGAGTGTCTTTGGCTGTTAGGTGAGTTTCTTGCAAATAGCATATATTTGGGTTGTGTTTTTTGATCCACATTGCCAGTCTATGTCTTTTGATTGGTGAGTTAAGTCCTCTGACATTAAGAGTTATTATTGAAATATGATTTTTGTTTTCTGTCATTTTATGTTCTGTCATCTGTTTGGTAGCTTTTTCTTTCTTCCTTACTTAGAAGCCCCTCTGATCACTTTCCTCTTTTCTCTGGTTCTGAAGTCTGCATCATTTTCTTCTTTATGATTTATTTCTTTAAGTATTTTCTCTAGTGTTGGCTTTGAATTCATAATTTTTTTGAGATTTGTTTATATTGAAACACTTTTATTTCTCCATCAACTTTGAATAGTAGTTTTGCTGGATAAAGCAGCTTTGGTTGGAATTTATTTTCTTCCAAGGTCTGGATCATGTCATACCAGTCTCTCCTGGCATTCATGACCTGGGTTGTATAGTCTGGGGTGATTCTTATTGCTTTGCCTCTGTATGTCACCTGATCTTTTGTTCTCACTGCTTTTAAGATCTTTTCCTTGGTCTCTATGTTAGTCATTTTGACTATTATGTTGCATGGGGAGGTCCTTCTTTGATCTTGTCTTAATGGTGTTCTGTATGTCTCCTGAACATGAAGATCTATCTCTCTTTCCATTTTTGGGAAATTCTGTGAGGAGATTACAGATGCCCCTGGTCTGTACCTCTATCCCTTCTTCAATGTCTTTTATCCATAAGTTAGGGCGTTTCATGTTGTCCCAAATTTGCTGTATGTTTATGTTTTGTTGCTGTAATGACTTCTGCATTCTATTGACTGTGTTTTTGGTTTTGGAAGAACTGTCTTGTAACAGTGATATTCTACTTTCCATTTCATCTAATCTTTCAGAATTTCTTTCTCTTGCTGACTTCATTTCATTTATTGACTCTTTCATTTCATTCCAGACCTCTTTCTGATTCTTTCTTAGTATTTCTAACTCATCTTTCATCTCCTCTAAACTTGTTTTAAATCCTTTCATCATATTGTAGATCAAGATTTGGAACTCCCCTTCTTGCATTTCTTGTAGGTCAGTATTCATGACTTCTGTCATTTCTCCACTATTCCTGGTTCTCATATTTTCAAAGTTCTCAGGTCTGCTTTTCTGCTGTCTTCCCATTGTTAGTGGGTATTATTTTTAGCCCAGTCTTAGTATTAGAAAAGTCAGCTGGTAAGCAGTACTTTTTTTGAGTGGTGAGAGTTGGGTGATGGTGGAGTAGCTAGGGTGATGGGTGCAGGAGTCAGGTAAGGTAGAAAATATGATTCGGTTGTGGAAGAATTTACATATAATAAGGTTGTATCTGGTTGAGAATGGGAGAAGTTTAGATAGTAAGGTTGTAATTATTGGAATATATAAGTATGGAGATGTGAGAAATTTTGTGTATTAAACACAGAGATACATTTAGGGGACAGAGAGAAAGTTTTGAGGGAAAATAGTATATAGCCTAAGTTGAAGACTTTGTAGAAGGGGTGGGGGAAAGGAGCAAAGACAAACAGATAAAGAAACAAAATAAGGTACAAAGGCTAACTTTTATACATCATGTGTAGACAGCAACTTCAACAAAAAAAGAAAAAATACCACCCAGAGAGAACAGAAAAGATTAAGAGAATAAACAGGATGAGAATAAACTAAAATAAAACAAAACACTAACCACCATATATAAGTAAAAAAAAAAGGACCCAAAAACTTATCCCCCCAGAAAACCAAAAACCAAAACAAACCCAAAGACCCAAAAAGTAAAACAAACAATACCAAACCTCAAAAATAAAAAATTAAATATAAAAGGATAGAAAAATAATAAAAAAATAAACGAAATAACAGTCCTACTATGTTACTGATATATGGTGAATGTGCCACTGTCTTGTATTTGCTTGGAGTGTGCAGGTATCACGCCTTAAGCGCCCTTCTGTGATACCGGAGTTGAGGTGGCCCACTCTGCGCACACTGGCACTCACAGTTATCGCACTCACCGTGTGCTCGCCGGTCCCGTGGCTCCTCTGAATTCACGCTGGCAGTCCAATTGTGGCTCTGGAGCTCTGGCAGCTCTTCCATATCCTGCTGACTTTCTGCTCCCACGGTTAGGAGGTCCACTTCTGGGTCCCTGCAGATCTCCGGGCGCATGTCTGCGGGGCCACCTTTGGTGGGCGAACAGTGCCGCTCAGGAGCTCCAGTTAGCTCTCAACTTCAGGTGTTGGAGCTCTCTGGCCACTTTCAGACTTTAGAACTCTCTCGGAATGTTGAGGACCCAAGAGTCCCGTTTGGGCCGGCGGCCCTGCGGCGGCCGCCTGCACCTGCGCCTGTAATCTGCTGGCTTCCTGCATCTTCAGCTCACTTTCTGCTTTCTTTGTGTGTTGTGGTGCATATTGCAGCTCAGTTGTTGGGTTCCTTCTGCCGTAGTCCCCGAGTCTGTTTTGGGTCATACGTTTAATTTTTTCTTTATTAAGATGCTTTTGTCTCAGTAGTTGAACTTAATTTGCTTCAGCTAGTGAGGTATGCTGCGTCTCTCCGTGGCCATCTTACAATATTTTGAACTTTTAAGCACTGCTACAGGGTCAGATATATCAATAGAACAGATAACATAGAAATAATGTTTTATTTCTAAATTAAATGCTTCATAAATAGACATTATAAGTTAATTTGGAAAAAAAGGACCTTATATAATAATGTGTGGAATAGTTGGTTAGGATTTTATTTTATTTTGTTTTGTTTTATTTTATTTTGTGGGTCTGGTGATGGAACCCAGGGGTATTTGACCTCCAAGCTACACCCCCTGCCCTATTTTGTATTTTTATTTTGAAACAGGGTCTCACTGAGTTGCAGAGGGCCTCACTAAATAGCTGAGGCTGTCTGTGAACTAAATATAGTTAAATGTTGAATTTTTAGTTCAATATTTATCAGACTTTTGTGGAGGATGAATTTTTAACTTTAAAAGTAATCAAGAAGGTCACAATGAAAAGCACAACTGATTTTATGCTCACAATTTCAGATGCCATTAAAATTATGAACAAAAATAAAAAGACAAAAACACTGGAAAATATTTTCAGTAAATCTTATTGACAAAGGCTTACTACTGTATTTTATCATACAAAGGGCTCATTTGATGTTTTAGAACTAAAAATATTAAAACTCAGCAAGTTAACTTGTCAAACAGTAATTGATAATTTATAAAATAGGAATATAACTAATTAATAAGCATGAAAATATGCTTACCAATGATCTCAGTAAGATTAAAAATACATTCTCTTTTGAATAAGTTAAAATAATTATTTTATTAGTGGTGCTAAGTGTTAGAGATACAGAGTGATGCTTATGTTTATTACTAATAACATTATAAAGTGGTATGCTTTAATCAGGATAAGTTAAGCTATGCTGTTATAATAAGTAACTTGAAAATCTCAGTGGACTAAAATGAAAGCTTGTTTTTCATTCATCGGAACCCAATGGCTATTTATGTTGGCTCTCTTCCATTTGATATTTTAGTGGTCTATGCTACTACCTCAACATATAGCTTTCAGTATGACCATTAACTCAAACTAATTACAAGAGAATTGGAAACGTAAGAGAGCATATGAAGCATTTGGTGCTACCTGAAACACATCAGGTTGTAGCTGATATATGGCACTGGCCTCTCTGAAATTGATTTAGAGCATAAATAAAGTGCAAAACTAATTTTTCTTCTGAGTATGTGTCCTCAGGGTAATAAAGCAAGAGGTAAAATCTAAACACATGAAAATGACCATCACAACCTCATTATTACCATCTACAAAAGGATAACCCATCGCCCTCTTACCCACAGGGCAGTGAATTTGACTCTATCTACGGGATGACTGGAAAGGTACATTGGAACTTCATGACACCAAGCCAGGATGTCAGAATTAGGTTGCTCTTCACTGGGCTTTCCTGACTCTACTACCTACCACCCCATGTGCACTTTTTTTTATGGTACTGGGGATGGAATCCAAGAGCATTCTACCTCTGAGCTATACCTCTTGCCCTATTTTTTATTCTTTATTTTGAAATAGGGTCTCAATGAATTGCAAAGGGCCTCACTAAGTAGCTGAGGCTGTCCACGAACCACGATCCTCCTGTCTCAGCCTCCCATATGCTGGGGTTACAAAGGTTGCGCCACCTGTATCCTGGTGTTCTCTGTGCTATGCAGATGACATCTTCTGCTGTGATTTTTGACACTGATTCTGTTTGACTCTTGATACCACCCTTGCCTCACAGCCTGGATTTTGATTTTGATTGAGACACTGGCCACTGATGGCCTTCAGACAGGTATTGTTTGACCTACACTGTGTTGTGAAATATTTAGAAATCACAGTCAACAAAAAACATTTAAACTTGGAAGAGTTCACATATACTTGCATACGTTTATATCTATATACATATATATTATTATATCTATATACATATATATTATATACATATATATATTATATCTATATACATATATATCTAGGTGTCAGACTTCTCTGAAAATTGGAAAAGCTGATGCTGTGTTTAAGACGTGGTTCTCCTTACTTTTTTCCTACTCTTCCTGTAGGGCCTAGGGATCGATACTCCTTGCTCAGAGTATTTGCTTTACCTGCTAACCATGACGTTGGGTAGATTTACTTTCCTGTCATTTCATGGGCTTCTCATTGTCCTGAGGAATAATAATTTTATTATGATTAACCATGGCCCAGATGACCTCCAGCTTCTTCAGATCACCCAGCTGTGGCCCCTAGGACCAGATCTTCCTGGCTGGGAGGCTCTGAGGCCAGGAGAGCCAGCCCTTCCTGGAGTCTGCCAAGTCTACGTGGCCCTCCTCCTGTCTCTCTACTGCTGCAGCCCCATCTTCTTCATGGCTCACCTCTTCTGTTGGAGCCCCAGACAAAAGGCAGCTGACTGGCTTTCCTCTGGCAGGCATAAGTGAGTGCTAATGAATGGAAGAATGTGCTGTCCTTACACCTGATAATGAGGTAATTGACCCTCACCTCTTCTCTCCCCATTCTCAGTATATATATGTACAAAATCTGCATACGCAAGGTAGAAACCTTAGTTTAGACCCCAGTTTATAAGTTATACTTGACAGAGGATCACAAAATGCTAAGATGTATTAACAGGTGCAAACTTCCCACAGTGATGTTGTGATTTTTAAAAACCAAACGTTTTTAAATAACACTACATGAACAGAGTAAATCAAAGGGCTGAGATGTCCACCTACCTCTCCTTTCCTTCTTTCCTCCCTCCCTACAGGTAGCATTTATAGTTAATGCTTACTCTCCGCTAAGGCCTTTTTATGGATTGTAATTTTTACAATGCTAAAAGGATTTAGCATTTTATTAATGAGAAAACTGAGACTCAAAATATTTGCCTGAGGTCAATAGCAGGGATGGCTGGGAGCATCCTGAGACCTGGTGCTGTGTCTGAAGCATCCGTAGTGCCTGGCACAGAGAGGGCCACCCAGCTTGTGTTTGCAAAATGAATGTGTGGAGCAAGAGGAAAAGTACTGGGAGATGTCAGGATCCAGGGCAAAGGCGAGTGGACATGCATGCCCTGTGCCCAATGCCTGCCGGCGCTGGGCAGTGCAGAGCAGGGCTCCCCTCTGACCAGAAGAGAGGAGGTTCCTGTCAAATAGCACCACCTAGCCAAGGCCACACTGGAGGACAGCATTTGAATATCTTAAGCCTGGTAATAATCCAAATGTTCGTTGTATTCTTCCATTTCACTCTCTTTACTGTTTTGTGGTTCCCCGACCTCCAGTCTTTTAAAAGTGAAGTAGTGTGTATTAACTAATGACTACCAGGTGTCTGGTTTCACAAGCTGTGGTTTAGGATCATTACCTCCATCTTAAAGATGAGTCAGCCCAGGCTCAGAGAGGTTGAATAACTTTCCAATGTCCTTACGATGGTGGAAGAAGTATTCTCCATCAGGATAATTTTTTAAAATTGGGGATTGAACTCAGGGGCTTTCTACCTCTGAGGGATATCTCTAGCCTATTTGTTTATTTATTTATTTATTTATTTATTTATTTTGAAACAGTGTCTTGCCAAGTTGCTGGGATTGTTCTTGAACCTGATATCCTCCTGTCTCAGCCTTCCAAGTACTGAGATTGTGGGAGTGCACCACGATGCCCAGCTCCTTCAGGATAATTTGAGGGGTGTTTATACCAAGACGCTAATCACAGAGCTATGTGTGGGTAGAGGAGACCAGGAGGTGCAGCTCAGGAACGCGAGATGAGCAGCCACCAAGAGCCCTGGAGGACAACCTGGTGAGACCCTGTCACTTAGACCAGCTCACAGCATCCTCGGCGGCCCCTCCCTTCCAGCCACTGGGGTGCCCCACTGACCAGACTCAGAGGGCAGGGGAACCCCGGCTGAGGCCCACAGAGTGCTGGCCCTGGGCTAAACAACCGAGCAGAGCAGAGCAGAGGAGAAGATGGTTCTGGAAAGGTCAAGAGAAGACAGCTGCACACCAGCCACATGTCCCATGAGCAGGCCGCAGCCACAGGACATGCAGGGGACACACCCCGGACACTGGCTTACCCTGGGACATTCCTGCAAAACCCCAGTGACCAGTGGCCTTCAGCCACAGGCCACAGGCCTACCCTGTCTGGCTGTTACTGTGCTCGGGAGCCTCACACCTCCATGGCTCCTGAGGGTCTGCCCAGAGATGGAAATCTGGGTCCCTTCCTTTCTGTTTAAAACAGTCACTATAGGAAAATATCTGGAGCCCGTTGTGGGTCCCACCCCACCCAGTGTCTGGTTTGCCTTTGTGTGAGGAGCCGGCAGAGGCCCAGCTTCCCCCCACCCCACCCCGGGAAGAAGAGAAGGCAGCTCTGTCTTTCCATCAATTTCCTCCACGCTGTTTCACACACCTTTTCTCCTTCTTAATCTCCCTGCGGCTCCTAAAAGGATTAATTAGAAAGATGTGAGCAGGGGTTGGAACGTCAGAAAACAATCGTCACTTTCCTATCTGACCTCTCTCACCAGCTGCAGAATTAACAAATTGAATGTCCTCAGCAGACAGGGGTGCCACATGATACGGAGTTCATTACAAGCCTCTTCGGGCCTGTGTGCAGAGCCCCATTTAAACAACTCTTGCTGATTAAATTCCTCCCAGGCACTCCCGCCAGATGCTGTTAGAAAATACTCACATCCAAGAGGGTTTTAATTTTTTTTTAAACATGTGCCAATTATTTGCCTGCTATCTGCAGGTGCTGGCAACCGTCACAGGCCAGCCTGGGCCGGGCTGTCTACACGCTTATCCACTCGGCGCCTGCCTGGGGGGCTCAGTCGCAGGAATGGGATCCTGGGCTCTGCTCTGGGCTGTCAAAACTCCCCAGCCACCCTGCCCTGCCGGCCCTCCCTGCCCCCACCCCAGGCCCCCAGCGCCTCACCTTCTGAAGCTCACAGCTCTCTCGAATGTTTTAAGGTGACAACACAGACCGGGTGACCTGCTAGAAGTGGGGGCTCCAGCGGGGCAGGCATGCAGTCGTGCCTGGGCTGGTGCCAGCTGCCTCCTGGCCAGGCTGGGCTTCAGCCCTGAGCCAAACACGGACATATAATCGTCACCTCCGAGAGCGGGGAGGCCGCTTGGCACTGGCTCACAGGCTCCTTTAGGTCCCAGAATGCACCTCTTCAGCAGTCTTGATTTTTCAGTTTATTCCTTGATTGATGCTTAATTAATACCAATAGGTTAGGGGTAGGGTTAGCAGTTTATTAGATGCCAATTAATAGGTAAAAGCAAGGGTTCCAAATATAAGCGATACAATTGTTATCAATGCTTGCACTCTTTATGAAAGAAACAGACCTACTTGACCCATATTAAGCCAGCGCTCTGTGCTCTTGTAGCTCCCCTCTTGCCCTGCCCCTGCAGCTTGGGGTGGCGACCGTGCCTCGGCACCATCCCTTGGAGTGGCGTCCTCCCTTCTAGTTTCCTTTCTCCCTACCCACAACTTTGGAATTAGCATCTTGATTCCACCGGCAATAAATGCTTGCTGCCCATGCCATTAGGAAAGTCCTTTCTTCTCTGATGATGGCTGTCCCAGAGCCAGCCAATGGGCCTTTTCTCCCAGGAACGTCATCTTCTTGTTCCTGCTCATCCCTAACTGAACTAAGAACTCCCACGAGTCACATGACACAACCCAGTCATCACAGAGAACCGCAGGAGTGACTGAGAGACCCAAACCTGTGTATCCCAGAAGACAGACTTTGGGTGGGTAAAGAGAATAACAGTGGTGATCAGATGCCTGGTAGGTGCTCAGGAGATATGACAGGCTCAAACACATTCAGCTCAATATAGGAAATGATTTTTTATAGAGAGATTTTTATTGGTACATTGTAGGCATACATCTCAATGGGATAAAAAAAAATCTTGTGGAGATATACATGCACACATCACCCAATCAGCCTCTTCCCAATCTCTAACCCCCTCCCACCTACCCATGCTTGGCTTCCCGATTGACTTTAATATGTTTAAGTCCATCATGTGCTTTAAAGAGTTTCCCTTATCCTCCCTCTTATCCCCTCAGATATGTCACCTTCACTGCTCCTCTAGAGGGTCCCTTCTTCATCTAGGGTTCCTCCTGTAACCCAGTTCTCCCTAATAATTTGCACCTTAAGAAAAGCATCTGATTTTTTATTTTTTGTGACATTTCACTGTAAATGCCATAATTTTGTTCTCCCTTATGGCTGGGCAAAATTCCAATATGTATATATCCTATAGTTTTGAAATCTGCTCATTTGTTGAAGGACATCTTGGGTGGTCCCATGGTTTGGCAATGGTGACCTATACAGCTGTGAACATGGTTGTTCATGCACTAGTTTGGTGTTTTGGTTTTCATTCTTTTTGGTAGATATCCAGAGGTGGTATTGCTGGATAATATGGTAAGTCTGTTTTCCTTCTTCTTATTTTTTTTGCTGGAACTTGTTTCTTTTTTTAATATTATAGCAATTTATCCAAAATTAACAATGATAATCTCACATAACAGATTCATTTGTCTGATATCGAACTTTTGATCATTTAGAGATAACACTTCAATATTTCTTTCTTGTTTTCTTTCTTACCAGAGGATATTTTTTCTTTTTTTAAGGTGAAACTATCATATATTTATTTTTTTTTCAGAAAAAATCTATCCTAACATGAAATATGAACTCTAAATACCCAAAACAATCTCAAAAAAGAACACAGCTAGAAGATGTACATTTTCTGATTTCAAACCTTATAAAGCTACAATAATAGAAACAGTGTAGTACTGCTATAAAGGCAGATATATAAACCAGTGGAGTAAAATAAAAAGCCTAGAAATAAATTCTTCCATATATGGTCAAGTTATTTTTGACAATGTTTTCAAGAACATTTGGTGAAGAAAATAATAATCTTTTCACTAAATATTGTTGAAAAAATAATAATTATATGAAAAAGAATAAGATTGGACCCTTACCTAACACCATATACAAATATTAACTCAAAATAGATAAAAGACCTAAATGTAAATCTTAAGACTATAAACTTTTAGAAGAAAACCAAGGTTATAAAACTTCACAACATTGAAATTGACAGTGATTTCTTGGATATGGTTCCGAAGGCACAGGCAACAAAAGAATAAACAGACAAATTTCATAAAAAATAAAAATATTGTGCCGGGCGTGGTGGCGCATGCTTGTAATCCCCGCGCTTGGGAGGCGGAGACAGGAGGATCGCGCAGGTTCGAAGCCAGCCGCGCGCTGGCTTAGGAGACCCTGTTTCCAAAATGAAAATGTAAAAATAGGTCGGGAGTGTAGCCCAGAGGTAGAAGGGCTTCCAGGAACCCCAGTACCACCAAAAAAATAAATAAATAAAATAAAAATAAAAATATTGTACATCCAAAGACAATGTAAACAGAATTAAAAGTTACTGATAGAGTGGGATAAAATATTTCCAAATGCTATATCTGAAGGTATATTAATATTCCAAATAGAAATCCTAAAAATTAGCAACAATAAAAGCAAACAATACAATTTAGAAATAGGTAAAAGACCAAAATAGATAATGAATCTCCAAAGATTTTTATATGACCAAACACATGAATATCACTCATCATTATAATATAACTAATCATGAAGGAAATACAAATTAAAAACTACAGTGAAATACTACTTCACATTTGTTAGGATGGCTACTTAACAAGAATTACCTTGCTCCAGCCCTTTGCCTTGAGTTTCTTACTTACTATATTTACTTGTAAAGTGTGTTTCTTGTAAGCAGCAGATGGATGAATTCTGGTTTTTAATCCATTCTGCCACCTTATGTCTTTTTATTGGGGAATTGAGGCCATTTACATTCAGTGTGATTATTCAGAGATAGCTTTTAGTTCCCAACATGTTAAGATTTTATTTCTGTTTGAAATACTGTTTATTCTTCTTTGCTTAGTTGTCTGCTGGATGGGAAATCTTGTTTCTCTGGTTCTGGTTTGTATCACCTATTTCTTCTTTATAGTTAATCTCTGAGTATTTTCTCTAGCGCTGGTTTTGAAGACATAAATTCCTTCAGTTTCTGTTTGTCATGGAAGCTTCTTATTTCCCCATCTAATTTGATAGATAGTTATGCTGGGTAGGAAATTTTTGGCTGGAAGTTGTTTTCTTTCAGAGTTTGGAATATGTTACTCCAAGCCCTTCTGGCTCTCATGACTTGCTTTGGGAAGTCTGGAGTGATTCTAATTGGTTTGCCTCTGAATGTCACTTGGCCCTTTGTTTTTGTTGCCTTTAAGATTCTCTGCTTGGCTTCCACATTGGTCATTTTGACAATTATGTGGCGTGGGGATCCTCTTCTCCGATCCTGTCTAAAGGGAGTTCTATAAGTTTCCTGGACCTGTGTATTGACCTCTTGCTTTATGTTTGGAAATTTTTCTATTATTTCTTTGAAGAGATTATTGATACCTTTGGTTTCACCTTATTTTCCTTCCTCTATGCCAATTATTCTTAGGTTAGCTCTCTTAAAATGGGCCCATATTTCTTCAATGTCAGATTCCTACTGTCTGATTTTTTTCTAAGTTATACATTATGTGTTCATTTTTGGAGTGATCATCTTCTAGGAGTGAGATTCTATTCTCCATGTGGTCTAATCGATTGTTTATAGTTTGAATTGATGCCTTTACTTCAATGATTGGATCCTTTATTTCTTTTAGACTCTCTCTAAATTCTTTTCGAAAGTCCTGTATTATTTCTATAGTTATATCCCTGATTCAATCTTCTGAAGATCTCTGAATTTCTGTGTTATCAGGTTCTGATGTTGTGGGGTTGTGGGCATTCATTGCTCTATTGTTGTTCCTCTTTCCCATGATTTCAGAAGTTTGTGCCTTCTCTGGGTTCTTCCCCGGGTCACCACGACTTACTTAGGGTGCTCTGGATCTTGAGTTTGTGGTAATCTCAGCCACCACTACTCCTTTAGTGGGTTGTATTGCAAAGTCTCAGACCCAGGGAGTTAAACGAGTCTACACAAGACCGTGTGGGTGCTGGGCTGGGCATTTTCCCACAGGAAGCTGCGACTAGGGTGTGGTATCTCTGCTACCACTATTCCTTCACTGGGCTGGACTGCAAAACCTCAGACCCAGGGAAATTATCAAAGCTGCGCAAGTCTCTCGGGGTGCAGCGCTGGGATTTCTCCTCTAGGGGCTGCAATTTCACTTCTGGTTTTTGTGCCTGCTGATCTGGAGCTGTTGGGGGTGTGGTGAGCTCGCCACTGCTGCTGGCAATATGGCGCCACTGCCACGCCCTTGGCCATGTGCTGGCGTATTTCTTTTCTGATTTGGAGCTCTGTTCTGAGTCCCTGAAAGGCATGATGAGCTTGGCCACTGGTAGTTTTAGATGTTCTTTGCACTGAAAGAACTGCTGAATTACACCTGAATGATCCCCATCTGCTCACTTCAGCTCCTTATTTACCTTTCCTCTCTGGAGCCTGGTTCTGAGAGGGAAGATGGTGCTGGCGCGGCTCCACCACCACAATGTGGGCTGGCTTCTTTTCTGGTCTCTGGTTGTTCTTCTAGTCTCCTTTCTCTCTCTCCCTTGTGTTTATATTTTTTATTTCTCTGCTGATAGTGTTTTCTTGCTATGAAAAGTGCTGATTTTGTGGCAATAGAGATTGAATGTTAGCAGGACTAATAAACACTGCTTTCCTCAGTTGCCATCTTCCCAGACATTCCTAGGAAATGATTTTATAATGATCTGGAGCTGCCCAGAGATAGAATCCAGTGCCCCAGCAGGTGGCGACTTTAAACAAGACCAATGACCGGTTGATGGGTAAATCTAGCAAGTGTGACTGGATTATACCTCTTTAATAATCTTCTCTCTGATTTATATTTTACTCCTCCTTTTCTAGAAATAAGTAGAGGACTTTAGAAGCTTCATATCACTGTCAGAGGTGAGGGGGATGGCTGGGACTGGAGGGAACCCATAAGCCATGGTAGCCCCACTCAAAGACGAAGGAAGAAAGGAAACAACAGGATTTTTAAAACTGCAACAAGTTGGGAACATTAATGTAGGGAAAACTACATATTTCAGTAGCTTAAAAATGGTCAATATGTTACAGCCCTAAATAAATGTGTTTGTTTATAATGGCTATAAAGTCAGGAAGAAAAGTTAAAATAAAATTCGGAGTAAGATAGATTAAAAAAAAATCTTTATCGTAGTCCTCTAACTTTCTTAGAGTGTGCTTCTCTCCCCAGAGAACAGCGCAGAGCACTTAGAATTGCTGTGTTTGGATACTGGCTAGTGAAATTTAAAATTCAAAAGGACCTCTGATTTAACTTGGTGTTATGGTGCTTGGTATGCCTCTCCCCAACCCCCAATTCCAATTTGAAAATAGAAATAAACAAAAAAGCAAGTAATGACACTTTTAAAAACATGTAAGAGAGGACCATATATTAAATTCTGGAGATAATTGTTATTAATTACTACACCAACAAGAAAGGATTGAGAAATAATTATGGAACATGCAGCCTACAATTAAATTAGACCCAAAAAGAGATGATGTGAAATCATTGGAACACTCTCCTAGAGAAGTCCCTGTCTCCAAGCCATAGGAACAAAGACTGAGGACCTTCTAGCTAGAAAGTTCTACATTACTTTAGTCAGGTATATTCTATTCAATTGCTTAAGCCAACCACTTAATAAAGGATGGCATTGAATACTTTCTATTCTAATGCTTGGTTAATTGACTGCCTAATTGCAGAGAAGACAACAAAACAAAACAAAGTCCAATCTCATCTTCTCACACTTCTGAGCTGCACCAGCAAGGCAGTCATTCTCATCAGACAGGGATTTTAGAAGTTCTAAGGTTGGCGTCTTATGTCTTGGTGAAAATATAAATGGAGAGCAAACATTTAGACTATTTATGCTGGACTGTTTACTGCCTGTTTACTGTCTTGGTTGCCAGGGTTGGCATATATAATGGGCTACGTGGTCACACAGCTGCCGGTCAGTTGACACTGCTGACATCTGTTGTGGGGCCCGCACGATGCTAGGGTACTAGGACTCGTGCTGCAAGTCTCCTCTTCCAGGGCACTGTGAGCACTCTTGATCTCATCCAGTCCTTGCTGCACCGTCCACTTTCCCAGGAATGCCTTCCCACCCGAGATCAGCACAGAGCACTTAGAAGTGCTGTCTCTGGACACTCGTTAGCAGGGCCTTCTTTGTGGCAATGGAAGATGTCACTCTGCCCCAAGAAGGTGTGACTCTGCAGCTCTCCCAGGACCCCAGGCTGTCCTGAAGGACAGTCATGTCTCTGGAAGCCTTGAGTCTGCCAAAGACATAGCCTTAAGCCTTACAAGAATGACCTTGTGGGATTTCATATGCTCCCAACTTTGATTTGTCCAGAAGTATCCTGAGACCAGTCTTTTCAGATAGATTTTAGCACTTCTGCCTCTGGCCTCAGCAACAGCACCAAAGGGTAAAAAGATGTGAGACGCTAATAGTATCTCACCTGCACACCCTTAAAATAATCTAGGCCTCATGGGAATGATCAATGTTAGTTCTATTTAATTTCACACCGAGGTGAAGTGGTGTTGAATCTCCTCGGCTTTCTCCTTTTCTGCAAAGGGGAATCAAGTCAACTTTTGGCTCTGTCAAGAGTGCTAAGCACTTGGGAAATCAAGGAGATGTGGGCTTCTTCATTTGTCCTTTGAAAACATTTTTGTTGTGCCAGACAAAAATGGTTCCAAGGAGAAATGAAGACACTCTGCTTCTTTAAGGAATTTCTGGACAAAGTGATAATTTATAATACTGTGGCATGGCAGACACAGTTAATTGTCTACATAGGTATATGAATAGCTGTTTGCCCTGATTTTTTGCTAAGAAAATTACAGTTTTTCTTTTCACCTGTTCTGCTATGGAGGCTTAATTAGGATTGCGCTAAATCAACTGCTGTGTCTGATGCCCCTTTCCAGTGACCTTTCCTTGGGGTGGGGTATGTGATCCACTTCTGGCCATGAGACTTGAAGGCACATCTTCTGGACAATATCCAAAAAAGATATTTCTCCCTGATAAAATGTACTACAAGTAGAAAAGCCTTTGTATCTGCATCCATTCTGCCTGCTTGTGAGGATATTGTGTAAATAAGTGATGCTGAAAATTGGAGAAGCCCCTCTGTGGAGAGCCTTAGACAACAGCTCTGGATGGCAAAGTAGAGATATTGGTGTTAGGGCCCTTGGTAGCATCACTAAGCTACCAAGACAAACACAAGAACACCCAGCACCTGACTTCTTGTCAAGTAAATATGCATCCTTCAGTTTGAGCCATGGTGAGTTAGAGTTTTTTTTGTGTGTGTGTGTGACTTGCAGCCAAAAAACATTTCTAGATGTCTCAAATCAGAAAATGGCTTGAAAGACACATTGCTACATTCTTGGGGAGTCATAGTGGGCTGAAAAAGACAAAAGAGAACATTTTAAGTGGGCCATTAAGGATGAGTGAAGTTTGCCAGGTAGAGACTATGGGAAGCGATACTACATGGAGAGAAACCCTCTTGAACAATGGAGCCATCACAGGGAAGTCACCCTGTATTTTAACATGAAAACAAGTTAGGTATGGTTGGGATATAAACTAAGGATGACTGATAAGAGATGGCTTATTCAAAGTAATTAGGTGATTTAACAAAAGTCAGTGGCTTAAAGAATATGAAAATTAGGCTGGGTGTAGTGGTGCACAATTGTAATCCCAGTACTTGGGAGGCTGAGACAGGAGGCTCGCAGGTTCAAGGCCAGCCTCAGCTACTTAGTGAGGCCCTCTGAAACTTAGTGAAACCTTGTTTCAAAATAAAGGATAGGCCGGGGGTGGTGGCACATGCTTGTAATCCCCTTAAGCTTGTGGTTTAAGAGATCCTGTTTCCAAAAAAATATTTAAAATAGGTCTGGGAGTGTAGCTTGGAGGTAGAACTGACTCGATCACCAGGAAAGAAAGAAAGAGAGGTGTCTCAGAAGATGGGAGAATAGGAGGGCACCATAGGAGCGGTCAAGGACGCTTAGGACACAAGGCCTTGACCTCATCTGCCAAGAATGAGACATCAAAGGCAGACTTGGGGTCAGTGGGATGTGTTTGGATATGCTGGCGTGCAGGGTTACTTAGGGGTAAAGGCATGAACGTTCTCGAGATACAGTGAAGGGTCTGGCGTGGACCCCGGGCCCCATCCCTGCCAGGGAACCAGGGCTTCACCCTCTGGGGAGGGGGTAGCAGTGCGCCCGCAGCCACAGGGCGCTGATCGGCCAATGCGACTTCATGGCTGTTCTATTTCCTGCTGCCTCCCTGGAAGGCGTCGTGGCCCAAAAGTTAGTGCATCCCCTCCGCACTAGTGCCTCCATGGCTCTGCCCATGATGCGATTAGCCAGGACCTGCGCCTTTAAGGAGTGCCCCCTTCCTCGGCCCTTCCCCCTCCAATTACAGCACTAATTTCAGTAATGGAGCATTAATAGAGAAATGGGCGAGTGAGGCTGGCCTGAAGGAACTGTGGAGCTCAGCACAAATTGAGTAAATAAACCATATATTAGATTTCTAAACAATACTTTTAGTCTAGTCTCCAGGGAAAGAGAGTCGTCAAGACTTACTTAAGTCATCCCTGCAAAGTGTATGTAAAAGAAGCCTCCCTTCGAGGGAGCTGGGTTGTTTGTAGAAGCAGGAAATGTTTCTCCCTCTCCCTCCATCCCTATCTCCAGGGATGGGCACCATAGCTGCTGTTCCTTCGTTTCCCCCTTTCTCGTTATTTCCCAATTTCCTTTACCTGGACAGATGTATCCAAGGTAGGAATCCCCGCTGGGGACTTGACAGGGCAGAGGACAGTGGGAAGAGTAGACCGTCAGACTGTGGGGCAGGGGCCAGAAAAGGATAGAACTAGGAGAAGAAGAGGGGGAAATATTAGCACATGCAATTATTGTGGGAGGAATGACCCTCTTAACTGCCACTACTTGTCAGTGTTTTCATAGAGATTTTTTTTTGGTGGTACTGGGGTTCCTGGAAACCCTTCTACTTCTGGGATAACTCCCCAAACTATTTTTTATATTTTTATTTGGAAACAGGGTCTCTTAAGCCAGCACGACTGGCTTCGAACCTGCGCGATCCTCCTGTCTCCGCCTCCCAAGCGCGGGGATTACAAGCGTGCGCCACCATGCCCGGCTTCATAGAGATTTTTTGAAGATGTACTTAGTCTCTTAAGAAGACTAAAGAATAAAGACAACGTGTTTCAGTAAGGATTGCGTTTCCACTGCTCTTAGGGGCAGTGGAAAGCCAAAGGTCTAGGTGTCAAAAGCCCAAGGACATGGTCTTGGCTCTATGTGTACCAACTCTAAGATCCTGGACAAATAGAGCCTCCCTGAGCCTGTTTCCTTGTCTGTAAACTGGGAAAAGGGACATCTTTCCTCTCGCTCCCCAGGGCTATTATGAGAATAAAGGAGTCTGTGTTAGCTGGGTAGAGGTCCTGCCCAGAGTTGCTGAGCAGGAGGATCCTTTGTGCTTCTACATATGACCTGGCCTAGCTTCAGCTTCTGAGGAGAAGGGGAAGATGACTCTGGGCTGCGAGGTCTGGCTAGTGATAGGAAGTCCTCGAAATATTAGTTTAGGATCATAAAGTGTGAACACATTCGTCACCCGGCCCATGTCCATGGTCGTGGCATTCTGAAACTGTGAAATTAGATTTTAGCATGGTTGCCAACATTGGTCCTGATTTTTTTTTTTTTTCCGGTCTGGAATCCAGAGCCCATGGGCACTCTATCTCCGAGCTACACACCCTGCCCTATTTTTTATTCTTTATTTTGAAACAGGGTCTCCATAAGTTGCAGAGGGCCTCACTAAGTAGCTGAGGCTGCCTGCGAACTGCGATCCTCTGGTCTCAGCTTCCCGAATGCTGGGATTACAAGCGTGCGCCACCACGCCCAGCTCCAGTCCTGATTTTGTTGGCTCCTCTTGCCCAATTCATCCCTGAAGGTGGACTGAGTGCCCAGATTCTAAGGGCTCCGGGAGGGCCTGCTGACTTCAGAAGGGCTGATATACAGGGCGGTTCATGGGGACCAAGATTCCTTAGCCAAGACCTGCTTTTGCTAAGCCTGCCCCCTGTCCTGGGGGTCCCCAAAGGAAGTTCTTCATGAAGCTCTGGTCTATACGGAGTGAGGACAGGGAGGCAAAAGGAAATCAGAAGGAAGCAAGGTGGATTCTGGTTCTTAAGTCTTAGTGCTTAAGAGCTCAGGCTTGGGCTCAAAGTTGGGCTTGATTCTTGTGCCGCCATTTTGTGCCTCTCAAACTCCGAGTTAATCTCCCCTCACCGCGAGCATCTTTCTCTTTACCTCTCTCTGTGGTACTGGGGATTGAAGCAGGGCCGTTCTACCTCTGAGCTCTAACCCAGTCCTATTTTTATTTTGAAACAGGATCTTGCTAACTTGCTGAGGGCCACTCTAAGTTGCTGAGGCTGGCTTTGAACCTGTGATCTTCCTGTCTCATCAAATATAGGACTTAACATCCATCTTGCATTGCTGAAATCTTTGCCTCTGTCTCTGAGCTTTATAAAGATAGTTGTCAACCCGAGGGCCTAAGAATAAACACTAGGAGAAAAGAGGAGAGGGAGGAAAGAGAGAGGGTGAGTTGGTTGGGAGGGTCTGGATGTCTAGTAGTCTCTCATGACCTTTAGTGACCTTAGAGCTGAGTCCTAGGTGGTGAGACTCAGTATTCTTACCTGGATTCTTCAGAGTAGTATCTGTCATAGGGATTTTGGATGAAATAGCCTCCTCCTCCTCTCCCCACTCCATGTCCTCTCCACTGTGCCTCTTTCTGAGACAGACATTTAAATAATGTCCATCTTGTAAAACGACAAGGGAAATTGCTATCACTCAGCTAGAGTGGCTGCTTGCTGAGATCCTGGAGCCCAGGTGCGGGTCGGGGAACTCAAAGGGACATGTAGCCCTATGAGCTATACCCTGCCAGCGACTGGAAAACTAGACAATGGCCATAGAATGGTGTAATGAGTTCCATGGTCCAGGACCAGCCAGTCTGGTTTCGTCCCTCTCTTTCCCCATTTCCTCCCCCATCAGAATATTTTAAAGCAAATATCAAACCTTAATATATAAGTATTTCAATATTTAGCTGTAAAAGAGAAGAACTATATTTCAAATATAACCATCATGGATTTTTATCTCCCCAAATTATTACAATAACTTTTTAGTCTCACCCAATCTATAATCAGTTTTTCTTGCAGCCCCCTTTTTTGTTTCCCTTCCATCACCCCTATGCATATATAATTAATTCAAATAAAGAGTCAAATAAGGTTCACACATTATAACAGGTTGACCTTTCACCTGAGTTGCTTTTTTCAAAAATAACTTTGTGGTCGCTCTCTCCCTCTGGAGATGGTCAGCATTCTCCCTTGAATGTTTATCCCCAATTTTCCTAAATAAACTTCTGTCTCTGTCTCTAAAAATATAACAACTTTTTAAAGAGCAGTTTTAGGTTCACGGCAAAATTGAATGAAACATGCATAAGGTTTCCATGCACCCCTGGTCCCAAAGCCTCAGCCTCCTCTGCTTTCAACACCTCGCACCAGAGTTACAGTCAAGAACCTACATGGACACGTCATTATTGCCCGACGTCTCAGGCAACATTAGGGTTCACTTTTGTGTAGTGCACTCTATGGATTCTGACAAACATCTAATGACCTTTGTGGTATCATACACAACAGTTTTACTGCCCTAAAAATCCTCTATATTCTGCCTATCCATCCCTCCCTAGCCCCTAGCCCCTGGCAAGCACTGATATTTTCACTGTCTCCATAGTTTTCTCTTTCCCAGAATGTTGTATGGTTGGAACCAAATGGTAAGTAGTCTCTTCAAGCTTGCATTTTTCACTTGTTAGTAGGTGTGCACGGTTCCTCCGTGTCTTTTCATGACTTTTCAGGGCAGCTCCTGAGTCCTCTTGGTTTGGCCTCTATAAACTCAGCTGGCTTTTGTGACAGCAGGAATGACAAGACGCTCTAAGGCTGTCCTGTGCATCTTCTGCCCAGACCTGAAATCAGTCTACCTTAGGGAGCCCTGACCGTTGATATTGGGTGACCACTGCTGTTTTTTGTTATATTCTCCAATGTCAGCAAAAACACTACCTTAGGCGATTATTTAAGCAGAGAATTTTCCTGGGGTTATGAGCCATTATTTATCTGAGGCAACCGAGATCATCTTGATATTCTGAGAGGCATTCTCTAGATTGGCCATCAGAAGGGGCTTCTGTAGAGATCTGCTTGTCAATATTTCTTAGGTACATGTGATCATCTCTTTTTGTCATATATTATAAATGTAATAACAGTAATTGTACTCATCAAATTCTATGTGCTAGGCCATTGGAATGCATTTTTCTTCTTTCCTTCCTTTTTTCTTTCTTCCTCTTTCTTTTTCTTTCTTTCTTTTCTTCTTTCTTCTTTTCCTCTCTTTCTTACTTGATGCCAAAGATGGACCCAGGGCCTTGTGCAAGCCAGGCAAGTATGGTACGACTGAGCCTTTTAGTGTGTAGCCTTAACATCCCATGACACTATGAGGTACTGTCATTGGTTTTTCCTCTTTTCAGATGGATAAACTGAAGGTTAGGGATTGAGTACCTCCCTTGAGAGGCTAGAGCATGAAGAAGGAGTGCTGAGATTTAAGTTGGGGGGAAACCATTATGGTAGGACACCCGCAGTGGCCACGCTGTCAAGGAGTGAGCAAAGGGGAAGCTCTGCTTCTTTGCTGTTAAGATCTCAAATGGAAAATGTGTATTTAACATGTATTGAATTATAGAGTAAGACCTCAATTGCAAAAGCAAATTAGTTATAGCAGTTTATTTCTAAATTCTCAATGGCAGTGTGTCCTAGTTAGTTCTTTGGCTCAGGAACTTTCCCAGCCTTGATTCTGAGCCAGTTCCAGGTCTTCAAAAGAAGAAAAAGCAGGAAAGAGAAAAATGGTCATGAAAGAAGGGGTTACACCAGCCCTGGTCTAGCAAAAGGGTCATGTTTTAGTTTAACTGATGGCTGCTGTCCAGTGAAGACATCCCAGGGACAGAATGGCATTTCTTGAGCCTGGCAACCAGACAAACCACACTTATATGCACCCCTTGGTCACTGAAGCCAGCACTGTTTCCTTTAACGACCCTTTGATGTGTTAGAAGCTCCTAATTAGGGCAGTTTAATAAATCAGTCCCTTGGTGTTGACACTTCAACACGGGCCTAATTTGCTAAGCACTGGAGGACATTAACCAGTTGTTAGAAATTTGCTAAAACATTCCTTAGAGACTCATGCAGGGATCTTAGCCCCACATGAGGCTCTGCATGCCAGATTCTGACTCTGAGTGTTCCCAAAGCTTGATATTCTTTGATATTCCATGACTAATAATACCTCCCTCAGGCTGATAGTGGATTAGGATATTGTTTGCCTAACACTCTCACACTCTTAGATAGACAGAGATATGCATGTGTTAAGTGCTGGCCTCATGGCTCCAAGTTTCATGTGGTTACTGCCCAGCCTTCAGGATTAATTTGAAGCCTATCTCTTTAGAGAGTGGACTGTCCTGTGCAATCTTCATTCATAATTCCCTGCTACATTTGACAAGATGCCAGGATTCTCAGTCTTTGTCTACCAGACTGAAGGGGTGGGTTGGGGATGGAGAGGGATGGATGAAGGAAGGGGATTAGGGATGTCTTATCTTTAGAGAGTTAGTCCATTCCTTCTTGGCACAGGATAAGAGTGGCAAGATTCAGCCCACTGGCATCCTGAGTATGTCTATAGAGGGATGGCACAGTGCAAAGAGGATGTGACACGTTTGAGGACTAGAACTTCCCATTTGATATGGACATCAGAACTAACACCCGGCAAGTAAAATGATAATACTGACATCTTTTGGGCCTGTTCCAAATACCACACCCTATGGTCATGATTTTAAAGGGAGAACTTTATTTAAACTTCCCTAGAGCTCTATTTTGTGTTCCTATGGAATGGAAATTATTGTTATTTACATCTTACAGGTGACACGGAAGCCAGAGAGCTTTACCACTCCATCCACCCATCATACAACTGCCCAAGGCTGGTGGAGTCTCCTTGAATTCTGAATGATGTAAGCTGAGGAGCAGTTCCAACCTGCCCTGGGCAGGGCAGCTGCCCTGTGATGGTTCCATCACTCTGTGATGATTCTATCACCGAGCCCACTCCTATGGACACTGGGCCATCACCCCAGAGGGCCAGTTAGGGAACTCACTCAACAAAATCCATCGCAAGAAGGAGATGTGGAATGAAGTTATTACTCCAGAGGGGAAAGCCTCGAACTAGCTTACGTTTAAAGTAGATGGCTGTCAAAATTTGAAACTTGTAGTTCCTAGTATCTAGATATTAGTGCATGTCACCTCCTGGTTGAGCAGGGTGACCCATGGTTCTCCTCATCATGCCTCATGAATAGAGGGATTAGCTTTCTGCTATGCCGTGAGATGTTGCTTTAGTTTTATTTCCGGTCCTCCTTGAGTACCACACCTTTGTTCGGTATCTATTTGTACAGCAGGACCTGTGTTGGATGTGAGGGAACAGGCCTTGGTTCCTGCCATTGACATGAGCCAGGCTGGGACTGGGTCTAGCACAGTGCAGGGCAGAAGAGCAAGGGCCAGGGCCAAACTGTTCAGCGGCAATCCCCAGCTCTCTCAAGGATCTTAACCTCTCCAGGTCTTTGTGGTTCACCCATCTCTAAAATGGGAGAAATAGTAGGACCTACTTAACTGGGAAAAGCAAAGCTTAAATGAGATAATTCATGTAAAAACTTGACCTAGTCCTGAGTGTATTATAAGCTCAAATAAACATCAGTTATTAGTGTTTTCTGACTTTGGGTGCTTACCTTCCTTTCACGACAGAGTTTCCTGGTCAGTATCCTTGGTTTTTGAATCCCTGACCAAAAAATGATCTCAGTTTTAAACCAGTTACAAATTACAAGACTTTGCAGTACTGCCCACCCCCATGCTAATCCACAGCTTGATGCAGATAAGCTGGCCCTCCTGCATCCAGACCCTGCTTGCTCTCGAGTTCTACTGGCTGTCCATCCTCATCGGGCATCATACGTTGTCCCCATTTTAGAGTACACATTTGCAGTTTTATTCACATCGGTGACACATTTTTATATTAGCCAGAGTCATTTTTTCTGTTTCTTTGACTTCTCCTTTCAAAATAGAAAGGGCACTTTTTACAACTTGAGAGTTAGAGTTGGACAGATGCCTGCCTTCTAGGCTACCTCCATGTCAGGCTGGAAGGATCTGTGTGTGACTCTGCATGAAGATTCTCTTTGTGAATCAGTAGTGTCCTGGTTTCCTTGCCATCCTCACAAGCTGCACCTGCTGTTGCCTGGGGGTCTTCGTGGGCCATTTTCCTTGCCTACACTACCTTCCTAGTCTAGTGGTTTTCATTCTTCAATGTTTATCTCAGAAACCATGATGCACCGGGCGTGGTGGCGCACGCTTGTAATCCCCGCGCTTGGGAGGCTGAGACAGGAGGATTGCACAGGTTCGAAGCCAGCCTCAGCTACTGAGTGAGGCTCTCAGTGACTTAGTGAGACCCTGTTTCCAAGTAAAATATAAAATAGGGCTGGGAATATAGCTCGGAGGTAGAAAGCCTCTGGGTTCCACCCTCAGTACCCCCCCAAAATAAACAACAACAACAACAACAACAACAAAAACCCATGCTCATTTTCTTTCCTTTCTGTGGAGGAAACAAGTGAAATATTTGTTGGATAAAACTTTTCATGCAATTTTTACATTAAGATTATTCAATCAAACTCCTAGTATTTTCCAAATCCTGTGCTAAGTAATTTTACATATATAACCTCTTTGCATCTTTACAATAATTCCGAGAGTAGATATTATAATTTTTTCCAAAATATATATGCATCAATTGAGATTAGGTTTAAGTAAGTTAAATAATTTGTCCCTTAAAAAATGAAAAGATAAGTCACTGGCTGGGAAAAATACTTGCAAATCACACAACTGATAGGGGACTTATTTCCAGAACATAGTAACAACTCTTAAAACTCAATAGTAAGAAGACAGATCTCGAGCGAGGTGGCACATGGCTTAATCCTAGTACTTGGGAGACTGAGACAGGAGGATTGCGGATTCACAGTTAGCCTCAACTACTTAGTGAGGCCCTCCACAACTTAGTGAGGCCCTGTTTCAAAATAAAGAATAAAAATAGGGCTGGGGGTGCAGCTCAGAGGTAGAATGCCCCAGTAGGATATCACACACACACACACACACACACACACACACACACACACACACACACCGATTTATTCACACTTTAATAGACTCTTTGTGCAAGAATATTTATAAATGGCTAGTTAGAACATAATTAACTCTTAGAGCAATGCAAGTCAGAACCAATGAGATACCATGCGGTCCCACTAGGACGGCCATAACCTAAAAGGCAGATAGTGACAAGTGTTGGCAAGAGTGTGGCGGCTGCATTTCTGGTGGGAATGGAAAGATAACACCATTTTGGAATAGTTTGTCAGTGTCTTTTTTATTGGTATATTGCAGTTATGCATCACAGTGAGATACAAACACACATGCACACAGCACTTGGTGTATTTCCTTCTGCACCCCTACCCTGCTCCCCACTTCTCCCTCCCTGAACATGTTGGTGAGATTGGTAGTGATACTTTCATATTATAGACAAAGCATTATTTGAGCAGATTCCTTCCTTCATCCTCCTTTTTATCCTCCCCACCTTCCTCTCTCAAATCCCTTCCACTATTCTACTGGTCTCTGTTCATTTCTTCAAAGCCCCTTTTGCTTCATAATTTATCTCTAGCTTCTACATATGAGAGAAAACATACAAATCTTTTTTTTTTTTTTTTTGCGGGTGGAACCCAGGGCATCTGACCTCCGAGCTGCACCCCCTGCCCTATTTTTTATTCTTTATTTTGAAACCAGGTCTCCCTGAGTTGCAGAGGGCCTCACTAGGTAGCTGAGGCTGTCCGCGAACCGCGATCCTCCGGTCTCAGCCTCCCGAATGCTGGGATGACAAGCGTGTGCCACCGCGCCCGGCTCATACAAATCTTGACTTTCTAAGACTGGCTGATCTCACAGTATAATATCCTCTGATTCCATTCATTTTCTGCAAATGGCACAATTTTGAAATTCTTTGTGGCTGATTAAAACTCCATTATGTGCATATACTGTATTTACTTTATCCATTCATCTGTTGACAGACATCTAGGCTGGCTCCGTAATTTTGGCTATTGTGAGTTGTGCTGCCGTAAATATGGTGTGCATATTCCATTATAGCATTCGGACTTTAATTCTTTTGGAAGGATACAGAGGATGTAGTGTATGTGCCAAGAATATAAAAAGCTTATCAGTTTCTTAAAAAGTTAGACAGATACTTAATTGTGCAAATCAACAAATCCACTGTTAGGCATCTGCACAAGAAAAATGAAAACATATCTCCACATAGAGATTTATATGCTAATGGTAACAGAAACACTACTCTTAATATGCCTAGATTGAAATAGTCTAAATAGAGCCCAGCATGGTGGCGCACACTTGTAATCTCTGCGCTTGGGAGGCTGAGACAGGAGGATCACACAGCCTCAGCTACTTAGTGAGGCTCTCATCAACTTAGTGAGACCCTGTTTCTAAATAAAAATATAAAATAGGTCTGGGAGTATAGCCCGGAGGTAGAAAGACCCTGGGTTCCACCCCCAGTACCTCCAAAAAATAGTTAAAATATCCATCAACAGAGGAATAAAGGAAAGGTGATATATTCATACACTGAGGTACAATTGGGCCATCAGAAGGGAAGAATGCCTGCTAACACATGCTATAGCATGGATAAAGCTAAAAAAAATAATGCTAAGTAAAATAAGCCAGACAGAAAATGACTACATACCTCATGCTCCCATTTACATAAAATGTCTAAAAATGATGCATCTAGAGAAACAGAAAGCAGGTCAATGGTTGTCAGAAGCCCAAGTGAGAATGCCGATCACCTGCAAGTGGTCGCGAGGGCGGGGGGAATGTTCTAGAACAGGACTGAGGTGATGTTTGTATATTTCTATAAATTTCCTAAAAGCAACTTTACCAAATAAACTTATACTTGCAATGGGTAGATTTCACAGTATGCAAATTCTATCATGATGTTAAAAACAAACTTGCCACGGTGTTTAGGAAGCAACTTTCCAAGATCACACAGGCAGCACGGAAGGACTCGCCTGGCTCCCCTCAGGGTTCTCACTGGCTTTGACATTTGCTTCTCGAGCACGGCTGTCTCCTCAGCAGATGGAGAGCTCTCTGAGAACAAGGAGCAGGCCTGTGCATCCCTGGGCCTTCCCCAGGGTGTTCTCAACAATGGCACATCGTAGTTATAGAAGGATTATTCTGCACCAGAAGTAACGGGGAGAGACTGCTGTTTCTCCAAATGCTGCCCAGAGTGTTGAGACAGGAGGGGTAGATAGGCCTTCAAAGGCATGCCGCCCAAAGAACAATGTCATGACAGGGCTGGCTGTCAAGGAGAGACAAAGAGCTGTGCTGTCCAACACTGCCCAGAGCAACCTGTCCCTTCCTGCTCAGCCCAGCAGCCTTTAAAAGGACCTCCAAGGCTGCTGGGGAGATGACAAGAGCCTAAGAATTTGCTGAATGTGTTACCCTTGATAGCCAGAGTAAACCCGAATGACCTTCTCAGAACACATGATGGGGACTGTCCGAATATGCAGGCATGAATGGAGACAGGGAACTGGACACAGAAATTGCAAGACCTTGGAGCAGAGCGGATTCATACGTATTTATCTGCTCAAAAGAGCTAATGACTTTGTCGGAAACCAGTATTAACATTATTTTTTCACAATTTAAACAGTTCTTTATCTAAAGCTTGAAGGTGGGCAAAAGAACATTAGAGTGTTCTCTGGATGATTGGCTGGGTATTGTCTGGCACACCTTTGCCTGACTGGCTTTCTGTTGATTCAGCTGTCTTACAGCCACGGGGTAGAAGTTAACTTGTTAGAAAAATCTTTTAAGTTGATTAGGGGTTATCTTTTCTATATCCAAGATATACCTTTCTATATCCAAGATATAGCTTATTGCCCTTTCAAATATCAACCAGATTTCTTTGCATTTATTAGCAAGTGCATTTCAACATTATTGACTGCCTGTAGAGACCTCTTTCCTTCAAATTCTCTTCTGAAGCAGTAAACATTTATCTCCTATTGATTAGTTATTCCTGTAAAATCTTTGACCCATTTTCCTTTCATATTTGCACAACAGTCAAATGTGTAGCCTTTTACTATTATATTTTAGCAATATGCACATACATATGTCAGATTAACTGCTATGATGACAAAAATTTTGAACTGAAAAAAAATTATTTTTGCGGGTCTGGGGATGGAACCCAGGGGCATTCAACCTCCGAGCTACACGCCCTGCCCTCTTTTTTTTTATTATTTATTTTGAAACTGGTCTCACTGAGTTGCAGAGGGCCTCACTAAGTAGCAGAGTCTGTCCGCGAACCGCGATCCTTTGGTCTCAGCCTCCCGAATGCTGGGATTACAAGCGTGCGCCACCACGCCAGGCTTTTAACTGAAAATTTGTTGTCTGGCATCTGATCAGACAAGTTCAAGGAGCAAGTGGGAAGGTGTACTGTCTATATGATGTCTCTGAATATTCTGTTCATCCTTCAGTCAAGCCACCCAGTGGAAGTTCAGTTGCCCATAGCTGGTCCACAGAGCATAGAAGCCAATAGTGTTAACTTTATATGTCCAGGTTAATAATGAATGTGGCTAAAACACCAAGTGTACTAGATTTAGGCAGAAAAACCTTGTTAAACAAAAATATTATGTTAGAAATATAAACAATTGTTAATTCTTGCATGGGATAATTAAGCACATTTCAGTTGTTTCATAGGAACTCCCTAAATCCCCTTTTTCTCTTAATTTTTGCTATCAAAACCAAGTCTTCAAGACAGACTGTATTTTGTGTATTTTTGAAAATGAGTTTAGAATTTTATTCTTTTATTTTTTTTATAAGGTTAGTGCAACAGCTACAGGAGCGCTCTTGTAAAGTATTGAGGCTTTGGTTGGAATTAGTTGGCCTAAAGATTTCTTCAAAATTAATCAAGGGTAGATAGCTTACACATTTGTAGATATCCATGCCTACCTGCAAATGGAAATATTTCAATATTGTAATATGCTATATTATAATTTAAAAGAAATGGAGAACATCCATACATGCCGTACATACACAGCAAAACAGTGAGTACACTGAGAAGAAAGAGGATATTAAATTCACAGTAACTATTAAAGAGTTTTAAAATCTCACAAAAAGATAAAGATATTTACATTCAGTAACAATTCATTTGTATTTTGCATACAAGAGACCTACTTAAGGTGACATAGAAAGCTTGAAAATAATTTCTAAAAGGAACAGGCAAAAGTAAACATGTTACTAATACAGAATATTGACAATATTCATGTCAGATAAGGAAAATTTCAGGAAGAAATCAGGTGGATAAAATGCTTGTTTCATATAATATTAAAAAAAATGGTTTGCAACAAAACCTTTCTTAAAAAAATTGCAAATGTTGAGATATACCTCGAAGACCCATCTGGTGGCAAACACTGCCGTCACTTTGTGAGTGTCAACGGCGCTTTGGCAAGTCGACACTTTTAAAAATCATGTGATGACATCCTAGTCATGGAGCAAACATCAAACCCTCTAAGTAGGGCCAGTTAGAGATACAAAAAAATGTTGACTATAATGCGACTTCAATACCCTCAGCTCAATCATGGATAGAATAAAGACAAAAATAAATAAGGAGAAAAGTAGAAAACCTGAATAATGGGATTAATAAACTTTGCTTATGATTCATGTGGAAAATTATTAGATTGGAGAAAGTATTCTTTCCAATGTCCAAGGAATATTTGGCAGAAATCAATCACTTATTAGGACACCAAAGAAAACTCAAGACACTCGTGCCACAGAGTAGAAGTTGTATTGGCTGCACTGTCTATGACACACTCTAACTAGAAATAAAAAAACAAGTGTTAAAACTTTTAAACAGAAAATATTTCAAAATTGAAAATAGACATTTCCAAAAATTGGGCAAATAAAAAATAAAGATCACAGTTTCACAATTGCAGACTATTTCAAAAATAGCAGCTAAGAACATTACCTCTCAAACAAGTAAAAAGGTTTTGTGTTAGATTGCATATTCTTTCAGCCATTTGCTATCCTCCCTGTGATAATAGATTCTTCTCCATCCTTATTAGAAGGTGTCATTAGTTTGGCTATTGGAATATAAATTAGAGAAAAGTCTACCCTGTCCCAGCAAAAGCTTTCTCCATGATTCTGAAACAGCACATCCTCCCCAATATGAAAAAGGCATTGATTGGAACTGCATTCATACGCAAAGCACATATAATGTGAAGGAAATAAGTTCTACTGTTGAAAACCAGTGATATTTCTTATCTGTTTTGCAGCATGACTTAGCAAAAATTGATGAGCACTTTCATATCAGTAGTAAAAATCCTAGTCTCAATCATTACAGAAAAACAACCACCATGAAAATAATCCAAGCATTCAATTCAACCCAGAGGGAGAGAGAGAGGGAGGAGAGGGAGAGGGAGAGAGGTAAGAGAAGCGAGAGAGAAGGTAGCATAAAGTTTAAAGTAAAATTAATTAGAAAAGTGGAGATAGGTTAGTAAATTCAAAATCCATTCTTTGAAAAGGGCCAATTACATTAGCAAGCTGCTCACAAGTCTAATTAAATAAAAAGTCTAATCAAAATAAAACCAAAACCAAAAGAGTGCAATAAAAATATCAATAATGAGAAGTGGGTTTAGGCAAAAATACAAAACAGTTTGTGAAAAACAATTTTAAGAAAATTCAATGTGAAAATTCAATGTACATTTTTTGTTGATAAATTTTAAATCTGGATTAAATCTAGGATCTAAAAAATGGGAGCAGCTAAGTTTTATAAAAGTAGTTGAGACTCTGAATAGAGAACACAGATCACAGGAAAGGCAGAGAATATTGGTAAAGATCTACTGCGCAAGGTACTGAATGCAGAGACACTGATTGGCAGGTTCTTTCATATCACCAAGAAACACAGTTCCTATATTATTAAAACTATTTCCAAGAAAATGGAGATCTTTATCACTTATTTTAGAAAACTAGCATAACCCTGATACCAGAATTTGACATATTAGAAATTAATAGTAAAAGAACTATAGATGAAATGTAAAACTATATGGATTTAATAATCCTATGTCATCTATTAGCAACTCAAAGCTATACTAAAATAGCATACTGTAACCAATTAGGTTTATACTCAAAATATAAGAATGATCTAATTTTAGGTAATTTATTAGTGAACTTAATTATACTACTAGAACAAGGAAAAATGTTAATAGTTTCAAACACTTGATAAAATCAAATGCATATTCCCAATTTTTTTTAAATCTCTAAGAGCATTAGAACTTTTTCAACCTAATTAAGAATCCTGAAATTACTACCCTAAAATTAATAACACAAAAATAGAAGTCTGTCTCTTCAAGTAAAAAAATAAGACCAAGTCACTTAATACTAACCTTTATTATGGACATTGAGAAGATTAAAGAAAGGTAATAACAAAAAATGAGAGGTGTAAATATTGATAAATATGTAAATATGTTGTTTGAAGACTGGAAAGATTAAGAAAATAAAATATAAAAATATTAAATAATGTGGCTTGTTAGAAATAAATATTCACAGAATATTTTTCTATAATAATGTGAAAAAATCCCATTTTAATGACAATTAAAACTATAAAATATCTAGAAATAAATTCAATAGGAAATATTCAGAATGTACATATGTAATTTATAAAATATATTCTTTTTATGGTACTAGAGATTGAATCCAGGGGCATTCTACCCCTGAGCTACACCCCCAGCCCTATTTTTAATTTTATTATTATTATTATTATTATTATTATTATTATTATTATCATCATTATTTTGGCAGTAGTGGGTACTGGGTATAAAACCCAGGGGCATTTTACCTCTGAGCTACAACCCCCGCCCTATTTTTTATTCCTTATTTTGAAACAGGGTCTCACTAAGTTGTGAAGGACCTCACTAAGTAGCTGAAGCTGTCCTTGAACCTAGGATCCTCCTGTCTCAGCCTCTCAGGTACTGGGATTACAAGTGTTTGTCACCACACCTGGCCTTAAAATATATTCTTTAATTCAAGACATATGATATCTCTATATAGGAAATTTTTATAAAACTTTATTTTGTCATCAAATATTATGCCATGTAAAATAAAACCTTAATGGTATTTGTAAGTATTCTTGAAATAATAAACACTAGAAAATGGCTATAAAGTTTTTAAAGAATGGACTAGGAGGGAATTGCCAATCCTGATATCAAAACATTCTTTAAAGCAACATTGCACGGGTGTAGACAGATGGACAGTCCTGGGGGACAACAGGAGGTCCAGAAAACAGATCCCGGTTGGGTCAGGGTGAGAATTTCAAATCAGTAGAAAGGGCACTTCAATTAAATGAAGAAAGGGCAAATAATTTCATAGTTTGTTTTAGACAACATGCTATTTATATAAAAAAACAAATTTTTTTCTAGTTCATATTTTAGAGTAAAGCAAGGTTTAGATTTTCTAAAAACACAAATCCTTTGGAAAGATAAAAGGGACAAAATGTATACATAAAGTTAGGAAACAGGCACACAGAAAGAAACATCCAGCCTTGCCCTCACTTAGGGGAGGAAAACAGTAATTGGCTTTTTAAAAACTTCTGTGTATCAGAGAACACAATAAGTAAAAAGAAAGACAAGAAAAACTGAGAAAAATATGTCGAATCTGTCTAAATACTAACTCTCACGATAGGGACTTTTACAAACTGTTGGACCCCTAGCACACCCCTGTTTAAAAAAATAAATAAATAATAAGGGCTGGGGTGTGGCTCTGAGGATGAATGCCTCTGGATCCAATCACCAGTAAAATAATTAATTGATTAATATGCAAAAATGAGTAAATAACGAAAATTATTGACCATCATTAACTATCAGATAATTATGCATAAATATGTCTTATTTTAACTTTTTGCTATTTTAAGTTAGTATAAATGAAAAGAAAATCGACTGTACTTAATGTTTCAAGGGGATGGGAAACACGCACTCTTTCTTTTTTTTTTTTTGCGGGTCTGGGGATGGAACCCAGGGGCATTCGACCTCCGAGCTATACCCCTTACCCTATTTTTTATTCTTTATTTTGAAACAGGGTCTCACTGAGTTGCAGAGGGCCTCACTAAGTAGCTGAGGCTGTCCACGAACCACGATCCTCCTGTTTCAGCCTCCCTAATGCTGGGATGACAAGCGTGCCCACCACGCCCAGCTAAACATGCACTCTTATATGCTTCTGGAAGGAGTATACATTTGTAGAACTTTCCAGAAGACTGACAATTTTGTTTTTAAATACTGGGATGGAACCCAGGGGAATTCTTTCTGCAAGCCATCAATCCTATTTTATTTTTTATTTTGAAACAAGGTCTTACTAAGTTGCTGAGTGCCTCAGCCTCACTAAGTGTGAGACTGGCCAGAACCCTCTATCTTCGTCTCAGCCTCCCAAGTCCCGGGATTACAGATGTGCACCACCATGCTGGGCTAAGACCAGCACGTTTAAGAGGATTGACTAGCCATCCTTATTCTAGGAACTTATCGCAAGTAAATAAACAGATAATTACAAAACAACTTACCCACAAGGACTTTTTTTTTGTTGCAGAGCTGTTTCTAAGAGCAAAAAACGTTTGAAATATGTATTTGGCATATACACAGACTGAGTAACTCATAAAAATTATATTGTAGAAGAATATTTAACTACAGAAAATACTGTTATATGAAAATAAAGGTTACAATTTACACTGTCTGGTTCAACTTTTCTTTTCTTTTTTTCTTTTTTCTTTTTTCTTTTTTTTTTTTTTTTGGTGGTACTGGGGGTGGAACTCAGAGGCTTTCTACCTCTGGGCTATACGCCCAGAGCTGTTTTTTAAATAATTTGGAAACAATTATTTGGAAACAGGGTCTCACTAAGTTGCGGAGAGCCTCACTCAGTAGCTGAGGCTGGCTTCGAACCTGTGCGATCCTCCTGTCTCAGCCTCCCAAGCACGGGGATTATAAGCGTGCACCACCACGCCGGGCTCTGGTTCAACTTTTAATGAAAATATACACTGCTTTTAAGAGGTAGAGAGATAGGCATTAAAATATTAATGAAAGCTCTGTGTTACTTGTAAATTTTTGGTTGCTTTTGTTCCTTTGTTGTGATTTAAACGGTGCAGATTTTTGTAATTTTAAAAGAATGTTTTTATGTAGTATACGGGTTAAATACATTTATGTGCCTTACAGATTGTATATGTCAATGGGTCTTTTTAAATGATCACAGATACAATTCTCAGGTTCTGAATTAATCCCTCTTCAACACTACATTAATTCTCTGATCCCTGAGAAAACGCTGCTGGAGAAGATGAGCCGGCGGGGTCTGGATTAGGTGAGTCCTGTTACACAGAATCAGGTGCTTTACTATATTGATATTTTGTTCCTCATTGATTTTTTCCATTAATTTTGATTTTTAAAAATGCATTAAAGTTGCCGGGCGTGGTGGCGCACGCTTGTAATCCCCGCGCTTGGGAGGCAGAGACAGGAGGATCGCGCAGGTTCGAAGCCAGCCGCGCGCACTGGCTTAGGAGACCCTGTTTCCAAATAAAAAAAGTATAAAAAATAGGTCTGGGAGTGTATCCCAGAGGTAGAAGGGCTTCCAGGAACCCCAGAACCACCAAAAAAAAAAAAATGCATTAAAGTGTATTTCTTGAACACTGTGTTTTAGAAAGCCCTTTAACCTTTGCACTCTCTCATCTCTCCGGGTCCCCAGCGCTGCACCTCCGTGCTCCCTAGAGCGTCTCTGCCAGTCCTGCTTCTGCCTCCTGGTTAGCAGGTGGGAGGCCTCCTGACAACAGAGCACCATGCCCTGATGCTGTGGGTAGAGGGAGGGATGGCAGGGACCCAGCCACTCGTGCAGAATTGTCTCCATCTTCACAATAGCCAGATGGGCTGGGAAGCAGGGAGTCCTGTGCATCTTCGAGTTTCATTCTTTTATTGAGAATCTTTCCCGGTTGTGCTGGGAATATGGCCACTCCCAGGCTCTCTGGAAGCCAGGCACGGCCATGTGATGAAGCTCAGGGCAAAAGAAAGCCAGTGGACTGCCCTGTAATCCGCAGGTAAGCCCGGGGAGGTGAAGCCCGTCCTCCTCTTTCCCCTTTGGCTGCTTTCCTATGGAGAGCGTGTGAGCTGACCTGTCCAGCTTAGATCAGCAGGTGAACTCTGCTATCCAAGATGCTGGAGCATGGCATTGGAAGCAGACAGTCTTTCCTTTAGCACTTCCATTTCAGGCATGGGTTGCTATGTTTATGTGAGACGGAACTAAACTTGTCTTGTTAAAAATCACTCTTATATTAGGTTTTCAGGAACTCACAAACTAATCTAGTCCTAATTCATCCAGATAGAATGAATGTTAGGCCAGTTTTGTCAGTGAAGAAACTGAGACTCAGAGAAATTAAGCACCTTTCACCAGACTGCACAGCTGTTTCGTGACAGATAAGAATCTGAATCCAGGAAGCCTGACTCCATGTTCTAGCTCCTAATTCTATGCTGTTAGCTCCCTGCTTCAGGTAGATTTCCAAACTAAGTAAAGAGTTTGAAGTCCTAGATTTTTGGATTCTTATTTCTCTGTTTTTTCTTCAGCCAAAGCCCTGAACCCTTCTGTATCTTCAGTAATTGGATTAGGAGACATTTTCAGAGCCATGTGGGGATGAAGGACCAGGACGCCCTTGCAGATGTTTTCCTACTTACTACTGCCCTTACTTTGCTCTGCTTTCAGACTACTGTGTGGCACCAGCACTGTTGATTTGCTTAGGTCCTTGGGGATCATCCATCATGTTACCAGGACAAAAAGTTCTCTGCTCTTTCTACAGTGAGTGATGGAGCGGGGGATGGGGAGGCCTTCTCTGCAGACAGTTGAACCAGAAATCCCACTGTTTTAAGACAAACTACCACGGAAACCCAGCTCCAGCCTTGGAACACAGCACAGCCCCTGGCATTTGGACACTGGTGTCTCTGTACTGCTGAAGTAACTCAGCACATTGCCATGCACTTACCCCTCGGGTCAGGCCAGACCAAAGGAAGTTCATCGCCTCTGCTTCTTCAGTAACTAATGTCTGATGCATCGGCTGAGTGCATTTCAGGCTTAGAAGCAGTTTCCCTGGATCTATGGAGTGGGGGAAGCTGTCTTCCATCCCCACCTCCCTCATGAATGACCAATGTCTTAGCATTAATGCATCTGATGGCACCAAGCCTCAGTGGCCTGAGGGAGGACAGTCGCCAAGCAGAGATTGAAATCACATTTTTATTTACATTTTTCTTTTCCACAGCTTGATTTCTTGCAGACTTTTGCTCTTTTAGGCCATCCTATTTGTTCTGGATTGAATCTTTGAATTACTTTGCTTTTTTCTTGCAGATCCTCAAAGACCTTGATAAACTTGTTTTGTGAATTAACCTATTCAATAGTACTGATATATTTTGAAAATGAAACACTGCTCGATGTACCCAGTGTGGAAGATAATCTGTACATTCTGTGTGTGTGTGTGTGTGTGTGTGTGTGTGTGTGTGTGTGTGTGTGTGTTGCTGGGGATTGAACCCAGGGATGCTCTACCTCCAAGCTACACCCCCGACCAGTTTTCATTTTTATTTGCAAACAGAGTCTCGCTAAGTTGCTGATACTGGCTTCTAACCTCCAGTTTCAGCCTCCTAAGTACAAGCATGCACTAACACACCTGTCTTGAAAATCTTTACATTCTTAAATGTTGACCTTGTCTGTGCCTCTTTTGTGAAGAGTAATCATTTTTTTAGGAAGACACTGAGTTTATTCAACTCTTCAGAACTGGCTGAGTCTGGCTCCGCACAATGATTCGAAGTGTGAGAACCAACAGCCTCTTAGAAGCTCCGCTCATGTCATTGTTTACATATGTCTAGTTAGTTGTGGCAATAATAAACTCAGCTTCTCTTGAATAAAATACACAGATAGGCTTTATGACAGATATGAAGATGGGATTATAGATAATTGCTTTCTACTGTGAATACTGGGTTGCATTTAGTGTCAATTTTGACAGCTTCTAGAGGATGAATTACAGGTGTCTTGCTATTATTCCCAAAATCTCAGTGGCCACTCTAGCGTCACAATATTCTTCCTCTACATACTGATGGAAGATATAGAGACAAGAGAAATCAATGTCAGACCAGTGGAGGGGTTTATTCATTCATTCTGATTCTGACTAATAGTAAGAACCTACTGAATTTTGCTCTGGGTTAACAGAAATGAACAATTTCTCAACAATGGCTCTGTTAGGGAAACACCAATTTGACTCCTGTGTATTTCAATCGTGAGAGACAAAGGAGGGCAGGGCAGGCAGGTGAGGCCAAGCTGCAACCCTAGGACCCAGGAGAAGCCAGAGGAGGGCAAGAGTAATAGGTGACCTGCTCACTTTAGGGGCCAGGTGAGAAGGTTGGGTCTTGTATAGAATTTCCCAGACCCTTTTTTGTGTGGTTCTCAGTTAAAATGAACCAGAGACCTTTGTAAAAGTGACACCACAGCCATTCAGCCCCAAAGGCAGTTCAGTGCCCTGTGGATGATGGGCTGGCTTGTCTCACTGGAGCAGGCAGTAACCAAGATGGTGGGGCCTTCTGCTCTTGCTGTGGACTATATTGTTTGCATAATTATTTTGTTGTTTGTGTTATTGTTGTTGTTATTGAGGATAGGACTCTTCAAATATATAATGTGGTAATTCGGAAAAACAGATTCCCCAGGGTTGGTGTTGATACCTTTTTGTTGTCATTATTGTTTATTCAGTGACCTTTCTTAACTAATTCTATAAAGTTTGTTTTCTTGGCCATATGTGACCTCTAAAGTGTCTTCTCAGATAAGTTAGAACTCAGAGAGTTACTTAGTTACCTTTATTCTAAAAGTCTCAGGTTTTGCCAAGGGGCTCAGTGTGCACGTTGGGACACACCTTCAACTCTAAACTAGGCAGTTGATAACTCTGCCTTAGCCTTCACCTCCTGCTTGTGTAGAGTCTCAAGACCATCCAAAGATGAGAATTTAGTGTCTTCTCAGTTCTTTCCTGAGCATGCACAGTATGCATGTGTGGCCTTTATAGGATTCCTTTGAACTTGGAATTTTCACACCACCCACGGACATATACTTTACTAAATTTTCTTTGAGATTTTTGATTATTCTATCATTTTCTCCAACTGTATTCCCTTGCCTTGGGCAGCCATGAAGTTAAACGATTGCCTATCATAGCTTCTCACAAATGTACACTGGGGAAAAGTACTGGGGGAGGGGATAGTAGAAAGTTTTTATTTTTACACTGAGTGATCTCACATCAGGCCAAATAAAGGCAGCCTTTTAAGGGGTAGGGGGTGTTTCTGGAAGCTATCAGACAAATCAAATTATAACCATTCTTTGGAAATAATCCTTTAAAAGAGCCCCAGCATTCATCTGATAACTTCCAAGATACTGATCTTCACCATAATTATGGGTTGTTATTTTATAAGGCTATGTTAGAGCAGGGATAGATAGAAAGAGGAAAGATAAAATGCCAGGAACATTGCTATTATTACTGAAATACAGGTGTTTTCTTGAATAAATACTTTTCTGGCTGCTACAAGGTCTTTGGTTAAATTTTAGAGTTCTGAAAAGGTAGTTATGGTATGTATATGATTGAAAACAGGCTACACCATAAAATAAAATAAAATAAAATCCTATTTTATTTCTTATTTTGAAACAGGGTCTGGCCTTGAACCTGTATTCCTTTTGTTTTATCCTACTAAGTACTGGAATTATAATCATGCATCTGTGTGTGTGTGTGTGTGTGTGTGTGTGAGAGAGAGAGAGAGAGAGAGAGAGAGAGAGAGAGAGAGAGAAAGAGAGAGAGAGAGAGAGAGAGAGAGAGAGAGAGAGAGAGAGAGACGAGATACTAGGAATTGAACCAAGGCATTCTACCTCTGAGATACACTCCTGGCCCTATATTTTTTTATTTTGAAACAGGGTCTCACTAAGTTTCTGAGGCTGGCCTCAAACCTGAAATCCTGTGTTGCAGCTTCCCAAGTACTAACTTAGTTTTGATATTTTTTGGCAAGGTTTTTTAACTTTTGGAAAGAAAATTTAAAGAAATGCTACCCCTTTTCTGCCTCTGTGCTTAATAACAAAATGCTGATTTTCACCAAGACTATAAGATGTTGGTTTTCAGGGCTACATAGAGCTGGGGAGAGGCGGATGGGAATAAGGCAAGGTAAAACATCACAAGGCTTATCCTTATTGTTGAAAGTTGGCTGTTTTTCTTGAATAATAACTTCCTGGATGGATCCAAACCTGTGGCCAATTACATGAGTTCTGAAAAGGTTGACTGATGTTTTTTTCTCCAGATTCATCATTACTTTGATAAAGGAAACCATTTTCAGAAGTCTCAAATGCACCATTTTTGCAGATTTCACCCAAGAATGGCATTTTTATATAGATAATCATAAATTATGCTTTTCCAAGAGAAAAGAGAAGAAAACAGCAAATGGAAAAGAAAATCATTCCATTACCAACTTGGGTTCCCCAACCTCAGTGAACTAAGGAATGTGAATCATGACACACTGTTGTGTTGTACCATGGAATTAAAGAACACTAATTTAGATGTTCTCTTAATTATTCAAATTTCATGGGGGCTACTTAATCACGATCATATGGATGACTCTGGAAGAAATATGAAAGACACAGAAACAAACAAAAAGCATCATCCTCTGGGCAGTGATGGACACCTCACAAAAGCTGTCTGATGTTCACTCTTCCTACCAGGTGCATATTTCCCTGGGGTCAAGCACTGTGCCAGGAACGAGAACATGCTGGTCCTTCTCCTGCCCTGTGTGGTCATCTTCTCAGTGCCACTCAAGACATCAAACTCCATTCTACCTTCCAACTGACTATACCTAGTCACCAGAAAGCTCCCTCTCCCCCACATATCAGTCTTATAAAATTAAGTCCACTTTGTGCTATAGCAGTAGAAGTTAGCTTTTATGAATCTCAGCTGCTCCTTAGAAATATACTGAATCCCATTGTCCTGTCTAAATAATTTCTTTGGGCAAAAGTAGTTATCAGACGTGAGTGAGGAGCACGTCTTTTTATTTACTTTTTTAGTGGCAAGAAAATGCACTTATTTGTTCTCTGATAGCCTTTGATTTATTTCAGTTTGGCCCTTAGAAAGACGTTACCACTTCAGAGCTAGGCATGTTTGTAGACCCACTTAATATTTTGGAGGTTTTGAAGACACCTTATATTTGTTCCTTGAGTAATAGATGCTAGGCTAGATTGGATGCAGTAATTACTACAAAATAGTTAGGATTCCATGGGTGCCCCGAGAGTGCAAGTTGTTTTTTTTTGTGTTTTTTTTTAATTAATTTATTTTTTATTGGTGCAATGTATTCATACATTATAGTGGTATAAAGAAAATACTTTTGTAGACATACATGCACATATCGCCCAGTTAGCCCCTACCCGATCCCCACCCCATTCCCTCCCCATCCCTCCTTCCCATGCTTGGCTTAGTGGTTGACATCTAGTATTATAGCAATTTATACAATATTAACATTGATAATCTCACATAACAGTTTCATTTGTCTGGTACCAAACTCTTGATGCCTTAAAGATAACATTTCAATATTTCTTTTTGCTTTCTTTCTTACCAGAGACTATTTTTTTCTTTTTTTTTTTAGGTAAAACTATCATACATTTATTTATTTATTTTTCAGAAAAAATCTATCCTGATATGGAATATGGACACTAGATACCCAAAACAATCTCAAAGAAGAACAAAGCTAGAAGATGTATATTTTCTGATTTCAAACCATATAAAGCTACAATAATTGAAACAGTGTAGTACTGTTCTAAAGGCAGATATATAAACCATTGGAGCTAAATAAAAGCCCAGAGATAAATTCTTCCATACATTGTCAAGTTATTTTTGACAAGGTTTCCATGAATTTTTGGTGGAGGAAATACTAGTCTTTTAACTAAATATTGTTGAAAAATAATAATTACATGGAAAAGAATAAAATTGGACCCTTACTTAACACATATACAAATATTAACTCAAAATAGATAAAAGACCTAAATATAAATCTTAATACTATAAGCTTTTAGAAGAAAATCTGGGTCATAAAACCTCACAACATTGAAATTGGAAGTGATTTCTTGGATATGATTTCAATGGCATAGGCAACAAAAGGGTAAATAAACTCCCTAAAAAAATAAAAAAAATATTGTATATCCAAAGACAATGTAAACAGAGTTAAAAGTTACTGATCCTCTTCCAAGAGTTCCTCCTATGACCCATTTCTCCCTAACTCTCACAAATTAGGGAAAGCATCTGATTTCTTATTTTTTGTGCCTGACTAATCTCACTTAGCATAATGTCCTCCAGTTCCATCCATTTCCCTGAAAATGATTTAATTGAGTTTTTTTTGATGGCTGAGTAAAATTCCATTGTGTACATATCCCACAGTTTTGTAATCCATTCGTCTGTTGATGGACATCTTGGCTGGTTCCATAGTTTGGCTATGGTGAATTGTGCAGCTATGAACATAGATACACATGGATTAGTTTGGTAGTTTGGTTTCTTTTCTTTTGGGTAGATACCCAACAGTGGTATTGCTGGATCAAATGGTAGATTTGTTCCCATTCTTCTGAGGATTCTCCATACTGTTTTCCAAAGTGGTTGCACTAATTTGCAATCCCACCAACAATGTCTTAGAGTTCCCACTTCTCCACATCCTCGCCAGCATCTGTTGTTGTTTGTGTTTTGAATGATGGCCATTCTAGTTGGAGTTAGGTGAAATCTCAGGGTAGTTTTGATTTGCATCTCTCTGATTGCCAGTGATGTTGAGCATTTTTTCATGCATTTATTGGCCATTTGAATTTCTTCTTTTGTGAAGTGTCTATTTAGTTCATTTGCCCATTTTGTTATTGGATGTTTTGTTTTCTTAGTGTTGAGTTTCTTGAGTTCTCTGTATATTCTAGATATTAGTCCTCTATCAGTGGTGTAGGTGGCAAAAATCTTCTCCCATTCTGTTGGCTCTCGATTGAGATTCTTGATAGTTTCCTTTGCTGAACAGAAGCTCTTCAGTTTCATGCAATCCCATGTATTGATTCTCCTTTTAATTTGCTGTGCCTTTGGGGTCTTGTTGAGGAAATGTTTGTCTGTGCCTATGTGTTGTAGTGTTGGACCTATGCCCTCTTCAAGGAGCTTCAAAGTCTCTGGTTTAATTTCCAAGTCTTTGATCCATCGTGAGTTGACTTTTGTACAGGGTGAAAAAGTGGGATTAACATCCAATTTTCTGCATATGGTTAACCAGTTTTGCCAACACCATTTGTTGAAGAGGCTATCTTTTTTCCAGTGTATGTTTTTGGCCTCTTTGTCAAAAATCAATTGGCTGAAAGTGTGTGGACTTGTTTCTGGGTCTTCTATTCTGCTCCACTGGTCTATATATCTGTTCTTTTGCCAGTACCATGCTGTTTTTATTACAATGGCTTTGTAGTATAGTTTAAAGTCAGGTATTGTGATTCCTCCTGCGTGGTTTTTGTTGCTGAGAACTACCTTGGCTATTCTGGGCTTTTTGTTATTCCAGATAAATTTAAGGACTGATTTTTCTATGTCTGTGAGGAATGATCTTGGTAGTTTAATGGGCATTGCATTAAATCTGTAGATCACTTTTGGGAGGATGGCCATTTTAATGATATTTATTCTGCCAATCCATGAACATGGAAGGTCTTTCCATCTTCTAAGATCTTCTTCAATTTCTTTTTTCAGTGTTTTATAATTTTCTTTGTAGAGATCTTTTACCTCCTTGGTCAAGTTTATTCCTAGGTATTTTATTTTTTTGTGGGAGATCCTGAGTGGAAGCGTTTTCTGAATTTCTTTTTCAGTGGATTTATGGTTGGTGTACAGGAAAGCTTCTGATTTTTTAAGATTGATTTTGTATCCAGATACTTTGCTGAATTTGTTGATCAGTTCTATAAGCCTTTTGGTTGAGTTTGTTGGGTTTTCTAAATATAGTATCATGTCATTTGCAAATAGTGAAAGCTTAAGTTCTTCTTTTCCTATTTGTACTCCTTTGATTTCCTTTTCTTGCCTTATTGCTCTGGCTAGAGTCTCTAGTACTATATTGAAGAGAAGTGGTGATAGTGGACATCCTTGTCTCGTTCCAGTTTTTAGGGGGAATTCTTGAAGTTTTTCCCCATTTAATATGATGTTGGCAGTGGGCTTATTGTAGATTGCCTTAATAATGTTGAGATATGTTCCTTCTATTCCAATTCTCTGCAGTGTTTTTATCATAAATGGATGTTGAATTTTATCAAATGCTTTTTCAGCATCTATTGAGATGATCATGTGGTTTTTGTCTTTGATTCTGTTTATATGATGAATTACATGGATTGATTTTCGTATATTGAACCAGCCTTGCATCCCTGGGATGAACCTTACCTGGTCATGGTGAATGATTTTCTTGATGTGGTTTTGAATGCGTGTTGCTAGTATTTTGTTTAATAGTTTTGCATCCAAGTTCATCAGAGATATAGGCCTGTAGTTTTCCTTCCTTGAACTGTCTTTATTCGGTTTGGGTATTAGTGTGATGTTGGCTTCATAGAATGTATTTGGGAGAGTCCCGGTTTTTTCTATTTCCCGAAATAGTTTGAGTAGTATTGGGATTAGTTCTCCTATAAAGGTTTTATAGAATTCACTTGGGAAACCATCTGGTCCTGGGCTTTTCTTTGATGGTAGGCTCTTTATTGCTATTTCAATCTCTTTGATTGTTATTGGTTGGTTTAAGTGTTCTATATCTTCTTGACTCAGTTTAGGAAGGTTGTATTTATCTAGGAAGTTGTCGATTTCCTCCAGATTTTCCATTTTGTTGGAGTATAGTTTTTCAAAGTAGTTTCTGATAATCCTCTGGATTTCTACGCTGTCAGTAGTAATGTCTCCTTTTTCATCCCTTATCTTCATAATTTGGGTTGACTCTCTCTTTTTTTTAGTTAGGTTGGCTAGTGGTTTATCAATCTTGTTAATTTTTTCAAGAAACCAGCTTTTGGTTTTGTTGATTTTCTGTATTGTTTTTTTATTCTCTATTTCGTTAATTTCTGCTCTAATTTTAATAATTTCCCGTCTTCTGCTGGCTTTGGGGTTCAATTGTTCCTGCTTTTCAAGGGCTTTGAGGTGTGTCATAAGGCTATTTATTTGAAGATTTTCTATTTTTCTTATGTGAGCACTCAGTGCTATAAATTTTCCTCTTAATACTGCCTTCAAAGTCTCCCAGAGGTTTTGATATGTTGTTTCTTTATTTTCATTTGTTTCTAGAAATTTCTTGATTTCACCTCTTACATCTTCTATGACCCATTCTTCATTCAGAAGTGTGGTGTTCAGTCTCCACATGTTTATGTTGTTTTTCTGGGTCTTCTTATAGTTGATTTCTAGTTTCATTCCATTATGATCTGAAATGACACAGGGAAGTATGTAACATTTTTTAAATTTGCTAGTGCTCATTTTGTGTCCCAGGATGTGATCTATTTTGGAGAAGGTTCCATGAGCAGCTGAGAAAAATGTAAACTCTGCTGTAGTTGGGTGAAATATTCTATATGTGTCCAACAGGTCCATTTGGTTAATGGTGTTCTTTAGTTCTGAGACATCTTTACTGACCCTTTGTCTGGACGATCGGTCTAGTATTGTGAGAGGTGTGTTGAAGTCTCCCAGTATTATTGTGTTGGGATTTATGTGTGACTTCATATCACAAAGAGTTTGATTTATGAAAGTAGCTGCCCCTATGTTTGGGGCATAGATGTTGATTATTGTTATTTCCTCTTGCTGGACTATTCCTTTTACCAGTAAGATGTGACCTTCTTTGTCTCTTCTAATAAGTTTGGGTTTGAAGTCTAACTTGTCTGATATCATAGTTGCTACTCCTGCTTGTCTTCGAGTGCCATTAGCATGGATTACCTTGCTCCAGCCCTTTACCTTGAGTTTGTTCCTATCTTTACTTGTAAGGTGTGTTTCTTGTAAGCAGCAGATGGATGGATTCTGGCTTTTAATCCATTTTGCCACTTTATGTCTTTTTATTGGGGAGTTGAGGCCGTTTACATTCAGTGTGATTATAGAGAGATAATTTTTAATTCCCAACATGTTAAGATCTTATTTCTGTTTAAGATACTGTTTATTCTTCTTTGCTTAGTTGTCTGCTGGATGGGAATTCTTGTTTCTTTGGTTCTGGCGTGTATTACCCATTTCCTCTTTGCAGTTAATCTCCTTGAGTATTTTCTCTAGCGTTGGTTTTGAAGACATAAATTCCTTCAGTTGCTGTTTGTCATGGAAGCTTCTTATTTCCCCATCTAATTTGATGGATAGTTTTGCTGGGTAGGAAATTTTTGGCTGGAAGTTGTTTTCTTTCAGAGTTTGGAATATGTTACTCCAAGCCCTTCTGGCTTTCATAACTTGGTTTGGGAAGTCTGGAGTGATTCTAATTGGTTTGCCTCTGTATGTCACATGGCCTTTTGTTTTTGTTGCCTTTAAGATTCTCTCCTTGGCTTCCACATTAGTCATTTTGACAATTATGTGGCGTGGGGATCCTCTTCTCTGATCCTGTCTAAAGGGAGTTCTATAAGTTTCCTGGACCTGTGTATCGACCTCTTGCTCTATGTTTGGAAAATTTTCTGCTATTACTTCCTTGAAGAGATTGTTGATCCCTTTGGTTTCACCTTCTTTTCCCTCCTCTATTCCAATTATTCTTAGGTTAGCTCTCTTGAAATGGGCCCATATTTCTTCAATGTCAGATTCCTGCTGTCGGGTTTTTTTTTCTAAATTAGAAACTATGCGTTCATTTTTAGAATGATCATCTTCAAGAAGCGAGATTCTATTCTCCATGTGGTCTAATCTGTTGTTTATACTTTGAATTGAGGCCTTTACTTCATTAATTGCATCCTTTATCTCTTTTTGACTCTCTCTAAATTCTTTTCGAAAGTCCTCTATTATTTCTAAAGTTATTTTCCTAATTTGATCTTCTAGAGATCTTTGGGTTTCTGTGTTATCAGATTCTGATGGTGTGGGGTTGTTGGCATTCACTGCTCCATTGTTATTTCTCTTTCCCATGATTTTGGAAGTTTGTGCCTTCTCTGGGTTCTTCCCTGAGTCACTACAAGTTCACTTAAGATGCTCTGGATCTCGTGTCTGTGGTATCTCAGTCACCACTACTCCTTAACTGGGTTGTATCACAAAGTCTCAGACCCAGGGAGTCAATTAAGGCTGCTTAGACCGTGGGGAGTGCCAAGTTGGGCGTTCTCCAGTGGGGAGTTGTGACTATGGTATGATATCTCTGCCACTGCCACTCCCCCACTGGGCTGCACTGCTAAAATCTCTGACCCAGGGAGACTATCTGCGCAAGTCCCTGGGAGTGCAGTACTGGGATTTCTCCCCTAGGGGCCGCAATTTGACTCACGGTTATTGAGTGCGCTGATGGAGCTGTAGTGAACTCGGTGGATTCGCTGCTGCCGCCACTGGCAATTTGACACCACTGCCACGGCATATTTCTTCTCTGGTTTTGAACTCCGCTCTGAGTCCTTGCCAGTTGTGCTGTGCCCGGCCCTTGGGAGCTTTAGATGTTCCCGCTGCCGCCAGCAGTAAGACGCTGCTTCTGCGTCCTAGGCCGCGAGGCTAAAGTACCTCCTCTCTGGATTTGAGCTCTGTTTTGAGTCTCCCTCCTCTCTGGAGCCTGGTGCTGCTAGGGGAGATGTAGGCCGCGCCGCTCCGGCCGCTCTGCGCCGCGGCTCTGGCTGCTCTGCACCACGGGTCTGGCCACTCCGGCCGCTCCGGCCGTTCCGCGACGCGACTCTGGCTGCTCAGGCTGTTCTGGCCACTCCGCTCCGGCTGTTCTGGCCGCTCTGCTCGGCTACTCTGGCTGCTCCACTCCGCGGCTCCGGCCACTCCACGCCGCCGCTCCAGCCGCTCCACTCCGCGGCTCCGGCCACTCCGCGCCGCCGCTCCAGCTAATCCGGGCTGCGGCTCTGGCTGCTCCGGCTGTTCTGGCCGCTCTGCTCGGCTGCTCTGAACCGCGGCTTCAGCTGCTCTGCACCGCGGGTCTGGTCCCTCCAGCCGCTCTGGCGGTTCTGCTACGCGGCAGGCCGCTCCACTCTGCAGCTCCCCCCAATCCGCGCTGCGGCCTGCAAGTTGTTTTGCTCTATTTTAAAGTAAATGGTTTACTTGTGTGCCCTTAATGGGTTTACTTCTCAAAGGACAAGGTGCAGGATAAACTCGAGTGCCGCCTAAAAGCACAGACATTAGTTTTATTTTCAAGGCAATGAATCAAGAACAACAATTTTGGGTGTTGATGTCTGCTGTTAGAATCCATATTGTATATGAGTGAAGTTTAAGTTTCCTTAAGACTAGAGGGAGAATATCTTTCATTGCAAGTGTTGGTTTATAAGGAGGGGGGGGGAGTGTGCTTTAACAAAATCAGGGTTTGAAAACGAAAACAAAGTAGGACGGAACAAAAGCCCTTCTCTCTCCTCCACCCACGAAAGGGCTCATACATTTGCGCAGAACACCGGGAGTCAATTCAGGCCTCCTGTAGGTGCCAGCTTCGGGGTGGGTTTTTGCATTGTACTGCCCTCTGCTGGGCAGGCCTGCTCACATAGTTTCTATTAATTATTTTTATTGTGTTAAGAACACGTGACCTGAGATTTGGCTCCTTAATAGACTTTTAAGTGCTTTATACAGCATTTTTATCTGAAGGCATAAAGATGCCCATCTACATGATGAATACATCTAGAATGGATTCATATTGTATAATCGAAACTTTATATTAGTTGACCAGCAATTTGCTATTCCTATCTTTCCTCCACCATTGGCAACCACCATTAGACTCTCTTTCTATGAATTCGATGATTTTAGATACCTCATATCCAAAATGATGATTTTATACATTTTATGCGGTATTTATCTTTGGAAGCTGGCTTTTTCATTTAGCATAGCCCTACAGGTTTTTCTATGCTATAGCACAAAGCAGGGTTTCCTTCTTTTCTCAGGCTGAATAATACTCCACTGTAGGTGCGCCACATTTTCCCTGTGGGCCGATTCATGGATGAGCATTTAAGTTGTTTGCACATCTTGGCTACAAGGGAACAGTGCTGCAGTGAACTTGAGGCCGCAATCTAAGATCCCATCTCTTCTGAGACTTTCATCTGGGGTGGCCCCCTTGCTCCTGTATTTCATACATATATCCTGGGGCTTTGTAGTAGGGCTAGGAGCTCCACACACCTTATTTTCACAGAATTATACTATACCTCCTGACGGAACAAAGACCTTCCCCTCATCCCTCACCCAGGATGACTCAGAAAGAGAGAGGAATTAATGTTCAATATTGTTGAAAGTCATTGGGTGGTAAAAGAAGGAGAAAGGCTGAGGAAATCTGATGAGGGTCTTACAGCAAGTATTTGAGAGAGATAAGAAAGAGCATGAGCCTACAGGTTTGGCCATAAAGAACTGGAAAAAGAATGTTTTGAAAAATAATGCTCTGGGGGAGAAAAAAAAATAACTCGTGGTTATCGTGAGTTTTTAGTGGGAGCTTGAGGAGAGAAGACTGGATACAGAGAAGACCAGACTTTATTATTTTTGTGTGTGGTACTGGGGGTGGGGCCCAGGGACTTTTCTACCTCCGGGCTATACTCCCACACCTATTTTATACTTTATTTGGAAATAGGGTCCCAGCCTCCAGAGCTGCGAGAAAATACGTTTTCATTGTTTAAGCCATCTAGTCTGTGACTTTTTGTTAGGGCAGCATTAGTAAACTAATAGAAATAAACATTAGGACTTAACCCTACAGTAAAGCTGGGAAAGACTTTTTTCCTTTCTAATTCCAAACTAGGATTTTTCTAAATTATAGGAAGCTTGTTATTATTCTATTGGGAGACATGAATATCTCAGCTAATAATGAGAGGTTATTTAAAAGTTGATGGGCAGGCAAAAGCATGATCAATGTCTGCTACAGGTCTGTAGTTCTTAACTACTACTATACTGTACTTTCTATGCTGTCTGAGCCTTTAAAATAACCAAATTCATGTTAGACAAATATAAACTTGATGGTCAGGGCTGATGAGTCAAACATTGTTGATTAAATTCTCACTAAAGTTTTATATAAAATTTCCTGCAGTCAATAAGTGTTCAGTATTCTCTGCAACATTCAGTAAGTTTTGTGGGTGAAATAATGTTGTCATGTAAAGTATTTTCTTTCCTCTGTGAGAATGCCCAAAACGATTAGAACACACACTGTTGAGCTGTGTTCCTAGCTTCCCAGTCTCACGCTCCTGCCTGGTATCTATGTCCACACCCTAAAACACAGTTTCTCTATTACATCGGTGACCTTGATTTTTAATAGGAAACTTGAGATGTGTCGTTCTGACAAAGAATCTTGGCAATTTGGGGGGGAACAAGAAGCAAGAAGCTTGTGGGTAGAGGCCCAGACACTAAAATTGCCCTTTTGATGGTTAGTGGGGACAAGAGAACAGAACAGTTAACGTCAAGGCTATTCCAGAAAAGTACAATAAGCACATGGTCCACACAGTGAGTATAAAACCTGCTTCAAAGACATCGTTTTGCAAACACTCATTAATTAATACATTCATTTTTCTGTTTAACAAGTACTTATTAAGCTCCTATGATTTTCCAGACACTGAACTAAGCCCTCAAAGTCCTTAAGGAATATACCTGAGACAATTAAGCAACATGATGCAATAATGGAGGTTCTAGGACAGAAATCCAGAAATCTGTACAATTACACACTGCACTATAATAACAGAGTGCGTACAACTCTCGCTTGTGTAACTACAAAACAGTCCTGCTTTTGTGTGTGGGAGGGGTAGACCAGGGATTGAACTCAGAGGCATTCTACTTCCAAGCTACACTCCCAGCCATATATATATATATATATATATATATATAATATATATAATCTTGTATACACATGACTTTTAATGAGAATTTCCCTTAGCTAAGTCCTTCCCTCATTCTCTGGTAGGCATGTAGTCATTTACAAGGACTTTTTCCAAAATAATTTATACTCTAAAGCCTTTGAGATCCTTAAAAAAGACTCCTTTCCATAGTCCTGCTGCATTTTATTTACCTCTGTAAGGAGCAGAGGTCACCTTATTTTTCAAGTATAGTATTGATTCATATATGTCTCTTGATCTACACTGTGCATTCTTTCCTATCTTTGGTACCTAGGATAGAAATGAGCAAGTGTCTCAGAATGAATGCTGACATAATGAAATAAATAAACAGGCCCCTTTTCAACTGGCAGAAATGTGGGGAGCAGTTTTCCAGTCAGGACTACAAGCTTCGGAGTCACACAGGCAGCCTTCAGTGGTCACCTCGCACTGTATCTATTGATTAGAAGATATTGAACAAATCATATCATTTCTCTGGACCTCAGTGGTTTCATCTGTAATGTGAGCATAATTACCATGATATGTGTCACAGGCCTGCTTGTGAGGAATGAATGGGATACTGTGTGTAAAGGGCTTGGCATCTAGTGGACTTTCAGTGCCAAATACAGTGGAGTCGTGTGTGCGTGCGTGTGTGTGTGTGTGTGTTACCGGGGGTCGAACCCAGGGCATTCTACCTTCGACCTACACTCCCAGTCTGTTGTAAATTTTTTGTTTTGAAACAGGATCTTGCTAGGGTGCTGAGGCTGTCCTTGAACCTGTGGTCCTTTTGTCTCAGCCTCCCAAGTACTGGGATTACAGACATGTGCCACCACATCCGCTGGGGCTGTTCTTCATCATAGCGGGCGTCCCAGAAGATACTGCTGCTGCACTTCCTGGGTAGAACAGCTTTACACTTGGCCCTTGCTGTGTTTCGCCTTTGCCTCCTACCCCTCCATCATACAGAATAATACCTCTGCTTGTTCCAAATCTCAGTGCATTTTTGACTCTATGAATCTTGGTAGCTTTTTTTTTTTCTTACTGCCATAGTTCAAATTTTTCTTTCTCTGCCTCCCACTCCTTTGGAAGGGTATTTGATAAGAAAATGCTCCGAGCCTAATTTAAAAGCCCAACTCCATTATTTATCATGAAACATAGGAACCTGGTAGTCTGGCCTCGTTCAATTAAGAGCCCAATATCATTGCACCCCTAGCTTAGGGCGTGAACGCAACGTGAGCCTGCTGGGTGGGTGGCGGGCACTGGCAGACTATGTCCCCATCCCTCCCCAAGCAGAAACATATACATGCTGTCTTAAAATAGCCAGACTTTCCCCCCTTTTCTGTTTCCCTCAACGGGAGGCTCCTTCTGAAATTAGACCAAGTGCAAAAACACAAAGCCCTTCCTCGGGTTTGCCCAGCTCTGTAACATTCAATTGGGATGGAGTGTGTGATGGGGGTGGGGGCTGCTTTCATAATACAGTAAGTGGAACCTTTTAGCTTTAGTAAGTGAGTCTGACTCAGGAATGCAGGCGATTGTATCTCCAAAAAATCAATATTAAGATGCACAATTGCTCCCCTGGTATAGAAAGAATGAGTTGATCTACATGCTAAATGACAAGCCTCTTGATAACAGGGATTATGTGACCTGCCTTTCCAGCCAGGGCTGCTGGGGACTGTCCTTTAGGTCCCTAAGCAAAGATAATCTAATTCCAACGACAAAGACCAGGTTGGTTTGAGGAGAGGGCCACAATGGGGGCGGGAGGGGTCAGGAGGTGATGGTGGGTGGTTGGGGGGGCTCTGTGGGTCTTTCATTTGTGGGGAAGGGCTCAGGCAGAACAAAAGCATGTAGGTGGAGGCTGCTGGGGGAGGCCCCGAGGGGAGGGGTGCCTGCAGAAAGGGGTGGACAGAGGTCACCTCTAAAACGTGACCTAATCTCCACTTTGGCTCCACAAACACTGCCATGCTGACTTGCAGACTCCGGACAGACTTGACAGGACCAGGGATCAAGGCTCCAGACAGCCAGACACTCACAGGTCCCTGGCTGGGGCCAAGGGAGAGAAGGGGCTTGAGAAAGCCTTGGTCCCAGTAGATCAGCCCTTCTCCTTCCTCTGGGAATTCCCACCAACCAAGACGAGGCCCCGACGGAATCTTCACCTTGTCCGTATCACAGTGAAGCAACAAGGTCAGGTGCTGCTTATTTCCTGAAGCTCAGCTGCTGTTGCTGGTAGAACTGTCCACTCCTCTGGTACCATGATTGTGCCGTCTGTAGTTATATATATTCCCTTCTAAAAGACGAGATGGTGGTGGCCGCTAGGAGGAGTTTTAAAGGTTGGGTTGTCTTGGTATAATTGTAATGGTCTTACCTGGTACAATAAGAAACTTTCGTTGATTTCAAAAGTTTGATTTTTGCCTTAATTTTATCAGACATTGAGAAAAAACAATTTATGAAAATACCAGGCATGATGGCACATGCCTATTATCCCAGGACTTGGTCAGCTGAGATAGGAGGAAAGCAGGTTTGAGGCCAGCCTCAGCAACATATAGGGAGATCTCGATTCAAGATAAAAAAAATATTTTAAAACGTCTGGGGGTATAGCTCCCAGGTAGAATGCCCCTGGGTTCCATCCCCAGTGACACACACACACACACACACACACACACACACACACACGCACGCACACACACACACAGAGTCTATCTATGAAGTTGCCTTGATAAACATTATTCTCAGTAAACTGTTTTAAGTTTTGTCCTCACAGGTTGTTTTTCCTTCTGGAAAAATCAAGTCAGCTCGGTAAGATGTGCTCTTAGAGCCTATATCCTCCTCAGCTTTCACTCCCAAGGTGCTGTGAGCAAATGCTTCTTGAAGAAGCTGTTCTGGGTCCCATGGAATTCTAAGCAAAGCAAAGCAGGCGTCAGATCAGCAGGTGTTCTGCACGTGTTTTCTCTCACACGTGGAAGCTACAGGACTTCAGGTAAGTGAGCCAGAGTAGTAGAAGAGTGGAGGGGGTTAGGGAAAGGTAGGTGGGGAGGGGGAAAGGAGAATTGATGAAGGAAACAGTTCAAATAATGTCACGTCCATATATGAAAGTATCACTTCCAATCTCAATAGCATATATGGGGGATACAGAGGGAAACACCCAGTACTGTGTGCATACATATTTGTATCACTCTGAACCTGTGATGTTTAATTGCAAAGCACCACTAAAAGTATAGTAAATTTAAAAATAATGAACAAAATACTTTAAGGTTATAAAATGTAATAAAATAATGTAGATTTAATGTTGAGGTCATTTACATTAGTTCTAATTTGTGTGTGTGTGTGTGTGTGTGTGTGTGTGTGTGTGTGTGTTACTGGGTTGGAACCCAGAGGCATTTGTACCTCCGAGCTACACCCCCAGCGCTATTTTTTAGTTTGTTTGTTTGTTTATTTATTTATTTATTTATTTATTTATTTTTGTGGGTCTGGGGATGATACCCAGGGGCATTTGACCTCCGAGCTACACCTCTGCCCTATTTTTTTATTATTTATTTTGAAACCGGGTCTCACTGAGTTGCAAAGGGCCTCACTAAGTAGCTGAGGATGTCCGCGAACCGCGATCCTCCTGTCTCAGCTTCCCAAATGCTGGGATTACAAGCGTGCGCCACCACGCCCGGCTCCAGTCTCTTTATTTTGAAACAGGGTCCCACTGAGTTGTGAAGGTCCTCTCTAAGAGGCTGAGACTGTACATTTGTTCTAATTTTAATAAAAGAAAAAATAACGTTGTTTCTAGATACTGCAAAAAAAGACAAAAGGACTTTGTTAGACAGCCATTTTTCTGAGAACCTCAGTTGTATGTCCCAGGGTTGGCGAAGGCAGACATTGGGGCAAGATGTGCAGGAGCGTAGACTACTTACTTCTCCCTTTAGGGCAGCCTGGGTTCTTGGAAAGGTACTGTGGAAAGGACAGTCAGGTACAATCCTTTGTGTTTTCCCAGGCTGCAGGAGACAAGTCTTCCATCAGCCCGGTCAGAATGGTCCTGTGTACACTGTCTCTTTCCTCTCCTCAGCTCTATGTGTTTTTGAGGAGACTAAACTGGTCCATCATTTAGCAAACAAAGTCTCAAGCCACGTGTGGTTGTTTACATAATCCCAGTGCTTGGAGGCTTAGACAGAAGGATCAAAGGTTCAAGACCAACCTTGGAAATTTAGTGAGACCCTGTCTCAAAATAAACAAACAAAATAGGGCTGGAAGTGTAGGTCAGTGGTAGAGTTGCCCTGGGTTCAATTCCCAGTCACACACACACACACACACACACACACACACACACACACACACGCAATGAGTGTTGGACTCTGAAAAGATAAGTGTGCCTGAGGTGAGTGGTCCCAAGCCCTCTGCTGCTGGGCTTGAGGGGCCCGCACTGTTCCTCGAGGAGATACTGGGGAAACTGAATGATGTGAAGGAAAAGTCTTCAATGATCTCCAGCCAGTTCTACTGGGAAACAAACACTGATAATCCTATCTAACAAGAAATTGGGAAAATATGTGACAAGATCGCAAAAATGTTGAAACATTCTGATTTTTTTATTTCCTTCTTTTCCACTCCCTGCCCCCAGACAAATTCCTGAGTTTCTTAGAGACAGCCTCTGGATAAATAATACTTTATTTTGGTATTATTTTTATCCACATTAATACCAATGATAATAGCTGTGTTTTCTTTCTGGAGGGCTAAGAAAACACAGGGTTTTTTTTTTCTAAAGGGGAAGAAATTGGGAACATTTTCGCGTGATTTTTTTTTTTTATTAAAGAGCTAAATGAAATCTTTAGGGATGTTATCTGTATCTCATTTCCTTCCTAATTTCTGAGGGCCAAATCTTAGAATAAATGATAGTTAACATCTGCTCAGCCTGGAAGGCTTAACACTCTCTCTCCTTAAATTACTCAGGTGCCAAGAATTTCTACTGACCTAATTTGCTTAGCCATGTACTTGGGTTTGATTTTAAGAAAATGACACCTTTCTCCGAACCTCAGTGGGACCCATTGCTGGATTACAGAAGGAGATTAGGACTGGATGAGTGAGGGAGGAGAAGGTGAAGGGAACTCCCAAATCTTCCTTTTCTTCAAACTGCAATTTAACATATATGTGTATTTTAAAAATTAAAGTCACTCTTCATGTTGACTGTAACTTAATGACTACTTATTACATCCCCATTATTCCCGGGGATATCTAGAAATGCAAGACTGTGTACGTTAGTGCTAAGCTGTGTGGTCTGCTCACACTTACCTGCTTTCTGCATGATCTGTGCACTCAGGAAGGTTCTGTAGAGACAGAGGCCTTGTGACTTGAATACATGGATGGAGTGACTCCTGGGCAGGAGGACACGCAAAGGAAGAAAACTCAGGCACCGACAAAAGGCACAGCTGAGGGTGACTTTTATCTGGGAGATGGGAAATGAGGCTAGGTGAGTAAGAAGAGGCCAGATGACGGTGGTCTTCATGTCCAAGCCTAGAGGGTTACAGGTGCTTTTTCATTCCTTTGTCTAAGGATGGCATCACCAATCAATCATGGCACCCCATGTTCTCTGTGGCTCTCCAGGAAGCCACTACCCATTGATCATAGTTGGCGTTCGAGAATAAGTCTATTTTCTGTTCCCATCACAGGCCAATATATTTAGGTTTCATATATAAAAGTAGGGGAGGTGCTGAATAAAGAAGGGATAATGGGAGACATAAATTGCCAAACTTCCAGTTATCACTGACTTCAACCTTTCCTAACCCATTTATGTTTGAAGCCAGAGCTCAGTGTGATGGAGAGGACATTAGATTCTAGGACTTGGGCTTGAGGTCAGTTCAGCCACGAACTTCCCCCCATCTGTGCCTCATTTTCCCCATTTGTAAAAAGAAAGCCTCGACATGGATGATGGGTAAGGACTGTCTTAACACAGACTTTTTAGACTCCTACAAATGCCAACAGAAAAGCAGCCAGGCTGAGCCTCGCAGGGCCCCTTCTGGGGGAGGAGCTGGAGGCCAAATCAAGTCAGGGAGGAGAAGAGGAAGCCGAGGTTCTAGCTGGCCCACACCCTAAGTCAGAAGCTCCTGGGAAACTGGAAACTGGTGGCATTAGACACTGTGTTGGACAAGCTGTGTGCTACAGAACCCGGGGCTTAGGCGCCTTGCAGTCTCAAAGTAGGAAGCTGATGAAAAGCCTCATCTGGAAACGGCTTTCTCTAAGGATCAAGGCTAATGGAAACAGTGTGCCTATCGCTTTTTGCCTCCCTTTGGATCGCCCTGGTTTGTCCTCACCTTCATGTGGCCGGCTTCGCACATGTTCCCACCCAAAGCGGCTTCCCAACAAAGCAGCCTCTCACTGAGGAGGTCCCCTGCCGGCCTTCTCTTGGGATGCGTTTTGGGGAGAGGGGGCGAGGCAGGATGAGGTCATGGCTCTATTCAAGGGGACGGAGAAATTGTGCGTTCTTTCATGCATTATTTGCGCGCCCTTTATCCGGGGAGCAGACCCGAGGTTGTTACCCCATTTGCCACGTTACTATCAGAAGATCAGCTTTTCGGAGCCAGCTTGCCAGTGGCTCTGGGGAAACTTTAAGAATGCAGATAAGGCAGAGACGCTTGGAGCCGAGGTATTTGGATGTCTAGTAAGGCATTTGAGCAGGCCTGGCTTGGCTTAATTGATTAATTTATCTGTATTCCTGCAGGGACACGAGGAAACTCTGCTTCTCTCTTGAAGTGTGCATCTTCTCAAGCTCCCTACATGTCCATTCATGGGCCAAGTATGCATGGCCGCTCAGATGAAGAATTCCACGTGACAGGAAGGATGTCTGTCATTTAATTTGCTGCCTTTTCGGAAGCTCTTTGACTAGATGCTAAAAAAAATCTCTTGTCTACTGTCACTTTTAAATATATCTGGGAAATATAACTATAAACATGGCTAGAAATGAGGAGCTGGGATTAGAAGGTACTTAACTTGTTTTTGTCCCCCTCTTGAGTTGGACTTTGTTGCATTAATCCATCCCTTAATCTGTCTATCCTTTCTACTGCCCATCTGTCCATCCTTGTGCCCACCCATCTATGCATGCATGTATCCATCCATCTATATGTCTATCCATCCATGCAAGCATCCATCCATCCATGCACTCATTCAACTGTGTAACAAATACTCCCTGAGAGCCTCTGTGCCCAGCACTGAGGTTCCCACAGTTAAAAAGACAGATCTGACCTGGACCTTTACAGACCCACATCTGGAGGAGGCAGATGTTTGGGGGCAGCTATTCTGGTGGACTTTCTTAAGGTATCAAATTACAGTTCTACTGCTTGCTGCTCAGAGATTCTTAACTTTAAAAAACAAAGGTTATTTTCTTACAGCCATGGAGCTTTTAACTTTACCTTTAGGATTTTTATATGGAAGTTGGAGAAAGGGAAAAAAGAATAATGAACACAGCTGGAGTTTTGTTGGTCTTTCTGTCTTTTGTATGGTGATAGAAATACTTGTTTGTAGCTTTCCAGGTAGGCACATGCTCTGATCTTACAAGCCTTGGTTTTGCTTTTCTTAAATTGCAAATGACAATACAGTTGGGCCCTCCATATCAGTGAGATCTTCATCCATGGAGTCAACCAACCTTGAAAAAAAAAATTATTGGGACAAAATTGCAGCTGGGTGTGGTGACCCATGTCTGTAATCCTAGCTGCCCAGGAGGCTGGGACAGAAGGACTGCAAGTTCAAGTCAGCCTCTGCAAGTTTGAGATATCCTGTCTAAAATAAAATAAAATAAAATAGAATAAGAAAATGGTCTGGGGTGTATCTCAGTTAAGCACCCCTAGGTTCACTCTCCAATACTAGAAGGAAAATCAAACCTGTATTGAATATGTACACACTATATCCCCTGTCCTTATTCCCTGAACAATATAATTTTATGAATGCTTACATAGAATTTCCATCCGTATTGTAAGTAGTCTAGAGATGATTTCAAATATACAGGATGTATGTAGGCTATATGCAAATGCTAGACTATCATGTATGAGGGGTTTGACCGTGTGCAGATTTGGGTATCCACAGTGGGTCTCTCTGATGCTTAGACACAACTGTATTCACTCTTCTTTTTTTATCATTCTTGTAGAGATCCAGCAAACAGGAGTGCTTATGCTTTTTATACCTTAGAGTGAATTTGAGCAAAGCTCTCTTACTTTTGTGAAGGTCGTTAGTGGGTGTCCATAGCTAAAATTTGTACTTTGTGCATTTTACAGTTTTTAGCCAAAATTGAGTCTCTTACCCTGCTTTCTCATGATAGCAAGACAGGTTTTTTAAGCAAAGCAATGATTATCTTTTACATAATAAGCTACGGAGAGGACCCTGATTACTCTGTAATGGGCTTTATTATTCTATGTGTGCATGTTTGTGTGTGGAGATGTGGATGTAAATATGACCAGCTCTGCCTTCATATTTACCTAAAATAGCACTGAATTGTACCCAAAGAGTGGAAAGTATTATTTTTGAGCACAAGTGAGAGAGAAACAATAGAAGGGGTTTCTTTCTGAGTAGACACATGAACATGAACCACAGCATTGGAAGGAGATAAAGTATCTTGTGTCCAGTAAGCAGAAAAGACAGGATGGGTTGCTATGGGCAGAGTGGTTTCTGCTGCTTCAGGCCTTGGTTTGGCTTTCTGCCATTTTTCCTGAGGGGCACTCTGCCACGGGAGCAAATGTTACACACATAAACCCCCTCACCATTTGCATGAGTTTTAGTGAGACTGTGGCATGGTCTTTCATTTTATGAGGAGCCCCAAAGCACCCCAGAGAGAAAGTGACTAGAAAGCAAACATGGCTTTCTTCTGGCCAGGAGCTAGATGGCCTGCAGAGCCGACCCCCTCCATCACTATGGCAGAGCCTTCTCTTTTCTTTTCCTTCCCGTTCTCAAGCCCTCTGTGGGTAGTTGTACTTTTCCTCTGGGTGCATCCCACAGTGTGATTGTATTAGATTCTTATTGCTGCTGTAACAAGTTGACCACAATCATAATGGCTTACCACAGCACTCATGATCATCTCATAGTTTCCATGGTTTGGAGTCTGGGTGTGGCTTAGATGCATCTTTTGATCAGGGTTTCAGGAGTCTGTAGTCAAGCAGGCAGGTGGGCTAGTTCTCATATGGCGGCTTTGCTAGAGAAGAACCTATTGCTAAGTTCACCTTATTTCTTTGCAGCTGTAGAACTGAAGGTTCTAGCTTCTTGATGGCTCTCTGCTGGAGATTGCCCTCAGCTCCAAGAAGTTTCTGGAAATTCCTTGTTATGGAATGATCACTTACCTTATCACACCAGCAGGGAGTCTCCAGTGTGGGTGTAAGGTGGGGCCTACGATGACATAGCCATGGGAGGGACATCCCCTCATCGTTGCCAGATTCTATTGGTTAGAAGCAAGAACAGGACACACACACCCAAGAAGAAGCGATTAGGACTCCAGTCAAGAGGGCTACCTTACAATGCCCACCACTGTGGGCCTTATAATTTTCCTTTCCGACAGAGGTTTTAGTGGTAAAGAACAGACTCTGGCCCCAAGGTCTCTGCCCCACCTTCTAGATGGTGTCCTCATTTATTCCAGGGCCTGGCCCTCAGCTTCACCTCTCAGGTTCCTCCTCCATGAACAGTCTCAACCACCCTTTTGATACTATCTTTCCATCTAGTCACCATGCAGACAAGACCTCTGACATCTGCCTCAATTTCCCTTTCTCCCTGAGTCATGCAAATGTCCTCTAAGTCCTATCAGTTTTACCTCCTAATTGTTTTTTCCTTCTTCCCTTCATCAGCACGGAGACCTGCTTAGTGTAACTTTCCCTTATCTCTTGCTTCAAGAGCCTCCAACCAACTTAGAGAAACCTGTAATTTCACTTCCTCCCCACCATCTCTTTTCTACACTCTTCTCTCCACCAAATTCCCTGGGCACCATACTATTTTGCCTCTGTGGTTTTCCAAAACCTGTCCTATTTCCCAAAAATGCTCTGCTCTCATCCAAATTCTACCATTTTCCAGTATAAAAAATACCTGCTCATCTTAGCCAGATGTGGTGATGCATGCCTGTAGCCCCAGTACTTGGGAGGCTGAGACAGAAGGATCACAAGTTCAAGGACAGCCTTAGCAACTTGGTGAGAATCCCAGCACCCTAGTAAAGCCCTGTTTCAAACAAAGAAACAAACCAAAAATAAAATAAAAATAGCTGGTGTGTTGCTCAGGAGTGGAATGCCCGTGGGTTCAACTCCCAGTACCAAGAAAAAAAAACAAAAACCCAAAATGAGCAAACAAACAAATATGAAGAAAAATCCCTGCTCGTCTTGTTCAGATCCTGGGAAGATTTTTCTTTACTGAAGACAGAATAAATTATTCCCTGACCCTCTTGATTTACTTCCATTGATATTTTAATTTTGTTTTTGTTTTGCACATATACTACTAAACGCACAATCCATCTTATCCCTAGCTTGTTGATTGCTCTCTGCCCTGCTGTGCTTGAGGAAAGTGTCACTTATTTGTCTTCATCTCCCAGCCCCAAGCACAGAAATTCAATGCACAGCAATCAATGAATGCTGCTGAACTGGAATCAAGTTTTTAAAATTATATGGCCAGCTTTGGGAAATTTATCAAATTCTCTATAATATAGTGACTATTTCAAATATGGTTTTAGTCTCTTATCTTCAGTAGTTGTGACTCAAATTGATGCACTATTAAACTTTCTTCCCCCAAATATTTCTTCATTTTTCAGTTATTATACAGCTTAGCAGAAATGGATAAATGCTATGCATGTCCTTCAATAAGAGCGGCTATTGTTTTTTCTTTCCAAGCATTCTCTCAATTCTGTGACCACAGACAGAATTTCCCAATACAATCACACTTTCCAAACAAGCGTTCAACCTGGAGAGCAGCCGCTCAGCTCTCCAAGTCTGGGCATTTTTCTTCCCTTCTTTGTCTTTGCTTCTTTGCTCTCATCTGACGTCAACACTTGCTTTTTCACTGCTACGTGGCAGGAAGAACCAAACACACTGTTTTTTGGAGACTGTGTGGCCCGGTGACAAGGACGGCGTCCTGGGCAGTGGTGGAGGGCGCACCTGGAGCCACCTCGAGGTGCCGGGCTCGGTGCGTGGCTGCTGGAGCCTCACTCCTCAGTCCCAGTCCTACTGCAGCTGTTTACAACTCAGGGGACCTGGAACAAGTTATTCAGCCCCACCCAGGCCTCAGTTTCCTCATGTAATCAACTGTTCTCACGGAGTTAGTGTGGGAATGCATAGGACGGTGTATAGATCACACTTGTAATGTTGCATATTTTGACATTATGAGCATTTGGTGAACATTAGGTAGGTAATTATCATTACCCAGAACTCTATACCTACTTTTGTGAAAGGACATCAAATAAGGATCATATTTTCTAGAACTGGCACTCCTCAGTTTTAAGATGTTAATTTTCAGGCAAGATATCAAGAAGAAAAATAACAATAACAACAAAAACTTCAGCTTCCTAATACCATTTTTTTCTAGAGGAACTTTTTATCTAATCCACTTCATTTCCCTTTTCTTTTTCTTTCTTTTTTTTTTTTTTTGTGGTACTGGGGATGGAACCCAGGGGCATTGTACTTCCAAGCTACACCCCAGCCCTATTTTTCAGTCTTTTTTTTACTTTTGAAACAGAGTCTCACTGAGTTGACTGAGTTGTGAAGGGCCTCCCTAAGTAGCTGAGGCTGTCTGCGAACCACAATCCTCCAGTCTCCACCTCCTGAATGCCGGGATTACAAGCTTGCGCTACCACACCCAGCTACTGCCTTTTCTTATCAAACAGTGTGCTTCCTGCTTTAGATGTTTCTTTTTGTTAGAAAACTCTCTTTTCCCAAATTCTAAAAGCTTATTTGACTTGAAGTCTTCTCACGTTATATTATGCCTTGATTTAAATGAATATCTGCAAACACACCAAATTCTTTCATCTGCCGTACAAGGCCTGATGTTTGTTTCTGGACAGCCCTTGGGAAGGTTTCAGTGGCCGATCGGGGTCTCTCCTTCTGTCGCATCCTTTGTTGGGCATCTATGGGAAGAGATGAGGGTTGTGGATGTGTGTGCCCTGAGGTGTGGGAGAGGAGACACATTGACGGTGTGCTGTGTTACTGGAAGAAAGTGGAAGAAGATGAAAGGGTCAGAAAAGGATCCCCTAAACACAGAGGCAAGCACAGCAGAGAGGTTCATGATTTCATGTGCCAGACCGTGTGGACTGGACTCTCCACTCACTTCCTGTTCTCAGCAGAAAGAAGCAGCAGGAGGGCCTGACTGTGCACTCATGGAGGACTCATCGCATGATGGTGCTGGACAGGCACACCCATATACCTCACCTCTCTCAACCTAAGAGGTGGGTGGTGGTAACCCTGCTTAAACAATGAGACAGGTGCGATCTTTCAAAAGTTATACTGTTATTAAAGTGTAGAAATAGAGCCGGGCATGGTGCACGCCTGTAATCCTAGTACTTGGGAGGTGGAGACAGGAGGATTGCAGGTTCATGACCAGCCTCAGCAATAGCAAGACTCTTAGCAAACTAGTGAGACCCTGTTTCAAAAAAATAAAATGGAGCTGGGGTATGGCTTGGAGACAGAATGCCCCTGGGCTCCATCCCTAATACTGCTAAATAAATAAATTAAATTAAGGTGTGGAAATAGACTTAAACTTAGGCAACAGTCTCTTTTCTGATATCATGGATTAATTGTAGCTGAAATAAAACACATAAAGACCACCTGCTTGGTGCAGGAGAGGATCAAACATGGGAACATGTAAACATCACAGCGCCCCTTCTGGGCGCTGTCACTCTCATAGGCTACCAAGATAATTTCCTAAGTACTTGGTAGGTGGTTGTTAGAAGATTTTTTTTTTTTAACCTGTCAGACAACTTTTCCAAGGAAATGCCTATCAGCTAAAATGATATGAGATAATGGTAAGCAGATACTCAGACCACCAAGGAGCCAAGAAGCCTGAGGATTCTGACCTGACCAGTCATAGAAGGGGAAGGAAGACAGACAAGCTCAGGTGTAGGAAGCCACAGGCAGTGCCAGTACCTGTCAGAGAGCAATATTTACTCATGCTTAGGATGATTTCATTCTAATGGGACGATTGTCATGAATTATTTCATTCATTGAAGTTGGAAATTCTCAAGATGTTGCATATAAAACAACTCCTCTGGGGAAAAAAAAGAAGATGGAGCATTTTTCCATCAGAGATTTGCATTATTCTTTACATTCGAATAGGAGAAGAAAGAAATGGGAGCTGGAAGTCCGGGCTAACTTCCTTCCTCCTGTGCGCGGCTCTGGTCAGGAGGCATGGCCAGCCGGCTGACAGGGAGAAGGAGCAGAGGGATTGGGAATGTCCTCTGTTTTCACTGGACATGGCTCCACACAGCAGCTTTGGGGCTGGGGGGCTGCAAGCTACCCCTTAGTTGTCAAAACAGAGCAAAACATCTCAAAGTGCACAATTGCCAGGCCAATCTCACTCACATTTTAAAAAGCACATTGCACCAATATTAGCAACTAGCTAACAGGATGATCTTTATTTTACGTGGCTTTGAATATATGTTTTTCTCAGGAGTCTAATTATAGAATGACCAAAATGACTACTGACACTGTCTCTCTGTCATGACCACGAAGCTAGTTGCTTAGGGAAGTGTTGATATTTCTGCTCTCAAGCTAACGACTGAGTTACTTAGTTGCTTTATTCAGGGCTCTTAAAAAAAAAATGAAAGGGTGTTAAAAAGAACCCATCAATGAGTCCCAGGCAAAAGTTTTATCTGCAAACATAATTTTTAAGTACTAACTATTCACAGATCAGATGACAGGCATAAATTAAACTTTAATAGCATTGTTTTAAAAAGCGTCCACGGATGCGGTCTATGCTATAATCAACTTTAGCCAACAAACAGAAATCAATCACAGTGCTCATGCATTCGTCCAACACACATTAATTAAAATGTTAAATATTGAAAATGTAAAAGTCTTCAAAATTCCTTCACCCAAATTACATGAGCACTGAAACTTAGTACAAATTGTTGCTTCTAATTTGAAATAGATGTTCGCTTTAATTTATTTGAAAGCTAGGGTAACTTCATGGGTAAAGCTTTGTTATTTTATCAATAGCACCCAGCACATATCGGATGTTCAACAAATGTGTTAAATTAAATGTGTTATTGAATAATAAGAAATTTTCAAAGCATGCTTTTTGAGGCCATTCCAATTTAAGCAGCATGATATATGTATGTGTGTGTGTGTGTGTGTGTGTGTGTGTGTGTGTGTGTATTTGTGTGTGTGTGCCTGAACATACAGCTAGGAATAAGCAACTTCTAAACTTTAAAAGCTATGTTTAATTTTAACTAAACTTTAAAATTAAACTCTAAACTTTAAAAGCTATGTGTCTTTAAAAGCTATGTTTAATTTTCAGTTAATAGTATGGAAGAGTGGAGGCAATTTGCCTAATGTAACTCAGATAATCACAGCTTGTCATTGGTTGACCAGTGGATGGTGTTTTCGATCGAACCGTCTCTGCTCTATTATCCTGGGAAAGCCTATTATCTTGTGACTTGTTCAGACTGGAGGACTGCTGGGCTGGAGGTTTTGGTAGTGTGGAAAGAACTGCCAGAGAGAACATAAAATATATGACCTCAAACACTTTTTTAAAATGTGATGGCGTTGATAGTCCTTTTTGTTAAGTTTTGGCCCTGCCTCTTCCCTTTCCTTATTTATTTATTTTGAGGACAGGAATGGCTAAGTGATGATGACTCTTCATCAAAAACTCAGATTTTGCTGGCATTACACACGCAGATTGCATTGTGAGCACTTCCACTGGATTCCAAATAGCATACATTAAGAGGTTTGTTGTCAAGCTTCCAAAGGGAGGAAGCTCGTTCGTTTTAATTTGATTGATTAGTGACCTATATTGTAAGCGGCAAACCTCTAAAAATGTGGAAAATCACTCCCTCTCAGGTTAGAGATAACCATAAGACCGTTAACGTTAGATAGAAGTTATAGCTAATATGTGCCAGAGGTGGTGGTACATGCCGGTAATCCCAGTACTTGGGAGGCTGAGACAGGAGGATTCCAGGTTCAAAGCCAGCCAGCCTCAATAAGTTAGTGAGACTCTCAGTAACTTAGTGATATTCTGTTTCAAAATAAAAAAAAAAATTAAAAAAGGTATAGGGATGTAACTCAATGGTAGAATCCCCCAGGTTCAATCCCCGATAATGAAAGAAAGAAGAAAGAAAGAAAGAAAGAAAAAAAGAAAGAAAGAAAGAAGAAAGAAGAAAGGTAAAAAGAAGGAAGTTATAAGCTAATATAAACTGAGCTGTTACTATATGTCCAGAACATTATGCATATATCTCATTAGCTCTCACACCATCCTTGAATGAGGGAGGACTTTGTTTTGATTATCTTTGCTGTATATCAAGTTACCCCAAAGTTTGTGGCTTCAAAGGAAGACCCAACCTCTTTTGTTTTTTTGTTTGTTTTGTTTAAAGCCATTTGAAGTGGATTTTGTTTAACCCATAACTGAAAAGCATGATGGGGACCGACACCCACACACTCTGGAGTTTTTCTAGCCACTTTGTCGCTTTGGTCTGCTCACTGAGTGAGGTCTACAGAGTAGTGTGGGTGGAGGGCTCGGTGCCACAGAGCCGGCGCAGGAGGATGAGCGCGCCACTCACAGCTCAAGCCAGAGCCGGCAGAGGCAGCTCCTGGTTGGAGCCTTGTCCCTTCCTCCTTTGAGAAACCAGAGAGAGCTTGCCCCCCGGAGTAAACTGGACTTGTGGGCTGCAGCTCTCCCAATCCCAATTTGTGCCTCGTTATTCAAGGCCACCACAGCTCATTTGAAGAGTCGTGGGGGATGTAGGGGAGGAAGGAACAGGAAGGATAGGGTTAGTAGCCAAGGATCAGTGGGGTTTTCTGTCCCAAGTACACTATATCCCTGAAACTAAAGAGGTGAACATCTTTTAGTCAAACCCTAAAATAGGCTGTCCAACTCGTGTTCTTCTGACATGGCATTGTGTTATAGGCCATCTTCTGTTGCTATTACAAAATACTTGTGACTCGGTAGTTTATACTGAACCGCAGTTTATTGGCTCATGACTTGGAGGCTGGGAAGTCCAAGGTCAAGGGTCCACATGTGGTGAGGGCCTTCTCGGTGTCTCATCCTGTGGCAGAAGGGCAAAGAAACATGACAGAGAGACAAGAGAAGGACAAATGTGTTCTTTTATGAGGAACCCACTTGCATGTTAATCTCAATTCCGAGACAATGGCATTAATCCATTCATGAAGGCCAAGTTCTCAGGGACTAACTTCCTGTAAAAGGTGCCACCCCTCAACATCTCTGCATTGAAGTTTAGATTCCAGCATAGAACCTTTGAGATGTTTGCAAACTAGAGCAGAATGAAAAAGGAAAGTCTCTTTCTTGAAGCCTGTAATTTTGAAGGCTGAGACAAGAGGATCACGAGTTCAAGGGGAGTGTGTGTAACTTAGTGAGACCCTTTTTCAAAACAAAAATCAAAACAAAAATCAAAACAAAAACCAAAAACCCCCGCGCTTGGGAGGCAGAGACAGGAGGATCACGCAGGTTCGAAGCCAGCCGCGCGCGCTGGCTTAGGAGACCCTGTTTCTAAATAAAAATGTAAAAATAGGTCTGGGCGTGTAGCCCGGAGGTAGAAGGACTTCCAGGAACCACCAAAAAAAAAAAAAAAAAAAAAAAAAAAGGACAAAGGCACTGGTCATAGAACTCAGGAGTAGCCTGGCCCTGGGTTCAATCTTCAGTAGAAAACAAACAAACAAAAACCGAAAAAGGAAGAGAGAAAGAGGAAGGAAGGAGGGAAGGAGGGAAGGTAGTTGGCTGTGGTAGAAAGCAAATGGCCCCTCCCTGGTGACCCCCTGACCGGCCCTGCCTCCTTGACCTAACCCTATCTATCTGGGCACCATTTCCAGCTAAGAGGAAAGGCAGAGTGATCCTCGGTCCACCGGTACCAAGAGACCCGACTGGCAGGGCCTCTGCAGCGTGACAGGGTGGCCCAGCGAGGGCTCTCGGGCACTTCTCCCTGGCAGTGAAGAGGGTCAGAGAGGGAAGCAAGCCCATCTCACGGGCTAGAGGTGGCGGCATGCTGCCTCTGTTGTACACTTGTGCTCCGAGGCTCCACGGGCAAGCGACCCTGGGCAGTTTCAGTTCAGTTGTGTGCCTTCATCCCCTGTGAGGCTTTAAGGCAGGACGAACACCTTTCTTTCCAGGAAAGACCCTGGCTGTCTTAGTTCGGGTTGCTACCACAAAGTACCATAGACGGGCCAGCCGATAAACAACAGACATCCGTTTCCTGCAGGTCTGGAAGCTGAAGGTCCCAGATTAGGAATAGAAAGCCAGGTTCTGGTGAGGGCCGTGTGGGCTGCACACTCCTGGGCTCCTCTTGCATCCTCACATGGCGGGAAAAGAGCAAGTGAGCTCCTCGGGTCCCTTTTATAAGGACACAAATCTCCCTCAAGGGCTCTGTCCTCACGACCACTCGCCTCTTCCTCCAGCACTCCACCTGTGGGAGTGCGCACTCAGCCCTTCCCGCTGGTGTTCCAGTCCCGTACAGGGTTTGTTCTGGTACTGACTCTCTGTGTCCATCTCTGTGGCCACTGAGACACCAGTGAGGTCTAGAGGAGGCGAATTTGCTGTCGAAACCCTGAGCTAAATCCTAGGGCCCAGCTCAAGGCCAGTCTCTTTCCTTTCTCTATCCCATGTTTTAGTTTTATAAAATCAGTCCCAGTTTTAGACTGGGAAACAAAATCCGGTGTCCTCATCTTACAAAAGGACCCTGCCACTTCCCACTGTGATCACTACAAGGCGCTTTAACCTCTCTGGGCCTCAGCTTTCTGGTCTGTGAAATGGGGACATGGGCTGAATCAGGGTTTTGCCAGTTTTCTTCTGTGACTTTACAAACCTCTTCTTTGAGGAGAGAGAGGAGACAGAGCCAGAGGTAGTAAGGCTGCGGACCTTTCCCTGCTTCTGCTGGTCCAGCACATGGTTTCTTCACAAAAATGTTTTGTAACTAAAAATAATTCTGTCACCTTCCTGGGAAATATTCAGGCAGAGGGAAGAGTGGGCTCTGCGGCTGTGAGGATTAAACAAGATTGTGTGTACAACGCTCACACCAACAGGAGATTTGCTCAAACAGAAGTCTATACCAAACACACAGACCCATGATGTATTTTTTAATAAAATGCATCTGTGTGTCATTTAATAGGGATAGATGCAGAGACTGCAGATGAGCCTTCCTCACCTGGACATTCTCCTCCAATGGCGGTCTCAGCATCTCCAGAGTTGGTCCAGCTTTACAAGTCCATCTGTGTCTCCTGGCTGCTGCTGAGTTCACCTAGTTCTTGCAGAAAGTCCCGACCGGTCTCAGATATATTCAGAACATCTTTGGAGCATTTGGGGCCACTTTCCATCCTGGCCTTCGACCCTTGGCTATGAGAGTAATGTTGTCAACAAAAGTTTCTTTCTGAAGATGATCCATATGTTTAATTTTTTAACCCAGCCCATGTGGCCATTCTATTGAGAATCCCAAATTGAATTTGTATGGATCGCTCAAGCAAAAAGCCTTTTAGAGAGAGTGGTGGACACGCAGACCAGTGGGGAGGGAGGGCCTGGCCTGTGCTGGTCTGACTTTGATGCGCTCTCTTGCTTTCCCTTCCCTCACCCCATTCCGCCAATGCTAGGTGAAACGAAAGTAGATTCTCTCTGGAGAGAAGCAGGATCCATAACCAAGGACTTAAGTAAAGTCATGAGATTTAAGGACACATCTCTTTGCTTCTAGTTATGGAATCTAATACACAATTGAAAAGTGCCAGGAACCTCCACACTTCTTCCTTCTCTCCCGACCAGTGCACACCTCAGAACCATCTTGATTCGGATATGCTCCCCCACCAAGCAACCAGGGTTCCCGCCTGTCCAGCCTCAGTTCCCTGTGAGTGAGGCCCCTGAGAGTGTGGAGGGTGAATCTCCAGGAGAGATGTTGACAGCCCGCCCACCCCGCCCCACCCAGCGGAGCCGGGAAAGTGGAAGTTGCATTTCATTAGAGGGCTCTCAAGGGGAATTCTGGTGCTGGGGCAAGACAGCATCTGTCATCCTGACACCTTCCCACTGCTTGTCAAGTCTTCACAGCCCTCCTGGGCCTCTTCACATGTCCTCCTTCCTCCGGGTATCTTTGCGTCTGCTGAAAGTACCCCTGTTGGAGATCATTGAGAGAGTATGAAAGCAGCTCATGTTCTATTTCAAAAATGCATGCCCTGCCATTATAGGATGTAAACTGGAAGAATACCGACTGTGGTCTGTATGCTTTGCATCCCAATTCCTCACCCTTCATCTGTTTTGGCCTCGGTTTCGTGGAGAAAGCCTCAGCTAGCTTTGAGCATGGCTGTGGGCACCCAAGAGGTCGTGTGCTACCCATGGCGAGCGTGGCAGAGCCCGTGCGGGCAGCTGTCGGTGCCATGGCTACTTCAGTTCCTGTCCTCAACTGGGTCGCCTGTCTGTCACGTTTGATCAAAATTCCCCGGTAAAGAAGGCAGAAAGCCTGGGGTAATATGCCAGGAGGCAGCTCCTAAAACCGCCATCCTTCTTTTGGCAGGAACTGATCCTTGGGCTCTAAAGAAGGTTTGGCAAAGGCCCCGGGCATACACTTGATAGCCTCCCAGGGGGTTGTCAAATTCAACCAAAACAAACAAACAAACAAACAGGGCAATATTGGGGAAATTCAAATTTAACTGGGCTTCTTGTGGTCCTGTTTTATGTGGTGACTCCAATCCCAGGGGCTCTTAGATTCTCATCTACTATGGTTTGGGTTTCAAGCCCCCTCCCACCCCTCAGAGGCTCATGTGTTGAAAACTTGGTCCTCAACTTGGGAAGGTTCAGAGGTGGGGTGGGGCTGCAGATGCGTGACTAGAAGTATGGTCTTGGGGTAAATCTAGGAGCCCCCAGTCCTCTCCTCTAGCTGTGTCCACTCCCGGCCACCAGAAGCTAAGGGTAGTTTTCCTTCCTCTGCCATGGCGAGGCCCTGCCTGGGAGCCTCCTTGCCTAGGAGCCAACCAATCACAGACTGACACCTGGAACCTCTGAAATCACGAGTCCCAAATAAATCATTTTCTTCTCTAAGTTGTGCTTGCTAGGTATTTTGGTCACAGTGACATAAACAAAAAACAAAAAACGAACTAAAACATCATGTTCAAGCTTTCGTGGCCTGAGCAACAGTGCAGTCATCTTCTGTTTTGTCTTATGCAATGCCAGTAGAAATGCTTTCTGGAAGGACTTCACCGTGCAGCGCTCATCAGCTGCAGGCGTGTGGACCCTGGGCCGAGCCTCTCTGAGTCTCGGCTTCTTGATCTGTGGAACCCCTGCCCTGCCTGTTTGGCAGAGCTGTTAGACAAGCAACGTAAGGCACAGCCACTTCATGTGTGTTGATGCGTTCACCACGCACTGTGTTCTTGGGGCATAAAGGTGTGGCATTTCTCCGCCCACTGGGGCTATCATAGGTGAGACACGCTAGAAAAATTTTAAAGTCAAGATAGATTGAGTGATAAATCTAACTCTCAAGGCTGTCACCGGAAGATTCATTAGGTTGGTCTGACAGAAAGCTTGTCTTCTTCATGACACCACATGGGTTGTCATTACATTTGAAATCGTATCCCGCATATTGTCCTCAACAAATATCTGTCAAATGAGTAAGTCGGTGAATGAACAAGTGTGACTCCAGTCTCTGGTCACGTCTAAGGGCTTGCAAAGCTAGCGATCATCTTTGCCTCGTAAGGGATTTTCTGGCATAGGGTCTGAGTTGAAAGACGTTCTCCTGAAATTATCCCACATCCCACCACGGCGCCTGTGCCTCTGGCCTGGGGGTCCCTGGGCAGGCCTCCTGGCGGCCTGGATCGTTTGCCCTCAGATCATGCAAGTCAAATTCTGCCGTCCTCACTGGACTGGGCATGCCGTGCAGCCTGCCAATACTTCCTTCTCCCTCAGGTTTCCCAATCTCCCAAATCTTTCTCTTGACTCGAGAGGTGGCTCAAATAAGGTGACATCAGTACACTTTGAAAAGTGTAAAGCCTTTTTCTTTTTTTAAGAAAGTTCATTCCTGTTTCTCCTATTCAGTTTATACTCCCAGGCTAAATGAGCCTTCCAGACCTCCACACCTCAGAGACGGGTGGCCTGAGAGCCCCTATTCCTTTTCCCTTCCACCTAATAAAGAGACAGCTGCTCCCTTTACTCTCCTCTTGTGTCCCTTGAAAACTACAGCGCATCTCGGCATCAGATTTCCCGAATTCCTTAGGATGCTCATTTAGTTAGTTCATTTTCTGATTTCGTTGTCATCTTCCTGGTAATGAGCCAAGTGTATGACTCCCAGCCCCTCGGTGCCTGCCTCTGGGCCCCACAGCAGCTGGGCTTACTTACCAGATGACCTTCACCTTGCATGTTCTTTTTTGACAATAGTACTAGACCTTTGTGAGAAATATTTTCTACAAAAGCACCTGGCTGTCTCAAGGTCCGTGTTTGAGCCTTGATCTCCTTTCTGTGGAGAATCTTTAATGAATCCTTTAAGCCTGTTAAAAATTTCCTTTCTTAAAGTCCATTTACTTAATTTGACCTCCTTCCCCTCTTTCCCAATGCCTCTATCCTGGACGGCTGCACACGGTGGTCTTGAGGCACCTTTTGGTTTTATGTTTCTTGTTGCCCGCACCCGTACTCTCTGCATAAAAACTCTCAGATTAGAAGAAACACAAACCTTAAGCTTTTCATTTACACAGGACTGAGAATGGCCTCAGCTTTGCTGTGTAGGGGACTAGGAATGGCAAGTCCATGAACTTTCTGCTCAGATCAAACCTTTCTCTCATGTATGGGGACCAGACACTTGGGCTCAAGGACAGCACAGCATCCTTTCTCAAATGACTTAATTTTATTCCTAAAAGTCACAATCAACCCAGGAGGTGAAGCTCCTGTGTTTTAGATTTCGATGAAAAGGATGTGTGTTAAACAGATGGCCTTCTTCCTTTACTAGGAAGAGAAGGTGTGAGAACAACCTGAGCAGCTCTGGGTTGGAGCAGGCTTGCAGCTTCACAATTCATCATCAGTTTCTCTTAGTGTCTGCGCATACCACCCAACATTCTCATGAGATGCCCGTAAAACAGCCCCGACCCCGGCATCTGAATTCACACACCGGTCGGCTGTTTGGGTAGCCTGTGCTTGGCTCTCTTGAGATGTATCTTTTGGCTTCAGTCTCCTTCCTCTGAGATGCCAAGAGCCAGGAGACAATGCAAGTGAAAGTCCCATTCTGAAAGCAAGTATCACATACAGCAAGACCTGGAAAGTTTACAGGGACTTGTCCTCACGGGAAGCAATCAATTTGTAAAGTGCATGGCAAAGCCCCACCTTGAGAAGCGACTCGAATCTACATTTGCCTAATGTTTCATCACTTTTGAACCCTGGCAGCCAACAGCCAGGTTGGCAATTGGAGGACAAGTAAGTGAAGCTGAGGCAGCCACTAGACATTTTTCATCAATACTATCTTAGCCCATTTTTTCTGTTGCTATAACAAAATACTGGAGGTCCTACTTTGCAAGGAAAATAATCTTACTTAGCTCATGGCTTCAGAGTCTGAAAGTCCTGTTTGGCCGCTGGTAAGCGCTGCCCGGGTTGCGTCACAATATGGTAGAGAAGCAGAAAGGGAAAGGGCTGCTTGCAGAAAGGGCTGAGCTCAAGGGGTGGCCTCGTGTCTTAACCACAGGCTTTCACAAGAGCTCTCTTGAGAGAGCAGCACCAACTCCTTCCAAAGGCAGCACCTGCGAGGATCTGTCTGTTCAAATTTACACCGCCTCAGCTGCCTCCCAGAGGACCCAGTTTCCAGCACATGGACAGACACCTTCAAACCACACCCTGAGTGCAGCAAACAACACCAGCAGCTCAGAGGGATTCGTTCATCGAGCTTTCTCCATTTGTGTAAAGCGATCACACTGGAATGTGAAGGGAAAGTTAAAAACATTTTAAATTTTTCTGAAAATGTTGAGAATGAACCATTTTTCATTCATTTCTTGCTCAGTTTTGTGCTGAATGAGGAGAGGCTTGACTCTTGAGTGAGTCTCCTCCCTACCCCCTCTCCCATCTCCCCCTCATTATCTTCCCTTAAATAAATAGCCATTGTTTCACAAGTTACATACCACTTTGAGTACTCAAGACTACTATTAAGTCACTCTCCCATCAGTGTGATGGCTTTAAGTGTACAGTGCATCAATATAAACTGTTGTGTATATTATGTGTGCAACTTCCCACCCAGGACTCAGTGTATTTCACTGTATATAATTGCATCTCATTTCTCCTGTATTCCCTGAGGTGGGAAGTAGTGATCAGTTTTCTCTCCTGATTTTCCAAATCAATAAATGGGATGAATATATATTTTACCTGAAATTACCCAGGAAATCAATGGCACAAACTCTGCTGGTATTTCTGTTTGCTTGTTTTTGGTACTGAGGATTGAACCCTCAGGCATTTTACCTCCAAGCTACACCGCACCCTTTTTTATAGTTTATTTTAAAACAGGGTCTTGCTAAGTTGCCGAGGCTATCCCTGAATCTGCAACCCTCCTGTCTCAGCTTCCCAAAGGAATTCCAGGCATGTGGCATTGTGCGGAGTCAATGGCACAAACACTTAACAGGTTCATTTTGTGCTGATCTGACACAAAGGAAGAACCCATGGTAATTCATCCTTTCCTTTGCCACGTCGGCCTCACGTGACTGTAGACGTATGCACAGAGCAATGAATGGCAGGGGACTTGAGTCCTGGACTGGGAAGGAAAGTCCTGGCCTCCAGCTGACTCTGGCACCTCCAAGCTTTGTGGCCTCAGCCAGAATCTTATGGCCCAAACGCTCTTGTCTAAAGTAAAGTTCAGGGCAGTGACCCCAAGGTTGTTTGCTGTTTGAGCCATCTCCTTTCTTATGAGTGATGTGTGGTAGCCATAGATTAAGTAGATTCTGAGACGGGCGCCCAGTGTCCTGCACCCTAGGGATGAAGACAATTTCTTCACTGTCATCTCAGCATCACTGCCAATGGCACCCGCTTCGCTGTCCATGGTAACTCAGTGTGGATGATGGTTCTGAGTAAACCAGAATACAGCATATGCACCCTGGCTTCTTCTAAGTCTAGTATCAGCAGCTGCTGAAGCTGCTGTCCAGGTGATGGACTTTGCAGGTGTCACACTCTGTGAGGACTCGAGGTTTGAAATTTATCACGTCGCCGGGCGTGGTGGCGCACGCTTGTAATCCCCACGCTTGGGAGGTGGAGACAGGAGGATCGCGCAGGTTCGAAGTCAGCCGCGCGCGCTGGCTTAGGAGACCCTGTTTCCAAATAAAAAGTATAAAATAGGTCTGGGAGTGTAGCCCGGAGGTAGAAGGGCTTCCAGGAACCCCAGTACCACCAAAAAAAAAAAAAAAAAAAAAAAGAAAGAAAGAAAGAAAGAAAGAAAGAAAGAAAGAGAAATCCATCGTGTCGGCTACACAGCTGAGAGAGAAAGCCACACATCTCACTCGACTGTGTTTATGGAACATCTGTTGAATATGTACCTAAATTGAAATTCATGTCAAGGGAAATGCGGGTTTCACATTTCTTGCTGCAAGAAGCAGGACTTTTACAGATTGACTCGTGACTTTTGGTCATCCAGAGTCATATAACCTGAACTCTTTACAAACTGAACTTAGCACTCTGGAGCGGAAACTTGTTTTGCTAAAACAACAACACTGGGTTTGGTGGCGCATGCTTGTAATCCCAGGACTCGGGAAACTGAGACCAGACGAGTGCAGGTTTTCCACTAGTCTCAGCTACTTAGTGAGACTCTCTGCAACATAGTGGCACCCTGTTTCAAAATAAGGAATAAAAAATAGGACTTGGAGGTGGAACCTGGAGGTTGAGTGCCTCTGTGTTCAATCCCCAGAACCACAAAGACAATAACAACAGCTGGAGATGAGGTTTCTACATCTCCAGGGAGTCTAGAGGGGCCTGCTCAGTACAGCGTCTGACTGTCTCCTGCCCCTTCTGTGGATAGACCCTTCCTTTTTGCAGAAGTTTCCTTTCTGTGTTGTCATGGCATCCTGACTTTTCCCAGGTAACTAGGTAGGTGGTGTGTGAGTGAGGCTGTGACTCACCTGAGCACCGCCGAGCACAGGAACTGCATCGCCATGGGGAAGGGCAAGTGAGAAAGCCAGCTGGGGCAACTCACCAAAGCTGTGTGCACGCATGTGACTCTTACTGCTTACTACCTTATGATGGAGACTACAGAACTACAGTGCGCCAAAAAGTTGCAAAAGAGAAATTAAAAAATTAAATTATATTAAAAATAAATTTTCTACTCCAGTGCTAGATGAAGATGGCGAGGTTTATGCCTGTGTGTATGTGTGTGTGTGTGTGTGTGTGTGTGTGTGTGTGTGTGTTACTAGAGATTGCACCCAGAGGTGTTCTACCTCAGAGCTAAACCCCAGACCTGTTTTATTTTTTATTTGGAAACAGGGTCTCACTAAATTGCAGAGGGCCTCATTAAGTTGCTGAGGCTGGCCTTGAACCCGTGATCCTCCTGTCTCAGCCTCCCAGGTACTGGCATTACAGGGATGTGCCACCATGCCTGATTTATGTCTTTCCTTTACCTGAAATATTAGCACAGACCGGCCAACTGACTGCACACAGTGGTCTGCAGCCATCCAGTCAGCTTCCCCTTCCCCGAGAGTGGTCCTCAGCACACCTGTGGAATCCTGCTGCTCACCCAACACAGACCTTCCCTCTAGACCTCCTACAGGATCTCTGGCTGCCTGCCCTTCACACCATCCCAGCGAGGAGGAGCTTACCCCTTCACAAGGTAGCCCTGTCTCTAATTGTTGAGCAAAATAATGCAGGGGGGCTAGGCCACAAAACCTAAGGAATTTTCTTTGCAAAACTGAAGTCTGGAGTTTACATCTATAGTCCTAAAGGCCAGCTTTAGAAGCTTAGCAAGACCCTGTTTCAAAATTAAAAAAAAAATAGGGCTGCATGTACAACTCAGGGGTAAAATGCCCAGAGGGTCAATCCCCAGTAACACAGGAAAGAACAAAAACAAATTAAAAAAAAAAAAAAACCTGAATCCCAGACAGAATTGGTCTGCATTTTCCCAGCGTGTCGTGAGAAGCACCCCTTGGTACACCCAGAGCAAGGGGATGCGGAGTTCCCCTCTTCTGGGTAGATGTGACCATCTATGTTCTCAAAAGGAAAAACTCTCTGTACCTAAAGCCAAACCTAGAACAAAATTTCCGAACACACCGCACCTCGGGCTTCCTTTGGGTGCACCTCTTTGGGTGCTAGGGTGCCCAGTGTCCTCCTCTCACAGGATGGCACCTGCCCACACTGGTGAGATGGACTCGGCTCTCTCAGACCTCAAGCCCGTCCCTGCTGTCCAGGGTTCTAGCCCATTGCTCCCAGGCTGTTCGGAAAGTTCTTCAGGAAACATTTGACTGTGACTACTATGCTGATTTACAAGTTGTAAGCAACCCCAGCCAAGGAGAAAGGCGGTGGGGGTCTCTACGGAACCACAGAGCGGGCCAGAGCACTGAGCTGTGTCACAGGAAGCCTCAAAGCCATTAACAAGCTGAGGCGACAGACACATGGTTAGAAGGTGAAAAGTAACCTTGGGGAAATGAGCCATTAACGAGGGGAGGAGGAGAGAAAGCAAGTGAGGAGTGCGACAGAGTGAGCAGTGGGCAGGGCTCAGCGCGCCACCTCCACGTCCTTGAGGAGCACTAGGTCCCAGCACTTGGGGCCGTGTGATGCCTACTGAACGTTTTTGGGTATTAAGTTGCTTGGGTAGGATGGCTAATGAGCTGAATGGGCCCAGAAATTCTTAACCCCACCATCCCTTGGCCAACAGGTTCATAACATAAGAGCTTTAAAAATATTCACTGCAAGTATCATCCACCAGTTGTAGTGGTGCACACCTGTAATCCCAGTACTTGGAAGGCTGAGACAGGAGGAGCTCAGGTCTGAGGACAGCCTCAGGAGCAGAGCAAGACTCAGCAACCTAGGGAGACCTTCTTTCTAAATAAATAAATGAACAAATAAATAAAATAAATCTGGGGGTGTAGCTTGGAAATCAAATGCCTCTGGGTTCAATCCCTAGCACCATATGCACACAAAAAAGGACCTTCCAACTCATGGGAAATCACAGGAGATCATTTGACTGCTCCTGAGACTAATCCATTAGGCCCTGCCTTATATTCTGATGTAGAATACCATTGGCCTTGGGAAATTATTCCTCAGGAAAAAAAATCTTAACTTCACTATACTTTGGCCAACAGGTTCATAACTTAAGAGATTTTAAAATATTTAAGTATTATTTTAGTTTACCCTAATACCACTTTTGTCTGATTAATTTTATGTGAGAAACAGGGAGGGGTGTTAGAAAAGTCGATTTGGACAGATGCGAATTCCTGGGATTTATAGCTGTGTAACTTTGGACAAAATAATCAACTTTTCTCTTTCCTCATCTGTAAAACCTAGATAACAATAACCATCACTCAGAATGTTGTAAGAATTAGGGACTTCTGGGAAGATGGAGACCGAGAAAAGCAGCACTTAGGAACCCTGCTAAAACTCGATCTCTATTGCCACAAAATCAGTGCTTTTCATAGCCAGAAAATGCCATCAGCAGAGAAATAAAAAATGTAAACACAAGGGACAGAGGGAAAAAAAGACTAGAAGAACAACCAGAGACCAGAAATCAAGCCAGCAATGAAGCAGCAGGGCTGCGCCGGCACCATCTTGCCTCACAGCACCAGGATCCAGAGAGGAAAGGTAAACAAGGAGCTGAAGTGAGCAGCTGCAGATCATTCTGGTGTAATTCAGCAGTTTTTTCAGCGCAAAGAACATATAAAACTCCCAGTGGTCAAGCTCATCACGCCTTCCAGATACTCAGAACAGAGCTGAAAACCAGAAAAGAAATACAAGAGCTTCACAGCCAAGGGTGTTGCAGCGACACCATATTGCCAGCAGCACCAGCCTAATGGCCGAGGGTATGGCAGTGGCGCCATATTGCCAGCAGCAACAGCGAGTTCACCGCGCCCTCGACAGCTCCTGATCAACACGCACAATAACCGTGAGTGAAATATGCGGCCCCTAAAGGAGAAATCCCTGTACTGCCTGCCAAGGGACTTTGATAATCTCCCTGCATCTGAGATTTTACAGTCCAACCCAGTGAAGGAGTAGCGGTGGCAGAGATTACCACAGACTCAAGATTCAGAGCACCCTAAGTGAAGTCGTAGTGATCCAGGGAAGGCTCAAACTTCTGAAATCATGGGAAAGAGGAATAACAATAGAGCAGTGAATGCCCACAAACCCATATTATCAGAACCTGATAACACAGAAATTCAGAGATCTCCAGAAGATCAAATCAGGAATATAATTGTCAAAATAATACAGGACCTTTGAAAAGAATTTAAAGAGAGTCAAAAGAACATAAAGGATGCAATCATTGAGGTAAAGGCCTCAATTCAAAGTATGAACAATTGATTAGACCACATGGAGAATAGAATCTCACTCCTAGAAGAGGATCTCTCCAAAAATGAACACATAATTTATAACTTAGAAAAAAAATCAGACTGCAAGAATCTGACATTGAAGAAATATGGGCCCATTTTAAGAGAGCTAACCTAAGAATAATCGGAATAGAGGAGGGAAAAGAAGGTGAAACTAAAGGGATCAATAATATCTTCAAAGAAATGATAGCAGAAAATTTTCCAAACATAGAGCAAGAGATCGATACACAGGTCCAGGAAACGTATAGAACTCCCTTTAGACAGCATCAGAGAAGAGGTTCCCCACGCCACATAATTGTCAAAATGACCAAGATGGAAGCCAAGCAGAGAATCTTAAAGGCAACAAAAACAAAGGGCCAAGTGACATTCAGAGGCAAACCAATTAGAATCACTCCAGACTTCCCAAATCAAGTCATGAAAGCCAGAAGGGCTTGGAGTAACATATTCCAAACTCTGAAAGAAAACAACTTCCAGCCAAAAATTTCCTACTCAGCAAAACTATGTATCAACTTATATGGGGAAATAAGAAGCTTCCATGACAAACAGAAACTGAAGGATTTTATGTCTTCAAAACCAGCACTAGAGAAAATACTCAAAGAGATTAACTACAAAGAAGAAATAGGTAACACACACCAGAACCAGAGAAACAAGATTTTCCATCCAGCAGCCAACTAAGCAAAGAATATATTCATGTGTTTATTGGTTAAAATCTTTGGAGATTCATTATTTATTTTAGTCTTTTACCTATTTCTAAATTGTATTGTTTGCTTTTATTGTTGCTAATTTTTAGAATTTCTATTTGGAATATTAATATACCTTCAGATATAGAATTTGGAAATATTTTACACCATTCTATCAGTAACTTTTAACTCAGTTTATATTGTCTTTGGATGTACTTTTTTATTTTTTAGGAAGTTTGTTTGTTTATTCTGTTGTTGCCTGTGCCTTTGAAAACATATACAAGAAATCACTGCCAATTTCTTTTTTCTTTCTTTCTTTTTTTTTTTTTTGGTGGCACTGCGGGTGGAACCCAGAGGCTTTCTACCTCTGGGCTATACTCCCAGACCTTTTTAATATTTTATTTGGAAACAGGGTCTCACTAAGTTGCTGAGAGCCTCACTAAGTAGCTGAGGCTGGCTTCAAACCTGTGCGATTCTCCTGTCTCAGCCTCCCAAGCACGGGGGTTACAAGCGTGCGCCACCACACCCGGCTCACTGCCAATTTCAATGTTGTGAACTGTTATGACCCAGGTTTTCTTCTAAAAGTTTATAGTCTTAAGATTTACATTTAGGTCTTCTACCTATTTTGAGTTAATATTTGTATATGGTGTTAGGTAAGGATCCAACTTTATTCTTTTTCATGTAATTATTATTTTTCAACAATATTTAGTGAAAAGATCATTATTTCCTTCACCAAATGTTCTTGAAAACCTTGTCAAAAATAACTTGACCATATATGGAAGAATTTATTTCTAGACTTTTTATTTTACTCCACTGGTTTTTATATCTGCCTTTATAGCAGTACTACACTGTTTCAATTAATGTAGCTTTATAAGGTTTGAAATCAGAAAATGTACATCTTCTAGCTTTGTTCTTTTTCGAGATTGTTTTGGGTATTTAGAGTTCATATTTCGTGTTAGGATATATTTTTTCTGGAAAAAAATGTATGATAGTTTCACCTTAAAAAAAAAAGAAAAGAAAAAAATATCCTCTGGTAAGAAAGAAAGCAAAAAGAAATATTGAAATGTTATCTCTAAGTGGTCAAAAGTTTGATACCAGACAAATGAATCTGTTTTGTGAGATTATCAATGTTAATTTTGGGTAAATTGTTATAAAATTAGATGTCAACCACTAGGTCAAGCATGGGAAGGAGGGAGGGGGAGGGAACTTGGTGGGGTAGGGGCTGACTGGGCGATGTGTGCACGTATGTCTACACAAGTTTTTTTTTATCCCATTATGATGTATGAATAAAGTACACCAATAAAAAATAAATAGAAAAGAATGTTGTAAGAATTAAATAAGATAAAATCCAAGAGAATCACTGATGCTGTATCTGACCCTTAGGACCCTAAATAAGTAAGTACCAGTTAACTTGGAATCTCTTTCTGCCTCTTCAACATGAATGTATATTAAATTTGGTGTGTGGTGGGAGATGGTTTTCTTGGGGTGTGTGGTTGAGACAAGATGAGGGGCTTCCGGGCACAGTGCCACTTCTCAGTGCCTGGAAGATGGGTACTCCAGTGCTCACTCACTTCCCCACCATGAACAAACATGCAAAGATACCTGGGCCTGAGGTCTCCCTCCACCTGTCTGTGCTTGTTCTGATGTTGACCTTGGTGTTGCTGCCCAAGGTCATTCACAAGAGAAGGTGTCTGTGTGCTCCTGTCTGCTCTTGTGTTTCCTACCTCTGTTTTACCCAGGCTGATTCTAAACGGGGCAATGGCACTTGGGGTCAGCGGTCAGGTACCCTATCTGTGGAAATAAGACTCATAATGTAGATCTGGAACAAGCATTATTTATAAGCCACAGTAGAATTTCTAAATCTCATTCCATAAAGGGGAAACGGTTTCTCCCTGCCCACTGTTAGTCTATCTATACTCTGGCATGTGGAATATAGCTGCACATTTTCTCTGAAACTTCCTATGATACTTGAATGAATAATTCTACAGTATTTTTCTTACAAACAGATTTTTAAAAAATAAGTTTTAGGATTCTCACCTGGTATCTCGCTTCAATGGTATGCAAGAATTTGACTCTGGAAGTGACCTTCCTGAGAAATACTATAGCGTGAAGGCAAAAGGCAGAAACTGAAATGAACAGAGAAAACCCATTTCTTACAAGATACTACTAATAAATGATCCAAGGAAGCAGTCAAGTGGTTGGTTGTGGAGCATGGAGCATCTAACACAAAATTTAGTGTTTGTTATAAAGAGTTCTCAGTGCTGAATAGTCCTACCACAAACACCATACAAATTATGGTTTTGTTTCACACCTATCTCTTTCTTTGGGAAGCAACCAGTTCTCTGACATTATATCATGTCCTGTCATGATATCATGTATCTTAAAGGACATGATGTCACACTTCAGAATCAATATTTCTTAATGGGCATTTCAACAGCTCTCGGAAGGATATCTTTTGAAGGACAGGATGACAGAGGAGTCAGAAAAAAAACATACCTCATGGGGATGTGACGTCTGCTTCTGTTTGGGTTCAATCACATTGAGAACATTGTTTAGAATCTTATTCTTTCTCAGGTTCCCAGGCCATCCATCTGTAAAAATGGTATGAAAAGACATATTTGTTTTAAAAGTCCTCCAGATCAGAGGTCAGCAAACATTTCCTGTAAAGATCCAGATGGTAAATATTTTTTGATTTGCAGGCTCAGCCCTGTTGTGTCATGCAAAAGCAGCCGTAGGTGGTAAGTAAATGAATCAGCAAGGCTGCAGTCTAATAAAACTTTATTTATGGACAATAAAATTTGATTTCATACAATTTGCATGTGTCATGAAAAATTATTTTTCTTTTGAGTTTTTTAATTATATAAATATAAATGCAAATTTGAAGTTCACATAGATATAAAAAAAAAAAACAGGCTATGGCTAGGATGTGACCTGCAGCGTCTAGTTGGCTGAACTTTGCTCTAAGGAGAGAAAATTTTCTGTACTAAAAAACTGCATAACCTTTTTTGTTTTTAGTTTAAGGCTTGTACAGGATGACTCATTCAGACTTTGATTTGTCTTTCATAATCTGTCACTGACAACTAACGAAGAATCATAAAATTGGGATGGGATTGTATCTCTCTCCAGAGGTGTAAGGGCCCTCTAAAAGCAGAGAAATAACTGTGTATGTGCGTACATGCTTGGTAGACAGATGAGCTTATGTACACCTAAGCCACGGTACATGCATAGAGGGAGTGGCACTTGGGGAGGAGAGCGGGTTCTTGCAAAATTATCAGAAGCAGCAAAGCTATACTCCCTCTGTTTAATAATCACAGAGCTGGACTCAACTCTTATCAAGCCATTTCAGTGGGGTCTGCATCATTTCACCCATTTCAACAAACTGTTCCAGTGAGGAGAAAGATTAGGCTGTATGTGTTTATTCTCTGTGGCATTTTGGCTATGTTCTCTTCAAAAGAATGAAATATGGAAATAGACATTTACTTAGTCCTGTCTCTGATGGGTTCTTATGGCAGGAAAAGTCATGCTGTCTGTGCTCCTGTGCTCAGGTGACTGGAAGTGAAACCTCAAGGTGAACTTCCTTCTAGAGACACAAATTCCTGAAGGGAAGTAGGAGCCTTGTGCTGTCTTCCCTGATATATCTGGGGCTGGAGAGAGGCTTGGGGCAGGGAAGACAGCGTAGTGCTGGAAGAGGCCTTATAATTGTTCTTTTTTTCACCCAAAGGGAAGAGGCAGTGACTGAAACAGAAGGTCATGATTGCCCAAGGCCTCCCAAGATTACGGAATCAGGGTCAGACAGAAAGGCTGAAGCAGGGGGCCAGCCCAGGACATGTCTGTCCCTCTGTACTACACGGTAGGAGAGGGTTGAAGCCTGGCTTGGCACCCCTTGGCCACAAAGAACAGAGGTGACCTTCAACTTTTCATCCAGTGATTAGGCTCTAACAGGCTCTTTCCTGGCAACTGTGTGGAGCTAGCCTGGAGTATCGGTTGAGCCTGTTCACCCACAGGACGGACAGCTGGCCAGGGTGGGGCCACCCAGCTGAATCAAAGGACCCAGGGCCAATCCCCCCAACCCCATACCACCTTTCCAAAATATTAAAGGAATGTTTAGCAGAAATCTTCTGCTGGACACTCCAGTGGAAACCCAGCCTTGAGGAGAAAATTTTTCTGAAGTTTGAAAGGCCCAGTATGACAATTCTAAGGGCCAGACATGACGAGAGACTGACCACATCCTGCTGTGTCCCCTCGTGGACAATAGTTGAAAGCAGACCCAAGCTTCCCGCCCCACCTGTGCTCCTGCACACAGGGTGCTGTTGGGACAAAGCACAAGTGAGAAGGCTTGGGTCCAGCACCCAGTGCATCCTGTTCCCCCTCAATCCTGCAGACTCCCCACCTGCATAGCGCAGTGCTAGGAAAACCAAGCCTGAGCTCCCCGGGCCAGTGTGCCCTTCCTGCCTGACCTGTAACTTCAGACAGCTCTGCTTTACTGTCGTGCTTTACCATGGAATGGAAGACAAAGGCAATGTGATAGAGGGGAGATGCTGGGCATCTAACACACACATCGAGGGCATCGACTTGGAATTCTGCATGCATGTTGACCAGAACAAGAGAAAAGGCTTACACTGCTCAGTACCTACCTCAGCCTGCTCATTCATGGGTTTTTTTCATCAAATCTTTGTGGGGACCACATTAGAAAATTGACGCTAAAGTAATCAGCAGGGCCAATGTCAGAAGCGAGATCCATTTGGCCCCAAATTTCCCATTATGTTCAATATAAAGATAAGATAGATCAAATATTCCCTTAATAAAAATAACAATAAAACTACCAATGGTAAATTTTCCATTCTCTCTTCTACTGATTATGTGTCTTTCCTTTAATCTTAGGGGCTATGGATTAACGTAATAGCAAAATCTCCTTCGCAACTGTACTTGGGGGCCATGCCAGCTCTGTGTGCACGTCTCCCTCTGCCCCTGCCTGAGCCGGCCGGTGGCCAGGGTGCATTTCTTCTTGGGATCACAGGCCATCCCCAAGTGCTGTCAGTGAAATATGTTCTCACTAGGAGCCCATTGCCAGCAAAGGCCAGATGGACATTTTCAATGCTGGGGTAGCATTGTCTGGGGGGAGCCACAAAGGAAAAGAGAAGGCGAGATGGTCCCAGGCTTAAGGGTTCATGTGTGCACGTCCCTTGACATGGAATGCCTGGGGCCTCCGGTCTGCTTCCCGCTGTCACAGGGAGTCAGTGAAGAGCTGCAGCTGCCCTGGGATCAGCGTCAACAAGGCCCAAGCAATGGCCCAGTGGCCAGGTTGGAGCCCTCGGTGGAGTGGGAAGATGGGAGTGGGTGGGAGAATGTGGCCATGGGGATCCTATGGGAATGGTCCTGTCCCCAGATTTCAATTTATCTTGGGTGGAAAAGGAGTTCCCTTCCAATAGCCCAGCCAAGAATGCTGATGTCACAGGGAAAGGGAATAGAGTTTGATTGTGTGTCGCACAGAACTGGGAACAGGCGCGTAGAGGGACACCCTTATCAATTAGGTAATGTCTGCTAATGATTGAGAAGCTGTGTGGTGCAGTGCTCCAGCTGTTGATGTGGTAGCACACATCCACAAAGGGCATGGTACCTGGTGGGAAGAAGTTTTCTTAGACTGGATCCTAGTGTCCTGAGCCCTAAACACAGGTAGACTCAACAGCTTAAAGGATCCAAACAGATGGACATGGCAGAAATATGAGAAGCACGGGAGATAGTTCTAAATGGGATTTTTGGTTTCAATTCCAGGAAATAAAAACATGCTTGTGCAGAAATGAGGCCTATATTCCCCCTTCCCTACAGCTCTCCTTTCCCCTTTCTTCCTGCCTTTCCCCATTTCTTCTTCTTCCCCCTTTCTTTTCTCCCTTTTTGTTTTCCCTATCCACCCTTTCCCCATCCTTTCTCTCTTCTCTTCTCCCTCTCTTTCTTTCTTTCCCTTCTTACCCCTTCCACTCTTCTCTGTCTTCCCTATACTTTTTCTTTCTTCTCCCTTCCCTACCTCCCCTTTTAACTTCTTTGAACTACCAGCACTTGATCTTCACAATGTATTAAAACACAGGCTGAAGTGCTAAAATGATGGCGGTGCCTTTCCTGAAGGAAGTCATAGCTAGAGAGGCAAAGTGAATGGGTAATAAAGTATGCAACTGAGTATGAGAGCAATTGCTATGGTGTGGGTCTAGAATGGCCCCCAAAAGTTCATGAGTTGGAAGCATGTGACAAGTGCAGGGCATAGCTGGGGCCTTGGGTCACTAGGGCATGGCCTTGGGGACAGTATGTGTCCTGAGGCTCCTCCTCTTGCTCCCTCTGATCTGACCACCATTATGTGAGGGTGGTGTCCACATCTTGATGCCTGCTAACTATGAACCTCTGAAACCTCTAAAACTGTGAAACAAATAAATCTTTCCTCCTCTAAGTTGTTCTTGTCAAGTATTTTGATCAGTGACAAAAAATCTGACTAAAACAGAAATATATAGTGTATCATAGTCAGTGCACCTATTTTTTAAAATATTGTCTTCCGGAAAGATGGCGACCGAGAAAATCAGTGTTTACGAGTCCTGCTAACACTCGATCTCTATTGCCACAAAATCAGTGCTTTTCATAACCAGAAAACACTATCAGCAGAGATGTAAACACAAGGGACAGAGAAAAAGAAGACTAGAAGAACAACCAGAGACCAGAAAAGAAACCAGCCCACATTGTGGCAATGGAGCTCCACCAGCGCCATCTTCCCTCACAGCACCAGGATCCAGGGAGGAAAGGTAAACAAGGAGCTGAAGCCAGCAGCTGTGGACCATTTGGGTGCAATTCAGCAGTTCTTTCAGCACAAAGAACGTCTAAAACTACCAGTGGCCAAGCTCATCACACCCTCCAGGGACTCAGAACGGAGCTCAAAATCAGAAAAGAAATACGCCAGCCTCACGGCCAAGTGCATGGCAGCAGCGCCATATTGCCAGCAAGCCATATTGCCAGCAACGGCAGTGAGTTCACCATGCCCACGACAGCTCCAGATCAGTGCGCACAATAACTGTAAGTGAACTCAGGGTCCCTAAAAGAGAAATTCCAGCACTGCACCCCCAGGGACTTGCGCAGCTTTGATAATCTCCCTGGTTCTGAGATTTTGCAGTCCAACCCAGTGAAGGAATAGTGGTGGCAAAGATACCACACCCTAGTCGCAGCTTCCCATGGGAAAATGCCCAGCCTGGCACCCCCATGGTTTCATGCAGCCTCGTTTAACTCCCTGGGTCTGAGACTTTGAAATAAAACCCAGTAAAGGAGTGCTGGCAGCTGAGATTACCACAAATTTGAGATCCGAAGCACCCTAAGTGAAGTTGTGGTGACCTGGAGAAGAACCCAGAGAAGGCACAAACTTCTGAAATCATGGGAAAGAGGAACAATAGAGCAATGAATGCCCACAACACCACAACATCAGAACCTGATAACACAGAAATTCAGAGATCTCCAGAAGATCAAATCAGGAATATAACTGTAGAAATAAAACAGGACCTTTGAAAAGAATTTAGAGAGCATTTAAAAGAAATAAAGGATGCAATCATTGAAGTAAAGGCCTCAATTCAAACTATAAACAATCGATTTGACCACATGGAGAATAGAATCTTGCTCCTAGAAAATGATCACTCCAAAAACAAATGCATAATTTAAACTTAGAAAAAAAAATCCGACAGCAGAAAATTGACAGTGAAGAAATATGGGCCCATTTTAAGAGAGCTAACCTAAGAATAATTGGAATAGAGAAGGGAAAAGAAGGTGAAACCAAAGGTATCAATAATCTCTTCAAATAAGTAATAACAGAAAATTTTCCAATCATAGAGCAAGAGGTCGATACACAGGTTCAGGAAACTTATAGAACTCTCTTTAGACAGGATCAGAGAAAATGTTCCCCATGCCACATAATTATCAAAATGACCAATGTGGAAGCTGAGCAGAGAATCTTAAAGGCAACAAAAACAAAAGGCCAAGTGACTTTCAGAGGCAAACCAATTAGAATCACTCCAGACTTCCCAAACCAAATCATGAAAGCCAGAAGGGCTTGGAGTAACATATTCCAAACTCTGAAAGAAAACAACTTCCAGCCAAAAATTTCCTACTCAGCAAAACTATGTATCAACTTATATGGGGAAATAAGAAGCTTCCATGACAAACAGAAACTGAAGGAATATATGTCTTCAAAACCAGCGCTAGAGAAAATACTCAGAGATTAACTACAAAGAAGATATAGGTAATACACACCAGAACCAGAGAAACAAGATTTTCCATCCAGCAGACAACTAAGCAAAGAAGAATAAACAGTATTTCAAACAGAAATAAAATCTTAACATGTTTGGAATTAAAATTTATCTCTCAATAATCACACTGAATGTAAATGGCCTCAATTCCCCAATAAAAAGATATACAGTGGCAAAATGGATTAAAAACTAGAATCCATCCATCTGCTGCTTACAAGAAACATGCTTTAAAAGTAAAAGAGTATCTGGGCTGCTTGGCCCCGACCCTGGGACGGTGGGCGGGTTCACACGGGGCACCCTTAGGTGACCTCCCCACCTGGAAAGCCCCGGAGGTCCAGGCCGCTTGGCCCCGGACCCGGGAGGGTTGGGCGGGCATGGGCGGGACACCCTTAGGTGATTCCTCCACCCGGAAGGCCCCCGGATGCCTTTCCCCGACTCCGGGATGGTGGGTGGGCACGAGCGGGGCACCCTTAGGCAATCCCCCAACCTGGAGGGCCCCGGAGGTCCTGGCCACTGAGCCCTGACCCCAGGAGTGTGGGCGGGCATGGACAGGACACCCTTAGGTGATTCGCCCACATGGAAGGCCCCAGAGATCCCACCTGCTTGGCCCTGACCCCGGGACGGTGGGCAGGAGCAGGCGGGGTAACCTAAGGCAACCTCTCCCTCACCCAGAAGGCCCCAGAGGTCAGGTCCACTTGGCCCTGAACCGGGAGGGTGGGTGGGCGCATGTTGGGCACCCTTAGGTGACCCCCCCTCCTACCCAGAAAGAAAAAATATTTTCATCGCTACCGAGTGCCTGATCCCACATCCTCCCCAAACCACACATGCTCTCTTCTCTTATTTAAAAAAAAAAAAAAAAAGGGAAACGAAAAAAGAAAAATATTTGAGAGGGGCTAAGATGGCCGCGGTGGCAGCTAGAATACTGGAGATGCAGACAAAACATATCCATCTGAACTGGAACTTTTGGAAAAATTCCCCGCGAAGGAGGACTGCTGCTTCTCTACATCTTTAAGAATCCTGGACATCACCTGTAAGGAGAGAGTCTAGCAGAGACCTAGGAGGAAGGCGGTGGCAGAAGCAGTGGCCGAGATGGCGGTGGAGACTTGGATTTGGGAGAGGCAGACATCTGATCCAACCCACCCTGATCCTCTGAAGAAATTACCCAAAAGGTTGAATGCTACTGTCGCGCATGCTTAGGAACACTGGACATTATGTGGTATGGGAAAAGAGCTTGGGAAAGATTTGAAATGGTGGAGGCAGTCGCATTGGCAGTGGCAAGTACTCAGGGGAGGCAAAGATCTGACATGATACACCTGGAACTTTTGAAGAAATTACCTCAGAGGCAGAATACTACCACCATGCACTCTTGGGAACATGGGACAACCTGCTGGGTGAAGAGGGTGCTCGGATCGGAGCCTGCTGAGGGGAGAGGCCAGTGCTGGGGCCAGCAAGGCTGGGATCGAAGCCTGCTGTGAGGCAAGGCAGGTGATGGGACCTCCGAGGCCGGGATCGGAGCCTGTCAAGGGGTTAGGTTGGTGCCGGAGCCAGCGAGGCCAGGATCGGAGCCTGTTGCGAGGCAAGGCCGGTGCTGAGACCTCCAAGGCCAGGATCGGAGTCTGCGAGGGGTTAGGCCAGTGCCAGGGCCATCGAGGCTGGGATCGGAGCCTGCCTTGAGGCAAGGCTGATGCTGGGGCCTCCGAGGCCTGTATAGGAGCCTGTCGAGGGGTTAGGCTGGTGCCAGGGCCAGCGAGGCTGGGATCAGAGCCTGTGTTGAAGTGTGACCGGTGCTGGGGCCTCTGAGGCCAGAATCAGAGCCTGCTGAGGGGTGAGGTCAGTGTCGGGGCCAACGAGGCTGGGACCGGAGCCTGCCATGAGGCAAGGCCGCTACTGAGGCCTCTGAGGCAGGGATCAGTGCCAGACAAGGGGTTAGGCCGGTGCCGGGGCCAGCAAGGTCAGGATCAGAGCCTGCCGTGAGGCAAGACCGGTGCTGGGACCTACAAGGCTGGGATTGGACTCTGCTGAGGGGTAAGGCTGGTGCCAGGGCCAGCGGGGCTGGGATCGGAAACTGCTGTGAGGGAAGGATGGAGCTGGGACTTGTGAGACCAGGATAGGAGCCTGCTGAGGGGTTAGGCCGGTGCCAGGGTCAGCAAGGCCGGGATCGGAGCCTGTCATGAGGCTAGGCCGGTACTGGGGCCTCTGAGGCTGGGAGAAGAGCCAGCCGAGGGGTTAGTTTGGTGCGGGGGCCAGCGAGGCCAGGATCGGGGCCTCCCATGAGGCAAGACCAGGGCTGGAGCCAGTGAGGTCAGGATCAGAGTCCTCCGGGTGGCCAGGCCACTACTGGGTCCGTCAAGAGTGGGATCAGGACTTGCAATGCGGCATGCACAGAGAAAGAGCACAGAAAATAAAATCCAGATGCTTCCCCTAATTAGGAAAAAACTAGGAGGAAAGGGGTAACAGGAGGAGGTTGGGTAGCAGAAAGGGCTCTATTGAGAAGCAATTAAGGTGATCAATCAGAGGGGAGGGGATGGGGGAGGATGGAATCTTTTTAAAACTCATGAGGTATGTAAACAATTATATCAAAGATAATCACCAATTAAGCATGAGATCGAGGGAGGGGGAGGGAATGGGATGGGGATTGGATGAGGGCTTATTGTGTGATATGTGCTTGTATAGCCTCTCAAGTCTTGTATTCCAAAGTGATGTATGATTACAAAAAAAAAATTTTTTAAAGTAAAAAAGTAACAAACTCAAGGTAAAGGGCTTGAGCAAGGTAATTCATGTTAAGTAGCCATCCTAACAAATGTGAAGTAGTATTTCACTATAGTTTTAATTTGAATTTTCTTAATGATTAGTTATATTATGATAATGATGAGTAATATTCATGTGTTTACTGGTCATATAAAAATCTTTGGAGATTCATTTCCTATTTTAGTCTTTTACCTATTTCTAAATTGTATTGTTTGCTTTTATTATTGCTAATTTTTAGGCTTTCTATTTGGAACATTAATATACCTTCAGATGTAGCATTTGGAAATATTTTATCCCATTCTATCAGTAACTTAATTCTGTTTACATTGTCTTTGTATGTACAATTTTTTTTTATTTTTGTGAAAAAAATGTGATAGGTTATATTTAATGTTCTCTTTCTCTTCTCTCTTTTTTTAAGAAAACACATCACATTTCAGGTTGAAAAATACAGATCAACAAAGTAATCCCAAATCTCATCAGCTAGTAATGGAAATATCTAAAAGAAAATACATAGGTACATGTACACACATATGTATACATATATATAATTTTGAACAAAAATAGAATGTATACTGTAATGCACCCTTTTCACTGAACATATTGTTGTTATCTTTCAGGGTTAATAAATATGGACGTACTATATCATTTTCAATGGTTACATAGAAGGACATCAAGTAGAGGATCCATAATTAAGCCTACCAATCCTCTGTTGAAAAGAATCTATAATCAATTTGGGGTGTGTGTGTAGTTACAGCATAGTAACTACTATTGTAACCAAATATTTACATATTTTTTTAGATTATTTCCTTAACATAACTTTTTAGAAGTAAAATTTCAGTAAAATTATGTACACATTTTTAAGACTTTAATGCATAACCCACTGTACTCCAGAGAGTTAAATGAACATCTCTAATAGACATGCTTACTTGTATTTTGTAATACAACTAAAAATCTCAAATATTTCAACATATGCATTTGACTGTTTAGCTTATAATGTTTAGTTTTTAATAATTTTGCTTCTCCTTATGTTATAATCATGTTTTATATGTAAAACTCAGTAATATTTTGTTACATAAAATGGTCTTTTCAAAAAAGTAGATTGGTTTTATTTCTTAATTGTGTTGTTTTAATTCATTAATTTTTGCTCCTATCTTTACTTAATTTTTCTGCTTTTCTTATATTTTTAAGTTTTTATAGCTTCATAATTTAATATTGTTTAATTCCAAATATCTGCTTAATAAGGAAATTAGGGCTATGAGTATTCCTCTCATTACAGCTTTGACCAAACTGTAAATATTTTGTACGACATATTCTTTGAGACATTAGTATTTAAATAATTTGTACTGAAAATTTATTTTTCCTGTGACAAAAAATTTAGGAAATGTAGATAATTTACCATTTATAAGTGGTTTTGGATTTACTTTAAATATTTTGTAATTTCTAATATTACACTGTGGCCAATAATATGACCTGTAGGTTTTCTTCAGCTTTTGGAAAACTTTAAAGTTCTTTGAGAAGTCTGGTCCCAAATTGGTATCTCTCTCTTTTTTTAATTTTAAAAAGGGAGAAGAAGCTGGGTATGGTGATACACACTTATAATTCCAATACTTTGGAGGCTGAGACAGGAGGATTGCATGTTCAAGGCCAGCCTTAGCAAGTTCGTGAGGCCTTCTTCAATCTAGAGAGATCCTGTTTCAAAAGAAAAAATAAAATAGAGCTGGGAGTGTAACTCAGAGGAAGAATGTCTCTGGGTTTGATCCCTAGTACCACAAAAAAAGGGGGGAGAAGAAAGGGTAAAATTTATTTAGAATTTTAATTTCACTTGTTTCTTTTTCAAATATTTAAATGAGTGTGCTTGATTGACTAGATTTTCCCCAACACTCATTCTCCTGTGCTACCAACTCGTTCAGCCCCACTGTCCTATTCCTTTTATCTTGGAGTCTCCTTCCTCCTCTTTTTTGTAGTAAAAAACATATAATGTTAAATTTACCTTCTTAGTTGTTTTTAAGTTCAGTAAGATTAGTAATACATTGCTGTGCAGTCCTTAGAATTTTTGTGTCTTACAAACATTTTTTGTTATATCTATTAAACACTAATTTCTCCTAATCACTGAGAACCACCCTCTACATTCTGTTTCTATAATTTAATTGATTTAAATACTTCATCTGAGTGGAATCATACAAGATCTGTCCTTTTGTGACAGGCTTATTTCTTTTAGCACAGGGTTCTCGAGGCTCAACCCTGTTGTCACATGTGATAAGATTTGTTTCCTTTTTAAGGCTGTATCATATTCCATTGTATGTATATACCATTTTTTCTTAACCTTTCTTCTTTTTGTCATATATAATGTGGCGTAATGCATTTCTTTTTTTTTTAAATCAGGTCTACCCTATATATCATGTCTTACCATGTCTTGTTCCATGTGGAATATAGTACTTTAATTGTATTTTCCCTGTCAGACTGTGTTTTGACCCCTCACAGTAAAATTATGACTACTACTTTCCTACTTTCTATTTTTTGGTAACCATATGCTATATTTTTATTGAAGTTTTACTTTAATGTTTTTATATGGTTGTCACTGAGATTTAAATTAAATTTTCTATTCCACATGAAGCTGTTGTTCTATTATTTCATGAGTTTAACCTACCTTATTATATATTGTTCTAATCTGCATATCTTGTCTTAAGTTTGCCTTGCTCTTTTGTGAGTTCTGGTTTTCATACTTCCTTAATTTTTTGTTCTTTTTAATGTAGAATATAATTTTTCTTATCATCTTTGGTGTATAATACATCTTAAATTGCAATATTTATTACCATTACATTGTTCAAAATTACTCACTTTCAAAAAGGTAGGTGTAGGGCCGGGCGTGGTGGCACACACTTGGAATCCATGCACTTGGTAGGCTGAGACAGGAGGATCGTGCAGGTTCAAAGCCAGCCTCAGCTGGATTAAGAGACCCTGTCTCCAAATAAAATATAAAATAGGTCTGGGATTATAGCCTGGAGGTAGAAGGCCTCTGGGTTCCATTCCAGGTACCACCAAAAAAAAAAAAAAAAAAAAAAAAAAAGGTAGGTGTAGGTCAGTACTACCAACATTCAGCCTGTGTTGACCACCCTTGGCAACATGCTGTATGTCCCAGCATTAGTTGATTCCTGTTGTTAGGTATGTGGTTGAAGGTGCATTGACATCTAGAGCTTTCAATCCAGCTTCCAGTACTTTCCAAGCTTCCACCAATGTGTCGCTGTTCTATGAAGGATGATTCATTCTTTTCTGTTCCTGTAATGCTCTCAAGAGTGGAATATGAAAAGGGAGGCTTCCAAGCTTCCAATCTTCTTGCTGCCATCCTCCCAGCTGCTCCTATTTCTGGTGACTCTTATCTCCCAGAAACCACCTTGTCTACAGCTTCATGCAAGGTCAAAGCCACCTAGACTGAGGAAGGTGCGGCCAGCCTGGGTTTGCACAGGCTCTCAGAACCAGGATGGCCCAGAGTATAGGGCAGATGGCGCTGGGAGTGGACTGTCCTGGAAAAGGGGCCTCTCTTGGCGAGGCAGCTGTCTGGTTAGGGCCGTCCCCTAGAAGGTCCAGCTGCAGGCTGTATTCTGGCAGAAGCCCAGTAGCTGGAGGATGCTTCCTCTCATCCTGAAGGGGGATGAGGCCACACCGCGGCATCTGCATCACAATCCCATCGTCACTGAGGTGCGTTTCCCACATTCTCTATCTCCCCCCCAAGCTGTGAACTTCGTGAGGGCTGAAGCAGTCTCCCTTGTTTAGTGTGTATCTTCAGTTCCCTTGTGATTTCTAATAATCTCTTGCTCAACATTTGTTGAGAAACCAGTGCCACATCTCTATATATGTGAAAGGGCTGAGACTGTGAATAGAGAGAACCATAAGAAGGGAAGGAATCCCCCATCCTGGACGAAAAAACAAGATGTTAGGAAATAGAGGAAAACTATTTAAATGACCCTCAAATCCACAAAACGAAGACAAAGTAGAGAACAAAGAGAGTAATTTTCCATATCGCATTTGAGAAATGCTTCTAGAAATTATGGGGGAAATATTTATGACCTTCAAGTCCAAAGGGGAACATAAAAGAGTTGCCTGGTGCAGAGATTTCTTCTTTTCTGGGGTTGGAGTACCATCTTATGATTTGCTGACAGACTCTGCATGCAGATAAATCCCCTTTATATCATGTGGGATGTATATGCTTATTATAGTGAATTAAAACACATTTGATATTTACATACCTTTCAAAGATCTCAATGTTTTATATTTTAGATTTAATATCATAAAACACTGTAAACACTTTGTATCTTATGATAGTGAGGTATTTGGTGACACCTGGAACATCTAGAAAATCAGACTCCGGAGATTGTTCCAGATGTTTAATCAGACAAGTCCATGAAGAGATCCACTTTGGCTGCGCTGTGTCTTATCCCACCCACAGAGCTGCTGCTTCCGCCGGTGAGAGTCTCTGGTATGCCCAGTTGCTCATGGGCCCTGGGTCCAAAGACCTTTGCCTCTTGTTTTCTCTGCCCCCAGGCTTATCCATCCTCCCCAAAGACTATCTCATGAGCAAAGCGAAAAGAGCCATAAAACTGAGAACAGCAGAAGCGCGGGGAGAGTCCCAAGGCTCGGAGGGAGCTCTTGGCAGACTGCACCTGCCTCACTAGCTGAGAGACCCGGGCTTTGAGGGGCAGTGTCTCATTCCACGCGAGCTTCCCACACGGGAGATTGCAGTGTGCTCCCAGATGGGGAACTGGATGGAACAGCTTTTCTTTTACTTTCCTTTTCTTTCTTTTATTTTCCTTTTCTTTTCTCTTTTCTGGCAAAAAGAGAGAGGTGCTCGACATCACTTTCTGGCTATTTATGACTTTCAATAATTTTTCTTGATACCTTATCATTGTACATGTTGGTGAGATGGATACTGACAAATTCATAAATATACATGCCCTTATTTGACTTCATTCTTTCCCCATACTTCCTCTTTTCCTCCCCTTCTCCTCCCATGTGCATGATAGTGAGGCTCATACTGATACATCCTACAGGCTCACAACATTATTTATGTTTCCTCCCCACAGCTCCCCTTCTGCCTGGCCTCTGGGCTGCTTCTTCCGCTCTCCACCAGGCCCCTTGTTCAGGCACAATGGAAGCCGCAATCCACAACAGCCCCCCATGGGCTCTCAGGCAGTTCACACAGCAAGTGAACACACACATCCTTTCTGGCCTGTGTGGATTAATTCCTGTTTTCTGTATCAGTAAAGAGATGGAGCTGTCGCACATTAAATATTTACAATTATCAGAGAAAAGACAGCACACAGGGCTGAACAAAGATAAGAATACAGTTTTAAAATATTTACAATGAACACATCTTGCCTCTTCTGCTTCTTCTCCCATTTGAGGTCTCAGATCTCTCTATTGTATTTTTCTTTCCAGATCCGCTATAGTTTTGAAAATGTCTGGCAGAGCCTCACAACTAAGTCTAAAGATGACTGTTGCAGAGGTGAGAGGCATTTGAGGAATTCGACTCCTGGGTCTCCAAGTCAGAGGCCCTTCTTTACTGTTTCTGGCGGATTCACGTACCTCCTCAGTCAAGTTGGTAGTCAAGTTGGTAGGTGATCTGTCTGAGGTCTTCCCTGGAACAGGGCTGGGAGGAAGGAACGGCAGGCTGCTGGACCTGCACTAATCATGAGGACTGATTTGCAATGGTCTCTTGAATAGTCAAAGTTGTTTTAGACACCAGAGTTAATGTGGTGCCCTGAATATACTGGTTTATGATTTTTTTCATTAATTCGACTCTAAAATGTTATGCTTTATTACACTAGAAGCATTACTTCATTGCATTTGATTTTAATCTTGATTCTTCAAAAGATCCCACTCTATCCTTTTAGGCCTGTAGATAGCCAGTGACCAAAAGATGACAGCTGAACCAGAATGGGCTCCATTAGCCACCGCAGGGAGAGAAAAGTGTTGGAAAAACAAAGACAGAAAAGGTCATTTGACCCTTTGTTTAATTATAAAGAGGTCAAAAGAAGCATGGCCTGTAAAGTATTTGGCTATGCAGAGAGATTAAAGACCTCCAGCATCTGGGGTGGGTGTCAGGGAATTATCAGGGATCACGGGCATTTTGTTTGATGGGTGCCAAGTTTGACCTTGAAGCACAAGGTTGGCGCTCCTTTTCCTCCTGGGAACTCCTGACATCCTTGCTCCCTGGTGAGATCTGCCCAGGGCCTCCGAAGGCCTCAGCTATGAGTATGAGGCTGTGCACGTTTCTGGTGTGTATTTATATCGAGGTGGCTGTGTTGCCAAGGAGCTCTGAGAGAAAGCAGAGCGCAGATAACTTCTAATCCACCTTTCTGTGATAATGTGGCGCAAAGTGAAGAGACCCAGGGCTCTGGCCTCTGGTCAGGCATCGCCTGGGAGGGCCGGGCCCTGGAGTGTTTTTAGCAGAGCCAGCAGGCCCCAGGGGAGTGAGCTGCATCCCGAGATGCCAGGGACGGTGCCAAAATGAAACTGCACTCTGTGCAGCAAATACAGCAGAGGAGGGTAGAAGGGAAGAAGCGAAATGTACTCTGTAGGTAACAAAAAATATTGGAGCGACTCTTTGTGAGACCTGGACAACTGGAGAATTAGAAGCTGGGAGGGCTAAAATTGTCAAGGAGCCCAGAGAGTCTTGGGAGTGGGAAGAGGAAGTTTCTAGCTCAGGATCTCCCTGGGAAGCTGGCAAGAGAGGGGCCACAGAGCCCGCCCAGAGATCTCTGAGCACATTTACATATTCTGTGAGCTCCCAGGTAAAATGTGCTAAGAGTAGATGGCCAAAGCTGCTCCTATCGGGCATACCTGACCTTGTGTCCTTGGCTCCCCCATGCCTCATTCAAGTTTGGGGACCTCTATTTCTTCATCTTTTTTTGGTTCTGGGAGGTGAACCCAGGACTCTCTATGTTTGAGTGATATCCTAGGCCCTTTACAAAATATATATTGTTTTTTAATTTTTGAAACAGGGTCTCACCACATTGCTTAGGATCTTGCTAAATTGCTGAAAATGGCTTCGAATTTGCAATTCTACTGTCTCAGCCTCCCAAGTACTGAGATTACAGGTGTGTGCCACTGTGCCCAGCTCCTCATCTTTAAAATGGGGATAAAATATTGTTCATTCTCTGAATGGTTGTAACCCTTCTTCAGATTTCTATGTTGAAGCCTAATCATCAATGTAATTATATTGGGGGTGTTGGAAGATTATAAATTCCCCAGATGGAGTTCCCAGGAATAGGATTAGAGCCCTTATCAAAGAGGCCCCAGAGAGCTTCCCTGTCTCTTCCACCCTGTGAGGATGTGGCAAGAAGATAGTCTATGAAGCAGGAAGGTACCCTCATCAGACTCGGAATTTGCCAGTATCTTGAACTTGGGTTTCTCAGTCTTCAGAATGGTGAAGAATAAATGTCTGTTGTTCATAAGCCATTCTGTCTATAGTATTTTGTTATGGTAGCCTGCTAAGATAGTTACCTTCTTCATAGACTTGTGAGACTCACTCAAGGAAACAGGCATGAAAATCACTCGAGACGAAAAAAGAAATGTGCTTTACAACTAAGATTTTTAGTTCCCGAGGAACTGGTTTTCCCTTAAGAAGCATCATGCATCAGTAGCTGATTATTATATTGCCTTCTTCTTCTTTATTTCTTCCTAGTTCCCAAGAAAATTTGCCTACTTCAGTCAGCCTGAGAAAGGACAGAGGAAGGTGGGTTGAGACTTCTAAGGGCTGATTAGTGACACTGGCTGGTACTATGTTTCCCCTCAGGCCTTCCTTATTAGAGCATAAACAGGCTGCCCTCCAAGGTGGCACAGAGCTGGGGAGGTTCCAGGCCTGGTGTCTCTATGACTGTGTGGCACAGAATCCTATGGGACAGAATGAGCTTTTCACAAAGAATTTTAATCAAAGTCAGTGAAATAAGAAAAAAAAATACAGAAGCACTTCACCACATAAGAGCTGAAGCAGCTCTGATGGTGCAGAACTGAACTCCTCTGGGCTCAGAATCCCAGTATCTGGAGTCATCTTCTTCAGCAGCAGTGGGCTTGTGCCCACTGGACAACTTGAATTGATAACCAAGTCAGTCCAGACCCAGCTATTCAACACAACCCCTTGCAGGCCCTAAGGGGTTTTGTGTTCTGTTTTGTATGGAAGAAATTTTCTGAGAGTTCTGGCCATGCCCCGCCCCTGAGATGCTCTGCCTTCTGGAATTTGTAGGAGTCCTGTAGTTCATCTGGGTGATGGCCAAGGTAGGCTGTGGCACAGCCGGACCTTCTTCCTGATCTGTGGACAGCAGCAACAGCTTTCCAGAAGTGGGGAGACTGAGGAATCTATCCCCAGAACCTCCTGGATGACCCAAGGCTCCAAGGAACCAACCTTGAACTTGGTGGGCAATAGGGGTTAAAACTTGATCAGGAGTAAATTAACGGAGAGAAACTATTGTTCTCCGAAAACAATACTGTCCTAGCTGTGAGCTTTCCTCTTTCTGGTTGATGCCTCCTTTCCTCTAGCCACTAGTCTGAAAGCGCCCAACACTCAAGCCTTGATCAACTTTCACACATATCCTCCATGAACCCATTTCATCTGATAAGTAGTTAATGAGTACCTACTATGTGTCCTCAAGGGTTTTATTTGTCTTGACTTGTTCTAAAACCGGGTAAAGGTCTTGGTTTGGGTTGGTTTCCACATTACAGAGGTATTCAAGGTGGGCAGCAATGTCATGGGTCCTGGTTATCAATCCTGTAAGAACAAGACTTTGGGCAGAAGACAAGGTCCTGGAGGAGAGCTGGTAAGACCAGCCTGCAGCCAGGAGCTACCTTGGATATCACCTCAGTGGAAGATTTGCATGTGGGCTGGGCAGTTGGGCAGGAGCTCTCCCGTATGTGTCAACTGTCTCTGAGGAGCAACGAGACAATACAGTGGACAAACCAATATTCAGAGAGCAAGATCCAGGTCTGGGGTGGCAAAGTTAATGTAGACCCCACCAGCAATGACCTTGGAACAGGATAGAGCTGGGGCTACAAGTAGAAGCACAAGAGACCACCAGCCACACGGTGGTGCCTCTAACCCTTTCTAGATATCTCTTTCAAGGAACAGCTTAAGATTATGTCCTAAAAACAAGTTTCCTTGATTTTCTAAAAAGTTTTGCCTTTGTCTCACACATATACACCTATAAGAATAACCTACTCAATTTCTTCTGTCCCTGTATCTGAACTGAAGCCACTCAGGGGAGGGACAGTATGTCCTCCTAGTTATGTTGCCAAACGCAGGCAGGGGCCAACTAAAACACTTATCGGTCAAACACATACTACATATCACACCTCATCCACAGTTACCCCACATCCAGCTCCTCGTCGCCACACACCACACACATGGGCTAACTGGTCCAGACTCGGGCTCAACGGAGCCACCCACCTCGGACACCCCGGTCCTCCTGGCTGGGAGACGAGCTGGACGGAGCGGCTCTAGTGGGAAACTTGCACCTTTATTTGAGAAGATGCTTCTGAATTGACTCATTTTGAGAAATGTAATTTGCTTAATGACTTAGAAAGTTAATCAAGAGGGGCGAAAAAAATCGGATCAGAGGGGAAAAAGAGAGATTCCACTTGGGAATATTGCTCTGGCTGACATTTGCTTTTCCTCCCAATTCATTCCTGACTGTATCTTATCCTCAGATGCTCTGCCAACCAGATGTTGTCACCTGCTGGGCAACTCAGGGCTCCTTGGCTCTGTCTGGAAAATCTCTCCCTCTCTCCCCCATCCTCCCCTCCCCTCCCCCACTCCCAACTCAGAGCTTTTGTTGACGTTGACAGCTCATCCCTTGGCCATCATTCATCCTGCCCATGGCAAACTTTGGAGAAAATAAAAAACCCTGCTCCCCTAATCTTATTAGAAGGGCTGCAAATTGAATTTAGCTCCTCTCAGTGTCCCCTCAGCTGGCTGTCATTAGGAGCAGAGGCTGGGCCTTGGCTGAGACCCAAAGACCAGCTAACTGAATTTGAGATGCTGTGGTCTTGACAGGCCAAGGTAGGTAATTGAAGAGCCGTGGGGCTCCCAGTAACATTTCAGGCCCAGATTACACTGGGGATCGGAAACCCCCATCTGCACTGGTGTCGGGGGCACTAAAGAGTCGCCCACTGGGCTTCTAAGGTCGGGGTATTGATAAAGAGATCACTCCCAATGGAAGGTGGGGGGCGGGGCGGTTGCATTCGGTTATGGAGTAGAGTGGGTGTCTGAGGCAGGAGGAAAGGAGACTGCAGACAGGGAAAGTCAACAAATCATATAAAGTTAGAAGTAATTTGCAGGAAGTATTGCCAAATGAAAATAAAGCAGTTTGGGTGAACTAACAGATGAACTCACAGATTTCCACATACTTGAGGAAAAGAAACCAAGTGTCAATCTGTGAGCATTATTTACATGTTTGTATATGTCTCACTTTTTTTTTTCACTTTCTGAGTCATCTTAACTTTATTTTTTTCACCATTAAGCCCAAAGCAAAAGACAGTCTTTTTGTGATCAAAAACTCATAACTCTGTGAAAAAGAAGTCCACAACAACCCATGTAACAAGTACAGTGTCTGCAGGTGATTGGTACCAAGGCCCCCACCGCCACTGCGTGCCTACTGATACCAAAACCTGAGGATATTCAAGTCCATTATATGTAACCTGCTATATTCTCTTGTATCCTCTAAGTCATCTCTAGATTATTTAAAATGCCCAATTCAATGTCAGTTCTAAATAAATAGTTGTATACTGTATTGTTTAGGAAATAATGACAAGAAATAAAGTCAACTTGTTTAGCACAGACACATTTTTTTCTTGTTGGAATATTTTGACTTGTATTTGAGCTGAATCCATGGGTACAGAACCAGCAGATACAGAGGTCTGACTATATTTATCAAAGGTTTATGTGGATGACAGAGACCGATTGCAACCCTTGGGGCCTCTTTAGTTCCCAGATATATTTTAAGTATCTCAGCAAGCCTGAAAATTCAGTAAGCTACTGTTTGAACAAGGAGAAAATAGGCAACTGTCTGTCCGTCTGTCTGTCTGTCTGTCTGTCTATCTATCTATTATCTATCTATATAGTTTTATATATATATATATGGTCATATATATTTTAAATATACATATGTTAATCATATTATATAGTATTAATATAACACATATTACATTTATACATAATACATATTATACCTATTCATATACATATATAAGTATATATAACCTAACTCAATTTTTATACCACAGAGCAAGATAGGCATTACTATTATTAATATCCTCAATTTATTGTTTATTGGTTTTCTTCCTTTCTTTTTTCTTTTTCCTTCTTTCTTTCCTTTTTCTTCCTTTTCATTCTTTCTCCTCCTTCTTCCTTCTTTCCTCCTCCTCCTCCTCCTCCTCTTCCTTCTTCTTCTTCTTCTTCTTCTTCTTCTTCTTCTTCTTCTTCTTCTTCTTCTTCTTCTTCTTCTTCTTCTTCTTTTTCTTCTTCTCCTTCTTCTCCTTCTTCTGTGTGTTTGGAACTGAGGATCTAATCCAGGGCTCCGTACGTGCAAGGCAAGTGCTTGGCCTGAGCTACATCCCAACCCCGCACCCTCACTTTATTGATGAGGAGATTTGGACTCACATAGCTTAATCAATCTTTTGCCCAACGTCATGGGGATAAAAGGAGCTGTGGCTGGGATTTGTGGGGTGGGGGTACCAGAAATTTAACCTGGGAGAATTCTACCTCTGAGCTATACCCCATCTCTTTTTATGTTTTTGTTTTGAAACAAGAATCTCTCTAGGTTGCTGAGAGTCTTGCTATGATGCTGAGGCTGGTCTTGAACCTGTGATCCTCTTGTCTGGATGGGACTTCAATCTAGGACTACCTGGCTCCAACATTATTCTGACCTTCCTGACTTAGAAGAATGTGTATTTTTCAGCCTGTGTCATTTCCCTTAAAAAGTCACAGGGGCAGAGTCTCAGAGGCAATGTGGTTGGGCATGCAAACTCTGGACAGACTCAGTTCTACCGTGTACTAGCTTTGTGACCTTGAGCATTTCCAAATCTGTGGTCTCTTGGAAAATGGTGGTGATAAAAAAAATAATAATAATAAAAGAAAATGGTGGTGATTAACTTACATAGGGGTTATGTCCTGTTACGCCCATCATAAGTTAAAACCATGAGTTGTAACCGGCTGTGATGGTTGCACACCAGTAACACCAGTACCTTAAAGGCTGAGACAGGAAGGCCTTCAGGTTTGAAGCCAGCCTCGACAACTTAGCAAGGCTCTCATAATCCCAGTGAGATCTTGTTTTCAAATAAGAAATAAAAAAAATCAGGATGGGGGTATAGTTTGGAGGTAGAATACCTCTTGATTCAATCCCTAGTACCCCCCCCCACAAAATAAAACTCAAAAATGCAAATGTATTAATATACCTAACCCACCAAACTTCACGGGATACTTATTCCAGCTTTCTACCAAATGTGCTTAGAACATCTACATTAACTGTAGAAGTTTGTTGTGCAAACTTCTTTCATCACAAAGCTTAGCTTAAAGTGTTGACTATCTCATGTAATTTATTGACTACTGTACTGAAAATGAAAGCCAGAGTGGATGTATGGGTACTTTTTCACACGACCATGAAGTTGAAAAATCACAAGTCAAACTATCATGAGTAATAGGACTTGCCTTGTGGGTTTACTGTGAAGACTTAAGTGTTACTATATACCCAAAGAATCCTGCACAGTTCCTCACCATAAGAGCTCACCACATGGTATTAAATGATAATTGCTATTGTAGTTACATAATGAAGAATGGCCCTTGGCTTGCAGGTTTAATGGTTTAAATTTGAAAGATTTTCTTCCAAATACAAGTGACAGATCAGCACACTCCAGTCTTACTTGCCCGACAGTCATACTTAAATTTGTGAAATGTGAAACTTGCTCATAGATGCCATTTCTGCTGAAGAGCAATGGATGAATTTGAGTTTTTTTCCTCTGTTGATTATTATTTGTGGATTTTTTTTTACCTTTCAGCTTAAATGCAGGGTAGAAGTTACAAAGCTCCAGGCCTTCCTGTGCTCATCATTAAACGCTCACTGTACAGTAAGGACTTTACAAACTTTATCTCACTTAATGTTCACTTTTATGCATCATCTTGTGAGTAGGTATCATTTTAGTTTTTTAAATGAGAAAATTGCATTTACTTTATATTTGCTATATTGCAATATTCCTACAACATTAACTTAAAACTTAGTTTATCTATAACACCATAGATTATTAAAACATGGGCTTTGCTATCTTTCATAGAAATTATTTACAAAACTAAAACTCCCCATGTCTCAATAGTGTGCAAATAAAGGATTCGATGAACACATATTAGCATTTACTGTGTGCCTAGTTCTGGCAGACTTGATGTCTCATTTAAAATAGCCATCAACTTTATGAAGAAAAACCTTATTATCTTGCTTTGAAGGTGGAAAGAGTGTTCTGAAAATTTTATGTGCCCAAGGTCACCTAGGTGGGTTTTCCTGTGTCACCCAAGACTATGTTCAAATTCTTGGTCTGTCTCATGATATCTGCACCCAAATGCCAGCTCCACAACTTCATTCCTTGGGGGCCTGATCGACTGGGATTCTTGGCAGCCTCAAGCTGTCAAGATAATTTCTCCCCTGCAGAAAGTTTCTCTTTAGTGCTCATTCCTTCTCTTAATTAGATCTTAGACAAGTCCATGGGTGAATTCACACTTCTGAGTGGTTTCAAATTTGTAAATCAAAGCTCAATGGAAATTAAGGAGTTACCCACTTTCCAGTGGCTGAAAAGTCTGTAGGGACCACTTGGCCTGGCTGCCCCTGGATTACTTCCAAAGGCACAGACACCTTAATGTTGATTCTGTATTACTTATAAATTGACTTTCTCTTGATTTAACTTTTCTGATTATTCTCTGGACACTGAAAAGGGATTTTTGAAAAGCCTTCTTATTTTATAAGAACCAAATGGTAAAGAGGGGAGTGAGTTCCCCCAAAGTTACAGAGTAGATCTGTAGCAACTGAAAGCTTGAGAGCCAGACCTCCAGAGTACCACCATTCTTCAGCTAATCAGCCTTGAGTAAGTTACTCTCTCCCTGGCCCCTGTTTCCTCATCTATATTGGGAAATAACTGTAGAATCTCTGATGGCCTTTTGGAGGCATTTGATACTTTCCTCATTCAAGAGATATCACCTGGGGCTGGGGATATAACTCAGTGTGGAGTGCTTGCCTAGCATGCTCAAGGCTCTGTATTCTATCCTTAGCATCCCCCATTCTCCCAAAAAGATGCATCACCTTTCCCCCTCTCCTTAAATCTGATCCGGTTTGTGATTAATTGATTAATTTGATGAATAAAATCTAGTGGAGTGAACTGTACTGGCTTCAGACCTAGTCTTTGAGAGAATTGTCTGCCAAGGTCTCCTGGTGCACTAAACCAACACAAAAGAGGTTTGTGGGTGAGGCCACCATGTTGAGAAAGTCCACGTTGGCCACTTGAAGAGCTTGTGTGTTGGAGGAAAGAAGAAGGCAGCCCTTCACATCATTCTAACTGAGGCCCCAGACACTATGGAGCAGGGATAAGTTGCATCCCAATTCCTAAACCATGGAATTGTGTGATACAACAACAGTAAGTTGTTTTCATATATCACAAGTAGCAATAGATAACCAGAATAGGACTTCACCAAAGAATGTGAGAATTAAATGCATTGATACATCTGTGATGTTTAGGATTCTGTAGAAATGTGTTATTATTTGTTTAACAAACATTTATAAAACACAAAATTGTGCCTCACCCTGAACTAGCTGAGATGAGAGAAGCAGTGAACTTGACCCAAGCAATGTGGCCTTGGGGAAATGAGGAGTATACCAGTATTAGGAAATGGCCTAAAAAGATTTAAAAAAAGTTTTGGTTATTAATATATTTGTCAAAATTCGGTATATGGAGGTCAGATCTGTGAAAGAGAAGGGCAAGTCAGGTTTGGGTTACTGCCAGGACTCAGGTAGCTGTTATAATGCAAAGTACCCTCACTAAGAGTAAGTAGCAAGGGGATAGAGGAGTTGGACCTAGGACTTTCACATTCTAAAAACACGTTTGCATAATAAATATCAACAAGAAGCTAAGAATTCCCCAAGAATATGGGGGAAGGGTACTGACCTTGGTGAAAGGGGAGCAGATACCATGTGTAAATCATTCTGAACAAAGAAACCTAGGTTCGTGCCAGCAGTTAGGCAGGAAGTTAAGGGGCGGATTTACACCTAGGTCATAGGATTCCATGGCAGAGTAAGATGGAGACTTCGTATCTAGAAAAAGCTGTTTTATATTTTGAACTCCAGTGAATTCCGAGTCATCCCACTTTGTCACTCTGTGGCATAGTGCTTTACTCTAAGCTCTATTTTTCCCTTTTTCTAAGGTGCCATAACAGTTACAACCTATATTTTTATCTTTGTAATAATAAGCTCATTTAAATCTTCAGTGAGAGTCCAGGCTAGTGTATATTGATCCTAAGTCCAGTACAAGGACCCGCAGTTATGGGAATTGTTTCCAGAAGCCTAACAGAGGTCTCTAGGAACAGTTCCTTCCAAACTATAACAGTTCAAAACTGTAACAAGGAGTAGTAGCTGGAACCTGTTGTGTTTTTAAATTCCTTTGGGTGAGGAATATATTCCCCCCCTTTGGCCCCTACATTGTATCCCTGTCCCTGGGAGAAGCAGGAATCACAGCCTCTCCTTGGAGTGGGAGCCTGCCTTTTCTCCTGGCGGCCCTGGAGGGGTTAAGCCCAGGGATGTCCTATCGCTGCTGATGGAAATTCAGCTGCTATCGATTCCTGCAGCACTGATGCCCTTACCAGGTCAGAAGAGAACCCCCAACCATTGTTGAGTAAATACAGTATTCTGTTCACTACATCAATTAGGCTGACCCCAGGGGCTCCTGAGTCCCCCTGGGTCCCCCATTTGCAGTGACAGCTGCCATGCTAATGAATCCACATTGACATGATAATTAAACCATTACACAAAGTGGGGCTTTCCTAAGCACAGCTTTAGAGAGCTGGGGTGGCTCAAGGCTGGAGGAGGCAACAGGCCTATTCCAAGACCCTGAGGTGGCAGGCAGTGCCTGGGTTACTCCCCGACTGCCTCTCAGAGTGGAGGCTGGAGCTGCACCTGCTGCCTCTGGGGCTGGCGGCAGAGATGGGAAAGGCCAGGCCGGGAAGGATGCTGCCCTGATTGATGTTGCCATTGCTCTTTTTATTCTCAGAAATGGGTTAAGACTGCAACGAAGCTCCCCCCTTGATGGAGGGTGGGTACCCTGTCAATTCCTACTAGCCTAGCTCTTCCTCTCTGGGAGGTTTAGAGACATCCTAGAGAGGTTGGAGTGAAGGGGGATCCCCAAGGCTGAGAAGCCTCTCCCTCCTGGCATCGGTGGGAGGAGCCACATGACAGTTCTTCCCAGTATATTTGGGGAGGGCGACTCTTTCTATAAACAGATGATCACAAACTGCAGGAACCCTGACTTCTTGGTGGAACCACATAGTTCACCTGGTTTAGGCAGAGATTCCAAACACCTGCTGTCCCCTTGGCCAGAGCACAGAGTAGGAAGTTAGGTGGACAGGGCACCGATCTCCACTCTGCAGCCTGTTTCCTCCGCTGGAAATTGGGCTCAGAATAACTGCCTCACCTCAATGTGCTTTAGACTCAGTGAGACAGCTTGTGTAAAAGGTGGAAGATGGCATTTGGCATAGATTTCAGATGACAGGACCTTACTGACCATAGAAGTGTTCTTAATAGAGATGAGTTCCATTGACAAGGACGACTGCTGCACTTGATTGGGTGGGGTTGTAGAAACACAGAATGGGATACTTCTAGTAGTGCCTCTGGGCAATGGGGGTACTGCCTCTGGAGCCTCCTTGCAGGTGAGTATGGAAGACAGATGGCCAGAAGAATAGATGGGCGGGCCTCATAAGGCAATGCCTAAGAGTCCTGAGCCTATGCCTGTGATAGCCTGAGATCCCATCATCAGTAGGATGCTGAGTATGCTCAATATAAATAAAAGAAGAAAGAGAAACAAAAATGACACATCTGGGGGGGAGAAAAGGACTGTCCTGGCTCAGAACTAGTAGGCATTGCCTTATGAGAAATGATTGTCAAACTTCTAGCTACCCACCTGTCCATCCAGCTATTCATCATTTGTTGAGGAGGGGGTGGGCACTAGGAATGGAACCCAGAGGTATTCTACCTCCAAGCTATACTTTCATCGCTCTGATTATTATTATTATTTTTTATTTTGAAACAGGATCTTGTTAAGTTGCTGAGGCTGGCCTCAACTTGGGATCCTCCTGTATCAGCCTCCCAAATACTGGGATTAAAAGTGCATACCACCACACCTGGCCCCATCCATCATTTATACAGAAATAAACATGTGTAACTGGGGTTTATGCTGTAGAAGTTAGCACAGGCCAAACCAGTGCTGGATTCTTAAAACTATCGGGTCAATAAATGGAAGAATGACTTAGATGCAATTGTTTTTCTTAAGATAGCACATACAGGAGAGTGTGTAGCCTGCCTCGTACATGTGCACATGATCTCTCTTTCCTTTAAGCTAAGACTGTTCAGGCTGAACTGTGATCTGTAAGATGCAGGCACCTCAAGTGTGCAGTTTTAAGAAGCAAGTAAGAATTTGGCAAGTTCATATTCAGACAGACTTGCTCATACGCATCAGGGGTTGCAGCGGGCAGGCGAGGTATGTTCCACTCAAAGCCGAGGATTCTGAAGTCACATCTGCACCTATCTGGGTGAGTGTAATGTCATGGGTACAGAAACAAAGAGAAATGATTCTCTTTTCCCTAGTATATGAAATTCAGGCAAAGGCTAAGATGCCTTCAAATTATGAAATTCTCTCTCTTGATTACTGAATTGTTGCTTTTTATCACACAGGATAATTTAATTCTATTTACCTCTTAATATGAGCAACCAGTATTATGGTTCCTTTTCCCCGCATGTGGTACTGAGGATTAAATTTTATGGTGTTTTACCTGTGATCTATACCTCCCAGCACCCATCCCTTTAAAATTTTGAAACAAACTCACACAAAGCTGCCAAGGTTGGCCTCGAACTTGCAGTCTTCTTGCATCAGCCTTCCAAGTATTGGGATTACTTACAGGCATCCACCATCACATCCAGCAGCTAGTATATAATTTACTCCAAGCACCACAGTCTTGGTTCTTTTCTTTTCGCTGTCTCCTGCCAGTCACCCTAAGTAAAACCACTGGAGCTCTGGAAAGACGCACTCTCACGCAAGAGACATTTGACTGCCTTGGTGACTCTAATTTGATTTGCCAAAGTAGCCAAAAGACTCAAACTTTGTGTTAGTTGATTCAACAAACATTTATCAAATATTTACTATGTCAAAAGCCTTGGGAATAAAGAAATAAATGCAGTTTTCTCAGAGGTCACTGTCTAACGTGGGGAGGGAGTGTAGGAGAGAGTATAGACACCTGTGTTGCATTTTTGCCTCTCTTATTTAGAAGGCACAGTAGTGAGTGAAATTCAGTTTAGGGGACTCAAGCTTGTTTGGAAGGAAGCTTGAAGATGATGTTTATATTTCTGCCTCTATTTATGCTGTAGAAGCTGATTCAGTTCAAACAAGAGGTTCGAAGTTGTGCTCTTGGGATTTCTACTCCCCATCAGCCGGGGCTGCCTGGAGGAGGCAGCATCCAGGACAGTGCTGCAAGGTGAAGGAAGGGCAGACATGGCCCGGGGATCCTTTGGACCCCTCAGCTCTTGTCAGAGTGGCCTGTTCACATCTTTAAAATGATAAGGTGGGAAACCTTTCAGATGCTTTTTACATGAACCCTTGCAACCCAGATGTGGCTCCTAGACAGGCAACCTCAGCATCACCTGGAAGCTTATCAGACATCTCAGCATCTCAGACCCTCCAGACCTACTGAGGGGATAGAAAGGAAGTAGGCAGGTAGGGAAGAGGCCTCGGTAGAAAAGCTTAATTTCCTGAGGGGCGACGAATACTAATTAACTTCCAAGGCTCCTAAAAGAGACCAGCTCTTCCAAGGTTCAGAGATAAGAATGACCAAAGCTTCACAAAACCATCTGTTTACTAATCAACAAACCCAGGAGACATCACTGGAGCAAGTCTGACACCCCTACTGAAAGGAGACCCCTCAAAGGACATGCAAATACCCTATGCAAATTTTAAGAACTGCTCCCAGACTCCAACCAACAGAAGACATGCAGAAATATATAAACCCCTAGACCAGTCACCAAGACGGTTACCCACTCTGGGAACCCCTCCCCTTTGGGGAGCTTCTCTCTCTCTCTCTCTCACAGGTCGCATTAGCTTTGAGAGAAAGTTGGGTGCAATTGAAGGCATTTGGCCGGAGCTACACTCGGGTAGTGACCTGAAGGCCTCTGCTGGACATCAAGGCCGACCAGGGCCCCTAGGGGTGACCTGCACTTCTTTTCTGGCAGATCGTGTGAACTTTGGGAGAAAGCAGCTTGCAACTGAAGGTACTTGGCCCGGGCTACACTCGGGTAGTGACCTGAAGGCAGCTGCTGGACACCAGAGCCCCGATAGCCCTTAGGGGTATTCTGCCACTTCCCCTATTCTTTTCTGGCAGATCACGTGGACTTTGGGAGAAAGCAGTGAAACGGGGGTTTCTTGAGAGGAAACCTGGCGAGTTCTTGTCTACGGTGAGCGAAGAATGACACCCGCAGACCTCAGGAAGGGGAGTAAAAGGTTTATTGGAAGCAGCAGGGAATGGGGGAAGGGTGGCTGAACACCCCCAAAGGGGCTGGAACTCTGGGTCCAGCAGCTGCCTTCAGGACAATACTTGAGAGTAGCCCAAGCTGAATTGCCTTCAGGTGCAGGCTGCTTTCTTCCAGAGTCCACACAATCTGCCAGAAGGGAATAGAGAAAAGTGGCCGAACACCCCATAGGGGCGGTCGGAACTCCAGGGTCCAGTAGCTGCCTTCAGGGTCACTACCCGAGTGTCGCCCGAGCCAAGTGCCGTCAGTTGCAAACTACTTTCTCCCAGAGTCCACACGATCTGCCAGAAAAGAGGTGAAGGTCATCTCTAGGGACCTGGCCAGCCTTGATGTCCAGCAGAGGCCTTCAGGTCACTACTTGAGAGTAGCCCTTAGGGGTGTTCAGCCACTTTTTCCTATTCCCTGTTGCTTCCAATAAACCTTTTATTCCCCTTCCTGCGGTCTGCGGGTGTCATTCTTCGCGCAACGCAGACAAGAATCCGGTAAGGAAACGCCAAGTTTCTTCTCAAGAAACCCCGTTTCACTACCCCAGTGAAATTTGAATTTTAGCCAGAACCTCGGGTTCCTTTGTGCACACTGCAAGTGGATAAGCACTGGTTTATATTGCAGAAGTACCTTGTGCCCTCTGTCTCATTGGCTGTTTCTAGTGGGCTCTGTATTGCAATGACATGTCTATTTACCTTCCTATTAACTGAGAGCGCTCTCTAATTAGGCTCTACTCTTTCTTTCTAGGCCTGTATCAAACGTGTGCCCTCTTGTCCCACCCTGCTGCTCTGTTTCTTTGGCACCAAGAGGATACCTGCATTGCCAAAATTCAGCAGGTCCCACCAGCCATGCTCAGGGACACAGGACAGAGCATCTTCCTTGTCGTGTGATCTACACCTATGGCCACCATTCCCTCTATAGTCTCTTGATAGATTTTCAAAAAGAGACAAAGAGAAATCCATTCTGCCCTGGGAGAATGGAGGAGGAGAAGGGACATGAAATCCAAGAGGTGTGTGTGGAAGGAGACAAGGAGAACTAGGAAAGAGATAAAAACAAGAAGAGAAGATGCAGCTGTGGTGCGTGGTGGTTCACCTGTAATCCTTATACTTGGGGAACTGAGACAGGAGGACCTGGAGTTCAAAGCAAGCCTCAGCAATTTATTGAAACCCTATCTCAAACAATTAAAAGAAAGGGCTGAGAGTGTAGTTCAGTGACAGAGTTATCCTGAGAATTCAGTCTTCAGAGAGAAGAAGAACTTTTGATTCAGATCTTGAAGAGTAAACAGAAGCCACAGTTAAACAGTGAGGTTATGTTCCCTCCTCCTTATAATTTCTGTTTTTTACTATTCATTTTTAAAGTATACTTTTATCAGTGCATTGTGATCACATATCAGCAAAGTTCAGAGTGATTGGAACTTGCATGCACACGGTACTTGGTGTGGTTTCCTCCCAGGCCCCACCCACTCCCTCCCCTTCCCTGTACATGACATCGAGATTGGCATTGATAGTTTCACATATGTGCGTACATTATTTGAAGTGTTTCCCTCATCAAGTCTTCTCTTTATTCTACCTTTTTATGAAACTAGGGACTGAACAGAAGGGCATTCCACCTCTGAGCCCCACTCTTAGCCCTATTTTTTATTCTTCATTTTGAAACAGGTCTCACTATGCTGTAGAGGGCCTCACTAAGTAGCTGAGGCTGGCAGCGAACTTGTGATCCTCTTGGCTCAGCCTACCAAGTACTGAGATTACAGCTGTGCACCACCTTGCCTGCTTCTAGTCTTTTTTTTTTTTTTTTTTTTTGGTGTGTGTGTGTGTGGTACTTGGGATGGAACCCAGAGGCTTTCTACCTTTGGGCTATACTGTCAGACCTATTTTCTATTTTATTTGGGAACAGGGTCTTACTAAGTTGCTGAGAGCCTCACTAAGTAGCTGAGGCTGGCTTTGAACCTGCGCGATCCTCCTGTCTCGGCCTCCCAAGTACTGGGATTACAAATGTGCGCCACAACGCCCGGCTTCTAGTCATCCTTTTCATCATTCATTCAGCTGATATCCAGCTTCCTGTTGAGTACTGTTTTGGGTGCTGAGGAAATCGAGGGAAGTAAGCCATTCCTGAAATACAAAAGACCTTGGCAGATAACCAGGCCGGGGAAAGCCTGGGCAGAGGCCTTGGCGATACACTGGCAAAATCAGCTCACCATATGCCAGGACTGGATGGGCTCCCCACATTACTGTGGCACCGGAGTAACCAAGTTCTAAAACTGCCAGCTGTATGACAAGACTATAGAAGTAGACCAAGGGATCCGAGGGCCTTCTGCCTCACCGTCTGTTGCCTGAAATTGGTCTAATGAGGTTCACACCGCCCTGGATATTTTATATGTCCCATCTCAAGGAACATCACAATCATGTGTCATTGGTAGCAAAATGGGGAACAAACTGGACTTACACCATATTCCTGCTCATTTAATGCATAGAAGGTGGAAGGGCAACTGGAGGCTGCAGGAATACAGACTACAGAGTGGACATTTCTATTCTGGGTTAAATTTCTAGAACCAAATTGTGTTTACTTGAAACAGAAATACTTTGCTGACAACCAAAGAGGTAAACCGCCTGGACCCCTTCGCGCATAGTGAGCACTCAACAAACATTGGCCGGGATGAGTGACAGGATCCTGGAGATAGCCAGGATCTTGAAGGGCTCGTCCACGTCTTGGGGCCCCACGAACAGCAAACTCCACACTTGAGGCTATCAGGAACATGCTGGTGGGTGCTTGGCTTTATTTGTCCCTCCCCCTCCATGAAACCCTGGGGACTGTCAAATAAATGACAAGACTCATTTTACAAGTAGACCAGAAGTCTGCAGCTGAGAGTCAGAGCTGATTGCCTATCTTATCTCGAGTCATCAGTCTCTCATTCAGCCTTCCACAAACATCTCTCAGTTGCAAGCTTTGCAAGGGTCTGATAGACTGGGCATTTCCCAGGGCCCTGGTCTGTCAGAGTCTTGGGGAATGAGAACTGCATCTCCAGGGTGCAAGGGCGAGCTCGGCCCCCTGCTGAGGGGAACTTGGCTAGCTGAGCCAGAGCAGCAGGAAGGCTCGGGGAATGGAGGTACAGCAGGTGGCCTGTAACCCCTTAAGAGCAAAAGGGACCTTGACCACATGGACAGCAATGGTTATACCTGAGATGCAATGTGCTAAATTGTGTAGTATGTGCTATTCACGCATTGCTTCAGTTAGTCTTGACAACTTTTTGGATAAAGAAACAGGACCACAGAGGCTAAACCATCCTCCTATGTTAATACACCATTAGGTGGTAGAGCAACATCAGGTGTTGGATTCTAGTGTTGCTTACCTTCTTGTTTGGGGGCAGGCCCACATTTCTTATCAAACATAATTACAGAGCCTTCAAGGATTAGCTCCAGAGCAGATCCCTCTGGCCCATCGCCTCATCTCAGGATCCCCTTGGGTCCTTTCTCCTCATTTCTCTCTGCTGCCTCTATGCTGCTTAGGACAACGGCACAGGATGGAACTTAAAAATCAAAGTCAGATGCACAAGGAAATATACCAAGTGACAGGTGCATGTATGAATTTATCACTTTGAATCTCACTATGATGTGTAGTTACAATGCACCAATAAATACGTACTTTTAAAAAGTTAGGTAAAAGCAGAATATAATTCAAAAAACATGGAACCAGCCACATGTGTGCTGAGTTGTTTAGCCTTCAGATTAGCAGAACCAATTCTTCATTCCTAAGGAGCAACAGTGTGTCAAAGGGGCAGGGCTCCAGGACAGTACCCCACTTAAAGGACAGAGATTTAGCAGCCCAGCAAAGACTCTGGGTTCTGGAGCCAGGCATTTCGGGGTTAAATCTAGTTCCAGGGCCTCCTAATTCTCTGACTTCTCCTAATTCTCAGTCTTTCATGATGTCCCCATATATAAAGCAAGAGTCAAGGGGAACCCTGCTCTGCTGGGGTTGGAGGGCTGGGGGAGACGTGCTGGATCTTAGATTGCATGTTTGGCAAACGTGCTTGATAAATGGCATCTGTTATCTGTTTCTGGAACGATATTGGCATCTACTTTATGTCTTGGGCTTCAGCATAATAAGATTTCATTTTACCCATCTTCTTCTAAGCTCCTCAGTAGGTATTCTGGCTTTCTTCATGGAGATCGTGCACCTTTCTTACAAGGCTTTTGACTGGCCCTTTGAAGTTTCTGGTTGCCATTTTGAACTGGAGATTTTCGGTTGTAACTTCTTTGTAACAAAAGAAAATTTGTTAAATTTTCATTGTTAAAACTTGTTCAGTTTTAAAATATTAAAATATACTTTAGAGAAAAAATTTTAAATTAGCATTTTAACCCCCTCCAATTGGTTAACCCCACCTCTTTAAAAAAAGACCCCTCTGTAGCAAACCAAAGGAGTCGGTCTCCCTCTGCAATTGATTAAAACTCCAAGTGTTCTGTATGGGATAAAAGGAAAGGATGCTAAATAAAAATTAGTAATTTCTGTCATAATTTTTCTTGCTTATTTTCCTGTAGAGTTGTTTGTCTTGCATTTATTAATCTTAAGTCTTCTTTACCTGATTTATATGTTAATAGCTTGAAGGTTACATGCATGCAAGTATACTCACTTTTATTTCCTGGTATAATATCTTTTATTATATTCATAGTACAGTAATATTTTAGTTCAATGCATTAAAATGTATCAAACATTCTTAGGGTTTCTGCTAATCATATTTTATTTAAGACTTCTTTTCTATACTTACGTCAAAATTTTAATTTTTCTCAATGTTTTACTTCTCACAGTTAGTTCTTTAGTTCATTTAGAATTATTTTGGCATGTTGTTTAAGTTGAGGATTCAGGTTCTTTTCATATGGATAACCAACTGGCTCAGCAAAATTCATTGGATAAAATATCCTTTTCCCAGTGAATAGTAATATTCATCTTTCATAAACAATGTTTCTATTCATTGTGAGGTATTTTTGTTACCTCATCTTTGTTATTATAGCTTTATAAGAAGCCTGAGGACACTTCAGGGAAAATCCCCACACTTTCTTCTTTTACAAAAATGACTGGCTATACTAGGCCTTTCTTTTTTTTTCTTACTACTTTTAGGATCAATTGGCATGTTATGGGGGGAAAAAAGGTGACTGGCTTGGAATTACACTGAATTCACAGATTAACTTGAGGAAAAATTTACATTTTTAGGATATTAATTCTGTTTATCCATAAAAATGGCATAACTTCATTTATTTGAATTATCTTCCATGTTCTTATGTTTTCTTTATGGAATACTCTATTATCCTTTGTTAGCTTTACTTCTAGCTGACTTTTAGTTTTGTATGTATGATGCATTTTCTACTAGTTTTTAATTTGTCCTATCAGGTACAAATGAATGCTATTGACTATAATATGTTGATCTGGTATCAAATGAAATATTAGAAGTTCTAATAGTTTTTCTGTAATCCTCTTGGATTTTCTATTTCTTATACACATTTTTATTTCTATTATATTTTATTTAAATTGGTATCAAATAAAATCTATTCGAAGTTAAAATAAAAACTATTAGAATAAGAACTATTAGAAGTTCTAATAGTTTATCTGTAATCCTCTTGAATTTTCTATTTATTATACAAATTTTCTATTTCTTGTACAAGTGATAGTCATCTACTTCTTTCCTTTCTATACCTTTAATTTTTTCCTTGTCCTATTGCATTGGCTAGGAGATATATTAATAGACTTCCTTGTTTGTTACCTCATTGTAGGTGAATGTCTAAAGTTTCAGCATTAAGTATACTTGTCCTTGGTTTTTGACAGGTTAAGGAAGTTCAATTCATAGTTTGGTAGACATTTCATAACAGAAATAGCAGTTGAATTTTATTATATGCTTTTCCTCTATTTGTGGGGAAAATATATGCTTTTTCTCCAGTAGTCTAGGATTTTATTTATTAAACTATATTTGCTTTCCTGGTATATTTATAAAACACTGCTCCATTTAACTTACTGATGTTTTATTTAGAGTTTTATCACATATGTGTGTATAAGTGAATATTGCCCTATAATTATTTCTTGGTAATTTCCTCGTCTAGTTTTAGTGAGATTATAAAATTAGTTATCTATCTTTCCCCTTTTTCTAAATATCAGTTGCATACAACAAAGAGTATTTGCTCCTTATGAGGTATGTAAAACTTCCCAGTCACCCTCTGATGTCCTTTTTGCCAGAAGACCATTGTCTACTAACTTTGTAACTAAGTTCATGATGTATCCAGATTTTCTATTTCTGTATCAATTTTATTTATAGACATTCCCCAGTTTAGGATGGTTTGTCTTTACCATGGTGTAAAAGCAGTATGTATTCAGTTGAAGCTGCTCTTTGAATTTTGATTTTTCCTGGGCTCTCAATAGGCGGTAGAATCCTTTCTCCCAGTGCTGGGTAGCAGAAGTGGGCCACACTCCCTGCAGCCACGAGGTAAGCAGCAGATACCACAGTGCACTGCTGTGCTAACTAGGCTGGGACGGTAGGTGTACTGAATGCATTTTCTTTCTTTTTTTTTTTTTTTGTGGTACTGGGGTTCCTGGAAACCCTTCTACCTCCGGGCTACACTCCCAGACCCATTTTTATATTTTTATTTGGAAACAGGGTCTCTTAAACCAGCCATCCTCCTGTCTCTGCCTCCCAAGCATGGGGATTACAAGCATGCACCACCACGCCCGGCCTGAATGCATTTTCAACTCATGATATTTTCAATTTAAGTTGAATTCATTGGGCTGCAACCCTCTTCTAAGTCAAAGAGCAACTGTGTCTGTAATTTCTAGAAAGCTGAGTATTTCATTTCTGTTGCTCTTAAAAATTTTAAGTCTCTGCTTACTTGGTACTTCTGGACGTTTTGTTGCTGTTGTTCCTGTATCAGCTGATTGTCCACTTACTATTTAAGTCTATTTGAGTTTAGTTTTATACAACTCAAAATGAATGGCAGTCTAACCGACACAGTCAAAGCAATAAGAAAGTGTAGTGTGTATTTGTACAGAAGCAGTCGACTCAGACTGTCTTCCACGCCCTGTGACACTTTAAATCTCCCCTTTGCCCTTCAAGACGAGACTAAGCTGTCACCTCCACCAGTAAGTCTTCTCTGACCATCTCCACCCTGGTCGGCCTGGATACTTTCCTTATGTTTCCCTCTGTAATGGCATTCCTGTGACAGCCTGCATAGAAATGATCAGCCTCTCTTATTAAACCATGCACTCATCTAAGGCAAGAAAACTATAGTCATCACTTAGCCCCAGGTGCCTTGCACACAGCAATAACTCAACAAATACTTTCTCAAGGAAACTGTATACAGACTGGTGTGTTGCAGGCCCCGTGTCGCCAGAACACATAATTCTTGAACTATAAAAGAAAGCAGCTCTCGCAATGCATGTACAGGGATTGCATGTATGTATCAGGGCTCACCCTCCAGGGGGACAGCTTTCCTTCTCAGCCTGTCCCTTCTTTGTCCCCTGTGGGAGATGGTCTTATACTAGAACAAGGCAGGGCACCTGGAGGTGGTAAGTCCTCCCTCACATTCCCCCACCCCATCTCCACTTCTCCACCGAGCAGAGAAACAGTGGAAACAGTGGAGAAAGCTGGGGTTGGGGGGGAACAAAGAGCCTCCAGTTTAAGCCTTATTTCCATCCCTCCCAGGCCATGCATTCTTGGGCAATTTGCTTTTCTGTTCCCCACCCATAGTCCCCAGATGCTGACTTCTGAGCCCCCAGGAGGCAGCGCGTCCCCATCCAGCCAGTCCCCTGGAGTCAGCTGCTTTACATTCAGCAGTGCAATCCAGGCTCCATCATTCAGGGTCCATTATCCTTTCTGCTCCTCACACCTCCCGTTGGTTCCATCTCCTCCCCTCCCCCTCCCCCCATTCTCCTTTTACTAGGTGGAGGAGGCTCCTGGTCAGGAGACGCCCAGAAGCGATTTAATGGTACACTTAATCCTTTTGCTATTGTCTAGCCCTTGGAGGGCAGAAAGCCAGGTGCCCCCACTGCTTCTCCTGGATAACTCAATTACACCAATTAAAAGCTTTGTTTATGTTATTAATTTTGAAGCTTTGTGCCTCTCACTCAGCAAGGACCCAGAGGAGCCTTCAGCGCAGATAGATGGTTTGTAGACACTGTAGCTCCCAGCCAGTCACAGGTCAGTCAATCCTCAGAACCCCTCGCACGCTTGCCTGGCAAGCGTAGGGACAGCTTCCTGTACCCTCCAGGGGCTTTCCTCGGCACTGAGCTCTGTTATGTAAGTGACTTGCCCAGGGCAAGTAGAAAATAGAGCACATCCCTGCCCACCCTCAGGCTGGGTTCCCCTCCTCACGCTGCGGCATACAGAGGGCGATTCCTTGTCCGCATCCCCGTGGACTTATTTCTGCAGTGAGCACAGACTTGGGTTGGTGCTGTGCTCGGTAGGCATGCTTCCAAAGACAGCCACAATGTTTTGTCCCAAGCCCTTTTCTCCAGTGTGACCTTGCCATGCCCCCAGAGCAAGAGGCTAACTCTCTTTCTCGTCCCCTGGAGCCTGGACTGCCCTTCGTGCTTGCCTTAGTAGAATGTGACTGAGTTATGCTGCGTGCGTTCTGGAGCTAATTAGAAGAGGCCGGCCAGCCCCCCGCCCCACGGGTTTCCTTCCTTCAGCTGTTCTCTGCATGCTCCCTCCGGGAGTGTCCCTTCTAATATCCAACTGGCATGAGAATCTCAACCCCTGGAGAGCCTGGTTTCAGTTGAGGGTCCCAGAAGAGCACAGCCTTCACATTTTCTGTGGCCACCAGATATGAATAAAGACACCTTCAGAAGATTTCAGCTCCCAGCCACCGGAGTCTTCCCAGTCAAGGTCCCAGAGAGAGAAGAAAATAACCCTCACCCTGTTGGTGAACAGTTCTCTGGGGGTCTCTCACATGGCTGCACATCTTAGAGGCAAAACCATGATTGCCTTTGTTCTATATTATCTTAAATAGATACTGATAGAGTGAACAACCCCAGCAGGAAGTGACTGTGCCGCCCTCTGAGCAAAGGACAGCTTCCCTACAGCCTTGAATGACGGAGACAGTGCGCCGTTTAATAAAGGTGCTGTCTGTCTCTGGCTTAAGCCAGGCACGCTTACTTTTTACTTCCCAGCATAAAAGAGTAAGGTTGCCACCACGCACAGTTTTACTTCAGCAGTGTCACCCACGGTGTGTGCAGGTGCCGCCTGCCTCTCTGCATGACCCCGTGGAAACTGGGCCACAAAAACAGACACAAGGAAGTACAATACTCAGACTGCTGCAAGTAATGAAGTCCTTTGTCTCTGAGCCGGGAGTCTCCTATTTTCTAACTGAATCCAGGAAACTGAGGTAGGCTAGCTCATCAGCTTGCAAGTAGTGTGAAAATCTAAGGCCCTCTGCAGTCTTGATATGCTCCTGTGCCCAGTCTGAATTCATGATCCACATGATCTGTGAACATGCTAAGGTGGTTTTGTTTTACGTCTTAAGTGTGAGGCAGCTTGTGACTCAGCAGTAGATAACTGGGTGAATGAAAACATAAGCAAGACTGGTTTCTTTTCTTCAGAGAGCTTTCACTGCAGGAGAAAGAATTAAGACATAATGTAAATATGATGGACAGGGCTTCATGACTTATTTGAAGCTATAGACAGGACTTCCATATACAGGGTGCCCTGCATGGGCCAGGCTGACACTCAGATGTTCCCTTCCAGCATCCACTTGCGCCGCTGACTTTTCATAGCAGCTTAGGAGATTCCAGGCGAAACAGTCATGTAGTTTGATGTATATAAGCATGTTTGATGAGTGGGGTGGCCTTGATGGAGGCCGGGGACACGGCATGGGCGCTGTAACCTGGCCAGCCTGCCATTGCATTTGCCTCTGTGTGTGGACCCATGAGGCTTTGGCTCTCAGTGAGGGATCCTTTGGTACCCCGGCCCCTTTGCTTATGAGGAACGCTTTAACTGTGGCTAATATGCAGAAAGTGTCTGTCTCACGGTACAAAACCACTGCTGAATGAGGCGAATGGTCAAGAATCAGTACCTAGGGGAATGGTACTGGGGTCTCAGGCCAGTAAGAACCTGTTGTGCAGGGTAGTCAGGAGCGCTGGAGGCACCAATAGACCCCCAGCTTTGAGGGTGGTAAAAAGCAGCAGTGTGGCAAGAGGGACTTCTGGCTCTAAGAAACCACCTGACACCTCAGAGCCTGGATCTCTAGCTTTGGTGCCAGTGTGAGAGCTAGCTCCCTTTATCAGTCAAGTTAGGCTGGTTTATGCTGTGGTCACAAAAGACCCTAAAACCAGACTGGCTTAAGTCCACACAAATGCTCTCGCAGTTAAGTATAAAGGTAGGAGAGAAAGCTGGGTGTGGTGGTGCACACCTGTAATCTCAGCGTTTGAGAGGCTGAGACAGGACAATCATAGGTTCAAGGCCAGCCTCAGCAACTTAGACTTTCAGCAACTTGGCAAGATACTGTTTCAAAATAAATAAAATACACACATACATAAATAGGGCTAGGGGTGTAGCTTGGAGGTAGAATGCCCCTGGGTTCAATCCTCAGTAACAAACAAAAACCAGTGGGAGAGGGAAGGAAAGGTTTGGCCATTTGGAGGGGCTGGAGCTGATAGAGCCACATCTAAAATTGCCATCGCCACACAAAGCCTGGGATTCACTGTCTCGGGTGAAAAGAAAACAGAAAGAACCGTGCATCGTGCATCAGATTTTGAATGCTCCCAGCCACTGAGAAGCGGTACACACCCTTTCCTTTAAGCTTTCAAACAGGTCAAATAGCTATTGGTTATGTCAAAAGGTGAGCCCCGTGCCTTGTGGGTTGGACATCCTTACCAATTGGTACCACAGTACCGACCGGATGAACCCGGGCCACCTTGCTGGGACCCCCAGATGGAAGAAGACGACACCCTGGCCTTCTTCCTATGAAAACTCAGCACCTTGACCACTTGTATTGGTCCCCAGTGGCAACCACAGAAACCTGTCTGTCCTTTTAGTTTCTGAAGACCAGAGTCCGCCATGCTTTTATTATGGTCTTGTGGTTAAGAGAGACCTGCTGAGAAATAGGCAACCCAGCACTGCCTGAAGTGCTCGCAGGAGTCAAACACTTCCTGTTCTGTTCTCTTTCACTGCTTCTGATTATATCCAGAAGGAAAATTAAAGATGGAAACTAATAGGCCCCTCACACCTCTCTAACACTTGTCAGATGTGCTTCAGCCTCAGGCAATAGTACTTTTTCTCAGGACATTTATTTTTATGGTTACTGTCTAAGATAAGAGACACTGGTGTTCAGTCTACTTTTTTTTGATATGTTTCTGCTTAAAAACATTTCTTTAAACCTTCAAAAATTGTGGGGGGAGTTGGTTCACAAAATGTTTTAAGGAAATATTAGTAGCAATTCTATGAGAATTGCTTGGCAGAAGATAGTCCAGTAACACTTCATTTTCCCAATGAAAAAAACCACAGCAGAACAGGACTTGAACTTGGGCTGTCTGTGACTGTCTCCCAGATGTTTATCCAATACCTACTAACTGAGTAACCTTAAGCACAAAATACATGAAAGTGTCCAGGCCTCAGTTTTATGATATGGAAAATGGAGCCAATAATGGTGCTTATCTCCCAGGGTTTTGTGAAGACTAAATGGGTTAAAACATGCATGTCTCTTCAAATAGCACCGATAACACTGGCCATTCCTTTATCACTTCTGAGTCTTGCTCAGCCCCACGGTCTCCCTTCGCAGATCAGGCCTGGGATTCCAGTCCCCTGAAAGGAGGGATTTAAGTCTTGTCGTTTTTTTCTGGTTTTCTTCACTGAAGGCAAATGTATTCCTTGAAAATTAAGTAATCGAGTTAGTAATCACTGAATTAAGCCACACTGGGCCTGCCTTCCCTGCAGTCACAAAAACAGAAGTTGGTGCTTATTATAAAACAGTCAGAAGCTGGGCGTGGTGGTGCACACTTGTAATGCCCGCGCTTGGGAGGCTGAGACAGGAGGATCGCACGGGTTCGAAGCCAGCCTCAGCTACTTAGTGAGGCTCTCAGCAACTTAGTGAGACCCTGTTTCCAAATAAAATATAAGGTTTGGGAGTATAGCCCGGAGGTAGAAAGCCTCTGAGTTCCACCCCCAGTACCACAAAAAAAAAAAAAAAAAGAATAAAACAGTCAGCTGGTAGGGGTGGTGCACACTTGTAATCCCAATACTTGGGAAGTCAAGACAGGAGGATTGCAAGTTCACAGACAGCCTCAGCTACTTAGTGAGACCCCCTACAACTTAGTAAGACCCTGTTTCAAAAATAAAGAATAAAATACAGGACTGGGGGTATAGCCCACAGGTAGAATACCTGTGGGGTCAATCTGTAATACTGTAAACAAAAAACAAACAAACAAAAAAATAGTCAAGTTGTGGGTGCCCCTACTGACCCCTCAGCTCTCTATTCATTTATTTTTCCTTGATCCATTTTCCTTCATCAAGTCAAGGTGGGAGTGGCCGCAGCAGCTCCCCTCTAGCAGCCAGGGTGGGGAACTGGAGGGCTAGAGACGGGCAGGATGAAATACATAGAGCAGGCTAATGTCTGGGCCTGACATGAGATGTCTTAGATCATAGAGCAGCCCACACAAGGGCAGAGAAAGACCCCGAAGTGGGTGTTGAGGAGCATGGCCTTTACAAGGCGAATGGCAATCCACCACAGCTAAGATGGCTCCTGGCTTCCCTCACCCTTTTTGAGGAACTCCAGGCTGAGATGGGAGGCAGTCTTCCAGGCTGCACACTGTGTTTTCTGGCAAAACCAATATAAAGGTTCAAAAGTCACCGAATGCGGTATAGAATTTGTTGATTAGCTGTGTGGCACTTGGCAAATGACCGAATCCTCTGAGCTTAGTTTCTTCATATGTACAATGGTGATACTAAAGTGTACCTCTTGGGGTCTGTGATAGAGGTAAAGTGAGCTGGCATATGTAAAAGAGAGTACACATGAGGCCAAATCCCATCTTGTGATGCTCTGTGTTCATGAATGAAAGGCTATGAGGTAGAAAATTAAAATAGTCTGACGAAACCATATCTATGCTTTCTTTCATTTCCTCATAACCAGGCATACCTGGCCACATCAAACTACCACCTTTTTATTTTTTTCTAAGATTGCCTTTGCTTCCCCTTCCTTGTGTGCTTTAATTTTTTTAAGGTTTTAATATTGTTGCCCTTATCATGGCAGTGCCATCTATGACCTTCAGGTATCAATACGCAATCGGCCGCCAGATAAATCTTCAGTGCATTAAACTATTTTCAGTACACACACAGCACATAGGGCTTCTTCCCACTAACCTATGATATTTTGGGAGAACTACTGCTGGTGCTTATAGTTTCTGCCAGTCGGATAAGTGTGCATGTGACTGATTTAGAACTGAGTTAGAAGCCGGGCGTTGGTGGCGCACGCTTGTAATCCCCGCGCTTGGGAGGTGGAGACAGGAGGATCGCGCTGGTTTGAAGCCAGCCGCACTGGCTCAAGAGACCCTGTTTCCAAATAAAAATATTTTAAAAAGTAGGTCTGGGAGTGTAGCCCGGAAGTAGAAGGGCTTCCAGGAACCCCAGTACCACAAAAAAAAAAAAAAAAGAGCTGAGTTAGACAGTGAGAGAGACAAGGAACATATTGATTCTACCTCCAAAGAAAGGGATTGGTTCCAGATGCTCTCGTAGGAACAGTAGGAAGTCCTCAGCAAATACTTTTTCCTTCTGTCGGTCCACGGCACATCATGGAATCTTACTGGACCAGTAGCTGTGGTGAATGGTCATTCTTCAATCAGTGTAGGTCCGGGGCACAGTGTCTTCACTCCTAGAGCCAGGAATGGGCCAATTCCCAAGTTTTGAAATGTTGGCAACTAAAGCATTATTGATACCTCCTAAGTTGGTGACAGCATAGGAGCCGCTGAGTTCAGTGTAGCCAGAGTGACCTTTCGGTCCTGTTTCATTCCTTTGCCAGGCCTGTGTCCCCGCTGGGAAACAGAGGGAGTCAGCCCTTACTCTGGGCAAGAGTCACTGATCAAATAAATCCTTGTCACTACCCAGGTGCAAATGCCGGGAAGGAGAAGCCGGGTCCCTCTGGAGTCTCCCTGGGCCCCTCTCCTTCTCTCTGAGCATCACCGTTCACTGGCTTGGCCCAGCCTCCCTGCTGCTCATATCTACCTTGGGTATCACTGGGAAGACCCCATGGCCAAGGCCATAAATCTGTGCCCTGTTTACTGTGGCGTGTCCTCTCCCTCTAATCCAATCTCCCCTCTTTGTGTTCCCGGTGCTCGCTCATTCAGTCTGACAGCTATTTAATAAACCTATTTGCTTTCCTTTGACATGAGGCAGGAGCAGTTGGTGTTGAAGAGCCGCGAGGCCCTCATGGACAATGAAACCCTCTCCCACTCAACACTCTTCCAGCTCAGGACAGATAAATTGTGGAGAACTGGAAATTAACCCAAGCTATCTTCTTTTCTTAAGAAAAAAAAAATCATCAGAGACCCAAGACGCAGAGCAAGGGCTATAAGTGAAGAAATCACATCTCCTGGCTCTGAGGGCAGGGCGAGCCCGGATCAGGGCCTGGAAGCCTTCCTTCAATCTAGCTTTTATCACTTCAAAGCAGAAGGTCTTAAAGGAATGCCCTTTGTGACTGATTCTGTCTTCAAAAACATGAAAGAAAAAGCAAATTTGCTTAAGCTGGGTTGCTGGAAGCCAAACGGTTCTCTGAGATCTGTGGGCTGCAGACCACAACTGGACACTGTCTGTTGTGGTAGAAACAGCACCAGCTCTGCAACCCACACACCACGCTGGAATTCTGCGGCTCCTTGCAGGCCTGGTGATGTGGGGTCATTTCCTTAGCAACTTGACTCTCAGTTTCCTTTCTTATAAAGTGGCCATGCTATTTTCCTTTCAGTGTGGTGGTTAAGATTAAATAAGAAAGCAAGTGTGAATTTGGGGTGCATGGTAGTTGTTTTAAAAAGTACCTAATATTTGTTTATTGGTAGTAATGGCAAACAAATTTGCTATTTATTCCATGTGTGAACAATTCTCTCTCTTTTTCTCTCTAAACATATTTTCTCTCTTTCAAATAAACACATTCTGTGTGCGTGTGTGTGTGTGTGTGTGTGTGTAGATCTCTCTATACATATAAATACGTTCTCTTTCAAACACATTCTTTCTCTCTCTCTCGTGTGTGTGTGTGTGTGTGTGTGTGTGTGTGTGTGTGTGTGTGTGAATGTGTTTATTTGATTATTACTTGCATTGGTGGAGCTTGGGATCTATTTCTTTATGTTTTGACCTTAATCTTAGGATACAACATAATTTCTCACATTTTGATATCTCTAAGAAAAAAATGGAAGATGTATAAGCCAATTCTGGCTTTTCTGTAAGTAGGAAGGCTGAAGTGCTGGGTTGAAGAGTGTACAATCTCCCTTGGGGGTTGAAGAATCCAGTGGGATGGGCCAGGACCAGGTTTGGGGTCTCAGGACCACAGCTAGATGGACTGAGCAGTTACTAAAAACAGACAAGACTGGGAAGAGCCAAAGAGCTTGGAAACAAGTTGTTCTCAGAGCCACCATGGTCCAATCTAGAAAAGGAAGTTGGGGTAGCAATACCCAGGAGCCAGGGTTATGCCAACTATCTCATATGACAATTTCAATTACACACTCAGGGACTGGAGAAATGATAGTGGGTAGTCCCACAATTACCTGGACTAGGTTCAAGGCTTCGGTTATTATCTGGCCCCATGTGCATCAACTCTAACAAGTAGACTATGGTTCTTTGGTGGTCCCTGAACATCAATGTCAACCCCTTATTTCAAGACCCTGAGTTGTCCCACAATTCCTGAAAAATCTCTCTATATATTCCCCTTTTTATTCATTAATATCTAAGTAAATGGCCATAAAGCATCCATTGGCCTGGCAAATTTGTTCCTCCTGGGGACCTGGCTGTACTTCAATGAATAGATTCCACATCTGATAACTGTCAGGAGTCTTGAATTTTCACTGGGGCTGCAGTCCTCCAGCTCCCAGTCTTTCATCCTTGATTTATTTTGATTGTACTTATTAAGCAATGCTTCTGTTGGTTGCTCAACTATGTTAGACCTAGAAACACTGTATTCTGTCAATCACCCCCATCTCTCTGGAGGTTTGGCCACCTTGCTTCTTAAAGCAATAATTGGGCCACGTAGTTGCTGGTGATAAGAGCTGCCCCTTGTCCTCTGTTATTTTGGAATCCTGTCACCCCCATTGTTTGCCAAGAGTTCAGGTCTATACTAGTGTCTCCTGCCAGGATCCCTGAGCCATGAAGACAGTCTCCACTGAGCTGTTGAAGTCCAGTCCACACTCTCTAGCACATTCTCTGGACCCTCCAGGACAACTTGGTCAGTTCTGGCCTTAGGAAGTGCCTGTGCTTCAGCACGCCCACTTCCTGAGACCTTTAACTCTCTCCTTCCTGTCTCTTCCTGTCTCCCGGGGCAGTTCTGCCATTACCACTTCACTTTGAACAGGGCTGTCACTTTTCTCAACCTTCCCATGGCTATCTGGCAGCGTATTAACCCTGAATCCAGATCCCTTGCCAGGGCACTAAATCTTGGATCGCTGGAAAGTCCTCATATCAACCAATACACTATTCTTCATCCAATTTTGTGTTCTTCCTCTCCTGATCCTGCACACTCAGGGTCCAGACCTGTGTAGGCACACCAAGATCCTACCAGTACTTAGCGTTACAGCTCCTTTATGTAGACACTCTGCAAAAAGTCCCTGTCAGACCTTAGCAGGCCCAGCACCCCTGTACCCAGGCTATAATGGGCTTTGCCTTTTGTTACCAGTCTTATGGTAAATAAGAGGAATGGTGTGGGAAGGAGGTAAAACCCCAAGTAGGAGCCAGGCGTGGTGGCGCACACTTGTAATTCCAGTATGGGAGGCTGAGACAAGAGGATTGCGGGTTTGGGGGCAGCCTTAGCTACTTAGTGAGGCCCTCTGCAACTTAGTGAGATCTTGTTTCAAAATAAAAAATAAAAAATAGGGCTAGGGTGTATCTTTGAGGTAGAGTGCCCCTGGGTTTCACCGTCAGTACCGAAGGAAAAAAAAAAAACCAAGTGGGTTTTTTTGTGTGTGTGTCTTAGAAGGTAATTATTTCACTTATGATTTCTGCGTGAGCTTCAAGAAAAGGGATGAGGCACTGCTTTTTAACTGAACGGAGTGGGCCACTGTAAGGTTTAGGGTTACTTAGGGCTCCAAGATCCTCAGCAGTGTCTACTCTGGATTCCAGTTAAGTTCTCATGGTTTCCCTTCATGTAAACGAAAATTCTTGCCCTGGAGAAGGAAACTTGCCAGGCTAGGAAGTCAGCCTTCTTCACAGCTCCACTACCACCATGACATGGATCTTAAATGTCTCCCAAAGGCCAACTCAAGGCTTGTTCATCAGCCTGTGGTGCTATTGGAGAGAGTAGACTCTTTTTGTGTGTGTGTGTGGTACTGGGGTTCCTGGAAGACCTTCTACCTCCGGGCTACACTCCCAGACCTATTTTATACCTTTCTATATTTGGAAACAGGGTCTCTTAAGCCAGCACGGCTGGCTTCGAACCTGAGAAATCCTCCTGTCTCCGCCTCCCAAGCGCGGGGATTACAAGCGTGCTCCACCACGCCCAGCGATAGTAGACTCTTTACCAGGTAGAGTTCTGTTGAAGAAAATCAGGTGATGGAGGTGGCCTTGAAGGGGCTATTGGGGGACATCCTCCCCACAGCTCTGCTTCCTGGCTGTCACTAAACAAGCAGCTCTGCCCCACCCTGTGCTCCGGCCTCATCCCAGGCCCCAACACAGCTGAGCACTGAATCCTCCCTCAGCCCTCTGAAACCCAGAGCCAGGAGAAGTCCTCCTTTTAAGTTGTTTATCTCAGGTATTTTGTGTCCTCAATGGGAAGATGACTAACACCACTGCTCTGGTGATCAAGCTCTGTACCTGATTCCTTACACGGTCTGTTTTACACCTGCAGGTTAGAGTCTACTTAAATGCTGCCTCCCTATGATGCCTTGACTTGGTGGCAGACACCCCGAGCCAGTCACCATCTTTCTTCACTGAATCTGTAACGCAGCAATGGCTACTCTGTGCTGCGGTCCTGTGGTTAATACTTCCATCATTCCACTCAAGTGCACCATCGGATGCATCCCCTTCATCCAGCACATTCCCTCCTACTGCTGTCCCTGACACATCGCCACCAGTGCAAGTGGTAAGGACCACTCGCACGGCCTGCTAGGACTGTTCCTGCTCCCCCTATCACTAGATGTGGGTTGCCATTGTTGTCCCACTGGGCATTTATTCAGCTCCAAAATCCCATTTTTAAATCCACATTCTAGGACCACTTCTGGTTCCATTTTATGGAAACAGATGAGCCAGGCAGGGTGGCACACATCTATAATCCAAGTTAATTAGGAAGCTGAGACAGGAGTATCACAGGTTCAAGACCAGCCTCAACAGTCTAACGAGATCTTCAGAAATTTTGCCAGACCCCATTCCAAAATAAAAAATAAAAAGGGCTGAGGCTGTAGCTTGGAGGTTGAATGGCCCTCTGGTTCAACCTCCCAGTACCCAGTACCTCCCAGTACCTCCCCCCCAATGGAAATAGTAGATGAAGTGGGAAACCATTTATTAGTGCATGTTCTTGAGGATACACCTATAAAGAAATGAAGAAGGCAGGGCTGGGAAGAGAGAGAAGCTAACTGACAGTGTTGTTGTAACCGAGACCTTGGATGATCCTACGGGGAGCTTACAGGAAGGAATGCCCCTTCAGAGCTTCTCAGAAGAAGACAGGGGAGCAAGCCTTGGAGTCCCTGCACCAGACAGTCATTATTATGGACTTTCCCTTGCAAGGAAGGTATCTGGGGAGGACAGTTCCTTGAAGCCAAGAGCGATGCCCAGTGAGGAATGCCTGTTTGGGTTATCCTGGCTGATCTTCCCACTAAGTGGGGCCTAGGTGTATCAGCCCTGAAGAGGGCAGCTGAGTTGAGAACCGTGATAAGCAGCACATCAGAGGGCCAACATCCCACTTAGAACATTTCATCACCCCAGAAAGTCCTCATACCCTTCACCATAATCCCCTGATCCCCTCCTCCCCTGCCCTACTACCAAGAGAAAAATACCAAGTTCTACAGCTCCTTATAAATGGAACCACAAAAGGAATCTTTTGTGTCTGGTATATATGCCTTTAGATTCAATAAAAATTTTGTGCAAATCACAATGTAATTGTTGATAATATTCTAGTATCGGTTATCTGTCTCCCTGTTGATGAATATTTCTGTTTTCAGTTTCTATCTATTAAGAGTGGAACTGCTGTGAGCATCTTTTAATAAGTTTGTGCAGACATACATGTTTTCGTTTCTTTCAGATAAATACCTACAAGTAGAACTGGTGAGTCATAGGGTAAATGTATTCTTAACAGTTAATTTCCCTTCCTTCTCCTCCAGTAGAACCTTGGGGCATTATACCTCCAAGCTACACCCTCAGTCCTCCCTTTTCAAACAGGGTCTTGCTAAGTTGCTGAGTCTCACTGACTTATCCAGGCTGGCCTTGAACCTGTGATCCTCCTGTCTCGGTCTCCCCAGTTCTAGGGTTGCAGGTATGCGCTACCACACCAGGCTTAACAGGAAACGTGGACACGGTTGCTCAAAGTGGAGCTGCTATTTTGGCCTCTGATCAGCAATATATGGGAGCTGTCTCCATTCAGTTGATACACTTTTGACATTGTCAGTCTTTTCCCCTGTACCCTTCCTAGTAGCTGTAAAATGATATCACACCGTGGTTTCTAATTTGTATTTTCCTAATGAGAAGTGAGTACTTTGTATGTGTTTATAGTTTGTCTATGTGATTGAAAAGTGTCTACTCAAGTTTTTAGCATGATTTTTTTTTACTAATCTCTAGGTGTTTTTTATACATTCTGATGTAAGTCTTCAGTTAAGTATACACATTAGAAATTTTCCTCTCAGTCTTTGGATTTCTTTTTGCTATCTCCATGGTATCTTTTGATAAGCAGAATTTTTTAATTTTAATATCTACTCTCCTTCATTAGAACCCAGGAGGCCAGCTCTGCCCTTTAAAAAGGGTCCCTGAAAATGAAATTAAAAGTCCAACTTATTAAATATTAATACTAAAAAACAAATCAAATTTATTTTTTTTCTTCTATGGTCAGTGTCCTTGGTTACATGTCTAAGAATCTTTGCTTATCATCAGGTTTGTGAAGGCATGCTTTATTTTCTTCCAGAATCTTTGCTTTGTAAGTCAGGCCACTCTGAATTCCACTTACTGCTGTTTTAACGTAAGAATTCTTTAGTAAAAGGAAACAGGAAGTGGGAAGCAGAAGATGGGAAGACATGGCAGTGAGGAGGGAGCTTGGGGACAGCAGAAGCAAAGGGTGCGCCAGCCCAGGCCTTCCACAGCCCCCCAGCGTTGGGGGATGGGGGAGACCGCCTCCTCTCTGGCTGTCATCTCAGAGCTGTTCTCCTCCATCAGAGCCAGGAGGCCAGCACTGACTTTTAAAAAGGGGACTTGCAAATGGAATTCACACAGAGCCATGACCCTCGATGTGCGTGCGCTGCAGCAGGCTGTGGCCGGCTCCCTTCCCAGTGCACAGGCTCTCACAGCCCGGAGCCCGCCTGGCTGCCCTTTCACACCCGCACTTTTGGCAAGTCCTCGGCCTGCCTGCCCTGACAATATTTTGCTATGTTGGGTTGGATCTCTACAAGGGCACTAGCTCGCTTTTGGCTCCTGAACACACTTATTTGGCCTTGTTTTCAAGATCAGTTTCAAGCTTCCCTCACTCTTGACTCGCAAACCAGGAGGGGAGCTGGTACTAACTATACAGCTCTGCATCCTCTGACCCCAGTTTCTTGAATCTCTTCACTTGACTTGGGTATGTAAAGCCCTTTTGAACTAACACAAGGAAAGCATGTTCCTTGGAACCTGGGTCATTGCCAGCTCTGGGCCCGTGGTTTATAGCCTGTGACACCTGAGCCATAGTTAATTAGGTTCATGAAAACCATGCACTCCTGGGTCACGTGATCCCGAAGCACCAATCAGAGGCTGGCCAGAAATCTTCCAGTGGCCCATGGAAAGAGAAGACCTTACTCAATACATGGAAAGAATGTCACCAGTATGCAGTCAGAGATGAAGCAAGGAGCAGCAAGAGAAAGGCCCGGTGGCTGAGATGAAGCAAGGAGCAGCAAGAGAAAGGCCCGGTGGCTGAGAGAGGCCATGTGCATGCCCAAGAGACAGAAGAGAAACACTGAGCACAGGAGGCTGCTGGGTAGGGAATGGGACCAGGAGAAGTTGGCAGCCAGAACACTGGTCCTGCACCTGCCTCTGCCCAGATTCCTGTCCTGTCCCACACATATTCCTACTGTCTCTCCAGAGCTATGAGCTTCCTGTTTTCATCACCAAACAAGTTTCACTACAACATTGAAGAGAGAAGCCAGAAGAGGAGAGGAGAGGGGAAGAGAGCGGAGGGAGGCAGTGCGGGAAAGCAAAATGAATCAAAGTGAAGTGAGGAGGTGCTTCTGTTCCCTGCACAGTATGCTGCTTTGGGACATAGTTCTGTTATCTCACTCCATTTCTAGCAGCACTTTCTCAGTGCCACCCCCTGTGGGGGTCAGTGAGGACATACTATTAGACCAGTAAGGAAGGTAAGAGGATCGTCAATGAGCTGGAGAATCCGTGTCATTGAACAGCGGTTCCTGCCTTATCAAGTGTTTTTTTTTTTTTAAGTGATTCCTTAAGTGTGGTTTGGCAATAATAAAGAATTCAGAGGAACTGAAATGTAACTCTTGAGAATAGCTGTCCTGTTGGGATTTTTGACAGCCATATATCACCTCTGCAAAATCTGAGAGTGTCAATCCTAGGAGTAAAATGCTTTTGATAAGAATCACTTATTAAAGGAGTGACATTATAATAAAGGCACTGGTCACTTTATGCCCATAGAGAAACACTCACAGAAGATGGTTTATTTTTTCTGGATTCTGCTAAGAGGACATCACAGCTGCATGCTATGACTAGAGTGGACATTCACACTCAGTTACATGTATGAGCCATAGGGATGTGGTCAGTGGGATTTAGCACATGCACACTCACACACATGCATACACTCACACATACACACAAGTGCTCACACAGCACTTCCATGAAGAAAGGTTTGTTTATGAGTCTAGACTTTAGTTCATATCTATAGTCCACTTATTCTGGCTTCCCAGGAGCCAGGGCTATAGTTTCTCAAAGACAGCAAGGGGATGGGAGGGACATGTGTAGCCCCCAGGCCACACCCTCAGGGACTCACCTCTGGCCAAGCCATCTCAGAGGCCTCAGCCCCAGGGGCTCACCCCGAGCTTTGGCTGCCTCCAGAGCATGAGGTATGAGGAGCATTTTACTTCCAAACCAGACACTAAGCAACAATCCTTCATGAAAATACGCTTTTCAGAAGCAAGCTCACTCCTCACTTGGTCTGTCTTGGCTGATAAAGTGAGAAAAACCACAGCGGCGACAAGCAAAGGAATATTCTAGCTCTTGTACAGATTCTATGCCCTCAGGATGGGGCAAAATGAGAAGTAAAGCAGCTCAACCTTAGAGTAAAGGGTTGTGTTCAAAGACAAAGGTGGACAACTGGTATCCACGGAGTCTGCTGTCTCTGTGTGAAAAATATCCTCATACTGAAGGTTTGAGCTGGAAGAGACCTGAGCAATCCCAGTCCAAGTCCCTTGTCTAACAGGAACAAGGCTTAGCGGGTGAGGAAGATGAGCCACAGAGACCTTGTGCAAGATGGATTTGTGGGTCTAAGTTTATTGGGCAGAGATCATGGAGAGTGACATTCTCTGCAGCCTAAAAACACTAGAAGAATGACCATGATGGACTACGATGGGCCCACAAACTCCCCTGTGAGGAGGTCCCCAGGCGACACATGTATACCGGAGAGTCCAGGAAGCTGAACTCTCATGCCAGGTGGCATGTCTCTCAAGAAAAGAAAGAGTAAGTCCCATCAGCCACAATTCAGCAACAAAGCAGACTGCTGTAGTTTTAAGTGTAAGCATTTGTATTGGTTTGTTAGAGATACTATCAAAAATTACAAACTTAAGTGACTTCAAAAAATAGAAATGTACTGTCTCCCAGTTCTGGGGTCCCGGAGTCCAAGCATGACCCCCTTTGAAGGTCCCGGGGAGAGCCTTCTTTGCTGCTCCAGGATCTGGCGGCTCCAGCAGTTCTTGAGTTTCTGGCTGTATCCTTTTGTCTTTCCTTGACCTTCTCTCCCATGTCTTAGGCCTTCCTCTGCCTCTCTCTTATACAGATACTTGGCGTGGATCTACAGCTTATCTGTACAACACAAGATGATCAGGCCTTACAATATTAAATTACTTCTTTTTTTTTTTTTCAAATAAGGCGACATTCACCGATTTGGAGAAGCCATCACTGAATCCACTATAGCATCAGATGGGTTGATGAGGGACAGTCCTCACCACTGGAGAGCTTGTCATAGGAGAAAGGGCTGGCTGCCACAGTGTTGTATATAAGTTTCTGTTCCTACAGTTTCATACTTGTTTAAATAATTTAGCTGGGCATGATGGCACACACTTGCAATCCCAGTACTTGGGAGACTGAGATAGGAGGATCACAGATTCACCACTAGCCTCAGCAGCTTCACAAGGCCCTCTACAACTTAGTGACGCCCTGTTTCAAAATTGAAAAAAAAGTAAAATAGGACTATGAGTGTAGCTCAGAGGTAGAATACCCCTAGGTCCAATCCCCAGATAACAATAATAATTATTATTACTACTATTATTATATAATGTTATAGTTATATAGTTATAATAATCAATTCTTATTCAGGAGAGTCTTCAAGTCTTCATGGACTTCAACTATGAGAGAGAGAGATAAAGATAAAGAGAGAGAGAGAGAGAGAGAGAGAGAGAGAGAGAGAGAGAGAGAGGCAGGCCCTCGAAGGCTTCCCTGGCCCTCAGTGAAGCAAAGAGACACTAAATTAACTCAGCTTATCCTGAGCACTGTTCTCTGGCAATGAGATTAAAACATCACTAGCATTGGAAGTTGGTCTAAAATATATCTCTTTTCTGTCAGCAAAACATTCTCCTCTTGCTCTCCCTATCGCAGGCCCGCTTCCGTCCAGCCCAGGCCTTCCAGGAGTTGTGCTGATGGCCCGGCAGGCTTCAGCTCTGGAGCAGGCCCTGCTGGGGATCCCTACCCTGGCCTCCCTCTCAGCCCAGCATCCAAGGCCTGGCCTATCAGGCTGTCTGGATGTAGGTCTCTGTGCTAATTAGGAGCATTATCACTTTGCCAAGAACACAGAGGAAAAAGCCTCTGTTAAGTGTCCTGAACATCAGGGATTCTGACTGCAGGCGACTAAACTCTGGTGTCTGCCTGATAGCACGTCCCATCCCCTCAGTGTGAACAGGACCTGCAGGCTACAGCGATGCCCGGGTGCTGGGGAGAGAGCTGCGTCCCCACAGGAGAGCCCATCAACCACTGTCAAGGGATATCACACATCCGCACAGCGTAGGTTCCAAAAACTGTGTGATAAATATAGAGAGAGCATTTTATATTTATTTTATATATAAAATAAAATTTTATATATAAATAAATATATATATATACATACATACATACATACATACATAAAATTTTATTTTTTTTGTGATACTGGGGTTCCTGGAAACCTCCGGGTTATACTCCCAGACCTATTTTTATACTTTTTTATTTGGAAACAGGGTCTCTTAAGCCAGCACCGCTGGCTTCAAACCTGTGCAATCCTCCTGTCTCTGCCTCCCAAGCGTGGGGATTACAAGCATGCGCCACTATGCCCAGCATATATATAAAATTTCATATGTAATATATTAAAAATTTATATATAATATATATAAAATTTTACATAGTACATATAGTATACATATTTAGTGTATGTATATATGTACGTGCCAGTATATGTATATATGTATGTGTATATATACATATATGTACATGCATATACATATAGGTACCACAATACATACGTGTACATATACACACATGTACATGTACATATAATACACATGTGTATGTGTGCATATGTACATATACATATATCGTATATTATCCATTTTTAAGCATTCAGTTCAGTGGCTAATGCATTCACACTGTTGAGTAATTATCACCCACTGATCTGCAGAATTCTCTCATCCTCCTAACGAACACTACCTATTAGACACCAACTTCTCATTTTCCCCGCAGACACTGGTAACCACCATTCACCTTATTGTCTCTATGTTATTTACTACTCTAAGAACCTCATGTAAGTTCAATGTACTATATTTGTCATTTTGTGTCTGGCTTATTTCACTTAGTTTCATTAATAGGTAGTAGTGAAAAGATTTTCAACTCTTCAAAGCTGAATATTATTCCACATTTCATATACTGCATTTTGCTTATCTATTTGTCCATTCGGTTGCTCAGTACATGAATTTTTAAGGATAAACATTTACTTTAATTTCTGAAGTCATTGCAGTAAGAGAGGGGAAAACTTCTCTCTTTGGCCTAAATATGAGCAGTGAACATCCACTCAAAGCAACTTGGAAAATTTGGAAAAGAAAGAAAATCTCTTTTATTTTCTGTACTTGCAAAAAGCCCCCAACTTTTCTAGAATCATAGAAAATCTAAGTCCTCTGGGAAATCCAATAATTTAGTTGGCTGAGTTACACCATTTACACCAAAGAGCTAATTTGCAGAGTCGAAGGGTAACAAACTATATTTGCCATTTCAGCGAAGATAAATGATTTGGAAGCAGTGCTGAGAGTTGTGAAGTATGCTTTGAGGCTTTGCTGCAGTTCTGCAGGTGTGAATAGGATGGAGCACGTTTTCTCGTTCCTCACTCAGGGAAATAGGGTCATCTGGGTGAGACCTCTGAGGCCTGACTGTCCCAGGGAAGATGTTTTAGGAAACCCTGATTAGGATATTAAGTGGAAAGTATACTGGCCCTCCTATCGTATACAGTAAAAGTTGCTTTTAAAAGTTTTTCCCGGTGAAGGCTTGTTTACACTATTATTTGTCTTACATGTGTGTGTGTGTGTGTGTGTGTGTGTGTGTGTGTGTGTGTATGAGAGAGAGAGAGAGAGAGAGAGAGAGAGAGAGAGAGAGAGAGAGAGAAGAGAGAGGAGAGGAGAGAGGGGAGAGGGGAGAGGGGAGAGGGGAGAGGGGAGAGAGGAGAAGAGAGGAGAGAGAAAGACTGGGGATCAAACCCAAGGTATTCTACCTCCAAGCCACACCCATACCCCCTTTATTATTATTATATATATATTTTTTGCTGGTCTGGGGTTGGAACTCAGGGGCATTTGATCTCTGAGCTACACCCCCTGCCCTATTTTTTATTCTTTAAAATAGGGTCTCATTAAGTTGCGGAAGGCCTCACTAAGTACTGAGGCTGTCTACGACCGCGACCCTCTAGTCTCAGCTTCCCAAATGCTGGGATTACAAGCGTGGCCATTACACCCGGCATTGTTTTGTTTTTTGAAAAAGGGTCTTGCTAGGTTCCTGAAAGTCTCACTAAATTTCTGAGGCAAGCTTCGAACCTACAATCCTCCTATCTCAGCCTTTCAAGTTCTGAGCTTACAGGCATGCACCATCATGCCTGGCTTATTTGTCTTACTTTTGTTTAAAAAAATCAATATATTTTGAAAACTTTGAGTTGCTGAATTTCGGGTCGATTATATGGTGCTTAAAAGGTACTCTATTGTGGAAAAAGACCAAAAGATGTCTTTCAGTTAAAGAAAAAGAAATTATGTATTATAGTTTTCAGACAGATAATTTCTCTCTCTCAAGTTTTAATAGTAAAATATATGTGGAAAGGAAGACTCATAAATACTAAGACATGTAGTAACTCAAATGACAGGGACCCCCCAGGGGGCCACTGGCCGCATTCCATCTTGGTGAGAGAGAGCCCTCCGGAGTAACGTTGCACCACACGGAAGAGAGCGGGGTGACATCCGCGTGGCTAGTGTCAGTGCTCAAGAGACGGTATTGAGAGGCAGACCGATGGGCTCTGGGGATGCTGAAACAGTGCCTTAGTGTCCCCAGGAGCCAACTACCCAGACTGCAGCATGAAGCTGGGAAATACAGGTCCCTCCAGCCCCCGTGAGTCTATCACGCTGTGCTAAATGCACAACCAGACAGACCGAGGCGGTGTGGTCTCGGAGATCCAGAATCTTCCAGGTTTTAGATTCCCGGAGCTCTGTGCAATCTTAGCTCTTTTTGTCTCCTTGCCTATAAAACAAGCATTCTCTTGTTTCCTGCCCACCTTGTCCTGGCCTTATAATAATTCTTCATAATCTTAATGAACCCAGAGACTTGCAAAGTCTCAGCATCTTCTATAAACACCATAGTTCCTGACAGTTCTACTAACACTATGTTGAAAAGAAACATCATTAATGCTATAAGTGGTTCTTGAGGACACTTCAGTGGCAGAGTCTGTCTCCCAAATTCAAAGGGCACAATGTGGTCTGTAAACAACATTAGGACCACTTCAGCTAGGCTCAAATTGCCCCATTAAAAGAGGGCTGCCTGGCACAATTCACAGTAGGCAAGTTATGAACCAGCCTCTAGGTGTCTGTCAGCAGATAAATGGATAAAGAAAACCTGGTTGCTGGGTGCAGTGGTGCACACCTGTCATCGCAGGACTTGGGAGGCTGAGACAGGAGGCCCTCCATTTGAGCCCAGTTAACAATAATAGAAGGAGACTCCATTTCAAAGTAAAAAAATTAAAAGGGTTAAGAGTATAGCGCAGTGATAAAGCATCCCTGGGTTCACTCTCCACTACCACACACAAACAGAAAAGGAAAGGAAAAAAAGCATATGTACACAGTGGAGTTTTACATAGCCATGAAAATGAACACAAGTATGTTACATGCAGGGAAATGGGTGGAACTGAAGACTGTCACGTTAAGCAAAATAAGCCAGACTCAGAAAGTCTAGTGTCACATGTTTTCTCTCATATGTGGAGCTAAAGAGAAAAAAGAAAAGGGAGGGGTGTCATGCAATAGAAGGGAGACCAGTGAGATAGATGAAGGGGATCAGAGGAGGGAGGAGGAGAGGAAGGGAGGTACTGGGGAATGAGACATCAAAATATGTTATGTGCAATGCTAATGTTCCATAATGAATCGCACTATTCTGAATAATTGTTATGCATCAACAGAAAATTGTAATAATAAGAGAGCTGCCTGGGACCCAGCAGTACCCAGTGGGCAACAGTTCAAACATCATAAGCTATGGTTGTTGACACTTTACACCTTCAGAGTAAACTCAAAAACCCACAATCCAGGGTGGAATTTTACATAGAAAATGAGTAGCTGGTGGTCTTGCTGGTGGGTGCCTTGAGTTATCAAGTTCCAAAATAAAGGAAGTTGGGCAGGAAGGTAAATATTAGCATTGGGAGCCTACTCTGCAGAATACTGACTCTTTCTTCCAGGGGGAGCTGAGAGGCATTTCCCCCTCTGTCTATCTCCCCAAGGTTCAGGTTTCTTAGAATAAATAAAAGCCAGGAGAAAGAGCATCCAAGCTTTAGCTGTGGAGGGATGGGACTGCCACCCTGCAATTGTTTTTACAAAATGGTTCCGAAGGCTACTAGAACATTTTCACTGTGACTGTTTGGGAACTTCAGATTGAAGCCCTATCCTTGGTATTTCCCATCTTTACTCTGCATATGTTCTTCTCTTCATAGTAAAGGGCCCAGTCCATTCTCATGTCATTGCTACTTCCTAGAAACAATAACGACAATTGCAGCCTCCACTTTCTTCCCCATTTTCCATGTGTCCTTGGGCAGTACAAGCATCATCTTGCTGAAATACATGAGCTAGACCCAAGCTGCCCACTCCACCGGTTTCAGAGACACGTCAGGGGGATTCGAGTCAAGAATGGGGAACACATGCCAGTGTGTTTCAAAGCACTGACCATGGTCTGGGTGTTATGACTGGGAAAAAGTTCAGGGAAAAACCAGAGCAGTTGTAGGATGGCTGTAGGACAGCTTTGCTTATTTCCCAGAATAGCCAGCCTACATCACCACACTGACCAACACACACCCACGTGTTACTACCAAATCTCTCACTTTCCCTTGCATTTCCTCTAGAAGCTGCATTCTGTGTCTGCTTTGGGGGGGGGGGTGAACAAACCTAAACTAACACTAAAAAACTGAAAATAACATGAGTGGAGGAAAGAGATGACCGGGTAACACCCCAACTCTGTCCCCGACTCACGGCTCTGGACATGTGGCTTACCTTCAGGCACCTCCTTTTCTTCATGATAAGATAGTTCTAAGAACAATTCAATGAGATCATGTATGCAATCACCCTGGCAATGGGTAGACACTTAATAAATACCCCAAAACACCACATTTTTACAGCAAAATTGTACTTTGGTTCTTTTGTAAAGTTTGAACATATATATATTTGTCCAAATATAAAACCAAGATAATGCATTTTCAAAACAAGATTTGAAATTCTCATTTAATAATAAATATGATAAGCCAGGCATGGTGGCACACACTTGTAATCCCAGGATTTGGGAGGCAGAGAACGAAGGATCTCGTTTTGCAGACAGCCTCAGCTACTTACGAGGCTCTTTGTAACTCAGTGAGACCTTGTTTCAAAAATAAAAAGACCAGCCAGGCGTGGTGGTGCACGCTTGTAATCCCAGCACTTGGGAGGCTGAGACAGGAGGATCGCGCAGGTTCAAAGCCAGCCTCAGCTACTTAGTGAAGCTCACAGCAACTTAGTGAGACCCTGTTTCCAAATAAAATATAAAATTGGTCTGGGAGTGTAGCCTGGAGGTAAAAAGCCCCTGGGTTCCATGCCCAGTACCACCAAAGTAATTAATTAACTAATTAATTAATTAAAAAATTAAAAGACCAGTTTTCTAAGGAATCTCCACACTGATCTCCATAGTGGTTGAACTAGTTTGCACTCCCACCAACAGTGTAAAAGTGTTCCTATTTCCCCACATCTTGGCCAGTATTTGTTGTTATTGGACTTCTTTATGCTTGCCACTCTGATTGGGTAGTTTTTGATTGCCACTCAGTGTAGTTTTGACTTGTATCTCCCTGATGGCTAATGATGTTGAACATTTTTTATGTATCTATTGGCCATTTGTATCTCTTCTTTTGTGAAGTGTCTATTCAGTTCAGTTGCCCATTTCTTGATTGGGTTGTTTTGTTAGTGTAGAGTCTTTTGAATTCTTTGTATATTCTGGATATTAGCTCTCTATCAGAGTGGTGGCTGGTAAAGATCTCCCATTCTGTAGGCTTTCTCTTTGGGTTCTTGATGGTTTCCTTTGATGAGCAAAAACTTTTTAGTTTGATGCCATCCCACTTGTTAACTCTTGCTTTAATTTCCTGTGCTTTGGAGGTCTTGTTGAGAAAGTTACTGCCTGTGTCTGTCTGTATGTTGTAGTGTTGAGCCTATACCCTCCTCTAACAACTTCACAGTCTCAGGTCTAATTTCCAAGTCGTTGACCCATTTTGAGTTGATTCCTGTGTGTGGTGAGAGATAAGGATTTAGTTCCATCTTTCACAAATGGATTGCCAGTTCTCCCATCACCATTTGTTGAAAAGGCTGTCTTTTCTCCAGCGTGTGAATTTGGCCCCTTTGTCAAAGATCAATTGACTATAAGTGTGTGGATTTGTTTCCGTATCTTCTATTCTGTTCCATTGGTCTGTGGGCCTGTTGTTATGCCAATACCATGCTGCGTTAGCTACTATTGCTCTGTAATATAATTTTTTATGGTACTGGGGGTGGAACTCAGGGGCTTTTCTACCTCTGGGCTATACTCCCAGACCTATTTTAATACTTTATTTGGAAACAGGTTCTCACTAAGTTGTTGAGAGCCTCACTAAGTAGCTGAGGCTGGCTTCGAACTTGGGCAATCCTCCTGTCTCAGCCTCCCAAGCGCTAGGATTACAAGCGTGCGCCACCACACCAGATTGTAATATAATTTGAAGTCAGAGATTGTAATGCCTCCTACATGGTTCTTATTGCTGAGAATTGCTTTGACTATTGGATCTTTTCTTTCTCCATTTAAAATTCTTGATCTCGCTATACCACTCCTGGGTATCTTTCCAAAGGGGTTGAAATTAGAGAACTACAATAACATATGCATAACCATGTTCATAGCAGCACAATTCCCAATAGCCAAAATATGGAACCAACCTAGGTCTCCATCAACAGATGACTGGATTGCAAAATTATGGGAATTACACCCAATGGAATTCACTCAGCAACAAAGAACAAAATCATGTCATTCCCAAGAAGATGGAAAGACCTGGAGACCATTAGGTTAAGTGAGATCAGCCAAGCGCAGAAAGAGAAGGGACATATGTTTTCTCTAATATGCTCAATCCAGGGAGTATCAGGGATACCAGAGGGACTCCAGATAATGGAGAGAAAACCTCAGCAAAGCTATAAAGAAAGCGTAGGGGAGGAAGAAGGTTGAAGTTGACTAAAGGAGGAGCTACATTCGAATATTTGTATAAGTATGAATGTAGCATGGTCAACCTGGACACTCATTGATGGGAGAGGGGAAGTGGGAGGGAGGGCACCAAGTACTGTGTGAATGTATACCATATCAATATGACCCACATAATGATGTGAAACTAGTGTACCAATAAAATAAAATAAGATAAAATAATTAAAAAATAAAAAGACCAAAAAAGTAAGGCTGAGGGTGTAGCTAGAAGGTAGAATGCCCCTGGGTTCATCCTCAGTACTATAATAATAATAATAATAATAATAATAATAATAATAATAATAATAACAGTAATAAATCACCCTCTCTGTTACTCATTTCCAGCTTTTCAAAAATTTTGGTGCATTGTGGCTGAACATCCTATTTGTAGAGAGTGACAGAAGAATACGTGTACAGCTCTTGGTGCTCTTCCCAGAGGGGGCCTCCCCTCCCTCCCCTGCCCATGCATGTCTTTGAAATTGGAACTGGTAATCTTGCATACATTCTTAGCATTATTGCAACTGTTACATTCTATATGACTTAGGGAAGGGACTGGGGGGCAAAGTTATTTCCAGCTTTAAAAGATTGTCCAAAGCTGTAATCCCAGTACGTGGGAGGCTGAGACAAGAGATTCGCAGCCTCAGAAACTTAGTGAGGCCCTCTGCAACTTAGTGAGACCCTGTCTTAAACATAAAAAAAAAAAAAAAACAGGGCTGCGGATGAAGCTCAGAAGTTCACTCCCCAGTACCACAAATAAAAAGAAAAATAAAAAATTACAAAGGTGTTCAAAGAGTAGATAGACTGTGAGTGTCCCAGGAATAAAGGCTTGACTTCTGCTTCCCAGCCCGGCACCTGGCCCCCTCTCTTCGTGTCCTTCTCTGGTCTTGGGTGGGAGGTTTCCTGAGGGCTCAGTCTGTGGCAGATTCTAAAAGCCTATGTCCTGTCACCTGACTGGTCAGGGACACCCAGCTTTCCCCTGGTCTTTTCCGTGGCTACCTGCCGTCCGGCCATCCCTATCACCAGGCCTTCCTGCTGTCAGCTGCAGACAGGATCTTCCCAGTGGGCAAGGCCCAGTAAGACTCCACCCTCCACCAGGAGGCTGCTCTGTCTTTCTGTCTTAGTGCTTTGGGTTTCTGTTTTGTTTTGTTTTGTTTTTGTTTTTGTTTTTTATACTAAGGATTGAACCCCAGGGATTCTACCTCTGAGCTCTTTTTATTTTGAAGCAAGGTCTTGCTACTTTACTGTGCTCTGGCCTCGAAACGGTGACCATCTTCCTAGCTTCCCACGCCTGGCTGTCTGATTGCTTTGAAGCCAGCCATCAAGGGTTTACTTGGCCAGCTGGGGAGAGATTTTTTTTAACAATTAAAAAAAAAAAAAGAGTTGTCAAAGACAAAGCCCTAGGACCCTGAGGGGTTCCTAAGGAGAGCTAATTGGAAAACCATTTGCCCCTGTAATGACCCCCCCACCCCAGCCTCGCCTCCAGCCTTATCCATGACCAGCCACTCTATCTGTAAATGGCGACCATGGAAAATGTACCCTGGCGACTTGGTGTGAAAGATAGGCAAGGCTCCTAAAAAATCTTCCAGGGGGCTTATCACCTTCTTCTGGCTCCACAGTGGGCTTGGGCTCAGGCTGGAGGAAGCTGCCTGTCTGTGAGCCTAGACAGGGTCTCATCAACAACTGATAAGCCCCTCTGTGAACAAGCAGCCTCTGTGGGGCTCACTCGCCTCTTGGATGCCAGAAACATTTGTAGAAAAATACACAGGGTCCGATGACCTCTGCGAAGGAGGCTCCGCAAGTCCACAGTGTGAGCCTGGAAGCAGTGCAGCCCCGCCCCACCCAGGAAGGAAGAAATACCTGCAAGCCACTGCACAGACCAGGGAACAAGCATCTGCCATCAGCTGGCCCACCCAACACTGACAAGGCTGGTCCGCCAAGTGAATTCATACAAAACAAGCCGCAACCCATTCTGACTTGAAATAACCAAAAGGTTCCTATCATCCTTAGGAATTTCTGCAATGACAATGGATACTCAAAAGATGCCTGCCCTCTCTTGCTGCAAGATCTTGAGGTCCGTTCTAAGTTGAACCACTTTATTCATCGAAAGACACAGCGAGAGAAGAAACAAATGAGATTTTATTTCTCAACCCTGACTCTAACTATATGTAACTCAGATAAGTTAGTTTCCCCAGGACAATGCAAAAGAAAATATTTGCCCAGACTGGCTACCATTATGTAAAGGAGATTTATAAATAAGTGACAGGACACTATATAAGTAAAGTATTATTCTGTTAAAAATATAACAGACTATTCAGTTGCAAATACACTTATACCCTTTAATCGTTTGAAAATTGCTAATTCTTATTTGGCATGATGAATTCAGTTGGGCAGCTGTGTACAGAGGTCCTTACACACTGAGGAAGACATGGGAAATCTACAGTCTGCACTCAGGAGCAGCAGTGCCAGGCAAGCGTGAGCTCTGATAAAGGTACGAACATATGAGCCCAAGCGAACCTGGCAGGAAAACAACAGAAAATGGCTGCTGAGCAAGCATGATGTGAGCTGGTCTGAGTGATGGGATGGCTTGGAGCAGGATAGGCATGAGGCAAAAACACTAGAGGCCAGAAAAGGCAGCTTAAGGCAACAGAAATCCTCTGGCAGGCCTCATTGAAAGAGAACCCACCAGGGGTGTGCGCTCTGAATCTCATTATAATGTATAATTGCAAGGTACCAATAAAAATATATTTTAAAAAAGAGGAAACAAATATAAAGGGGGCAGGTAGGCAGAAGCCAGATAGAAGCCCTTGAATGCTGGGCTGAGGAGCTTGGATTCTATTCTGTAGCAGTGGAGAAAATGAGACCGAGGAAGGACTGGAGTTGTAAAAAAAAAAAAAAAAAAGACAGAAAAAAAGAAGATCCGGAGCATTGGGGATACCAGAGGGACTTCAGGTAATACTCAGTGGAGCCAGCGAGGAAGGGTGGGGAGGAGGAAGACTGAGGTTCATTAACAGAAATGTTACCTTGGACTGTGTGTATACCTGTGACTATAACATTGTCCAGCCGGACACTCGGTATTGGGAGGGAAGTGGGGGGAGGGCACCAAGTACTTGTAAGTGAGTGCCATTGTCCACAGGATCTACATTATGGTGCACCAGTGAGAATATATAAATAAGTACATGCCACACAGAAAAAATACCTTGGCTGTGTGTCGACTCTCTAACTCAAATATGCACTATCCTCCTTCCTTTCTAGATAAATAGATTGCTTGACTTACTTTGTTTTTTTTTTTTTTTTTTTTCCTGTGCAGTTCCCTCAGCCTCAGCTTTAGTATTGGGCTTCTTTCCCGTTTCAGGCAAAATTCATTTTCTGTTGTTTCTACATCAAAACACCACACTGGATGTAAAAGGCAAAGAATAAAATAGTAGAATGATAATCAACTTCTATGGCTTTCATTAATGCAAAGTAAACAAGTTCGCTGTGCAAAATTTAGAAGCCATAATAAAGTAGAAAAAAGAGTGAGACCGGAGGATCGCGGTTCGCGGACAGCCTCAGCTACTTAGGCCCTCTGCAACTCAGTGAGACCCTGTTTCAAAATAAAGAATAAAAATTGGGTCAGGGGGTGTAGCTCGGAGGTCAAATGCCCCTAGTTTCCATCCCCAGACCTGCAAAAAAAAGAAAAAAGAAAAAAGAAGAATTTCCATTTTCATTCCTTGTCATCAAATGCATCCAGAAATAACCACTACCCATATGTGGACGGATACTCTTCAAGTATGTTTTCTGTGTGTCTTTGCGTGTTTGTGTACGAAGGGAGGAGGTAACCTATATATTTCTATACACTTCAAAATTGGGACTAAGTCAGGGACTCTGATACTACTACTTATGTAACTACCGTCTAGCACATGGCACACATTGAAACTTAATAAAAGTTTATTAAGAAAATAGATGACCACGGATGACTAAAGGTGGTGTTTTATAAACTGATCTTGTTACTTGATCACATTGTATATTGTGGACATCTTTTCGTGTATTAAGACAATCTTTTAATGACTGCATGGCATTCCATCTGTGTATTTGTCATTCTTTACTTGACCTAACCTCGGATGGTTGGACATTTATTTTAACCAAAGCCCTGATAGAAATTAATACAGTTAAAGATATGCATTTATGATTATTTCCTTAGAAAAAATACCAGAAGGAATTTGCTGGCTCGGGGGGTGTGCACATTTTCAAGACTCTTGCTATCCACTGCTAGCTATTGGTGTCCGATTCCTACTAAAGCACCCTTTCAACACACCTGTTGGTTCATTCCCCATCTGCCAAAGATGCAGGCCCAGTTGCCCACCTGACAGCCCACTGTACAGCTCATCTTCCCCACCAACTTGCCCATTTGATTGGTAAAAAGGTATCTTATTATATTTATCTTATAATAAGGTATCTTATTATAATGATCACTTCTCTAGTAACCTTGAACTTACTCTACGTTAGCTTTAGTTATACTTTAGGGAGGCAGAAGTTTGCTTGCTGTCTTAGTTTGTTTGGACTATTGTAACAAAAGATGATAGACCAGGAAACTCAGGGACAACCAACCAAAATTCTTTCTCACCGCTCTGGAGGCTGGGAAGCCCAGGATCAAGGTGCCTGCGACTCAGCGGTCTTCTTGCCTTGCAGAGCACTCTCTTCTTGCTGTGCCCCCCACCCCCATGGTAGCCAGTAGGGAAAGGAGCAACTCTTTCATTTCTCTTCTTAGAAGAGTGCTAATCCCGCAGTGAAGACTTGGGACCAAATCGGCTCCCAAAGGGCTCATCTCCAAACACCATCATATTGGGGATTAGAGATTCAGCAAATGAATTTTAGGAACATAAATATTCAACTTAGAGTCTGTGCTCATGTCTTTTAACTGTTTTTCTATGTTTATTTGCAAGAAATTATATAATTAAGAATGTTAACCCTTTATTTAAAATTTCAAATGCTTTTTCCAGTTTGCTATTCGGCTTGTGGTTGATTTTTTAAAATCTCTTTTGCTATATTGTTTTAAATTTTATGCGGTGATTTTGCTGATCTATGCCTTCTGATGTCCACCTGCAACACTATACTTTAAAAAGGGTTCCTACCCTAAAATCACATTTTTTGTATTTACAATATTTATTTTTCTGGTATTTTATATCGAGAAGCCATCTGAAAACTATGTTGGTTAGATGTTTTTTAACTCCACCTTAATTTTTTATATTGATTAGCCATTTGCCCCAGTATAATTTATTGAATAAGCTATTTATTATGGTGTCTACTCATATTTGACATGCCACTTTTATCAAATAATAATTGTTATACACCTGCTTTTTATTTGGGTATTCCATTCCAGTGATTGGCATATCCATATTGCTTTATAACTCTACAATATGTCTTAATAGCAGGCAAGTCATTTCTCATTATTCTTCTTTTTTAAGACTTTTTATTCTCCTTTGCTTACACCTCCAAGTTAACTTTAAATTGATTTTATGGTGTCTCCAAAAATAATGTTATTGAAGTTTTGTTGGAATTTTATCATATTTACAAACAGAATAATTGACATCTCTACAATACTGAGTTTTCATTCAAAAACTTGGCTTACATTTCCACTGACCCAAATTTATACACATGTGTTTGTATGTCCCTTAGTAAGCTTTTGAACTTTATTATACATAGGCACCACCCAATTCTTATTCACATTATTTTTGAGTGTTTGTTTTATACTCTGGGTTGCCAAATATATTTTCCCCAATGTATCTTCAAATTCATTGTTGCTGGTGTGTAGAAAAGCTACTGCTTGGGTTTCCTCTTACCTGCTAATTCTGTTACTCATCCCAATAACTTTTCAATAGATTCTGCTGGATTTCTTGAGGATAGTGGTTTATACTGTGGCAGGTTGGTGACAGAAGCTGTGTTCCCCAGAATCCTCTTCTCTGTGTTGTTCTATGTTAAAGTTAGCCGAAAGAGGAATAGGGCCAATATTTGGATATGGAAGCAAAGTGGCAACCCCTGCTCTCTGACAGTCATCAAGGATGTATTTGTTGTCACTTGTGGACCCCCCTCAAATGACAAAATATTCAAGTTACCTCATACACACATTCCCAGCAACGATAAAATTTCCTTTTTTAATATTTAGAGACATGTTTTTCACATTTTATGCCTTTTTTATGGCTTTGCAGTTTGAAATGACCCCCACTCATAGTGATAAAGTGTTGTTCAGTGTTCCTAAGCATAAAAAGCATGTGAAGTTCCCTCCAGAGAAATGTGTATGAAATAAGTAAGCATAAATTATGGTGCTATTGGCTATGAGTTCAATGCTAACGAATCACCTGTGTATATTAAATAAGGTATCTTTATATAAAAATACATAAAACAAAGCTATATTCCTCAGTCAATAAATATGTGACCAGAACTTGCAGGAACCTACACTGGCTTTCTCCTAGGAGAGGAGATTCAGTATTCATCCACTGGGCGTTTGTAGCAACTTTATAGGGCATAACTATGGCAAGTAAAGAATTAGTTGGTTCTAAATAACACAACAAAAACCTTAAAGACTAGATATCAGGTAGTTGAGTTACTAAAGGTGTCATCATCCTGCCCACCATGGGAAACTTCTGAAAGACTAACTCTTCCTCCGTTTCAGCCTCCAGACATTTCCCTGGCGTATCACTTTTCCTATTCCAGGGAACTTCTGCCCTTTTAGGAATTTTTCTGAAAGCCCAACACTTAGGCCATTGCTGGAGTCTTTTTTTTTTTACTAAAATGTCCTGTTAAGGCATTATACAAGACAGAGACAGGTTTTCCCCTGCCAATTTTGAAATCAACCATTTTTCTAAACACACATGCAGGTATCTATTATCTGATGAGACTCTAGGCACCTGGGATTAGGTTGGAAATAAACTTTAAGAGAACTTTGTGGTCTGTCCAGTGATAGTAGTAAGAACTAAAGTCCTATTGCTTTTCATATCAACATCTATTGTGTGTGTGTGTGTGTGTGTGTGTGTGTGTGTGTGTGTGTGGTATGATACTGGGGATGGAACCCCCAGGGGTATTCTACCTCCAAGCTACACCCCCAGCCCTATTTTTTCTATTATTTATTTTGAAACAGAGCCTCGCTGAGTTGCAAAGAGCCTCACTAAGTAGCCGAGGCTGTCTTTGAACCACAATCCTCCTATGTCAGCCTCCCAAATGCTGGGATTACAAGCATGTGCCACCATGCCTGGATCAACATCTATTTTTAAAGGGGTGGTGCAAAGCTGTGAGGTTATTTGGAAAAGTCTCAACTGCATTTTTGCCGTGGGTGAGCAAGGGGCAGAGCTGATTGGATATATTTTTGTTTTGGTTTGTTTCTCTGAGCTGGTCTTGTCACCTAAGAAAAAGTTGACAGTTCCCTATCAGGGCCCCTTTATGTCATCACCAAGTCACTCCTGCTTCCATTAGAAAAACTTAAGCAGAACTCCAATCTGCCATACAGACATGACCTCACAGAGTCTTAGATACAGGCCTTCATTTTATGTTCAATGATTTTTTTTCCCCTTTCTTGTCTTGCCACATGAGAAATCTGCTTTTAGAATGCATGCAGAAAAGCTGTCTGCTACTTATTATTAGTCTAACTTCTACGAGACCTGGGAAAACATGATTACAGCCATTGTTCAAAGAAAGAAAAACACAGGATCTCAAAACAGTAATGCAGTGCTTTGGATGTTAACTGCCTTAAAAAAAAATAAATGCCAATGGAGACTGAAGAAAATTGGTCAGTAGGATGGCTTCCAAAAAAATGTTTCAAATGAAAAACACACAACCGTGTACAGATAGCCTATGTCTTCCTACTTTTGTTTTGTTTTGTTCTTTAATTGGGATTTCCACTGACTTTGGTTCTGTAGCCAAAGCAGTCCCCCCGGCTATGCTTTTTCAACTAGGGAGGAAACAAATTTGGGATGGATTGAGGTCACTATGTAAAGCAGCATTATTGTAGATGATAAATCAGAGACCTGTGAGTTTTTCCTAAATTGTGCAGTAATATTTCCTGGGAGAAGAACACACATTTTTCTACAACTTGTTTGTCAGCTTTTATTTTGAAATAAATTCGTTGACATTTAAGAATTACAAAAGAGAAAAGTCCAATGGGAAGATCAGAGACTAGAGATTGTGCTGACATGGAACTCAGCAAGACGCTGTGGAAGATAGCATGGTAGAATACATAAGGGTTTGCTAATTGGACTGGGAATTCATCAGGGAGAGGAGTTGATAACTCTGAGGGGATTTGGGAAAGAATATCATGTCAGCATTAGTATAAAATAAAAATATGAATCACCATAAAATGATACTGGAGATCAGTGGTTGTGAATATTCTGAAGTAGGATGTTATTTTTGGCAAGAGCCAAACATTTTACTTTAATAAATATTTGTAAATTATTTCAAACATTCTTTATCAACTGTTTGAGTGAGTATACAGTGTGACTACTTAGTTTTGGCATATTTATGTATAAGTGTGTAGGAGGAGGTGCATATGATAAGAAAAAACAGCAATGTGTCTTTATTCAAAATAAATGCCTTAGATTCTGGCTGGATTTTACAATAAATCCTAACGGTTAAAAAATATACTGGAAATGGAGTTCTGACTCAAAATGGTGTTGGATGGTAGATTTGCATTTAATATCTCATAACTTCCCAATAAATTATATGGCATACAAAAAAGAGATGAAAAATGGACTTAATCCTCTATTCTATGCTGCCACTGACTCAGATTCCAGCCTGTACCACCCAGAAAATGGGGCGTTAGTTTTTCCTTCAAACACTGAGCACGGATGAATCACTACTGTTCCATCTACATAAAAACCTCTATGCTATTAATAATATCATCCCATAGTCAAAGAACTAATGCCAAGTACCAGTTGGGCAGAAAGTTCAGGAAGAAAACTTTCATGTGAGCATTGTATATGGAATTGCTAAACATCATAAAAATCATTATAACTATGCATGGACATAAGAAGTTGATAAGCCATGAAAACTGTGCCGGTTCATGCATCCCGTCAGTTCAGAGGACCAGACCAGTGAACATCAGAACATAAGAGCAAAACATCTGAAATCAAGAGAATAAGATGAGACAGAAAGTTAACAAAGTAAGAAGGTAGAATAGACCACAAAGAAAGAAAGAAAAACAATGAACACTGTAAGTCAGTAGATGTATAGAATAGGGGATGGCAATCACCAATGAAATACAGCATTCACAGCTGGGTGTGGTGGCGCATGCCTATAATCCTAGTACGTGGAGGCTGAGGCAGGAGGATCTCAGGTTTGAGGACGATCTCAGCAAGTAGTGAGACTCTCATCAACCTAGTGAGACCCTGTTACCAAAAAAAAAAAAAATCCTGGTGTGGTGACACACACTTGTAATCCCAGCCTTCAGGAGGCTGAGACAGGAGGATCATGGTTCTTGGCCAGCCTCAACTTCTTAGTGAGATCCTTTGCAACTCAGTGAGACTGTTTCAAAATAAAGAATTAAAAAAAGGGCTGGGGGTATAAGATGTCCAGGCAGAGATAAGGAAACAATAGAGACAAGAACCGAAATTAATAAAACTGAAAAGAGGAATGTAACAGAATATTAATAAAATCAAAAGTTGGTTCTTTAGACCAACCTCTAGACAGGCTGACTAAGTTGAAAATATAGAAGACATTAATCACCAGCACCAGAAATGAAAGAAGAAATAGCAGCATAGAGCCAAGGACACTAAATACCAATAGGAGAACACTACAATCACCTACGCATAAAAACTTGGCACCTTAATTCCTTAAAAATCACAAACTAGGAAGCTGGGCATGGTGGCACACACCTGTAATCCCAGTACTGGAAGGATGAGAAAAGAGGACTGCAGGTCCGAAAACACAGCAAGTAGTGAGACTCTTATCAACCTAGCAAGATCTTGTTTCTAAATAAACATAAAATAGGGCTGAGGTGTAGCTCAGAGGTACAATGACCCTGGTTTCAATTGCAGGGAAGAAAAGTCACAAACTACCAAAACTCACTCATAAAGGAAGCTAATCTGACTAGTCATATATCTCGAAAGAAAATGAATGTATAATTTAAACCCTCTCCCAAAAGAAAGCTTCAAATTCACATGGTTTCATTTAAAGATGAAATAATGGCAAATCTATATAATGTCTTTCAGAAGATAGAGAAAAACACTTCCCAGGTCATCTCATGCAACCAGCATTAACCTGAATCCAAACCAGACAAAGATAGTCCAAGAAAACTAAGCATATTTCCCTCATGAATACAGACATGAAAATCTTCAACTAAACATTGTCAAATCAAGCTCAGAAATGTATAGAAGGGCTAATATATCACAATAAGTATGTTTCATTTTATGAATAAATACAAGGCTGGTCCAATATTCAAATATCTATGTTGTCTAACATATAAATCCAGTAAAAAAAAATAGAAGACAGTAAGACCTACATGATCATGTATCAACTGCTACAGAAAAAGCATTTGACAAATTCAATACAATGAAACTCCTAGGACTAAAACTGAAATTTGCAAGGTCACCAGAGACAAGGTCAACATACAAAAACAATTTTAATTCTACATATTAGCAGTCAAAAATCAGAACTGAAAAAATTTTAAGTATCATTTAAGTAGCTTGAAAAAGAAAACGATACTTAGTTATGAAAATAACAAAACTTGTGCAGCATCTGTATATTAAAAACCAAGAGTGCTTGTGAAATATCACAGCAGACCTAAATAGAGATACCACATTCGGGAGGCTGAGACAGGAGAATCGCGATTCACAGGCAGCCTCAACTACTTAGTGAGGCCCTTTGCAATGCAGTGAGACCCTGTTTCAAAATAAAGAATTAAAAAAAGAATAGGGCTGGGGGTGTAGCTCAGAGGTAGAATGCCCCTGGGTTCCATTCCCAATACCACTAAAAAATAATAAATAAATAAATAAATAAATAAATAAGTAAATAAATAAATAAATAAATAGAAATGTCTACTTGTTTATGGATTGAGGCACTTGAAACCCTTAGGATGGCAGTTATCTTCAAATTCATCCATAGGTTTAGCTCAACTGCAACCAAAATCTTACTGAGAATTTTTGTAATATAGATAGATATAGACAAAATGTAAATGAACTGAAATAGTTGAAAACAATTTTGAAAAATTGAAAAAATGACATTGGAGAACTCAGACAAAACTATGAACTCAGATCTCATTTAAATATGGTGGGGTTTTTTTTTGTGGTACTGGGGTTCCTGGAAACCCTTCTACCTCTGGGCTACACTCCCACAGGCTACACTCCCAGACCTATTTTTATATTTTTATTTGGAAACGGGGTCTCTTAAGCCAGCGAGGCTGGCTTCGAACCTGCACGATCCTCCTGTCTTGCCTGCTAAGCGCAGGGATTGCAAGCGTGCGCCACCATGCCCGACTAAATTTTTTTTTTTTTGTATAGTCTTTTGAACAAATGCTTTTGAAATACTTGAACGTTCATATGAAAAAAATGAAGGTTCAGCTTCATCCTACTCCTTATAAACCATCAACTTAGCCATAGGTCTGATGTGAAACCAAACAACTTTCTGAAGAAAATATAGGAGGAAGTCTTTGTGACTTTGGATTAAGCAAAAAGTTTTTGTATATGGTACTGACAATCAAATAAAGGAAAAATTTTAATTAAAACTTGAACTCGCCAGGCGTGGTGGCACATGCTTGTAATCTCAGCACTTGGGAGGCTGAGACTGGAGGATTGCGCCAGTTCAAAGCCAGTCTCAGCTACTTAGTGAGGCTCTCCGCAACTTAGTGAGACCCTGTTTCCAAATAAAATATAAAAATAGGTCTGGGAGTATAGCCCAGAGGTAGAAGGCCCCTGGATTTCGTCCCCAGCACCACAAAACAAAAACAGAAACAAAAACAAACAAACAAACAAAAACCTTGAATTTTACATAAAACACTGTTAGTAGAATTAAAGTTAACATTTTCAAATCATGTTTCTGACAAAGGATTTGTCTCCAGAATATATGGAGAAGCCCCAAATCATCAATAATAAAAATATTCAGGCTGGGTGGAGTGGCACATGCCTGTAATTTCAGCAGCTCAGGGGGAGGCTGGTGCTGAGGCTGAGACAACTTAGTGAGAACCTGCCTCAAAACAACATTAAAAAGGGCTTTGTGGCAATACACCCTTGGTCCAATCCCCAGTATAAAAAAAGTCAGTTTTTAAAAATTGTTCAAAGAAGATAGATGGCCAAAAAAAAGCACTTGTTAAATGCATTAGTCATTAGAAACATGCAAATTAAAATAATGATGAAATATTTCTGCACAATTATTTGAATGACTTTTTTTTTTAATTTAAACCAAACATTGGCAGGGATGCAAAGTCACCCCAGGAACGCTCACTCACTGCTGGTTGGAATATAAGATGGTATACCTCTTTAGAATAAAGCTCAGCAGTTTTTCTATGAAGTTAAACATACATTTACCACATGAGTCAGCAATTTCATTTTTAACTCTTTATCCTAAGAAAGGAAAAATCTGCTCACATAAAAACCTAACCAGGAATGTATAGCTGTTTAATTCATAACAGGCCCAAACTGGAAGCAATGAAAAAACATCCTTCAGTGAAGGAATGGATAAACAGCTACTGCAGGAATGAGTGCTGATAGCATGCAATGACTTGGAAAAATCTCCAAGGAGTAATGCTGAGTTAAGGAAACAATTATCAACAAGTTACATATTGCATGAATACTTTGGTCAGCCATTCTGGAAAAGGAAACTAGAGAAATGGACAAACACCAGTGATTACTAGTCGTGAGAGATGAAAGGAAGGTTTGACCACAAAGGTTCAACTTAAAGGAAATCTTTAGATGACATGACTACACTGTATACTGATTATGGTAATGGTGGTGTGTTAGAATTCATAGAACTTTTTAAAAAGTAGTATTGATTTTATAATATTATCAATTTAAAATATTAAAACAGTAGAACATTCTACACAATGAAATTAATAAATAAAAGATAGGCATTATTATCTAAGTTTAATCTAGAAAGCAAAGATCTTTCACTACTATATCTCCAAATATAAATTTTTACATTAACGAAAGGAATAGAAAATGCTGAACACATATGTGATAAAATTTAAAACACATTCCCAGTAAAATTCTTCATAAATAGGTGTCATTATTCTTAAAAACAGTAATAGCCTGGCACAGTGCCTCATACTTGTACTTGGGAGGCTGAGACAAGAGAATTGTAGGTCTGAGGCCAGCCTCAGCAACTTACTGAAACCTCATTTGAAAATAAAAAATAAAATAAGGCTGTGTGTATAGCTTAGGGATAGAATTCACCTGGGTTCAATTCCCAGTATACACACACACACACACACACACACACACACACACACACACACACACTTTTTAAAAGAAATAAAAAATATCTACCTAAAATCAATGACAAACATATTATATAAAAGGTGTCAGAGTGCTCATTGAAGACACGCATCACGGCAGACCTGGGAGCGGAGACTGTTTACTGGGGTCAGTACCTGTGAAGGTAAGAACAGGAAGCAGGGAGAAAGAAGTCTAAAGGTGACTCCGTCCAGCAAAGCCTTGGCCAGCCTAGAGGTAGTTCTGGAGCGAGTTCCGCCCATGAGTGCCGTCCCACAGCTGCACTGTTCTGGCCTTCTACCCTTCTTCACCTGGGCATCCACTATGGCGGCCCCAGCAGGGTTTCTCCTGGAGCTGGGCTGGCCCTGGGGGAGCAGCCAGCTGGAGGCTCATCTGGGACCCACACCCTCTGTGATTTCCTGAGGGGCGTCTGGATGGTGCGTTTCTGAGTCTACAGCAGAGGCCACCACAGTAAATATTTTAGACCTCGCTAGTCAAGAGGCAATGTGGAAGGTATAATTCAGGAACTTACATAACCATTCTGAAATGTAAAAATGACTCTTTGTAGGTCATACAAAGAGTGGCCCACAGTTTACAAACCCCTCTTCTACAACAGTAAGAGGACAGAAAGAAATAGTAATCATAGAAACTGAAAAGGGGAGGAGAATCATAATTATTTCTGATTATATGATTGTCTTTCAGAAAAACTTAAGGAATTAACCATGGAAAAAGGCTGAGGACATAGCTCACAGGTCAAGCATCCTGGGTTCAATCCCCAGGGATGGGTTCTTGGGAATATTGCTGAGATTGTACGCAGTTGTGAGACACTTTTATTTCTTATCATTATTTCATAAACAATATAGTATTACACCTATTTGCATAGAATTTACATTGAACACGGGGTTTGGACTAAATAAAATACTGAAATACATGTGTTAACATTTTGAAAAACATTTTAGGGAGCCAGTGGAATGTAACAGAGCCGTGACTCACAATGGTAGAGTCTTTTTCTCTAGATAATTTTGTTTTTTAAAGACCAACTTTCTCTGCCTTCTCTCCTCAACAACCCCCATCCCATCATCACTACCATTCACAACTCAGTACCTCTGTCTCATCTTGTACTCTGTAAGTACCTTCCCAAGATTATTTATATCTTAAATGAGATCTCTAAAGGAGTTAACAAATTACTGAAAAGGATGAAATCCTAATGGTGAAATTTAGAAGTGATGGGTGGGATAGATATCTTACAGGCAAGGAATCCTGTTCAATATATATAAATATATTTAATTTAACATGCAGTTTTCTCTCTATTCTCCCCATTCTGCCTATCCTTACGGTCAAGCATGATCAAATTTGTGGAAGTCTTTTCTCTTGGATTAAATAGAATCCCTGTTGGAAAATGTAATGATATAGCTCATGTTTGTTGGCTTTGAATGATATCATTCTTGAGAGCAGAAAGTGTCATTGGACGCACAGGTGTCAGGTGTGATTATTATTGATGTTGCTGACTCAACTGAACAGTAGCCCAAACTCAGATGTAGATCTTATTCTTGGTGCTCGGTTACTAAATGTTGGTGGAGATACGTACTCTGAGGCTGGGATATTAAGTTTACACTTCAAGAAACTCATGGACTAGAAGAGGACTTGGCCAATAAACAAATAGGATCCAGACGGTGCCACGTGTGCTATGGGGGCCTGTTCTGGAGAAGACGATGGCCCGAGAAGGAATGGGCAATCAGACAATAAGGAATCACAGTGCAAATTTCTCATGATAAAAATAGAGCTCATACATTGGTGCAATACCAATGTGTTATATATTTAAATTTAATTATCAAGTGAATCATGCAAATAATGTATGACTTTGAAGGAACACAGAGACAGAAATGAATCTGAGACCATATGATCAAGGAAGGTTTTACCCAAACACACAAAACACAGCACTTTGGGGTTTCATAAAGTACTAACACTTTAAATAAAATGAGTCTACATTAATTTGACAGTTCTGAATTTTGTCAAATAATAATTCAAAAGAAAAAACCTTTAACTTACTTTTACTACTGTTTGCTAAAAAGAAAGTACATAACCCTCAACATGTGATTTTTAGAATAAGAGAGAGTTCAGTAAATTGACTAAATTAAACTTTGTGAAGAATTCATAATGTTTTTCTCATTTTTCCCCAGATTGAGGAAATTGCCCAGCCAAGGGTGGGACAGAAGGGTGGGAGGTGGGGAGTGGGGCTCCAGTCCTGGCTCTTCACCTGGCACCTGTGTGACCCTGGGGATGACACTCAGGTCTCTCTGTATGCATCTGTCCTTCTCCAAAGCTGCTTCCAACACAGTGGGGAAGATCAGATGTGACTATGTAAGAGATTGTTGGCCCACTGCTCTTTCAATGTGATGGATTATTGAGAAGTGGTTGACTCTTGCTGGGACTGAATGGGTAGCTCAGATTTGGACACTCAAAGGGCAGGCTGGAGTAGGTTCACCTAAACTTCCTGCATCTGAGGACACACTCCGCTGGGAGCAGAAACTCCAGGAGAAGGAAGTGACAACCAGAACCGGAAATCTTCAATGTGGCAGGATGTCAGGGGAAAGGCTTTGACCTTTATCCTAACAACAATAGGAACCATTAAATGAGGGGAACATTGAGGAAAGGAAAATGACAAAAGCAGCTTTCATGTCAATATAATGTCTTTTTAAATGAATAAAGAGACACTTGGATTTTTTTATGATGATTACTTGGGACTTGGTTCACATAATCTCACAGTTGACTGAACACTCCCCTTTGACCTCTCCCTCTTCTGGGACCAACTCAGGTTTAATTGAAGCTTTTGTCTCTATCTCTACCTTTGACAGCTAGGAGATTAGCAAGGGTTTGGCTAATTAGCGTTTAACTGTCCCACTAATGTTCCTGTGGGTTTGTCGATCACAATCTAGCTTAAAATGGATTTAAAGCTTTCCAAATCTGAAAAAAAGGATGCTGTGTCAGAGCTGATTCAATTTCTGGAAAGGAGTTAGCAAGAATAAAATCTGCCTTTAAGATTTCTATAGTCACATTCCACAACAAAACGATATTTTGAATTGGAAACATGCCACAGTCTTCTTTAGATGCAGAAGCTATGGAATGAGAGAAGTGAACTGAAGGGTTTCCCTGGAGACCTGAGTTCAACACAGATCTCTGTTTAAAGTAGCCCACCAGTGACAGCTTCCCATACACATCCCAGGTGGCATAAGAGGCCAATAGGAGATAAGTCTCAATATGTCACAGTGAATTCTTGAAGTTTACTAAAAGGTATATTCAACTTGATTGCCTACTTTTATTCATTTAGGCAGCTGGTCATTATATATATATGTAAAGTATATATGTACACAGAATATACATATACATACACACACACACACACACACACACACACACACACACACACACACATATATATATATATATATATATATATTCAGGAATCTTTGAAAAGGACATGGCATACGTCTGCTGGATGCTGAAGGATGAATAAAAGTTTCCCAGTAGAAATTCCCAGAAGGTAAGAGGATTCTAGACAGAGGAAGCAGCATTTTCAAAATGTAAAATGAAATTACAAGACTTGACAGAGGCAATAGCTAGGTCATGGGTATTTTATGTGCCATGTTTAGGAACATTGATTTTCATTCTACTAGAGCAATATGTGTTAAAGTTGATACTTAAGTAATCTTACCTAATCTTAAATATCTGAACTTTCTGAAGCTTAGGTACCAATCCTAAACAGGTCCAATCAAATGTCAAAGTGCTAGTGCAGTGTCTCACATAGAGGAGCTGCTTGCATCCTATTGCATACACATGTATCTTAAACTAAATAGGTGTTTCTATTTCTTCCACATAAAAAAGTCCAGACACAAGTACAGGGCTGAGGTTCTGATTCAGCCTTCAGGGACACAGTCTCTACTATTCCAGAATACTGATTCAATTTCAGGATATCCTCGTGTCCAAGGTAGTTGTTAAGTCTATTCATGTTCTCAGCAGCAAGAAGAAGGACAGAAGAGAGGACCTCCCAGTGAGATCACCTCTAACCTCTAAGCAGCATGCTAGAGGCACACGGCCCTTCCACTTTTGTTCTACCAGCTCTCACATGGCCATGATTTCCTTAGAAAGTCTGGAATATGGAATCTTCCAGAGGGCCACATTTCTGTACCAAAACAAACCAGGGCTTCCTACTAAGAAAGGAGAAGATGGACATAGGGTGGCCATTTAAAGTCACTGCCGCAGCGCTCAACCAATGTTGGCTTTATTTCATCTTTTAAGAGATCAGTAGAATTTGGAAAGGAAAAATGACTTTTGAAGTCCAAACACACGTAAGCTCACCCCCCAGATCTGTTATTCACTACTACATAAACCTGGGCAAGTCACTTTAAATTCCCTGAGCTTCAGGCTCACCATCTATACAGTGAAGACAATGACGATCTCTCATGGTCTAGAATATCCCACACATGAAAGGAGCTCAATACCCTGAAGTCTTCCCACCCTTTTCCAACCAGGAGAAGCTCTGGGCATCTGATACAAATCCAGCTTGTCAGTGAGCTGTGCTCTGTTGCCCTTGAGAGAGAACACAAGTCAGGATCTTAAGAGGAAGCCAAACCGAAGTCAGAGGGGCAGTGTGAGCTGGGAGTGTAGGTCAAAGGTAGAACACACCCCTGGACTCAACCCAAAGGGGGAGGGGGAGACAGGAGAGAGAATGAAAATGAATTGCAAGTGCCTCAGGTTAAGAATCAGGGATGCAATGTCCTCCAGTGTGAGGGGACACTGAACTTAAAATATACTAAAAGGGAACTGGTAAGTGCCAGATTATATTAAGTGAAGCTCAGACCCTCTGTGAAATGGTCTTGATATTAGATAAAACTGTTAGGTAAGTGAGCTGCCCAGCATAAGCTTTCTGGAAGAGGGCTGAGGGACCCCCACACAAGCATCTCACCACCATTGTCCTGATCCCAATCACCTGCCTCAGTTGGGCCTGTCTAGGATTGGTACCCAAGTTTCAGAAAGTTCCGGTATTTAATTTAAGATTAGATATGATTAGTTAAGTATCAACTTTAACACATATTACTCTAATAGAATGAAAATCAGTGTTCCTAAACATGGCACATAAAATATCCATGACCTAGCTATTGCCTCTGTCAAGTCTTGTAATTTCATTTTACATTTTGAAAATGCTGCTTCCTCTGTCTAGAATCCTCTGACCTCCTGGGAATTTCTTTTGGGAAACTTTCATTCATCCTTCAGCATTGACCACCCCACCACCACTACTACCATTTCCTCTACTCCTAATGCTATCTAGGGCCTGCTGAATCTTGAAGAAGTCTGCAAATGACATGGAAAATAAGATCATTTCAGAAACATACTGTCCCTATTATTTCACTGCAAGGAACACACACACACTGAATTGAATTTAAAGGGAAGTTTATGGAAGAAATATCCAGGATCAGAACAGACTTTCAGGGGCCTTCGTGACTGTGAGGCTGGACCATGTCAGGTGGGGCCAGTGCAGTGCCCCTTCTCGTCTCTGCTTCTCTGCCACCCACTCCATTTCCTGCCTCTCAGGTTCGCTGACCTTCCTACTCACTCCTGACCTGTGAGCTTTTCCTTAACCCCAAGTCCATTCAGTATTTCATTGCCATGGTGATGACTCAGGCTCTGACTCCACAAGACTTTCAAATTCAAATGGTCACCTCTTAAAAGTATGATTTCCAAACCTCTTATTTAAATTCTAGAGGCTTAAAATCTTCTTAGCTTAAGAATTGGCTTGCCTGCGACAAATGTCAACTCCTCATCTAATCTACTGGGCAGAGCAGAGCAGGGTCACACAGCTACTCTTTACTCCTAAACTCTTTATATGGATAAAGAAAAGCAAGCTCAAGACTTAAAGTTATAGTAGCATATCTAGGATGTGTTCACCACCAGCACACCCAATCACAATCACCAGGAATATTACCATCACCAACATTGCAGCCACTGCTGCCACCATGACTTTCCTCATGACTAAAACTACCACACCATGACTGCTACTACAGCAACCAATACTCCATCACCTCCATCACCACCTTCATCATCATAACAACACCAGCAGTAATCACAATTGCTCTCACTTCTCTGCACCACAATTGCCCTGACCCCAATCACCTGCCACCTATGACCATCACACTACCACTACTACCACTCTCTCCACCCCTAAAACCACCCATATTCTCACCACCATTACCATCACCACTATTATCAGCAACATCTCTATCATCATCCTAACTATCAGTATTATCATGACCATCTCTACCACCACCACTTCTGTCACCATCACTGTCTCTATTATTATTACACCATCACAGCTCCTCCATGATTACCACCACTATCCCAAATACCAACAACACCCCCATCAGTACTGCCACTGCCACCATGATCACCTCCACTATATCACCTCACCTCCACCTAATTATTACCACTCTCATCACGACAGCCACCTCCTTCAGCACCACCATCCCCATTATTACCATCACCACCTCTATCATTACTATCACCAGCCTCCTCCATAATTACTACCACTATCACCACTACTACAACCACCAATATCAACTACCTCTATCAATATCATCACCACCACCAAAATCATCCCCAGTATTTGAGCTCATTCCCTCGACAATTTTCACCAATTTCACCATTATTACCACCACTATCATCATCACTGTTTCCACCATTACCTCCATCACCACTATCACCATCACCCTATCACAATTTGCACAGTTACAAATACTATTACTTCTACTACCTGTAAAAATATAAGCTGAAAAGCAAGATTTCTACTGTGGACAAACTCATCTTGAAGACAGAAGAGGCAGAAGTAGAATGAGTGCCTATGAATTTTTCAGCGTCATTGTCACTCCTTCATATTCAATCAGTCTTTAAGTGCTACCAATTCTTATTTCTAATTTTTCTACCTCTCCTCCTACTTTTTCATTCCTATTTCCATCCTCTTCATTTCACAAATGGATGGTTATGACTATTTCCTCACTGGCCCTTTGCCTCCAGTCTATCATCCTTTCAAAGCATTTTCATGTCTTGCCAAATGAATCTTTCTACAATATTGATTTCACTGCTCTTTTTTTGTTGTTCTGCTCAAAATCCCCTAGCCAAACTTCCACCAATCTCCCCAACCCCCAGAACTAAAAGCCCTAGATCCTAATTCTTTCCTAAGCTTTATTTCCTATGACTTTCCTTCTGGAACTTGGGAATCCTGCTAAGCTGGATTGAGCATGATCACACCTTGCTTCACTGTGACCCAAACACATCCTTCATCTGCTCTGTATTCTATAATCATCTATGTCTACACAAATTCTACTTATTTTTCACACTGGGCTTAAAACAAGTATCATTTATAGAATTGAAAGGATCCCTTTTAAGCACATCAGGAGACTTGGCTTCATGATGATGGACAAAGTCACAATGTTTGAATCTCCATCTCTGTGATCATAATGCAATGCAGACATAAACCTATAACAGCCAAGAAAAATAGGAGGCTCACTGTAACAGTCTGGATTTAGAATGTCCCCCTAGCCTTCATGGAAACAAAGTAGCAATGCTGGAAGCAAGGCTTGGTTGCTAAGGAGGGATCCCTGAGGACGTGGCCTGGGAGATTATATATGATCTCTCCTGTCCTTGCTATCTCTATGTTTCCAGGGTCTGTGATGAAAGAGCAGAGCCTATACTCTTTCTTTTTCTGTCTCCCACACTCTCTCCCTCTATCTCTCTTTCCTTCCTGCTACCATGGCCTGAGCTCCATAGACTCAGTCGCACATGGACTGAACTCTGAGATCTCCAAAAAGTGTGAGCAAGTAAATCTTTCTTCCTCTAAATTATGCGTCAGTCATTTTGGATTACAGTGCAGACAGCACTGACCGAGACAGAAATTGGTATCAGAGGAGTGGGATCACTGCTATTTCTGACCGTGTGTTTTATGAGTCTTTGGAACTCATTTGTGAGAGAAAGTTGGAATGGCCAGAATGTAGCTAGAAAGGCAGACAGTAGAAATCGCGTTCAAGAGGTTTCAGAGGACAAGGAGGACTCCATTGGAAAATGGTGGACAGACCAAATGTGGTACATTCTGGCAGAGAATATATTATCATTGTGCCCATGTCCTAAAACTTTGTGTGAGGCTGAATTTAAACAGGATAGACCAATCAAACGAGTGGAGCAAACCTCAAAACAGCAAAATACACAAATTGGGTTGTGGATAATGATGTCTGCATTCAGAAAATTGTACACTGAATTTTAGGAGCAGAAGCTAGAACAGAAAGACTTCATAGATTTTCAGTTTGGCCAGAAAGGCATGTACAAAATTGTGGCCCAGAGAGATTATGTTCTTGAACAAATAAGGTGGATGAGAGAAAAAAGAAAGTGACAGCCATTATGGAGGTAAAGCCAGCAATGGCCACATAGAGACAGTGTTAGCAGTGGCCTGGATAGAGGTGGGCTCAGTGATGAACCAGAGGGAGGTAGGTCCAGCAGCCATAATGGAAGTGAGCCCAGCAGCAGTGACTGAAGAATGCATAACTACCTTTCTTGCTATCAGTCAATCTTGGTGCTCATGTAATGGTGGCTTTGCTAGATCAATGGGGTGATGAATTCTTCCCCCTAGATTTTAAATGAAGGCCTAGAAATCCAGGCAATGTGTATCAGAATTAGCATCTCTGCAAGCAGGCACAAGTGGGGCAATTTATGAAACTGTGATGGGAAAACCAAAATTTCAATGAAACCCCCTAAGATTTAGGGGTGCCAGAGACATGGAAAGACTACAAGTTTCAAGGCATAGAGACAAACTAGAAGAGCTAATAAGCCACCCATTGCAATCAACCAGGCCATACAGGTGAGGTCACCAAGGACCCTTGGAAGGTTCCAGGAAGGTGGCAACCAAGGGAAGCAGCACATATCAGTTCTGCTGACACTCAGTCTCTATTGCCCTGAAAACAGCTTTCTGACAAAAGAAGGAAAACAGCATAAATTTCAAAAGAGCACAACAAGTAAAAGGTGGCAGAAAAAAAGCTAGAAGGATATCAGAGAGCAGAAAAGGCCCCCGCCCGCCTCCAATGGCTGTGGCTGTGGGCACTGCAGTGGCACCATCTTGCCTCACTGCACCGGACCGCCAGACACAAGAGAAAAAAACCAATGACTAGAAACAAAGTAAGTGGATCATCAGAATTGTAAGCCATCAGTTCCTCCTGTGCAAACACCAGATATGACTTGCAGCAGTGGTGACAAGCTCACCGTGACTCCAGAGATCCAGAGCGGTGGTCAACAACATCGTAAGTGAACCTGTCATTCCCAGGAAGGAATGCACAGTATGGTACCTGCAGGGACTCACAAAGCTGCATTAAACTAGTTTGGTCTGATACTTGGTGGGTCAACCCGGTGAAGGTGAGAGTGGAGTCTGCTGTTGGACAAGGGAGAAACCCTGGCTTAGCATTGGGGAAAAACGTGGAGGGAGACGTACACTTAACATGAGATCCAGCCCCACTGATACCAGCCATCTGCATAGACCAAGGGAGACTCAGAGAACCAGGCATGCAACAGGAAAGGTACCAGTGGCACTAGGAGTCTGCACAGAAAGAGTCTGCAGAGGACTAGTCTGCTGAATATCTGTATATTTGTAAGGTTGAATTATTTTGTTTTTTTTATGTGCATGTGTGTATATGCTTGTTTGCTTGCTCTCTTCTCCACCCCTTTTACAAGCCTCTTCCCTTGTACATACCTACTCTCTTCTTTCCATTTCTTTGCTTTCTTTTCTTTTCTCTTCTTTGTCTTGTATTAAATCCACTTCATATCAATCTCCTAAATACTAAATACACTGGTTACTAGAATCCTATTACATATTTACTATCTCTAATCTCTACTATACACTATCTTGCCAAACTCATACTCTCATTCCATGCAATCCTATCTGTGGCTTTACCCTATTCTTGCATTTATGACCTCACTTTTCTTCTTACTCAACCTTCACCTTTAAATACAACAAAAGTTGTCCTTGGATATACTAGCTGACACAGACTGAGAGAAATCTACCAAAAGCAACAGATACAAACTTCTGAAATCATGAGAAGGAGGAATAACAAGGAAGTAATGAGCTCCCACAACCCCACAATAACAAAACCTGACAACACAGAATTGCAGAGATCACTAGAAAGATAAGTCAGAAATTTGACAGTATAAATAATACAGGATTTCTGAAAATAATTTAGATTGAGCCTGAAAGAAATAAAGGATACAATTATTGTAGTGAAGGCATCAATATAAATTAGAAACAATAGATTAGACCACATGGAAGATGACCACTCCAAAAATGAACATATAGTATATAATTTTAAAAAATTTGTTAGCATAAATTGGATATCAAGGAGATATGGGCCCATCTTAAAATAGCTAAGCTAAGAATAATAGGCATAGAAGAGGGAGTAGAAGGTGAAACCAAAGGGATCAACAATATTTTCAAAGAAGTACTATCAGAAAATTTAAAACATAGTGAAAGAGATTGATACACAAGTCAGAAAACTTATAGAACCCCCTTTAGACACAATCAGAGAAAAGGTTCACCATGCCACATAATAGTCAAACTGACCAATTTAAGAGAGAATCGTAAAGGCAACAAAAACAAAAGACAAAGTGATATTCAGAGGCAAACCCATTAGAGTCACTCCAGACTTTCCAAACCAAATCATGAAAGTCAGAAGTGCCTGGAGTAACATATCCAAACTCTGAAAGAAAACAACTTGCAGCTCCAAATTTCCTACCTAGCAAAACTATTTCTCGAATTTGATGGGGAAATAAAACTCTTTCATGACAAGCAGAAACGGAAAGAATTTATGTCTTCCAAACCAGCATTAGAGAAAATGCTCAAAGAGATTAACTGCAAAGAAGAAATAAGCAATACATGCCAGAACTAGAGAAAGAATAATTTTCATCAAGCAAATAACAAAGCAAAGAAGAATACTACCTCAAACAGAAGTTTAAACTAAAAATGTTAGGATTTAAAAATCATTGCTCAGTAATCACGCTGAACCAAAATGGCCTCAACTCCCCAATAAAAAAGATATCAGGTGGCAAAATTGGTTGAGAACTAGGAACTACCTGTCTGCAACTGCAAGAAACACGCCTTACAGGTAAAGATAGTCACAAACTATCTTTACTGAAAAATAAAGGTAACAGGTTGAAGCAAGGTAATCCATGCCAACATAACTTGAAGACAAGCAGAAGTAGCAACTATGATATCAGACAAGTTAGACTTCAAGCCCAAGCTTATTAGAAGAGACAAACCAGGTCATTTTTTTTTACTGGTAAAAGTAACAATCCAGTAAAAGGAAATAGCAATACTCAACATTGATTCTCCAAACATAGGTGCAGCTACTTTCATAAAACAAACTGTGATGTTAAGTCACACATATATCCCAATACAATAATATGGGGAGGCTTCAATACCTCTCTCACACAGACCAATCTCCTAGACCAATCTTCTAGAGAATAGATTAGCAAAGATACCTCAGACCTAAAGAACACAATGAACCAAATGGACCTATTAGACACATGTAGAATATTCCATCCAACTACAGCAGAGTTTACATTTTTCTCAGCTGCTCATGGAACTTTCTCCAAAATAGATCGCATCCTGGGCCACAAAGCATTAGAAAATTTAAAAAATGTGACATACTCTATGTCTTTTCAGACCACAGTTGAATAAAACTAGAAATCAACCATAAGAAGACTCAGAAAAAAAACACATACAAACCTGTGGAGGCTAAACACCACGCTACTAAATGAATAATGGATCATAGAAGAAGAAGGGGTTAAATCAAGAGATTCCTAGACACAAATAAAAAGAGAGATACATGGGAGAAAATGTTTGTCAACTCTTCCTCCAATAAAGGACTAAGATTTAGAATATATAGAGAACTCAAGAAACTCAGCACTAAAAAATTATTCGATAAAAATGGTCAAATGAACCAAATAGAAACTTCATAAAACTAGAAAACACAGAGGATACCAGTGGGACTCCAGATAATGGAGGGGAAATATCAGGAAAGTTTGAATGGAAAGATAGGAGAGGAGGAAGGCTGATCTTGATTAATGAGGGTCTACATTTGAATATGTGTAAAATTATGAATATGACATGGTTAACCTGGACAACCATTGGTGGGAGGGGGGAAGGGAAAACAGGGGCAGGGGGGGAAAGGGCACCAAATACAGTTTAAATGTATACCATTTATGTTCAATAAAAAATTTATTTTAAAAAAAACTTCATAAAAGAAGAAATTTAAATGACCAGTAAATGTATGAAAAATGCTCAACATCATTAGCATCAGAGAAATGCAAATAAAAATCAAACTACCCTGAGATTTCACCTAACTCCTACTAGAATGGCAATCATTCAAAATACAAAGAACAACAAATGCTGGTGAGGATGTGGAGAAGTGGGAACTCTAATACATTGTTGGTGAGATTGAGTTAGTGTAATCACTTTGGAAAACAGTGTGGAGGATCCTCAGAATAATGAGAATGAACCTAACATATAATCCAGCTATACCACTTCTGGGTATCTACCTAAAAGAAATGAAACCAAACCACCAAACTAAAGCATGTGCATCTATCTATGTTCATAGTCATACAATTCACAATTGCCAAACTATGGAACCAGCCAAAATATCCATCAACAGATGAATGGCTTACAAAACTATAGGATATGTACACGATGAAATTTTACTCAGCCATAAATAAGAACATAATTACATCATTTACAGGGAAATGGATGGGACTGGAGAACATTATACCAAGTGAGATTAGTTAGTCACAAAAAGTAAGAAGAAATTGGATGCTCTCCCTAATATGTGGAAGCTGGGGAGAAAATGGGTCATAGGAGGAGCTCTAGACAAAGAAGGAGAATGTATAGATGAGCGATTCAGGTGACCTAGCTGAGGGGGATGGGAGGGGAAGAGGGAAATTCCCTAATGTACATGATGTACATTCACAAACATGTCGATGTAAATCACTGTCAAACATGAGAAGAAGAGAAGGGGGAGAGAATGGGAAGAGAATTGGGGAAGGGCTAAATGAGTGATGTGTGCATGTATGCCTCTACCATTTTGTGTCCCATTAAGATGTATAACTACAATGTACCAATAAGCAAAAAGTTTTTAAGACCCTTTGGAGATCACATCTTACCACCATGTTCCTCAGATACCAGAAGTAGAGCTGCAGGATCAAACGTTTGCCCTGTTATATTCCAGTATTATTTTGGCTCCATGTCTTCTTTGTATGGTTCTATTCTTTTCTTCTAGAATGAAAATGTTTACTCAGTTCCATTGTACATTAGATATATATATATAATCTTTGCTTTATGTTTTTGCAGGGGCTCATAGCCAAGAGTTTAGCTTGAGTTTCAGAGAAGACTTTGGACTTTGGGACTTTGAGTGATGCTGAGATTGTTAAGATTATGGAAACTCTTGGAGATGGACAAAAAAAAAATTGGATGCTCTCCCTAATTTGTGGAAGCAGGGAGAAAAGTGAAGTGGTAATGAGATATGAGGGTCCAGGGGTAGATTATAATGATTTGTATTTAGAATGTTCCCCTAGCTTTCACGGAAATAAGGTTGCAAGGTTGGATGTGAGGCTTGGTTGCTAAGGAGGTTTCACTGGAGGTGTAGCCTTGGGTATTATATATGACTTCTCCTCCCCCTGACACCTCTCTCTCTCTCTCTCTCTCTCTCTCTCTCTCTCTCTCTCTCTCTCTCTCTCTCTCTCTCTCTCTCCTCGCCCCCTCTTTCCTGCTTCCATGTCCTGAGCTCTGTCACATGGACTGTGTCACATGAACCTGTGTCACATGGACTGAAATCTGAGATTTCCAAAAACAGTGAGCAAAAAAATCTTCCTTATTTTAAGTAGTATGGTCGTTTATTTTTTATTATAGCAGCAAGAATTCTGTCCAAGACAAGAGATTTCAACAATTTTCCAGACAACAGAACATAAATGTAGGAACATAAATGTAGAAGCATCCATGGTTTAGAGCAGACTACGTCTACTCTTGCACACACCCATGGGGCAAGAGTTTTTCCCTAGTAAAAACACAGGGCATTTCTTTTTTCTTTTGAACCTAGGGGCATTTTATCTCTGAGGTACATGCTCAGCCTTAAAACTCCACTGGAGAGCAGTTTCCAGTCTCCTGCAACACCCCATTGGAGCACCTCCCGAGCACTGGAATTCAAAGCTCTGGCACCACTAGTCCACAGCCCCAGACCTGAAGGGAAGGCTAAATCTCCCCTGGTCCTGGGAATGTAATTACCATTAAGGTTGAAAAACGAGGGCGATGAACAGTAGTGGCAGATTTCTTCCAAGTTTATGTAAACAGTGGCTGCAGGGAGACGCTGGAACTTGGAAATCAAAGCATCCCTGTCACATCAGGGCTTTAAATCGCTAAGCAACTCCTTGAAGATCATCGGCCTCTGTGAACACAAGCAGCTGATAAAAGGCCCCTATAAGCTCTCTTCTTATCTGCTCTCACAAGCACAGGCTGTACCAGAGCTGCATCGTAGGGAACCCAGCCACCCCATGGTATTTGGGCAGTGCCTTAAGCCACAAACTGGGACTGGTGTCTAGTGTCTTTCGGCAGGTGTGCTGGGCTCAGGAAGGACCTGGCTGTGGGCTTCTCCCAGGAGGAATCATCTTCCTTCCTTTCATTCCCTCTCGGGCCACATTTATTACATCTGACCCAATGTACTCCCGGGGATGCCAAAAAGAAACAAGAGAACTGAGAGCCACTTGTACAGAGTGAAGACAAAGAGAGGGACCAGGTCCGGTCCTCCAGAATAGGAGAACAAAGCAACCGCTTGGGCCAAAAGGTCTTCCTAGAGTTGGGCTGGAGCAGCCAGTTGACAGCAGATGGAGTGTTTTGTTTAAATAGTAAATAGGGAAGAAGTGAGTCCATTAGGGGCCGGACACCTGATTTGGTGACTTAGTTCTCTGGCATTGCTATTGACTATTAATGTTAAGCCATGAAGACACACAGGAAAAGGATAAATAGTTCCTTATCTCCAGCCAGCAAGCACCCTGTGACCATTTATCATGTAGATAGTTCAACCGAGTGATTTTAGTCCATTAATCCAATTTTCTCTTAATGAGAGGCCTTTTAAGACAGTAACCACCAGTGTAAAGTGCCTAGCACAGTGACAAGCCATCACACTCCAGTGAGAAGTGCTGGTTTCTGCTTAGCACCTGTCCTGGGTTCCTTTGGTGTGGATGGATGAGGACTCCTGATTCACCAGGGCTCAAAGGAAGGCAGCCCAACAAGTACCAGGGTCAGATGAAGGGTTCCACTGCAGCTACTGGGTAGGTTGTAACGTTGAAATTGAGTTGGGGGTCACAAAGGAGGCAAAATTCAGCAAAGGAGTGTGATAACAGCCCCCTTTTATTAAATTGTCTGTCACTCCTAGTCAAGGTCTATAGACAGATATTGGGGTGGGGGGTGCTATCGGTCAGCAGAATCTAGCCACAGAGAAGACGTGAGGGTATTTATGTAGCCAGGGTCTTGGGGTGGGGCTAGTAAGGTGGGAGAATAATGGTCCTCTTGTGACATCTGGAGCCTGCACCCCCATCTCTGGTTTTGACTTCCGGGCTTCCACCTTCTTTTGCAGCTGCAGGGTCCCACGGGGGAAGGGAGGGACCTGACCTATCATAGGAATTATTAGAGCAGTTACTAAAGTTAATCTTTATTTTTATAGTAGCACTGGGAATTAAACCCAGGAGTGTTCTACCTACAAGCTACACTCCCAGACCTTTTTATTATTTATTTATTTTTTAATTTTGAAACAGAATATTGCTAGGTTGCTGAGAATCTCACTAAGTTGCTGAGACTGGTCTTGAACCTGTGATCCTCCTGTCTCAGCCACCCAAGCACTAGAAGTTCAGACATATACCACAATTCCTGACTTTAATCTTGGACATTCCTAAAAATAAGAAAAAGCAAAAGTCATAAACAATGTCTTCACAATGGTATGCTATCTTTAATTCCCAATGGAAAAAAATTTAAAGTTCTGATTGAGCCACTAGAGCAGAACACGTATACAACATTAGGTCTGGTCATGAGTGTGAGATTATAACTTAATAGATTTGTTCCATTTTTGCACAGTAATATCCATCCTTGACCTTGAGGTATTTAAAATCAAGTGAAGTATCTCAGCTGGGTCTTCTTCCTCAATTTTTAAGCATTACATAAAAACATACCAATTATGTAGATTATAAATATCCTTAAGCAAAGCAATTATTCTAATTTAACCTGACAAATTACATAAAAGTGATGATGATTATAAAAACAGTTTGACAAATCAGTGAGACCCTGTTTCAAAATAAAGAATAAAAAAAAAATAGGACTGGGATGTAGCTTGGAGTTAGAATGCCCTTGGGTTCAATCCCCAGTAGTGTAAAAAAAAAAAAAAAAACAGTTTGGACCGTTTTGTTTGTTTGTCGGGTTTTTTTTTTATTGTACTGGAGATGGAACCCAGGGGCATTCTACCCTTGAACTACACTCCCAGCCCTTTTTATTTTTTTTATTTTGAAACAGGGGCTGGCCAAATTGTTGAGACTAGCCTTGAACCTGTGACCCTCCCGTCCCAACTTCCCAACCAAGTACTGAGATTACAGGGGTACCACATACCCCCACGCCCAGCATGTTTTGTGCATTCATATCAGCCAGACACAGACTCCTTTGTTCATCCACTGGTTTATTCCCCCTTTGTTCCAGGAACTGTTCCAGATCTTGGATGCAGAGGTAAGACTCCAGTCTTAATCCCTTGCCCCCCACATCACACATGCAAGTCTGTGGGCGCATCCACATGTAAGATCCAGTAGTAAAAAGGCAGAAATTCATATAAAAACGGAACCACACTACCATTCTGATAAATAGCTTAGCAGAGATCTGTGCAGGTGTTCTGAGATCACAGGGGAGGGAATGTCAACCCACTCAGTCAAGGAAGCTTTACAGCAGAGGCACCCTTTCCGCTGGCCCTGAAAACAGCCGATCTCTTTATGTGTCTGACATCCACCCAGGTTTCCAACCAAACGGGCAGGGTCCAGAGGAAAGCTCACTTCTTACTGGCATGAGAATATAAACACAAAAAGAGAAAGAAAATGAGAAGAAAGGAAATCAGAGAAAATATATCGTCATTTAAAAATGTCTGCTAAAGTACCCTAATATTTTCAGCTTCCTTGGGAGTACATTAAAAAGACAAGGAAATTGGATGGAGGGAATGGAGATATATGAGATAAAGCAAATAATTTAAGTGTGTTGTAGACTCTGAGTGAGTATGTGGATGTTTGCTGAACAATTCTGTCAACTTTTCTGTAGGTTTATTTATTTTTACATAATATTATACTGGGGAAAAAATCATCAGGTAGTTTCCCAAATGATATGTGTAGCTTTTTAAAATTTTACTTAACCTTTTATTAGTTGTCCATTGTCATTTTAAAAAGTCTATGAAAAAAATATTTTTAAGGGCACTTATTCTGCTTTTTTTTCCCTAAAAGTCCTCTAGAAAGTAAACTGAGACTTATTTAGAAACATAGGTATTAATCCTTAAGGATCCATGGGCAATAAGAACTCCTGATATTAGAGACTTTACAAACTAAAAGATAATTAAATGATAAACTAGATACTGATTATAGATTTCATTTGATTTGCCTGCAGAACCTTACATGTAGATCAAAAAATAGGCGAAGACAAGCCGGACTTGGTGGCGCACGCTTGTAATCCCCCTGCTTGGGAGGATGAGACAGGAGGATCGCACAGGTTCAAAGCCAGCCTCAGCTACTTAGTGAGGCTCTCGGCAACTTAATGAGATTTGTTTCCAAACAAAATATAAAATGGGTCTGATAGTATAGCTTGGAGGTAGAAAGCCTCTGGGTTCCACCCCCAGTACCACCAAAAAAAAAAAAAAAAGGCGAAGATATCCAGTTTGATAAGCACATGCATTATTTGAAATGACACAAAGTATATAATATAAAAATAAATGTATAACAACCTGGGAAACAAGAAAAGATATCACTGATTGACTGCATATTTTGGGGAATTTCTGGATATTAAAAAACTAGCAAGATCAGATTGATAGAGAAATCAGAATAGAAGAAACTGCCATGCAAAACAGCAGGAGAGGAAAGGGCTGTTTCAGAGAAGAGAGCTCTTCTCGCCAAGAGTTCTTGAATCCCCAAAACTAAAGAATACAAACACAAGGCCTGAATAGACGCTGTTTATTAGACAGTCCTCATGAAAATAAAGTAGAGGATGGCTTGTAGAAGAGCTGGGTCTGCTGTCCCCACCCACCGGGACACATGGCTCCTGGTGTTTACTCTCAGGGCAAAGTCTAGAGAATATACTCCAAGGGCAAGTCCTTCTGCAGATGTGGGGGGTGGGGGACAGAAAAGTAGAACAGAGCTCCAGCACATCCTAGTTGTACACAAGAGACCATACGGGGATGGTTGGTAAGGACAAAAGGTGACTTGACTTTTCCAGGAATTAACTCACAGAAATGTTCTACAAGCAGAGCAAAGTCCTCCTTCCTCTGGCAACCTAAGTAGACTTGCCTCCCTCCTCTCTTCTACAGAGGAGCCTGCCTGTCAGCAGGCCAACCTACAGTCATCCTTCCATTCAGGGAAGAAACCTGTTAGGGAAACAGATATGAGATGTGCAGGGGGGATAAGGGAAATCAGTAGATTTATAAATTTAAACAGGCAAGTAAAGATCATCAGATGTGTGTGAAACACCAAGGCCAACAGAAAGCCAAAATTAACAAGGAAAATAATCTCAAAGGACTTGAGGAAAATGAAAGAGACGAAAAATGGAAGAGAAATTTTAAATTTACTAATTAGCATCCTCAAAACTTTTAGAACATTTCCTTCATAAAAAAATAGAGGACAAGGTACTATTTTTGTTAAATTACAACACAATTGAAGCCGGGTGTGGTGGGGCACGCTTATAATCCCAGCATTTGGGAGGCTGAGGCTGGAGGATCGTGGTTCTCGGACAGCCTCAGTTATTTAGTGACGCCCTTGCAACTCAGTGAGACCCTGTTTCAAAATAAAGAATACAAAATAGGGCAGGGGGTGGTCGAATGCCCTTGGGTTCCATCCCTAGACCCGCAAAAAATAAATAAATTACAAAACAATTGCTCAAAAGGAATACTGAGGTTTTAGTAATAAAATGGACTATTCAAAGGTCAAATTAGAGATCTGGAATATAAAGAAATTTCCCAGAAAGTAGGACATAAACAAATAAATAAGAAATATTTTACTTAGGGGTTGGTTATATTTAGAAGAGTCACTTAATGGAAATCCATTTATGTATCCACATAATAGAAAAGGAAGAAAGAAAAAACAGACTGAAGTAGGAGACACAATACAAGAAATAATAGAGGGTAACTTAATTGAGATGGCTTAAGGTTTGAGACTTCACTATTGACCCCAGAGCAAAAAATAGTAAACACAAATATTTACCTAAACTTATACTAGAGAAAAAGTTTTAACTTGTCTTGAAAATAAAGGAATAAATTATTTACAAAGGAACTAGCATTTGACCAATGTTCAACTTTAGCCTCACAACACAAAATGATAGAATATAATAAAATTATTATGTTCTGTATAAGGTAAAATGAATGCTATTTTGTCAAGGACTCAGAAAAGTTCATCATTTATGTGTCCTTTCTGAAACAAAATATACAAGAAAATTCTCTAGTCAAAATAAAGCAAAATAAACAAAGGAAGATTTGAAAGAAAACATTTGGTGATAAGAAAAGATAACAGCAAAAGAAAAATCATGGCTAAAGGGCTGTAACGTGGTTGTGATCCTGGTGCAATTGTCAGCACATACTGAGGAAATAGAAATAGTCTTGAACTAAAATTAGACATGGCTTTGACTGCACATGAAATTTATGGGGTCAGAGTATAGTAAGCTTAAATATATTATTCCATATATAGCATACTTACATTTCTATAGAAAACTTCATGTATAGTTACTTATGTACCAATAAATCTGAAAGCATAATATTTATTGGCAATTATCCCAACGGCCTGCCACTTTTTTCACTTTAATTTTTACTATTTAGACTTCCATATTAATGGAGTTTTAAAACAAATTTGTGCTGCTTTTATAATTTAAGAAAATAACAAACACATTTCCAAATAAAAATTTCTAAAATAAAAATTTTAAAGATAGTCACTAGAATAATGAAAAACGGTACTCACCAAAGAAGATGTACATATGGCAAATAAGCACATGAACAACAACAAAAAACAAAGTCACATGCAATCTCAGTACTTGGGAAGGTGGGCGGGAGGATGATGGGTTCAAGGCCAGCTTCAGCAACTCAGCAAGTTCCTATTTCAGAATAAAAAAGGGCTGGGACTGGGGATACAGTTTGAGGTAGAACACCTCTGGGTTCTAGTACCAGAGATTGAGAGAAAGAGAGAGAGAGGGAGATATGCACATCATATGTCATTAGGGAAATGCAATGTAAAACAACATTCAGTACCCCCACATACCTATTAGAATGGACAAAACCCAGAACATGGGCAACATCCATTGCTAGTAAGGATGTAGAGCAGCAGAAACTCTTATTACTGGTGAGAGAGCAGAGCGGTACAGCCACTTTTGAATATGGTTTGAGAGTTCCTTACAAAACTAAATATGCTTTTACCATCCAATATATAAATTGTCTTCCTTGGAATTTACCCAAATGAGCTGAAAGCTTATGTTCACACAAAAAACTTGCACATGGATATTTATAGCAGCTTTATTCATAATTGTCAAAACTTGGAAGCCATAAATGGATAAATTAGCCATAGTACATCCAAATAGTGGTATATTATTCAATGCTAAAAAGAAGTGAACTATTAATCTGTTGGGAAAAAAAAAGCTTGTAGGACACTTAAATGCATATTACTAAGTGAAAGAAGTTAATTTGAAAAGGCTACATACTATACTATTCCAACTATGTGATGTTCTGGAAAATACAAAACTTATGAATACAATAAAAAGATAATTAATTGTCAAGGTCTAAGGAGCAGGGAGGAACATATAGGTAGGTCACATAAGATTTGTAGGGCAATGGAATTATTCAGTATGGCAGTACAGTAGTGGATACATATAATTCTATATTTGCAAAAACCCATAGAATGCATAATACCAAGAGTGGACCCTAAAATGAACTATAGACTTCAGGTGACAATTATGCAATAATATTTGCTCATTAATTGTAATGAATGCAAAAATCCTCAACAAAATATTAACAAATCTAGCAATATAAAAATAATAATGCAGAACAACTAAGTGGAGTTCTCCCGAGGAATGCAAGGGTGATTCAGCATGAGAAAACTAATCAATGTGATTCACTATATTAGCAGGCTAAATAAAGAAAACCATGTGACCAGACCAACAGATACAAATAACACACTGAAGAAATTCAACAATTCTTTAAAAAATTTCTCAGCAAAACTGATATATAGAAAAATGTCCTTAACTTGATGCTCTTTAGAGCATCTAAAAATGTCCTACGACTGACATACTTAATGATGAAATGCTGAATACTTTTCCCCAAAAACCAGAAACAAAGAAACAATAACAACTGTTTTTCAGTTCTTGTATAAGATGAATAGTCAGATGTGCCCACAAGAGGAGATGGGGGACAGATTCAGGAAAACAGATTCAGGTTTTACTATATTCTCAGGTCCTAGAGATAGGAGGAATGGTGAGCTAGGCAGAGTCACATGGGGAAGACACCAGGGTGGTCAAGAGGCAGAAGACAAGTGGGAGAGAGAAGGTTGGTTAGGCCAGAACTTTTATTGAGGTTTCTGAGAGGAAGTCAAGGCAAGCAGAACAGTTTAGAGTCGGATAGATACAGTTTGGCTTAAAACCATACAGGTGGCCCTAGTTGCCTGTCACCTGGCCCTAAGATGAGAAAGACAGAAGAATAGTGCCCCCTGATGTGTATGGGCCAGATGAAAGAGGACTGGACTGAACTGACTAGCCTACACGTCAAAGTCATTGTCTGGCTGGGCCCTTTGCTGCGTCTAAGAATTGATTAACAGAAGGGGCAGTAAACCACAAAGGTGTTTGTTTGTCTGTTTGTTTTTGTTTTATAGAAGCTTAAAACATTATAATATACAAAAACATTTTAAATATTTATAATACATCCATTTTCACCATTTTTATTTGTTATAATACTGGAAGTCCTAGCCAGCACAATAAGGCAAGAGAAAGAAATAAAAGGTACACAGATTTTTTAATTTGTCAGGAAGAAATACATATCATTTCCAACTTATGGTGCTTTATTTTACAACTTTTCAACTTTATCATAGTGTAAAAGCATTACACATTCAGTAGAAACTGTATTTTGACTTAGATCTTTCCCAAGCTAGTGATATACCGTACCATATTCATAATGCTGAGCAGTGTCAGTGAGCCACAGCTCCCAGGCAGCCACACATGACTGAGGGTAAACAACCCATCCTGCACAGTGTACGGTATTTAACAGTTTACATTAGAAAGTCTATGTCTCATTATAAAATAATGTTCATGTTAGAGTATTTTACTCAACTGTAGGATAATGTGTTTTTAGGATGTTTATGATAGGTGAAGCTAAGCTATAGTGTTTAGTATGTTAGGTGTATTAAGTGTGTGTGTGTGTGTGTGTGTGTGTGTGTGTGTGTGTGTGTGTGTTGCTAAAGATTGAATGCGGGTTTCATGTATGTTAGGCAAGCATTCTGTAACTGAGCTACATCCCAGCCCTTTTTTTATTATTACTTTTAATTTTGAAACAAAGTCTTGCTAAGTTGCCCAGGCTGTCTTTGAACTTAAAATTCTCCAACCTCAGCTTTCTAAGTAGCTAAGATTACAGGCATACACCACCAGACTCAGCTTAAGTGCATTTTTAAAATTTTTTATTGATGCATTATATTTATATATCATATTAGGGTAAAAATCTTGTGTGCACATATATGTACATGTCACCCATTTAACCCCTACCCAATTCCCACCCCATTCCCTCCCCCTCCCTCCTTCCCCTGCTTGGCCTAGTGATTGACTTCGATATGTTTAAGTACATTGTGTGTTTTAGAGATTTTCCTTCTTCCCCCCTCCTTTCTCCTCCTTTAAGTTGTCTTGTTTGCTCCTCCATAGGATTTCCTTTTTCATCTAGAGTTCCTCCTATGACCCATTTCTCCTTAACTTTCACATATTAGGGAAAGCATCTGATTTCTTATTTTTTGTTACTGACTAATCTTGCTTAGCATAATGTCCTCAAGATCCATCCATTTCCCTGAAAATACCGCAATTTGTATTTTTTTTAATGGCTGAGTAAAATTCCATTGTGTACATATCCCACAGTTTTGTAATCCATTCATCTGTTGATGGACATCATGGCTGGTTCCATAGTTTGGCTATGGTGAATTGTTCAGCTATGAACATAGATACACACGCATTAGTTTGGTAGTTTGGTTTCCTTTCTTTTGGGTAGATACCCAGAAGTGGTATTGCTGGATCAAATGGTAGATTTGTTCCCAAATGGTAGATTTGTTCCCATTCTTCTGAGGATTCTCCATACTGTTTTCCAAAGTGGTTGCAATCCCACCAACAATGTCTTAGAGTTCCCACTTCTCCACATCCTCGCCAGCATTTGTTGTTGTTTGTGTTTTGAATGATGGCCATTCTAGTTGGAGTTAGGTGAAATCTCAGGGTAGTTTTGATTTGCATCTCTCTGATTGCTAAATGCATTTTTTAACTTCTGATAGTTTAAATTTATGATGGATTTATCAGAAAATGATTTCATTGTAAGTCAAGAAGTCCCTATGTAAACCAAGTGTGGTGGCACATGCTTGTAATCTCAGCATTCGGGAAGCTGAGACGGGAGGATCATGGTTCATGGCCAGCCTCAACTACTTGGTGAGGCTTTTTGCAACTCAGTAAGATCCTGTTTCAAAATAAAGAACACAGAATAGGGCTAGAGGAGTAGCTCAGAGGTAGAATGCCCTGAGTTCCATCCCTAATACCGCAAAAAAAAAAAAAAAAGACTAAAAAAAATAGGGATGGGGATGTAGCTCAGAGGTATATTGCTTCTGGGTTCCATCCCCAGTACCACAAAAATAAGTCCCTATGTGTAAATAAAATGATTGCCTATATAGAAAAATCCCAAGGATTCTCTGGCAAAAAGTCCTAGAATTAATAAGTGAGTTCATCAAAATTACAGATATCAAGATCCACGGACAAAAATGAACCACATCTCTATAGAAGTATATATGTGAAATCTAAAATTTAAAAACATAATATTATTTATAAATCACCCCAAAATTAAATTATTAATATAAATCTAACAAAATACATATACTATCTATATGCTGACTATTGCAAAGAGCAGATACAAGAAATCAAATACCTAAATAAATAGACATACCATTTTCATGGATTAAAAGACTCAATATAAAAAGATGTCACTTCTCTCCAGATTGAGCCATAGGTTTAATGTAATTTCTATCAAAATTTCAAATTTCTTATTGTAAAGCAATAAGATAAACTTATAAAAAGTATATGGAAAGGCAAAGGAACTAAAATAATTTTGAGAACAAAAAAATAGAGAGAAATTCTCTTTATAGACTTACTATATAGCTACAGTAATCAACAGTCTCACTCTGAGCATTGTTTTTTAAGGTTATAAAAGATAATATACATTAAGAACTTAGATAAGTGCCTTATACATAGTAAATTCTTACCATGTGTTAGCTATTAATCAATGATTGTACAGCTGTGTAAGTGACATTTGATGCATATAAAATAAAATGTTTACGGTCATACATATAATCAGATTTAGAGACAAAATTTGAGCTAAAGTCCCCACTGATTCTAAATCTAAGGCCATTTACCACCTACTATAAAAATTACCAAAAAGAAATTACCATTCTGAAGGACGCTCCAACCTTCCCACTCACTGAACCGTATTCATCCATGGATAACAGAACTCCAAGATCTCTTCAGAATATCCCAAATTTACAAATATTGGAGTCAATTTTTTTTATCCCAATTGGCCTGACTATACAAGCTTTTTATTTTTATTAGTGTTTTTCCTTGCCAAGAAGTCAATCTAATAGTTATCCTTGACTCTTTCAATAATGGGCCTCTGATATGTATTTAAAAATACAAAAATTTCATTCTGCAAAACATAAAATGTCTTGTCCCTTCCCAGACATGATTCATCACAAGTATTATTATCCCAACAAGCCCATGATCGATAGGAACATCTTCATTTGTGTGTAGATGACGCCCGTCTTCCCGGGCTAGTGCTTTCTCTCACTCCTACACCTGCAGAGACTAAAAGAGATTAAATGGACCTGCTCAATACATCCCATGAAATATTGATTAAAGGTCTAGTTGAAATAAGTGTATTAATGTAGACTTAAAGCACTCAAGTGAGGAAGAACACCCCAAGGGGAAATGTTTCTACCAAGCAAGTGAGACAAAAATTGGATACTTTGAGAATGGTGAGAATGTTCCTGGGTGCACATATCCTTTTTGCAATCTCACGTGGCAAAGCAAGACTTTTAGCAAATGATCCCAGTGATAAAAGCCTGGCCCGTGGAGGGAGGGCCAAGGTGGGAGAGGGGAGACGTTAAAAACGAAATGTACGGAAGGCAAGCAAAGACATTATAAATTATTTCTCATCAAACTCATTCAAAATCATGGCACATTTTTACTCTTCCCTTTTATTTGATCACCTTCCCATTTCTACCCAATACAGATAGAAATGAGCCACTGTTTCCTGAGGGAAAAAAATCAGAAGGGAAAATATTCTCCACAGCTTTGGAGGGGCCACAAGGACTTAAACTCACTACCTATATTGGTTTCTTGGCTCATCATCTCATACTTTGCTTTTCCCTGTGTTTGGGAAATAAATTTAATCCCTTTTTGGAATCTGGGGCAGGGGGGGCATTCATATTTTTTAGAAAATTGCAATAGTTTAGATCCTGAATGTCCCCTCCTAAAGTCTTGGCTCCCAGCCCCTGGTGCTACTGGGAGGTGGTGGAACCTTCAGCCAGTGGGAATTAGTGGTGGTGAGTTAGGTCATGAGGGGGCTGTCCTTGAGGGGGACATTGGGACCCTAGCCCCTTCCTCTTTCTTTTTCCTGTCACCGTGAGGTCAACAGGCCTTCTCCACCATGTACTATCACCATGAGGTACTGTGCTGCCAAAGGCCTATAGGAACAGGGCCAACCAACCACAGACAGAAACCTCTGAAACCACAAGCCAAATTAATCCTCCCTCCTGGTAAATGATAATTTCAGGTATTTTGTCATAGCTCTGTTGCTAGTAATCTGACTATCACAAAAAGTATACATCAAATGGGTGTAAGAGCTGGAAGAAATAGAATGTTTTCAATCCTTTTAATTTAAGATCTACATAGATAAAAAAGATTTTGTATCTAGAGACTGACAGTGTGCTACTAGCAAAGCCCAATCTAGAGCCAAGCTCTTGAACATCTACCAGTGACCCTAGGGAGTGGACAGTATTCTCTCTCCAGTGAGGATTTAGAATGTGTGAGGGCATGTTTGATGGTTACACAATGACCGAGGGATGCTACTGAACTGATGGTCCAGGGCCCTCTTCCCAAGAAGTGTCCTCCCAATGATGCCAACATGGTTTCTATAGAGACCATGCTGGTTTTCTGGGACCATTTTCTCTTGTTACATCCATGAACACAAGGGGCACAGCTATTATGGGCATCTTTATCATCCTGGGGGTTTACAAAGCTCTTCTAATATCTTATTGCCCAAGATCAATTCCCTTTTCTTCTACTTACTGAAGAATGAATTCCCTTCCTCTATGTGCCAGACACAGACTACTTGCAAAGCAGCACCTGTGGCTCAAAATGCAGGGGAGTGAGGCCCGGTGAGCATGGCCCTGGCTTCGTTGGGTGTGTGGTAGTTTTTGTCCTGCCTCTTTTGTTTTCACTTAGAACACATTAGTGCAATTTTATTTTTTATTTCAACCATGACCATGTGACTGTAACATTGAAATTGAGTTGGGGGTCACAACGGAGGCAAAAACCAGCCAAGTTTTTGTGTGAGACCAAGCCTCTTTAATGAGGACCTTTGGGTGAGGTCTGCTAAGCATGGGGGAAGAGACCAATGATCGGGCAGCAGAGTTTTCATCAGCAGAGTCACGCAGCAGAGAGAAAGTGAGGGCATTTATGTAGCCGGGGTCTAGGGGTGGGCTAGCAGCGTGGGAATGCCAGTCCTCTCATGGCATCTGGAGTCGGCCTGGCGATGTCTGGAGTCTTACAACATCTCCGCTTCGGCTTCAGGGGTTCCACCTCCTATCCCCGCTTAGGGGGGAATGGGAGAGACCAAACCTACCAGTGACATTGGCATGGATCCTACATCTTTCAGCAACCCACTAACTCAAAACTTAGAATGAGTTATTTTAGGTACCCAAAACACAGAACACATCCCAAATGAGCAACAGTAATCTCACCATTCCCTCAGAGACCAATAGGTAGGAAGAACACTTTTTTCCATTTGGTTGTTAGTAGTCCTCCCTCCTTTGTCAATGCCCATCTTCATCAGGGTAGAGTCCTTGGGGGACACTGAGTGTTTTGGTTGAGGGAGCATCCGTCCCACTTTATAATTCATGTTCACTTTATCATTCATGTTAAAAGCAATGTCTGAGCCGGGCATGGTGGCACACACTTGCAATCCCAGTATTTGGGAGGCTAAGACAGGAGGATCGCAGGTTCAAAGCCAGCCTCGGCAGCTTAGTGAGGCTAGCAGTAACCTAGTGAGACCCTGTTTCCAAATAAAATATAAAAATAGGTCTGAAGGTGTAGGTCAGAGGGAGAAGGTCCCTGGGTCTCATCCCTGGTAGCACAAAATTTTTTTTAAAAATTAAAAATATAAAATCAATGTCTGCCCATTGTGGGGCAGCTTGCAGTGTTATATAGTCAATACTATAATCTTGCATTCAATAGCTTAGATCTTAGATAGTTATCTTCTACTTGGCATAGGGTGTGGGTCCTATGGAACACTTCTGCTGAAACCTGACTGATATGAAAATGGCTAGATTCTAACAGATGCAAACCAGGCAGATGCCGGTTAAGTAATTATCACCCCCAAAACTCTCTGGAAAGCAAAAAAAAAAAAAAAAACCCAAGAGTGGCTGGGGGAAATTCAATGAAAAGTAAGGATTTGGATGACAAATTAGGGACAAGAATAAGGTATTATTTTAAACTTGAAGTTATAAATAATTGTGTTATTTGTGTCTTACCTCTTAAGAGCAATAAACTCTCAAAGGAAAGGTTTTTAACTAGGCAGAAAAGAAACTCTTTTCTGATATCACTTGAGTTTCTCTAACTCTTCCAAACTCTCCAATAAAGTATCTGTTATACAGCGTATTCAATTTTCATGTCTTTCTCACTTTTTGGAATTCCCACCGCATGCCAGGATACAAAAGAGATCAAATAACAGGAGGTACTCTTATCCATGAAGAGGAAACAACAAGGTACAAGGTGATACAAGCCATATACTGAGGGTACAAAGGGTGCCTTATCAGCTCTAAACATCAACAGGCTATAGAGCCACTGGAATTATGTCACCAGCTTTTCCAATCTGGGGTAGAGGAGAAAAAGTGCTGTCATTCTTCAGAAGGAAATTCTGCTTAGATAACTATCAAAAGGAGAAATAACCCCCTCCCACATCACAGCCCCAACTCAGCAAAGAAGTCTGAGTGTGCATGGCCCAGCCACGGGTCACAGGGACTGCAGAGAAACAGAACACCCCTCAGGGCACCCTGGACAGGAGGGCATCCTGGCCTGGCATTTGTCCTGTTGGGGGAGCAGGTGGATGGAGCTGACCTGGCTGCTCCAGCAGGTCTCCTCTGCCTCCAGCCTCACGAGCTGCGTGTAGATGATACAACTCGCTCAGGAGCCAAAAAGAGAGCTTCAGAGGATCCCATCTGTCTTCTCACTTAGTTTGGTACCACCCAGAGACGCAGCAGGTTCCTACATAGTAGCCCAAACAAACCTTACTCTTTTTTTTCCCCCAGTACTGGATATTGAACCCAGGGGCATTCTACCTCCAAGCTACACCTCCTCAGCCCTATTTTTTTATTCTTTATTTTGAAACAGGGTCTCACTAAGTTACAGAGGGCCTCACTAAGTAGCTGAGGCTGTCTTGAGAAAGGTTTTTTTTTTTTTTTCTTTTGGTGGTACTGGGGTTAGTGGAGGCCCTTCTACCTCCGGGCTACACTCCCAGACCTATTTTTGCATTTTTATTTGGAAACAGGGTCTCCTAAGCCAGCGCGCGCGGCTAGCTTCGAACCTGCGCGATCCTCCTGTCTCAGCCTCCCAAGTACTGGGATTACAAGCGTGCGCCACCACGCCCGGCTCTATTCTTTCTAACAAACATCAAGAATGTAAAATATATTAACAATATACCTTTCCAACGGCATATATAGAACTTCAGAAAATCCACTTTTTTAAGCACAAATGAAATCTTTACAAAAGAAAGGAACATGTACTAAGTCATAGTGTTAGCACATTTCAAATGACTGAAATTATATAAAAAATTGGAAAATACCCATATGTTTGAATATTAAGAAATACAAGCATAAGGCCCAAAGGAAGTAGAGGCCAGTGGTGAAGACAGAACCCTGCTCAGCCTCAGGTGGGTGTATAGTTGGGACACAGCACACACGTGCATTCCACGCTGGCGTGGGCGTGCAACATTTTATAGTGATGGGTTTGTAAAATAAACGGTTGTTCTCCAGACAGCTACTTCTTGAGCTTTTTCTCGCTGGGGAGCTCACCCTTGAAACTCCCCTGCCACCACAGCTGGCCCCTGACCAGGCCTCTGAAAACAATCCTCAATAATCTGTGGACAAGGAAAAAAATCATAAGAAATTAGAAAATAAGTATGCTCAGGTGTGATGGCATACACCTATAATTCCAACTACTTGGGAGGCTAAGGCAAGAGAATCCCAAGTTTGAGGCAACTTAGTAAGACCCTATCTCAAAGTAAAGAAAAATATAAATCGCCAGGCGTGGTGGCACAGGCTTGTAATCCAAATAAATATATAAAATAGGTCTGGGAGTGTAGCCCGGAGGTAGAATGGTTCCATCTCCAGTAACACCAAAAAAAAAAAAAAAAAAAAAGTTAAGGGCTGGGGATGTAGGTTAATAGAGTGCAGAGAGAGAGAGAGAGAGAGAGAGAGAGAGAGAGAGAGAGAGAGAGAGGAATGAAGTATGAATGAAACGCTAACAACAACCCCCCAATTACTTTTAATGCATATGGACTTCGGCCAAAGGAATTTTTAGGAGGGAAAATATTTAGCCCTAAATGAATATAATAGAAAGTAAGAGATAACACTCTTGTTTCTCTTGATCAGTTGATTTTTTTTTTTTTTTTTTTTGGTGGTACTGGGGTTCCTGGAAGCTCCAGGCTACATTCCCAGACCTATTTTTAGATTTTTATTTGAAAACAGGGTCTCCTAAGCCCGCACGCGCGGCTGGCTTCGAACCTGCTCGATCCTCCTGTCTCTGCCTCCCAAGCGCGGGGATTACAAGCGTGCACCACTACGCCCGGCTTGATCAGTTGATTTTTAATCAACTTTATTAGTCTTTTTAAGTACAAACTTTTGGTTCTGTCTAGCCTCTTTATTATGTTTTCTAATTTATTGATTTCTATTATTATCTTTATAAATTTTTCTCTACTTATTTGGGTTTGTTTGTTGTTCTTTTTCTAATTTTTAAATAGATTTGGGATTAGGTAAAGCTACTTCCTTGTCACCCCAAAACTATTCTGTGGTCTCTGAGGAAACCAATTCCAATTCATCCTTTTGGGTACTGAAGGACATGCCAATTGGTTCAACTCAAGTTGAAAGCATTCATGGAGATTTTTACTCTTTCCAAACAGTTTCATTTTTCAAAGAAAATAATATAAAATAAGTGACATGAGAAGACTAAAAGTAGACCATTCTTCATCCCAGGCTGAAAGCATTGTTAATCAGAGAGAAACAACACAGGAAATATCACTAAAATGCCAGATATTCACAACTAAGAAATAGAATTCACCCTTTTCAGCACAGTGAGGCACAGCAATGAGACCAGGACAGTGGGTAGAAGAAGAAACATTCTCTCCATTTTTTCCTGAACATGAATATGAGATGATAGTTGGGCTCACCCATGAATTTATGAAGACAGGCCAGCCAGAGCTTAATATGAGCTCAAAACTCACTCAATAGGCCTGAGTGTTGCGTGGAATATTCTCCTCCTACAAGCTTCTTTATCATTTTCCAAGCTAATGATAAACTATAAAAGAAATTACTTAAAACCCATGAGACTATTTTCCCCAAGCCCACTGAATCACTTCCTTTGACTCCTGAGAAATTTCCAGAGGTGCCTAAACATTGCTAAGCTCTTCCAGGTCTTCTAAGCAATTAAAAATATTTATTTTACATTGGGTAATTGGCCAACTACCCATCAGTTGTACATGAAAGAGTACAACTACTGTGAAGGAAACAACTTGTGAGAATGACAACTCTGTCATTTTGGCTTGGCAACAGAGAAACTTCCCCGAAAGACTTTCAATAAGAGAAACAGTCCTGGGGGATCTGTAACAATAGATAATTTTGCGTAAAGAAACAAATGTCATTTAGATCAAGGACGTATCCTTGAAGACCTTATTTCAGCCCTATCGTTACTAAATCACGTAACCAGCAGTGTGTTAGTCAGGATAGTCTCACTAATGGCTGTAACAAGCAGCCCCTAAACATGATAAAGAAATATTCTATTCTCATGTCCTGCCTTCCATGTGCTCTTTCAAGGAATGCTAGGATTTTTAAAATCTTTTTTGTTTATTTTACTTAAGTTACCACATGCTGGCCTCAAACCTGAGATCTTCCTGTCTCAGCCTCCCTTGTCCTGGGATTATAAGCGTGTGCCACCACACCTGGCTTTCATCTTTTTTACTGCTATCTTCCAGGATTTTCTGAAGTTTCCCACAGATCATCTGACTCAAATGAGTCAGAGTAGAGACTTTCCAGCCAGAGCATGGCCCATGTCATTTTTTCTCGTATCCCAAGGTAGTCCCATAGCTCTAATCTCACCGCAAGTTTAGAAAATGCAGTCTCGTTGGAACCAAGCTCAAAGAAACAAGTCAGAGGATCCCCTAGATAGTCTAGTAGCCAGGAAGTGTGCCACTTAAGCCCTCTGGCACTCAGTTTTACTATATAAAATGAGCTAGTGGAACAAAGGCCTCTCTAAGTTCACACCCAGTTCTCATATTCTGTGATTTCTAGAGAAAAACAGTTGGTTTCAGACTTACCATGGACTGGGAATTTTTTCAATTTTAGTATGAAGCCCTGTCACTTCAGATTCTGAATTTGGATTTTCTCCTGTGCATGATTATGCAGTCTGATCTCTCCCTCAGTGCTGGGAAGCAGCAGAGAACCACAGCTCTGGTCAGACAGGAGATCAGGAGGAGGGACAAGTGACACCCTACAGTGTGCCCCAGGCCTAGAGCTGAGTGTTCTGCCTAGCTAGGTGGATTCGATGAATCGTCAGCTTGCCATATTTTCATCCTACGATGGGTTTATCAGAACACAAAACATCATAATTCAAGGACCATCTGTATCCCTAGATTGGGTTCATACAGCTCTTCTGTATAGTTTAAATATACGTATATTAAAATATATATTATTCTGCTATTATCTGAGACTTATCCTTAATTTCTTGATATGGCATTTGTCTTCACTGCTTTTACTGAGGTTCAAAAATATGAGAGGATACTGCTGATGAAGCCAGCTGAGCTGTCCACAATACATCAGGGGCCTTCCCAGCCCCAACACTCCATGATCCATTTCGTCAAGCTCCTTATTTGACAGAGGAGTGGCCTGAGTCCAGGGATTAAAACTCATGCAGGTGTTTCCACGGACTCAGTAGCAGTAACTGTATATTGAGCTCCACAGTTATCCCTGTGGTTGCAAGAGAAAGTAAAAGGTTAATGATGTTGCTGGACTGTGTGTGTGTGTGTGTGTGTGTGTGTGTGTGTGTGCGTGTGCGTGTTTCTAAAGATCTCCAAAGCTTAATTATCTGTGTGGCTAAGAAACATCACTGAAATGAGCATAAATTAATAATCTGTCACTGATGTATATCGGAATATTACTATCAAGATATGAATGCACATTTAAATCAATAATAAATGAGAAATAAACAGGTTAGCTACCAAATAAATCAGCCCAATGCAATTTCCCCTGATGTCTTACTTTCTTTGTTTTACATTATTAAGATAAGAGATATAGAATATCAGCCCTAATGCTTTTTTCCACTTTATCATCATAATTAACCCAGCTCTATTGTTTACATTTTCTAAAAGTAAATCTGAGAAAAGGTTTGGATAAGATGCCATATTTTTAGTTAGCAAAGTGTGAAAAGAAACAGATGGCTGAGCTTGTTAGTAGATATTAGGTGTGGTGTCTCACAGCTGCATCTGTAACAGTATATCAGAGAAATAATTTGTATACATCTATTTGGTTGAGAGTGGGATTAAGAAAGGAGAATTTGCAAAAATATAACTACTAACATACCTTTCAAAAAACTTTTCATTGACTCATTTTGTAATTTAACCTTAAAATTGCAACTGGTTCCATAATATTTGTTATTGCCACAACTAACATGTATTAACTGAGATTCTTATGACAGAGTTGTTCTTAAAAGTCTCTCTAGAGCGAGCCCTTTTGTGTTAAATTCTATGCATGCATTAGTGAATATTAAAATAGATTAATAATTGACTGACATCACCTCACCTTGAACCAGAGCTGGGCAGTTTGATTACCTAATGGGAACTAAAACATTCTGATAGAATTTGGTGAAAATTCTCATTAGCACAATCAGTTTTAAGTGTTTTCATAAGATATACATCTGATTATAAATCAGCTGAAAGTCGGTAATTATATTAGCTTGAAATGATGAAGATAATTAATGTATCACATTATATCATGACCATGGTAGTGTCCTAAGAGTATGAGGGTCATTTTTATTAATTAATACATTTTATTAAGTTAATAATTAAAAATATAAAATAATATGATTACTCCCACAGAAGCCAAAAAAGGATTCTGTTAAAAATCAGCAACCATTCCTGTTTAAAAACTGTTAAAAACTAAAACTAAAAATTTATTTCTTAGTATATTAAAGGACAGTTTTCTCAGAGCAATACCTAACATCAAATTAGAGGTGAAATTCTCAAGTACATTAAAGCCAAAATCAAGCCAAAGATCTCACTATCATCACTATTATTCAACATTGGCTGATTCATTTTTGCTAAAGAAATAGGTTAAGAAAACAAAAACTCCATTTAAACATTATAAATGCAAAAAGCAAATTCTCAAACAGGATAACATAGACCCAACCAATGCCGTCTTCTTTCCTTTTGTCCCTGGTGATAGAACAACCTTACTGGATCAGTGGTTTAATTTACAAATCTAATCCCTAGTCTCTGAATATTTTTATTTTTAGTTATTTTCTATTTTTAGTTATTCTGAATATTTTCTATTTTTAGTTATTATCATTATCATTGTTATTACTGCAGTACCTGGGATTGAGCCCAGGGCATTACGTATGCCAGGTAAGTGCTCTACCACTAAACTACACCCCAGCCCTTCTTATTTTATTTTGAGGCAGGGTCCTGCTAAGTTGCCCAAGTTCTCCAGGGACTGGCCATCCTCCTGCCTTAGCCTCCAAAGCAGCTGTTATTACAGGTATGTGCCACCACATCTGGCTTTGTGTTTTAAGTCACTTGTTATTTGGCTTGGAAAATAAGAGATAGAGGAGGATGGGTGTGAGTCTCCCAACACAGGTTTTTTAGAACATGAGTCGTGAGTGTGCTGTGAAAACCAAGTCTTGCAGCCAAACAAAGTGAGTTCTACATAAAATGGGGCTTTGTGTTTCCCCTGCAAGACTTCTTAGAACTTAAAATGTACAACCCTGACTTCTAAATATCCAAGAAAGAGTCCAGTGTTCAGTGTTCCCAAATATATCTGGCCAAAGATACCCCTCTGACTCCCCCCCCTTTTTTGGGGGAAGTGTCTCAAAGGGTAGTGGTTTATGAAACGTGTTTTGGGAAAGGCACCTCTGGGCCTATTGCTCATTTCACATATGAGAAAACTCAGGCTGGGAGAAGTGACTTGGCGGAGACCCTTGGGGGAATCAGCGTGACAGGAGGGGGTGCACAGGCTGTCGCTCCCCTGTCCTGTGCTGACTGCTATAGCACCTGCCTCTGTTCAGAGTTCTCCCTGGCGGCTTCCTCTCCACCCACGCCCAGAGGTCAGCGCAGGCTGAAAGAGCAAGGTGCAGCCAAAGCAATAGGCTTACTTTCTCCCAGTCCCAGTGGCTGAAAGCCCAAGAGCAAGGTGCCGTGGGTTGGAGTCTCCTCCTGGGCTCACAGATGGCCACTTTTTGTGGCCCCATGACCACCCCCTGTGTACACCGCTGGCCATGTTCCAGTCTCTTCTTCCATAAGATGCCAGCCATTTTGGAATGAGACCCATCCCTATGACCTCACTTCACCTCAGTTGCCTCTTTGAAGGCTCTACCTCAGATCGTCACACTCTGAGGTACTGGGGGTCAGGGCTTCACATACAAGTGGTGGGGGCAAACGCACCCCATAAGAGGGGCCATTTCTCAGTGTCCTCGGCGCCCTGTGCTGCTTCTCTCTGACACAGCGCACCTCTCGCTGAGTATATGCGATTAGGATATCTATTGTATTAGCTTTTCATCACTGGCCCCCACGTACCTGACATGAATAACTTAAAGACAGAATCTTTTATCTTTGCTCACAGTTTCAGAGGTTCCATTCATTATATCTGGTTCTATTTCTTTGTGCCTAAAGTGGGGCAGAACAGCATGGCAGAAGGTGGGGGGCGGGGGGACTGCTCAACTCCTGGTGGCTGGGAGGGAGGGGGAGAAGAAGAAAGAGAAGAGGGGGAGGAAGGAGCTGAGGACAGCATAAACCCTTCCAGGGCTTGCCCCATAACCTACTTCCTCCAACTAGGTCCCACCTCCCAGTAATCCATCCAGCTACCAATGGATTGAGCCTCCAGATAGATTAATCACTAATGAGTCAGAGCCCTCAAGGTCAAGCCATTGCCTAAAAGCCCCTCTCTGAACCTTGCTGCACTGGAGACTATGCTTTCAACACAGAATTTTGGGGAGACGCTCTGGATCCAAAACGTAGCATCTTCCTACCAAGTGTCCACGAGCACCGTGAGAGCAGGAACTGTGTTGGTACGACTATCAAATAGTTCCGTTCCTAGAATTTGCGAGGTGCTTCATGAACGTTTGTTCAGTGCATGGATTTCGGAGTCAGGTATTCTGACTCCGACATCTATCAAGTCTGTGCTCTATCAGAGCAGCGCGATCCCTGAGGCAAAGAGGCATCATAAGTACCTCCCATGGTTTTGGTGAGAACTCAATAAAATATGTCCTTGGCAAAATGCCTAGCACATAAACAGAGCCATAAATGTTAATTGAATCTGAGGTTGTATACACGTCCAAGATATCTATGAAAAACTAATTAATAATCATGATTTCAAATGCTTAGTAATTAAATTGCATCTTAAAAACAGTAACAATGAGGTATGCTAATCCAAACCATGCAGATGCATAAAGGATTTGCCATCAACGACAATATTCCATAAGTCCATATCTCATGGGTTGAAGCCAATTTGAAGCCAATTTCAAATCTAGTTAATTGGAAGCCTCTTGGCCAAGGATTTGGCTTCCTCCCGGCCAGCCATCCGGGCCCTATGTGATCGCTTCCTAAGCTAAATGATGACTCGTTTACACACTCTTTTGCCTTCTAGGGGACTGCACTGTTGTATCTGCTTGGTCAGAACATCACAAGCTTAGCTGCTGTCGATGACTAAAAGAATTTTTTTAAACTTTGATATTATCCAAGGAAAAGATCCTTCTCTAGTTTTTATCAAAGAAGGGTGAAAAGGGGGCTAAGCTCAGACCACAACAAAAATTTCTCTTTGCCTTAAATGGCAGTTTCCTACTGCCCTAATAATGCTGCACGACAAACACTGGCACTGCTCAGATCTCCTGCTTGAGGAAAAATGGCCCCAGTTGCTACCTTTCTGGATTCATCCCCAAGTTAGAGTGCAGCCATCCTGTGAATGAGCACAGCCAATGTACTAACTCAGTGTGTGTGTGTGTGTGTGTGTGTGTGTGTGTGTGTGTGTGTGTGTGTAATGGAACCCAGGGCCCTGAACTATATCCTCAGCCCCACAGCCAATGTACCAATGCAGACCCACTTCTGTGATACACAGGGCTCCTCGAACAGTGATCTTGGCTCGACCCATCAAGCTGGCTATGACTTCCCTAGAACTGTGCTGCAGTCTGACAGTCTGAGACTCTTCTGCCCAGTCCTCTCTTCCCTCATTCCTTGTTGGAAGTCAGACTCACATCTCAGTCTGACGGTTCTCCCCATCTCTGCCTCCTTCCCTTTATCCAGCACCACTATGTCATCCAGTCCAACTATTGCATATCTAATTCCATCTTGACATCTGCTTCTCAGAGCATCTGAATTAACACACACCCCAGAGGTTAATCATTTAAGGCAATAAACGTTTTTATTCTTTCTGAAACTGTGGGTTGGCTAAGCTGTCCTTCCAATCCAGCCTTCCACTCTGAGTCAGGCTGGGTTGGTGCTGGCGGGGATCACTCAGGTGTCTTAGCAGAACGATGGGTGAACCAGGCACAGCACAATCTCGGGTGGCCTCAGCTGGGAAGCTCCAGCCACTTGTACATGACCTCCAGCTCCTGCACATGGCATTATCACAAGAGACAGCCTCAGAGGGCTCAGCTCCCAAGACCTGGATTTAGAACTGGCATGAAATCATTTCCGGCACATTCAGCCAGTCCACACAAGTCAGAACGCCAGCAGACTCAAAGGCAAGGACACTGATCTTGCCTCCTGATAGCCGAGGAGCTACAAAGCCACAGAACACAGGTGTGGCCACCGGGAGGGGAGCAGCTACGGCCATTCTTGCAACCAGCCTTCCACACCCCGTCTCAACTGAATTGTGGCTGCACACAGGGACTGTGTCTGCTGGGTTACCTTGGCCTTTGGAGAACTGTCCGAGTGGGCTTGTCTGATCATCTTCTCAGGTCTCCTACGCACTTCAATCTCCTCGGCAAAGCTTCCAGCTCATGTGAGCCATGGCGAGTGATAAACACGGCCCTTGGAAGCTGCTCCGGCCTTCATCATGGGGAACTTGAAAAGGTTTAGTCGCACTGCAATGAGTCTCTTTCCAGTCTGTTCCCTGTCACCCCGCATCAGTTTCAGCTCAGAACGCTAAGCGCAAACAGGCCATGTTAGCATTTGAACCCAACCTTGCTTTGCTGAGGAGCAAACTGACAATTAGGACCAGGACCTGCATCAAAAAAGAGCAACCCAGCATGAAGCCTGTCTAATTAGTCATATGAACAGAGTGCTCCCCTCCACTTCCTCAACAGCATACGCTTGTCAGATCTTATAAAGGGGGCTTTGCTCTCTGACATGCACAATTATTGAAAGAGAATTGGGAACAGGTAGCTGTATGTTACTACCATGAGTGTGCTTCTCTGGGCCACAAACTGTTCCTCTAAAAACCATGTTTTAATTCCTTTTTGGCCTCTTGAGTTGTGAAATTACATTTTTAGTTATAGACTTTTTAATTTTAGACTTTGTGAAATTAGCTTTTTAATTTTAGTGCAAACATGCATCTATAAAGAAAACCTAGCACAAGGACCCTTGTCCCAAACCCCAATGCTTTTAATACCTTGTCTCGTGTTAATGGGAAACTAAGCAAAATGAAAGATTCAAGATGAAGGCTGGACACGGGCTGCTGGTCTCGGGGACTGAATTGTTTAGGCTTCTGCACTTTATGATTTCTTTCCCCCTTACAAAGCTGAAGTGCCACTAAAGGTCACTAGGCCTGTCATCAGGAAAGTTTAAGGAAGATATCGGCAGGGCACCTTGAGGAGGCAGCTCTGGGAGAGGCAGAAACAGCCCTCCCCCTTTTGAGGCGTCATTGAGAACCACACCTCGAGGAAGACAAGCCCTGTAGGGCATGCTATCTGTGCTGCCCTGATTCTCACAGTGGGGTGGCCTGGCTTTCACTTATGCACCTGTTTGTTATTCCTGCTAAGGCCCAGCTTTGGGGGCAGGCCAGAGAAAGCTCTGCAGGCAGCTCCTGACCTAAGCACATTGTGACCGCATGATTATGAACATGATCTTAGTCACTGGTCCAACTTGGAGCACATGCCTGTCATGTGTAAAATGCTTCTCTTTACTGTAACAGCAAACACGCTTTTATTTTTCTCACTAAATCGGTAAGTAAAGATATATATGGTGTGTCCCCATCACATGGATAATGAGCGGAAGAACAAAAGCACTACTTCTTTTCTGACCTCCTCGTTTCTCTTTCCTTCTTTCTCTTTAAAGAAACTTGTTTTCATTTATTCTTACAGGCTTCATGGGATAGTTAACTGAGTTATAAACTTTTAACCACCCTTTAAAACCATCTTTGAGAAGCCCTCCTAGGCAACATTCCCACATCTCCCCTATCTCTCCAGCATATAGTATCTTGCTATGACCATTTCCTTTTATGCCCAACTTACCTGCTGGCCCTAGAAGACAGACCTCTGTTGTATCAGCTGTGCAGCTCAGGAAACGTACAGGCCCTCACTATATATTTATGAAAGGAAGAAAGAGAAAGAAATACCACTCCATATATGAGACTTAATTATGCTAAAAAGAACCAGAAATCATACACTCAAAAGCTGATCCATAGCAGTGCCCAATATTAAGTAAATGGTGAGCTACCATGGGCCTACCCAAAGTGGTCATGTGATTTAAGTGCTGAAAGAAAGACTCTCATCAAGTCTTGCAGCAGCAGGACCTTCAGAGCAGCATTAAAATGGAGTACTGAGCCAGGCACTGTGGCGCGCACTTGTAATCCCTGCGCTTGGGAGGCTGAGACAGGAGAATCACACAGGTTTGAAGCCAGTCTCAGCTACTTAGTGAGGCTCTCAGCAACTTAGTGAGACCTTGCTTCCAAATAAAATATAAAATAGGTCTGGGAGTATAGCCTGGAGATAGAAAGCCTCTCAGTTTCATCGCCAGTAACACACACACACACACACACACACACACACACACATACATACATAAAATAAAATAAAATAAAATGGAGCTCTGAGGTATCGGCATGGCTCTTTACATTCCAGCCCTGTGCCTCACCTGGTCTGTGATGGAACTTTTTAAAGATGAGGTTCACACTGCAGCTCCACTTGTTCCCCAGCCACTCAGCCTCTCCTGCATTCCCACAGCCTGGTTTCAGTCCTGGCTACTCTCACAGACTCTTCTCTCAAGGGCCACTAATTACCTCCCTGGTCTCTGCGTCAAAGGAGCCTCTGCTTTTGAAGCATCTTGTGGCCACTGGATACCATCAGCATTGTGAGCCCCTCTCATTCCATCCATGGGGACTTCTAGTTCTCTCCCTCCGAGGGTTCACCACGTCATCTGGCATCCAGATTTTGTTTCTTTGGAACTGCTACTTCTAGGCAGTAATTTACTTTCAAGTACTTTTATATGTGTGCATGTGTGAACTCTTATAATACTGTCATTTAAAGCTACATAGGAGACTTCCGAGGAGATGCCAACCGAGAAAAGCAGCGTTTACAAGTCCTGCTAACAATTGATTTCTATTGCCACAAAATCAGCGCTTTTCATATCCAGAAAACACCATCAGCAGAGAAATAAAAACTGCAAATGCAAGGGACAGAGAAAAAGAAGACTAGAAGAACAACCCGAGACTGGAAAAGAAACCAGCCCACATTGCGGCAGCGAAGCTGCGCCGGCACCATCTTGCCTCGCGGCACCAGGCTCCAGAGAAGAAAGGGACACAGAACAGAGCTCAAAACCAGAAAAGAAATATGCCAGACTCACGGCCGAGGGTGCGGCAGCAGCACTATATTGCCAGCAGCAGTGGCGATTTCACCACATCCACAGCAGCTCCAGATCAGCGCACTCAACAACCCCCCAGGCTCCAAAGAAGAAAGGTAAACAAGGAGCTGAAGTGAGCAGCTGTGGATCATTCCAGTGTAATTCAGCAGTTTTTCAGCACAAAGAACATCTAAAACTCCCAGTGGCCAAGCTCATCACGCCCTCCAGGGACTCAGAATTTGAACTCAAAACCAGAAAAGAAACACAACAACCTCAAGGCCGAGGGTGTGGCAGCAGTGCCATATTGCCAGCAGCGGCGACGAACTGCGCCTGCGACAGCTCCAGATAAGTGCACTCAATAACCATAAGTGTAATTACGGCCCCTAAAGGAGAAATCCCAGTACTACACCACCAGGGACTTGCGCAGCTTTGAAAATCTCCATGGGTATGAGATTTTGCAGTTCAACCCAGTGAAGGAGTAGCGGTGGCAGAGATAACACACCCTAGTCGTAGCTCCCCATGGGAAAGCGCCCAGCCTGGCATACCCACAGTTTCGCGCAGCCTCGATTAACTCCCTGGGTCTGAGACTTTGAGATACAAACCAGTAAAGGAGTAGCAGTGACTGAGATTACCACAGACTCAAGATCCAGAGCACCCTAAGTGAAGTCATAGTGACCCAGGGAAGAACCCAGAGAAGGGACAAACTTCTGAAATCATGGGAAAGAGTAATAATAATGGAGCAATGAACACACACAACATCAGAACCTGATAACACAGAAATTCAGAGATCTCTAGAAGATCAAATCAGTACTATAACTGTAGAAATAACACAGGACCTTTGAAAAGAATTCAGAGAGAGTTTAAAAGAAATAAAGGATGCAATCATTGAAGTAAAGGCCTCAATTCAAAGTATAAACAATCAATTAGACAACATGGAGAATAGAATCTTGCTCCTAGAAGATGATCACTCCAAAAATGAATACAGGGTTTAAAATTAAAAAAAAATCTGACAGCAGGAATCTGACATTGAAGAAATATGGGCCCATTTTAAGAGAGCTAACCTAGAAATAATTGGCATAGAGGAAGGAAAAGAAGGTGAAGCAAAAGGGATTAATAATCTCTTCAAGGAAGTAATAGCAGAAAAATTTTCAAACATAGAGCAAGAGGTTGATACACAGGTCCAGGAAACTTATAGAACTCCCTTTAGACAGGATCAGAGAAAAGGTTCCCCATGCCACATAATTGTCAAAATGACCAATGTGGAAGCCAATGAGAGAATCTTAAAGGCAACAAAAACAAAGGGCCAAGTGACATTCAGAGGCAAACCAATTAGAATCACTCCAGACTTCCCAAACCAAGTCATGAGAGCCAGAAGGGCTTGGAGTAACATATTCCAAACTCTGAAAGAAAACAATTTCAAGCCAAAACATTTCTACCCAGCAAAATTATCTATCAAATTAGATGGGGCAATAAGAAGCTTCCATGACAAACAGAAACTGAAGGAATTTATGTCTTCAAAACCAGTGCTAGAGAAAATACTCAAGGAGATTAACTACAAAGGAGAAATAGGTAATACAGGACAGAACCAACACAACTAGATTTCCATCTAGCAGACAACTAAACAAAGAAGAAGAAATAGTGTCTCAAACAGAAATAAAATCATAACATGTTAGGAATAAAAATTATCTCTCAATAATCACACTGATTGTAAATGGCCTCAATTCTCCAATAAAAAGACATAAAGTGGCAAAATGGATTAAAAACCAGAATCCATCCATCTGCTGCTTACAAGAAACACACCTGACAAGTAAAGATAGGAACAAACTCAAGGTAAAGGGCTGGAACAAAGTATTCCACGCTAACGGAACTCAAAGGCAAGCCGGAGTAGCAACTATGATATCAGACAAGTTAGACTTCAAACCCAAACTTATTAGAAGAGACAAAGAAGGTATAAGGAATAATCCAGCAAAAGGAAATGACAATAATCAACACCTATGCACCAAACATAAGTGCAGCTACTTTCATAAATCAGACTCTTGTGACAGGAAGTCACACATAAATCCCAACACAATAATACTGGGAGACTCAACACACCTCTCACAACATTAGACCAATCCTCCAGACAAAAGGTCAGCAAAGATGCCTCAGAACTAAAGAACACCATTAATCAAATGGAGCTGTTGGACACATATAGAATATTTCACCCAACTACAGTGGAGTTTACATTTTTCTCAGCTGCTCGTGGAACCTTCTCCAAAATAGATCACATCCTGGGACACAAAATAGCACTAGCAAATTCAAAAAACGTTGTATAGTTCCCTGTGTCATTTTAGACCATAATGGAATGAAACTAGAAATCAACTATAAGAAGACCAAAAGAAACAACATAAACATGTGGAGACTGAACACCACACACTTCTGAATGAAGAATGGGTCATAGAAGGTGTCAAAAATAACTTGACAATATAGGGAAGAATTTAGCTCTAGGCTTGTATTTAACTCCAGTGGTTTATATATCTGCCTTTAGAACAGTACTACACTGTTTCAATTATTGTAGCTTTATATGGTTTGAAATCAGAAAATATATATCTTCTAGCTTTGTTCTTTTTCAAGATCATTTTGGGTATCTAGAGTCCATATTCCATATTAGGATAGATTTTTTCTGAAAAATAAATATATAAATATATGATAGTTTCACCTAAAAAATAGAAAAAAAATATTCTCTGGTAAGAAAGAAAGCAAAAAGAAATATTGAAATGTTATCTTTAAGTCATCAAAAGCTTGGTATCAGACAAATGAAACTGTTATGTGAGATTATCATTTTTAATTTTGGATAAATTGCTATAATACTAGATGTCAACCACTAAGCCAAGCATGGGAAGGAGGTATGGGGAAAGAATGGGGTGGGGATCGGGTGGGGGCTGACTGGGTGATGTGTGCATGTATGTCTACAAAAGTTTGTATCCCACTATGATGTATGAATACAGCACACCAATAAAAAAAAATGAAAAAAAAGAATTTTCTAGAAACAAATGAAAATAAAGATACAATATATCAAACCCTCTGGGACACTCTGAAGGCAGTATTAAGAGGAACATTTAAGCCAGGCGTGGTGGCGCAGGCTTGTAATCCCAGCATTCAGGAGGCTGAGACCTGGAGGATCGCAGTTCGCGGACAGTCTCAGCTACTTAGTGAGGATCTCTGCAACTCAGTGAGACCTGGTTTCAAAATAAAGAATAAAAAATAGGGCAGGGGGTATAGCTCGGAGGTCAAATGCCCCTGGGTTCCATCCCCAGACCTGAAAAAAAAAAAGAGGAACATTTATAGAACTGAGTGCTCACATAAGAAAAACATAAAATCTTCAAATAAATAACATAACGACACACCTCAAAGCCCTTGAAGAGCAGAAACAATCAGACCCAAAAACCAGTAGAAGACAGGAAATTATTAAAATTAGAGCAGAAATTAATGAAATAGAAAATAAAAAAAATACAGAAAATCAACAAAACCAAAAGCCGGTTTCTTGAAAAAAAAAATAACAAGCTAGATAAACCACTAGCCAACCTAACTAAAAAAAGAGAGAGAATCAACCAAATTTATGAAGATAAGAGATGAAAAAGAAGACATTAGTACTGAAAGTGTAGAAATCCAGAGGATTATCAGAAACTACTTTGAAAAACTATACTCCAACAAAATGGAAAATCTGGAGGAAATTGACAATATTGTAGATAAATACAACCTTCCTAAACTGAGTCAAGAAGATATAGAACATTTAAACCAATCAATAACAATCAAAGAGATTGAAACAGTATTAAGGAGCTTACCATCAAAAAAAAAAAAGACCAGGACCATATGGTTTCCCAAGTGAATTCTATTGAGCTAACCTCAATACTCCTCAAACTATTTTGTGAAATAGAAAAAAGTGGGACTCTCCCAAATACATTCTATGAAGCCAACATCACACTAATACCCAAACCGAATAAAGACAGTTCAAGGAAGGAAAACTACGGGCCTATATCTCTGATGAACTTGGATGCAAAACTATTAAACAAAATACTAGCAACACGCATTCAAAACCACATCAAGTAAATTAGACACCAGGTAGGGTTCATCCCAGGGATGCAAGGCTGGTTCAACATGTGAAGATCAATCCATGTAATTCATCATATAAACAGAATCAAAGACAAAAATAATCACATCATCATTTCAATAGATGCTGAAAAAGCATTTGATAAAATTCAACATCCATTTATGATAAAAACACTGCAGAGAATTGGAATAGAAGGAACATATCTCAACATTAATAGGGCAATCTACAATAAGCCCACCGCCAACATCATATTAAATGGGGAAAAACTTCAAGAATTCCCCCTAAAAACAGGAACAAGACAAGGATGTCCATTATCACCACGTCTCTTCAATATAGTACTAGAGACTCTAGCCAGAGCAATAAGGTAAGAAAAGGAAATCAAATGAGTACAAATAGGAAAAGAAGAACTCAAACTTTCACTATTTGTAGATGATATTATATTTAGAAAACCCAACAAGCTCAACCAAAGGCTTATAGAACTGATCAACAAATTCAGCAAAGTGTCTGTATAGAAAATCAATCTCAAAAAATCAGACACTTTTCTGTACACCAACCATAAATCCACTACAAAAGAAATTCAGAAAACACTTCCACTCAGGATCTCCCACAAAATAATAAAAATACTTAGGAATAAACTTAACCAAGGAGGTAAAAGATCTCTACAAAGAAAATTATAAAACACTGAAAAAAGAAATCGAAGAAGATCTTAGAAGAAGGAAAGACCTTCCATGTTCATGGATTGGCAGAATAAATATCATTAAAATGGCCATCCTTCCAAAAGTGATCTACAGATTCAATGCAATGCCCATTAAACTACCAAGATCAGTCCTCGCAGAAATAGAAAAATCAGTCCTTAAATTTATTTGTAATAACAAAAAGCCAAGAATAGCCAAAGTAGTTCTCAGCAACAAAAAGCAACTTGACAGACCCAGACTCCAATTTCTGATTAGAGAGGAAAGCAGTCCTATAATAGTTCCCAGACTGCAAAACCTTCTCCTTATCTTCCCCGAGAAAAACTATGGTCATGTAATTAAGTGATGATGCACTCAGAAGAATGGAAAACAGTTATACCAAAAGTGTTCAGAAGTTATAAGACATGGGCTTTGAGTTATGTTAATTTCTAGGAATCCAAAATTTCTCTTGGTCCCCTGGTCAAAGTGAAAGGCTTGTGAAAGTTTAAAGTGATAATTGGAGTTTGGGTCCTACTCAGTCTTAGAATAGTCCTAGTGGGGCTATGCCCCATCCATGCAGTTATTTTTCTAGTGATAGTATAATCAGAGAAGACATACTGCTAGAGAACTGGAAAAATATATTCACTGGCCCCTTGACCTAACATAAGGGCTTCTCTGGTAGGAAGGGCTGGGTCAAAGATCCTGGAACTATCCCTTTCGGCCAAATAGTGTACTGAAAATTGAACCACACACCTGGAGAAGTGCAGAGATGAATGCCAGCATCAAACACTCGAAAGAGCCAGGAATGGGGGTGCAGCCTATCATCTCAGTACTTGGGAGGCCCAGCTCCTGGTTTTTCCAGTCCCCAAAGCTTCTTTTATTATTAATGTGAGTTGCCTCCTTTTCTGTTTGGCTGTTGCGCTCCTTCAGTCTCCATGTTTGGTTCCCATATTAAATTCCCTCTACTGCGCTCTCTGCCATGCACTCTGCTTTCCTGCGTAGAGCCTGGCTAAGCCACGTTGCTCTCGGTGAATTCTCTCTCTCAATGGATGCAGTTACCCCAACTGTGTGCTATGATGATTCACAAGCAACATCAACATCAAAACACATCTCGAGATTCCATGACTCCATATGGACATTTTGCCTCTCAAATCCTCGTTGAGCTAAACTGCTGAGTAAAGAAATGTGTGCCCAGCAGGCTTTCTTGGTCAGGTTCTTTTTATTTCAAAGAATTTATCATCTATATATATTGGAGAAAAACAGCCTTTTTATGTTTTTTTTTTTTAATGAAGAACTGAACCCACTGTGATTTTTGTCTTCTACTGTATTTTTTGTCAATCGAGCCAGTTCTAGTTCAACATAAGAGACAAGGGCTTGCTGGGGATTTCACAGCTGGCTGCCACAGCACCTGTGACTGATTATTGAAAAAAGTCTCCAAACGTTTTTCACATTGTATATAATTTTGTATATCAAGAGAGCAGAGGCTAAGGGGAGAAAGGGAAATGGAGCGTCATTTGATGTTCTAATGAGCACACTGATGTGATAAAGCATCAGTCTTTTTCGACCTTCTAAAATAACTTTTGTTAGAATTTATCATTTTCAAAGGAGAAATTTTATATCCATTATTTTTTGTGTGACTCACGAAATACTGTGAATTTGATCACATTTATATCCTGAAGAAGTCTGGGCAGACATTTACAATGGCTAGGGCTCCCGGCCTGCTGCGTCCTCAGGAGGAGCCAGGAGGACTCCCAGCTTCTTCCGGGTCTCTGACTCCTCATCTGACAGTCTCTTTTTACTACACATGGCTACTTTATCTTTGAAATGTAAACAGATTCCAAATTCATTTGGTTTTTGTTTTAAAACAACATCCCTTGAAGGATCTTCGGTGGTTATTTTTACTGGTGTAAAATCACTAATGTAAAATAAGAATCCTCGTAATTGGCCTCATGGATTCTCTTTCCAAGACAATAGTTAAAGTGGTTATCTTCCTTTTAAGAGGGCCAGTCTGTGTACTTAGCAGATCCACATAATTTATTCTAAGAGGTCTAAGGGGATTTTCATTTTCAGGTTTCTTTTACTCTGCAGCCTTTTAAGCTAAGAGACTAATCATTCTGCATTACAGCGAGCATCAAGTCAAGAATGGGAGGCTTTCTGTACTCACCGCTCACAAACCCTTAGGTTAGTTGTGTGTGTGTGTGTGTGTGTGTGTGTGTGTGTGTGTGTGTATGTGTGTGTTCAGTTTTTTTGTTAGAATATCTTTTTGTCTATCACAATGAGTTGGTTAAATAAGAGTTTAACTATTTGAGGTCCTTCAAGTAGTTCTCTTTTTCAAAATAAAAACTACCATTATCAAGTTTCATCTGCTAGGGCTGGGGGTGTACTTCAGCGGCAGGAGTACTTGCCGAGCATGCATAAAGCCCTGGGTTCAATTCATAAAGAAACAAACAAGCAAGACATGGTGGTGCACGCTCGTAATCTCAGTACTTGGGAGGCTGAGACAGGAAGATCACAGGTTCAAGACTAGCCTCAGCAATTTAGCCAGACCCACAGCAACTTAGTGAGACCCTGTTTCAGAATAAACAATAAGAAAGGACTGCGGATAAAGCTCAGAGATAGAACACTCTTTGAGGGAAATTCCACATTCCCAGTACTACAAAAATAAATAAATAAATAACAAAATTTAAAAAATAGGGCTGAGTGTGTAGCTCAGAGGTAGGATGCTCTTGGGTTTAATCCCCAGTACCACAAAAAAATAAAAGGTGGGAGATGACTGGGAGTGGTGGCACACACCTTCAATCCTAGTACTTTGAAAAGAGAGAAGATCACAGGTTTGATAAATAAAATAGAGCTGGGTTGGGGGGAACGGGCATTAGGAGGCTGAAACAGGAGTATAGCAGGTTCAAGGCCAGCCTCAGCAATTTAGTGAGGCTGTCAACAACTTAGTGAGACTCTGTTTCAAGATAAAAAATAAAACAGGGTTGAAGGTGTAGGTCAGAGGTAGAATGCCCCTGAGTTCAATCCCTAGCAATACAACACTCAGCAATAAAAACAATAATTGATTAATTAATTTCATCTGCCTGATTATCTTTCTTAGGAAAATACGATTCTACTAAATAAAAATTAAAAGTCCACCAATGTCCAATTTGAAACAAGTAGCCTAGGTTAATAACAGAGCTTGTCCAGATGCCCAGCCTCCTGTGCACCTCTGCGTGGAAGGTGCCCCTCTGCTCACCCCTCCCCGCAGTGCATCACCCCTCCCAGTGCTGCAGGAAGCAGGCAGTACTGACAGTCCTGGCTTGCATGACCACGTGCCAAGCTGAATGGCCGGTGTCACACTTCACGTGTCACTCAACTCGAAGGTTCAAAGACTTACTTTGGCTCAAGGTTTCAGAGGCTCAGTCCATGGCTGGCCAGAGGCGAGGCCGAAGTCACCGCCAAGGGAAGGGAAGTGCTGGGCTCAGGGCAGTCAAGAAGCAGACAGAGAAAGAGAAAGGCAGGGGCCAAGAACAAGACGTCGTCCCCAAGGGCATGCTGCCAAGGACCCACTCCCTCCCTCCAACTGTGCTTTTCCACTCCTTCAAGTCATCCATTCAGAAATGAGCACTGCAGTGGATGAATCCTCCAATGAGGTCAGAACCCTCAGGGTCCACTCACTCTAAAACCCCTTACCTTGAGGCATTGCTGCCCTGGGGACCAACTCTTCACCATCTGAGATTTGAGAAAAATTCTACATCAAACCACAATGCTCCACAATGCACCCACTCAGTGAAGGACAAAAGGTTGGGCTTTTAAAGCTGCTCTGCTCCATCTTTCCAGGCTCCCAGGTTATCTGCTTCTGGCTAGAACCAGAACCAGAGTTGATTCACACCGTGTAACCCCCAAAGTCCATCTCTGGTTAAAAAAAAAAAAAAAATTCCATTTTCTTTTCTTGTTTTTTTTTTTTTTTTTTTTGGTTTGTTTCTTTGTTTTGTTTTTGGGGGAGATGCTGGGATCAAACCCAGAGCCTTGCCTGTACTTGGCAAGAAATTTAACCACTGAGCTATATTCACAGCTCTTCCTTTTCTTTTTTAGCTTTTATATTAACAGTGCATATTTTTGGAAAGTTAATTCTTTAGAAGTTTAATAAGGTTGGGGAGAAAAAAAAAAAAACTTCAAGATGGTTGACCATCTGGAAAAGGAAGGAATGGAAGGAGGTGAAATAAAGGATACAATAAAAGGGTTTAATAGAAAGCATTGATTTGCTACTATATAAGGAATAAAGATCCAGTTCTTGATCTTTAAACCTATGTGTACATTAACAGATCTGGCCAGTCATAAATGCACAAATGAACTGAGAAAATGGAGGCAGGGATAGCTTGCTAACAATCCATATGCCTGAATTACTATCTTTGTGTTAAATCCCTGGAGATTAACCAAACTAGAAATAATCCTTCCACCGTAATCATTAGATAGTTAATAGCTTTTTAAAAATATGCTTGTAAGTGGGTCTAGTGGTGCACACCCGGAATCCCAATACTTAGGAGACTGAGACAGGGCGATCCTGTGGTCGCCCTGAGACTGTGAGACTCTCCATCAACTTAGCGAGATTCTGTTTCAAAATAAAATAGGGACAAGGATATAGCTCAGAAGTAAAACACCCGAGCTCAAATCCCAGTACTGTAGTACACACACACATGCGTGCGCGCACGCGCGCGCACACACACACACACACACACACACACACACACACACTTCATGCTCTGCTGAACAAAAAGCCACTAAAATCCCCTCAGCACAAGAATCACCTAGTTGGCTGATACCCAGTCCTCAATTAGTTTGTCATTGAATGTTTGTTAAAGCATCTAGATCAATGGTTCGCAAAAATGGTTAGTTATGCAAATTTCCATCCTCCTGAAAAACTGAAGCTTTTTCAGCAAGTGGAGGTGAGGAGCAAGAGGGGTTATTTTAAAGCTTTTGATATGAGATATTCCTAGAATTAAAGAAAAAAAATCTTCAAATGCAGTCCACAGATCAATGACCCCAGCATCATGTTGAAACTTCCATACCCAGCTTTGCAGAATCATACTATTCTTTCTTCCTTTTTTTTTTTTTTTTTTTTTTTTCTGTGGTGCTGAGGAATGAGCCCAGGGGTATTCTATCTATTCACTATCTCTCCAGCCCTTTTTTTGTTTTGTTTTGTTTTGAAACAGGGTCTAGCTAGGTTACTAATAGTCTCCCTAAGTTACTGAGGTTGGTCTCAAACCTTGATCCTCCTGTTTCAGCCTCCTAAGTACTGGGATTGCAGGCCCGCTGCTACCATGCCTGGCTCATATTAACAGTATCTCCAGGTACTTTGCTTTGTATGCACAGTACCATTCTAGAGTGACAGTAAATTTCTTCTATAAAAGGCCGACTAGTAAATATTTTAGATTCTGTAGGCCATGTGGCCTCTGTCATGACTACTCAGTTCTGCCATAATAGTGCAAAAGCAGTCAATAAGACAGGGTCTGCAAAGTATGGTCTTTGGGCCAAATCGGGCCAATCACTGGTTTGTATTCAGGCTGTTAGTCCAGAATAGTGTTTGCATTCTTAAAGAGTTAAAAGAAATTGAAAAAATGTAAAGAGAAAAAGAGAAAGAGAATGAATAATACCTTATCATATTTGAAAATTAATTGCAATTCAAGTTTCGTTGTCCACAAATAAAATTTTATCAGAATACAGCCATGTTCGTTTGTTTATGTATTTTAAAGGCAGAGTGGCATAATTGTGACAGAAGCCATATGGCCTGCAAAACATAAACATTTACTATTTGGCCCTTTGCAGAAAAAATTTGCCAACCCCCACAATAAAATTTTATTTGTGGACCCTGAAACTTGATAATCATATAATCTTCACATCACAAAATATTATTCTACTTTTGATTTTTTTCAATCAATTGAAAAAAATGTAAAAAACACTTTTAGTCATAGGTTATACAAAAATAGTCAACATCTGAAGAAACCTTTGTTCAGCAGAACTGCACTTGGAAAACATAGCTCAAGTTTTCTGAAAAGAGAAAACATCATTTTAAAACAAGATTTCTTAATCACAAATCGTTATGTCTTCTTAGAACCTGAAATACTCCTAAAATAATAAGAGGTTTGACATGATTAAGATTGTGTGTGTGTGTGTGTGTGTGAGAGAGAGAGAGGGGGGGGGGAGCGCGCAAGCATTGAACCCAGGGGCATTCTACCTTTGACCTACATCCCCAGCCCTATTTTTTTAAACAGTGTCTCACTAGGTTGCTGAGTTTTTCTCTCATCATTTGCTAAGGCTGTGAACTTGGAATCCTTCTGTTTCAGCCTCATAAGTACTGGAATTATAAGCATGCACCACCAAACCCAGCTCTAAATTCCCTTTTGGCATTGATATTTTATATTCCTGTCACCCACCTACTCACCTTGTGCTTATCTCTTGGCATCCCAAAGATCCCTGTAACGAGCATAAGGACATTTAGATGGTTCCCAAGGTAAACAAGGCTTGGAAGGGACAGGATCTGCTGATGCCTAGTCTTACTGACCACCATTTATGTTTGCTGTGGGGAATTTTAAGAAGCACTGTGAACTGGATGCGGTGGCACATACCTGTAATCTGGAGCCTGAGACAGGAGGGATTGTAGGTTCGAGGACAGCCTCAGTAACTTAGTGAGACCCTCAACAACTTAGCAAGGCCATGTTTAAAAGTAAAAAGGGCTGAGTGTAGTTTGGAGATAGAATGCCCCAAGGTTCAATCTCCACTGCCAAAAAAAAAAAGAAAGAAAAAGAAAAGGAGAAAGAAAAAAAAAAAAAGGATTGTATTTGTTGCTCCAGTCTCCAATCTTTTCCAAAGCTAGAAAATAACTATATCGGTGGGTAAAAACAGTCCCTCCTGCCTTTTCCACCTCCTGGTGGGCCACTAGCAATGGCCTCCTTATGGCCATCGTCCCCTCTCTTATCCATAGTATCTCATTCCTCTTTCAGGAATTCCCCTAGCCTAGTCTCTGCCATAAGACTCCAGAGACTTCCTTAGTTTCAAATTCCAGGAGTGGGACATTGATTTGACTTTTCCCAAATCAAGGACAATAAAATGTAAAGAGGGATTTCCTGAACCTTCCCTGCGCAGGTGTACCAAATGAGAGTGATTTTCCTAATGGGTTCAAACCAGGAAGAATGTTAACATGAGACTTACTGAGGTCATCTCCTGACCCCCGAGGGAAGCCTAAGTAGCAACAGCAAGGAGCCTGGGGGTGGGGGACAGAGAGGATTCCCTTCAAGCCTTAGATCGCACTCCTCCTGACGCTCTCCCTACCACTTAAGTGATGAGCCATCAGTTCCTCGTATTGTTCCAACCAGATTTTAAAGACATTCCGTTATTTACAACACAGAATCCTAATTGATATGAACCTCATCCCAGCCTGACCCCTCCTTAAGAGTTTTGTTTCATATGGAGTACTTGCATTTTATCTGGTCATATGTAAATATTACCCTCTGCTTTCCCCCAAAAGAATGAAGCAGTGGTGCAGAGACCTGTCAACCCTAAAGTCCAGTGATGACGATTATCTGACCAAGATGACAAGGAGCACCTCCAAGAATTTAAATTCTCAAAGGCAAGCAAGGATAAGACTCCAAGTTTTCTTCCTAGCTCAAGGGAAAATGAAGCCTGTGGCGCAAAATTCAGTTGTGATTCTTGTAAGACCCAATATATGTGGGCTACAACACAGAAGAGGTGAGTTGCATAAATCAGGAAATCACACCAAGGTAATGAGAGGGCTTTCTACTCCCAAGGACAGCTTGTGTCAAGGGGTTCATGTCAAACACTGATTTAAAGTCGGACTTGGGCAAGTCACTCTCTGATTCAGGTTTCAATTTTTAAATTGCTCATCCGTAAGGTATAGGCTGGGGTGGGTTTTGGTGATCCCTCTGGCCTTTTTCACCATTTTGAAATGGTTTGATCCATTCTCCATGGTAATCCAAGCTCCAGTGGTCACCACCAGCAGTGTGCTCCGAGAAGTGGGGTCTGCGAGGTGATGGTTGGCGGATTTTATTTTCTCAAGTTGCGCAGAGCAGTCATGCTCTCCCAGCATCAACCCTTGAGAGAAAGGAACGTTATCAGAACCAGAAGCCACTCACAGGTTAAAGGTATGGTGGGGTTGCTGACGGTCTTACTAAGTTGCTGAGGCTGGCCTTGAATCCTAGTGAGATCCTGTTTCAAAATCAAAAGTCCTGGGAGTATAGCTCAGAGGTCGAATGCCCCTGGGCTCAATCCCCAGTAGCCCCTCAAATTAAATGTCATATAAGTATACCCATACAGACTCTGGCACACACTAGTTCTCCCCAAATATTAGTGACACAGTGTCACTAACGGGTCTACAATATAAGAAGTACGCAGTCATTTGACAAAAGGTAATAAGAATGAGTGATAAGCCATGTTGATTAGTAAAGGCCTCAGACTCCTGCCAGCTACCCAGCTACTGCAGACTATCGCCTGTAGGATCTCTCTCTCTCTCTAGCTCTTGCTCATCTTTTTGTACAGGGGTTTGGGGTTTTTTTGTTGTTGTTTTTTTGTTTTTGGTGGTACTGGGGTTCCTGGAAGCCCTTCTACCTCCGGGCTACACTCCCAGACCTATTTTCACATTTTTATTTGGAAACAGGGTCTCCTAAACCAGCACGCGTGGCTGGCTTCGAACCTGCGCGATCCTCCTGTCTCTGCCTCCCAAGCACGGGGATGACGAGCGTGCCCACCACGCCCGGCTTTGTACAGGGGTTTGAAGTCAGGGCATTCTATAACCAAGCTATGCCCCCTAACCTCTTTTTATTATCTTTTTATTTTGAAGCAGGGCCTCGCTGAGTAGCTGAGAGTCCTCAAACCTGTGATCCTCCTGTCTCAGCCTCTCAAGTACTGATGTCATAGGTGTGTGCCATCGGCCCTGGCTCCCCTTAGGTGTTAGACGCTTTCTGAGATTGTGGGTAACTTTTCCTCCTGACTCTGTGAATGGACATACATTTCAAAGTGATTTTTTTGTGTGTTTTGGTGGTACTGGGGGTGGAACCCAGAGGCTTTCTACCTCCCGGCTATACTCCCAGACCTATTTTATATTTTATTTGGAAACAGGGTCTCACTAAGTTGCTGAGAGCCTCACTAAGTAGCTGAGGCTGGTTTCGAACCTGCGCGATCCTCCTGTCTCAGCCTCCCAAGTGCGGGGATTACAAGCGTGCCCACCACGCCCGGCTCAAAGTGATTTTAAAGATACAGAAAAGTAGTGGCCAGTGGTGCTAGAGGACAGGGGTTTAAGGGTTTGGGGAGAAAGGCAGACATTGAGTCAAGCCAACACTCTGCCCTCTGTTAGCTGTGTGATGTATAGTAAGTAATCCAAACTCTGAGTCTTAGTTTCCTCGTCTGTAAAATGGGGGAAATCAAATCAGATTATATAGGCTGTTTCCTGGCATATGCAAGTACTTTATGCACATTGACCATTGCTATGAGCTATTTGTTTTGAGAGAGAGAGAGAGAGAGAGAGAGAGAGAGAAGATCAAAAGCCAGGCTAGGCTTTGGGGGAGCTAGAGAACTGGGGCCAGTCCTGGCTGAAGCTGAACCAAGAGTCTCAGCAGTCCAAAGGGCTGGGCTGTGTGCCCAGCACATCCCACTTAAGGACCATTCACAAACATTCGCTACTTAGAAGGTCACTTTAATAATTAGCCCTGCTTTGCTAATTACACTTTACTGATTAGAAATTATGCTGACAGGACGGAGTTGCTGTGATTGCTAATGCCTTTTTTAGCAGCCATCTGATAATAACGGTAACTGGTTTTGATGCTGGGCTTTTATCTTTAAATGGACGTCAATGGGGCATTGTGTTGGAAATGCAAAGAGGAAAGGGAAGGCCAGAGGAGGCTGGTGGGCGATCCGCATCCCCTTCTCCAGGCCCTTTCTCCCGACCACCCCAGCTCACATCTGCCCTTCAGGACCTGGAGTTTGCTGGGAAGTTCAAAACAAAACTCCAGGATTTGTGGTTTGTAGAAGCATTTTGCTAATAACAAGTAGTAAATGCCGTTTGCTTACAGAGTGTCTGTTCTGTGTCCGCATTCCACACTCACGGTTTCACTCTGAGAGTCTGATGGCGTTGTGTCAGTATTTCAGCCATTTTACAGCGAATGCGAACGAAAGAAGGACAGAACCGGGTTTGGCTGAAATCGCACACGTGGAAATATGAAGCAGAAACCAGAACCTGGTCAATCGGGGGGCCAGCACGTTAGAGCTTGCTGGTTTTTTTTTTTTTTTTTTTTTTTTTTGGCAACGTTTCGCCCTGACCCCTCTCTACCTTTCCCTTAAAAAAAAAAAGTGAGGAACTCCCAAAGAGCTAAACTCTAGTACCACCGTAGCCTTGACACCATTTAGACGCGCCGCGTCCTCCGCATAACGCCGAAGCCGTCTCGTGTTATTTAATCTTCATATCCTTGAGTTAAATAGCCAGACCCATTTTCCAGATGAGAACACTGAGTTTCCGGACAGTTGGATGACTTCCCCCCACTGCGCGGGCGGCCTTGGTAAAGAAAGAGCCAGGGGGTAAAACGATGTGCAAGCCGCCGCCCCCTCCCACACCCCGAGCGGCCCAGCCCCCAGCGGCCCCGGCTAATGGGGAAAGCCCGGCGGCGCCGTCGGCCAGCCCGGGCTGATAATAGCCCTGATTAAATGGCGGGGCCGCCGCCAGAGCCACGGTCAGCGCGGCCGGCAGGGCGGGGCGCCGGCGTCCAGCCCGGGGGGGGGGGGCGCAGCCTCCGCAGGCGGCGGGGAAGGGGCTGGTCCGCGCTGCCCGGTGCCCGGGCCCTGGCCATTCCTCGGTGGACGTCTGGACCAAAGGAGGATGCTGAGGATGGAGTGGGACGCGGGAAGCGCCGGCCTTCGGAGGGAAGCTGGCACCTGCCGGCCGGCGGCGTGGCCCTCGCCAGGCGCCCAGTGCGGGGCCGCAGGTCGCCCCCCCGGGGTGCTCGCAATCCGCACAGCCTTTCCCGAGCCCGGGCCACGGCCTCGCCGGACCCCTGCGTAGCTAGAGAAACCGAGGCGCACAGATGCACAGAGGGGCGAAGGCGACGCCGAGCTCGGCTCTGCAGCCGGGACTGCGGGGGCCAGCGCCGCCACTCACCGCACTGCGACCTCCACCCGCCGCCGCCACGGCCACCTGCAGATTTCAGAAAAGAAAACAATTTACAAAGGTGCCGGTCCACGTGCGGCAGCGAAGGACCTCTGCTTCTGCCCTGAGCGCCCAGAAGGTGGACGTTGAATGGACACACCACAGCTGCCCAGTGTCGGTCACTGTCCCTAGGGGCAGACAACCAAGGCCTGCATGTGCTTCTGGGCACAGAAACTGCCACTTAAAAACAGCCCCCCACATCCAGTCTCTTCGCGAAACCCAAATAGCGAACCTACCAAGTAAATGGTGGAAATAGATTTGAGATGGAGATGAGACTGAGACCTGGACGGATCTAGGTCACACTGACCAGTCGCACCCTGGTCCACCCTGAAGCTACCCGTGCCCTTGAGAGAGCCGCCTGCCTTATTAACGTTATATACTGCGTGGAAAGTCTGTAGTGCAAAGCACAGAACATACATACTAACTGCGAAAAAGATGCTCTCTGCAAAGCTGCCGTCCCAGGCTTAAAATGCATGCAAACGCCTTAAAGAAGGAGTAGAGCTAATGAAAAAAAAAAAAATCTAACAGTGGGCAGATTGTGGATCTCCACTGCATTCACGGCAAAGGGGCTGCCTGGTGCTGCCTCTGCCCCCTTCTGCTTAAAAACATGGGGGTCTTCCCCGCCAGAGCTCCTGACCCCCCACAGAAGCCAGGGAGAAGGCTGCGTGTCAACCCCGTTCACTGTAGGGCTGAGGTCACGCAGTAGAACACACCTCCCTGATGGGATTTAGCTCATATGGCCTCTAAACTGAAAAGGCTTTTCAGTAATATTTGTGAAATCCTTTCCTCTGGCACTGGCGTGGCTTCTGTAATCTTCACAATAAACTCCTCGATAGAGGTAGTTTTATCAGGGAACATGTTTTACAGGCGTGGAAATGACAACAGTACAGGATGTTGGTGCCAGACCTCAACATCTCCGGAGAGAACTTATAATGTTGTTTATTTGCCTTTAAGCCATATAACCCTATATCCTGAGTTCTTTTAGCAAAATGTTGAGGGAAATGTAATGTACATTTCCATACCAGTGCCCTTTTTGGGGGGAGGGGTACTGGATCTGACACCAGAGGCTATCTACACTGTGTGTGTGTGTGTGTGTATGTGTGTGTGTGTGTGTTTGTGTGTGTGCAAGCCTCCAAAGTCACTGGGATTACAAATGTGTGCCACCACACCTGTCTCCAGGTGCTTTACTTACACATCTCCAAGCTAGGCTTTGATACCTGGATGGGTAGGTAGTCTATGAAAATTATCACCCCCAGTCCCATGGCAAGAAGACAGTCCTAGAATGAAAGGATGCCACAAACGGGATGAGTGTTGTGAGTCTGTTCTTACTTCCTGCATCCTTGTGAACATTTCTGTATCTTGTATATCTGTTCACGTGTGTGTTATGTGTTTCTCACCAGACTGAATTGCACGAAGCAGGAATTTAATGTTCTGGCCCCTGTTCTATTCCCTGAGCCCAGCACAGTGTCCACTCCTAGAGTAAGGACTAGGTAATACTTTGCATTCTTTATCTTTTATTAGACACATTTATCTTTGTTCCCTTACCCAGTATGGGCTCCAAGTTGTCTGAAGCATGATGATATTTGGGAATTGTCATCCACGCCCTTAGTGGGTGGATCTTGCCCACTGCTGGGAGTCAGAGGCTGCAATCCTCAGCTTCTGGGGTGACTTGGGAGTAGGTGACAAGGACCTTCCTGCCAGATGTTTCTACTTTGAGCTCCTAAACCTTCAGTCAAAGACATGGATAGGCTGTCACCAAAGAGCTGGCTCAGAGTCCTCCATCCAACGTAGGAAGTGCGTGAGAAATGCTTGAAGAGGCTCCAGCTATCACGAGAAATGATCGTGTACCTGGTGGGAAGCTGAATTATCTTCTGAAACAACTAAAACTTATAGCACAACTGCTATAAGCTTAACAGAGTGACCCCCCCAAAAAAAAACTGGGTGGGGCTACTTTGCAAGAGGAAGGGCATTAGAAGACACCGTGGTTGCTCTTCTGTACAAATTGTCTCATTTAATTTGAGTTTATTTAAAATCTTTATTGATACAGTGTAATTATGCGTGGTAGTGGATGTGAAGTCATGGTTCATATATGCACACAACATCTTTTGGTGTCTTTCCCTCTGCGCCCCACCCCCCTCCTCCCTCCTGTACTTGCCAGGAGAATTGGTGATGGTACATTCACATACAAACATAACATCGTTGACTCTGTCTCCTTCCTGGAGCTTCTTTTTCCTCTCCCCTCCTCCTTCCCACAAACCCTTCCACTGTTCTACCGGTCTCTCCCCTAGTGTTCCCGAAGACCCCTTTCTTTTCTGTTTTCTCTCCAGCTTCCACAGGTGACAGAAGACACGTGGTCCCTGATTTTCGGAGTCTGGCTGATCTCCTTAGCTTGATGGTCTCTGAATTTGTTAAACATCTCACAAGCTGCAGTGTCTCCTGAAGGGCCCTCCTGCTGCCTGTCTGGCTCTTCACTCAGGGAGGGGCAGGGAATCTCCTCAGTAGGACCCTCCTCCTCTCAGAGCAGAGAACACTACCCAGACCCCTTTCCTCCCCGCCCTGGGCTTTCGGATTAAGAGTCCAGTGTGCACCATGATGGTTAGAGCGTCACTCTCAAAACAACGAATTTGCATCAGAGCCCTCAATTCATTGCTTATTATCAGCTTACTTTCAGTCAAATTAAGGCCTGGGACCAAGTGAGGGCCCCAAATTTAGGAGGGTGCCAAAATAACCCTCAATAATCAATAAAATATTTTAGTGTAAAATTTTTTAATCGAATTACTACAAAAAGTCACGATGTATAAAATCCTACATTTTAAATAGATTAGCCCTGGCCCGCAGCTGGGCGGTTGGGAGGGAAGGTGGTGATTCCCCTAGAGGAGGGGAGGGAGAGGAGAAGGGGGTGCCGGGATTGGGGAGAACTGATCTGGGTTCTAGTACCCACCAGATCGCAAAAGATTTCCTTCTTCACACTTTTTGGGTTCCGGGTACCAGTTTTGCACCGGTGCTCGCCCGGTTCTTCCCGACCTCGACCTCGAGGCAGGGGAGCCTAGGTCTAAAGCTCCTGGGAAGCGACAGGGTTGCGAGTGGTCACCCCTGGGTCGTGGCCCTGAGGGACGGATTTGGTGCAGACTGTGGGCGAGGTGGGGTCTGAGAGGCGGGAGTCGCCACGCTGGGGAAGCCCAAGGGCGCTGGGTCAGGCTCGCGGCCTTGGGGCCTCTGGCGATGGAGGCTGCGCGCCCGCATCGTGCAGCCAGGCTGGGAAAGGGCGCGGCGCTTTGGCTCCGGCCACAAGGACGCGAGGACGGCTCTGGCCACCCCGCACCCGCTTGCTGGGCGCCACGCGAGGGCGCGGTGCGGGGTCCAGGGCGCATCACCGGCCGCTCCGAGGACAAACTCGGGCCGCGCGGCTCTCGGCCTCGCCCTGGGGAAGGGACCGGGCGAGGCTGGGGCGGGGGCCGGCGCTCGCCTCCCGGGACCCCCGGGTTCTCGGGGAGCCGAGGAGGAAAGGCCGGGACCCGCCCGCCCGCCCGCCGCGCTGCGCCCCAGCCTGGGGCCGCGCCCCGCGGGCTCCGAGGGGCTGCGGTCGCTCTCCCCGAGGGCCCGCGGCGTCCTTCTTGCTCGATAGACAGAATTTATTCATCCCAAGGCACCGAGGCCATGGCTGCTGATTTTGTCATCTACCCGAAAGATCTGGAAGGAGACTGGGCGCGGCGTCCGGGGCCACGGAGAGCAGCTGCCCGGGTGCTGAGAAGCGGGTCTCTTCTCTCCAGCTGCCGGGGGCAGCCCGGGTTTGCAGAGACACCCGCCGCCCGGGCGCCGGCAGAGGGTCGGGGCGATCCCCCTGGGCCGGTCCCCGCAGCTCCCACGGCGGGGTCTGCTCGGCCTTCGTTAATCTTCGGGCTCTCGGTCAAAAGCCGGGAACATTTCTTCCAGCGCAGTTCTGGGGTGGACTGAACTTCTGAGTTCTGGAGGCTACCAAAGAGAATTTGAAAGCGTGGCTTGGATAAAGAGCCATCCTCCAGTCCTCTGTGAAACCGAACTCGGACATTTAACACGGTTTTTCCATCCCTAGGCTCTGAACTTCAAAGGATGTAAATATCAATGCGCCCCACTCCTATGCGCCTTTCAAAACGACACAGCTCTGCAATGACCACACACACGCACACACACACACGTACACAGAGGGAGGGAGGGAGGAGAGAGAGAGAGAGAGAGAGAGAGAGAGAGAGAGAGAGAGAGAGAGAGAGAGAGAGAGAGGGGTTTCTGAGATCAAAAACTTGAAGTTCAATTATAATTAAAGTTCCGTGTTACTTTCACTTATAGGAGGGTAACTTGGCGTGTTGCACATTAATGCGTTCATCTATGGACTTTGTCTCCTAGTCTTTGGTAGGAATGAATCACTGACTCTATTTTCATGTAGATGGTGAAACTTTTCGAGGTTTAGATAACCTACACCCTCTCGAGGCTGATGTGTGTTCAAGTTGGGATTAAAGCCTTCTCCAGAAAGCTGCGGCTTTCTGAGTCTGGTGGCTCAGGCTTGTAATCCCAGTACTTGGGAGGCTGAGACAGGAGGATCACAGGTTCCTGGCCAGCCTCAGCTACTTAGTGAGGCCCTCCACAACTTAGTGAGACTCTGTTACAAAATAAAGAATAAAAAATGGGGCTGAGAGTGGAGCTCAGATATAAAACCCCTGGGTTCAATAAAAACAAACAAAAACCAAACATCCTCCAATTCCCATGCATTTTCCAGTACCCCAAAGCAACCCTCAGCCTGTCCACAGCCTGGGAAGGGGCCAGCGGATGCGACACTGGCTGCTTTGCTCCAGCCCACTGGGTCCTGACCTGTTAACTGGTGCCAACAATGGGGTTTTGGAGGGACCCCGAATATAGTACTCTCATTTGGAAAAGGCTTTCAATCTCTTCTTCAACAGCACCTCTCTGCCAAGCTCTGGTTCCCCGTTTTTATAGCAACATATTGATTTTCAGAGGCAATAAATCTAAGAAGAGGGATGCCGTATCCCCGATAATAATGTCACAGCACATGCTTTACTGCCGAGGTTTCAACACCTCCAAGTTGCATAGTTCAGGGACACGGGAATGGCTCACCTACTGCACTGGACTTGTTTCAAGTGGCCTTTTCAATTTCTCTGGTTTGCCACCTGCCGCCTCAGCCTGCTCAGCCTTTCCAGCTTCCTACATCGCCTTTAATAGGATGAACAGTCAGGATTTTCTGCCCACAAGAGACCCATAACTGGGTTAATGCCACACTGGGAAAGGAGGTGGAGACTGATTTTCAGCCATTTGGTTGGTTTTCCCTGTGCTTGATAGGTTTTCCTGAAAATGCCCCTCCCATGATATCATTCAAATTTCAGTTTGAGCTATTAGGAAAATTATAACAACATGTTTCCTCAGTGTAAAACTCCAACGGGGAAGTTTTATATTTTTTAATCAAGGTATACTTCAAATGCAAAACTAAAAGTTTGTGACACCTTGTTAAAGTCTAAACTAGCAATTTTTATTGAACTCAGGGCTAGTCTAAAACTAGCCCTCCTGTCAACGAATCTCCCCTTGAGGAGAGTCCTCCTTTTTGACAGGCATTTGAAATAGGAAAGAAGCCACATATGTCCTTCAAAAGAAGGGCAATGCCGCCTTGAGACGTTGTGTTAGGGAAGGCCGGGGTGATGGGGTGATGGTTACCAAGTTTGGCTTGTCCCAAACCAAGAAAGCATTCAGTAATGAAAAGGGATGTTCAGAAATATCTGGTGCAGCGTCTATGTTGCTTTGGTCGAATCCCACAGCCTGCTGACTGCTGACACCCGGCTAGCTTGCTGTGCTGGCCCCGGGGAGCCCCTGGGCAGCCCGGCACAGCCCCAGGGCCAGGGTGTGCTGGGCAACTGGAGGGAGAGCTGCTTTGCAGCCTCTGGCTGGTGGGATGAACTGCTGGGGAATGCCTGTCAGCCACACGGGAAGCAGAGGTGGCTAGACACCTGCAGATACCTTCCAGCACCAGTTATATGGATTTCCCTGAACACACACACACACACACACACACACACACACACACACACACACACACTTGGCGCCTGTAATACAAATTTTAGTCACCATGCAGTACTTTGTTAGAAGTATTGACATAAGATGACCAAGATGACTTCAATCAGAACTCCCCCAGATGCCATTTTTTCAGATATCAAAATTTTGTGATGAGTTTTCTCCCCAGCGACTTCTGTCCTCCCCCACAACTGAGGAGGTAGGGTGTGAGTGCAGTGGGAAATGGAAGTTATTTTTCGACCTACCAAGAAGCTCCGAAGCCAGAACGACTGGCTGGAAAGGAGAACAAATATTTACATGTACAGCTTGAGTGTGTGCATGTCAGCCTGAGATTACATGGCTCCTACTGAAGCGGATTATCCTGCGAATTCAGAGAATTTGAGTTATTCCGACTGAACAGGCCAGCAGCCCCCCCCCCAACACACACACTGAGGCTGCGGGAAGTCCCGGCCAGAGGCCAGGGCTCCGTGTCCGCAGAGCCCGCGAGGCAGAGGTCACGCTCCCCCACCGCCGCGTGGTCCCCGCGCCCTTCGCGCCCCCGCAGCCGCCTCACTTGCCCGAGACCCTCTGGGCGGGAGCCTCGGGCTGGAGGCGCACCGGGGCCGCACAGCACCCTGCCACAGGCCCGCGCCTCTCGCTCCGAGCTTCTTTTCCAGGACGGGCACAGCCCGGTAGCAGGGCAGACTTGGGGGACCGCCGCTCGCGCTTGGAAGCTGCGCTCGAGGCGACCTGGCCAGCCAGGACCAGTGTCCCTCCGCACTGCTTAGCTCTCCCCGACTTTGTAAGCAAAAGAAAGGAAGGAACCAGAACTCTCCGAGGCTTCCCGCGGTCTGGGTTCTCCAACTGCGCCGCCGCCGGGCCCCCGGGTGCTGTGCGGAGATAACAGGGTCCTCTCCGGGCCGCGCGGAGCCCGGGCCGCGAGCCTGGGTGGGAGGGTGTCGGTGCTAGTTGCTGCAAGTGGTACCCCCTTACTCGGAGCTGGTGCCGGGTCCCTGCCGGCGACGGTCCACCGCGCCCTCCCGCCCATCCCGCACTGTCCACCGCGCCCTCCCTGCCTGGCCCGCACTGTCCACCGCGCCCTCCCGCCCATCCTCGCACTGTCCACCGCGCCCTCCCGCCCATCCTCGCACTGTCCACCGCGCCTCCCGCCCATCCCGGACTGTCCACCGCGCCTCCCGCCCATGCCCGCGCTGCCCACCGCGCCCTCCCGCCCATCCCGGACTGTCCACCGCGCCCTCCCGCCCATGCCCGCGCTGCCCACCGCGCCCTCCCGCCCATCCCGGACTGTCCACCGCGCCCTCCCTGCCGGGCCCGCGCTGCCCACCGCGCCCTCCCGCCCATCCCGGACTGTCCACCGCGCCCTCCCGCCCATGCCCGCGCTGCCCACCGCGCCCTCCCGCCCATCCCGGACTGTCCACCGCGCCCTCCCGCCCATGCCCGCGCTGCCCACCGCGCCCTCCCGCCCATCCCGGACTGTCCACCGCGCCCTCCCGCCCATGCCCGCGCTGCCCACCGCGCCCTCCCGCCCATCCCGCACTGTCCAGCGCGCCTCCCGCCCACGCCCGCGCTGCCCACCGCGCCCTCCCCCGCACTGTCCACCGGCCCCGCCCCCGAGGCCCCGCCCCCGGGCCGAGCGGGCCGCGGTGACGTGCGGCGGCGCTGACTGGCTGCGGGGCGGCGGGACAGCCGCCGGCAGCAGTTAAGGCGCGGGCCGCCGCCCCGGGCGCAGTGTCCCCGCGCCGCTCCGCACCCCGTCCGGCGCTCGCCCCGGCCGCTCCGCCGCCCCGCTCCCGGGCGGCCCCCCGGGCCCGCGGCCGGGCAGCGCCAGGCGGGCTCCGCCCCGGGCCCTCCCGGCCCCGCCGCCCAGCCAGGGTCCGGCTGACCGGCCAGACGGCCCGCGGACGCCGGGCGCCGTTTCGGGTCTTTGTCCGCCCGGGAGGCCGGAGCAGTTCGGTCGCTCGTCCCTGGCCAGCACCGTGCGCCGGGGACCATGGACTTCATGGCGTCGCCCAAGCCGCAGCTGTCCTCCCGGGCCAACGCTTTCTCCATCGCCGCGCTCATGTCCAGCGGCGGCTCCAAAGAGAAGGGGGCTGCGGAGAACACCATCAAACCCCTGGGTAAGTCGGCCGCCCGGCGGTCCGTCCGCGTGGACAGGGAGCCGGGGTCCTCGGTGACCTGCGAGGCTGGCGGCTGGGATCGCTGGGATCGCAGCCCCCGCCACCCAAACACACACACACACACACACACACACACACACACACACACACCCGGCTCGCAGCTCTTCTGAACCTTCATGCCCATACGTCTACCTCCAGAGCAAGTTTTTTTCTTCTTGGCCCAATTTTCTTCAAAGGCTTCACACTCTATTAAATACCCCGGGTTTAGCATCTCTTTGGGCCACTGCTCTCTTCAAACGGGGCAGATGGTGTGTGAGAGTGTAAGTTCGTTGGGTAAAAATATTCAAGGACAAGAAGTAAGGGAGCCTCTCTAAGACAACGCGGTTTGTGGGCGAATGTAACACCTGCTTGTGCGTTTGAAACCAAGTAGAAGGCTAAGTGACTTCACAGGGAACCCCTTGAATTGTGTTCCCCCTTGACTTGCATAGACTAGACAGCCCCAATCGCCACTGTGAAGTGCCACAGAACAAGCCAGTTCTCCTCGTGGAACCATTTTCTTTACAGAAGCTTCAGGCATATGAGTAAAACTCACTTGTATTCGAGGTCGGCAAAAACATTAACCAGTAACCATTTCCCAAATTGCTCGACTTTTAGTTAGACTGTTTACTTAACGGCGCTTGCCATTTATAGAAGGCACTAGGCTCAGGGTAAAAGCACAGTTAGGGATTATGTTCTCTGAGTGAATTGTGTGGGAAAGAAACGGCCTGCGATAAGCTTTAAACATCCTTTTACAATGGAGGGGGAAAGACGTTCTCATCACCCACTCTTGGGTCCTAGGTAATTAATTATCATTCACGCTGACCATCTCATATCCTTAAAGTAGCGAAAATAATCAAATTGCAAACTTGAGGTGATTTTTAATTCCTTCACGATTTTCCTTTCTTCTCCCTGACCACCTCAACTCTTTAAAATCGCATCCAGAATAGTCATCTTGTGAAAAAGGAAGTATTAGAGAAAATAAAAACCCCTGCAACAACTGGAACCAAGGGAAAGGAAAGATTAAAGGAAAAATTAGGAGTCTCTTCTCTGAGGTTTTCTCCCCTGTTCGCTGGTCCTTCCCACTTACCTTCCATCAAAACGAAAGCCTGCCAAGGACCTGGTAGCAACCAATCAAACCTCAATTATTTAGGGAAAAAAACTCTTAATTTTAAAGCTGTTTTTGTGTGACTTCTGGACATATCCACTTTTATTAGGGTATCCTGAATTCTTTATGAGCACCCCATCTTGTTTTGATATCTAGCAGGAAAAAGGATTTTAGGTTAAAATTCTGGACAGACATGTGGACAGCAGACAGAGAAGCTTGCCAGATCCAGCTGTACTGTCATTACTTTTTATGTATTTTCCTAAGAAAAATGACTTTTTATCTAAATGTTGAAAATGGATACTGTAAAGCCATTCCCAACTCTCCACAACCCCTCTCGTCACCCCACTCCATACAATCTGTAGAGTGAGCATTTTCTTAGCTTTTGAGAAGAACTAGGAGGCACTTGTGCCCCTAACACAGGAAAGCAACAGAGAACAATTAGTGACTACAAGCCAGGCATCCAGCAAGAGAAACACAGTTTCGCATAAGACACAACCTGTGTTGAAGCAAACCGTAGAGAGGGCATCCTGCGGGTCCACAAAAACACATTAAATCTTCTTAACCACCAGAACATTTCTATTTTATTTTTATCTTCTGTTTGCTAGTTCTGATGCACGGGTTAGTCTGGGGCTTCCAGAGCTTCCCTCTTTTAGTTGTTGGAAAGTAAGAAAAAATGTTAAGGTTACTTCTTAACTCCCTATAAAGACATCGGGTGATTGGGCATCTCAACATATTACAAGGAAACAAGGTTTCTCTGTATCCTTGTTCTCTTTCTTTGAATTTGAAGCAATTGGCATAAAAGGGACTTGGTTGTTCATTTAAAACATGCCCATGAGTTGGACTGTCATGGTGTGAGAAGAAGAGGCAGGCATCCTGTTTTCTGTGAGTCTCACATGAGGAATGGTGAGAAATAAGCAAACCTCTTATGGTGTAAACATGCCATGCACTCCCTGTACATCGGGTCCTGTACCTACGTTTAGGACTTGTTCTGTTTCTTGAGGGCATGTAGAATAGAGTTTGGAGATCGCTTCACATTGCAGATTGGAGTAGGTGCTTTTTTAAAGAATGGAAGATAATTAGGACAGTTACAAAAGCCCCCCCCCCATTCCATCAAAGTGACTCATGTGGTCCCAGACCCTTATCAGTGGGGCAGGAGAACGTTTGGTTCCTAGGCAGTGGTATTCTAGCTCTTCCCTGTTAGCCCAGGTTTGAGGTTGTTTTCCTTACTTTCAGGACTTTTTTTTTTCCCGGGTCTGGGGATGGAACCCAGGGGCATTCGACCTCCGAGCTACGCCCCCTGCCCTGTTTTTTATTCTTTATTTTGAAACCGGGTCTCACTAAGTTATGGACGGCCTCACTATATAGCTGAGGCTGTCCGCGAACGTCGATCCTCAGGTCTCAGCCTCCCGAATGAATGCTGGGATTACAAGCGTGCACCACCATGCCCGGCTACCAGGACTTTTTTCGGGAGAAAAAATATTTTTACACATTACCTTTCAAGTAATTATTGTAAGCCTATTCTAGAATGTGGGCCAGGCCAGAGAGCCTGGTTTTGTGATTTAGCCAGCTGGATCCATGCTGGTGCCTTTCCTGAGCTCTCAGGCAGGGAGGGACATAGGACTGTTCGAGTCCAACTCTCATCACAAAGCGTAGGAAGCTGAGAGCCAGGCACAGAAGTAAAAGCCCCCTCTTCAGTCCCACCTTTCTCCCAGTCCTTTGTCCTCCTTCCTGTTTTCTTTCTGGACAGGGGTCTCTCAGGAGGGACGGGGAAATTCCTTTCAATGTGGCAGAGGTACTGACTGATGGCTTCACTCCATTGGTCTCCGTAGAGAAAAGTGCCCGGTGGGTCAAAAACAGACGCAGAGATGGTGCCTGGCCCACAGCTGGAACGTCTGGAATTGGGGAAGAAGAGCCGCAGTGACATTAGCATTTTACCCTTCAGCATCACCACCTTTCTCTTTCTTCACCACTCACCTATTTATTCCCCAAAGCAGGTGTCAGTCGTGTTGGTAACAAGCTAGGGTTCCAGCGCTGTGGCTGTGCTCCTCCGGGGGGTGGAACCCAGCGACCTCCTGCGGTGCTGGGTCAAACTAACTGCGTCTTTCCAGAGTCAAATCCAGGCGCCCATTTTGGGTGCACAGTTCTCCTTCCCGAGACGTGTGTGTGTGTGTGTGTGTGTGTGTGTGTGTGTGTGTGTGTGTCTGACAGTTTCATCTCTCAATCTCCCTTCTCTGCCTCCAGAGCAGTTCGTGGAGAAGTCTTCCTGCGCCCAGCCCCTGGGCGAGCTGAGCAGCCTGGACGCCCCCGGGGAGTTCGGGGGCGGGGGCGGCAGCAGCAGCCCCTCCTCCTCGGCGTCTCTGTGCACCGAGCCGCTGATCCCCACCACCCCCATCATCCCCAGCGAGGAAATGGCCAAAATCGCCTGCAGCCTGGAAACCAAGGAGCTCTGGGACAAGTTTCACGAGCTGGGCACCGAGATGATCATCACCAAGTCGGGCAGGTGCGCAGTGGGGAGCCGCCGACTGCGGGAGGGGCGGGCGGCTGGCGGGGCAGGGAGGTGGCCGGCCGGCCCGCGTCTGCGGCCAGCGGCTGTGCTGAGGTCCGGGGACCGCTGTCCCGGCCTGGCTGTGGAAGCCTGCCAAGGCCATACTGCGAAGGGGCGGGCCGGGCCCCGCAGCCCCAGCCTGTTCTCCGGTCCTTGCACCTGGGGCGGGTTAGGGTGCTGGGTCAAGGGCTGGAGGTTGGCGGCGGGGGGCTTCGGCGAGCGGGTAACTGGCCTTCTTATTATCTTCAGTTTGCAGAAGCCTCCAGCTTCCATTACCCCTAAATCTGGGCGGGAGGGCGGGGCGGGGTGGTGAGTGAATCTTAAAGGAAGCCATTCCCCGCTGGCCAGGATGGGAAGGAGCTCGCTCGGCGGGCCCTGGGAGCCCAGGCTCGGAGGGAGGTCGGTGCACTGGTAGCTCCCGCTCTCCGGACCCTGGACGGATCCGATTCCGCAGGGTCTCTGAAGAAACTTATTTCACAACACACACACCCCCCTGTACAATTGCATCAAGTCTGGTAACTTGGGTTCCCTGGAGCCCAGGGTTTTCCCCAATCGCAGACCTTCGGTGGGGGGAGGGAGCACAGAACTGCCAGGTAAGGGCGAGGGTTGGCGTGCAGGTCCTCTGTTTGGAGAAAGGCCCCCTCTATTCCCAGCTCGGGCCCCTCCCTCCCAACTCGGGGGGATTCCCTAGGACGCGTGACCCGCGCGGGCCCACCGTCTCTGTTTGTCAGGAGGATGTTTCCTACCATCCGGGTGTCCTTTTCGGGCGTGGATGCCGAGGCCAAGTACATCGTTTTGATGGACATCGTTCCCGTGGACAACAAGAGGTACCGCTACGCCTACCACCGGTCCTCCTGGCTGGTGGCGGGCAAGGCCGACCCGCCGCTGCCAGCCAGGTTTGTGCCTTTAGATTTTACCCGCATCAAAACGTGTTCTGACCTCCTCTGGCAGAAGGTATCTGGCTTGTGCGAATCCTGGGCAGGTGCGGGCTCTGCAAAGGCGCGCACTCCAGAACGGAAAGCAAAATATATGGGTTAGTTTCTAAGAAAGGCAGCTTGTGGGCAGAGAACACATTGTTTTAAGTTTTATTTTTTATTATATCTCAAATTTCCCTTACATTTAAGTTTGAATGTTTATTAGAAACATGACCACTTTTTAGTAATATACGCTAATTGGCTAAGTAGAACCAGACTAAATATAATAATGGAATGATGGCCCTAAAATCTTTTTAGAACTATTTTGGTAAAGTGGTTGCTAACAGTAAATATTCGTTAACAATTTGTTAACAATTGGTAGTCTCTGCACAAAATAAGCAATTTTTGGTAAAATTTGGTTGTTTTGGATCAGTAAAAGGCTCAGAGGTTTTAAGAAAAGCAAACTCCTTTTTTCTTGCTCCCCATTTTAGTGGATGACTGTAATTCAGCAAGCTAATATTCTTTTATATGCATTTTACTCAGTTAATATATTAGAAATCATATATGTTTATTTCTTTTATAGTTGTTGCTAATGATGTCTAAGAATATCCTGTTTTAAAATTCTCATGTAAACCTTTATTGTGGCTGTTTACCCAAATGACCATTCTGGGGGAAAGAGAGCCTGTATTTGTGAATACTAATGGCGGAAGTTACTAAACTAGCTGCACACTTTAGAGTAAAACAAAGAATACTAGATGACTGTATATGTTGTGTCCCAAAGCCTCACAGCTTCTTTGTTGTTTCGTGACTGAATTTTTGTAATTGATTGAAAGTTTGCATCAAAGCTAAGAATTTATTTAACTGTACAGATATAGGAACATTAAAGTTATGACTGGATATTTGTAAGTATCAATCTGGAGTCATAGTCAAGGCACAAAATCACAATTTACACATATAGTTCAAATAGAGTATTCAGCTTACTTAATAGTTGATCAGATTATTGAGTGGACAGTATGCTAGCGCACTAGAGAAGAGATTACCAACATTCTGTCAGACAAGGAAGGTCGTCTTCTCAACCTTCTAAATCAGTATGTTAAAAACAGGACTAAAGACTAGCTTAAAAATTATAACTCATTTTTAATTGAGCAAGACACATCAGTTTATACTAGATATTTAAGTAGATATTGAACTTAACAGAATTAGTGGTGTCTACTATTTAATATTCAATTTGTTATTCTGGAACCTCTTTTCAAACCTTTCAATACTGTTTTGAGAGAGAGGGTGAGAGAGAATATTCTGGCAGATTCCTAACCATTTTTTTTTTAAATAAACAAACACTTATTTTTTGTTTTCCCCAGTCTTTTCTCTAAGAAGCTAATCAGTCTTACTTAACATACATTTTCTTCCTATCTGAAAGTATGGGGAAATGGTGCAGAGCAGTACTTTGGAAATATGACATGTCTTGTTTATGTTACTAATCTGTTCTGGTTAGAGAAAGAAAGCGCGTACCAATACACTATCTCAACTGAAGCTTGTTTAAGCTATTGCTGGAATTTTAAGTCCTGGTGCAAGGGGGCTTGAGAGAGGAGGGGCTTCCTGTATGTTTTTTAAATTTATCCTACTTCAGTTTATTTATATTGATATAAGATAAAAATGTGTAGTAGATTATGGAATAGAAACATTCTAGATAAGTAACTATTTTTCTTAATGCTATTAAAATAAATAGTTTGTTATGTTTTCTATATCCATAAAGGAAAGGGAAAGAATGTGGAAAAATAAGAATTTTTGTACTGATGGTATAATTGTTAATGGTTCTGGGTCTTTGAAACACTTTATATCAGTTTAAGTTTGTTGCCCAGTCTTTTTTTCCCCTTTTCTTTCTTTTTTTTCTTTTTTCTTTTTTTCCTTTTTTTTTTTTTTCATGTGTGTGTGGCACTGGGCATTGAACCCAGGGGCATTTTGCCTCCGAGTTACACCTCCAGCCTTTTTATTTTTTGTTTTTGAAATAGGGTCTTGCTACGTTGGTGATAGTCTTGCTAAGCTTCTGAGGCTTATCTGGAACCTGTGATTCTCCTGTCAGCCTCCCAAGTACTGGGATTCAAGCGTGCACCACCATGCTTGGCTTTGGTCAGTCATTTCTAACAAGAAGAAATAATGATTAGCGATATTGTTTGGTAGCAGTAATGAATATGGCATCATTTGTGATCTAAACTAATGTTACATTTTCATATAGTGCTCTTCCTTTTCTTTCATTGATATTTAAGGAAATAAATATTTTAATTAATGTGATTACATATAGTAAATGTAATATTTAATGAGGAAATATTTCATCGACTTATAGGACTTTTAATAATATTGAGTTTTGGGGGGTAACGGGATGAGTACTGTTCAATAAAACAACCATGCCTATAAAATTGCAGCTTGGGAGGGATGAAATCCGAAAAGCTATCGTGTTTGTGATATCAAAGGACACTCAGACTGAAAAGCAGCTATGAGCACCCCTCTTACAAGCACTGACACACAGGAGACACCCGAAGCCTCCTCTGCTTCAGGGCTGCGCTGCTGCAGCTCCTTGGTGCGCTCAGTGTCTTTTGCGCTGCTGTGGGTTTCAGCGTGGCTACAGGACTCTTTATAGTCCTCTTCTGTGGCAAACCATGGCACAGACTTCTGGTTCTTTACACGAATATTGCACGGAAAGGTTTCTGTTAATTTTTTCTCTTGCTATATCCAACCAAAATATTATGTTTAGTTATAAGGATCCTACGTGGAATTTTACTCAGAAGGAGCCTGTTATATGAATAAAGGCATCTGTAAAGGCTAGGGGCATCGCCCCGTGGTAGAGCACATGCTCAGCCTCCAGGAGGCTCTGGGTTCAATCCCCGGGAACTTTTTCTATTAGAATAAATATTTCACCTTCCCCCTCACTAGTTTGGTCATTTCCCTCAGATTTCAGAAAGGCTATGTCAAGAAAGTATCAGAAACCTGGCTGTGGTGGCACATACCTGTAATTCCAGTACTTAGCAAGATCCTGCTTAAAAATTAAAACATAAAAGGAGCTGGGTGTGTAGCTCAGAGGTCAAATGCCCCCTTAGAGTTGGCATGAGGAGAAGCTGCCAGGAGAGGAATTTTCAGAGTCATGTGTGGGTGATGGGCACAGGTAAAACAATGGCCTGCATTTTGCTGTGAGTAAAAGATAACGTTGCACATAAGAGCACTGATCACAAATGAAGGGGTTTTCCCCATCACACTTTTTGTCTTAAGCTATTTACAGATAAATCAGTTATATGGTCCCAAGTTTATCCAGTTTGTTTAAGGAGCAGGCAAACAGATAAAGCATGTATTAGAACACAGACAGTTCTGATAAGTGGACACCTGTGCATTCGACACGGCTTTATATAATGCCAGGATGCTCTGTTTTATAATCGTAAAGAATACAAACCTTAAACTGAGTCACTTTTAAGTTTAAATAATTGGAGTCTCTAAAATTGTTTCCTCTATTATATTTTTTGTTTTTATTACTTTTTGGTGATGCTTGTAATAGGAACTCCTACAATTAGTGTAACCTAGACTTCTGAAAATAACTACAATAAGACTTTACATTTGATAGATGTAGACCAGTAGCTGATTAGATAGATGCAAAAAACAACCTTTTTTTTTTTTTTTTGGTGGTACTGGGGTGGAACCCAGAGGCTTTCTACCTCCGGGCTATACTCTCAGACCTATTTTATACTTTATTTGGAAACAGGGTCTCACTAAGTTGCTGAGAGCCTCACTAAGTAGCTGAGGCTGGCTTTGAACCCGTGTGATCCTCCTGTCTCAGCCTCCCAAGCACGGGGATTACAAGCGTGTGCCACCACGCCCAGCTAAAACAACCCATTTTTAAAAAATCGTTTGCTCACCAGATAATAGAAAACTTACTAAGTATTACTCCATTTATATCATAGGTACACAAAGATTAGACATTTTAGAGTTACCTTAGTATTGCTCTATTAGTAAACTTGAGGCACATGGAGCAAATAAATGGCTCACTTAAACGTTTTGGGTTCCTTTACAATCAGAGCATTTTATAACCCACAGAGACAATTTTTAAGTTTCTCAGTAAAATTTCTCATTATTTTCTTAGGCTCTATGTGCACCCAGACTCCCCTTTTACTGGCGAGCAGCTGCTCAAGCAGATGGTGTCTTTTGAAAAGGTGAAACTCACCAACAACGAACTGGATCAACACGGCCATGTAAGTGCGGTGCCGGGGACTGCACAGCATCCCGGGATGGTGTGGACACAGGACAAGGCGCCCGCTCTCCCAGCCCCCTTCCCCTCTCTGCTTTCCACTTCTGAGTCATTCTGTGAGAACATCCCTGTGTTCTTCAGGCTCCTTGGCTGCTTTTGTCAAGAAGTCATTTACAGGGATGCTGTGTGCCCCTTCTGTGCAGAAGGGCAGGATCTCCTTCGGGCTTCTCCAACCTTCACCAGAGCCAACTACACATGTGTTCCCGCAGGCTCCCGCAGCCTCATCTTGGATTAAGCATGTGGTTTCTGTTCCCACTATATCAGATACTACAGCACAAAGGGAGTGGGATGGGACTTCCTGCGCGGCTTCCTCCAGTGTGCTCTGTAAATCACATTTATGTGAGACGCAGCAGCACAAAAGGGCTTTATCCCCAGATGAGTTAGCAGAAGTGTTGTTTACTCATTATGCATTTCCCTTTTAGGAGCACTTCAAAACTGCTAAAACAAAGAATACTGAAATTAAAGTGAAACTAATTTAATTTTTGTGTCAAAAGAGTTCATGAAAATGTGGAAAAGAGAGGAAATTATAACTGAGCTCTTTTCACAAGTTCATATAACAGGTAGTTATTGATGGAAGCCCTTGCACATTTGCCAAAATTTTCTTTTGAAGGCATTGTCTGTAATGTGATTTAATTAAATAAAATGATAAATAAAAATTTAAATTTAAATAAGTATTAATAACATTTATTATTATTATTTATATAAATAAAATAAATTTTTTTTGGTGGTACTGGGGGTGGAACCCAGAGGCTTCCTTCCTCCGGGATATACTCCCAGACCTTTTGTATATTTTATTTGGAAACAGAGTCTCACTAAGTTGCTGAGAGCCTCACTAAGTAGCTGAGGCTGGCTTCGAACCCGTGCGATCCTCCTGTCTCAGCCTCCCAAACGTGGGGATTACAAGCGTGCGCCACCACGCTCCGCAAATAAAATAAAAATTTACACACAAATTCTGTTTTAGATTTTATGCTAAGAAAACTTAAGGCAAATTTTAAAACATATTTTTGTTAAGAAAAATATTGTATGTTTTTTGCCTCATTGTCAAAAACGAACACAGATACTCTCATAGATTTTTTCCTTGGCTCAGATATTCTGGCATAATTATGCTATTATCTCTTTTACTAAGAAAGGCTCTTGTTGCTTAAAATTTTAGATTTTATTGGATCAGTGCAATATAGAGGAAATATTTCAAAATCTTTCTCAAAGAAGATGGCTTTAAGTAGATAAAATATTAGAGAGTTCTAGATACGGTTTCAAATGGTGGATCAAATCTAGAACTAAGCAAATCGCTCTAGGAGTTGCCAGCACATATTTCTCCATAGGAGAACCTGTTCATCACAATCAAATCAGGGTTCCAGGTTAAATGATGCTGTTGGGATATTTCAAGTAGATTAATAAGTTTCTGTTGTTCCAGGTTTGGGAAAAGGTAGTTGTTCTTTAAGGATATTGGCATAACTGTTTTTTTTTCTTTGTTTTTGATGCTTCCGCTCATGGATTTTTTTATGTTAAAATTCATGAAATGCCTGAATGATATTTTTATAGTCAGTGATCTTTCTTAACATTGTTCATTTCAAATTCCTGGGCTCCAACTGAAATCTTTGCAAGGAGAAAGGAAATTGTTTTAAGTTTTGGTATTTTCCATACGTGATAATTTCAGGAGAATTATTCGGGTCTCTTCAGAAAGGCTTGTGAATTCATTTTGAAATCAGCTGTACAAAATTCAAATGTTTTTCTTTTTAGCATCAGCTTCATGGGTAGGAATAGCACTGAGATGGATTGCTGGAGTCCTGGATTCTGGTCTGATCATGCTAAGATTAGACTGACCAATTGTTTAGTCTTAGATCATTGCTTATATCCATTTTAGCTTTGAAACTTTTTAATTTAACACAGCCCCTTTTTATCAGAATTAGTGGGTTGTGCAAACTATAAAAGATTTTTAGATCCTGCCTTGTTTAGCTAACTTTTGAATCACTTCTGAAGAAACCCTAATATAGACAACTTTTTAGTCTTATAAAAAATCCTGTTCCCAGGAATAGAAATGAATGAAGCAGAGTCCACATTTCTAAAGTTTTTGTTTGTTTGTTTGTTTGTTTGTTTTTTGCGGTACTGGGGATGGAACTCAGGGATTCTACCTCTGAGCTACACCCCCCGCCCTATTTTTTATTCTTTATTTTGAAACAGAGTTTCACTGAGTTGCAAAGGGCCTCACTAAGTAGCTGAGGCTGGCTTTGAACCTGTGCAGTCCTCCTGTCTCAGCCTCCCAAATGCTGGGATTACAAGGGTGTGCCACCACACCCAGCTGAAACTTGATTTTAAAAAATAAAGAAAATTTATGACCCCTTCCCCCCAATCACATGAGAAAAGACCCATGAAACGTCTGTGTTACTTGGCAGTTATTTTGGTAAAGTGTGATTCACAATGATGACGCTGCATCATGTGAAAATGATTTGCCTCAAGAACAGAAAGGGTAGATCCTAATCTTAAGATTGAATTTGAAATGTAGATTCGATGGCCCTTGCTTTGCGTCCCTGTACTTTGGCCTCTTTAGCAGGCTAAATATGTACAATTCCACACTTCCTGTCTCTCTGTCGTAGATCATTTTGAACTCAATGCATAAGTACCAGCCACGGGTGCACATCATTAAGAAAAAGGACCACACGGCCTCACTGCTCAATCTGAAGTCTGAAGAATTCAGGACGTTCATCTTTCCAGAAACAGTTTTTACAGCTGTCACAGCCTACCAGAATCAACTGGTAAGTGGACAGTTCACAGTTTCGTTTCTGCATAATACAAGAATTTAGGATGTTCTTCCAATTTTCTTGGAAAGAAGGGATACTCCCGTGCTCCGAATGGTGGTCCACTTTGGAGAGAGCTATTGAATATCATCCCTAGGGCCTCTAGAGCGTCTTGTGTGACCACGTATTACACTATCCATCTTATTTTCTAGAATCTTTATACTTTAGGTCAAGATTGTTCATTTCCCACTCCCCGTCCCCTGTCTGCCTTCTCACATTTTCTTCTCCAAGACAGGTGTTCTGTCTTGCTTTTTATTTGATTACTTGCAGATAACCAGGATCTTTGGGCTCCTCTTGTCATGATGTTGTGTTTTGGTTTCTGAGTGAATGATTGCTAAGTGCCACCCCGTAGAGAGCTCCACATATTTTTCTTGATAATTTTAATTTTGACAGGAATCATCACCAACAGAAGCCCTATGAGTACATTTTGTGATGAGAAAATTGAGGTTTTCAGTGGTTAAGAAAGACACTCACTTGAGGCCACAAACTTGGTAAACAGCAGACCCATTGTGGGGTTTTGATCTTCTAGGTCTTCATTTCTCCCTCTTGTTGTATTATAATAGATTGCAAGGCAAAGGAACTGACCACACTGGCAGTGTCAAAGTTTCAAAAACTGAATTTGAAAACATGGCTAAATTAAAATAAACTAAAAAGAGGGATGTGGTGGCACATACCTGTAATCCTAGTACTTGGGAGGCTAAGACAGGAGATCATAGGTTTGAGGCTAGCCTTAGCAACTTAGTGAGACGCAGAGGCAATGTGGCGGGTGTCTCAGGAAAAGAAAGGGAAGAGGAAAGCCCAGGTCGCTCTCTGTAAATGTTTAAATGGAAGCCCAAAGGAAGGATGTGGAGAAATGACCAGAGTGAATGTATATGTGTTAAACACTATAAGTTCATATGGCTTTGATTAGATTTCACTGCACCACCGTGTTAGTTAACTTTGAGGTAATGTGACCACAGTGCCTGACAAGAACAACTCGTAGGAGGAAAGGTTTGTCCCGTGGGTTCAGAGGTTCAGTCCACAGTCAGCAGGCACCAGTGTCAGGGCAGTGCGGCAGTCATGGCAGAGGAAAGCTGCTCCACTCTTGGCAGCCAGGAAGCAGGCAGAGAGAGAGGAGAGCAAGAACCAGCAAAAGAAAGAGTCTCCAAGGCCACCCCCCAGGGACCCACTTTGCCAGCCATGCTCCACCTGCCTGTAGTTTTCATCGCCTCCTTGTAAGTCCATTCAAACTATTGATCCAGCAAATGGATTGATCCCCTGATGAGGTTATAGCTGTCACCGTCCAACCATTGCCCAAAAGCTCCGTCTCTGAATCCTGCTGTATTGGGGACCTCGCTTTCAATACATAGGCCCTTGGGGGAGCATTCAAATCTAAACCATAACAACTACTATGACGGCCATTTTCCTTATCTACAAATTGGAGCTAAGAACTGAGGATTTTATAGAATTGCTGTGAAGATGGGACGTGATGGTAGGAGTAAATGTACCTTTGGAGACTGTAAGGCTGTACTATCACAGGCATGTCACAAGAGAATTTGTCCTCATTTGAATTTTAGCATTTAGTGGTGTGTTTTTAATGAGATAAATCAAATCATAGTTATCATCATGTGAATAAATCATTTTATTGTACAAGAAAACTATTGCCGATTTTGAATGATCTCCAAGATGACAACTCAATAGGGAAAACTCAGAGAATGTCCAAGCTAAATCTGTGGGTATAGACTATGGCCCACAAAAGCCTAAAACCTAAAACTAAAATTACAAGGGTGCATGGTGGCACACCCTTGTAATCTCAGGACTTGGAGGCTAAGACAGGAGGATCATATAGGTTCACGGCCAGCCTCAGCTGCTTACTGAGGCCTCCACAACTTAGGATACCTTGTTTCAAAATAAAGACTAAAAATTAGGGCTGAGGGTATAGCTCAGAGGTAGAATGCTCCTGGGTTAAATTCCTAGTATCACAACAACAATAAAAAAGCCTAAAACCATAATACGATTTCCCTGAAAAGTTTGAAATGGTGTAACAAACAATTCTATCTTTAATTTATTCAAAGGCACATGGAATGCATGTATTATAGGTTCAGAAAATATTCCTGAAACATTCAGTTTATTTTATGCTAACTGAATTTATAACTTATATGATAAATATATTAGACTTATAAAAATTTAAGGAACCCTGTCCATTTTGGGGGGTGCTGAGTATTATACTAAAGTGTATTCTATCCCTGAGTTATACCCTCAACCCTTTTTTTAAATTTTGAAACAGGGTCTTTTTAAGTTGCTGAGGGTTTCACTAATTTGCTGAGGCTAGCCTCAAGCCTGCAATCCTGTTTCAGCCTCCAAAGTACAAGTATCACAGGCATGCACCACTATACCAGCCTGATGTTGTGGAATGAAATAAAAACTTGTCAGTTGGAAATGTCAATACTTTTATCAGAATTTTCTGTAAAGAGAGCCAAGAATAAGTAAAATATCTAAGTGAAAATTATAGAGGCAAAACAAAAACTAAAGGAAGTTTCTAAATGCGATGCTTTAGATTTGGTGACAGCTATCCTGAAGAAATATAGGCAGAATCTCTCATATCACAGTACATTGACGAAGGCAGGCACTGTTATATAACACTCATCAATGTTTAGACACTGTGCACAAAGCAACATGCGAAGGGTGTAGCCTTATTTAAACTTCACAATAATATGACGAGATAGGAATAATAGTATTTTTATTCTTCATTGCTCAGCTGAGAAAATTAAGGTACCAGTTAATTAAGTCACTCAAAGTGACTTAACAAGACTCAGGAGTCAGTGGCCTTCACTGAGCTGGGGGGACTCTCAGCGTGTGACCCTGATGTCTTTAAAAGGAGTTCAACTCATGTTGTTGTTGTTGCTGCTGCTGCTCCTCCTCCTCTTCCTCCTCTTCCTCCTCCTCTTCTTCCTCCTCCTCCTCCTTCTCCTCTTTTTTTTTCTTTTTCTTTTTGGTGGTACTGGGGATCAAACACTTCTACCTCTGGGATACACTCCCAGACCTATTTGATATTTTATTTGGAAACAGGGTCTCTTAAGCCAGCAAGGCTGGATTCCAACCTGCGCGATCCTCCTGTCTCTGCCTCCCAAGCGCAGGGATTACAAGTGTGTACCACCATGCCCCCTTCCCCCTCCTCCTCTTCCTCCTTTTCTTTCTCTTCTCCTCCTCCTTCTTCTCTCTTTCACTCTCGATCTCTCTCTTTCAACAAATACTGCTCAGTTGCTGTGCATAGGCCCTGTTCACACTGCAGGAGATTGAGTGTAACACGAGGCTTGCTCACACTGCACGGGATTGAGTGTAACACGAGGCTTGCTCACACTGCATGGGATTGAGTGTAACAGGAGGCTCACCAACCTAAACTGGAAGTCAGAACATCTACTAACACTGGCTGCAGTTAATAGGAGCGACGTGCTTTAATGCCATTAGCTTGCTTAGTATTTTTCCACAAGACTTTTTACTTAGAAAAACTAAAAAGTACAAAAAAGTAATAGGTGCCCAATAAAACCTCCATTTAGATACAATTATCATTTTGCAAAATTCTCCTTCCCTCTGTAGGGATCTATAATACCTTCCCCTTCCCCTCAATCTTCTGAAACTAGGATACATGCCCTCTGACCACACTTCACTTCTAGAGACATCTACAGACATATTCTGACAAGGGCATCATTTTGTAACCATGATATCTTTATCGCTAAGAAAATTAATGAGTATGCTTTAATATAATCTAATATTCAGTTCATTTATAAATTTTAATATGGACCAATAATGTCTTTGGTAACCTTTTCCCTCCCCCTTATCTCTGAACTAGACCAAACTAAAGTTCATGGTGTGTACTTTCTATTTTTAATTTACAAAAATACTTCCATTTTCCTTCCTTCCTTCCTTCCTTCCTTCCTTCCTTCCTTCCTTCCTTCCTTCCTTCCTTCCTTCCTTCCTTTTCTTTCATTTCTTTTTTCTTCCTTCCTCTCTTTCTTTATTTTCCTTTTTGTGGTACTGGAAGTTGAACCCAGGGGCATTATACCTTCGAGCTACACTCCCAGCCCTAACTTGATTCTTTTTTAAACATGGTCTCACTAAGTAAGTAAGTAGCACAGGACCTAAGTTGCCGAGACTGGCCACAAATCTGCAGTCCTTCTGTCTCAGCCTCCCAAGTACTAGGATTACAGGCATAACTATCACACCAGGCTTCATACTTTTTCTTAATAATCTTACTGAATTCTAATATGAATTCCCAAAGGAAGCCCTTTGAGTGTCATTTTGTAGATGAGGAAGCTGAGGTTCTAAGTGATTAAGGCACTTACCCAAGGCCACATTTTGTGTGTGTGTTCTTCTGGGGATTGAACCCAGGGGCATTCTATCTCTGAGCTTATAACCGCAGCCCTATTTTTTAATTCTTTATTTTGAAACAGGGCCTCACTAAGTAGCTGAGCCTGGCGGTGAACCTGGATCCTCCTGTCTCAGCCTCTCGAGTACTGGAATTACAAGTGTGGGCCACCACACCTGGCTAGGCCACAAATCTGAGAGACGGCAGACGCTCCAGTTCTGGTCTGTACCCCTCCTTCTTGGTAGCAGTACCATAAATTGCAAGACAAAGGAACTAACAACTGGCAGTGTCAACGTTTCAAAAACTGAATTTGAAAATGTGGCTGAATTAAAATAGTTTCAAAAGCGAGGTGCAGAGGCCCATATCTGCAGTCCTAGTACTTGGGAGGCTAAGACAAAAGGATCATGGGTTTGAAATCAACCTGGGCAACTTAGCAATACCCTGTTTCAAAATAAAAACTAATAGAAAGGGTGACAGGTATAGCTCAGAGGTAGAATGCCTGTGGGTTCAAGCCCCAGGACCAAAGAAACATAACAAGAAACAGGTTAAACTACTAGTTAATGAAGATTCCAACACTATTTGCTCCTCTTGCTAAAGCTTTTTTTTTTTCTAGTTGCCATATAAATAGACTAAAAATATGACCACAAGAACCCTCTATCCCTTATTATGTCATAAAGCATAAAGATTATTATGATGAGTATCTCATTTCATTGTTGAATAACCCGCAATGGAAACAACCAAATTCAGAGTTAATTTTTTCAATGGACCCTTCTGTGTCTGAGTTCATTTCTGTACAGCCACCTTTAAAACCAAAGTCCTCAGCATAAAGCCATAAATAAATTGGAAATCCACACATAGTTGAAGGTTTCATTTAATATCTTAATAGGCCAGTGTACAAATGGTTTATAGATCTCACCAGATGAATCAAAATTCATATATTAGATGCTCAAAAACATAGTTGGAATGAATAAATTTATATAAATTACTAGTCTATATTATTGCCTGTGGTTATTCTTAACTTTTTTCTAGGCCTCCCATGTCAACTGCGTCTTCACCACTATACTAAGTTTGTGCACTGGTTTTCCTAGAGTAAACATATGGTAAAGTAATACGTATGATATAAGCAAAGTAAATATATACTATACATAGCACAAATATTGGAATTTTTCCATGCCTGAAGAACAAAGAGGGAAAAGAGGGGAGGATTTCAATTCATATTTAGAACCTCTTTCATATTTAGAATAATATTTTAAATCTCTTAAATTTTGGATAGACTGTTATTTTTATGTCTTTTATGGTGGTGCACCCTTGTAATCCCAGCATTCGGGAGGCCGAGACAGGAGGATTGTAGTTCAGCCTCAGCTACTTAGCGAGGCCCTCCGCAACTTAGTGAGACCCTGTTTCAAAATAAAGAATAAAAAATAGGGCTGGGGGTGTAGCTCAGTGGTTCAGTGTCCCAGTACCACATACGCACACACAAAAATTCCAAATCAAAGTTTCCAATATAATTTAGGAAAACAACTTTTTCATTTATTGTGGCTGGTGGTTTTATTTATAAGTAATAAAAATGGGACCTTTTTTTCTGTTTTTTTTCTGGTGTTTGCAAGGGAACAATTTCATTTCTTTACATTATTAGATAAGAGCTAAATACATTACACTTTCAACAAACCGTTTTATAATTTAAAATTTAAAGGTCACGCGTTGCTTTTGAGCGGGCCGATCATTGCTGTAGAGTTGAAGTGTAGGTCAGGTTTCGTTCTTAAATGCCTTTGGTCAGATCTTTTCCTGATAATTGGAGAAATGGTCTGTGAGGGCCAATTTCATCTTGTGGCTAGGAACCCCAGCTGGGTTCAGTCTAGTGACATCCCTGGTGATAGCCACACTGCCAGAGTTCCCTTCTCTCTGGCACCACTGGTGGTGTGGACGTCTGTATTTATTTTTTTTTATAAATAATAGAGATGTTAAAACTGAATGTCCTGATCACAAAGTCATTATGTTCAATATTGTTGCAATTATGTATGAAAAAACCAGGTTGTATTTTGGCCTGAATTAGTCAGTCATTTGGCTATGTGTTATGTGTTGACACCTGTTCAACTGGTGAATTTTTTGGGCACACACCATTATCCTCATGTTCTCTTCATCAATTCAGACCCATTGCTGCTTTTGAAAGTTTTTTTGAGTGACAAAGAAGCCATTCCTCTGGTTACCTTTGACAAGGGTAGCATTGTTCCACAGCATTGCAGAATATAGGCTTCCTGCATCCGAGCAAGAATGGAAGGATGCAAAACAGCAAGAACTGTCTGTCTCCGCTCAGCACCGCTCAGGAGTGCTACTTCTTAAAAAGTTATCGCAAATTTTATAAAGGATATAAAATCACACCTTCCGAAGTTAATTTCTTTCTACATAACTATAGGCTTTAGTATTTTTTTCCTTTTTTTTTTGTGGCATTGGGGATTGAACCCAGGGGCAGTCTACCTCTGAGCTATGCCCCCAGCCCTAATTTTTAATTTTTATTTTGAAACGGGGTCCCACTGGGTTTCTGAGCATCTTGCTGCTTGCTAAGGCTGTCCTCAAGCCTGCGATCCTCCTGTCTCAGTCTCCCAAGTACTGGACTTACAGGCATGCAGCACCACAGGTTTTTTTAATTGTTATCATTATTTTTTTTATTTATTATTATTATTATTTTTTTTTATTTTTGGTGGCACTGGGGTTCCTGGAAGCCCTTCTACCCCCGGGCTACATTTCCAGACCTATATTTTTTTTTTTTGGAAACAGGGTCTCCTAAGCCAGCGCGGCTGGCTTCGAACCTGTGCGATCCTCCTGTCTTCGCCTCCCAAGCGTGGGGATTACAAGCGTGCGCCACCACGCCTGGCACACAGGTTTTAATTTAACTATCAATACATAGAGCCTATATTTGTCGTTTTTGTTTTTGTACTGGGGATTGAACCCAGGGGCAATCTATCTTCTTTGAGTTACGCCTCCAGCCCTCTTTATTTTTTATTTTGAAACAGTGTCTTGCTAAGTTTCTGAGGCTGGCCTCGGAATCACCGACCTTTTAATATATGGGATTACCTAGAATGCTAAAATATTGGTATTTAAAAATCTTTTAGAAAACAAAATTCTTTTAAATAAACTCATAGTATCACCTAGTCCATAACTTGTATAAAAGATTAAATCATATTTCTGGCTGCTTGTTCTTGACGTAAAGCTTAATGAGTGTTTCTGGAGTTGCTACTGTGGACCTGCTAGTAGATTCAGAGTCTGCCCCTCCCGCAGTGCATATGGTGGGCACACAAGTCGACCTGTAGCTCCTGTGCTGCTCTGAGTACTCCATAAAAAATTTGGGAATATAGTGTTAACTAAAGGCCCCCTTACGATTTCAGTGATAAATAGATTCATTTCATTTTTTCCCCTATGTTGTACAAAAGCAATTATTTTCTATAGAATTAAATAAAATCATCTGTGGGGAGATTAAATACCTGATAATTATCTTAAAGTCTTTTTTCTAATTAATGCCCTAAAATTAAATCATTGCTCCACCTAATCGGTAAAATCCGATTGTATAGAACACCATATACTATTCTTGCAACTTTTATGAAGTTTGAAATTGTATCAAGATGTATAGAAAAAAGTTACCACTGATACTTCTGGGAATTATGAAAAATGGGTTAAAAAGATATTGGAAGTAGATAACTAATAAATTAAAATTCAAAGAAATATGAAACTCATGGGGTTTACTTCACTTTCATATTCAGAGTCGCAGCAGTCATACTAGAGAAGTTGATGTGGTTGAACAGCACATAGGGGCTGAGAGCACGTGTTTTCTGTGTGGTGGTGGGATGCCGACAGACTCGAGATTACCAGCACACTAGCCATTAATCTTTACCTTTCGGAAACATGAAGCAGAGCAAAACCAATTTGCAACATCCTTTCCAGAGATCAAATACTTAACAGTTACAACAGAGAGATAATTCTTTCAGCCCTTTTAGCTTATACAGGCCTAAACAAAGCTCGAGATGGTTCACATTTAAGAGAGATGGTTATAAAAGCCCTTGAGATTAATTTTCCTATCAGATGTTATCTGCTATTATCCTAAGAATATTTTAACCGCTGGCAAATCCATTCACTTTCAGTTTTAAATGTGCTTCTTAAAAGAAGACTCGCCTGTATTTTTCTGTCCCACTGTTTCAGTCTGAAAATTTCATCTGGATTCGAGTCACCACTAATGTCGTAACCCTGCAGGGAGGATAGCACCCCCTTGCAGTCCAGTTAGCAGAGCATCTCGGTCTGCTCCAGGAATCTTAGCCCCATCAGGGAGAGACTGTATATTCTTTTATCTTTGAATTATCCAACATTTAGCACAGCACACGGTGAGGTAATTAATCCTCATTAAACAGTTGTTGGTGAATTATATTTAACGTATTTTCATGCACTGGAAAGCACTTGAGAAATACAAAATATTTTAAATTGTAATCGAAAGAGACTTTTATCTCTTGCCCTTAAGGATTTAAAAATCGTGCCATATGGATAGCCTGGGTTTTAAGAGATGTCTATAACTTATTTCAAACAAATGTAACATTTCTCCTTGAAAATTGGTCTTCAAAAATTAAGTCCTAGGCTGAATGAGAGGCCAAAATGGACATCTCCTCAGGAAGTGGTAGCCATGGGAGAGAAGTTCTCCTGAACTCTGGATGGCACACAGTAGAAGCGACCTATGATGTCTGTATTTCTTTATGTGCATACTTTAAATAGCTGTTGTTCCCCTTTGCAAACATTTTTTGTTTGTCTCCTCTCCAGCTTATTTTCTTCCTTGTATACCAATTTCCATAAGTAAGCTGAAAAGGAAACTCATTTTCTTTGGCAGTGAATGTTCATGAAGGAAAGAAGCGCTTTCTGGACCCTGTAAAGATTCATATTGTCACAGAGCCTGGCTTTGGGTTTGCCAGAGCAGAGCAGTCCAGCCGTTGGGCACTGTGCAGGGGTTTCTTCTTAAGGGAAGGAAATAGTTCATTTGTAGCTTTGGGCGTTTAGCTCACATTAAGAAAACCTGAAAAAAAATTCTTTTGTAGTGAAAAAAGAAATTCCTTAGGTATTGATGGTTTAAAATGAACCCTGGGTATACTCTAATCAGAGGAAAAGTTGCTTTTCTGTAAAAGCAATAGTTCCAATCACACCCTATGTTCTGATTGTTTACTCCTTATTTTGAAAGATGGCTTGCCTTGTTCCCTAGCCTCTTCTCCTATTAATAATATTATATATCTGTCTCCCTGCAAAGATTAATGCGGGTTCTAATTTTGATGTAATGAGCTACAGTGACTTTCTTGAAAGGTTTCTTTGGGTCTAATTCAGTTATTGACCAGCTGTGTCTTGGCCCTTATGTTATTTGTGCCTCAGTGGGACCATCTGTCAGATGAGGGCATGGCTCACTTGTCTCTTGGGTTCCTTTGCAGCTCTAACAGGATTTCCCTTGTTGAGTATTTTTTTTCCTGTGTATAGTACTGGAGATTGAACCCACAGGTCTTCCATTGCTGAGCTACACCCAAACCCTATTCTACTGTATTTTTATTTTGAAACGGGAGGCTGAGATAGGAGAATCAAATTCAAGGCCAGCCTCAGCAACTTAGTAAGACCCTTAGTAACTCAGGGAGATCGCGTGTATGCCTGTACTGGGATTACAGGCATACACCACCATGCTTGTCTCTGTGTTGAGTATTTTTAGTCAGTGTTTCTTTATATTTCACTTCATTACTTAGGATATTTTTCTTTGGAGGCACAGTACATATGGCTTAATGGATCTTTCTATGTTAATATTAGTACTACATGAATTATTAGTATGCTGGCATAGACCCCTTAATACTTGTGATTTTTTTTTTAATACTGGGGATTAAGTCCAGGGACTTACAACCTTTGGGATACACCCTTAGTCCTTTCTATTTTTTGTTTTAAAACAAGGTCTTGCTAAATTGCTGTGCTGGCCTCCTGAGATTACTGAGATCATGGGCGTGTGCCACCACACCTAGTGAGACTGTGACTCCTAAAAGAAAATATAGATTTCTGTGTAAGCATAGAGTTCTGTAAATAGCACTATATGGAAGGATAGCAAAAGACAGACTAATTTATTCTAGTTTTAGACAAGTTTGAAAGGGGACTAGAGGTACATTTATATTTTGAAATCTTTGTATTTATATCATGGATATATAGTATTAAACATGAGGATGTTATCGCCCATCCAATCTTTTGTCTGTTATGGTATATGCATGCTCATAATATTAAAAAAAGGCATTGCCAAGTCAGAAGGAGATAATATTTCTGCTTTTATTCCTCATTCCCCAGCAGTTCTGGAGTTGCACGTGGACTCCCATTTAGGCAGCTCCAACTTCCCCAGCAGGCCTAGCCCTTCACTCCTCTCCTAAGTGCTCCACACCCAGCCCGTCTACCTTTGCCTGATAGCCCCTGAACCTCATTGTGTTGGTCTTGGCCATAGTCCATTCCTCCTGTAACCTCACCGAGCACTTAAAACCCTTCTCACGATGCTGACATTATGATAATTGTTGGGGGACTATGGGAAATGAACAAACTCTCTCTTTCTGACTTCCTTGACCTCTGAAATGAGATTGTTTTGTACCCATTCTTCTCTTTTCAGATAACCAAGCTGAAAATAGATAGCAATCCTTTTGCCAAAGGATTCCGGGATTCCTCTAGGCTCACTGACATTGAGAGGTAATGATAATTTTCTGTTTACTTTTTTGTTCGGATGAGATAAAGAGAGCGCGAGTTTGTAAGAACACATGCCTTTTGATGCCAACACGCCACGGCCTTACTGTAGTCTCCAGTCCCCTGCATCCTTTCCTTCCAGTTGTAAACCCTGCAGCTCTTCAGTCTTGACAGCTGCTGCAGGAGGATATACTGTAAGCTCTTCTGAGTGAAGGGGATCCTCTGGTCAGGACGTTTATTTCACTGTAAAAAAAGATAGCGCTTTGTTGTTACCAAAGATTTAGTTCCCGTGGTATTATTAAGCTTCATATCTATATGACTGGCAACTTGCAGGGAAATGGAAAATTGAAAGCCTTTTGCATTTCAAAGTGGATAAATTGGTTAACACCAGGAGTGTACGGATAATTTGGAATTTCACAGTGAGATGTAATTTGATTGTAATTTTATCTAGAGATTGCTTATCTTCTGTCGGAGAAATAGCTGGTTTTGGGATTTGGAAAAAGACAAGTGTGAGTCATAATGTGTAAATTACCCCAGTTTTTCCTCAAAATAATTTATATAATTTGAGACCATGTAGGTGATGGGTAATGCCTATATTAAGAGCTATAGCCTGTCTAATATGAATGTCAAATATGTGTTCTGAAGATATTTTCAACCAGATCTATCGTTTGTGTTTTTTAATCACACTAACTATACCAATCGTGGGTGTGGCCTGATATCTGTGTTTGCGGATAGAGTATCCCAGCCACCAGCCCTTTGGTTCACTGTATCTCCTCATCTTTGTGTGATTTTTCTATCAACTGCTGCACTTTTGTCTTGGCAACTCCAATTAAGGTATAATAAATACCACGTGTTAGAAACCTGTCTGCCTTTTCCTAAGCCTTCCAAGTGGAGAGCATGGGAAAGTGGTTTGGGGTAGGGGGCACAGATACAGAGGCTGGGTGGGGAGGCAGAGCAGCCAGCAGAACTGTCTGAATAGTAGACAGGAACTGAGGGATCTGAGTCAAAAAGAAACATTAATAAGTAAACTGGAGAGCTTGACAAGTGTTTGAAGGTGGTAAGATCAGGACACAAAATTGAGGCTTGAGGTTGAAAATGTATTGTAAAACTCTGTATTGATAAGGCAAGTGGGTGATTTTCCCATTAGGTGGGACATAAGTCAGAGAGAATGTGGTAACAGTAGTCTGGGTGACAAAGGCATCTACCTAAAAGTAATCCCGCATTGGGCATGGCTTTTCCATCTCCTCCTCCACAGTGCCAGGAACTTCCATGCAGATGGGTTTGCACAGCTCAGGATGATGTAACTTGAATATTTTCTTGGTTTGATTGAGGTGTCAAGCAAAAACTCAGAAGATGGCTCACAGGGGCATGAGTGACGTGTTTTCCTTGTGGGTGTCATGTAATTGGTCTCAGGCCAGGGCCTGCACATGATATATGAGGAGGGAAGAAAGAGTCAAGGGGTAGAGGTGCTGCTGCGCCTTTTTCTAAGTGATAGATTGTGTCTGTGTCCTCATCTAGAAAAGAGAAACAGTAACCCTGCTGGGTTCTGAGGTTTTGGAGAATAAAGTAAGATGACATTTGTGCCTTTGACACGGAGCACTTTATAAGTCTAAGATTGCAAGATAATGAAAAGTCCCTCCTACTGCTAGATGAGCAGCGTGTCTCAGTTTGTACCCACGGAAGCTTACTTTTAATGGTCTTAATGAACTCCTGTGTAAAAATAGCCTTGCAGTTGCACGCATGCTCATGAGATAGGAGGGCGCAGTCTGACTGCCCTTTAGAACGGCAGATTTGATAAAGCATGCGGCCGTCTTTCCACTTATTGAATAAGCATCCTGATGTGGGAGCACTGACGGGTACATGCAGCTGAGCAGCTTCAGTGGTCTGCGGGCCAAGAGAGCACTCTTAGGTGACTAGCGGAAAGTTTGCGAGATCACCTAAATGGTGTGAAATTGGCCAAGGTTCTGGATTTCATTTCCAGGTAGTTAAGTCTGAATTTTTCCTAAACAGCCTTTAGGGACAAATCAGATCAATTGATCTTTAGAGACCCAAAGAAATTAAATTAGTCTGGAGTCAGTTACTGCACTAAACCACCTGGTAATTGAATTGCTCCTTGTAACGGATTGAAAACAGCCCTATCTGTAACAATATTGGGAGCTTTTCTTCATAAGAGATCTGAGAGAAAAACACATCTTTTTATGACATGATGACAGATATTGCACTTTTCTAACCTAATTGAATATGATGTTATGAATATGTGACCCTAATGACTTCAAGTTTCCTGTTCCAGATTTATAACTTGCTGTGTGGGACAACCAAACAGAAATGCCTCTAGGGTTGGATCCGTCTATACCCCAGAACTCAGAAGCAGTGTTTCTTCTGCCACTGCATACACTCTGGAATACTTTTCAAGGCAATATAGTTTTCTTGCTCTAATTTTACTACTTTCTGTTCAGGTGGTGGAATGTAGTCACTGTGTGTGTAGTCTTACTTGTCAAGGACAGCATTCTCCTCATTTATAAAAGAAAGCTCCTCTCATTTTCAAAACCAGAAAGAGAGCCAGGCATGGAAGCACCTGCCTGTAATCCCAGTACTTGGGAGGCTGAGACAGGAGGATCACAGGTTCGAGGCCACCCTCTGCAACTTAGTGAGGCTCTGTTTCAAAATTTAAAAAAAGGTCTGGGGGCATAGCTCAGAGGTAGATAATCCTCATTATTTCATCCCCCCAACACTCTTTAGAAAGAAAGCCTACCATGGCTAGCTAAGAAGCCAATTAAAAACCTAAAGAGATATTTTAATATAATCTAATTTCTAGTTATTTCAATCAAAGAAAAATTATCTGATGGTTTCATATGGTAAATAACCTACAGACAGCCTAGCAGTGGCATTTTCTTTTTCTTTTTCTTTTGGGGAGGGGACATTTTATACAATACATAAAGGCACACTGTCACATCTGAGAAAGAAAGCAGCAACTGAAATGGCTTTTATGTTTTTTCCCCTCAAATTTAGTTTCTTTTATTAATTCTTTTTTACAAAAAAAAGTTTGTGTTCATTTGCAGAAAAACCAGAAAATATTAACAAGCATAACAATGTAATGAAGTCTCACTGAGGAATAATTCTGTTATGTTCCAGATCATTTTCTGTGCATATATGAAAGATTTATTTCCTTTAAAGTTCATCATATCACAAATACTATTTTTAATCATTTTTTCCTACATACTGAATAACATACGTCTGCACCAAACTCTGTGTGTGTGTGTGTGTGTGTGTGTGTGTGTGTGTGTGTGTGTGTTACTGAGGAATGAACCTGGAGCATTCTACCTCCATCTACACCCCTTACCATATTTTATTTTTCTTTTGAAACAGGGTCTCACAAAGTAGTGGAGGGCTTCATGAGGTTGCTGATGCCAGCTGTGGACCTGTGATCCTCCTGTATCAGCCTCCCAAGTACTAGGATTACTGGTATGTGCCACCATGCCCAGCTGTAATGTTAAAATTTTGAGAAAAGCTGGGTGTGGTACTACACTGTTGGAGATAGAACACACATGAGTTCAATCCCCAGTACCAAAAAAAAAAAAAGAAAAAAAAAAGTAAAAGACTCTAAATGTAACACAAATTTCACCATTTGAAAATTTCACTATTTTTTTTGTGGTTTTTTTTTTTTTTGGTGGTATTGGGGGTAGAACCCAGAGGCTTTCTACCTCCGGGCTATACTCCCAGACCTATTTTATATTTTATTTGGAAACAGGGTCTCACTGAATTGTTGAGAGCCTCACTAAGTAGCTGAGGCTGGCTTTGAACCTGTGCGATCCTCCTGTCTCAGCCTCCCAAGCGCGGGGATTACAAGCGTGCGCCACCACGCCCGGCAGAATTTCACTATTTTAAAGTGTGCAATTCAGTGTCATGAGGCACACACAGTGCCATTCCACCATCTCTTTATCCATTTGTGGAAAGTCTTCATCATCTCCAATAGATGAGCTGTGGCTGTTAGGATATTCTCCCCCAGCCCTTGGCCATCTCCATTCTACTCCCTGTCTAGTGCAGGTACCTCCCATAAGTGGAAAGACCATGTTTCAAGTTAGCTTGCACACACCCCAAGGTTCTTGCAAGAAAGACTATCTGTACCAGGTGCCCCTGCTTTGCACCCTTCTCACACATAATCACCACCTTTTCTTCTGTGCAGATGTGGTAGGTGAAAATCTGTGTTTTCTTTCGGAAAATGGCTAGAGCCTCGGCAATTTAGACCTGTTTCAACATAAAATAGGGATAGAATGTGGTGGCACACACCTGCAATCCCAGCGTTTGGGAGCTGACACAAGAGGATTACATGTTGGCGTCTAGCCTCTGCAATTTAAGCCCTCCGCAACTTTGAACCTTAGTGAGACTCCATTTCAAAATACAAAATAAAATAGGGCTGGGAATATAGATCAGAGGTAGAATGCTCCTTAGTGGAAGGAAGGAAGGAAGGAAGGAAGGGAGGAAGGAGAGAAGGAAGGAAGGAGAGAAAGAAGGAAGGGAGGAAGGAGAGAAGGAAGGAAGGAGAGAAGGAAAGGAGGAAGGAGAGAAGGAAGGAAGGGAGGAAGGAGAGAAGGAAGGAAGGAGAGAAGGAGTAACAGAGACATTACTCATAATCAGAGCTCTCCAATAGCTCACTTTTTCTTCAGTTAACTCAGAGGGCACTGTAGAACATGTTTCTCTCTCTGTCTCTCTCTGTCTCTGTCTCTGTCTCTCTCTCTCTCTCTCTCTCTCTCTCTCTCTCTCTCTCTCTCTCTCTCCTCTCTCTCTCCTTCTATTAGCCACATTGTCCTCCTGGCTTGCTTAAACATGCCCAGGCCCACCCTTTATCCCCACCCTCGGTACCTACCTCACCGTATGTCATCCTATCCCCACATTGGAATGGACGAAGCCTTTGGATTTTGTAATGTCTGATATATATATATATATATTAAGCTCTCAAATATTTGTTGAGTAAACAAATGATGTGTCTTTAAAAATACGATACAGAGTATCTATATATTTAAAAATCTTGTCTGAGCGTCTTTGTTTCTAATGGAAAAATTTTGACCTATCTCCAAGTATTGTGAGCGCTGATATGTTTGATGTTTTCTTTGAAGTGTTTCTGCTTTCTGTCTAATAGGGCTATTTGCTTTACCATTTAATTTCTAGTCTTGTTGAATTTATTGACATTTTATTAATAATAATGGCACACACTGTATTTGCCATGTGTCAGGCAATGAGCAACATACTTGACATATTTTATTTCAGTTATTCTATAGAACAAGCACATAAAGAAGAAAGTATTCTCATCCCTATTTTATGGATGAGATAACTAAAGCACAGAGAAATTAGTGCCTTATCCACATTCACATGACTTGTGACAACTGAGACTCATATCCAGGTCATTTTGTCAGAAACCAGAGTCCTTTCTTGAATGTTTATTATATTTCTTTTGAATAATTATTGCCTTCAAATTATTATTATTATTATTATTATTTATTATTATTATTAGTAGTAGTAGTAGTAGTAGTGGTGGTGGTGGTGGTGGTGGTGGTAGTGGGAATTGAACCCAGAGGCATTTTACCTCCAAGCCACAGCCCCAATTTGATATTTTTATTTCTTATTTGGAAACAGGGACTCACTAGGTTGCTGAGAGCTTTGCTAAGTTGCTAAAGCTGGCTCTGAGCCTGAGATCCTCTTGTCTCAGCTTCCCAATACTAGGATTACAAGCACGTTCCACCACACCCAGCTTGCTTTCAAATTCTACAAGAACATAATTGTAAAGGTGATATTTATTTGGTTTTTTTTTTAGCAATGAAACTATATATTTTATTGTCTTATAAAATACCAAGTACAGATTCTCCCTTATACAACTCCTTCTTTAACCAATAATTTTTGCCTAAATAATATAGAACTTAAATACAATCTCTTAACTATATTTTTACTGGTGCATTGTACTCTCACATCATCATATAGTTCAGAACGATAGTGACATACACACACAAAGCACTTGGTGAGCTTCCTCCTGGCTCCCTCCTCTCCCTCCCCATCCTCGTTCAGGATATTGAAATTAGTACTGGTAATTTCACTCCTGTACATGACGTCAATGGAAGTGTTCCCTTCATTAATTCTCCCTTCTCTATTCAACTCCAGTCCTCCCCTAGACCACCTTCCTTGCTCAACTGGAGTTTCTCCTCCATTAAATGGAGTCCCATTTGTATCCTGACCACTCCCTAGCATCTGCATAGGAGAGAAAACATCACCTTTCACTTCCTGTGACTGGCTAATTTCGCTTGACATAATGTTCTCCAGGTCCTTCCATTTTCCTAGAAATGACATAATTTTGTTCTTTATTGCTGAAAAGAATTCCATTGTGTAAATATCCTATACCTTTGTAATCCCGTCATCTGTTGATGGACATCTAGGTTGGTTTTATAATTTGGCTGTTGTGAATTGTACTATTATAAACATGGATATGCGTGTATCAATAGAATATTCTGATTTGAATCCCTTTGGAAAGACATTAGTGGTATAGCTGGATCATATGGTGTATTCGTTTCCAGTTTTCTGAGGAATCTCCACACTGACCTCCATAGTGGCTGCACTAATTTCAATCCCATCAACAGAGTATAAGGCTTACTATTTCCCCCTGTCCTCACCAGCATTTATTTATTTATTTATTTATTTATTTATTTATTTATTTATTTATTTTTTGTGGTATTGGGGATTGAACCCAGGCATTCTACCTCCAAGCTATACCCCCAGTCCTATTTTTGATTCTTTATTTTGAAGCAGGCACTCACTAAGTTGAGGAGGTCCTCACTAAGTAGCATTTATTGTTTTCTGACTTCTTGATAATTATTATTCTGAGTGAGGTTAGATGGAATTTCAGTGTAGTTTTGATTTGTATTTCCTTGATTGCTAATGTCAAACATTTTTTCGTATATTTATTGGCCATTTGTATTTCTTCTTTTGTGAAGTGTTTACTTGGTTCACTTGACCATTTATTGATGGGTTCATTGGTTTTCTTAGCGGTATGTTTTTATGTTCTCTGTGTATTCTAGATATTAGTCCTCGATCAGAAGAGTAACTGGCAAAGATCTCCCATTCTGTTGCCTTTCTATTGAGGTTCTTGATGGCTTCCTTTGCTGCACAGAAACTCTTTAATGCAATACTACTTATTAATCCTTGTTTTAATTTTTTGTGCCTTGGAAGTCTTATTAAGGAGGTTTCTACCTATGCCTACAGGTTGGAGAGTTGGTCCTATACTAATTTCAAAGTCTCAGATCTAATTTCCGGGTCTTTGATCCATCTTGAGTTGACTCTTGTTCAGGGTGAGTGGTAGGGACTTAATTTTATCTTTATACAAATGGATAACCTGTTTCCCCAACAGCATTTGTTGAAAGGGCTGTCTTTTTTTTCCAACATATATTTTGGGCAACTTGTTGAAAATCATTTGTATTTATATTTGTGTGCTATAAGTGTGTATATTTGTTTCTTTATCTTCTATTCTGTTTTATTGGTCTATATGTGTGTTTTTATACCAACACAATACTGTTTTTATTACTATAACTTCTCTGTAGTATCATTTGAAGTCAGGTATTATGATGCCTCCTACATGTTTCTTATTGCTGAGAATTGCATTTGGCTATTCTGGGTTTTTATTTTTTCATATGAAATTTATGACTGATTTTTCTAGCTCTGTGAAGAATGATGTTGGTATTTCAATAGGGATTGCACTGAATCTATAGATCACTTTGATAAAATGACCATTTTATTTTATTTATTTTATTTTTTATTTTTATTTTTTGTGGTACTGGGGTTCCTGGAAGCCCTTCTATCTCCAGGCTACACTCCCAGACCTATTTTATATTTTTATTTGGAAACAGGGTCTCTTAAGCCAGTGCACTGGCTTCGAACCTGCACGATCCTCCTGTCTCCACCTCCCAAGTGCGGGGATTAAAAGCGTGCGCCACCACGCCCGGCTAACATGACCATCTTAATAATATTTATTCTGCCTGTCCAAGAGCATATGTTACCGTTCCATCTTCTAAGATGTTCAATTTATTTCTTTAGCATTTTATAATTTTCATTGTAGAGGTATTTCAACTCCTTGGTTAGATTTATCCACTGGTATTGAGCCTAGGGTTTTTTTTTTTTTTTTGGTACTATAGATTGAACATAATCTAGAGTGTCTTCAAAGTTTTGTCTAAATGACCATGTGAGTATTCAGTCTCTAAGATATTCCAGCTCTTTTTATTTTTCATTTTGAAACAGGATCTCACTGAGTTGCTAAGGTTAGTCTTAAGCCTATGATCCTCCTTCTTAGCCTCCACGTACTGGGATTGCAAGTTTGTCTTTCTCAGTTTTTAAAAAAATGTTAACGTAAGGATTACAGCACATTAACCAAAATCGTTTTAAATTTAACTGCTTATATTTGTTTCGTTGTTTATTCTCATATTGTCTATACTCTCTTTAATTATTGGACTTGTTTTCTGACTTTATTCTCAGTTGCTGGTGAACATTGAGTTCTTTACCAGTTCTTTGCTAGTTCTTATGAATTTGAGAGCTTCTGCAGTCAATATGTATAAACTTGACTAAGGTCAGTCTTTTTCCTCAGGACTCTTTCACCCTTCTTAAGTTTGCCATCTGTTTTTTTTTTTTTTAATGTATTTTAGACTAGAAGGTAAAGCCAAACTCATTGTTTTTTCTTTGTAAAAAGTTTATTACTTCTCTGGCTGCATAAAATATTTCTAGAATGTTTATTTCTAGAAGGTTTTATCATTGAAATTAATAAATTGCGTCAATATCAAGCCGGGCGTGGTGGCACACGCTTGTAATCCCAGTACTCGGGAGGCTGAGACAGGAGAATCGCACAGGTTCAAAGCCAGCCTCAGCTACTTAGTGAGGCTCTCCCTGTTTCCAAATAAAATATAAAAGAGGTCTGGGAGTGTAGCCTGGAGGTAGAAGGCCCTGGATTTCATCCCCAGCACCACACACACACACACACACACACACACACACACACACAAAATTGCATCAATATCCAATATATCATATATATATATGTATGTATATATATATATATATATATATATATATATAGTTGCTTAAAATGATTTTAGCATTCACATTGACAATTTATTCTTAACTGAACTCAGGAAATACTTCCTCTGCATTTTTCCTTCCTCCTCCCTTTCCTTTTCTCCCTCCTCTATATATTCTGAATACTGTATTCAGAACTTCAAAAGATACTGTTATACGTGTGTTGCCCCTCCTGAATCTATTCCCCCTCTTTTCTCATATCTGTTTTTCACTTTAAATGTTGGGAGGATTTCTAGTTTCAGAACTTTTAATGTATTGATTCTGTTTTTTGCAGTATTCTGTTTTCTTCTTACTCTACTGTATTACTATAAAATGTGATCATTGCCATTCTGTCATTTTCAAATGTCATGTTTGTCATTTCCAAATGATATTTTGACATGTTCATGATATTTCACTTCATAACTCCTAGCCCCTGTTTCAGTCATTATAGTTTTCTTAAATTTCATTGAAAACCCAAGTTAGATTTTGAACTCTTTCTATTTCTTGCAACAAATCTGTTTTAAAAGAAGTCGTGTATTTGGCTTTGCTGTGTAACTTTTCTTCTTTGCCATTGCTGAATGTTTTGCGATGCCATTATTTTTGTCTTTCTCATCTATAGAATGCAATATCTGTTTGCTTAATAATAGAAGCAAAATTAATTCTGAGTAAACATGTTTGGTCTTTGTTGGACTTTCTAAATGCAGAATGAGGAAGGAGTAATAAGTTTATTTCCATTTTACTAACATTGAAATACAGTAGTTCCCTGTGGGTAGGGAGCTGTTGAGCAGAAGTAGCCTCTGAAAGGGAATGTTACATTTGCACTGATACAGTAACCCTCTCTGTCTGCCTTGGCAGCCAGAAATACGATTTTCTTGGTTACTCTTGATTTTTTTGGTCATGTCAGCAGAGCAGAAAATTAGGTACATAAGCTTATGGCACCCTGTTGATTTGGAATTTATACTAAGAGTCTCTTAAAAGTGATTTTTGGCCAGGCGTGGTGGCGCACCCTTGTAATCCCCATGCTTGGGAGGCGGAGACAGGAGGATCACGCAGGTTCTAAGCCAGCCTCACTGGCTTAAGAGACCCTGTTTCCAAATAAAAAAGTATAAAATGGGCCTGGGAGTGTAGCCCGGAGGTAGAAGGGTTTCCAGGAACCCCAGTACCACACACAAAAAAGTGATTTTTGAAATCCCTTTTCAATGAATAAAACTTTCAAACACTAGTTTGGACATTAGCCCAGTGGAACACAGAGTGTTTTGTTCAAAATTCAAGCACTCTGTTGGTTCAGATGAGGAAGGATACTGTGAAATCAAGTTGCCAATCTAATATTTTGAGATTTCCTAGTTTTAAATCAGGGCCAAACAGCAGCAAGCATTTTGGCCAATTTGCTGAAGAAGGTTGCAGCTTGTGGAACATTTCTGGGTCTTTTATGATGACTTACAGGGCCAGAAATAAAGGAGTTTGTGGATCTAGGCTGGTTTGCACCTTTGGATGCAGAAACTGTCCTTATAGTGCAGGGACAGTGGGGACCATATCTGATCAGGTGAACAGCCTTGAGCAGGGATTGGCACATGACAGCCTGCCAACTTTTTCATGTAGCACACAAGCTAAGAATAATTTTCCTATTCATAAATGGTTGATAAACTTTTCAAGTATTATGTCTTGATATGCAAAAATGATATGAAAGTAAACCTTACCCCTGTATTTTAGTTTTTTAATTTCCATATTGAATGTGGATGCTTTTCTGCTACAGTGAGTATGTGTGGTAGAGAAGATATGGTCTGCAAAGATTAACATATTTACTTATTTGCTGAGCTCTGGTTTAAACCCTTAAAGGGCTGTCAAATGTTGGCAGCAAGGAAACCAACCTTGAAATCTTATCTCCTCAGGGTGACTTTTGCTCTTCCTGGGTTAAAATGAATATAATCATGACCTGATTAGGAGGCCCACGTGGTGATGCTCATTGGCCCAGCTAGAGATGATGGTCTCTGCCCACGCCATCTCCCTGTCTTTATAGCGGTAGTTGCAATATGTTGTCAGAGTCATTTTAGCCCCTACAGTCAAGCCAGGAGGAAGATGAGGGGTGGGGTGAAGACTCAGCAACTTGAAGACGCATACTGTTAAAGATCCCTGTGGATCTCGGTGATCTTACTACTTTTGCCCATCTTCTAGTTTTTTGCTTCAGGATAATTGAAAGCCAGGCTGTGGGTTGGAAGTCACAGTTTGAGGCTTGGTATCCACTGGGCAGTGTTGGGAAGTGGTGTCTTCACAAGAGGTTTAGACCATCAGGGAGTGAGTTCGCACTCTAGAGGGACTGGCTCCTCCCCCAGTGGGTGATGAAGGGCGAGTTTGTCCTTCTCAGCTCACTCACTGGCTTCCACTTTCACCACGTAACCTCTCTCTTCTGCACACACCCTTGTTCCTCTCACACATGCCCTGTCACGTGACATCATGCACCATGCTATGACACAGCATGAAGCCCTTGCCAGATGGGGTCACCCAGTCATGGGCTTCCAGCCTCCAAACCTGTGAAACAACAAACCTTTTTTTCTGTGTGATATACCTAGTCTCAAGCATTTTGTTATAGCAGTATGGAATGGACTAAGACAAGTTATAATTATTTTTCTCTTTTGGAGTGCTGGGAACTTGTGGGGCCTATAGAAAATAAGTACTAAAGTAGGTATTAAAAGAACTCCTAAAACAATAATTTATTGTTAAATAATTGGAAAATTAATTATTTTTCCTATGCTGACCAAAAGGCTGATATTTTTTGGGGGGGAGGAAAATATCTGCACATTTTGCCTCCTTTTCTCCCCCCCCTGGATGATATGAAGTGACAGAAGGAGGGCGGCAGCAACCCCTCAAACACCGCCTGTTCTCTCTTTTGTGCTTCTGTAGAACTAGTGGTCCTTTGAGGACAACCAGATGCTCTCCCTACACTAAATTCCAGAGACCTTCCCCCATGGAATCCTTTTTATTCAAAAGTTTGTATTCAAAATTCTTTATCGTCCAAAGCTCTCCCAAAGTGTTTAGAGGTGGAGAGGAGGAAATTTGTGAGTGGAACTATGTGTGAGGATTGTGTCCGTTTCCCTTCCCTACATCATGGGTCCCATGCTGGCACTCGAGCCATTTTGGAGGACTCAGGGGAGAGTCAAATGGATGCTGTGCTCACTGTCCCTCTGCTACAGTAGAGCATTTCTTTGAAAATATTCCTCTACCTTGGAATTTTGAACGTATCGGTCATATTTTCTTCTGCAGTGCAGTTTTGTGCACTTAGTTTGCCTCTCTGTCTTCACCTTCCTCTGCTTAGGATGTCTGCTTGTATCTGGGCTTTTCCCAAGCACTCTATCAAGCTTTGCAAAAAGAAAACTTCACCAGTAGGACTCCTGAAGAAGTCATGCATGTCACGAACTAATAGTTGTTACCCAAGTAGCCAATAAAAGAAGTTCTTACATCACTCTTATAACCTTAAAAGAAAATTAAACTGGATTTGGGCCAAGGAGAAGATTGCTTATATATATTTTGGGGGGGATTATACTGGTTGAGGAAAGAACATTAATCTTAAGTCTAGGCCGGGCGTGGTGGCGCACGCTTGTAATCCCCGCGCTTGGGAGGCGGAGACAGGAGGATCGCGCAGGTTCAGGGCCAGCCGTGCTGGCGTAAGAGACCCTGTTTCAAAAATATAGAATGGGTCTGGGAGTGTAGCCTGGAGGAAGAAGGGCTTCCAGGAACCCCAGTACCACCAAAAAAAAAAAAAAAATCTTAAGTCTAGTGACTAGAAAAAAATTGTTATGGCTTATAAGTTAGTTTGCTAATTCCCTTCATCTTTCACAAATGCAACTATATTTGGGCATCTCGGAGACTTTGACAAAGTAGAATATCAAATTTCTGTAATAAAGTAAAAGTGAAATAGCCCTTTAATGAAGTCTACTAAAAGTAATAAACCAAGTAACTCTGAATATTAAGAGGAACTACTATGTGAAAAGCAAGCCACTCGAAAGTAGAAATACTAAAGATGAAAAATGGCAAATGTGAATCTAGTTGTCCCTGCCCCTGAATCTTCCTCCTGCTCCTATGGACCCACAGTGCTCTCCTGGGACCCACAGTGCTCTCCTGGGACCCACAGTGCTCTCCTGGGACCCACAGTGCTCTCCTGGGACCCACAGTGCTCTCCTGGGACCCACAGCCTAACAGGGTTCACAGAGAAGGCTGAGGCTTCCAGAGTAGAGAGAACACCTGCATCCCCTCTGCTTGGAGGGACAGCACCCAGGAGTAGTGTTGCTTGGCTGTGTCTTGGTCTTGGGCTGCCATGACAAAAGACCATAATAAGCTGGTGGCTTATAAGCAACATTTCTTTCTCACAGATTTGGAGGTTGAGAGTCCAAGATCCAAGGCACTGGTAGAGTAGTTGTCTGGTTCATAGATGGCACCTTTTTGGTGGAAGCAATAAGTTCCTCAGGTACTTGGGTAAGCGCGCTGACCAACCTTATGCACGAGGACGCCACCCTCCTGACCTGGTTCCTCCTGGAGCACCACCTCTTAATTGTCATCACATGGGGGATTACATTTTAGCATATGAATTTTGGAGGGACATAAACATTCAGACCATAGCAAATATCAAAACAAAGAGAGAAATCAAGAAGTTTAAAGTTGAATTTTATTTCTGGGACTACTGAGCAACATAATATTCTAATCTTGCAGAAATGAAACTAACTTTGTTCTTAATTATTGGTATGTAGCTTACTTTTTCAAATGCTGATTAAAAAGTAAGGAATTATCTTATGTGTTCTAAAGTGTGCCCTGGAATTTTGCTTTTAAAGTCCCAGAAGAAACTTAATAGGAGGTATTTATTTTGGAGTTAGAATGAAATGTGTGAGTTGAGTTGATCCCTGCCATCATACCAATGAGGCCGTCAGGGCTGAGAGAGCTCAAGTGGTTTGTTTACTCAAGGCCAATCACACAAATAGAAGAATAATAAAAGATTAGGACCCAGGATTCTTTGCAACTAACTCCTAGCTTTTCAAAATAGCTATTTTAAAATTTTTACTTTTGTAAATATATAGTCATGTGTTACTTAATGACAAGAATATGACCTAAGAATTTCATTTCTAGGCAATTGTGCAGTGTGTGAACATCATAGAGTACTTGTACAGACCTACAGCCTACTCAACTAGGCCACAGTGTGTTAGCCAGCCTTGTTATGTGGTCCGTCATTGACCAAAGCACTATTCTGTGCTCAAGGCCATATTTGTAGCCTCATAAACCATAAGAATTATAAAAAACACCCTTCGAGATAATTTAATCCACCCCCCCCCCAGTTCCCTTGTTCACACCCTCCTTTTTTAGAAGGAATCAAAGCCTAGATGCAGATAAGGAATCAGACTACAAAGCTTCTTGGGAAAGAAACAACATTAACAAAACAAAAACAAAAACAAAAACAAAAAAACAAAAAACAACTCCAGGGAAGAATATTAAAGTCTGCATGCATGAAATAAAAGCAACTTCACTTGGTACCTAGATTAAAATTTGCTTTTTAAGAAAACCCATTAAGTTAATAAAATTAGAACAATCTGTTAATAAAACAACAAATAAGAAGGTATGGCCTTTAACAGAACTAATTTCTTTTTTAAAATTATGGGAGTGACCACAGTTTCCCTCGACTGGCAAGACGTGTTTCTCCATTTAAGAGGTTACCCATTTATTCATAGCTTCTAAGAGGCAGCAGTCATTTTACAAAACTGCTTGAACTAAAATGCCAAACCAGGGAATCTGACGGTCGAAGTAGCTGTTATTCATAATTCATTCATAGCTGCAAGTTACTCAACTCTGTTCTTGCTCCTTGCTTTTCTGTATGTTTGCTTCTGGCCTCACAATTTACCCATGTTTATTTGTAGGCTGAGTAATCCGTAGTTTGTGTGAGACCTTCCTTCTAGCTGTCACAGACATAAGACTTAGCAGACTAAGCATAATAGTTTTTGCTTTTTTCCCCCCACTGGGACAGTTTATTTAAGTTGCTCATGATATTCAAAAAACTAGAAATGTAAATTGCTATAGAATGGAAAAATCAATAGGATTTAGTCAAATAAATAAAAATAAACTAAAGTCTAAAAGCTTTTACAAAGATTAATTTAGAGTTATTTTGTTTTTCTAAAATTGATTGATTGCATACTGTATTCCAGCTCTCAAATTAAAATTAATGATTTATAATACATTTCAAATTATATTATCTAAAAGTTTTTATTTATTAAGTATTTTGTGAAAGGCACACATATTGATGTATTGTAATTTACAATATGTCTGCATAAATCATTAACAAAATATTGTGACAAGGAGTTATTTTTAAAGATATGGTGAGGCATGATATCAACATAACAAATTGATGAGCAAGAATAATTTTAAGTATTTTATTTCCCCAAATTTTATTTGATTCTGATGGATTTGACATTTTCTTCCTGGACATAGTTTTTGTTGGGTCTATATTTAAAGAGAATGTTAGATTTTTTTTTTTTTTTTTTTTTTGCGGGTCTGGGGATGGAACCCAAAGGCATTTGACCTCTGAGCTACACCCCTAATTTTTATTCTTTATTTTGAAGCAGGGTCTCACTAAGTTGCAGAGGGCCTCACTAAGTAGCTTGAGGCTGTCCGTGAACTGCGATCCTCTGGTCTCAGCCTCCCAAATGCAGGGATTACAAGTGTGTGCCACCACGCCCAGCTAGAATGTTAGAATTTCAATTGAAATAAAATTTAGTTTTAATTTACCTTACTTTCTGACATATGGAATGAATGCCTGGAGCCAGGAGTGGTTATCTCTCACACTGTAATCTCAGTACTTGGTAGGTTGTACAGGAGGATCACAGGTTCGAGGACAGCCTCAGCTACTTAGTAAGGCAACCCAGAGTGACCCTGTTTCAAAATAAAAATAAAAGATGGCTAGGGCTGTAGCTTGGAGGTAGAATGCCCCTGGGTTAAACCCCCAGTACCACAGTGCCACAAAAAAAAAAAAAAAAAAAAAAGGAAGGAAGGAAGGAAGGAAGGAAGGAAGGAAGGAAGGAAAGGTGTAGGGACTGGAAGTGTCAGTTTCATCTAAAATGGTTATGATTATGCAGCCAGCTTCTGGAGAATCGCATAACAATACAAGATCATTTCATTTTGTTATTTGTAGACATTTCTGGAGCACTCACATGCCAGGTATCAACTAAGCTCTTTGTGTATGAATTCACTTAATCTGAATAATAACCTCAAGAGTGAGACCATATTAAATCCTCTTTTATGGATGAGAAAACAGCCATGGAAAAGTGAAATGATTTGCTCTCAGGCAAACAGCAGACCCGTGGCAGAGCTGGGATTCAGGTTAAGCAGTGTCACTGCTTCTGAGGATGGTGGCGGAGCAGGCACAGCCTCAGGCCAGGGCATCAGTGGTCAGTCTTCAGGCCACACCCCACAGACTGGAGCTGAGGCTCTGAGGTGGGGCTGGACCCTCAGTGTTTTGAGGAGCCGTCCATGTGACTCTGTGCACACTGACCTCTGAGAACCCTTGTCTAGAGAAAGGTAGCGTTGTTCTTTTTCTAATCTGAGGCCTCTAGTCAAATAGTGGAGACAGTCATGCAGGGACATAATTGCTATCAATCTAGTGAGGGCAGAGAAAGAGGAATTAGATTCAGAACAGTGGTGGTGCAAAGGAGAATTCAAGGGAAAGGGAAGGTTCTGCCTTCTGAGCACTGAGAAATTTGCCCTTAGTTTCAAAATAGATAGAGCAAAGGCAGCCAGTTTTTTTTTTTGGTGGTACTGGGGTTCCTGGAAACCCTTCTACCTCTGGGCTACACGCCCAGACACCTATTTTTTATATTTTTATTTGGAAACAGGGTCTCTTAAGCCAGCAAGGCTGGCTTCGAACCTGCACAATCTTCCTGTCTCTGCCTCCCCAGCGCGGGGATTACAAGCGTGCGCCACCACACCCGGCAAGGGTACACTATTTTTGCTTGTATAGAATTCAAAAAAGTAGTCCAAGTGGCTTTAAGTGGTTCTGAACATTTTGGTAACAGCAACAAGAATCGTCATCACTGTTCTCTATTCTCCCCCTGCCCCAATGGGCACCCTTGCAGCCATAATCTAGAGATCTGACCACGTAATTTAGAAGAAAGAAGGTTTGTTTTCTTACGATTTTGGCTCAGTCCATGTGAGTCTGGGGACCGTGGATCTCGGCGCATGCTGGGAGTGGGGTAGTGGGCGGGGGCACATGGGCTAAGGAGAGCAAAGGAGGAGGAATGTCTTGCATGATCCTACCGCTGCACCCCTAGGCCACCTCCTCCAGGCACACCCTGCTGCCTACCAGGTACCACCCAGGTAAATCCATGACAATGAATGCATCCACTTCTGGGGTTACAGCCCTCAGGACTCAGTTGTATCAACTCTGAATATTAATAAATGACCTCTTTGGGACATTTTGTATCTAACTTTAAAATCCCCACCCTCTGGCTATGATTGTACCTCTGACATGCATATTATCCCTGAAATTGATAGTTACAAAGCAGTCAGAAGAGAGCTTTAAAGATCATCAAAGGCAATGTTTTTTTTTCTTAAACAAATAATTGAACATTAGATGCTAGCAAGGCAAACTTCAATAATGGCGCCCATATTATTTACTTTTTAATCCAAAGACAAGTCTACTAAAGCTACAGTCTCTTGCACTGGGGTATAACAGAATTAAGCATTACAAGATACTGTCATAGCTTGAAACACCTAAATCACTTAACCCATTAGGTGAGTCATCCCTCATTTTTCAGGGTTCAGCATTTTAGAAATCTTTGCGATAGGCTCCCAGCTAAACAAATTCTTTGCACTTTTCATTCTCCTGCAAACAGGGATTAGATATCAAGTAAACAACATGGGCTGACTCCTCTCTGCAACATCTTCGAAGAGATGGCTCTGATATGCTCCCCTGTGTTCAATCACTTAAAAGGCAATAATTCAATTATGCCATCCTTTATATAAGAACTGCCATTGCTTTCAGGCCACTTCCAGACCTGACACAAGTAAATCACTTTGATAAAACCCCCCCTCCCAGAGACCGGCATAAGTAATGCTTCCACTGATCTAGCAAGGACGAAATGAATATAATGTATTTTTTTATAGAAAAGCAAAATATTCCACGAGGCAGTGATTCATTGTGTTATTTGGAAAATGAGTTTTCTTTTGTGTGCATATGAAAGATTTTAAAATGCTATTATATAAAGGCACTTTTTGGAGAGGCAAATACTACAATCCTGAATTCAAATGCTTGAATTTAGCATTTTATGTACAAATTATGGAAAGAGGATGATAGCTCAGAAATATATCATCTATAGGTTAGGGCCAATGATGGCCCTTTCTTTACAGCTATTTCAAAATAAAATATTTTCCAGGATACTGAAGCAAAATTTTTCCTTATTTTAAATCTGACCACCCAATTCTTTTCTAATTCCATTTTAAATATTAACAATGGTTCTGATGCTTAAATGTTATAATTGTCATTTATTATAGGTTGTTCAGGTCAGATGACCTTTTCTTTCTCCTCTATAACCCTTCTTTTTTTAAATGATACTGTGATTGACCCCAGGGGTACGCTACCTCTAAGCTACATTCCAGCCCTATTTTATATTTTGAAACTGGGTCTCACTAAGTTGCTGAGGCTGGCCTCAAACCTGCAATCCTCCTGTCTCAGCTTCCCAAGTACTGGGATTATGAGTACATGCTAACATGCCTAGCCCAGAAGACTTCTTCTTAATGACCCAGATTACTCCATTACTACAAAAGACACTCAAATTCTAATGTTATAGTAAATTAAATCCTTGAGTAAATGATATTAGCTCTTAAGGCTGTTAGGTTTAACATTACAGAGAGTGGGTAAATAATGATTAAAATATGTGGCAGTTAGCCAGGTATAGTGGTTCATACCTGTAATCCCAGTACTTGGGAGGCTGAAACAGAAAGATCACAGATTTGAGACCAGCCTCAGCAATGTTAGCAGGTTAATTAGGGTCCAGGTCATGCTAAATTATCCTTTCCATGAACATTTTTCTTTTTTGGTGGTACTGGGGTTCCTGGAAGCCCCTCTACTTTAGGGCTACACTCCCAGACCTATTTTATATTTTTATTTGGAAACAGGGTCTCTTAAACCAGCGAGGCTGGCTTTGAACCTGCGCGATCCTCCTGTCTCCGCCTCCCAAGGGCCAGGATTACAAGCGTGCGCCACCACGCCCAGCTCCACGAACATTTTTATTAACACGCATTAATTATACATATTAATGGGGTTCAATGTGATATTTAAGTAGTGTGCCGTCATCAAATTCAGCCTTTCTTTATCCTCCCAGCTGCCCACACTTCCCAACCTCTAGTGATAATTATTCTGTGTTCTGATTGACGTTTTAAAAATATTTTCCACATAAGAGAGATTATGTAGTACTTATCTTTCTATCTCTGACTAAGTTCACTTAACATAGTGTCCTCCAATTCCATCTATTTTGCGGCAAATGAAGGTTTTATTTTTCAGGACAGAATAATGTTCTTTTGTATATTTATACCACATTTCTTTAACCTAGGTTGACTCCATATCTCAGCTATTGTGAAGAGTGCTGCAGTAAGCAGCACTATATCGTGTATTTAGTGCTACAATAAACAGTACTCTTATTAAACATGAACATGCAGTTAGTCCCTTTGGCATGCAAATTTAATTTTCTTTAGATGTCCACCCAGAAGCAGGCTAGTTGGATCAAACATAGTAGATCTATGCACTTACTATAATCATCATGATAAAGTTTTTATTTCAACAAATCTGTTTAAGGGATGTTTAAATATATATTACATTTTAAACAATTGATACAGACTCACTAAGGTTTACCATTTTCTCATAAAAATGTTAATATGACAGCTAGTCTTGCACAACAGAATGTTAGAGGACATCCTTCAGATAAGGATTATACTAGACACCAGTCTGGATGTGTTCAAAGGAGTGAAGTGCAGCAGAAACAACTACATGGGTCTTTACAGAGAGTAGGTCAAACGTTTTCATGTTACTTAAATCTTTAAAAATATAATTCAGTATTTAAATAAGTATAACAATGTACAGAGGGATTATGTGAATTAAAATGTTTGACAAGGATGGCACAAAGGTTGGAAGGGAGAGGTGAAAATTTATTATTGGGAAGTGTTACTTTTTTGGGGTAATAGGGATTGGTAAAGTTTTTAAAGATATAATGTCACTTGAAAATAGATTATGACATTAAAGGTAGTTACTATAAATGTGAAGTTCTCCTCTAATATAACAGAAAAAAACTGCAACTAATAAACCAACAAAAGGGATAAAATAAAATCATAAATATTTAACTCAAAACTAGGCTTGGAGGTACACATCTGTGATCCCATTACTTGGGAGGCTGAGACAGGAGGATCATAGATTCAAGGACAGCTTCAGCAAGTAGTGAGACACTCAACACTCAGCAATCCCTTTTTTAAAATAAAAGTTAAGGCCGGGCGTGGTGGCGCACGCTTGTAATCCCCGCGCTTGGGAGGCGGAGACAGGAGGATCGCTCTGGTTCGGAGCCAGCCTCGCTGGCTTAAGAGACCCCGTTTCCAAATTAAAAAAATATAAAAATAGGTCTGGGAGTGTAGCCCGGAGGGAGAAGGGCTTCCAGGAACCCCAGAACCACTAAAAAAATAATAAATAAATAAATAAATAAATAAATAAATAAATAAATACAAAAGTTAAAAATAGGGCTGGGTGTGTAGCTCTGAAGTATGGTGCTCCTGGGTTCAACCCAGTACCACAATCAATCAATCAGTCAATCAATCAATAAGGTACAACAGAGGGAAAAGATACCAAAGAACAGATGGGACAATTAGGAAACAAATAGCAAGATCGTAGACTTAACCTAACTATATCAGTAATCATTTAGAATTTACATGCACTAAACCCTTCAATTGAAGAGCAGAGGTCTTGAGTTTGGATTAAAAAGTTTGGCCACAATATAAGCCACAAATTGAAAATGAAGCGTTAGAAGAGGGGCCTGACCTGCTAATGCAGATCAAAGGAACACGGAGTGGCTATGTTCATATCAAAGTAGATTTCAGAGCAAAGGCTGTTACTGGGGAAAAAGTAGATGATTCCATACTAATAAAAGTTTCCATTGATTGGGTGCGGGACATACAATCTATGTGTTTCTATGTGCTTAATAATAAATTGTCATGTCTGGCAGAATTATAAGGAAAAATGGGCAAATATACAATCATAATAGGGAATTTCAATCTCTCTCTCTCATAATAGACTGAGTGGAAATAAGACATAAGGATATTTGAACAACACCGTTAACCAACGTGGCCCAGTTTACATTTAGAAAACACTCCATCCAAAATGTACTGGACATACTTTCTTTGCGAGTATTCACAGAACATTGACTATGATAAACTATATTTTGATTCCCAAAACAAGTTGAAATGTATTTAAAACATGTCTCTTATACAATATGTTCTTTGTCCAAAATAGACAAAGTAATATATTATAAATCAGTAACAAGAGGAAATCTGGAAAATCCCCAAATATTTGGAAACTAAATAGCACATGCAAATCTTTCTTGGTGCAAGTAAGATATCTAGAATTGAATTAGAAAATACTTAGAGCTGAAATAAAATGATATTGTTACATATAGAACCTTCTGAGATGTTGCTAAAATAATATTTAGGGGAAATTTTAATGTAGTAGCCCTCCTTCAGAAATGAAGAAATATCTCAAATGGGTTATTTCACCTTATCAAGTAACTAGGGAAAAAAGGAAGAATGAGATCCAAATTAAGTTGAGGAAGGGAAATAATAAATATTGGGGTAGAAATCAATGGAATAGAGGACAACAGAAAAAAATTAATAGAACCAAATACAGAGACGATTATAAAATTGGCAGTCCTTCAGCCAAACTGTTGATGGTGATGATGATGATTAGAAGAGGTGGAGGAAAATGAAGGGAAGGGAATTCTTTAGACCAATCCTATGGGACCAACATTACCCTAATATTAAAACTGAAGAAAGACTATGAGCTACATAAGGATATTACAAAACAGGAAACTATAGCCCAGCATCTTTAATGATTATGCATAGAAAAATTTTAAATAGAATTCTAGGGAATTGAATTCAGCAAAAATGTAATTTAGCATGAATGACTAGGGGTTAGCTCAGGAATACAAGATTAGTTTAACATTCTGAAGTCCCATCAATGTAATTGACTATGTTAACAAACCCCCAAAGAAAAGCTATTTGATCATCTCAGATACAGAAAAATCATTTAACAAAACACAACATTTATCCGTGATTAAAAAAAAAAAACAACCCAAGCCAGGTGTGGTGTTGCAGGTTTGTAATCACAGTACTTAAGAGGCTGAGACAGGAGGATCACGGGTTTAGAACCAGCTTCCACAAATTACAAGGCTCTCAGCAACCTAGTGAGACCCTGTTTCCAGATAAATAAAACCCGGGCTTGGGGTGTAGGATGGGGATAGAATGCCTCTGGGTTCAATCCCCCAATAAACAAAAAAGCTCAGCAAACAAGGAACAGAAGGGACCCTTTTGTCTGATAAAGGGTATCTAAAAAACATTGAGGACTAGTATTATGCCTAGTGGTGAAAGACTAAGTCATTTCTTGAAAATAAAGAACAAGTCATAGATGCCTACACTTGCACTTCTAATTAAAACATATGCAGGTAAATTCTCACCATTGTAACAAGCCAAGAAAAAAATAAAATCCATCATGATTGAAAACAAAATTATCTCTGTTCACAGATACCACAATTATTTATATAGAAAATATAAATCTACAAAAAACTGAAATAAACAGGTGTATTTAGCAAGGTTATAGGATACAAGATCAATATACAAAAATAAAGTGTATTTAAATCTACTATAAATAAACAATTGGGAATTTAAATAAAAAGCAATATTTACTAAAACATGAAATATTATGATTTTCCATGAAGTATTTATCATGAAATATGGCAACAAATATATAAGACTGCTATATTTAAAACTATAAAAAGTGCTGAGAGGAACTAAATAAACTAAATAAATGAAAGACTATTTCATGGGCTGACTCAATATTAAGATATAAACTCTTGCTGGGTGTGGTGGCACACACCTGTAATCCCAATATTTGGGAGGCTGAAACAGGAGGATCACAGATTTGAAGCCAGCCTCAGCAACTGAACAAGGCTTTCAAAAACTTAGTGAGTCCCTGTTTCTAGATAAAATAACAAAATAGGGCTGGGGGTATAGCTTGGAGGTAGAATGTCTCTGGGTTCAGTCTCCAGCCTCCTCCACCCCACACACTAAATTCTCCACAAATGAACTTAGATTTAACAAAATCCTGACCAAAATCCTAAAAGGAATTTTTTTTGGGGTAGAAATTGATAAAGTAATATGTTTCATATTGAAATTCAGTGGAACTAAATCAGCTAGAACAACTTTGAAAAATACAAATGGAGTACTAATATAAGCTAATATCGGATGTTAATTCAGCTGCAAAACCAGGACAGTGTGGTGGTGATATCAAGATGACCAGATAGATCAAGGAAACAGAATAAAGAGCCCAGGCATAATGGCCCATCCCTATTATTTGTTGAGAAGATTACCGCTTTTATCTTTGAGGACATACAAACTTTCTAGAACACCAAATGCACTATGAGTTAAATGGCATGTTCCCCGAATGGAGGTAAAACATAGGTAGTACCCGATTTAAGTACGTCTATGTGAAATGATGTTACCTTCTGAAAAGTTATCATGTTATTTCACCAATATGAAATTTTGCGTTTGATTTGTCCTTCCTCATTCAACATAATTTTAAAAATATTTTTAATGGTGCACTGTAGTCATACATCTTAACGGGGTACAAGATGGCAGAGGAGTGCATGCACACCTCAGCCAATTAGCCCGTCCCCAGCTCCTACCCTATTCCTTCCCCTCCCTCCTCCTCGTGTTTGGCTTAGTGATTGACTTTGATATGCTGGTGGATATACATCGTGTACATTATGGAATTTCTCTCTTCCCCTTCCCATCACCCCAAGATAAAATCCTCTGTTTGTCCTTTGTTGGTTATTTTGATATTGAGCTTTAGGTCATGGCTATTCCTATTATATGTGCTATGCAAACTGTAGGTGGGCATTTGGGGCCAAGTACTTATTTGGCTAAATTCTTGATGGATTTTCTTTTTTAAAAAGAAGCATATAAAATTGTCTAGTAGCAAAAATAATTTTTTGTTTCTGAAGTTAACCTCATTCTTTGATTCAAAGATCATGACGTAAGAGGAGGACCATCTACAATGACATATGCCAATTTTTCTGAGGGCCATTTATGTGTCCTTCATAGCTTTTCTGTAATTTTCAGTCTTAAAGCATCACAGATCTCAAAGTGCTAAACGAATCTTGTATTCTCAAGTATATGATCCGGACGGTCATATACTCTAATCGTTAGCTTGTTGTGTTAGTGAATATTGAGTATTTTTATGACCAATAACTGGAGTTTTTGTCAACATTTCCTCAGATGCTGACTCAGTGCAGGTTGAAGCAGTTGAGTATTTTTTATCCAGTAGTTGAAGTCATTAGATGATTCACCGCAACCCCTCATGGCAAACCCATTCACCCCTTCTCCTGTGGTAAAATCTAGCCTTCCTGTGGCCAGGTTTCAGAGCTCTCTGTTCACCTCTTAATCCTTCCCTTTGTAGGGTTTGTGTACTTACCTCTGCGTGCCCTTAGGACCTTAGGTCATGTCTGAGGAGTCATTCTACAACAGAATAAGTGTACATGTTTTGAAGGTTGTCTTTCCCTGATGTGGTTTCCTTTGGGCTGTTAAGACCTCCTCCAACCTCTGAGTGCTTAACTCTGTCCTGAGCTCAGAATGCATCCCTCTGTAACCTAGGGAGAGTGTGGAGAGCCTCATCCAGAAGCATTCCTACGCCCGCTCACCCATCCGTACCTACGGAGGAGAAGAGGATGTCCTGGGAGAGGAAAGTCAGACGACCCAGAATCGAGGTAAGGCCCTGGGCTGAGAAGCCATGGGGAGCTGGAGCACCTGTCTGCAGAGGAATGGCACTGGTGGGTGAGCTGTCTAGTTTTCAGGGTGCATGCCAACAGAAAAGGATTTCAGGCCCTTTTCAGGAGGTGACAGCCCCTAACGCTGATCCTCACAGGTTTTGTTACTTTGCACGAGCCAGGCGTGATTATGTTGCCTCAAGTTATGGCTTTGTAGTAAAGGACAGTGAGCCTTTGAGTCAGGGCCAGGAGCTACATGTCTGCAATTTACTGCTAAAGAGCTTCGGAATTTGGGGGACCTTTTTAAAAAAGTCTTTCTGGACCTTGATTTTATACTCTGAAAATCAGATACTACATATGTTGTACCTACATTAGGAATATCATCTTACTAGGATCAAAGACCTAGTGAAGGGCGTCATGTAGAAGCAGTGGCCCTGGTGGTGAGAGTAAGAACTGATCAAAGTGTCCCTGTTGGCAAGGCTCAGGGAGGAGCCCCTCACCTGGGAGGGAAGTCCAGAGAAAAGAGGCCAGAGGTGCCCTGTCCTGGGAGATGGGAACTTTGTATGGGGAAAGAACCTCTGTCATTGTTTTATGTTAATAACATGGGATAATATAACCAGAACAAACAATGGCTATTCCTTGTAACTCTATCCAAGTAAGCCACTAGTAATTATACCGTTGGAAAATTTAGTGTCAACTCTTGATTAAACTTCTAGATGCTCTGATGAAAGACAATTCAATCTTGTAGGTTTTCACAGTGGCTTTGGAAACCAGGTAGCTCTTTTGAGACTTATACACCCAGCCTTCTTTATGGAGATGCTGCAAAAGTTAGAATACGTATCAGCTACCCGGAGCTCCTGTTAAGGAAATCAGGGCATTACCCGCAGGCAGGGTATCCGAGTTTAGCCACTGTGGGAATATGTCGGCTGTCTAATGAGTTAAGTGTTTTTCCATTTGGTAATGTTTTTCTTCCACACAGGGTGTAAATGATAGCTTCTTATCTAGACAGGTAGATTTGCCCTAGGACAAACCTCATGTATGTTTGTTTTCAAACTGCAGAATTATTAAATATTTTTTTAAATAGATAGGTCTTTACAGATAATTCTTGATGTGTACATTAAAATAGCATTTCTAATGAGTGTTTTTTTTTTTTTTTTAAACAGGGTCGGCTTTTACGACCTCTGACAATTTGTCCCTCAGCTCCTGGGTGTCATCCTCCTCCACTTTTCCTGGATTTCAGCACCCACAGTCCCTGACTGCTCTCGGTACCAGCACAGCATCCATCGCAACGCCCATTGCTCACCCTATCCAGGGGTCTCTGCCACCCTACAGCCGGCTGGGGATGCCTCTGACCCCAGCGGCCATTGCCGGCTCCATGCAAGGCAGTGGCCCCACCTTCCCGTCCTTCCACATGCCGCGGTACCATCACTACTTTCAGCAGGGGCCTTATGCTGCCATCCAAGGACTACGTCACTCCTCTGCTGTGATGACACCATTTGTATGACTCCTCTAAAAGGGGGGATCGAGATCCAGAATGTGCAAATGGGGATGGAAATACAGGACAGGGCTGGGGGGGTGGGATGTGGGGTATTGGAGCAGGGGCTCTCCAGGAAACGTGGCACCTATCGGAAAGGAGACCTGGACTCGCCGTTAAATCTACTGCTAAGGGAAAGCACCATGGACCAGGATTCGTCTGCATTCGAGAGAAACTAGGTTGGGAACTTCTGTTAGGAACAGGACAGAATCAGTGTAAAGTTCTTAGCAGCCGCAGTCCTGCGGCTAACAGAGTATCTCTTTACACAGAGGCTTAATGAAATGAGGCAGATGAGTTATGGTGCATTATTCCTGTTGGTTAAAAATGCTGTGTGCTACCATAATCTACAAAATCAATGTGTAAAGGTTTTCTTTCTGCTTTACAGGCTAAAGGAATCGCCAAAGGAGGCAATACTATCTAGCATACTGACTGACTGCATAACTACCTAAGCCAATTTCTCCCTGTAGAAAATGGGAGCCAGTAGAGAGATACTTGTAGTGCGTTAGCTCAAGCATGTTTTGTTTCTGTTTCTGTTGGTTTGCCTGGGAAGGAGCTGAGGTAAGGCTCGCGCGTCCTTTGTGTGAGCGAACGTGCGGTCTCACCTTCAGCAGGCTCTCTGCAGTATTGACAGCCAGTCCTCAACCAGCTCAGCCTTCAGCTTTCTCTTCTCTCTTCCTGGCAACTATTTGCCGGTTCTGTAGGAGGAAAAAAACCCTCTGTATACAATTTTGAAGGGAAATTGGGCCAAGGTGTGATTTTTCTGGACTGCATTCTAAATATGCTACTAGCTTATTCACCGTGGAACACTCCAGAGCTATGCATGTTGACATGTGAGGCTTGCTTTCACTTACAGCGGCAATAAAAAGATGACTGTCTTATTCTGGAAGGAACTTCTCTCCACAGGAGCCAAAGGCCCTTTCATTTTCACTTCAGCTTCAGGAGACCTTGTAGATATTAATATGCATTGGGCCAAATTCTCACTTTTTAAAATGTACTTTTACTGGCGAACTGTAGTTGCACATCATAATGTAGTTCAGAGTGACGGGGACATAGTGCTCTGGTACTGCTCCCACCGACGGGCAGGGATCTGAGCTGACCGTATCTAAGTGCTTACATAGCCACAATTTACTGTACACTTATGAGAAGTAGTGCGCTCATATATCTGATTTATCCTTTTCTCTAACTGTGTTACATTTAGAGACCCCTTAGCCATTTTATAAGCCCCTAATATGGAATTACATGTTAATTCAATGACTCTGGCTGAAACATTGGGAGTTCTTAGAAGTTTCACCCACCTTATTTTAAACTCTTGCTATCTTCCTAATTTTTCCTTTAATGTGTATAATAGTAATTAATTATATAGTAGTTCTCTATAACATATGCTATTTTTGAGCAACATCTATTTAGCATTTGTAGTCTGGATAAACCATATTTGGTATTTTATAACAGTTCGTTTCTCTAATAATAGAGATTTAATGAAGATAGTCTTTCAACTTCAGATATAATGCATTCCAGCTACAGGATGTAACCTGTCTTCTTAGCAAATTTCCCCAAAACTCTAATTTAATATTTGTATGTAATTCTCATCCTACTCTGTTCTTACTGCAAAAGTATTGAGTCTGTTAAAAGAGATGGGAAGTATTGCTACTGACAGTAGAAGTGAATTTGGGGGTAAATGCAATATCCTTATCACATCGGACTCCCTGGGGTTTCGTTTGGTTAATGTTAGCCTTCTTCGTGTAGAATGTCTCTGTTGGGCACGGCCAGCCCGTGAGCGGGGCACCGTGGCACGGCCTGGCTGTGGGATGCCACTGCTGGATTTTACACTTGCCGTTCTTCGCCGAATCCCAGAGTTTACTTGCAAAGATGCATGGACTGCGTTAACAAAGCCTTTCAAAGCCTTTGGCAGACGCTGTAATTTCTGATTTCTTGCATGTTATGCTATAGTATCCACAGGTAGTTTGTTTTCAAACAAAGTACAGACGTTGCATTTCTATAGAAAGGCAGCTATGAGTCATATTTAAATGAAATATCCACAGAGCTAGGACAGGGGCTTAATATTTAACAGCTGGCACTGCTCCCTTGAATACAGAGTGCTGCTGCTTAACGCAGGAATAACAAAAGATGCTATTTTATATGCTGCTACTCAACACCCTGATAAATGACTGGTCTGCTAAAATGGATCTGAACATTCTTTTCTAAGAAAATGAAAAGATTGTTTTAATACTCTTTTGACAGTTTTCCTGATCCGAGCGTCTCAGAGTAGGTTTGTATGTTTTTGTTAAATACAGTTTTGCACCAGATTTCCTGACTTTATAACTTTGTTTTGTAACTAAGCAATATGACACAAGTAGAATGCTCAGAGAAAAGCAAAGCCTGCCCTTGGGAAAATGAGACCTGAAACTCTAAACGGGATATATTTTTTAAGTAGTGGTATTACTCGAATTAGAAAGAAGAAGCACAAGAAAAATAAGCTCAGCCGAATCAAGTTGCTCCAGTCACAGGAACCAAGGGGTAGAAACGGGTCCCACCTGTGTCTTCCTGAGTGATTTTGATTGTCAAGTCTTATTAACCCCTTGGTTAAAAGCAGGATAAGAATTTATAATTCCAAAGTCTATTCTACCAAAGTGATTACAAAAACTAGATATTTAATGGGAAAACCTGTCAAATAATAACAACCATGAATTAAAGTATATTTGTAATATAGTACAAATATATTCAGGGTTTTCCCTCTAAATACATTACATCTTCAAAAAACATGGTAAATGGGCAGTACTGCTAAAAAGAAGTTCTGCCCAACCTGATTTATCAAACTAAGTAATTAACTTATAACTTTGTATGTTCTGCATTTGGGATTTGATTTTTAAGAACATACCAATAATTCTAAGTTCAGTTATTCTTTGATTTAGTAAATCTCCCCCCATTCAGCCCACCCTAACAGTACAAAAAACAAATTTGTCCAGCTTGCATCTGACATATCGCAAATTAATAGGTAACTAGATCTGGATTAAGAATTCTGTATTGCACTGCTGGTCTCTGAGTTTATTACAATGGTATCTGGTCTGGAAGGCCTGTCGCCATTGCTGGTAGGTGGGCACAGAGCAGGTGATGCTGCAAAGCTTTCTGATGCTGACTGGTCATCAGGCTATACTATAGGAACTAACAGACTTCTGGGGCATTCCAAGACCTCTGTCCCCCACCCTTATCCACAACTGTCATTTTGCTTCTTAAGCCACAATACTACCCCTCAAAACAAAAAAAGAAAAACTCCATAAAAGCCCAAGAAATATTCTGAGAAGTGACACATCCTCATTTCATACTGCTTAGGATTTTTCAGAAAGATGTTAAGGATACTTCTCTCACTTCTAAATTTTACATTGAAGTTTCAGATTGTCTTGCTTATATAAAGCTGAGTTATGTTGAGAACAAATGACCCTCAAAGTGGATGGAATGACTTTATATTCCATGAGATACAGACAAGGTTAGCAGTAACTCCAGTAACCAGAGCTCCAAAGTCTCAGTTATGTGATCTGCAGGGTAATATGTTGCAAGAAAACTAGCGCTTCTATCCTGTCTTCCATTGAGTAAATAAGGGAAACTGTTTTCATTATTCAGTGGGTAGGCAATTGATAATTATTACAAACAAGATCATAGTATGCTCTCAATCTACAAAAGCACTAGACAAACAGAAGATGTTAAGCTTGCTCCACTAGAGAGCCACGGCTGAGAGGATCGGTATTGTACAAATTTTTATATTATTTTAAAATAAAATAATTTTTGTAAGCAAGCAAAAGAAAGGTTACAAACTCTTAAAGCTGTAGAAAACCACAAAATTCTTTCTTTTTAACTTACTGATCCATGCCAGTTATAAAATATTCCAATTCTTTATTTAGCATGCTTAAATATAAAATATTTAATGGTCAAATAATCCATAAATATTTTCTAGCCTTCTTTTTGTCCCTCCCTCAAATAATTTCAATCTGCTTCTCTTTTAAAACAAAATATCCTGGTAATAATAAAAACATTTTTGTGACATGATACATCTGGACAAAAAATACAATTTGTTGTATTTTACTTCTGGTACATTCTAACACACTCTATTTAGTTGTACTTTAAAAAAAATTTCCCAAAACCTGAAAGAAGTTATTCTGTTTCTGAAAGGGTGGAAATCAAATGTAGCCTTTTTAGTAGACTCTACCACGGTTTCATTGTTTGCAGTGTCTTCATTTGCTTGATGGCTTGCGTGAGAAAAGTCACTGTAATGAAGTGTGTGTGCTGGGGGAGGGGGAAGGGCAGGGGACATGTTTTATGCAAAGAAAAATCAAAAGAAGTTACAAGCCTAATACTATGAAGTAACACCGAATGAAGTTCTTTTTAAGTGCAATATATTTATTTCTGCTAGAAATGTATTATCAACCTTATGTAATATTTGGAGCATTACATGTTATTTGTAAACAGCTTAAAATTATATATTACCCCAAATTGTACAGAAGTACAAATGTGTGGGAATCTGTTTCTTTCATTAAAAAATGGTGTGATTTTGGTATATGTGCACACATTATACCTCTCGTTATCTTACTGTGGCTTTTGGGGCTACTTCCTCACTTGAGTGGTTGTAGGACTGGCTACTCCCAGGCCAGACGCGACCACTGGATCACGACACAAGGTTTCATCTCTGCCTTTAATCTTGTTTGAAAACCATATACCACATGCCTATCCCCAGGACCTTTTAGCTACTATCCCACCTGGTGAGCCCTCAAAACCATGTGATCTCGTACCTCTTGTCCTGAATGAGCCTGAAGACTCCATAAAGCTTAAAAGCACTCACCTCTCTCCGGCCACAAGGTCTTGGATTTGCCATTATGATATGACACAAAGCAGACTAACATTAAATAAGATTAGCTACATTTAAAGTCTGAATCCTCCTTCCACATGGCAGCCCTTCAAACAGTGTGGTGTTATCATACCTTCTGCTTTGAAAGTCTGCTTTATTACCCTAAATGTTTTGCACATGCTGAATATCTACTTTAAAACATAATTTATTTGGAATTTCAATATTATAAAAAGTTACAAGGGTAGCGTAAAGAAAACCTGTTGAAGCCTGGCGTGGTGGCACATGCTTGTGATCCCAGTACTTGGGAGGTGAAGACAGAAGGATCACAGGTTTATAGCTAGCCTCAGCTACTTAGTGAGGCCCTGTTTCACAAATAAAGAATAAAAAATAGGGCTGGGAGTGTAGTTCATGGGTAGAATGCCCCTGGGTTCAATCCCCAGTACCAAAAAAAAAAAAAAAAAAAAGAAAAAGAAAGAAAGAAAGAAAGAAAGAAAAAAAAAAGAAAAGAAAACCTGTAGATTCTTAACCCAGATTTTCCAATTATTAACTTTTTGCCTGGTGTTCTGTGTCATATGTGCACTGAGCAGCACACATTCTGGTGAACATGTATGTAATATATACAAAGTGTCTATCTGAACCATTAGAGAGTAAGTTGAACGTGTGCCCCATTATTCCTAAATAATTTAAAGTATATTTTAAAAAAAGCAGAGTATGGTGGCTTACGCTTGTAATCCCAGCATTTAGGAGGCTGACAGGGGAGGATGGCAGTTTGTGGACAGCCTCAGTGAGGCCCTTAGTGAGGCCCTCTGCAACTCAGTGAGACCCTGTTTCAAAATAAAGAATAAAAATAGGGCTGGAGTAGAGCTCAGAGACAGAATGCCTCTGGATTCCATGTCCAGTTCCACAAAACAAAAACACATAGGTTCCATGGAATAAACACAACGGTATTAGAAACATTAGAAATTTAGTAGTGATACAATATCATAACCCATGCTCTCCCAGTTCAGTTTTATCAAATGACCCAACAGTGTCTTTTGTAACATATTTTCCCTTTAGTACAGGTCTAATTTAGGGCCTTGTATTGATTTAGTCACTATGTTTCACTAATCTCCTTTAATCTGGCCAAACTCCTTACGCTGTCTTGGGCTTTCACAACCAAGGATCCTATTTTTTTAATAGTTTATATTTTGTTACTATTTTTTATCTTAATGTTCAAGTTGTTACATATTTGATCACTGAGATCAAAGCTGATTGCTTTGTCCTTTTGACTTTTTTTATCACTTCTTTGATTTCTGGTTTAGCAAGATATTCTAAGCCCATCTTGTACCCTCCTTTCTAGACAGCCCCAGACTCCGCCATTTCCCCGTGCACCTGTGTTCCTCTCAGTGGGTGAGGCTGTCAGGAACCAAGGTCTGGGTGCTTGGAGTGCTCGCCGGGGCATGCTGCTTCCTAGGTTCTATCAGCCATCAGCATTAGAAATTCACATATATAACCTCCAATACATACACATGGATACCTGTATGTAAGTGAGTATGAAATGTATTAGAAGCCATGAGTTTATACCGCTATTGCTAATTCCACTGCACTCCTATAGGACACGGTTTGCTTGCTTTGCTCAATTTCACCTGTCCTGCCTTCTACAGTGAGCACCCTGGCTCCCAGCAAAAGCAACATCGTTATTTACTTAATTTAAGTATACACTTACACCATCTCCTGCTCTTCACCCCTATAACTATCATAAACAACCATATAAAATGGAGTCAGGAGTCAACTGTTAGTCAACAGCATATACAGTCAAAGAAATGTTAAGCACTTACTCGGGTGAATTCTGTCCTTACCCTCCTGTATGTGATTCACTTGTGGTACAACTACGCTCACTTCTAAGTTTGCCTTTTGTTGTCATGGGTTTTTCTTTTCTTTCTTATAGATTTAAAAAATATAAAAATTAATGACCTAATAATAAAAATTTCATATAACTAATAAGTGATTAGAGAAATGTTGTAGGTAAGGCTTCTATTTAAAAAGTCACTAGATAAGGTTTCTATTTACAGTCACTTGTTAATTGGATGCTCTCCCTAATATGTGCATGCTAGGGAAGAAAAGAGTCATAGAAGGAACTCTAGATGAAGAAGGAGAAGCCATAGCTGAGCAAAGAAGGAGACCTAACTGAGGGGATGGGAGGGGGAGAGGGAGACGCCCTACTGTACATGACGTACATTCACAGTCATATCAATCACCAAGCCAAACATGAGAAGGAGGGAGGGGAGGGGATGGGTGGGAACTGGGCAAGGGCTAAATGAGGGATGTGTGCATGTGTGCCTCCACCATCTTGTACCCCATTAAGATGTATGACTACAGTGCACCAATTTAAAAAATCATTTGCTTTCCTATATACCAGCAATGCATAATTGGAATTTGAAATAACATAATACCACCTATATCAGCACTAAAAACTTTAAAAGAGAAAAATTTAGACATAAATAAACAAAATATGAAACAAAAAATGAAGAAAAACTGGGCATGGTGGCACACAACAGGAGGATTGCAGGTTCCCAGCCAGCCAAACTTAGTGATACCCTCCATAACTTAGTAAGACTCTTTCAAAATAAAGAATAAAAATTAGGGCTGGGGTGCAGCTTGGAGAATGTCCCTGGGTTCAATCCTCAATACCACAAAAATGCTGAAGAAAGTAATCAAGATCTAAATAAATGGAAAGCTATTCCATGTTTATGATCAGGAAGACCCAATATTGTCAAGATGTCATTTCTTCCAAACTCGATTTATAGTTTCAGCACCATCACAATAAAATACCCACAAGTTATTTGTGGTAAAAAAACAAACATTCTAGAGTATATGTTGGAAAGGCCTTAACAGCCAACTTAATACTGAACAAAGAAGATTGGCGAGAGCCAATTTCAACACTTACTTCAAAGCTACAGTAATAAAAACAGGGTAGTATTGGTGAGAGAATAGACGAAGAGGTCAATGGAACAAAATAGGGAGCCCATTAAGAGAGCACAGGAATATAATTAACTGATCTCTGACAAAGGAGAAAAGGCAAGTCAGCAGAGAAACAGTCATCTTTTCAGCAAATGGTTCTGGAACAACTGAACATCCACATGCATAACAATACGTAGAGACGCAGATCTTAAATTTTTATCAAAAACTAACTCAAAGTGAACCACAGACCTAAATGTTAAATGCAAAATCATAAAAGTTTTACAAGGTAACATAAGAGAAAAATGTAAGTAACATTTTTTTAGATATAACACCCAAAGCATAATATATTCACAAGAATTAATATACTTGGACTATATTAAAATTTAAAACTTCCATTAACACTGTTAAGAGAAAGAAGACTAGCCACAGACTGGGAGAAAGTATTTTCAAAATATATATATCTGATAAAGAACTTCTATGTAGAATATAAAAGATTTTTTAAAATTCAATAAGAAAACAAAAAGCCTAATTAAAATAAGGGCAAAAGATCTATTTGAATAGACATCTCACTAATGAAAGCATACAAATGAAAAGAGGGATATGAAAAGATGCTCATCACATGTGATTAGGGAACAGAACGTTAAAACAGCATGAGATGCTACCACACGTCTAGTAAAATGCCAAATTCCCACCCTTGGCAACATCAGGACCGATGAGGAGCAGCTAATAGGGACTCGCTGATAGGAAACAGAATGGTCGAGCCAACTTTAAAAGACAAGTTTACCAGTTCCTTGAAAAGCCAACATACCATTATCATATGATCCAATAATTGTGCCCATAAATATTTAGGCAGATGAGTTGAAATTTTATGTTACACAAAAACCTGTACATGAACGTTTACGGAAGTGTTAGAATTGTCCAAACATGGAAGTGGCTGAATGACTCTTAAAAGGTGAATGGAGAACAGAGTTGGACATCCATCATCCATCCAATAGAACGTTATTCAATGATAAAAGAAAAAAAAGAAATCCAGAGGGCTGGGGTACAAACTCAGTGGTAGAGTGCTTGCCCAGCATTCATGGGTTTGATCCCCAGCAACACCTACACTGTTATGAAGCTGCTGAAAAGACTTGGAGGAATCTTAAATGCATATTGCTAAGAGGAAAACAAATCCATCCTGAAAGGACTACATACTGTATGATTCCAACTATAAGACACTCTAGAAAAAACAAAATTACTAAGACTATAGAAGCATCAGGGTTGAGGGTTCAGGATAAGAGAGACAGGAATGAATGGATTAGGGGATTTTAGATCCAACAAATCTGCACTGATTCTGTGATGTTAGATACATGGAGTTATCCACCCCTGGAGCTGCACTGCTTACAGAATGAATAACAATATAAACTATGGGCTTTGGCTAGCAATAATATGTTGGCTCACTAACTGAAACAAAGGTGCTGCACAAAGGCAAGTTGTTGCAATAGAATAAATTGTGCACAAGAGCAGGTAAAAGGGGAGATGTGGGAACTGTATTTCTACACAATTTTCCTGTAAAGCTAACACTGCTCTAAACTGGGCGTGGTGGCCCACACTTGTAATCCCTGCGCTTGGGAGGCTGAGACAGGAGGATCGCACAGGTTCGAAACCAGCCTCAGCTACTGAGTGAGGCTCTCAACAACTTAGTGAGACCCTGTTTCCAAATAAAGTATAAAATAAGTCTGGGAGTATAGTCCAGAGGTAGAAAAGCCCCTGGGTTTCACCACCAGGAACACACACACACACACACACACACACACACACACACACACACTAAAATAAACTAAAACAGCTCTAAAAATAAAGTCTATTGGTAAAATACCAATAGCAAAAATACCACTCCACACTCACTGGGATGGATTTAATAATAACAGTGAACAATCACGTGTTGGGAAGGATGTAGAAAAATTGGACGACTGCCTCATACCTTGGTGGTGGTAATGTAAAATGGTGCAGCCGCTCAGGAAAATATCTAGTACTTTTGAAAAATAAAATAATTTTTATTTATTGATTGATTTAATAATTCTGCTCCTAGTTGTACACCCAGAAGGAATCAAAATATATGTCAAAACAGACTTGTATATGGATTTTCATAGTGGTCTAATTTATAATAGGCAAAAAAATGGAAAAAATCCAAATGTCTGTCCATCAACTGGTAAGTGGATAAATAAAACGTGGTACATCCATGCAACAGAATAAATAAAATGTCACCGCATAAATAATAAATAAATACAATTTTTACATAAATAGTTACATAATGAAGATGTTATGCTGAGACAAGCCAGCTACAAAGGATCCATTGGGTGGGTGGGCAGGCACTGGCGGGGCACCCCTAGGCACCCCCTCCCCACCCAGAAGGACCCTGTGGTCCTGGCCCCTGGCCCCGACCCTGCGCAGGTGGGCAGACGCTGGCGGGGCACCCCTAGGCGACCCCCTCCCCACCCGGAAGGACCCTGTGGTCCAGGCCTCTGGCCCCCGACCCTGAGTGGGTGGGCAGGTGCTAGTGGGGCACCCCTAGGCACCCCCTCCCCACCCGGACCCTGTGGTCCGGGCCCCTAGCCCCGACCCTGGGCGGGTGGGCAGGCACTGGCGGGGCACCCTTCGGTGACCCCCTCTCCACCTGGAAGGACACTTTTATTTTAGTTCTCTAGGACTTAATTTGTCAACCTGAAGACGTCTGGGAGGAGATACATTTTGTTTATTTAGAGTTAAGAGTGGGCTGTCTAGAATCTTCTCCCTCAACTTTTCTATTTATAAAAAGAAAAAAAATTTGGGTCTATTTCATAGCTTTATATGGAATGTAGACCCTCAATTATTTAGTTTGTTTTTCTCTCTTCTTTGTCTCACCCTAAGAAAAAACATATCTGGTTATTTGGACTCTCTAGAAAATAAAAAAATATATATAAAGAATACCTTTTTCATTCCAAGCTTTAATATGGTGATGCATATTGCTATCTTTTATAAAACTCATGTTATGTCTATGGATCCTTTTTAAAATCTGAGCTTATGGGAACTCACCCATTCTTACCACACCAGCATTAATCCTTAATTCATGAACATGACCTAGTCACCTCCCACTGGGTGCCATCTTTTACAGGTTCTATCACCTCAACATCACCATACTGGGAACCAAGCTTCCCACATATAAAACTTGGGAAGGGGGAAAAAAACCATATGTGAAACATGACATCTTCCTTGACTTCTCTGAAACCAGATAGAAGAACAGCTGGGTTCTTCTCTGAACAGCTTTAAGAAATAAAAAATCTGTATAACTCAACAATTTTCTCCTAATGGATTATAAATTATCACTGGCAAGTTTCAATAAGGGATTCAACAGATTGTAGCAAAGATGAGGAGAAAAATTTCAAGTTCTATATTTATCTTTTGGGGATGAGTCAGTATCTATGTGGAAGCTGGACTCTGCTATCCCAAACACAGATCTGGTGGGTTTATTTGTTTTAGTGTTCTTGATATAAACATACATTAGTTATTTAGGAGTGTTTTACCCTCTTCCTTACAGTCCAGTTGTCATTTAGGCTACTAGTGGATAGAAATAATTATATAATAGAAACAATGAAGCCCACCATACTTAATCATTTAACAGTTATTACTGAGTACCCTCTGTTCAAATCAGTGTGCGATACTATACTAAACAATTGTGCATTTCTCTACTTAGGGATGAAGGAATTCTCCCTATCAACTCATAGATTACCTCTCTCCCACTGAAACTTACCTTTATATGGCTGCTCAATGATAAGGGCGTCTTCATTTCATCTGCAGTAGGCTTGCGGAACTACGTTGTGCACAGCATGGATGGCTTACAGCTCTAGTTTGTTTGCTGTTTGTTTGTTCGCCGCAGCAGCAGCGAATCCACCGAGTCCACTACAGCTCCACCACCGCACTCAACAGCAGTGAGTCAAACTGCGGCCCCTAGAGGAGAAATCCCAGTGGCTGTACCCACATTCCTAAAACAACCCCTTGAGGACATCAGATCTCAAATACAATAATATTGGGAGACTTCAACACACCACTCATGCCACTATATCAATTTTCAAGGCAAAAGATGAGTAAAGACTCTTCAGAACTAAAATAAACCATAAACCAAATGGACCTAATACACATATACAGAATATTTCAACTAGTAAGAGTAGAATACACATTCTTATCAACAGGCCATGGAAGCTTCTCCAAAATAGATCACATTGTGGGCCACAAAGCAAGTGCCAGCAAATTCAAAAGATGTAATATAATTCCCTGTATCTTTTCAGATCACAATGGAATGAAAGTAGGAATCAACAACAGGAAGACAAAAAGAAACTATTTAAATACATGGAGACTGAATGATACACTATTGAATTATGAGTGGGTAAGATCAGAAATAAGGGGAGAAATAAAGAAATCCCTGGAATTAAATGAAAACAGAGACACAACACACCAAATATATGCTGGTATGGGACACTTAGAAGGCCATGTTAAGAGGAAAGTTTATAGCATTGAGTGCCCCATAAAAAAAACAGAGTCACCAAGTAAACAACTTAATGACACATCTCAAGGACCCAGTAAAACAACAACAATATAATCCCATAGCCAGCAGACCTCAGGAAATTATTAAAATCAAAGCCGAGCTAGGCGTGGTGGCACACGCTTGTAATCCCTGCGCTTGGGAGGCTGAGACAGGAGGATCGCACAGGTTAGAAACCAGCCTCAGCTACTTAGTGAGGCTCTCAGCAACTTAGTGAGACCCTGTTTCCAATAAAATATAAAATAGGTCTGGGAGTATGGCCCGGAGGTAAAAAGCCCCTGGGTTACACCCCCAGTACCACCAAAAAAATAAAAAATAAAAATAAATAAATAAATAAAATAAAAGCAGAAATAAATGAAATAGAGAATAAAAAACAATTGAAAGAATCAACAAAACAAAAAGATGGTTCTTTGAAAAGATTAATAATATTGACAAATCCCTGGCCAATCTAACCAAAAGAAAGAGAGAATCAACTCAAATCATTAAAATCAGAAATGAAAAAGGAGACATCAACACAGACAGTGGGGAAATTTAAAGGATTATCAGAAACTATTTTGAAAATTTATACTCCAAAAGACTTGAAAAAATGGAAGAAATCAATACATTTCTAACTATATATAACCTACCTAAATTGAACCAAGATAGCCATGCGTGGTGGCACACGCTTGTAATCCCAGCATTCAGGAGGCTGAGACAGGAGGATCTCAGTTCGCAGACAGCGTCAGCTACTTAGTGAGGCCCTCTGCAACTCAGTGAGACCCGGTTTCAAAATAAAGAATAAAAAATAGGGCAGGGGTGTAGCTCAGAGGTCAAATGCCCCTGGGTTTCATCTCCATACCTGCAAAAAAAAAAAAAAAATTGAACCAAGAGGACATAGCAAGCCTAACCAACCAATAGCAAGCAAAGAAATAAAAACAGCTATAAAAATTCTGCTATCAAAGAAAATCCTAGGCCTTGATAGGTTTCCAGCTGAATTCTACAAAAGCTTCAGAGAAGAACTAATCCCAATACTTTACAACTTGTTCTAGGAAATTGAAAGAGATGGAATTCTCCGAAACTCCTTCTATGAGGCCAGTATTAGTAGTAAAAAATAGCATGCTATTGGCACAACAACAGGCATACAGACCAATGGGACATAATTGATGATGGAGAAACAAACCCACATACCGATAGTCAATTGATCTTTGCCAAAGGGGCCAAACTCATACACTGGAGAAAAGACAGCCTTTTCAACAAATGGTGTGTGGAGAGCTGGCTATACATTTGTAGAAAGATGGAACTAAATCCTTACCTCTCACCATGCACAGGAATCGACTCAAGATGGAACGAAGACTTAGAAATTAGACCAGAGACTGTGAAGTTATTAGAGGAGGGCATAGGCTCAACACTACAACATATTGGCACAGGCAGTAACTTTCTCGACAAAACAACCAAAGCTCAGGAAATTAAAGAAAGAATTAACCAGTGGGATGACATCTAACTAAAAAGTTTCTTCTCATCAAAGGAAAGCATCAAGAATCTAAAGAGGAAGCCTACAGAATGGGAGAAGATCTTTACCAGCCACCACTCTGATAGGGGGCTAATATCCAGAATATACAAAGAGCTCAAAAGACTCTACACTAGCAAAACAACAACCCAATCAAGAAATGGGCAATTGAACTGAACAGACACTTCACAAAAGAAGAGATGCAAATGGCCAATAGATACATGAAAAGATGTTCAATATCATTAGCCATCAGGGAGATGCTGCACTGAGATTCCATCTAACCCCAGTCAAAATGGCAGTCATTAAGAAGTCAAGTAACAGTAAATATCGGCAAGGATGTGGAGAAATAGGAACTCTTCTACACTGTTGGTGAGAGTGCAAACTAGTTTAGCCACTATGAAGATCAATGTGGAGATTCCTTTGAAAACCGAGAATGGATCCACCATATGATCTGGCTATACCACTCCTTGGTATCTTCCCAAAGGGGTTGAAGTCAGAGAACTACAGTAACACCTGCATACCCATGTTCATAGCAGCATAATTTGTAATGGCCAAAATATGGAACCAACTTAGGTCTCCATCAATAGATGAATGAATTGCAACATTATGGGAAATACCCACAATGGAATTCTACTCAGCAATAAGAAGAAGAAAAGCATGTCATTCGCAAGAAGATGGAAAGACCTGGAGAACATTATGGTAAGTGAGATCAGCCAAGCACAGAAAGAGAAAGGACATATGTTCTCTCTAATATGCCCAAATTAGGGCATATGGAGGAGACCAGAGGGACTCCAGATAATGGAGGGGAAACCACAGCAAAGCTAGAATGGAAGATCAGGAGATGAAGAAGGCTGAGGTTGATTAATGAAGGAGCTACATTTGGATATGTGTACAAGTATGAATGTAGCATGGTCAACCTGGACACTCATTGTGGGAGGGGAGGAAAGGGGAAGCAGGAAGGGGGAGGGCACCAAGCACTCTCTGAATGTATGCCATTTTAAATATGATCCACATAAAAATAAAAAAGTTAAAAAAATCAGTCCAAATTATGTAATGATTTTAGACTGGCACAGGTGTTCTGTAAAAATTACCAAGTTTGATAATTTTAGTAGAGGTAACTTGTTCAAGAAGAATTTAAAAGACTCTTTTAACATATAAATATATAAAAACAAACTAATTTAATATTTTCTAGAAAAGAGCCATCAAGAAGCACATACCTACAGCTACCCTATTTTTAAGACAACGATAGAAATAGATTAATAACAAAATAATGTTTCATCTTTGAATTTATAGGAAAGTCTTTCAGTATAATTGAAATGAATTAGACTGCCAAATAAAATTACTCTAAAAGATCTGTGTCTTGATAGCCTAAAAAATAACTAATCCTGACAGACTAGAGACAAACACATTGGTGCCAAAGCTAACTCCTCACACCTTAGAAAGGGAAAAACTACCATATCAAATAAGAAATTCAGAAACAGCACAAGTAAAGATCCTTCGTTTATGTGGAAAATCATCAAAGTAAATTAATACTCTAAATTATAAAATAATAAATGAAAAAGTTTATAAAATTTTCAAAAGTGTTAGTTAAATTCCTACATAACTTGGTCCTTATAATCAGGCTAAATAAAAAGGTAACTTAGCTTAACTTAAATATATACCTGTGTATTTGTGCAAAGACGAAACATTGAAATTTGGTAAACAAACTATCTGAATCGTTTAAAATAAAGTCACCATTTAAAAAACTAAATATTGGCCATGATGACAACTATTTTGTGTGTGTGTGTGTGGTACTGAGGATGAAACCCAGGGGCTTTTCTACCTTCTGGGCTACACTCCCAGACCTATTTTATACTTTATTTGGAAACAGGGTCTCACTAAGTTGCTGAGAGCCTCACTAAGTAGCTGAAGCTGCCTTTAAGCCTGTGGGATCCTCCTGTCTCAGTCTCCCAAGTGCTGGGATTACAAGCGTGCGCCACCATACCCGGTGATGATAACTATTTTGATCGATGAGATATGCAATGTAATTATTTTTAAGTAGTGTTGCATTCAGAATTTCTCTAGATTTCATATATAGTAAGTGAATTTATTATAAAAACAATAAATTGATTTATATTAAGAACAGTGATTATTTTTTAAAATATCTAAAAGCCTGGCAAAGTGGTACATGCCTATTGGAGGCCAGCCTCAGCAACTTTGTCAAGGCCCTTTGCAACTTACTGAGATTCTGTTTCCAAATTAAAAAAAAAAATACTCTGGGGGTATAATTCAGAGGTAGAATGGCTCTGGGTTCAATCTCCAATACAAAAGGAAGAAAGAAGAAAGAAAGAAAGAAAGAAAGAAAGAAAGAAAGAAAGAAAGAAAGAAAGAAAGAAAGAAAGAAAGAAAGAGAGAAAGAAAGAGAGAAAAGAAAAAGAAAGAAAAAAGAACTAAAAGTTTAAAATTTTTGACTTATAGGTTATTATTGCCATCTGCTGGTTATGTAGTTTACTTGCTCTTTTCTTTTCCTTCCTTCCTTCCTTCCTTCCTTCCTTCCTTCCTTCCTTTCTTTCTTTTTCTTTCTTTCTTTCTTTCTTTCTTTCTTTTTTTTGTGGTGCTGGGGATTGAATCCAGGAACATTCTACCCCCAAGCTACACCCCCAGCCCAATTTATTATTCTTTATTCAGAAACAGGTTCTCACTAAGTTTCGGAGGGCCTCACTAAGTAGCTGAGGCTGGCCACAAACCCTGGTCTTCCTGTCTCAGCCTCCCAAGTCCTGGGATAACAGGTGTGCACCACCACACCCAGCTAGTTTAGTTGCATTTTTGTTGTTGTTGTTGGTATTATAACATTTATTAAAATAATGCTATGGGTTAATAGAAACAGCAAAGAACCAAAGAATTAAAATGCAAGCTATGTAAAATCCCAACTAAAACCCAAAAGTGTCTAATGTATTCATTCATCAGCTAACTAAAAGCCCAAGAAAGACAAGACACCCAATATAATAAAGTACCGCAAAACAATTGGCAATTTTTAGTTATCAAAATTGTGGATTTTGCATTTTCTATCCTTTTCTCAATCAAGAAAAAAATTATTTTTGAATGTTATATAACATACATATAAAACAAGATAGAAAAATACACTATAAACTTGTAACAATGGCTGTAAATACATTATCTTACATGTTTCTCATAGGCAATAGGTTGGTTATGGTACACACACAGCATGAAACTACTAAGATAATAAAGAATAGACAAAAATACATGTCAGCTGTATGGTAACATACAAGCGACACTCCCATCTACCCACATTAAAAAATTACATAATACTGTCAGAAAAAAAGTCTTAAAAACTACATCCTTTAATAAGAAAAAATTCAATAAAGAATGATAATACTGAGAACCAAGGCATTCAGATCGTGCAGTCCATCTCTCTGCTAGCTTTAGCAACCTGTCCTTCAATACACGCCTTTTTTGCCACTCTTTTCAACTTAAAAGAATTTTAAAAATTAGCATTGTGCGTATAAATACTCAACTACATTCCAGTTTAAGCTTCCAGTTTCTTACGAAGTGCAAACAGTTTTATAGTTGAAACAGTTTGTATGCAGAGCCCACATCTAAAGCCTTGAGTAGTAATCCTTAACTCCTCAGTACCAGACGTGGCAAATCTCAAGTGCCAGTGGACGCCCAGCTCATCAGCTCGTGGCCTCGTCCACACCCTCACGGCTTCAGTCAAGGTCAGCAGGAAGCTCGGCTGGCCCTTCACGGTGACCTCCCCATCATCTCGTCTCACCTGGAACGTTTGCAGTTTATTTACTATGCAATAGACAGTCATTGTTTTGTACTCAGCTAGCTTTGGTTTCATGTGCCACTGCTTTGTCTTGTTACGTATACAGTTGTTTTGATTTATTTACAATATATGCCGTGCCATTTTTATTTTTATTTTATGTTTGATTGGTTGAATAAATTTGCGACACTCAAACACTTGAGGTGATAGTTAAAAACAGTACCAGTATTTGATCCAGTTTCATCTCAACTGTGTTAAACCTGGACATTTTAGATGTTTATCAAAGGTCTTTTATGGGGAAGAAAGTAAGTGTATGAAATAATAAATGTGTGACATTTATGAGTAATGTTGGTGCCGAACAAACTTTTGAAAACTTAGTTGACAAAATTTTGGATCAACTGAAAAAAAAAAAAGCATGACTTTTGAAATCTGAATGTCTTGGTTCTCAGTATCATCATTCTTTAGTTGCATTTTTTAACTTAAAAATTGCTTTATTAGCTGGGCGTGGTGGCACACGCTTGTAATCCCAGCATTCGGGAGGCTGAGACCCGGAGGATCACGGTTCGCGGACAGCCTCAGCTACTTAGTGAGGCCCTCTGCAACTCATTGAGACCTGGTTTCAAAATAAAGAATAAAAATAAGGCAGGGGGTGTAGCTCGGAGGTCAAATGCCCCTGGGTTCCATCCCCAGACCCCCCCAAAAATTGCTTTATTAAAAGAAAAAGGCAAGTTTTAAATACATAGATACAAATGAATTAGAAATCTTTATGTAAAAATAAGTTGCTTTATCAGGAGGCATCTCCATTATACGAAGATAAAGCAAAAATATTTTGCATTAGCCAGGCATGGTAGCCCACACCAGTCATCCCAGTACTTGGGAGGCAGAGACAGGATAATCTCAGGTTCAAGGCTAGTTCAGCAGTTTAGCAAGGCCCTTAGCAACTAAGTGAGATCTTGTTTCAAAATAAAAAAAAAGAAAAAGAAATATGGCTGAGGGTGTGGCTTAGAATTAGCCCCCATTCAATCCCTTGGACTACATATACACACAATGCATTGTATCAGACTACACTGTGTTATTTCAATTGTTACTTTATAGAATAAAAGGAGACATATATGCTTTGTTGTTAATGATATATAGTTAAAAGGTGACTCAACTAACTGTTCAAAATATCTAGGTCAAAATAAGAGACCACTATTACAGAAGTTAGAAAAGGTGAAAGCAAGCTGGGTGTGGAGTGCATATCTGAAATCCCAGGATTTGGGAAACTGAGACAGGAGGATCACAGGCTAGACAGAGGCCAACCTCAGCAATTTAGCAAGACTTTCAGCCATTTAGTGAGACCCTGTTTAGAAAAAATAATTAAAAAGGCAGGTGGTGTAGCTCAGAGGCAGAATGCCCCTAGGTTCAATCTTTAATACTAAGAAATAAGTTAAGTAAGCAAATAAATAAATAAATATAAAATAAAAAGAGAAAGACTACACGATTCTATTCAACTGTGACTAAATATAACATTAAAATATTCATATTAAAATAAGATGTTTTATTTTGACTTTGTGTATTCATTCAAGAATATCTTTTTACCAACCATGCAAAATACCTGTATTTTAAACTCAGTATTGGACAAAGAGAATTTACCGGCTTTAAAAACTTGGGCAAATTACCATATATCCTGTGTGTGTGTGTGTGTGTGTGTGTGTGTGTGTGTGTGTGTGTGTAGTACTGGGAATGGAATCCAGGGGCATTTTACCTCTGAGCCATACCCTCAGCCTTCTTTTTTTTTATTTTGAAACAGGATCTCATTAAGTTGCAGAGGTTCTCATTAACTAGCTGGGGCTGACTGCAAACCTCAGATTCTCCGGTCTCAGCCTCCCAGGTACAGTCGTGTGCCACCATGTCTGGCTGTGACAGAATATTTTAAACAACAAACTACAAAAAATGAATAATAATGACACTTAAAAGTTCCTCCTCTGAATTCAGTGATCAAATAGCTTAAACGACATAGTTCCAGGAATATACAAATACTCCTAGAAAACATCTTATAAAAACTAATAGTAGCCGGGCATGGTGGCACATGCTTGTAATCCCCGCGCTTGGGAGGCAGAGACAGGAGGATCTGGCTTAGGAGACCCTGTTTCAAAAAAAAAAAAAAAAGTAAAATTAGGTCTGGGAGTGTAGGCCGGAGGTAGATGGGCTTCCAGGAACCCCAGTACCACAAAATAATAATAATAATAATAATAATAATAATTAATAATAATAGTAACAACACCTAATAGTCCCCCCAACCCCGTTGAATTTAAGTGACCAGGTAAGTAGTAATGTCTGCAAGCGCCCTAGAGCTTCATACAAGGTGCGATGTGCGCTGGAACCCTGCTGGGACTTGGAAGGTGACAATTCCCTGGGACTTGCTCTGTGGTCCGGAGCCTCCTGCTGTGGCAGGGACTGGAGCAGATCTGGGTCTGGGGAAGTGCACAAGTTGGGAAGGTATTGGGGGGCAGAATTGGAGGCGCACGCGCCAGGCACTACCCTTCCAGGGCAGAGGAATTCTAAGGACGGGGCGCTTTGAAACAGGTAGTGTTACCGGAGAAGGGATTAGTAGCCAGGCGGGTGGCCCCCACCTGTGGTTGGGGGGCTGACGCAGGAGGATCGAGGGTCCAGGCCAGCGAGTAAAAAATAAAACACGGCTGAGGCTGCAGCTCAGAGGTGGAGCCCCAGTGTTCAACTCCCAGTACCCCCCCCCCCAAGGATTAGTAAACCTTACCCTGGGTGGGGAGGCCAGGGCTATCACCCAGCAGACTCTCTGGGATCAGACTAGTGGTTGGCAGGCTGGGCAGGCGCGGGGCGCGGGTTGGGCACGCTCCGGGGTGCGTGGAAGGCGTGGCGAGGGGCGTGGCGAGGGCGGGGCGTGGGGGAGGCGGGGCGCGCGGACCCTCGAGCCGGCGCCCGGGTCCGCCGTCGCCATGACGACCGTGCGGCCGGCAACGGCGCCTGGACCAGTCGTTGATGCTGGGAGGCCGGCGGGGCCTCCGCGTCGCCGAGAGCGGGTCGGGCCCGCGCCCTCGAGGGACCCAGCTCCACCCGGACAGGGACTATGCGGAGAAGATGGTCGGGCCAACGAGAAATAAAGTCAAAGACGCGTGTCCGGAGCCGGCTCAGTCCTGGCGCGCCACGCAGGTGAAGCGGCGGCGCCGCCCCGCGGGAGCCGGGGAGCCCGAGATGGAGGGCGCGCTGCAGGAGGAGGCGGAGAAGGCCGGGCCGCCGCGGATGCTGGCGCTCCTAGGAGGCAGGGACCTGCCCGGAGGAGCCCGGGATTACTCGCCGCGCAGGATCCGAAACGTGAGCGCGCAGAAGTGTTTGCATCTGGAAGAGGTCACCAGGTCCTTTATCTTCGGCCGCTTCCATTACCTCTACTGTGTCGTGGAGCAGCTCTGCCAGAAGGTGCAAGCGCTGCAGACCCACCGGGCCTCCAACAAGGTCACCTTCAGCATAGGTGAGCAGAGCAGGCAGGAGAGCCCTGGGAAGGGGATGGGCGGGGGGCAGCGACCCCCCTGCCGCGCCCTCCGAACTCCCAGGTTTGAAGTCGTTTTCTTGAGCCTTGAAGGAGATTACTTCAACGCGCATTTGTGGGTCCCTGGCAGCAACAGCGAGGAGATCCCGGTGCCGGGAAAAAATGCTTGACAAGAATTCCTGGCCCCCTTAGTTGTTTTAAAATATTTTGCAGGGTTTTCAAATTTAGCAGTCACCCCTATCTCAACAAAATGTTACGTTAACCAGAGCAGCCAATTATCACACTTTGTAAAATAATTGGCTAGCTCTTGGGGGGACATTTTCCTTCTGTTCATTTATTTATTGCAGCCTCGTAGCTACACCCCAGACCTATTTTTTTTTCTTTATTTTGAAACGGTCTCACTGAGTTACAAAGGGCCTCAGTAGCTGAGGCTGTCTGCAAACTGTGATCCTCTTAAATACCGCCTCCCTTCATTTTAAATAAAAAAGTATTTCTCAAAACTATGGAAATAGGGTTAGTAGGCTATATCACTCCGTGTTCATATGCATTTATTTCCATTTTGTTCAGGAGCCTCAAACTGGGGGACATTTCTTATGGAACCCTTGAAAGGTGTTTCTTCCATTTATTTCCCTCATCTTCTGTATCCTAAGGGATAACAAATATTATTGCTGTCTCAGTAAAACAAAACCAAAAAATTGGTATTGGGGATTGAACCCATGGGTGTTCTACCTCCAGGCTGGTTTCGAACCTGCGATCTTCCTGTCAGCCTCTCAAGTACCAGGATTACAGTGTGTGCCACCACACCTGATTTAAAATCAGTATTGAGTCTAATTGGTGGAGAGTCTGGCTAATAATATAAATACATTGATTAATATATCTTAGTGCAAGTTTGTGTAATTTCTCTTCCACCATATGTGAATTGACCGCTGATGTGAAACGGAAACAAGTCCCACTTGGAATGCTGGTAACACTTGAGCAGTGATGGAGCTCACATTTAGATTTTTTATTAGATGTCAAGTTATGCCAATAGACACATTGCACATCCAGGTCAACGGGTCAGCACAGAAGCTCTTCTCCCTAGTCCAGGCTCTGTGTACTGAAGTCTGGCACATAAGAGACAGCCAGTGCGTGCTGTGTTCAATATTAAGTGTTGTGGCAGCTCAGGAGAACGAATTAATACTTCAGAGTGGGAAATAGGAAATGGAATCAGGGAAGACTTGGGGAAAAAGTAGGGGCTGGGTGTGGTGGCGCACACTTGTAATCCCAGCATTCGAGGCTGAGACCGGAGGATTGTGGTTCGCAGACAGCCTTAGCTACCTAGCAAGGCCCTTCGCAACTCAGTGAGACCCTGTTTCAAAAAATATATATAAAGAGTAAAAAATAGGACTGGGGTGTAGCTTGGAGGTAGAATGCCCCTGGGTTCCATCCCCAGTGCTGGAGAAAAAAAAGTAAGAGAAAGAAAGAAAGAAAGAAAGAAAGAAAGAAAGAAAGAAAGAAAGAAAGAAGGAAGGAAGGAAGGAAAGAAAGAAAGAAAGAAAGAAAGAAAGAAAGAAAGAAAGAAAGAAAGGTAGGCTAATATTTGGATGCATAGAGCTGAGAAAAAGTGGAATTGCAGGTTTGCAGCCAGCCTCAGCAACTTGTGAGGCTCTCTGCAACTTAGTGAGATACTGTTTCAAAATAAAGAATAAAATAGGGCTGGGGGTGTAGCACAGAGGTAGACTGCCCTGGGATTCCATCCCCAGGGCCACACACGAAATTGATAAAATTTCATAATCAGAAGTCATGGAAGTAAGACAAGATGAACTAAAATTAAGACAGAAAGAAAGTATGTGGGTGGAAGAGGAAGTAGGAAGTAAGTGGAAAAGGGCCAGCTCTGGGAAACCTAATTGAGGGCTTGGTGATAGGCAGGTGAACTTCTGTAGGAAGACACTAACTGACTTATTTTTTTCTTTAAAAAACTTTTTTTTTTTTGGTACAGGAGTTGAAACCAGGGGCATTCTACCTCAGAGGTTTACCCCCAGCCCTTTTATTTTTTACATTGAAGCAGGTTTTTTTAAGTTCCTGAGAGGCTCTCTGAGTAGCTGAGGCTGGCCTTCGACCTGTGATCCTTCTATCTCAGCCTCTCAAGTACTGGGATTATGAACATGTATCACCACACCCAGTTTAAAAACATTTTTAATGATGTAAAATTAACCACTTTAAAGTGAAGAGTTTGTATAATTACAGTGTTGGTACTGGGTGATTTTTATTGGAGAGTGATTGAAAAGTGGCCTGAGAGGTTCAGTCTGCAGCAGTGCATAGGTGGACTGGAGGTGGACTTCGAAGCCTGGGTGATGCTGGTCTAGCGCAGAGTAGGAATGGAGAGGTTCGGACGGCGGGGCAGTCGATGGAGACAGATCGGCAGGACCGGATGGATGGTAAGGTAGGAGAGAGTGAAGAGAAGACAAAGTTCAGAAAGAAATGAGATCATGGCTTCGGAAATTACATGTGTAGAAGTGAGAATTGAAACTGAGTGCGATTGCCAGGGGATACCAACGCGGAGAGAGAAAAGGGGATAAAGTCAAGATACTTGGGAAACTTTTAAATTTAGTTTCATAAGATGAGAGTTTTGGAAATAATTAGTGTATAAAATGTGAGTGTTGCCAGGTGTGGTGGCGCACGCTTATAATCCCAGTGCTTGGGAGGCTGAGACAGGAGGATCGCGCAGGTTCAAAGCCAGCCTCAGCTACTTAGTGAGGCTCTCAGCAACTTAGTGAGACCCTGTTTCCAAATAAAGTGTAAAATAGGTCTAGGAGTATAGCCCGGAGGTAGAAAGCCTCTGGGTTCCACTCCCAGTAACACACACACACACACACACACACACACACACACACACCAAATGAATGTTTAGAAAAATAAAACTGTGAGAGTTGGTGTGATAAAAGACAAGAGTGAGGAAAAAAAATCCAGGAATCTGTTCAAGTACTGCAGGAAGATTGAGGAGCCTAAGAATTTAAGGATGCCATTGATTTTGGTAACTAAAGGGTCATTGGTTATTTGAATAATTATGAGAACTTGAAAGAAAGAAATTGGCCAAGAATCTTGTCCTTAAATGAGAAGGCAGACAGTCATGGGAAGTGTTTTCAGTTCTAGGAGAATTAAAGGCTGAAGGCAGGGAACAAGAAGAAAGGAAGAACTGATAGAACAAAGTCTTAGGGTATTTGGGAGGGGGAATTAAGGGCAGGAACTTGAGAAGGTAACTACAAAGTAGATACTTACTTTTTTGAGATAGTAGAGAAAAAAAAAAGCAAGGGTTGCTATGGAAAGAAATGTCAAGGCAAGCATGGTGGCACGCCTTGAAATCCCACCCTAGGGAGGCCTAGGCAGGGGTCACAGGCTTGCTGCCAGCCTCCACTACTTAGTGAGACCCTGTTTTGAACTGAAAAATAAAATAGGGCTTGGAGTATAGCTTAGAGCTAGAATGACCCTGGGTTCAATCCTCCCCCCTCCTCCTCACACACACACACACACACACACAGAGAGAGAGAGAGAGAGAGAGAGAGAGAGAGAGAGAGAGAGAGAGAGGGAGAGAGAGAGTGCTGAAGTACAGATAAAGAGCTTGGGAGTATTTGTGCCCACTGGTCTTTGTTTCAGTAAACTGTAAGGCTGGGTCACCTCAGGACTGAGACTGATAGAAAAGGATGCAGGGGTCCAGAAGACATGATTTTTTTCATCACAACTTAAAGGCCCTGTGATAAGCACTTCATGCATTTGGAACATAATTACACCATCTTTTTGGTGTGGAAGGTAAGGTGAGAAAAAAAGATTTATGAAGATCTTTGGAAAGGTAGATGATTTGGTAGCATATTATCTCTTTAATTTCTTTAAATATCATTTTAAATAATTTTTACCAGTGTATATATAGTTTTCAGAAGAAAGAAAAAGAATAAAAAATAGTTGAGTAGGACAGTTTTCATTAAAGTTATGAAGCTATCAGAAGAGCTTCTATTTCAGGTGGAGAAAGTTCTGTTGAGTGGTTCGGTGTATATCAGGTAGGAAATGTTAAAGAGCCAGCGAGGAAGCGTTTCAAGCTTTACAGTGTTCACTGCACCTTTATCTTTTTTTTTTTCTTTTTACAATCTTTGAAAAACATAATGACCACTTTTAACTTGTGGACTGACAGTACAGAAATGGACCATGGGCTATAGTTTGCCTATCCTGGTATCAAACAAGTAAATTATCCGAAAAGTATTTAAGATGAGCCCAAGATAGTAAACAGTATTGGAAAAAAGTTGGAGAAGTGCATGGTTGGGAATTTCAACATTACAATTTTAAATTTATTTATTGAATTAATTTTCTTTTTTGTTAACTAAGTTTAAGTTTTGAATTTTTTTTTTTTTGTGGTACTGGGGTTCCTGGAAACCCTTCTGCCTCTGGGCTACACTCCCAGACCTATTTTACATTTTTATTTGGAAACAGGGTCTCTTAAGCCAGCAAGGCTGGCTTCAAACCTATGCGATCCTCCTGTCTCCGTCTCCCAAGCATGGGGATTACAAGTGTGCGCCACCACGCCCGGCTAAGTTTTGAATTTTTTAAGAGGTTGATCTTGGTGGTTTGTAAGATGACTTGCTAAGTATATTTGGGATAACCAAAAGAAATACCATTATAAAATATTGGAGGGAAGACAGAACTTTTGAATTAGTCAAGTGAATTCAATTTTTCATGACAATAAGAAAGATACTTGGAAAATCATCAAAATCAACTTTTTCAAAACTTTTGAAATTAAAAGCTTACAATAGTCTAAAGATCATTAATTTAAGAAAAACTGCTGACTCTGTATCAAACAGCAGGGTTGCAGTGTTTTATTTTATTCTATCCTGGTCCTCTCTTCCCGAGCTCCATGATACCCTCAAAAACAAGTGGCTTTCCAGATGGCTGAGGGGACAGAAAATGTTTGTATTTCTTCAAAAAGGTCCATGCCCAGAGTAGTGTCATCATTAGGCTTGTCCCACAGCCCCCTGGAAAAGCCTCCTGTACAGGCATGTCCTAGGCCGGTTAGGGGTGCACAGGTCTAGGAGCTCAGGAGCTGACACTTCAGCAAGGTTTGAATTACACAATGCGATCTGTTTTCTTTCCTTTGTGCAGTACCACTAAGCTACATCCCCAGCTTTTTTTGTTTTGTTTTGTTTTAAATCAGGATCTAAGTTGCTCAGACTGGCCTCAGACTTTCCATCCTCCTACTTCAGCCTCCTGCGTCACTGGGATTACAGGCATACACCACCTGACTCAGTTTACAATGGGGCTTTCCAGTGCACTGATGAAAATGGGATTTTCTGCATTTAGCCGTCATCTGTTGAGCACAAGGGTCAATCTTCTGAGTGGCTCAGTCTAGCTAAACATAATATATATATATATATATATATATATATATATATATATATATATATGCCTTTAACTAAAATTTTTACCAAAGAGCAGAGAATAATACTAGAAAATCACAAAAGGCAAAGATCACCCATTTCATATATGGCTTTGTGTAGGTATGATGACATCCGGATAGTAGTATACGTGTTTCTTTCTCTAAGCCTTTCAACCTTCTCCCTTTGCTCAAGTGTCAAGTTCCCTTTGCAGGTAAACGTGATTTCTAATTTGTTTATGTCCTTCTAGGTTTTTCCCTATGTTCATAGAGACAGAAGTAGTGGCCATCTGCCTTCGTGTGCACTCGTACTCTGTCTAGATGTAAATACATTTGAAATGCTTGTTTTGAAGACATTTTTATAACCCGGACATAGTGGTGCATGCTTGCGATCCCAGTACTTGGGAGCCTAAGACAGGAGGATGGTGGGTTCATGGCCAGCCTCGGCTAAGTGTGGTGAGCCTGAAGGCTGCTGAGTATAGTGAGGGCCCCACAACTCTGAGACCTTGTTTCAAAATAAAGAATAGAAATGGAGCTGGAGGTATAGTTTGGAATTAGAATGCCCCTGGGTTCAATTCCAGTATCTCATAAAAAAGCATGTTTATAATAAAACAACTATTGATGATTTTCTTTCTTTTTTTTTTTATAGCTGCCTTTGTGGGAATTTTGCACTGGTAAGATTTAATTTTCATTTGAAATAACATTTGGCTCTAAATTTTCTATCAATATTTGCATATAGTAAAATAATTTCTGGCAGTGTATATTGAATGTCCATATGCTCACCAGCGTACACACATATATTGCTTTTTAAAAACAAACCTCATATGTGAAGTAATATTTACAAAATAGATCCATTAGGGAAATAGTAACTTGTAAATTAAAATATTTTGCTTCCTTAAAGAATTATGCAGCCTTTCTTTAAATATATAGCGTTTTTAGAGTATTTTGCAGCTTATGAAATCTGAAACACTTTATTTTAATAGTACCTATGTTTTAGTGACAAGTTTTAGAGATAAAGCTTAATGAAGATAAAGATTCTTTCTGTATGGTAGGGCAGAATTAAATGACTCTGAGCCTTTCAGTGTGCATGCCTAGATGCTTTATTTTACAAGAGTGATCTGTTTGCAAACATCATATGTAAATATGGTACTATTTCTCTGGATCATTTTCATATCTGCCTGAGATCAGAGGTTTCTACTTGTGGGAAGTTTGGGTCTGCTCCGTATTACACTGGGATAGTGCTACTCCAGCCTAATCTGCAAGGAGTTCTTGATGTTAAAACCAAGGCTGTAGTCACGGGGAACACTCCTACAGCTGTCGATACCCTGGTGTGAGGCCCATATGTAAATAAGGGCTAGTGGAAAACCAGGTTGATAGATGGAATTTTGCTTTTCTTTTTCCTTCACTAGAAATCACTCCATAAATTAAGGACCACATCATTGCTGCTGGCATCTAATTTTGTTCATCGCATCCGCATGCCCCTTTGTCATTGGCCACAGCCATTGTGCTGCACTGCTCAAAGGCCTTAAGTCTAGTCCTGTGTTCTTTGGTACTTGATGTTGACCTTTTATAGGAATTATACTTATTTAAAAATGTATCAATTTAATTTTACTTAAAATTTTATTCTAAGCATTTTCCCACAGTTACAGAGATAGTTGCCAAACCTGGTGCATTTGAATAGTTTAAATGCTAAACTGAAAAAAAGAAATAAACAAAAACCTACCTGAGTTGTAATTTAGGGGCTTGGGGTGACAGGAGGGAGGAGAGAGAGCCACAGGAATTTTAGCTGTACAGCAAGTAAGTTTAAAAAATGACTTAATGAATTTCACAAGCGATGCACAGGATGATAAATGCCCCAAAACATTTAAATTAGCAAGCAATTACAGTATTACCTCGGTATTTATTGTAAAATGTATGTTTCCTCTTTATGGATTTCTTACTTGGCTTATCTCTAACTTAATTGTTGTAGTGCTGTTTTTGAAACCTGTTTTATTATAATGTGCTATTTTATTTTTTCCTAGGATGCATTTAATAACACTTTTTGAAAATGACCGGCATTTTTCTCACCTATCATCTTTGGAACGAGAGATGACTTTCCGCACCGAAATGGTTAGGTTCTTTCTTCTAATAAATTAATTTGTAATTTAAGTACACTAAGATATAAAGTAGAAATGTATTAAGAACAGAAATGAACTCTTGGTGAACGGCATTGTTTTTACTTTCTGTCCATATGTATCTGGCAAAATACAATGTGCTTTATGACTTTCATCCTTATAACCCACACAAAGCTTTGAAGAATTGGATTCATTAACTTTGATATGATTGAAAGTATTATTTCCAGTGACAAAGTATAAGTTATTGTTAGCTAGAGAGGGTAGCGGTGTCAGAGCATGGACAGTAGTGACAGGTCCCTGGATTCAGATAGTAGGCCCCTGCTTCATTGTGGGTGGCTAGTCAGTTAGCTCGCGCATTCTCCGTCATCTCAGATGTTAAGCATAAATGATGCCAGCCTTTCGGGTTTTGGTGAAAATGAAGGGAGATAACCAACAGATGCACACATCATAGTACTTGGCACAAAAAATAACACTTCATTTTCAGAACTGGGGATTGAACTCAGGGCACTCTACCTCCAAGCCATACCTCCAGCCCTATTTTTTATTTTTTATTTGAAACAGGGTCTCCCTGAGTTGCAGATGACCTCACTAAGTAGCTGAGGCTGGTTGTAAACCTGCGATTCTCCTGTCTCAGCCTCCTAAGTACTGGTATTACAAGTATGTGCCACCATGCCCAGCATGCCTTGTTATTAATAATAGACTATTTATACGTTTACTGTTTCTCTGAATAAACACTTTTGTATATTAGATATATTTTAATAACTGTATTGCCTTGTTATCCTTCTAAGCTGAAAGGAAACTCCTATAAATTCCTATTTTGTCAATCAAAACTATGAGAAAATGGCCTACGAGACATCAGCTAAGATAGATGTTCAATTTAGGAGATACTAGTGTTGCTTAGTCTATAAAAATAATGTAGTTAACTACTGGTCAGTGTGATCTGTTGCAGCTTGTAATGTCTCAGGAAAAATGTGGTTAAAAGCTGATAGAGTATGTGGAAAAGGAAGATGCTTGCTAGAAGGAGAAGAAGGCTTCAGAGGTGCTCAACAGACTTAAAAGATTCTTAGACAGTGAAGTGTAATGGAAGAGGTTCAAGAGATAGCACTGGCGTTACTCAAACTGTCAAGAGGAAATGCAGTGTGCTGATGGAAGATCAAAAAGACGCCATGAACATGGAGACTGACTCTCTCGGCTACATGGAAGTTAGTTCCCAGGATGGATCGACCGGCTTCCCAGAAGGCTGGAGGCAAATTGAGAAAGGATAGTGGGAAGAGCTGGGAGTGCTGCTTGGTGGCAGGAGGATGCTTGCTAAACACTTGCAAGGCCCTAGATTTGATTGCCAGCACCCCTCAACCCCAAAGAGAAAGAGGGAGAGGGAGAGGGAGAGGGAGAGGGAGGGAGGGAGGGAGGGAGGGAGGGAGGGAGGGAGAGAGAGAGAGAGAGAGAGAGAGAGAGAGAGAGAGAGAATATGAGAATAAACAAAAGAAAGCAAAGGCAACTCAAAGATTTGGCCAGGTAGACCCTTAAAAAGGCAAAGTGTCCCATGAGACAGATTAGAACTATACATGTTGATATCAGCTCCTACACAATGAAAACTTTTCCTATTTTAACCTTTTTTCTTTAGTTAAACCTTTAAATATTGTGATTCCTTCTGCATGGTTCTTATTGCTGAGAAGCATTTTGGCTATTTTGGGTTTTTTGTTGTTCCAAATGAATTTAAGGACTGATTTATTTATTTATTTATTTATTTATTTATTTATTTATTTATTTTTGGTGGTACTAGGGTTCCTGGAAGCCCTTCTACCTCCGGGCTACACTCCCAGACCTATTTTATATTTTTTTATTTGGAAACAGGATCTCTTAAGCCAGCGCAGCTGGCTTCAAACCTGCTTGATCCTCCTGTCTCCGCCTCCCAAGTGCGGGGATTACAAGTGTGCGCCACCACGCCCGGCCAAGGACTGATTTTTCTATGTCTGTGAAGAATGACAATAGTATTTTAGTAGGGATTGCATTTAATCTATAGGTTACTTTTGGAAGGATGACCATTTTGATGATATTTGTTCTGCCAATTCAAGAGCATGGGCAAGTCTCCATTTTCTAAGATCTTCAGTTTCTTTCTTTAGTGTTTCATGATTTTCATTGTAGAAGTCTTTCACCTCCTTGGTTAGAGTTATTCCCAAGTATTTTATTGTTTTTGAGATATTGTGAATGGAAATGTTTTCTGGATTTAATTTTCAGTGTATTTATGGTTGGCATTTAGAAAAGTTTTACAATACCTGGCTTCAAACTATACTGCAGAGCCATAGTAATAAAAACAGGATGACATCAGCACAGAAGCAGACACATGGAGCAGTGGAACAGAAGATTCAGCACAAATCCAAACAGCCAACTGATTTTTGACAAAGGACCCCCCAAAAAAGACTGGAAAAAAAATCCTCTTTTACAAATGGTGTCGGCAGACTTGGTTATTCATATGCAGATAAATGGAAATAAATCCCACTTTATCACTCTGTACAAGAATCAGTTCAAGATGGATCAAAGACATAGAAATTAGACCAGAGACTTTGCAGTTGCATGAAGAGGGCATAGGACTAACACTCCAAAATATAGGCATGGGTAAAAACTTTCTCAATAAGACCCCAAAGGCACAAGAAATTAAACCAAGAATTAATACATGGGATTTCATTGAACTGAAGAGCTTCTGTGAAGCAAGGCAAAATATCAAGAACCTCAAGAGAGAGATGACAGAATGGGAAAAAATCTTTGCCAGCTACTCCTCTGATAGAAGGCTAATGTCTAGAATATACAAAAAAACTTAAGAAACTCACCACCAAAAAAAATTCAACACAATCAAAAAATGGGCAAGTGAACTAAATAGACACTTTACAAAAGAGGAAATACAAATGGCTGATAAATATATGAAAAAATGTTCAACATCATTAGCAATCAGAGAAATGTAAATCAAAAATTTATCTAACACCAATAGGAATGGTAATCATTAAGAATACAAACAATAGTAAATGCTGGCAAGGATGTGGAGAAGTAGGAACTCTAAAAACAGTTTGTGGGATTACAAATGACTGCAACCACTTTGGAAAACATTGTGGAGGGTCCTCAAAGGAATGGGAATTAAGCTACCATGTTACCCAGCTATACCACTTCTGGGTACCCACCCAGAAGAACTGAGATGCATTACCATAGTAATGCATACATATCTATGTTATAGCTGTGCAATTCACAATCGCTAAACTATGAAACCAGCTGAGGTGTTAATCAACAGATGAATGGAATACAAAATTATGGGATATATATATTCTACATAATATACATACATATACACGTATGTGTACATATACATATATAATGAAATTCTACTCAGCCATAAAGAGGAACAAAGGTCATTTGCAGGGAAATGGACAAAACTGGAACATTATGTGAAGTGAGATTAGTAACAAAAAGAGAAAGGTTAGAGGTGTGTCCTCCTGCGAGGAAGCTAGTGAGAGCCTGGGACCCAGGAGGGACTCCAGATAGAGGAGAGGCCTCAGTGCAGTGCAGGCGGGACCTCGCTGAAGGAGAAGGGAGGGAGGAGGAAGACTTGACGAGGGGAACTCCTCAGTGGACAAGATGTAAAATACACAAACTTATCAAAGCCAATCAGTGTGTTGCTATGGGAGGGTGGGGAGGGAGAGGAGTGAGTGGCGTGGGAAATGGGGAAGGGCTCGAATACTGTGTCTGCATATGTCCCTATCACCCTAAACCTCATCAGGATGTATGATTACAATGTGGCAATGAAAAATAAAAAAACAATTTCTCGGGTTTGTTTTGGGAATGTGAGTAAAATAGTTCCTTTGATGGATGAGAACTGTATTGAAGTTTTAAGAATATGTTGCCTACTGTCCAGTTATTATCAGATATCAAAATACTGTCATGTATTAATGTGCTTGTATTATTCTTACAACTTGATAATTATTATCAGTAAAGATAAATATTATACTGACCAATGAGTGAACTTAGATTTTTTTTAAGTTGCTATATATTACTTAAAAATGTAACATCAGTGAATCTTATAAATAGTACTTACTTGGAGTTTTTATTTTGTATAATTCAGAATAAAAGATATTTTGTAAAAACAGTAATTGGATAAAATAAGAATAAATGTAAAGTTGAAGATTGTTTTAATGATTTTAGGGAGACTATATTATAAATAATTTAACCTTTTATTTTCTGTTTTATTTGAAAACAGCAGATTCATGTAGGAAGTAATATGAAGCAATATACTTTTTAAGTATCCTCATTATCTTAGCAAAGCCATTGTTTCATATACTTGAATTATATGCTGAAATAATCCCATTTTCAGTACACAGCATTTGTAAGCAGCAAAAGTAAATGGAGGTATGAAGTAGCTACAAGCATGAAGTTCCATTCTCGTGGGGAGCCTATGATCATTGTATGTTAAGAGCATGGGAATAAGTCATTTCCTATATGTAAAGTTGTGTGGGGTTATTAAAGCATTCCTTTTCATGGTACAATTTATTATATGTCAATGTTCAAGTACTGTGGGTAAAATCAGATTTGGTAAAATTAAAAGTACATTCAGGAGCTGAGACTAGAGGATCGCAGTTTGCAGACAGCCTCAGCTATTTAGCAAGGCCCTTTACAATTCAGTGAGACCCTATTTCAAAAATAAAAAAGGACTAAAAAATAGGACTAAGGGTGTATCTCAAAGGTAGAATGGCCCTAGGTTCTGTCCCCAGTACTGCAAAAAAATAAAAAAGTACATTATATACATGTTTTAAGGCACTATTACAGAAGATTCTTAGAACATCTGACCATCCCTCAAACTTTTAATATTTTTTATTGGTGCATTGTAGTTGTACATCTTAATGGAATACAAGATGGTAGAGGCAATACGTACACACATCACTCATGTAGCTCTTCCCCAGTTCCCACCCCATTCCCTCCTCCTCCTCCTCATGTTTGGGTTGGTGATTGACTTTGGTGTTTGTTAATGTACCTCATGTACATTAAATTTTAAACCTACAGAAAAGTTAAAAAGTGGTACAGTGCCAGGTGTGGTGGCGCACGCTTGTAATCCCCGCGCTTGGGAGGCGGAGACAGGATGATCGCGCTGGTTCGAGGCCAGCCACGCTGGTTTAAGAGACCCTGTTTCTAAAAAAAAAAGTGTAAAAAAAAATAGGTCTGGGAGTGTAGCCCAGAGGCAGAAGGGTTTCCAGGAACCCCAGTACCACACATACACACACACACAAATGGTACAGTGATAATCTGAAAATACATGCTTTTTGAGCCACTAATGCAATAGCAAGGAGTAATTAGGAAGTCTTATTGATATTTTCCTTTGTTTTAAAAAATTAATGTACTTTTGTTAGTGCATTGTAATTACACGTCATAATGAGGTGTAGAGTGATAAGGAACATACATGCACACAGCATGTGGTGTGTTTCCCTTCAGATCCCACACCAGTCCCTTCCCTTCTCCATGTATGTTATTGACATGGAGATTTCAATTTCATATATAGGGACATAACATTACTTGAACATTTTCCCTCATCAGGTCTTATAAACCTTTTGAAGTTTTATTTACATTGATATATCTTTTTTTTAACTAAAGGGACTTTATTATTCTTACTTCAAGACCATGATTGAAGCACCCTCATTTTTGGAAGGACTGTGGACAATTATGAACGACAGGCTTACTGAATACCCCCTGGTGATTAACACAGTGAAGCGCTTCCATCTCTATCCAGAGGTGAGTCATACCTGAGACGAGCCACACTTACAGCCACTTTATCTGATGAAGGTGCTACCTGTGATGCTAAAGAAAGGAGGACACCTTTTAGGTTTGTTGATTGTAGGTGTTCTTAGAGTTGAGCAGAATATCAGGTTTTCCTTTTAATATTTAAAAGCTCCAGAAGCTGTATATACTCACGTGAACTCAACTAATAAACCTTAGTATGGAAGTAATGGCCAAGGAATTGAATAAGCCAAATGGGAAAGCGAGTCATGAGAGCCCCGAGGATTCTGTGTGGGTCTGCTGTCTCGGGATGCTGTGGTGAGCAGGATGACCACAGGAAGGTTAAGTAAAGTGATGGGCAGAGCAGTGATCTTGGAGCTGCAATAAGAAAGTAAAATTTAAGGGGCCGAGAGTGAGCCCAGTGGTAGAGCACACGCCTCCATGCCTGAGGCCATAGGTGCAGTTTTCAGTGCCTAATTAAAAAAAAATAAGATTTATCTGGTCCCATTGCCATAAATCTATGAATATCTTCCAATACTTAAGTATTACAGTTTTTATGAGAGTCAGCAAATTCTAGAAATTGGAAAAACATCAACAAAAATTTACCACCAATATGCTTTCTGTTACTATAGTTTAATTTGCATTTTCTTCTTCAACTCTTTTTTTTTTTTCAGTACTGGGGGTGGAACATCCTCAGGGGCATCCTACCTCCAAGCTACACCCCCAGCCCTATTTTTTAATCTTTATTTTGAGACAGGGTCCCCTTAATTGGCTGAGTCTGGCCACAAACCTGCAATCCTCCTATCTCAACCTCCCAAGTAATGGGATTAAAAGCATGTGTCACCATGCCCAGCTCATCTTTCTTAAAAAAAAAAAAAAAAAAAGAACAAAATTGAGACAGGGTCTCACAAAGTTCCCCAGGCTGACCTCAAACTTATGATCCTCCTGCCTCAACCTCTTGAGTTGCTGGGATTACAGGTGTGTGCTGCCAGGCCCAACTTAGTTTGAATTTTTTTAAATAATTTTATATAAATAGAATCATAGAGTTGATCTATACCTTAATTTGTACAGCTGATGGAATGATAGCACAGAAAAGTCAGAAATATTGAAAGAAGTTATTTCTTACATATCCCTAGGTAAGAAGGATATGGCACAGCATACAAGCCATAGGGGAAATACCAGTTTGATTGGGCAAAACCAGAAACAAGGGACATGGTGGTGTATACCATCATCCCAGTACCTGAGCGGGCGAGACAGGAAGAACACAGTGTCGAGGTCAGACCCAGCAACACAGACCATGTTTCAAAGGGAGAGGAGTGTTTCAAATTAAAACAATATTTTTAAAAAAGGGTTGGGGTTACAGCTTAGAGGCAGAATGTCCTTGAGTTTCATCCCCAGTATGAAATGAGGGGAAAGGCTAGGCTGGAACTTCTGTAGTTTCCATGGGAAAGGAAAAATCGGATGGAGTAAGAAACCCATCAGCAAAATGGAAAGAACTGGAAAACTGGGAACAGATAATTGTTATACCACAGAAGCGGCTAATAGGCTTGATTTATGAAGAACTCGTAACTCTGTATACTTTAAATTAATTCAGTTTGAATATGGAAAGAGCTGGAAACGGTGACTCTCATCGCCACAATAAGAAAAAATAGAAGAAACTCAGCAAAACATTTACGTGATAGTTACTTTAAAATCTGGTTAGACAAGTCTGACACTTGTAATCTACTTTATGTTATAATCTACTGATACTTTTCTTTCAGTTTGAGATCTTTCTGATTTTAAGTAAAGCCCGGACATTGAATATTATACAATAGGACTGTATCTTATTTGGAGATCCTGTTTTATTCAGTCTTCAGTTGTCACTCTAGCAACTCGTGTTAAAAATTTTCCCCAATGATCTCACATTATTTTTTCTAAATCTATAAAATCATTAAAAAATCTCCCAGACATGAACATTCTTTTACTTATAATTTTTTTCTGTTTTCCTCCCTTTAAACTTTTTAAATGGATTGCAGATTTGAAATAATTGCTTAATTAAATCTTCTCCTTGACCAATTTTTTTTTATGGACACAGGAGCTATTATTTCATTTTTTAATTTCTTAATTAAATACTTTTTAATTTCTCAAAATTTTAAAATAATTTTTAATTTCTTACATTTCTTGATGAAGAAATTTGTTCTTTCCTTAATGAAGGAATAAATAAATTCAAAGATCTAAATGAAATCTTTATTAAATATTATTTATTGTCAGGTGTGGTGGCACATGCTTGTCATCCTAGTGCTGGGAGGCTGAAGGAAGAGGTTCTTGGGTTCACAGCCAGCTTCAGCTACTTAGGCCCTCCACAACTTAGTGAGACACTGTTTCAAAATAAAGAATATAAAATAGGGCTGGGGGTGTAGCTTGGAGATAAAACAGCCCTAGGTTCAATTCTCAGTTCTGCCATAAAAATTATCAAGGTGAAATATTATTAAATATTATTGAATATGTCTATAAATCTTTGTACTTCTCTATTAATTTCCATATATTTATTTGTATACTTGATATTTGATGTTTCAGTTATTTATATAATAGAGTTGATTGCTATATAGGTAAACATATATAACATATGTATAATTTTGAAGTGTCTACTATGTGAGATGGTTTAAATAAATTTGTTAAAGTTTATCAAGGCAACCATCATAAAATGGTATTTTGGAAAAAATTATTATCATGAAAAGAATATATATTCTCTGTTTATCTCTCTTTGTTTTTATCTTTTGTAGGTAGTCATAGCCTACTGGTATCGCATGTTCATGGGAGTGATGAACTTTTTTGGGCTGCAAGCCAAGACCTGCTGGAATGTGACCAGAATAGAACCTCTTAACGAAGTTCAGAGCTGTGAAGGCAGGTTTCTTCCTAGAGTGCTGATGTCACTCATTGTTCATAAACATTCTATAAAATTCTAACTCACTTTAATAATTACTGTAAATTGCTGTGATTAATTTTTTCTAACAGCACCTTAGAAATGATTAATCTTAATGTGTATTTTATACTTAAAAGTAGTTTGATGAGAAGGCTATGTACTTACTAATTGAGTATAAATTTGAAATTTTATTTGAGTATTAATATACTCCAAATAAGGTAATCTTGAGCAAAAGCCTTTATAGAATGAGATAATAAAAAATTTGGGGGGTGACAGATTATATCTATCTATCTATCTATATCTATATATTATATGTTACATATAATATATATTATATATTATATATAGAGAGAGAGAAAGAGAAAGACAGAGAAGAAATTACAATGAAATGTAGAAATGTATATACTTTTAAGAGTTATCATGATTTAGCTAAGCACATACACTTAAAATCCAGGTATGTGAGCCAGGCATGGTGGCGCATGCTTGTAATCCTAGTGCTTGGGAAGCTGAGACAGGAGGATCTCAGGTTCATGGCCAGTCTTAGCTACTTAATGAGGCCCTCCACAACTTAGTGAGATCGTGTTTCAGAATAAAGGATAAAAAATAGGGCTGGGAATGTTGCTGGGAGGTAGAATGCCCCTGGGGTTCCACCCACAGTGACACACACACACACACACACACACACACACACACACACACACCAGGTATGTGACAAAAGATTGTATTAGAAATACTGCTGTACAACATGCTCGCAGTTCATGTGAGCACGGACTCGTTTTTATTCAAGATGTGCATAATGTAGCACTTTTATGATTCGATTCTCTTTAGACTCTTGCTCAGAGCCACATATATCTATTTGCATAACGTTTACATAGTTTTTTTAATTTATTTCTTCAGATTCTCCACAATATGGCAACTTAATATATGCTTTGAAACATTTTATATACGTGTTTGTAATAACATTTTTTGGACTATAAACTAAGTCTGTTTATATTTCCCTTGTGTCTTTATGGATCATTTTAGATGCTCTTTATGAATCTTCAATAACATTAATGTTTGATTGGCAATTGTATTTTTTACTACATGAAGCAATGGGGAAAATGCCTCATAAATGAGAGACTTGATCAGCTAGAGGCATATATGACCTTTTCCGAGAAACTGAAGCCTTATATAGGGACAAAAAAGTGCTTAGTAACTTCCCAATAAGTGATAGGCTAGTGTTTGGCACTTGGGAAACCGTGTTGAACCAAGGAACGTGGGGCCTTGCCCCCATCGAGTTTATACTCTGTGAGGGCTATTAGCAGTTAAAACTGTGATGGATGTTACAAATAAAAATAAGGTTACTGGAGTTAGAATTAAAACAGAAGTATTTTAAAAAAATAAGGACCAGCATATTCAAAAGACTTTAGGTGAGAGGGAACTGGAAGAAGACTAGTTCCCTGGAAGAAGATAGAGAAGAAAATTCATGAGGAATGATGCTGGGAATGTGAGCAAGGGTGAGATCACGACAAGCCAAAGGCTGCTTAAGGAGTTTCGCTTTATCCACTGAAGGACTCTAAAAGTTTCACACTTTAGGTATTACATTGTCAGAGACATGGGAAGGATATTAGGAAAGAATGCAGGTGGATCCATGAAGCCAGGCAGAAGATGGTTGTGCTCTCAGCAGGTGTTTGCAGGAAAGATTCTGTGAAGTGACGGGATTTAAGAGGTGCTTTGGCAGTAGAATCAACCTGACTTGTTAACTGTTTGATGGGAGAGAGAAAGAAGAGTGAAGAGTCATTTAACTCTTCTTGGTTTCTAGCCCTAGTAATTGAATCCCTTTGAATGGCATAAAATATGAAAAGTAGGTGTGAATTGCTATATTTCATTGTGGATGTTTTAGTTTGAGATACCTGAAAGACCTCAAGGTGGAAATGTCAACTGGCTACGTGAATATACAGGTTTAGGAATAACAAGAAAGTTCTGTGCTGGCTATGGACACGGGGTCATTGCTATATAAATGGTATTTGGAGATAGGAAAGTGGAAAATGTCCTTGATAATATGCTGGAGAAAAGAAGAGAGCATGTGACAGAGGCTAAGGTGGCCCAGTATTGAAGAGGGATGTATCAAACAAGAGAAGTTATTAAAACCTACTGAAAGCCATGGCCAGGGAAGTTGACGAGCCACAGGGCCAGCCTTTAGATCTTGATCTAACCAGTTGAGTAACTTTGGGCAAGTATCTCAAGTTTTCCATGTTGTTTTCCCAACCTCTTTAGAAAAAAATACTTTAAAACCAACTAATCTTACAATTTTTTTGGTTGAAAATTATGTGAAATAGTGATCAAGAAACACAGAAAGTGCTTTACGTATAAACACAATCTTATATATGAATAGTATTAAGATTCTAACTTTATATAATAAAGGCTTAAGTAACTGGATCATCTCATACAGACTAAAGCTGCTTCTTGAGTTCAGGTATTATATCTTATTCATCCTAGAGAATAGCAAAAAAATATCAGTAGTGAAGTGACTTTACTCAGAATTCATGAAGTGACTGTACAGTGCAGATTCTGATGTGGAGTCACAACAGATGATCACAGTATAATAATACGTCACTAGGGAAAGTATAAATGTAATTATAATCAAGAATAAATATAACTAAACGGTGCACTCGAGGGCTGGAGGCACCGTTTGATGGTGGAGTCCTCGCGTAGCGTGTTATGCCCTGGATTTGATCTCATTGCGAAGCACTGGGGAAATTTTGCCCAAATTCTTTATAGCCACTGGTTCACTAAACGCTAAACGATCTGTGTCTTTTTAAAGGATTGGGAGATCCCGCTTGCTTTTACATTGGTGTTATTTTTATTTTAAATGGACTAATGATGGGATTGTTCTTCATATATGGTGCATACTTGAGGTAAGATACTGAATTGAACGAGCTTATAAGAACTGGCTGATATTTGTTGATTAAATTAAAAGAAGACTGAGACCCTTTTTCAGAATAAAAAATAATATAGAGCTGGTGGTATAGCTCAGATGTAGAATGCCTCTGGGTTCAATCCCCAGTACTGCATACACACACAAAATGTAAAAGAAAATTAGTGAAATTGACTAATAGTTTTTACATTTTTTTCAGAAGCTTAACCAATATCATGCAAACCATAAACTGGAAATGTCTGTAAAATAGTATCTTAAAGGTCTTCCTTTTATTCATGTGGAGATTTTTACAGCTAATTAATATTTCTTAGCAAATATTTTAATGGAATACTTCTAGTTCATATGTAAAATTATTACATTAGAAGTATCTGAGTGACATTAGCAAGTAATTATTATTATTTGTGTGTGGTACTTGGGATTAAACCCTGAGCTTCTCCTATTTTTTTAAACTGGATCACTAAGTTGTGAAGGAGGGCCTTGGTAAGTTGCTGAGACTGGCTTTGAACCTGTGATCCTACTGTCTCAGCCTCCCAAGTACTGGGATTACACGCCACCACACCTGGCTCGCTCGCTTGCTTGCTTGCTTTCTTCCTTCCTTCCTTCCTTCCTTCCTTCCTTCCTTCCTTCCTTCCTTCCTTCCTTCCTTCCTTTCTTTCTTTCTTTCTTTCTTTCTTTCTTTCTTTCTTTCTTTTTTGTGGTACTAGGGATGGAACCCAGGGACGTTGTACCTCCAAGATACACTCCTATTCCTATTTTTTAGTCTTTTTATTTCTTTTGAAACAGCATCTCACTGAGTGGCGAAGGACCTCAGTAAGTAGCTGAGGCTGTCTGAACTGGGATCCTCTGGTCTCTGCTTCCCGAATGCTGGGATGACAAGCGTGCGCCACCACGCCCGGCTGGCTCTGTATATTTTGACTAACAGTACCACATTTTGTTTTGGGGAGCAGTGTGCCCAGTCTCAAATGATAAGTTGGAGTTAAATATGACAGCAATATGTTTTGTCCCGCCCCCGCCTCCACTGCTCTTTGGGAGAAGCAAAGGAGCCGAGTTTTGTCAGTGAGAAATTAGGCGAGGTGAGCCCTGGCTCACCTAGAAAAGTAATTGCTTCTGTCACCAAAGGACAAGTCAACTGCTTCTTCTCTATTGCTTATTGCTTTTACTTGTATGTGATATATGGAGGTGTAAAAATCATCTTGTGATCATGAGGAAAAACCTAAAATCAGAGATGTCTCTCTAAATTGCTTATGCTCTTTATGGGCATGGTGAGGTCTGGCCATGAGGTCATGCTGGAAAGAAGACCAAGAACAAAGGAACAAAACAAGGAAAATACCCCTGACCACTGCCCTGCCCTGAGATGGCATGGCCGCCAACACGCCAGCAGTGGCTTACGAGACAGCCCCGGACCCCTTCCCTTCCTGGCTCCATCAAGAGCCGAGCCTGTGAGGAGGCAGGCTTTCTGGCCTTGTGGCTCTCTCCTGGTAAGATGCCTTATTCCAGGTTCTATTCCTAAAGCCTCTTCCCTGCCATTGACCCATGTTTTCTTTGTCCTCATATATCCCAGTAATATTTCAGAGAACAAATACAAATTTATCTTCAGCCTTTAAGAACGATATGTAGATATAACAAAATATCGGCTATAAAAATGTCACCAAACTGTGAAACCAAAGAAATGGAAATTTGGGGGATATTTTTATATTTTTTACCCTAGCCACCTTTCCCCACTGGAAATAACTTGGAATTAGAAACAGATATTCTGTTTCTTTTCCTTTGTTATTAACCATAAAATATCAACATGCATATATAACTTGGTCAAATATAAAATAAATCAACATCTTTTTCCTTCTTCCCATGAATACAAGGAATTTTAGAACACTACTTCCAAGTGCCCTATCACATCTTACATGTTAGTACTGTAGTTTAGTACTATTACGCCTCCACAGTAGCCAATATTATTGTTTTTGCTATGAAATGTTTCAACTTATCCATGTGTTCCCAGTTTCTGTGTATACAGCTTTTCTTTGCTTCTTTCAATTTCTTTCTCTTGAAGTATATTTTTTGAATTTTCTTTGTGAAAATCTGAATCATTTTCCTCTGCTTATTTTTTTAAATTCCTTTTTTCTTCCTTCCTTCCTTTCTTCTTTCCTTCTTTCATTCATTCAACAAATATTCATTGTCTTCAAAGTGTGAAACGGGGGATGCAGTGGGGATCAAGACACACAGAATCTGTTTTAGCCTGTGCTTAGAATATGGTGACCTGGGGAGAGTGCCCATGGAGAGAGGTCAAGGGAGATGTGGAAATGGTACAGAAGTATGGGCGTTAGCATCACGATTCTCTCAGAATCACAGAGTGTATTATTATCCATCATTGAACTGATTTTTGTATTTTACATGATTTCTTCCTTCAGAATCAACTAAAAAATATTTGCAGTCATTTAGACAATTCTACATTACAGTTAAATGAATGACTTTTATCTCCGAATCACTTAAACCCAATTTCAAAAGATAAAAGTTTGCCTCCATTTATATTATTCAAAGAATGCAATACAGATTCTGAAGTGCTGGCTTAATTGTTAAAAATTACTTCATGTTCGTACCTCATATATTTATTTATAAAATATTTAGCTATATTAAACTTTAAATTTTAGGTTATATATTATACTTTTATGCTTGTATATTCAAGATTAAAACATCAACTACATGGATATTTTTGAAATTTTTACTAAATTAAAATTTTCAGAAAACTATTATTTCAAATGATGGTATAATTTTGTAGAAAATTCACTATACCTTACATGAATTATGACTGTATTTGTTTTTGTAATTTTTTTACAGTGGGACTCAATTAGGAGGTCTCATTACAGTACTGTGCTACTTTTTCAACCATGGAGAGGTTTGTTTTCTAGAAAAAAAATTAAAGAAATAGAATGGCTGTATAGAAACAAGGAGATATAACCATTAAAGCAATATCTAATTGTATATTATTGGTTACTGTAATATCTTAAAGAACCATAGTGTAGGTTGTGTTGATCTAAAGTTTTAAATCACTAAAATTTAATTTATGTAAAATATCTTTTCTGTTTTTCCAATAAGTACCTAATATATATCCTGTATAAAAAGGAAACATTGTTCTTATCAAGTCAGGCAATTTATATTATTTCACTGACTCCTAACACACTTTTAGAGGTGGTTGTTATCCTCACCATGTACATAATGGAATTAAAATTTAGAGAGGTCAGGTTACCTATCCGCAATCCCACATTTACCATGTGATAAAGTTGGAATTCTCATTCTACTTCCCTCTGGAACTAAAACCTCAGTTTCCTCTCTTTTTAAAAAATATATACTTAATAGTGTTGCTGTTGTGATAAGAACACTCAACCTGAGATCTGCCCTCTGATATGTTTTTCTGCGTGTGATGCTGTACGCTTAACAAAATGTCCACAGCAGATCTCTAGGGCTTACTCGTCCTGCAGAGCTGGAACTTGACACCACTGCTCTTTTCCAGGGATAGAACGGCCTCAGTTAGGGCTTGGCCACCTACTCCCTCTTCTGTCAGTCACACCACGCACTATGCTTTACAATAACACGAAATGCTGAATTAAAAATGGGATTGACTTACAAATTCACTCAAAAGGAGCATAGTCCACTTAGAGACGAGCACATAGAAACTTGTTAGAACATGATAGGTTCACTGACAAAACACTAAGCATCGTCCATGTGCCCGGCTCTGTGTTAGATGCTAAGCAAACAACAGGAAAGAGAATATTCCCGGTAGCTTTTGGAAGCAAAATAAGATATTATGCAATGGTCCAGGAATAGGGGAGAAGATGTCCTGTCTATTGCTAATAGGTTAATTAGTTAGAGTAGGAAATAATAAAAATTATATATAATATGCTTAAATATATTATTTTTTACTCAAACCCAACAAATCTTTGTTATTCAACAATGTGTTGACACAAAGAAAAAAATTTTATTTGAATAAGCCAGACAGTTTGTGATCAGAGTTGAGTGTGTGTGTGTGTGTGTGTGTGTGTGTGTGTGTGTGTGTGAGGGAGTTGTTCTGGGAATCAAATCTAGGACTTAGCACATGTTAGACAAGTGTTCTGCCACTGAGATAAACCTCCACCCCTAACTGGCTTTTTATATACATATTATAATTCATATTCTTTTTTTGTGGTACTGGGAATAGAACCCAGGGGCATTCTACCTCCAAGCTATACCCCCATCCCTATTTTCTCATTCTTTATATTGACACAGTGTCTCATTAGGTTGCAGAGGGCCTCACTAAGGCTGTCATCTTCCTGTCTCAGCCTCACAAATGCTGAAATTACAAGGGTGCGCCACCATGCCTGGCTCATAATTTATATTCTAAGATTTTATAATTTTGGTTTCTTAGAAAGAGAACAGTAATTTTTGTGTGTGTGATACCAAAGATGGAACCCAAGGGCATTCTACCTTTGAACTACACCCCCAGCCCGATTTTTTATTCTTTATTTTGAAACAGAGTCTTACTGAGTTGTAAAGGGCCTTGCTAAGTAGTAGCTGACGCAAACTGCGATTCTCCTATCTCAGCCTCCCAAATGCTGGGATGACAAACGTGTGCCACCACGCCCAGATTACCAGTAACTTAAGACTCTTGGAAAGTAATGAGTTTAAATTCTTTCTAGAATTTTAGAATTTTTATATAAAATTCTTATAATATTGTCACCCATATGTCTTTGAAATTGTGTTAATGTATATGTAAAAGTTTAGTAAATACTTTTATTACATGCATATTAGATTTACAATACTTCAAGTTTGAAAAAGATACCCTAAAAGATCTTCATAATATGGAATCATTATAAGGTTTACACAAATGCATGGTTAAAATAATATAATTTCATATTTTATTAGTTTGTTGGTTAGTTTGATAAAATATTAATGATCAAAATATAAAAGACTTCTTTCAATTATTTAAAAATTTTACAGTGGATTTTTAAAGGCGTATTTCATAAATTCAAAGGCAATCTTAACTACTTGCCATGTTAATCTGTACTCACCTGAACTCCTGGTGTTTGCAAATGTCCTGTGTGACATGTGTTTAGATATTTTTGTCCACAGGTATGCATCTCAGTATCTTGGGACACCAGGGTCTATATCCACAGGGCTGGAGAGTAGACCTGGTCCAGGGATCGTCACTACACACCCCTGCCACATTGTATGTCCCTTGCATTTAATGTGCTTAATCTGAGGTATCTTCCACTTGCTTCTGGGATTGTCAATTAATCATTGTCTGTTTAATGGCTATGTGTAAGCTCAAAAACCCGAGAAGCTGTGCCAGGCATTCAGAAATAGGATCTAATGACCTAGTGTTAAAGTCATTGAAGCAACCAACTCCCGATTTTTAAAATAATAATGTTTGTTCTAACAAAACATAAGACATGATGTGAATTAAACATTTTGCTGATTTCAGGCCACCCGTGTGATGTGGACACCGCCTCTCCGTGAAAGTTTCTCATATCCATTCCTTGTACTTCAGATGTATATCTTAACGGTGATTCTCAGGTATTTTTGATGTATGAAACAAAGCTAAATAAATTATAATCTACTGCAACCAATTAAATTATGTTACCAAATTTAGGCTATATTTTAAGTTATATTAAAAAACATTGAATATAGAGTTAAGGAAAAATTACTATGTAAAGTTGATCTTCATGTAAGAGTTTAGGTTACAGGTTTTAGATGACTAAATTATTTTAATAAAGAAAAATGTATGTTCTCATATATCATTTTGAAGGTTCTGAAGATTTTTAGGAGACAATTACTTTTTTTCTTCAAAGCTTATGTACTCAGACTCATTGTTTTTCCAACCTGTTGTTTTAATGAAATGCTAATATATGTGTCATGAAAAAGATGTTCTGCCTGCAAATGAAACTGGAGAAAGCTGTGTTAAAGAGTGTCTGTATGTGAATATCATTCATATATAATTATATACATTGAAATATATCTATATACATGTAATTAATTTCTGAATGTTGTTTCTAGCAGTTCAGCCAGTTTTATCTCAGTTGTTTTTCTTGGTCACATATTTAGTTGGGATTCAGTTAGTAAGCATTTCATAAATTTAGGAAGTCTAATAAAATAAGTAGTATACTACTAAAATTTTATCATAGAAATAAATTTAGTGCTCAGTGAATACAGTCATGATCACTTTGAACTACCAGGAAACCTCATTGCACCTCATTTACAAATTCCTGGCAGATTCCACCTTATATGAAAGTCATCTGTGTACATGTCTTCTTTCTTTCAACTGTAAATTTGTGAATCACGCATGTGTGTATGAATGCCTGCATCTACATTTATATCTATTTAAAAGTGCCACTGGAAGCAGGGATTGTGCCATGCTTGTCTTTTTAAGCACAGAGCACTTAGTATACTACTGTGCAATATTCCAGGCACTCATCTGATGCCTGGTTGAGTGAAGGTATGTCGTGCATCCTGGGGTTGCTACAAACCTTGGGAGAGGAGCAGGCTAGCTCCTGACGTGCCACTTACTGACAAGTCTACTTGGGGTTGGATGTGAATTTGGGAGTCTGTTCCCTGACCAGGTTTCTGTATGTTTGTGTAGTACATTGTATCTTCTCAAAGATTATTGCAAAGGAAGCTGTCTGTTCCATCTACCCCCATCCCCAGCTAAATTCCTAGGAAGAAGTTTTTATTTATATATCTTTTTATTGAATTGATAGTAATCTACCCAGTCTCGGGCTTCATGGAAAAAAAATTTCCTATTTTAAACACTTATGATTGCATCCTTCGAGGCATGTGCTATCCCCTATACCTGAGTCAAAAGTAATTTGTTTGATAAAATACAAGATTACAAATGCTTTATGAATATTTTATAATACTAAACAATGAACATTTAACATTTTTTATTTTGAAAATATATCTACTATTATACCAATATTTATCAAAACCTGAAACAGCCCTTATAAAAGAACTGTTGTTTTATTTATACAACATGTTTACAATTTTTATGTTCTGAAACATATTAAACTTTTCTGTGATTAAAAAATGTTAGTTACAGCTGGGTGTGGTGGCGCACGCTTGTAATCCCCGCGCTTGGGAGGCGGAGACAGGAGGATCGCACTGGTTCGAAGCCAGCTGCGCTGGCTTAAGAGACCCTGTTTCAAAAATCTAAAATAGGTCTGGGGGTGCAGCCCGGAGGTAGAAGGAACCCCAGTACCACACACACATGAAAATGTTAGTTACCAATATGTTTTAATATTGCAGAATGAACGATTTAAACTTCAACTGCGGTAATTAACTCTGTTCCAGAATTATCTTTTAATTTTTTGCTTGAATTTTTCTTTCCTCAGATTTTGTCCATAGTTGTTAACAAGAACTTATACTTTTCCTAATTGTTTTCTGAAACATAAAAGAGATTATTTGGAAAAACTGTTGCTAGGCATGTGGGATGAATATCCTGAGACATGCAGGGTCACTGCTGTGTCCTATTTCCTGATCTTGTGCTTGGGTATTCCTTTTTGAATGCCATGTATATTTATAGGGAAATAAAATGTTATATTATTTGCTATTGTTTCTATAACTCTAATTTTAATTGTCCAGGTTAGATATTTTTATAATCTGAGTACTTTAATTCCTTCTTAGGAAACTGACTTTCAAAGTTAACTACATTTTGTATATTATGTCAAAAGATAAGATTGTTGATATTGCGTGATTTTTCAAACCGTCCTTCTTAGTGGCTGGCTGTCTTATTGGTGTCACTTCTTTTCGTTAAGGAGCTCCAACCATTTTGGAAGACATTACATCGTCCTCTGCCTTTCCAACATCGCGTTTATGCTTCCCTGGCAGTTTGCTCAGTTTATACTTTTTACACAGGTACGAGTATTTTAAAGTAACTTAACGATAAATGCAAGGTGTATTTGGCTGTTTCTATAGAAGTTTTAAAATATGAGTACATTTGTGCCCTAAAGATTTTAAAGTATGGAATAATTACAAAGTGTGCATAAATGTGTGATTTAAAGATAATTCCAAATTCTAGTAGAATATTGGTTAGTTTAGTGAATGTAAGTGATGAACATGTGAATTTTTTTTTTCGCGGTACTGGGGATGGAACCCAGGGGCATTCTACCTCTGAGTGACACCCTCAGCTCTATTTTTTATTCTTCATTTTGAAACAGGATCTCACTGAGTTGCAAAGGGCCTCATTAAGCTGAGGCTGTCCACAACCGTGATCCTCCTGTCTCAGCCTCCTAAGTACTGGGATTACAAGTGTGCACCATCACACCCAGCTTTTTTCTGTTATTTTTGTTCACAATATTGTTGGTAGTGGAGATGTCATGTGTATAACTGTCTACTTGTAGATTTCCTTTTACCTTACAACTCATTCTGGGTGCCAAGCCACATAGACTGCTAAAACCATTTTTTATGGCTGGGGTTTCCATTTCTCACTAGACTAGATAGTGGCTGTTTTGTCTGAAAAAACAAAATTTTGCTATGAGCCATTTCTCAGAGCTTTCATCATGATACTGTTTATGTGAACTGAGGCCATATCATGTTTTCCAAAACAATTAAGTAATTAATGGCAAAAAAAAAAAAAGCTGAACTGGGGGAGCAGAGTACTCTAAAGACAATTTTTGTTTTGTTTTGGGGTTTTTTTTTTTTGCAGATCTGGAGATGGAAGCCAGGGCATTCGACCTCCGAGCTACACCCCAGGCCTATTTTTTATTGTTTACTTTGAAACACTGAGTTGCGGAGGGCCTCACTAAGTAGCTGAGGCTGGCCACGAACCGTGATACTCCTTTCTCAGCCTCCCAAATGCTGGGATTACAAGCGTGCGCCACCACGCCCGGCTCTAAAGAAGACAATTTTGATGAAATTTTATGATACTAAGATTTTCCACTAGGGTTCTCTTCCACCTAACAAGCAAACATGAGAATAATAATATTCTGCATTGGAAGTGAGGAGCTCTACGAGAGGCCTCATACTGCCAGTTGTCCACAGAGTGAAATTATAACCTCAGTTTAATTGGTGCTATATACTTAAGACATGTTTAAGGCATTTCCACTGGTTTATTTACTTATAGTTGGCCCCTTTCAGGTTGTAGTACAGAAATTATTCTCCAGTTCCAATTATTTGCATATGCTAACTTAGTAGAAAATATTTTGAATGAGCATTACCTCATTGCAACCAAATTCATTAGTGCAGTGGTCCTGATGAGACTGAGCTCTTTGTGGAGGTTGGTACCGTGCTATTGATTTCCTAGCCACTCTGAATTGCCTTTTCTCCTGGGTGAAAGCTGAGCTACCTATTTCCAGGGTCTCCATTTTATTCCATTGATCAGCCTGACTTCTCTCATACCATAGTTAGAGTAAATTTCAAATGCATTAGTGTCCAGTTTGTAAGTATCTTCTCTCTGCCTTTGGTTTTGTGCAGCAGTTTTACAGCACCTGTGTAGTCAGATTTTGTTTTGTTTTTACAAATCTGTTTCTCCTTGGGGATTTGTGATAGTTTATGTAAATCAGTGCTTTAAATTTGGAGAACTTCTCAGCTATAATTCTTTTTTTTTTTCCTAGTGGTACTGGGGGAGGAACCCAGGGGCTTTCTACCTACAAGCTATACTCCCAGACCTATTTTATTTTATTGGGAAACAGGGTCTCACTAAGTTAGTGAGAGCCTCACTAAGTAGCTGAGTACCTGAGGCTGGCTTCGAACCTGGTGATCCTCCTGTCTCAGCTTCCCAACCATGGGGATTACAAGCGTGTGCCACTATTCCCAGCTGGTTTTTATTTATTTGGAAACAGGGTCTCACTAAGTTGCTGAGAGCCTCACTAAGTAGCTGAGGCTGGCTGCGAACCACGATCCTCCGGTCTCAGCCTCCCGAATGCTGGGATTACAACCCTGCACCACCACGCCAGCTATAATTCTTTTAAATACAGCCCCTACCTAGTTGTCCTCTCTCTGCTGAGATGTAAAGTGTAACATAGCCTTTATGTATTCTAAAGCTCTTGTGTTCTTTCATATATTTTCATCTTTTATTATTTTGTGCTTCTCTCCAGATGTTTCCTTTTGACCTGTCCACTAACTCTATTTATCCTGCTTCAATCTCATGTTAATTTATTTATACTGATTACTTTAGTAATTATTTGTAAAATTTCAATTTGGATCTTTTGGTGTGTGTGTGCGTGCGTGTGTGCGTGTGTGCGTGTGTGTGTGTGTGTGTGTGTGTACGCACATGAAGGGGGAGGGGATGGGTGCGAGGGATGCTCTATCACTGAGCTGTGTCTCTTTTTTGGGCGGGAGGAGACAGGGTCTCCCTGAGTTGTCCAGGCTGGCCAGGACCTTGCCATTCTTCTGCCCGGCCTCCCAGGTGTATGCGATTCTAAGCACGTGCAACCATGCTTGACTAACTTGGCTCCTTTGTTTTGTTGTCGTTGTACTTCTAGTGCTTTCCTGAATTTTATTATTTCCTTAAACATGTCAAGCATAAGCTGAGTGTGGTGACATATACACCCTTAATCCCAGTATTTGGGAGGCTGAAACAGGAGGATCACAGGTTCGAGGACAGCTTCAGTAACCTAGTAAGATTCTCAGCAACCCAACAAGACTTTATTTCAAAAAAAAATTAAAACGTGAAGAATAATGTAAATTTGTGTCGGATGATTCCAGATATGTGTTTTAGTGATCTTCAAGTTAAGAATGGTTTTCATATTACTAAAGGGTTATAAAAAGTAAAAAATAAAAAAGAATACACAAGAGTTACTGTATATGACTCATAAAGCATAACATATTTACTATCTGACTTTTTATATAACAAAATTTTTGCTGTATATTTATTTCTGTCGTCTTAATGATAATGTTTTATCTCCTTTCATGCTTGTTAATGTGGTTTAGAGTTAATTTAAGACTGAGTTTATATTGAATTTTCTCAGGGAAGATAATGATCTTGAATTATCTTCAAATAATTAGATTGAGATGATGCAAAGGTGGGTTTCAGTCTCTCTGAAGGCTGTTTGATTTCTGGCTCACTCCTAGACCAAAGCCTGGAATCAAACAGGCTCCACTTCTGGGTGTCCCCAGACTGCCCAGTCTGCCAGTGCTGGCCAGCTTGTTGTTCTCTGGACTTGTCCTCAGCTGGCAACTAGCTGCTTCTATTCCAACTGGCAAGTAATTCTGGGGAAAAAGTATTCCCATGATCATCAGTATAGATTTATTTCTATTTTTCCCTGGTTTTATCTACCTAATTTGTCTTGTTAATAACATATGGTTTTAATAAACATATATATGTATATATGTATTTTTATATTTTTATTCATATTTTTCTATCCTAACTCTTCTCAGTTGGAAGATTGGTTCAAATTATTTTGTTTATCATTATATGTAATATAATATATAACTCTCCCCTTATATTTGCTCTGTTGATGAATAATGAAGTATTTGTTTTCTACTTTTTCACATTTGCATTTTTATATATTTATTTCAGATAGCCTCATTATTTCCCATGTACGTTGTGGGATACATTGAACCAAACAAATTTCAGAAGATCATTTACATGAATATGGTAACGTTTTAATATTTTAAAATATTAATATAAGTTCTCAGAGTTTATAAGACAGAAATAATTCTGTTTAATGAGGTACTTCTTAATAGTATTTAGTACATATGATGTTGATGATGTATCCAGAAGGTAGATTGGAAATGTGCCCTACAGATTGTACTTTCAACTATACTATAGATACATTGTACTGGCCACACTTTAATTTTTATTTTTGTTTTGTTATTTTCACTACTTTTGAAACTTTGACCTGAGATTTTTAGCACTTTGCATGAATATGACACTCAGAAACTGAAATTTTATATGGTTATACTTTTATTTTTATCTTAGTTTCTGAACATATTTTACTTAAAACATAGGATAAAATACAGTTTCACAAGAACTAAATGATGTGTGTATGTATGCCTCTACCATCTTGTACCCCATTAATATATATGACTACATGCACTAATACATTTTTTTTAAAAAAAGAAATGATGTTTGAAATTGTAACGTTACCAACAAAAATAAGACTAGGGAAGTTAATATTTAAAACTAAGTCTTTTTGTTATATTGTTCCATTATTAAACAATAGAAATAATAGAGATTTAGCCAGGTGTGGTAGCTTACGCCTGTAAACCCAGTACTTGAGAGGTGGACACAGGAGGACCACAGGTTCACAGCCAGCGTTAGTAACTGAGTAAGGCCCTCAGCAACCTAGGGAGACCCTATTTCCAAATAGAAAATAAAAAGAGCTGGGATGTAGCTTAGAGGTAGAATGCACTTGGGTTCAGTCTTCAGTTCTACATTAAAAATAAAGAAATAATAGAGTTTAAATTTTTTTCTATGTCCAAGTAACAAGTGAAGAAAAATTATATTATGCTACAGAGAATTTATGTCTTGAATTTTAATAGTTAGGAACTAATAGTGAGCCAGGCGTGGTGGTGCATGCTTGAAATCTCATTACTTGGGAAACTGAGACAGGAGGATTGTGCAGGTTCAAAGCCAGCCTCAGCTACTTACTGAGCCTCTGGGCAACTTAGTGAGACCTTGTTTCCAAATAAAATAGAAAATACATCTAAAAAACAAAATAAAAAAGAAAATACATCTAGAGGTATAGCTCAGAGGTAGAAGGCCCCTGGGTTCCATCTCCAGTACCACCAAAAAAAAAAAAAAAAAATTCTCTTATCATTTGTCCAGGATCTATAAAGCTTCTCTCTATACAAGTAAAAATTTCAGTAAAAATAGCTATATGCCTCTGAAGTATGCCTTATGTTAAACATGTAATAACTATAAAATGTGTATTTTTTATTTTTCAGATTTCAGTTCTCTCTTGTTTCATTTTGATGTTTGGAAATCCAATGTACTTGTCTTCTTATTACTCTTCGTCTTTATTAATGACATGGGTAATATTTTTATTTTGTTGTTTTTTGGCCTGTCTAATATAGGTTTTCCCAAGTAATGATTTTTCTATATCTTTTCTTGAAAAATAGCATGGTATAATTTTTCTCTTTAAAACAGTATACAAATAATTAAATACTTTAAAAATGATCATAAGCTGTGCATGGTGGCACATACCTGTAATCCCAGGAGAATCCCATGTTTAAGGCCAGAGTGCAGTAACTTAGATGTTATTTCAAACTAAAATATGACGGGGGTATACCTTAGAGGTGGGATTCCCCTGAATTCAAACTCAATACCTTCTCTCACACACAATGATCGTAAGATAGTGAGACTTATTTTGAAAATGTCCCATGGCTTATGATTTTAAAAATTAGCTTATTTTCTCTTGTCATTTTAATAGGCTGAGTACTTATTTCAATGACACTATCATTGCTTAGGCATTTTTGGAATTTCTCAAGTACCTCCAGAGATTTTTAGCACAGTCTTTTGAATATCCTCAATAGTGTCAAATTTTTGTCGTTAAGGTTGGATTTGATTTTTGGAAGTCACTGACATCTTGTAGATTATTGCACTGGGTAGTCCAGATCAAAATATGCTACGACAATGGAGTAATAGGACCAATCTCCTGCACCTCTAATGAAATCGTCTCTAAAGACAATTTAGAGAGTTGAGTTCCAAACTTTTGAGCAATGATAACATAATTAGAATGAGTGTATAGTCTCCTTATGTAGCTTACAGTCATGAAATGACTCTCATGTGGATGTGTGTTTGGAGAACTGTGGTTCAGTATGTCAGTTGTATTGCTTTTGTTAGTTAGTTAGTTGCAGTACTGGGAATGGAACCCAGTGACATTCTACCTCTGAGCTACACCTCCAGCCCAATTTTTTTTTTAATTCTTTATTTTGAAACAGGGTCTCACTGAGTTGCAAAGAGCCTCACTAGGTAGCTGAGGCTGGCCATAAAACATGATTATCCTGTCTGAGCCTCTCAAATGCTGGGATTACAAGCATGTGCCACCACGCCTGGTTGGTTGTATTACTTTTAGTCATACTTCTCATATCCATAAACCAGAACCTGGAATAATCTCCGACATGTCTCATTTTCACTTTAGCTAAAAATGATACCAACACAGTAATGCAAAACTATAACACATCTTCCTGTGTGGCACACCAATTGAATCCTTTGAGATTGCTCTTAGGTTTTGACAATTTTTGATTCCTATATCTTTTTATTCTCATAGAAATGAATCTTTTCACTTTCTTCCCCCCTCCCCCCCAAAAAAGTTTGCTGTTTTGGCATGGTGTCAGACTTTGCCAGCATTACCAAGTGGTCGTGCTCACACACTAGCTACCTTTCAGATGTTTCTATTCTGCAAGAAAAGTCCAGCAAAACCCAGTGAGAAGCCAGCTTGATTCGGGGGCAGCATTTCAGGACCTAAACTATTTGGCTCTTACTTCAAGGGAACCATCCTGTCATGTCCACAGTTTGGAAAGTCAGCATTTGAGGAGGAAAACGGCTGGTGATCATTGAGATATAAGGGTGTGATGGTATAGTTTTTGAAATGTATCAGTTATATAAGATGCAATTGTGAATTTTATTTATTTAATTTCTTGTCATATGCATTTTAGGCAATAATTCTAAAGAGAAATAAAATTCAGAAATTGGGAGTGTCTGAACTCAACTTTTGGGTAAGGTTCAGTTTTACAAGTTTTTCTAACCTTGGTTTCTATAAACTATTACAAATAATATACTTAAAAATATTACTGATTTGTGTTTAATAAATATGAGCAGCTACTATAGAAGGTAGCAGATAGACCTCAGATAATATTCATTCTGGCTCTCTGAGTCTTTGATGTACACATTTTTAAAAAAAACTGCTATATTGAAGAACTATATGCTTCCATATTGTATATTGAGAAAGTAAAACTAGAAAATGTGTGATTAGATGAAGTAGATTTCTTTTCAGAATGCAAAACATATATATATATATATATATATATATATATATATATATATATAGTTGCTAGTTTCTATTTTCTGGAGGCATTATCCTGTGCATTATGGTGAAATGTAGAAAGATTTGTTCACTAAGTTACTATTGGAGGTTATAACACTTATATGACATTTTTCGCTTAAAAAATTAGACAGTTTGATAACTCAAAAAAGTCAAAATTTCAATAACTGTTGAAAAATACTCAATAGGACATTGTTTGTGGACATCTATGAAATTCTCCCAAAGCTATACTCAAAGGAAAACTTATTGTCTTATCTACATTTACTACTATGTTTTTACCAGTAGACTGGAAAGAATAAGAATTTACTAAGCTATGAACTCCAGAATATCAAAGAAACAAAATAGAAAGCATACTTGTGACAAACGCTTTACCTATCATGAAGAAAATATTCATAGTATTCAAATAAATCTAACAAATAATATTATAATATTTGCATTAGGAAACTTATTTTTAAATTCTTAAGACATAAAGAATAGCCAAGTAAATGGAAAACATGTTTATGCATAGGAAGACTCCATATAATGAAAATTCTCCCCAGATGCTGATTAGATTGAAAGGAATTAAGATGGCCTTGCAGGTCTCTCTTCAGTGATGACAGTGAAATTATTTGTTAACTATATGGGGAAAATTTATATTATCTATAAATATTATTCCATTATTGTTTTCAAGCTGGATCTTTTGTCCTTTTGATACGCCTTCATAATTCTTTTGAGTTTTTGCTTATATTATGGGCTAATAAAATAAATGCTCTAGGCTCGAGTTCCACCAAGATGGTGACCAAGAAAAGCAGCACTTAAGAGTCTTGTTGACACCCGATCTCCATTGCCTCAAAAACAGCATTCTACAAAGTCAGAAAATACTATCAGTAGAGGAATAAAAATAATAAAAATAAGGGACAGAGAATAAGAAGATTAGAAGACCAACCAGAGAGCAAAAAAGAACTCTGTCCACCTTGCTGAGGAGGGCGCCTTGGCAATGCCATCTTGCCTCACAGTTCCGGACTCCAGAGACAAAAAGGAAAATAAGGACTGAAGTGAGCAACTGCAAATCAGTGGGTTGTAAGTCTTCAGATCTTCCTGCACAAATACCAGCTACAAATTCCAGTGGCTGAGCTCACCACATCCTCCAGGGATCCAGAGTGGAGCTATCCTTGCAGCCAAGGGCGCCATCGGAGCTCACCATGCCTGCCAGAGATCCAAACCAGCGCACACCGAAATTGCAAGTGAACTTGGAGTCCCCACAGGAGAGCTCACAGCAGTGTGCCCCCAGGGACTTGTGCAGCTGCGATAAACTCTCTGGGTCTGAGATTTTGTGGTTCAACTCCGTGAAAGATAGTGGCAGCTGAGATTACCACACCCTCCAGAGATCCAGAGTGGCTCTCAGTAACACCATAAGTGAAGTCGCAGTTCCCGTGGAAGAGTGCCCAGCCCAGCAGCCCCAATAACTTGACTCAGAAATGAAATGTTAATTTATTTTATCCAATTTGCTTTTATTCTTATTTTTCTTGGAACATACTTTTGAGGCCATGGCTTTCCCTCTGACCGTTGCTCTAAATGGCCGCTCGGCCGCTCACAGGGGAATCTCACTGCCTTGTGTGCTTGCCACCCTTTTGAATCAGTTTCTGAATCAGTTTTACTTTGTCTTCTCTGTATAGCATGGGCTGGGTCTTACTTTGTTATTGAAATAATTTGAAAATCTTTGTCATAAATTTTATGTGTATTTTCTATTTCCTTTGTGTCACTACATGATTTTCTTTGATTTTAAACGTTTTTATATTTAGGGATGTTAATATTGCTTCCTCAATTATTTTACATACTCGAAAGTGTTTGTCTGTAACGTATGCTTGACTAATAGATTGGCTGGATATAAAATTCTTGGTTCACAAACCTTCTTGAACTTTTTAAAAATACTGCTACATTACTGTTTTGCTTTGTATTTCTCTTTTAACAAGTCTGATGCCAGCCAAAAATCCGACAGGAGGTTCTCAGAAATTCTTTATTTTTAGTAGTTATACTGCAGTGTATCTTGAGTTCATTGATCATACAAGATCAATTTCCCTGATACCTATTGCTTTTCTTCCAAATGTAGATTCAGGTTGTCTTTTATTTGTTAAAAATTTTCATGGATTATAGTTTACATGCTCTGAATAGCCATAATTTATTGCTTTTCGGGAACTCCCAACTATATTTATGCCCCTATCTTCCAGTTCCTCTACTTCCTCTGATCCATTTCACTCTTCTCTGATTTCATTTTCATTCCTTTTCTCTTTTTTATTGATTTAGTTTAATACATTTATTAAATTTTTGTTTGAATCTCCTATAGTCATTTTTTGAAAAAGTCTTCATTTTTCACTGGTATTCTCCTTTTCTTCAGTTTCTTTTCTGTTTTAATAATGTTTTTATTTCGCTAGATTTTTCCTACTTCTTAGTTTTTGAATTTCTTATTTAAATTGTTTTTTAAATATTTATGCTTTTATGTTTTTATAATATCAATCTATCCCCTTGTTTGAGATGCTGCATTCAACTTTTATTTCTGCATAGTAGTTTTTTCCATTTTGTGAGCTTTTTGTTGTTTGTTCATATGGATTTAATCAGCAACATATTTGACTCTCATTTTTGTTATCTTCTTGTAAAAGCTTTGTATAGATACATAAAAATTCTTTATGTAATTATTTATAGACAGGTTTAGTGTCTTCTAGTCCAAGTACAACCTCTTCTGTCAGTGTAGCATAGTGTAGCTGATTCATTTTCATCCTCTCCCTCTCTCTCTCTCTCTCTCTCTCTCTCTCTCTCTCTCTCTCTCTCTCTCTCTCTCGTATGTGTGTGCACATCTCTCTTTTCTACAGAGTTTTATGTGCCTCTTTTCTCTGCAAAGGCTTAGGCTAGGAACCTGAGTTATGACTACTGTATTTGTGTGTTGTTTTTTTTTTCTGTTTACAAGTAGTTTGAAGTTTGTATTGTTGTCTGTTTTCTGTATTTGTGGTTGTATTGTTCTTCTTGTTGAATGGTTTGTGGAGATATTTGGATTTAATAATTTACCCCAAGATACCCTGAGTCTACATTTGTTCCCTTTTAAAAAATATTTTATTTGTATATTATGGTCTCACACCATAATGTAATTCATCGTGATGGTGACATACATGCACATAGCACTTGTCTTCTCCCAGCTCCTTCCTCACTCTTCTTTCCCATACAAAATATTGAGACTGGCCTTGGTATTCTCATATATGTACTCAATGTCAGTGGAAATATAACCTTCATTAATTCTCCCTCTCCCCCTCTCTCCTTACAAAACCATCTCCCTCGCTCATCAAGGCTAGCTGAAAATAAACAACTACAAACCCCAAAAGTCTTTTGTCAGTTGTAGTGCATATTTATTTTCTGAAAATGAAATCTTAATTGAACTTTCTTTTTTTTAAACAAAATTTTTATTGAACATAAATGGTATACATTTAAACTATATTTGGTGCCCTCTCCCCTCTGCCACCATTTTCCCTCCCCCCCCCACCAATGGTTGTCCAGGGTAACCATGTGATATTCATAATTTTACACGTATTCAGATGTAGACCCTCATTAATCAAGATCAGCCTTCCTCCTATCTTTCCATTCAAACTTTGCTGATATTTCCCCTCCATTATCTGGAGTCCCACTGGTATCCTCTGTGTTCCCTAGTTTGGGCATATTAGAGGAAACATATGTACCTTCTCCTTCTGTGCTTGACTGATCTCACTTAACATAACCTTCTCCAGGACTTTCCATCTTCTTGCAAATGATATAATTTTGTTCTTCTTTATGGCTGAATAGAATTCCATTATGTGTATTTCCCAAAGTTTTGCTATCCATTCACCTGTTGATGGAGATCTGGGTTGGTTCCATATTTTGGCTATTACAAATTGTGCTGCTATGAACATAGGTATGCATATGTTGCTATAGTTCTCTGAATTCAACCCCTTTGGAAAGATACCCAGGAGTGGTAGAGCTGGATCATATGGTGGATCTATTCCCACCTTTCTTAGGAATCTCCACACAGATCTCCAAAGTGGCTGAACTAGTTTGCATTCCCACTAACAGTGTAAAAGAGTTCCTCTTTCCCCGCATCCTCACCAGCATTTGTTGTTGTTTGATTTCTTTATGCTTGCCACTCTGACCGGGGTTAGATGGAATCTCAGTGTAATTTTGATTTGCATCTCCCTGATGGCCAGTGATGAAGAACATCTTTTCATGTATCTATTGGCCCTTTGTATCTCTTTTTTTGTGAAGCGTCTATTCAGTTCATTTGCCCATTTCTTGATTGGGTTATTTGTTTTGTTAGTGTAGAGTCTTTTGAGATCTTTGTATATCCTGGATATTAGCCCCCTATCAGAGTGGTGGCTGGTAAAGATCTTTTCCCATTCTGTAGGCTTCCTCTTTAGGTTACTGATGGTTTCCTTTGATGAGAGGAAACTTTTTAGTTTGATGCTATCCCACTTGTTAATTCCTGCTTTAAATTTCCTGAGCTTTGGAGGTTTTGGTGAGAAAGTTACTGCCTGTGCCTGTATGTTGTAGTGTTGAGCCTATGCTCTCCTCTAATAACTTCAAGTCTCAGGTCTAATTTCTAAGTCTTTGATCCATCTGGAGTTGATTCCTGTGCAGGGTGAGAGGTAAGGGTTTAGTTCCATCTACAAATGGATAGTCAGTTCTCCCAGCACCATTAGTTGAAAAGGCTGTCTTTTCTCCAGCGTATGAGTTTGGCCCCTTTGTCAAAGATTAATTGACTAAAGGTATGTGGATTTGTTTCTGTATCTCCTATTCTAATCCACTGGTCAGTATATCTGTTATTGTGCCAGTACCTTGCTGTTTTTACTACTATTGCTCTATAGTATAATTTGAAGTCTGGAATTGTGATTCCTCCTGCATGTTTCTTATTGCTGAGAATTGCTTTGGCTATTCTGGGTCTTTTCTTTCTCCATATAAAGTACATGATTGATTTTTCTAGGTCTGTGAAGAATGTTGCTGGTATTTTAATGGGATTTGCATTGAATCTATAGATCATTTTTGGCAGAATGGCCATTTTGATGATATTTATTCTGTCTATCCATGGGCACAGGAGGTCTTTCCATCTTCCAAGGTCTTCTTCAATTTCTTTCTTTAATGTTTTATAGTTTTTGTTATAGAGGTCTTTTACATCTTGGGTTAGGTTTATTCCTAGGTATTTTATTGGTTTTGAGGTTATAGTGAATGGAATTGTTTTCTTTGTTTCTTTCATTGTGGATTCATTGTTGGTGTAAAGGAAAGCCACTGATTTCTTTAGGTTGATTTTGTATCCTGCGACTTTGCTGAATTTGTCAGTCAGCTCCAGAAGTCTTTCGGTTGAGTTCTTTGGGTCTTCCAGATAAAGGATCATGTCATCTGCGAATAAGGATAATTTTAATTCCTCTCTTCTTATGTGAATTCCTGTGATTTCCTTCTCCTGTCTTATTGCTACAGCAAGAGTCTCAAGGACTATTTTGAAAAGGAGTGGTGATAGTGGGCATCCTTGTCTTGTGCCTGACTTTAGCGGAAATTCTTGCAGTTTTTCCCCATTCAATATAATGTTGGCTTTGGGTTTGCAGTATATTGCCTTAATGATGTTGAAGTACGTTCCTTCTATCCCAATTTTCTGCAGTGTTTTTTAACATAAATGGGTGTTGGATTTTGTCGAATCTATTTTTTCAGCATCTATTGCTATGATGATGTGGTTTTTGTTCTTGGTTCTATTTATGTGGTGGATAACATGTATTGATCTGCGTATGTTAAACCAGCCTTGTTTTTCTGGGATGAAACCGACTTGGTCATGATGTATATAGTTTAGAATGCGTATTGGTTGTATTTTGTTTAGAATTTTTGCATCTATATTCATTAAGGATATTGGTCTGTATTTTTTTTTCTTGAGGTATCTTTATTTGTTTTGGGGATTAATGTGATACTGGCCTCATAAAAGGAATTTGGGAGAGTTCCATCTCTTTCAATTTCCCGGAAAAAGTTCTGAAGTATTGGTATTAGTTGTTCACTGAAGGTTTTGTAAAATTCAGCTGGAAACCCATCTGGGCCTGGGCTTTTCTTTGGCGGAAGAATTTTTATTGCCATTTCTATTTCTTTCATTGCTATTGGTTGGTTTAGGCTTGCTATGTCCTCTTGGTTGAGTTTAGGTAGGTTAATTGTGCTTAATTTTTAAAGTAGTTTCTGATAATCTTTTGAATTTCTTCACTATCTGTGGTGATATCTCCTTTTTCATTTCTAATTTTGATAATTGGCGTTCTCTTTTTCTTTTGGTTAGGTTGGCCAGGGGTTTATCAATTCTATTAATCATTTCAAAAAACCAACTTTTTGTTTTGTTGATTCTTTGAATTGTTTTTTTTTTTGTTGTTGTTCTCTATTTCATTTATTTCTGCTCTAATTTTTATAATTTCTTGCCTTATGCTGGCTTTGGGAATAGACTGTTGTAGTCTTTCTAGGTCCTTTAGTTGTTTCATTAAGTTCTTGGTGATTCTCTGTCCTTCTTATGTGGGCACTCAATGCAATAAACTTTCCTCTTAATACTACCTTCATAGTGTCCCATAGATTTTGGTAGGTTGAGTCTCTGTTTTCATTTGTTTCCATAAATTTCTTTATTTCTTCCCTAATTTCCACTCTTACCCATTCATCATTCAATAGTGTATCATTCAATCTCCATGTATTTGAGTAATTTCTTTTGAGTTTCCTGTTGTTGATTTCTACATTTATTCCATTATGGTCTGAAAAGATGCAAGGAATTATATTATGTTTTTTGAATTTTCAGGCACTTTCTTTGTGACCCAGGATGTAGTTTATTTTGGAGAAGGTTCCATGGGCTGCTGAGAAGAATGTGTATTCTGTAGTTCCTGGCTGAAATATTCTGTAAATGTCTATTAGGTCCATTTGTTTTATGGTTTTCTTTAGTTCTAAGGAGTCTTTACTCATCTTTTGCCTTGAAGATCGATCCAGTGGTGTGAGAGGAGTATTAAAGTCTCCCAGAATTATTGTATTTGGGTCTATTTGGGATCTGATGTCTAGAAGGGTTTGTTTTATAAGTGTGGTTGCACCTGCGTTTGGAGCATAAATATTTACTATCATATTTTCTTGGTGTATTGTTCTATTTAATAAAAGGAAGTGCCCTGATTTGTCTCTTCTGATGTGTTTTAGTTTAAAGTCTGTTTTGTTGGATATTAGGGTTGCTACCCCTGCTTTTTTTGGTCTCCAATAGCATGGTATATCTTTTTCCATCCTTTCACTTTCAGTCTGTGAATGTCTTTGGCTATAAAATGGGTTTCTTGCAGACAGCATATATTTGGGTTGGGTTATGTTTTTTAATCCACATTGCCAGTCTATGTGTTATGATTGGTGAGTTGAGTCCTTTGATGTTAAGAGATATTATTGAAATACGATTTTTGTTTTCTGCCATTTTGTGTTCTGTCTACTATTGGGTGGTTTTGTCTTTCTTCTTTACTTAAATGGCCCACTTATGAACTTCCTCTCTTCTGTGGTTCTGAAGTCGCTTCTTTTTTCTTCATAATGGTTTATTTCTTTAAGAATTTTCTCTAGTGTTGGCTTTGAATTCATGAATTTTTTAAGATTCTGTTTATCCTGAAATACTTTTGTTTCCCCATTGATTTTGAATAGTAGTTTTGCTGGACAGAGTAGTTTTGGTTGGAAGTTATTTTCTTCCAGGGTCTGAATCATGTTGTACCAGTCTCTCCTAGCATTCCTGACCTGGGTTGTATAGTCTGGGGTGATTCTTATTCTTTTGCCTCTATATGTCACCTGTCCTTTTGTTCTCACTGCTTTTAAGATTCCTTCCTTGGCCTCTATGTTGGTCATTTTGGTTATTATGTGGCGTGGGGAGGTCCTTCTTTGGTCCTGCCTCAATGGAGTTCTGTATGCCTCCTGGACATGAAGACCCAAGTCTCTTTCCATGTTTGGAAAATTCTCTGAGATTATTTCTTTGAAGAAATTATGGATGCCCTTGGTCTGTACCTCTATCACTTCTTCAATGCCTATTATCCATAAGTTAGGATGTTTCATATTATCCCATATTTGCTGGATGTTTAGGTTTTGTTGCTGTAAACATTTCTGTATATCGCTGACCGTGTTTTCGGTTTTGGATGTACTGTCTTCTAACATTGATATTCTGTTTTCCATTTCATCTAATCTTCCAGAATTTCTTTCTATTGCTGTCTTTATTTCACATATTCTTTCATTTCATTCCAGACCTCTTTCTGATTCTTTCTTAGTGTTTCCAACTCATCTTTCATCTCCTCTAGACTTGTTTTAAATCCTTTCATCATATTGTAAATCAAGATTCGGAACTTCCCTTCTTGCATTTCTTGTAGGTCAGTATTCGTGACTTCTGTCGTTTCTCCACTATTTCTGGTTCTCATATTTTCAACGTTCTCAGGCCTGTTCTTCTGCTGTCTTCCCATTGATTGTGGTTGTTGTGTATAGTCCAGTCTTAGTAGAATGGATTTAGAAGAGTTAAAAGGTAAACAGTACTTTTTCAAGTGGTGAGGGATGGGTGATGGTGGCGTAGCAGGGGTCAGAAGTCAGGAACCCTGAACACCAAAATTTTGTTTCTCTGCTTCTCAAAATGACAATAAACAGTAGCCAATGCCAGCAGTTGTTGAATGCGCTGTCGCAGACTCGGTGAACTCACTGCCGTCACCAAAGGCAGTATGGCGCCGCTGCCACACCCTCGGCATGAGGCTGGCGTATTTCTTTTCTGGTTTTGAGCTCCACTCTGAGTCCCTGGAGGGCGTGCTAGCCCAGCCCCTGGGAGCTTTAGATGCTCCCTGCACCAAGAAAACTGCTGAAATACACCCGGCTGATCTTCAGCTGCTCACCTCAGCTCACTGTCCGCCCCTCCTCTCTGGAGCCTGGTGGCTGGTTGAATGCGCTGGTCTGGAGCCGTCCGGTAAATTCTCCACTGCCAGCGGCAGTATGGCGCTGCTGCCACATCCAGGCCGTGAGGCCGTTGTATCTCCTCTTTGGTTCATAGCTCTGTTCTGAGTCCCCCTCCTCTCTGGGGCCCGGCGCTGCGAGGGAAGATGGCGCCGGTGGCGCGGCTTTGCCGCTGCTGGAATGCAGGCTGGTTTCCTCTCTGGCTTCTGGCCATTCTTCTAACCTTTCTTCTCTCTGTCCCTTGTACTTCCAGTTTTTATTTCTCTGCTGGTGGTGCTTTCTGGCTATGAGAAGCGCTAATTTTGTAGTAATAAAGATCGATTGTTAGAGGAATTCATAAATGCCGCTTTACTTGGTCACCATCTTCCCAGAAGTCCTAAATTGTCCTTTCTTGAAGAGAGACCCATTTAATAGTTTGACAAGAGTGGCGGAAGACTTCTTAATATAGTGTTTTTTTATTTTAGCTAGAAATAACACATACCCTCTGTCTTAATTCTTAACAGAGGTTGAAAAGGAATAACGTAGAAATGGTCTTTGACTTTAGTATATGTCGAGCTCTGGTTTTAACACATATTTTGTAGTAGTATTATCAGTTTCAGTTCTTTGCCATTAAACAAAATTTCTTAGAAGGGGCATCCCTTTTATTTAGGGCTAATCCTATAACTCAGTGATTAAATTCTTTGAATGCCACTTGTTGGTATTAATTGGATATTGTCACTGGGTATTTTAATTTTAATATTGAACTTGTTTTATTGTCTAGTTAATTCAAGGTTGTGCTTGGTGGTGTGGAACAATCATCCTGAAATTTCTGACATCCAAAATCTTAGGAGTTTCAGACCATGTAAGTATTTTCTAGTTAAAGCATTCAGTTCCTAAAATAATGTAGCTGCATGAAAACTTATGAGCTTTTCTTATCTCTCAATTTTATACAGGTCTCAATTTTATTTATTTATTTATTTATTTATTTATTTATTTATTATGTTTTTGCAGTACTGGGGATGAAACCTAGGGGCATTCTACCTCTGAGCTATATCCCCAGTCATATTTTTTATTGTTTATTTTGAAACAGGGTCTCACTGAGTTGCCAAGGGCCTCACTAAGTAGCTATGGTTGTCCATGAACCACTATTCTCCCATCTCAGCCTCCCAAATGCTGGGATTACAAGGGTGCACCACCACACCCAGCTGAGGTCTCCATTTCTTTAAGGTCCCCAAATATCATTGGCAGTCAGTAATAAAATCCTGCAGTTCAGTGATCTTTGCAGCTGCTAGGAAAAGGTTAAGTTAGTGAATATTGATGTACTCTTCTAGGAAAAAATAATTTGCTTAGTAGTTACTTGTAATATTTCAGGTAAAATACAAATAGTCATTTCTTTAAATAACTTTCCTGTTTATTGTAGATGCTACAATATGAGCACTCTATACTCAACTTTAAAATACCAAATTCCTAAAAATACCAATATAAGTTTGTTTATAATTATGGATTGAAATTAAGATATGACTTTAAGTCTTTATTTTTGGTACAGTACTGGGGACTGAACCAAGGGGCATTCTACCTCTGAGCTACACCCTCAGCCTTATTTATTTATTTATGCAGGTCTGGGGATGAAACCCGGGGGTATTCGACCTCTGAGCTACACCTTCTGCCCTATTTTTTATTCTTTATTTTGGAACAGGGTATCACTAAGTTAAGGAGGGCCTCACTAAGTAGCTGAGGCTGTCCACGAACGACAATACTCCGGTCTTAGCCTCCCAAATGCGGGATTTCAAGCATGTGCCACCATGACCAGCTTTATATTTTATTATTCAGTTTGGAACAGGTTCTCTCTAAGTTGTAGGGGCCTCACTAAGTAGCTGAGGCTGGCTGTGAACCTGCAGTCCCTCTGTCTCGGCCTCCCAAGTACTGGGTTTACAAACATGCATCACCACACCTGGCTTGTTAAAGTTTTTTTTTTTTCTTTTTAATAGTAAAAGAAAATACAAAAAGTTTTTTTGTCTTTTCATCTCTTAAAATATATTTAGAGATTTTATCTCTGGGTGGTACTTTAGTTTAAGGCTAATATAATAATGGCCCATTTGAAGGTCCATGTCCCAACTTAACTAAGTAGTTTATGAAATAGAAAGTAATGCATACATTTGCATTTGATTTCTGACAGTTTCTGTTAAGAAGTAAACAGGTGTGAGCATATCCCCACAATGTACTATGGAATTCACCTTATGTAGTACTACACAATCAGGGTCTGATGTTAAAGTTATGTTCACATCACCAGGTGACTATGTTTCTTTCTCAAAGGTCAGGTTCTGTTACTGTCCAGTAAAACATACATACATGTTCATGTTAAATAAAATTTTTGAATGTAAACTTTTATTCGCTATTTATTTCTACCTTGGGATAGTGGTTTATTAGACTCATCTGTTCCTGTGTTGTTGGTTTTTTTTCTGGTATTTTGGACACATTTCCCTTTTTTCTTTCCTTTTTAATTGCTATTAATGTTTCATTTTAGATGGTACGTGTCTTTTGAGAGACTGTATTTAGGCCATCTAACTTATTTATTTTTAAATTAAGTTGGTTTATAGTTTTGCTTCTTGCCTTGCTCCATATTGTCACCTAACTCTGCAAATCTTAAAAATTACACACACCCCTTGGCTAATCTCAGGGACTTCTACTAGTTGACAGCTGTGGTGAAGACATTAAATTAAAATTCTTTAATTAATTAGCCACCATGCCTACTCTAAATTAGAAAAAAAGAGCAACTCTAAGTTATTCTTGCTACTGGTAAATAAAAGGAACGGCGAATGAATGAAAACCACTGATGATTATCAAACTTATTATAAAATAATTAGTCTCAAATAATATGAACTAAGTTTATATATGCCAAATAATTTCTCTTTATTCTGGCCTTCTGAGAATGTAGTGGAAAAATAATCGTCTCACCAACGTAGTAGTGAATCATCAGTAGAAAAGGGGAAGCTGTTCCAAAGAAGTTTTGATTGGTACTATACAGTTTTAAGGCTTTGGGAATCAAGTAACTAAATCAAAGTAGTGTGTATAATTGTTCTGACTCTCCTGAAGAATAGCTATCATATTTAATGGCTTGAATGTATACCTGAAAAATGTTAAGAGGTATGCCAGTTAACGAGGCTTTGTGAAAATAACAATTCACAGAATGTTCACAATTTACAGTGTGTGGTGAAAGGTGAAATGAAAAACTTTGCATGATGATTTAATTGATTATAAAATCTCATGATTAAACTGCATGGTGATTTTTTACCCAGATGTGTTTATTTCAGCTTTATTATCTGCTCGACTTATTTTTAAAACCTCTTTCTATTTTTCTACTATTCTCTTGATATCTCTTTTTTATTTATATTGATGAATCAGCACAGTAAATTTGATTTACATGAATTCTGGAGACATTAGTTATCTACCTTGAATTTATTTGTTCTGTAGACTTTGTTACTCTTACATTAAATCAATTATTATACCTATAATTATATATGTAATTTTTATTCATTTGACTTTTATTTTCTTTTAGATTCGCCTGAGTGACCTTATAGCTGCCAGAATCTTAGGGTATACTGACTTTGATACCTTGATGTACACATGTGCTCCTGAATTTGACTTCATGGAGCAAGCGGTATGAAGTTCAGTCTTCAATTCTCTACAAGTGTGATGATTCTTTGCTCTATAGTTTTCCTTTTAATCTGAAACTTAAAATTGTTACTCAAAAACACTGAACTGTATTATTTTTACCATAATATTGGGTAACCATGTGGTCTTTCTCACCTGTTATATCTGTAAAATCAGTAACTCATAGCCCCTATTTTATTTACTTATTTACTTATTTATTTTGTGGGTCTGGGGTTGGAACCCAGGGGCATTCGACCCCCAAACTATACACCCTGTCCTGTTTTTTGTTGTTGTTGTTTTTTTGTTTTTTTTGTTTTTACTCTTTATTTTGAAACAGGTCTCAGTAAGTTGCGGAGGGCTTCACTAAGTAGCCGGTAACTGCGATCCTCCAGTCTCAGCCTCCCAAATGCTGGGATTACAAGCCTGTGCCACCATGCCCAGCTTCAATCCCCTATTTTAAAGAATTCCTGATGATGGCTAAGTAAGATAATCCAGGAAAAGGACTTAACATACTATATGACCCACTGTAATCACTATTATTACAAATCAATTGCTTGTAATAATCTAGGCCACTTGACATTGTGAAATCATTCAGGAAAATAAAATCCAAATTCTCATTTTTATTTTAAACAAACTTTATTGTATTTAGTGACAAAATGATTATAATTTTAACATGATATTGCCAGGACAGTTATACTACTATTAGCTTTTAATGAGCATATAAAAATAATTTTAAACCGGGTGTGGTGGTGCATGTTTGTAATCCCCGCGCTTGGGAGGCTGAGACAGGAGGATCGCACAGGTTCAAAGCCAGCCTCAGCTACTGAGTGAGGCTCTCAGCAACTTAATGAGATCCTGTTTCCAAATAAAGTATAAAATAGGTCTGGGAGTATAATCTGGAGGTAGAAAGCCCCTGGATTCCACCCCCAGTACCTCCAAAATTAAATAAATAAAAAGATTTTAAAAATTTAAGCCACGAGTGGCGTGGTGGCACACACTTGTAATACCAGTACTTGGGAGGCTACGACAGGACGACACCAGGTTTGAAGTCAATCTTAGCTACATAAAGAGACCCTCTGCAACTTAGTGAGATCCTGTTTCAAACTAAAGAATAAAAAAAAAAATAGGGCTAGGGGGGGGACTTGTAGGTAGAATACCCCCGGGTTCAATCCCCAGTACCACAAAAAACTAATTTTAAGATATAGAAATTCATGGCAATATCCTTTTAAAATTTCTCAAAGTTGTCAAGTTTTAAATTATTTGCCTCTGAAATACAAGACCAGGAAAGGATCTTAGTAACCATGTAATATTCTTTAAACAAAGCTTAAAAGATTGGTCTAAAGTACACAGGGGGACTGAAACAAGCACTCAGGCTCTAAAGGATCCTTATCAGTCCTGCCTAATAATTATGGATTCTAAATTAGCAGTGGGTATATAATGAATATATAATAATGAATATAATAATGAAAATTTACACTGTTCCTTTATCTATTTCACTAATTAAAAATATCTATCACGTTTTGTGAGGCAGTTTGCTTTAGGACTATAAAGAAAAAATGATCTGGTTTCTGTTTAAGAAATACATAATTTAGCTACATGGAAAATCACAATAGTAGGTCGTGATACTTATTTTTATTTACCTGACATTGTTTCTACAGTTATTTTAAATTATTACTTTGGCTAGCTTTCTTTCTTGTTAGTTCTAGTTTCACTACTGAAAGCAATGGAATTTTGTAGTTCAGGAAAGGACAGTGATGGTCCAAGGATCAGTAATACATGTGTTTAAACTTAATATTACCAAAATGAAGAAAAAAACCAAACACAATAATTTCAGCTGCTCAGGTGGCTGAGACAGGAGGATTTCAAGCTGATAGTGAACCTGAAAGACTGAGACCTTATTTTTTATTTTTATTTTTTGGTGGTACTGGAGTTCCTGGAAGCCCTTCTACCTCCGGGCTACACTCCCAGACCTATTTTTACTTTTTTTTAAAATTTGGAAACAGGGTCTCCTAAGCCATCGCGCACGGCAGACGGGGCTGGCTTCCAACCTGCATGATCCTCCTGTCTCTTCCTCCCAAGCACAGGGATTACAAGCGTGCACGACCACGCCCGGCTGAGACCTTATTTTTTAAAAAAAAAATTTTTAAGGGACTCAGGTGAAACATTCCTAGGTTCAATTCATACTACTAAAAAAAACTTGGAAAGAAAAAAACTAAAAGGAAAAATTCTATGTTTAATAGTTTTATCATTAATTTATTCAATATTTTATATAAGTATTAGGGTTTTCATCCTTGAATTAGAATGTGAAAGCTGATAAGTATACTATTAATTACAGAGGTTTTATCTTTACCAAACATCATCATAGCATTTAATATGACATCGATTTTTACTAATGTAATAAAAATGTAATAAATAACTTTTGAAAAATTTGCTGTATTTCAGACTCCACTGAGATATACAAAGACATTACTGCTTCCAGTTGTTCTGGTGATTACTTATTTTATCTTTAGAAAGGTATTTTGAAACATTTTTTCACTTGCTTTTAGGCTCAGGATAAAGTGTATAATAGTTAATGCTTACTGCTCAGAATTCTAATTTTTAAGATAAGTTCTTTTCCTCTCTAAATTCTTAAAATAAAATATTATACTTAACTTTTTTAGAAAGTCAATATTTTAACTTGTTCTCTCAAAAGATTTTATCAGAGCTGGGTGTAGTGGTATGCCCTTGTAATCCCAATACTTAGGAGGCTGAGACGGGAGGATTGCAGGTTTGAGGATAGCCTTAGCAAACAGGAGACTGTCATTAACCCAGCAAGACCCTGTTTCAAAATGAAAAATAAAATAGGATTGGGGGTGTAGCTCAGAGGTATAATTTCCTTGTGTTTAATCCCTAGTATTAAAAAAAAGATTTTATTAATCTCTAATATATTTGAACTATATTAACATTGTAGGTATGCTGGACAAATAAAATGTGTCTACTACAGTCTTGGAAAGTCCTGGGGAATGAGAGGTAGCAAAAGTTAAGCAAATGGTCACAGAATTACAGTTGTGACAGGTGCTATGGAAAAGAAAAGCACAACATGGATCCTTCTGGGAAGATGGCAAAAGAATAGGACCCTAAGGCGAGTTAGTCTCTAGATGTCTCAGGAGCTCTGAATTGAGCAACATTCCACACCCTAGACTACATTCATGGGAGGTGGGAACTAAAGACAGACTCAAGAAGATTTATAAGGATGTTTTTAAACATGAAGGGTAAAAAGAAAAAAGAAGCAACAAATCTCTGAACAAGCAGAGCTGCAAGGACAGTAGTCTACACCCCTGACAATCAGGAACTTTGGAAACTCCCAAAACTTTTATACCAGCAACCTGAGACATGCACCATGGAAAACATGAGCACCAAACACAGAATCGCACAGTCCTGTTCATGCCCGGCTCCAGTGCACACCTGGAAACAGGTATAATTTCTCTAAACCTGTACTTCTGAGGCTGGACCAGATAAGTGAAACAGCAAAGTGAACTTCCAGACAGTATGGACAAGCCAGCTTCAGCCTACTGACTGCCCAGCATCCCACATATAGATGGTTAGAAATTCACAAGACACAGAACATCACTAGCCCGTACTTCAAAGGCTACTCCATATTAGGAAGGCAACAGGCAGGTTCCTAGTCTTTAACACACAGAAACCATCAATGCCCCCACCACAGTGGGCAAACAGAGTCCTGTGTAGCTGCAGCCCAATCCTGACTATCTAGAGACAGAACAACAGAGTGGTGGTACCGGACACAAATAGCAAAGAAGGCATCGTAGGGTGAAAAATAGTCAACAAATAGTCATGAATACCCATACAGCTGAGACAATCCACTTTTACAACATACATAAAGATAGATATTTACCTCCAGAATACAATATTATAAAGTGAAATGGATTAGACTTAGGAAATCCCCAGAGTGGGAGAGAGAAATAACAGAAAATGTTATTTTTTTAACCTGAAAACACGAGAAAGAAGAATAGCAAGGAAACAATCAGCCCTCACAATCCCACAACAACAGAGCCCAACAACTTAGAGCTGCAGAGAATTTTAGAAAGAGAATTCAGAAGTTTAGTAGTAGAAATGATCCAGGATTTCAGAAAAAAGTTCAGGGAGAGCCTGAAAGATTATATAAACAAAGAAACTGATAGCCCGAACAGAAATTTAAAAAAGAAGCTACAAAGGAAGTGAAGAATGCGATAAATGAAAGGAGAACATCAATACAAACTATCATTGGTAGACTAGACCACGTGAAAAACAGAATCTCACTCCTAGAAGATGACCACTTTAAAAATGAATGCATAGTAAATAATTTATAAAAATCTATTTGACATTACGAGCTGGACATCCAAGAGATTTTGGACAATTTAAAACAATAGGTATAGAAGAGGGTCTAGAAACCAAAACCAAAAGAATCAAAACTCTCTTCAGATAAATAGTATCAGACAATTTCCAAAACATAGAAGAGGTTGATAAAAAAGTTTCAGGAAACATATAGTACCCCTACTAAACAAGATCAGAGAAAAGGCTCACCACAGCACGTAATCAAATGTACAGCAAAGTAAACTATCAAGAACCTTAATAGCCAACAGAATGGGAGAAAATTTTTACCAACTATTCCTCCAATAGCACTAATATCTAGAACATACAGAGAGCTCAAGAAACTTACCGCTAAGAAAACAAATAGCCCAACTTAAAAAAAATTGGCAACTGAACTAGGCACTTTGCAAAAGAAGAAATTCAAATGGCCAATAAATGTTTGAAAAAATGTTCAACATCATTAGTAATCAGAGAGATGCAAATCAAAGCTACCTTGAGATTTCTCTGAACTCCAACTATAATGGCAATCATTCAAAACACAAACAAGAGCCGGGCATGGTGGCGCATGCTTGTAATCCCCGCGCTTGGGAGGCAGAGACAGGAGGATCGTGCAGGTTTGAAGCCAGCCACGTGCGCTGGCGTAGGAGACCCTGTTTCCAAATAAAAATGTAAAAATAGGTCTGGGAGTGTAGCCTGGAGGTAGAAGGGCTTCCAGAAACCCCAGTACCACCAAAAAAACAACAACAACAACAACAAAAACACAAACAAGAAGAAATGTCAAGAATGTGGAGAAGTGGGAACTCAAATACATTGGTGGGATTGCAAATTAGTGCAACTACTCTTGAAAACAGTATAGAGGATTCCCAGAAGAATGAGAATGAACCTTCTATATGATCCAGAAATATCCCTTCGAAATATCTGCACAAAAGAATGGAAACCAAATTACCAAATTAATGCTTGGGTGTCTATGTTTATAGCTGAACAATTCACATTTGATAAATTATGAACCAGACAAGGTATCCATCAACAGATGAATGGATTATAAAACTATGGGATACACAAGTGGAATTATACTTCACCAAAAGAAGAACAAAATGATATCATTTACAGGGAACTGGATGGAACTGGAGAACATTATTATAAGTGAGATTACTCAGTCACAAAATGTAAGAAATCAGATGCTCTCTCTAGTATGCAGAAGCTAGAGAGAAAATGGGTCATAGGAGGAACTCTAGATGAATAAGAAGAAACTATAGATGAGCAAATAAGGCGACCTGACTGAGGGGAAGGGAGAGGATAAGGAAGAAATTTCCTAATGTACATGATATAGATCCACAAAGTCATTCACTAAGCTAAACATTAGACGGAGGGGGGGGGAGGGCATGGGGTGGCAATCGGGGAAGGGCTAAATGAGTGATGTGTGCATGTATGTCTCTACCATATTGTACCCCATTAATATGTATAACTACAATGCACCAATGAAAAAAGTTTTGATTGAATAACGTAGAAGTCAAAAAGAAAATATTAAATGCAACAAGAGTAAAAAAACTGAGTGATATTCTGAGGTAAAACAATAATCCAACCAGTCTTCTCAAACCAAGTGAGGAAAGCCAGGAGGGCCTGGATCAACATATTCCAAACCCTGGAAGAAAACTTCCAGCCAAGACTACTCTAGTCAGCAAGCATATCTTCCAAATCTGAAAGAGAAACAAAAATCTTCCATAACAAACAGAAGCTTAATTCATTTTTCCAAACCAGCACTAGAGAAAATATTTGAAGGAAAAATTACAGTAAGAAAAAATAAATGCCAGAACTAAAGAAAAGATGAATTCCATCGAATGCACAACTAAGAAAAGAAGAACAAATACTACCTCAAACAGAAATTACAACATAACATGTTAGGAATTAAAAATTATCCCTCAACAATTAGACTGAATAACAATGGCTTCATGTCCCCAATTAAAAGATATAAAGTGGCAAAATAAAGATCATAACCATTCATATTCTGCCTGCATGAAATGCACCTTATGGGTAAAGATGCAAACTAAAGGTGAAAGGCTAGAACAAGGTAATCCATGCTAATGTAACTCAAAGACAAACAAGGGTAGCAACTCTGAGACAAAATAGACTTCAAACCTAAAATTATCAAAAGAGACAAAGCAGGGTCATTTTACTGATAAAAGGAATGATCCAACAATAACAATAGTCTACATTTATGCTCCAAACATAGTTGCAACCACTTTTATAAAACAAACTTCATGACATTAAGTCTCATATAGATCCCAACACAATAATATTGGGTAACAATTGGGAGACTTAAACAAACATCTCACACCACTAGACTGATCTTTCAGACAAAAGGTTAGCAAGGATTCCTCAAATCTAGGGAACACAATCCAAATGGACCTACTAGACTAGCATACAGAATATTCCATCCACCTACAGCTAAATACACATTATTTCCAAATGCTAATGGAACATCTTCAAAATAGACTATTCCTGAACCACAAAATGAATGCTAGCAAATTTTGGAAAATGCAACACACTACATCTTTTCAGAACATAATGGGATGATACTAGAAACCAACAATGAGAAGACCCAGAGGAATTTCATTAGTACATGGAGGCTGAATACCACACTGCTAAATGAGGAATGGGTCATGGGAGAGTCCTTGAAACAAATGAAAATAGAAGCACAACATATTAATATTATTAAGAGGAAAATTTATAGCACTGCGTGTTCTTCATACAAGATCAGAAAATCACCAAAAACAAAACAAAAAACCTAATGACACACCTCAAAGCCCTGAAAAAGCAGGAACAGTCTAATCCCAAAGCTAGTAAAAACAGGAAATCATTAAAATCAGAGCAGAAGTCAATAAAGTAGAGAACAACAACAACAAAAGTACAAAAACTGAAGAAAACTAAAAGTTGGTTTCTTGAAAAAGGAATATAGAAAACCATTAGCCAAACTAACCAAATAAAAATAGAATCAATCAAAATTACTAAAATAAGAGATGAAAAAGGTGATATTACAACAGATAGCATGAAAATCCAGAGGATTATCAGAAACTAATTTGAAAAACTATATTCCAACAAATGGAAAACCTAGATAAAATTGACAAATTTTTAGACACATTTAAACTTACTAAGTTGAGCCAAGAAGATATAGAAAAACTTCAACCAACCAATAGCAATTGAAGAAGCAATAGACTACTATCAAAGAAAAGCCCAACCCCAAATGTTTCCCCAGCTGAATTTTATAAAACTCTTATAGAATACCTAAACCCTATACTTCTTAGTATATTCCATGAAATAGAAAGAGACAGGATTCTCTCAAACACATTAAGCCAACATCACATTAATACCAAAACCAAATAAAGATAGCTCAAGAAAATTATAGATCAACACTATTGCTGAACTTAGACACAAAACTTCAAAACAAAATACTAGCAATGTGCACTCAAAACCATATTAAGAAAATTACACACCATGACCAAATCAGATTCATTCCAGAGATGCAAGGCTGGTTCAACATATGAAGTACAACCATGTAAATTACTACATAGACAGAACTAAGGACAAAAATCACATGAGCATTTCAATAGATTCTTAAAGAGCATTTGACAAAATCCAACAATTTATGCTAAAAGCACCGCAAAGAATCGGAATAGAAGGAACCTACTTCAAGATTATAAAGGCAAGATACAATAGTCCCACAGCCAATATCATATAGAATGGGGGGAAAGTACTGGAATTTTCTTTAAAATCAGGAACAAAACAAGGATGTCCACTATCACCACTTTTTCAATATAGTACTGAGACTCTAGCCAGAACATAAGGCAAGAGAAGGAAATACATGGAATACACACAGGAAAGTAAGAACTGAAACTATCTCTGTTTGCACATGCCATGATCATTTCCAGTAACAATAGCCTCAAAACAATAAAATACTTAGGAATAAATCTAACCAAGGCAGTAAAAGACCTCTACAATCAAAACTATAAAACATTAAAAAAGAAATTGAAGATCTTAGAAGGTGGAAGGATTTCCCATGCTCTTGGGTAGGCAGAACAAATATCAAAAGGCAGTCCTTCAAAAACTGATCTAAAGATTAAATGCAATCCCTATTAAAATACAATATTTATTCTTCACAGATATAGAAAAGTCAGCCCTTAAATTCATATGGAAAAGCAAAATACCCAGAATACCCAAAATAGTTCTCAGCAATAAGAACCATAAAAGAGGCATCACAATACCAGATTTCAAACGATAATACAGAGCTACAGTAATAAAAACAGCATGGTATTGGCACAGAAACAGGCACATAGACCAAAGGAGCAAAATAGAAGACTCAGAAACAAATCCATACACTTAGAGCCAAATGATTTTTGACAAAGGGGCCAAAAACATACTCTGGAAAAAAGATAGCCTCATCCACAAATGGTGCCGGCAAAACTGGTTATTCGTATACAGGAAAATGGAAATAAACCCCACTTTCCCACCCTGCACAAGAGTCAATTCAAGATGGATCAAAGACCTACAAGTTAGACCAGAGATTTTGAAGTTACTTAGAGAGGGCATACGACCAACACTCCAGTGCACAGGCATGGATAAAAACTTCCTCAGCAAGACCCCAAAGTCATAAGAAATTAAAACAAAGATTGATATGTGGGACTGCATTAAACTGAAGAGCCTCTGTGTAGCAAAGGAAACTATCAAGTACATTAAGAGAGAGCCTACAGAATGGGAGGAGGTCTTTGCCAGCTACTCCTCTGATAGAGGACTAATGCCTAGAATGCAAAAAGAACTCGAGAAACTAATCACCAAAAAAACAAATAGCCCAATCAAAAAATGGGCAAGTAAACTAAATATACCCTTCACAAAGGAGAAATGCAAATGACCAACAAATATACGAAAATATAATTCATATGTTTATTAGCAACTTATTAGTTCAACATCATTAGCAATCAGAGAATTTCAAATCAAAATTACTCTGAGATTTCACCTAACCCCTGTTAGAATGGCAATCATTAAAAACACAATAGTAAATGTGAGGATGTGGTGAAGTAGGAACTCTGGTACACTGCTGGTGGGATCGCAAGTTAGTACAATCACTTTGGAAGACTGTGAAGGGTCCTCAGAAGAACAGAAATGAACCTACTATGTGATCCAACTAGGTGAGATTAGTCAGTCACAAACGTCAAAGGTCGGATGTTCTTCCTCCTGTAGAAGCTGGAACACAAGAGGGACTTCAGATAAAGGAGGGAAGCTTTAGCGGAGTGAAGGGGGGCCTAACGAGAGGAGGGAGGGAGACTTGAAGAGGAGAACACCTCAAAGGACATGATATACATACACATACTCAACCCAAGACAATCGCTGTGCTCCGGGGAGAGGGAAGAGGGAGAGAGTGGGGTGGGAGCTGGGGCACTGCGTGCATGTATGCCTTTATCACTGCATCAAGATGTGTGATGGCAATGCACCAGTGAAAGAGAAAAAGAACAGCACCACATCAGTGTCTGAAATGCACGGCACATTCAAGCAAGTCCTGATCTATTCTGAGTAGACATACACAGAAGAAATTTCTTTAGGCATTCAAAAATGTTCTTCCAAGCTGGATGTGGTGGCCCACCCTTGTAATACCAGCATCTGGTAGGTGGAGACCAGAGGATCAGGGTTCACAGACAACCTTAGCTACTTACTGAGGCCCTTCGCAACTCAGTGAGACCCTGTTTCAAAAAATCAAAAGAAAAGCCGAGCGTGGTGGCGCACGCTTGTCATCCCCGTGCTTGGGAGGCAGAGACAGGAGGATCGCGCAGGTTCGAAGCCAGCCGCGTGCGCTGGCTTAGGAGACCCTGTTTCCAAATAAAAATGTAAAAATAGGTCTGGGAGTGTAGCCCGGAGGTAGAAGGGCTTCCAGGAACCCCAGTACCACCAAAATAATAATAATAATAATAATAATAATAATAATAATAATAATAATAATAAAAAATAATAAATAATAATAATAAAAGAAAAAGAAAAAATGTTTTCTATACATTCAGTATTTTCATGACAAGAATATATCATAATAAAAGAAGTAATATTTAAAATACCACTTGCAGATATCTTGCAAGAAATTTATCTAAAAGCCCACTGGATAGCAGTGAGTCCTTAGGTTACTGTTTCGCAATTTTGAACCATATTTATTTATATTGTTTACCAGTCTTCATACCTTAAGTCGATATGTATTTATTTTTGCTGTTCAAATTATCACAGTAACATGATTTCTGCACCACCATACCTTTCCACTTTTCTTCCCTCCCACCCACATCACTGTCTGACGTGTTTTGATGAGTATGTTCGAGGCGTGTAGCAGCCACTTTAAGTCAGAAGAGAAATCAGGGAGAAAGATACGTTGTAGTGAATTTAACAAAAATCCAGAGTTTTGGGTGAAGTTGGAATATACATGTGTGCAGTGGGCGGGAGGGAATGGAGACTCTTAGTTTTCTTGGGAGACAAGATTAAAAAAAAAGCCTTTGAAAATATAGAGAAGGAGCTGTCCTGCCCCTGCTCCCCTGCCCAATAAAAATGTAAACGCACAACACCAGTAAGTAGTTATCCACATTTTAAAGCTTACGATTTTAGAGTGAAAGTGAACCTTAAGATCTATTCCCATGTACTTTTTAAAGTAAAACAATAAGTTAACATTTAAAAGTGATTTGCCTGGGCAGAAATGAAACTAAGTTGTTCCTGAAAACTTACTTTAACATTAAAATTACTTCTTCTACTGTGGGTTATTTATGTTAATGAGTGAGAGCATTTAAAATGGCACGACATTGTTTAGAAAAGTCTCACTGACTTGATTCTTATTCACAGACTGTTCGAGACATTTTGTGTGTCTTATCTACAAACACTTATCTAAGGTAATTAAATCATAGATGTTTTAAAATATACCTAGTAATGAATAAACTACTGAAATGTTAATTTTTAAATGAATGTACATTAAGCTTCAGCATTATGATTAAGAAAGGAAATAGGAACTAAATTTAGATATTTTCTTTTAAAAAAGATCATCCTTAACAGATTCCTTTTATATATTTGAACTTGTTTTGCAGGACTTCTATCTGTGAAGTAACTCAAAGTTTAATTTGATTTTACTATATCAGCAGAATTTAAGGTCATTGAATAGAAATGAACTCAAGTTTTATTTTGGCCATGCTTTCTTCTTTTAACTTTTAGAGAATGTATAAAATATTTCTTCTTCTTCTCCTTCTCCTCCCTCCCCTCCTCCTCCTTTTCTTATTGCGGTCCTGGGGATAGGACCCAGGGGCATTCTACCTCCAAGCTACACCTCCAACACGAATTTATTTATTTATTTATTTATTTATTTATTTATTTATTTATTTTGGTGGTACTGGGGATGGAGCCCTTCTACCTCCAGGCTACACTCCCAGACCTATTTTATATTTTTATTTGGAAACAGGGTTTCTTAAGCCAGCAAGGCTGGCTTCGAACCTGCGCGATCCTCCTGTCTCAGCCTCCCAAGCACAGGGAATATAAGCATGTCCGGCTTCAACCCTAATTTTCTATTCTCTCTCTCTCTCTTTTTTTTTTTTTTTGTGGTACTGGGGATGCAACCCAGGGGCCTTCTACCTACCTCTGGGATACACTCCCAGACCTATTTGATATTTTATTTGGAGACAGGGTCTCTTAAGCCAGCTGAGGCTGGCTTCGAACCTGCGCGATCCTCCTGTCTCAGCCTCCCAAGTGCGGAGATTACAAGCGTGCGCCACCACGCCAGGCTTCCTAATTTTCTATTCTTTATTTTGTTGCAGAAGGCCTCAGTAAGTGTCTGAGGCTATCCATGAACCACAATCCTCCTCTCTCAGCCTCCCAAATGCTGGGATTACAAGCGTGTGCCACCACACCTGGCTCTACATTCATTTTATTTTTTATTTTTTTATTTTTATTTTGATGGTACTGGGGGTGGAACCCAGAGGCTTTCTACCTCCGGGCTATACTCCCAGACCTATTTTATATTTTATTTGGAAACAGGGTCTCACTAAGTTGCTGAGAGCCTCACTAAGTAGCTGAGGCTGGCTTCGAACCTGCTCGATCCTCCTGTCTCAGCCTCTCAAGCGCGGGGATTACAAGTGTGCGCCACCACGCCCGGCTCTACATTCATTTTAATAACCATTTTTGTATCACATTTTTTAGTGGTTTCGGTAAAGTTACTAGAATCTAGGCATAAACAGATGACAACAAAATATAACTCATAGATCCCACATAATAAACGGCTGTGGGACACAGGAAGCAAATCACAAGCCTTCTGAGGGAAATGTTTCCTCAAATCACACTTTATATTTTTGGTTATGTCATTGGATTTTATTTAATGACCCTTACTTTTCTGAGTAGTTTTTGAGTTATAAAAATTATGAAAATACAGTTTTCAGGAACCTCATATACCCATGCTTATATTTTTAATTAGTAGTTTTGTGTGATTGTCAGAAGACTTAAGACCTTACATGCATTTGTTGAAACTGCTTCCAAAGTGAGGGTGAAAACAGCTCTGAGCAGAGGCTAGAGGAGTATGCCTTGGCTTTAATACTGATTCACACAGAGAATGCATGAAGGGCTGGGATATTTAACTGGATGATAGAAGACCGAGATATTTGAGAGTGTATAATGTGAAAGAGGACAGACTTGTTGGGGCCAATGTTGGAATACACTCAGCTCAGAATTCGGAAGTCATTCTTGTCCTAAATGCTGGGAGTTGATGCTTCGGTGTGTGAGCATGGGTAGAGGGGTTCTTTGTATGGATACATTAATCAAAAACAGCATCCAGAGGAGAGAGCACCCATCTCTTAGGTCCACTCTTTAGAGGTGCTCATTGTCCGCAGCTTTGTATTTGTCACTCTCGAAAACACAGGCAGAAATACAATTGAAAATGAAATCATGAATTTAATATTTTGCAACTTATTGGTTTTATTTAACAGTGAGTTTGGGCATCTACCTGTATGTGATTTATCTTTGTAATCCTTTTAGCATTATGTTGTTTGCCACCATGAGCGACTAACATGTATTTAGCTATTCCAGTATCTATGAGTGTTTAAATTATATTTACCTTTGTAAGCCATGCGTGGTGGTGCGCACTTGTAATCCCAGCATTTGGGAGGCTTGAGACCAGTTCGTGGAGAGCCTCTGCAACTTAGTGAGACCCTATTTCAAAATAAAAAATAAAAAATAGGGAGGGGGGTGTAGCTTGAAGGTTGAATGCCCCTGGGTTCTATCCCCAGACCTGCAAAACTATTTTTACCTTTTTGTAAAGCCAACAACACTATAGCTAGTGAATATCCTTGTATGTGTATCTTTCTATGCTTACACGATTCCTTAGCATAGAATATTTAAAATGAGGCTACTGGATCATCAGGTATAATCATTTTATAATTGAAGAAATACTGAGAAATTATAATGACAGTGCCCATTTCCCTTCATCTCCACGAACAGGAGTGTTATCAAATTTTTAACTTTCTCTGATAGGTTAAAAAAGTAATCAATTTTTTATAATTATAAAAAATTTTCATCAATGAAATTGTGTATCTTTTTATAACTGTTGTCTAAATTCTTGGCTTGTAGGAGTTTGTATGTGTGTTTTAATAAATAGTAATCTTTGTCTATTATTTGTACCATATATTTTCTAACAATGTCAGTTTACAGTTTATATATGATCATTTCTTAAGAAATTTTAAAATTTGCATGTGATTATAACTATATATTTTCTATTTTCTGTGAATTTATTGCTTAGAAATATTCTCTACATACAAGCTAATCTTTTCTATTTTCATACTTTCTATTGTACAAATAGTTAATTATGCATTAATTTTGTGATGTGGTGATATATAGGAATCCACCTTTCTCCCCTTAGATGAGATAATTTCTAAACAGCATTTGTTGTTGTTTATGTTTTGAATGATTGCCATTCTCAAGGTAGTTTTGATTTGTATCTCTCTGATTGCCAGTGATGTTGAGCATTTTTTGCATGCATTTATTGGCCATTTGAATTTCTTTTTTCAGGAAGTGTCTATTTAGTTTGCTTGCCCATTTTTTGATTGGATTATTTGTTTCTTTAGTGTTGAGTTTCTTGTGTTCTCTGTATATTCTAGATATTAGTCCTCTATTTGAGGTATAGGTGGCAAAAATCTCCCATTCTGTTGGCTCTCGATTTAGGTTCTAGACAGTTTCCTTTGCTGAACAGAAGCTCTTCAGTTTCATGCAATCCCACGTATTGATTCACCTTTTAATTTGTTGTGCCTTTGGGGTCTTGTTGAGAAAGTGTTTATCTGTGCCTGTGTGTTGCAGTGTTGGACCTATGCCCTCTTCAAGGAGCCTCAAGGTCTCTGGTCTTATTACCAAGTCTTTGTTTCATCTTGAATGTACACTTGTTCAGGGTAAGAAAGTGGGATTAATTCCAATTTTCTGCATATGGTTAACCAGTTTTGCCAACACCATTTGTTGAACAGGCTATTTTTTTCCAGTGTGTGTTTTTGGTCCCTTTGTCAAAAATAATTGGCTGTAAGTGTGTGGATTTGTTTCTGGGCCTTCTATTCTGCTGTATTGATCTATGTATCTGTTTTTTGCCAGTACCATGCTGTTTTTATTACAATGGCTTTGTAGTATAGTTTAAAGTCAGGTATTGTGATTCCTCCTGCATGGTTTTTGTTGCTGAGAACTACTTTGGCTATTCTGGGCTTTTTGTTATTCCAAATAAATTTAAGGACTGATTTTTACTATGTCTATGAGGAATGATCTTGGTAGTTTAATGGCATTGTGTTGAATCTGTAGATCACTTTTGTAAGGATGGCCATTTTAATGATATTTATTCTGCCTATCCATGAACATAGAAGATCTTTCCATCTTCTAAGATTCTTTTTTCAATGAAAAAATAAACTGAAAGAACTGCTGAATTACACCCGAATGATCCGCAGGTGCTCACTTCAGCTCCTTGTTTACCTTTCCTCTCTGGAGCCTGGTGCTGTGAGGGAAAATGGTGCCGGTGAGGCTCTGCTGCCGCATTGTGGGCTTGATTTCTTTTCTGGTCTCTGGTTGTTCTTCTAGTATTTTTTTCTCTGTCCCTTGTGTTTACATTTTTTAAAAATTTCTCTGTTGCCAGTGTTTTCTGGCTAAAAGAAGCACTGATTTTGTGGCAATAGAGATCGAGTTTTAGCAGGACTGGTAAATGCTACTTTTCTCGGTCGCCATCTTCCTGGAAGTCTCCTCTATTTATTGTGTTTATTTTGTTTCCTGAAAAGCAGGGCCTTTCCTCTTTCATCCTGGTATTTCACTATCAAGTTACTTGTGTCTGTGTACTCATATTTTACATTAGCTGCTAGGTTTATATGTATCAGTGTTTATAGTCAAGAGGAAGGCCCTTGGCAATAACATGTACTCTTCCTTGTATGTACCAGCTCACTGCAGGATTCTGTTGTGACTGTAAGATTTTAGCACAGTAGGGAAACTTGATGTCTGTCCTTGGTTCCATATGCAGGAAAGGAGTTAGAATGGAGGCAGAGTAATTTGGTGACTATTTTCCAGAGGGACTTTCCCTGCTTACATCTATGTGCCCTTAAATTCTTTTTAACACTGCCTTGCTTTAGTCCACTTATTGATTATAACTATACATTATGGTGAGGTTCAAATGATAAAAACATGCACGCAAGTAACTCCCCTGCCCTGTACATGTTAGTGAGATTGGCAGCCTTCATAATATGGATCTAGGCGTATTTGAACTGTTTCCTTCATCAGCTCTCCTTTTTCCTCTCCCTACCTGTCATATTTTTATCTCCTAACCTGAAATTCATATTGTGCCCCTGTATCCTGAAAAGTCCATTTCTAGAACACCCAGTCTTTTCATTGCAATAATAGGCATGCTTTTACCTCTTGTATTAATGTAAGGAAAGTTCTGAAAAGATAAGAATTATATCTATACTCTTCCTCACGTATTCACTGCACACTGCCTTGAATATAATAGGTATATGGTAAGTATTTAATAAATTGGGGATCACTTTTCTGAAACTAAAAATACTTCTGTGCTTTTCCCAAGAATTTTCCTTCTAGAATTTATCTTAAGGAAATATTCAGCAATTCAAAGTAAAAGGTACAAGGATGCTCATGCGATTTATAATTGTGAAAAATTAAAACAACTCCAAAGTCTAATTATAGTTATATATTTATTGTACTTGGTTTGAATATTTAAAAGAAAGTCTTTCTTATCCATTTATCTTACAGATGTACAATCTTCAGTAACAGTCAGACTTATTTTATCTAACCAAAGAGTGCTATTTTAGATACTTTAAAGAGGATGACTATAAATTATGCCTTTTAAATTACTATAATTTTTAATAAAGTTTTTTCATATTTTCTGCTTTTATTTATGCCTTTAAGTAGTTTAGGGAGGATAAAATTTAAAATATATAAGAACAAATAAATGAAGCGGCATTCAGTAAATCATATTTTGTTTTATTCCAGAAAACAGCTTCTTGAACGTGGTGAGGTAAAGTTCTCATGTTATTTCTTTATATGGTAGATGTGTATATTAAGTTCAAGTTTAATTCACAAAGTGAGGCCTTGCTGCGGATGCACCAGGGCCACATCTTGGTGCATCAGCAGCAAGTAGTACTACTTGAGAAGTACTTCTCAAGTTCATCAGTGGTACTGGAGAAGTTTGACATGGGGGCTGAATTTGTGCAGGGCTACCTCTCTTTAGTCTGCTCTCACACTGGATAGTAATAAGGATTTTTATATTTTTATTGGTGCATTATAGTCTTGCATCATAATGGGCCTCATGTGATGGTGACATACGTGCACACAGCACTTGGTGGGCTTTCCCCTGGCTCTCTCCTTATTTCCCCTTCCCCATACATGATACTGAGATTGACTTTAGTATTCTCACATATGCACACAACATCAGTGGAAGTATTTCCTTCATCAGTCCCCCTCAACTCTTCCCTATACCATTTCTTTAACATCAAAAATAACTCATTAGAACCAGTATTTGAAAGGCTAAGATAGGAGGATTGCAAATTTGAGGTCAGTCCCTGTAACATCATGAGACTCTGTTTCAAAATAAAAAGGGTTAGGGTAGCTCAGTGGTAAAAAAAAAAAAAAAAAAAAAAGCCACTGGTTCAATCCCTATTAACACACACACCCCAAAAAATCTCAGTAATTTTTTTTCTTAAAGCATTCTCCCTCCCACACCCACTGCCCCATGCATGTTAGCACATAGATGTTTTTATGTTTCTTTACAGAATTAGTGTTCAGGCTGGGCATGGTGGTGCACACTTGTAATCCCAGCATTTGGGAGGCTGAGACAGGACGATTGAAGTCCACAGCCAGCCTCAGCTACTAAGTGAGGCCCTTTGTAACTCAGTGAAACCCTGCTTCAAAATAAAGAATAAAAAATGGGGCTGGAGGTGTAGCTTAGAGATAGAATGCCCCTGGGTTCCATCTCCAGTACTGAAAAAAAAAATAGTGTTCTGTATATACACAGTTTTATATTTGGGGGAACTTCCACCATTAAGTAATCATCTCTAAAGCCAGGTGTGGTGACACATTTTTGGAATCCCAGTACTTGGGAAGCTGAGACAGGAGAATCACAGATTTGTGGTCTACCTCAGCTACTTAGTGAGGCCCTTCATAACTTAGTGAGACTCTGTTTAAAAATAAAAAAATAGGGATGGTGGTGTAGCTTAGAGAGGAAGAATGTCCTTGGGTTCAATGTGTAGTAATGCAGAAAAAAAGAAAGAAAAAAATCACTTACCCCTCTATATTGCAATAGGGTGTTTCTTGTTTTTTCATTAAAATACAATTCAGTGATCATCTTTGTGGCACATCTTTGTGTTTTTATGATTTTCTTGCTTAAATTCCTAAAAGGGAAGATTAAGTCAAACAAGTTGGCTTCTTTTTAGGCCCTTGATAAATATTTTGAGGTTAGAAAAATGTATCAATGTATTATTTCAGTGTTTGTTTCTTTATAATACTCAGTATTAATATTTGATAAATGAAAATACCTCATTATCTCTAACACTTAGAACATATTTTGTTGTCCTTTACTTTTTATTACATTAATTATTTGAACTTATTAATTATCCATTTTTCTAGTGATATTAATATTTTGTGAGTATGTTTATTAGAAAAGTTTTGTTTGTGTTTGACAATTCTGCTTAGGGGACCCCCCCATCTTGCTCAAGATAACCTCTCATACTAGTTATAAATATTTATTTAATTTTACTACTTTTAATATAATCTAGTTACGGTCTACTTTGATTTATATTGTTAACTGAATGCCATACACATTTTTGACAAAGTCCATATTTTAATTTTTGTACCTGAGGCTCATCTGTCTGCTCAGATATCACCTTCTCAGTGAGGTCCACTGTGAGGATCCTTCTTAAAATGCCATTTCTTCTGTGTAGCTTTACATCACATTTTGTACTCTCTGGCTCTTTTTCCTACTCCATTTTTTTTGCCCATTTCTCATTTCTCATAGTCTGTAGTGGCTTTATTGTCTATTACCAGTTTTCTTTACTGAATGCACGAACATGTAAGCCTCACAAGAGCAGAAGTTGCTGTGTTGTATGTGTAAGTATCTGGAACAGCATTCCTGGCAGATAAGAGGCCTTCGGTAATTCTCTGTTCAATAACAGAGCATAAGTAATAAGTATTACCAGACTTATTACTATTTTAGAATATCTTTGTCCTAATGAATAATGATAGTTTAGTACACATCATACTAATTTAAAAACACAGAAAGTGAAAATGTCATTTTGTTTTGTGTCTTTACAGCTGGTTTTTCACACATTGCAGTTGTTGGCCTTTACTGCCCTTGCCATTTTAATTATGAGGCTGAAGCTGTTCTTGACACCACATATGTGTGTTATGGCTTCCTTGATCTGCTCTCGGCGGGTAAGGTGTCCATCCTTGTACAACCATACAATAAAAACTATAGCAATCACAGTAGCGTCACCACAACTTTACTGAGGAATCTACAACATAAAAACACTAGGTATTTTTTTTAGTTAACTAATACAGTTTGATGCTAATTCATAGTTCAGTATCAAATGGGAAAAGCAACTTCAAGTGTCTTTTAAATTTATTTCTAGATTGTAACTGATTTTGTGGGGGAGCGGTACTGGGGCTTGGACCTCAGGGGTATTCTACATCCAAGCTATACTCCCAGCCCTATTTTATTTATTTTTTTAAATTTTGAAATAGTCTCACTATGTTGCTGAGAACCTCACTATGTTGCTGACACTGACCACAAACCTGTGATCCTCCTGTCTCAGCCTCTCAAAGACTGGGATTACAGGCATGCACGACCATACTGGGCTTATAACAGATTTTTATGATGAATAATGAAGCACGTGTTCCCCTCTGTTAGTATTTTACTCATAAATATAGCTTTTTAGAGTTTAAGTTTATATAGGAATTTCATGAGCCACTCAACCCCCCCTAAGTACTCATATACTAGTGAATAAATGCAGAATAATTGCTATAACATATTCCTGTTTGGTTTGAAGACTCCCTAAGAAAAGTTGCCAACTCTGAGCTACTCTTACTATATCTATCTAAAATACAAAATAACTAGTTAAATTAGCTAGAATTTTGATTATTCTAGAAATATATTATTTAGTTTTGATTACTAGTGTGTTGCCTGAAAATACCTTAATGCCTGTTTTCCTAAGAGGAATATACATGTCAGCGCTAATAGGGTTTCCCTTGTTATTCAAGGTATACCTAAAAACAGCCAGATGTTATTAAAGGGGTTATTTCTAGTATATTCAACACTTGTGATTTGCTCGTCTTAACCCTTGGTTATAAAGCAGTACTAGAGAAAGATCAGGCACTCCTTCCTCAATTGTTTTGTGAGGAGAGAAAGCTGCATCCTTAACTAGGCCCGGTAATTCCAACTTAGTTTTGTTTGTAAGCAATAGACGACAATCCTGTGTTTATATAATGATATCAAAATGTAATCCGCTTTGGCTCAAGTACTAAGGTGAGAATTTATTTTTGACCCAATAGCACTATTCATATAAGAATGATAAATAAATGTGTTTTTTTTATTTCAGCTCTTTGGATGGCTTTTTTGCAGAGTTCATTTTGAGAATGTTATCTTTGGGATTCTGACAGTGATGTCGATACAGGGTTTTGCAAACCTCCACAATCAATGGAGCATAATAGGAGAATTTAATAATTTGCCTCAGGAAGAACTTATCCAATGGATCAAATATAATACCCGAACTGGTGTGTAGCTTTTTAGATGCATATAAAGTTTTACCCAGATGCATTTATAAATATTATGTAGTTATAAGCATTTCATACGTATGCGTGTGAATGCGTGTGTGTGTCCAGATCTCACCTAAAGTAATTTGATTAACAGTTTTTCAAATTTACAATGGTGTGGAAACAGTACACATTCAATAGAAATTGTGTTTCGGATTTTGAATTGTGAACTGTGATATTTTGTCTTAATGCTGAGCAGAGGCAGTGAGCCACAGCTCCCAGTCAGCCCCAGGAGAAGAAACCGACACTGTACAGAGTACTGTGTGGCCAGCATTTTATTGATTGTGTTTTGTGTTTTTTATTCTAAGCTACATTTAGAATGTTTAGGTATATTTGAAAGTAAACATTCAGTTAATTTTAGTAGATCTGAATAACATGCATTATTTTTATTGTGCTGTTAAAAATAAAATAACCCTCGCAATTACATAAACACTTATTATACAAAAGTGCCAGAAGGTAAGCATTTGGTTGTTTGGTCTTCCAGGACATAAAACTTAAACTGAAGTCAGGTAGATCTTTATATATTTCTACTTCTGACCAAATTTATAAATTCGATTGCTCCCAGATGTACTTCTAACAAGTAATGAAAATGATTTGATGAAATTTATAAATTTGGATGGCAACCAAGTGAATTTAATTGTGAATATTTAAATATCATCTGAGGAAAGATAACAGTATTCTCCTTTGGTATATCTACATGATCAAAAATCAAAAGAAGCAAAAATCATTTGAAAAACATGGACCATGCAACTTGCCTCTTATAGCAGTTGCCCAGTTCCTAGCATTTTAAATGCTTTAATTCCTCTGGAGCCCTGGCCCTTGAGTAGTGCACAGGCGTGGCAAGCCGCTGTGGTGAGTGGCGAAGGGTGGGTGAGCCCTGGAATTTGTTAGCTATGTGCCTTGGGAAGTTCACCTACCTTCCCTATATCTCTGCCTCATCTACAAAAATAATTAGAATTCACTTTGTACAGCTTGTATGCAAATGACATCACTTCATACTTGTGAAAATATTGACGACAGTTCCTAACACCAAGGACAATAGCTATTACTAGAGAAGACAATGAATAAATATTGAGTGGATAAAAGTAATGATGAGAGTGGCTGTTATTAAAAAATGCTTTCTCAGTCCAGGCATGGTGGTGCCTGCTTATAATCCCAGTACATGAAACAAGATCAAGGTTGGAAGACAACCTCAGCCACTTAAGGGCAGCCCTCTGCAACTTAGTCAGAACTTGTTTCAAAATAAAGAATAAAAAATAGGGCTGAGGGTATAGCTCAGAGGTAGAATGCCCCTGGGTTCCATCTCCAGTCACACACACACACACACACACACACACACACACACGCGCGCGCGCGCGCGCGCGTGCTTTATCTTTCCTAATTTAAATTCAGATTTAACCTCTGGTTTTCTTTAAGATGTTTTAAGTAGCACCTTGCTTTTCAGATGCTGTTTTCGCGGGTGCCATGCCCACAATGGCAAGCATCAAGCTGTCTACCTTTCACCCCATTGTGAATCACCCGCATTACGAGGATGCAAACTTGAGGTGAGCAATGGATTGACTGTTCCAGCCAGACTTGCTCCTTGCCACCGGTTCTTAGGAATATGGAGAATTATACCTAGGCAAACACATAAATGCATACGCATGCTCCCATCCTCATATTTATTCTGAAAGTTGAAAAATTAAAATAATCCAGAAATTGTAATTTGTAACTATGTCCTTCAAAGCAGATGTATAAACCTCTGAAAACTGAAAAAGCAAAAGACACTTTGGAGTTGGGTGTGGTGGCACATGCTTGTAATCCCAGCATTTGGGAGGCTGAAACAGGAAGATTACAGGTTTGAAGCCAGTCTCAGCTACTTAGTGAGGCCCTTTGCAACTCAGTGAGACCCTGTTTCCAAATAAAGAATAAAAAATAGGGCTGGGAGTATAGTTCAGAGGTAGAATGCCCCTGGGTTCCATCCCCAGTACCGAAAAAAAAAAAAACAAAAAACAAAAACACTTTGGGTCAGTGAAAAATGTCTCGTGTGTGTGTGTGTGTGTGTGTGTGTGTGTGTGTGTGTGTGTGTGTACATGTGTTCATGAGAGAGAGAGCGCCCGTGAACCCCCACATAGCAGTGGGAGAGGCAAGCCCACAGCCAGGATGCCAGTCTTTACTCTTCTGAACACAAGTTCTGCTAAAGACACATTCTGGATCCTATTGGTGGCCAGCGACTGTAGTTTCTTTTTAACAGGTAGAAAACGCACATGAGATTTGCCATATTACATACTTTCATAATTTGCTACCTGATTATGAAAACTCGTTTTCATGATGTTTAAAGATTTTGTTTTCCTTACATGGCTGGCTTTCAGAAATTATTTTGATCATTTTATTAACTGTAAACATAATCTGTTCCTCTCAATGGATTTTTGGCTGCTTAGAGGTAGTTTTTATTTTTTTTATTATTTTTATTTATTTAGCGGGTCTGGGGTTGGAACCCAGGGGCATTTGACCTCTGAGCCACATTCCCTGCCCTATTTTTATTCTTTATTTTGAAACAGGGTCTCACTAAGTCGCAGAGAGCCTCACTAAGTAGCTGAGGCTGTCCGCGAACCGCGACCCTCCGGTTTCAGTCTCTCGAATGCTGGGATTACAAGCGTGCGCCGCCACGCCCGGCATTAGAGGTACATTTTTTAATTATTTAGTTTTATTTCTGGTTGTGCTGATCGAGCATCCCATATCCTTGAGATCCTTAGTAATCTTTAATGTGAAAAAGGTGATTTTGGGGATTTCCTAAAAAATGCCAAATTGTCTGCTGCACCATATTTTGGTGAACCGCTCTGTTCTCAAGATTCTGTGAGGTGGTTTTCTACCTGGCTTGATACCCTGGATGTCCAGGTTTTAAATATTCTATTTGCCATATTCAGCTTCAACTCTATTTTGTATCTTCTTTAGATGAGATTATATTTTTAAAAAAACGGTGTTTTTGCTACCTTGAATCTTTCTAAATGTATTTCATGAATAGATGGTTTTGTAAATTTTGTAAAGCAAATTTTATATCCTAAACTATGATCCTGATACCAAGTTCAACTCTAGATCATATGCAAACAAGTAATATATACAAAACCCAAACTGCCATAAGTTTTAGCACATTCAAAATTTAAGTAAGAAATGGAAACTGTTTCTCAAAAAAATAATTTATTTTGAATCAGATACATCAATACCCTATTCACTGAGGGTTGAGATTTCAGATTTTTAGCAAATTTTCTTTAGTTCACTATAATTTATTTAAAGTATGTTCATAATTGTTGTTGTTTAAAATTAAAGGGCCCGAACAAAAATAGTTTATTCTGCATATAGTCGAAAATCTGCAAAAGAAGTGAGAGATAAATTATTGGAATTACATGTGAATTATTATGTTTTAGAAGAAGCATGGTGTGTTGTGAGAACTAAGTGAGTATTAGTACTATATATATGACATTGCATATTTTAAAGCAACAGATGTTTCACTTTACTATAGTAGCCCTGGTTTTTAAAGGACTTTTTATTTGAAATAAATGCCATTAAAATATTACCCTGTTAATAGAGAAGTAAAACTACAATTTAAGTTATAATTTCAAAACAATTATAATGTAGTTTAGCATTTTGATTTCTCATCTAATTTAGCATCTTTCTACTAAATTTATTTTGCATTGATACATAAATAAATAAAAAATTATTCATATTAAGAGCCAGGCATGGTGGCACGTTTGTAATCCCAGCATTTGGGAGGCTGAGACAGGAGGTTCACAGTTCGCGAACAGCCTCGGCTACTTAGTGAGGTACCCTGCAACTCAGTGAGACCCTGTATTCAAATAAAGAATAAAAAGTAGAGCTTGGGGTGTGTCTCAGAGGTAGAATGCCCCGGGTTCCATCCCCCGTACCACAAAAAGAAATTATACATATTAATTGGGTAATAGGGTGTTTCAATACATGAATCCACTGTGCAATGTTTAAATCAGTTACACATATCTATCTCCTTGTGTATGTGGTACTGAGGATTGAACCCAGAGGCATTCCATCTCTGAGCTACTCTTCCATCTCTGTTTTATTTTTTACTTGGAAACAGGGCCTCACTGAATTGCGGAAAACCTCTCCAAGTTGCAGAGGCTGACCACAAACCTGTGATCTTTCTCAGCCTTCCAAGTACTGGAATTATAGGCATGTGTCACCACACCCAGCTAAACATACCTATCTTAAACCTTTTTCATAATTATTTAAATTTTCATGGTAACTTTTATTAATATGTTAAATGTAGATGTGAATTTATAACAAAGTATTGAAATTTTGCTTCTATATTGGCCTTACAAGACTTAATTAAGAGTTTTTCATAACTCCAAATTGCATAATAATAAAACTATTGCTAATTAAAATATAATGTTTTTGAACTTTCAACCTCTAAAAATAAAAAAAAGTCTAAGGAATTTAATGGATCTTCAAAGACCTTTATTTAGGCTCTTGAGCAGCTCTTGTAGGCAATGGCTCATCCAGACAAGTTACTTGCCTAGTAGAACAGGAACAACAAATTGGCAATCAGAAGAATAAATCAGGTTCCAGAGGCACTACGGTGATTCCCTTAAATACCCACTACGGTATGTCAGGTTGAAGACAACTGATCAGGCCAATAGTTGCTGACACTGTGCAGCACCCGCAACTTGTGTATGCCAGTCGTATGAGCATAATGTAGCCGCTCTGCAAGATAGTTTAGCAACTTTCTAAGAGCTCCAACATATGCCTGTTATGTAAATAAGATAAGAAAGTACGTCCACCCCCAAATTGTACACAAACATTCATAGCATTTTTTTGTAATAGCCCCAAACTGGAACAACCTAAATATCTATGGACAGGTGAATGGTTGAATGCATTATTGGAATATTTAGGCCATCGTACTACTCATCAATAAAATAAAGACCAAACTGTTGACACATAACGCAATATGTATAAATCTCAAAATAATTATGTTGACTAACAGAAGCTAGACCCAAAAGAAAGGAAGGAAGAAAGAAAGAAAAGAAAGAAAGTCTAGAAAATACACACAAATATATAGTGACAGAAAGCAGATATATGGATTCCTGGAAATATGGATATATAAGAGTGGATAGGGGCGAGAGAGGAAAGGTACAAAAGGGAATCCCTCCTTGTGGAAAGACGGCTGTATTGGTTTTGTGACCATGGTTCTACAGGTAAATACATATGTTTAAATGTATCAAAATTTTTCTCTAAATATGTGCTACAGTGAGTGATTATTGATCAAGGATGCCTCAGTATATCTGCTAAAAATCTGATGTTTTATCCAGAATACATAAAGAACTGCCATGACTCAGTAATAAGAAATAACACAAAATTTGGCAAAACATTTGAACAGGCATTTTACCAAAGAAGATATTTTGAGAGACATATAACAACACTAGAATGACTAAAATTACAAAGACTGATTAGACCAAGTGTTTGTGAGGATGAAGAACTACTTAAACTTATTGATGGAAATAGAAAATGGTGCATTAACTTTGGAAAACAATTTTGAAATTGCTTTTATAGATAAATATACACTTACCATACAACCAAAAATTCCACTAAGATGAATTTCCACAACAAATGATAACATATGTCTACAAAAGCCTTGTCCATGAGTTATTAGACAATCCTGTTCATTATTACACAAATCTCAGAGAATATTTGTAATGTGCTTTAACTTGCAAATAGGCAAATATATTAATTCCATACAACAAAATAGTATTTAGCAATGAAAGGGTACTACTGAACTACAACAATAGTTAGTTGTAGGAACTCTATGAATATCAAAAACATGCTAAGTAAATAAGCCAGAATTGACAAGCCTAGCTAAGGTATTCCTGTGCACCTGCAGTGCATCAAGGACACCAGTGCTCACCTGGGCCATGTGCGGGGAAACGGATGACTGCAGAAGGACGCGGGCTCTTGTTCAGTGATGGAAATTTTCTGCATTATGATTGTGGTGTTCACACATCTGTGCACACTTGGGCATACTTAAAATTTACATAGGAAATGAGATGTTAAAAATTAGAAAACAGAGCCAGGCCTGGAGGTACATGCTTGTAATCCCAGTACTTGGGAGGCTGAGATAGGAGGATCATGAGTTTACGGTCAGCTACTTAGTGAGGCCCTCTGCAACTTAGTGAGACCCTGTTTCAAAATAAAGAATAAAAAATAGGTCTGGGAGTTCAATCCCAACTATCTTTCCCCCCCAAAAATAGAAACCAGTTTTGCCTGACTCCTTCCTTTTAATTATTACCATGCTAGATTACTCTCTAGTGAGAAATATTTACTCATTTAGCCCAGTCATAGAACCACCTAAAATGGAAACGGTTGAAGGATAAAAACTTGAGAACCTCCTTTCTTAGGCCACATGTTTGCATGCTAAATCCAAGACAGTTCATTCTTTAAAATGTGAAATTAACTAGAACTTTGACTCGCTTTCTTTTAATTAATCTCATTCCACTACAAATGGTCCTTAAGTTTTGATGGTAATGGTGCTTGAAAAATACATTTCATTTTGAAAGTGAGCATTTATGCATTTTTAATGTATATTGAACTTTTACTATGCCATTATTTGGTTAAGTAGAACATTAAAATGCAACATACTTAATTTCATTTCATTTTTATTGCTCCTAAATGTTGAACATCTGTTTTTTTGAAATGACACTTTAAAATCTTTAATTTGTTAAATTAGTCTCTAGCAATCTAGAAGAGTCTTTATGACTTAGCGTATTTCCTGTACATATGAATAATTTTTAATGTGGATGTGTGTATCCACTTCTCTTTCAGGCCTGGTTGCAGCATGCTTGAAATCTGGGATGTGGAAGACCCTTCCAACGCAGCCAACCCACCCCTGTGCAGCATCCTGCTCAAGGACGCCAGGCCCTACTTCACCACAGTGTTTCAAAATAGCATGTACAGAGTGCTGAGGGTTAACTGAGAGCGAGGCTCTGTGGTGCAAAGACGTACACTGAAAACAAACGCCTTTTGCCTTATTTTCAGTAATAAAATCACAAGCTTTAATAAGAGACACTTGAAAATACATTAATAAAATGATTTATTTTGATCATTAAAGGCAAATTACTTCACTGTTTTTCATTGAATGTCAGTGTCTTATTAAGCTTGTAATATAAATTATTAAATCATTTCATAGTGCATAAAATGTTCATCTTAGTTTTAAAGAAAATTATATGTAAAAGAACAGTGGAATTTAATAAATCAAGGATATGTAAGTCCTTTGTTAACTAGGTGAATGCTTCAGATTTTCTCTACTACCAGGTATAACAGACCCCCTGAAACCACTTAGATGGGAGAACACTGGCTGTGAACCGGTGCTGATGACAACCACTTTTCCTCTGAGAGGAAACTAACCATTTGTCTTTTCAGGTGGGCTATTTTTTCCTTTTACTACCCCTCAGGAAAAGCCTTAAATAATCTTAAAGCTTTAAAAAAAAAAAAGAAAAGTCTATTTTCTATAACATTTGAATTTCAAGAAATTTATTTACCCAACCAGATAAGTGTTTTCCACTGATTAGTTCTCAGCCAGAGCTCGACAGCAGGCATTCATCTGTTAGAATCCATGGTTTTTCTTTTAATGTCCAGGTAAAATGATAGTTTGCATGGTGACCAAATTTCGGGGTTAATCATATTCAGAGAACGAAATCCAGCTGCATTTATCAAATGAGGTTTTTGATGCTAGGTCTTGAACAAAGCAGAGGCCTTTCATCCTGATGGCCCCGAGGCTTACTACACACAGTCACCATCTTTTACAAAACTTTTTCTAGCCACCATCTTTTATAATGCATATTTTAAAGTTTTCATTCATTTTTGGTTTTGGAAGAGGAAGGTCAGGTTTTATAATCCTCTCTCCAGTAAAATGTACCCAACAATAATGCTTTGAAAAGTGGCAATTATCTTGAAGATACAGTTGCTAAAGGCAAAAATACCACTTTCTCTGTGCTTTGTAAATACTAAATATGTTAAATCTGTAGTACTTCAATGTGTATCTACTCTAAGTTAATCATCTTTGAGTTTTTGTACTTATACATCCCTCATGTTCTTGACCCGCTGTATTTGTAATAACAAAAATGACAGTAGGTAGGATTAGTTCACTAATAGTAGGAAGGCAATCAGATGTAGAAGACCCAGTGAACTTGTTTTTCAACTTAATACAGATACAAAACATTTTGTTTATTTTAGCATTGTCAAATAATTTGTTTTACTGTAAGTATGGAGCAAAGAAGGAAAAGAGACAAAATATCTAACATCGAACTGAAGAACCACGCCGTATATTGAGTTGTATTAACTATAAAAAGTTCCGTGCACATAATATTTTAATATGGATTTTTGTTATTTTCCTGTACTATGTATGTTAAATAATTAAAATTTTTGAAGATACTGAGCTTTCTTTCTTATCTTTTTTTTTTTTTTGCTGCTGAGAATTGAACCCAGAGACATTTACCTCCAAGCTACACCCCTAATCCCTATTTTATTTTTATTTGTAAACAAAGTCTCACTAAGTTTTGGAGAGCCTTGGTAAATTGCTGAGACTGATTTCAAACCTGTGATCTTACTGTCTCAGCCTCCCAGGTACTGAGATTTTAAGCATGTGCTACAATGCACAGTTTTCCTCATTCTTTATGAAGAATACATTTTGAAATTGAAAAGCCCTGGTATGAAGGTAGAAATCATAGGATCACTTTTAGTTATTTAAAACAGTTCTGCATGGTCTCACATAGAAAGCAAGGTTGTATGGTGGAAATAATGTGCCCTTTATAACAAGAAGAACCTGTATTAGCACTTTCACAGCTGTAATTTAAAATATCTGATTTTAAAATCAGGAGAAGGAAGATTTATTTGCTCATGGTTTTCCTTGGAGAAGGTTGAGATTCGGTCCATGTGAGGCCAGGGACCGGGGATCTCAGGACATGGTGGCGGGAAGCAGAGAAATAATGAGAGTAAGCTGTGCTCCTTGTGTCCTGGAGGCCACAAGTAAGAGGAAGGAGAAGAGGAACCATCATTCACCAAGGCCTCAGCCCCAAGGACCACCTTCTCCAGCCACACCCTGCCAGCCCGGGCTACCACCCAGATCAATCCACTGTAATGGACTCATTGTCTGAGATGACAACCAAACATTCCACCCCATTTCCCTGAGGACTGGGCGATACCCCAAATCCAGACCATTGCATTCTGCCCTTATCCCCCTGAACCTCATGGCCACCTCTCAATGCAAAATGCATTTAGTCCATCTCCAAAAGTGCCCTGTTAACAATTCCAAGATTATTCAAAAATCCCAAAGTCTCTTCTGAGACTTAAGTGAACTCTTAATAAAAAAAGGGAAGTTACATGCATTCGACATACAATGGCAAAGAGTAAATATTTGCATTTTCTAAAGGGAAGAATAGGGCCACAGAAAGAAGGAAGGGACCAATACAGTAATTCAAATCTGACAGTACAAGCGTTTAATCCTGGGACTCCATGTCTGGCCTTCGGGGCACATGGTGAGGTGAAGCCTCCAAGGGGTCTGGGCAGCCCGGCCCCTGTGGCCTGGCTGATTGCAGTGGCCATGTACTCTCTTCCAGCCTGGCTCTATGGCCTGTGGCTTGCAGCCTTTCTTCCTGCTTGTTCCATGTGTTTGGTATTTCTGAATCTCAAGTATTTTTCTTGCAACCTTGGCTTTATTCTCACAGCTTCAAAAATTGACCATTTGGACCTGCTTGCAGGGATTCTGACCCTGCCGCACATTGCCCAGCCTCCCAGGCCTTCCTGGGAAATTTGGGAGAAGCCTCCATGGGTCCATTTTCCCAGCAAAGCCAGCATTATGTGGGATGGACCTCCAACAGAAGAGGTCTTTATGCCCGATAGCATTATTACCACTGAGCATTTTCAGTCACAGCCCTGGGCCTTGCCAGGTCTATTTTGAAGAATGTTTTGACAGCAGCTGATAAAAATATAAATTCAGCTATATTTGAGTGAAATATTCTGTATATGTCTAATAGGTCCATTTGGTTAATGGTGTTCTTTATGTCTAAGGAATCTTTACTGACCTTTTGTCTAGAAAATCAGTCTAGTCATGTGAGAAGAGTGTTGAAGTCTACCAATATTATTGTATTGGGATCTGTGTGTGTCTTAATGTCACAATGAGTTTGTTTTATGAAAGTCATTTTCCATATGTTTGGGGCATAAATGTAGACTGCTGTTATATCTTCTTGCTGGACTATTCCTTTCATCAGTAAAAATGACCTGCTTTATCTCTCTTTTTTTTTTTTTTTTTTTTTTTGGTGGTACTGGGGTTCCTGGAAGCCCTTCTATCTCCGGACTACACTCCCAGACCTATTTTTTTACATTTTTATTTGGAAACAGGGTCTCCTAAGCCAGCGTGCGCGGCTGGCTTCGAACCTGCACGATCCTCCTGTCTCTGCCTCCCAAGCGCGGGGATTACAAGCGTGCGCCACCACGCCCGGCGTCCTGCTTTATCTCTTCTAATAAGTTTAGGCTTGAAGTCTAATTTGTATATCATAATTGCTACTACTGCTTGTCTTTGAGTTCCTTTAGCAAGGATTACCTTGCTCTAGCCCTTCACCTTTAGTTTGTGACTACCTTTACTTGTAATATGTGTTTCTTGTAGGCAGCATTTAGATGAATTGGGTTTTTTAATCCTTTTTGCTACTTTAAGTCTTTTTATTGGGGAGCTGGGAAAATTTACTTTCAGCATGATAATTGAAAAATGACTTTTTAAAAATTCTAGCATTTTGCTGGGCATGGTGGCGCATGCTTGTAATCCCTGCACTTTGGAGGCGGAGACAAAAGGATTGCGCAGGTTCAAAGTCAGCCACACTAGCTTAAGAGACCCTGTTTTCAAATAAAAATATTTTAAAAATGGGTCTTGGAGTGTAGCCCAGAGGTAGAAGGGTTTCTAGGAACCCCAGTACCACAAAAAAAATTCTAACATTTAGAATTTTAACTTCTGTTTCAGGTAGTGTTTATTGTTCTTTGCTTAGTTGTTTGATGGAAATCATTATTTCTCCAGTTCTGTCATTTATTTATTCATTATTTATTATTCATTAATTATTTATTTATTGCAGTATGAGATTGGAACCAAAGGGCATGCTACCTCCAAGCTAAACAGCCAGCCCTAATTTTTAGTCTTTTTTATATGTATAAAAGATAAAAAATGGAACACCTGTAAAAGGCCCTTACCATGAATAGGGCTTGCATGACTGGGAGTCCCTCTGGGTGAGTCAGTGGGTAGATGTGACATAGACTTCACAAACACTACATTTAGGCATGCTAAATTTATGAGAAATATTTTTTTTCTTTAATAATAAGTTAACCTCTTCTTTTCCTTTATAAATTTTTTAAATTATTTTCAATTTTTGTCTCTCCTTTATTGAATATTGTACAATTATTCAAAAACTCTTTATATTTATATGCTAAGAATTTTTTATTCTTTTCTATTTTTTCTGTCATTGTATTTTTCTTCTGAAACATTTTTGTTGAAAGCTAAAGCTGTACACATCATAGCCGAGGCCTACTGAGGGCCAGGATCATGGACACCTCTCTCTTGCGCCTCCACATTCTGTCCCACTGGAAGTTTGTCAGGGTAGCAGCACCGTGCAGCTGTCACCCCCTGTGACACCAAGGCCTTCTGGAATCCTCCTGAAGGGCCCACCAAGGCTTTTCTCAAGATGAAACTCTTCAGAATACCTCCACGGGCATGCTTGGTTGTTTCTTTTTCCATTGCAGATTTGCTTGTCAGCAGATAATGCACCATGAGCATTCCTTTCTGTTAATGAAGCCTTTCATGGTCGGGGTCCCTGCTTTTTAGGGACTTCCTTAGTTCTGCGAAGGGTCTGCCCCACCCTGCCCTGAGCATCTTCTTGGTTTCTTCTTTTGTATCCCAGCAGCTTCCCTTTCTCTTGCCTTTTCTTCAGCTCGATGCTCCTGTGCCAATTCTGACAACTTCTCAGCTCTTTGGGAGTCACCTCCGGGAGCCCCAGGGCCCCTCACCCAAACACAGGGGAAAGATTTTCATCTCAGCCTCAGCCTTGTTCTTTTTTCTTTTCTTTTTTTTTTTTTTTTTTTTTTTGGTGGCACTGGGGGTGGAACCCAGAGGCTTTCTACCTCCGGGCTATGCTCCCAGACCCATTTTATATTTTATTTGGAAACAGGGTCTCACTAAGTTGCCGAGAGCCTCACTAAGTAGCTGAGGCTGGCTTCGAACCCGTGTGATCCTCCTGTCTCAGCCTCCCAAGCGCGGGGATTACAAGCGTGCGCCACCACGACCGGCAGCCTTGTTCATTTTTACAACTCCTCATCCTGGTACATTCTTTGAAGTCATGGACAAAACTTTTTTTCTTTTTTTACAGTACTGGGGATTGAACTCAAGGGTATTCTACCTCTGAGCTACACCTCCACTGCTACTTCATTTTTTAATTTTGAAACAGGATCTCACTCAGTTACAGAAAGCCTCACTACATTTTTGAGGCTGGCCTTAAACCTGCTCAGAGAAGCGTCCAGAGTTGTTGGGATGACTGCAGTCCAGCTGTTCAAGCAGATTTTCAGATTATGGATTTTATTCAGTTTTCATTTGTCAGCATATTTGTTTCTTCTAATAGCATTTGACATGGCTGTGACTTTACTAAATTGCACAACTTTAGTAGAATATCATTGTTTGGTATTGTTTTAATTTTTTTCTGAAATCAATTCATATTCATTAAAGGAAAGTTAGAAAATACAAAGTAGTAGAAAAAAAAGAAGAGTGAAGCCAGGCATGGTGGTGCACACTTGTAATCCCAGCATTTGGGAGGCTGAGACCCGAGGATCGTGGTTTGGGGACAGCCTCAGTTACTTAGGAAGGAGGGACACTTAGTGAGGCTCTCTTAGTGGGGTGGGAATTGGGCAAGGGCTAATTGGGTGATGTGTGCGTGTATGTCTCCACCATCTTTTATCCCATTAAGATGTATGGCTGCAATGCACCAATAAAAATTTTTTAAAAAATAAAAAATTTTAAAAAGAAATAAAAAAAGAATTGGGGTATGGCTAAGTGGTAGAATATCTCTGGTTTCAATTCCTAGTATGCCCCCTCTCAATAAAGTGGGTTTTACAAACCAATTTGTATACTTTTTGGAGAGGAGTTGGTGGGTGGTTTGGTAAATACATATATCTACCAATGAAATTTTATATATGGCTGTACTGTCTGATTTAAAACTAGTTAAGTAAATTACATTTGTAATAAAAATGATCAAGACAAAAATAAAAAATAAAAAATAGCCTAGCTTGGAGTTGGCATGGTGGTCACCCTTGTAATTCCAGTACTTGTGAGGCTGAGACAGGAGGATCACACAGGTTCGAAGCCAGCCTCAGCTACTTAGTGAGACTCAACAACTTAGTGAGATCCTGTTTCCAAATAAAATATAAAATAGGTCTGGGGGTGTAGCTCAAAGGTAGAAAGCCCCTGGGTTTCATCCCCATTATCACCAAAAAATAAATAAATGAAAATAGCCTCGTTTCAGTAATATGCAATTAGAAACATTGCTTTTCTTTTAAATGAAATCTAATCATGAATTAATAGTTGATGTTTAATATCTCTTTGTATGCCCTGCAACTCTGAGAGTTCTTGTTTTGTTCTATTCAACATAAGTTGTCTGCCAGCTTTCTTGGTAGAGTGTGCAAACATCCGTCCATACTATCTTTAAAGGGACTCTATTTTCACATACTTTCACCATCTGAGAAGTCAGTGGGTGATAATCACCGTGATCAATGCTGAGGCACAACAGAAAGACACTGGAGTGGACCATGTCATCTCAGGCTACTTGCTCTGCATCTTCAGGGGAAGGTAGGTGGTAACCAAGGAAACAGGGAGGCACAGCCACAGGGCAGCCTGTGTGGCCGCACAGGCCATGAAGGCTTGCAGCACCGAGGCAGTGCACTTTGGCCCAGTGAAAGCACATGGGTGCTGGGGTACTTACCGTGAGCTAGAGAAGAAAGGGAAGAATGCAGGTGGCGGGGGCTGAAGGAAGATGGAGTGGGAAGACAGTACAGGACCTTCAGCTCCCATCAGTCAGCTCCCAGCATCTAGGTTACAATACCTACCTCACCGAATTGTGAAGCTTACACAAGACATCCCACATGGAAGGGCATTTGTAAGTGCCAATGGGAGGTCTATTTTGATACCACCTGAGGCACAGGTCACCCTTGATTTGGGTATTAATTAAAGGAAGTACTGAGATGTATTGATGATCCCAAAAAGCAAATAAGATCATTTTATGTTTTACTTTGGAGTATGTTAGGGGAGTTTTCACAGATGTTGACTTCTTTAATCATACTAGCCTGTGGTTAAAATTTATATGTCAATGTTAAACACATAGACAATGGCTTCTACTTTTAAGTTTCCATTCATGAACCATGCAACTCATATGCAGATACAAAGTTGTGCAGGTGGAGCTACAAGGCCTCTTTATGGACTGCACTGGATTGAATCATACCCTAGGATTGGCTTCTATACAAAAGCAGCACATCTGCTACATCTGCTGCTGGAAAAAAAAAAAAAAGAGCTGTTGACAAAGCTTCGTCAGAGAGGCCCAAGGAATACAAAGGTGACTGTACTCAGGAGAATTACTTCCTTAACTTAGATGGCGAGGCAGCCACAGAGGCGCATCACCCTGAGAAACACTTGCTGTCCGCGGGGGAACTGCAGGGGGATTTGCAGGTCGTCAGCATCTGTCACCATGGCCAAACCCAGGTCGTGCTCTTCCCACGCAGTCCTGGCCAGTGACCGCGCAGGCAGGGCATTTGGACCTGTTCATTTCTGCTCTTAGAGCTCCCCACTGCGTGAGGCGAGCCCAGTCAGATGTCCTTTGTGGGCCTCCTGGCCTGAAGGCTCTTCCAATCCAGTCTCGCCTCCCATCATGTTTGCCAGCTGTCACCCCGCCTACTTTTACTCCTTCTCCAATCCTAGTTTTCCATGAATTCTTTAACCACCCAGAGATGGTGCCACCAAAACAATGAACTATTCATTTTATAGCCTTACTGCCTCCCCTGCCCTGGAAATTATTTTGAGGATATAGCATAATAGCCACTGTCAGGAGAGGAGCCCTGCACCCAGGACAGATCCTGAGCAGACATCAGGGTCCCTGGAATAGAGGAAAGTCCCATGAGAACAGTAGAGGCTGAGCGTTCAAACCTTGAGGTTTCATACATTATAATTCTACCCTCCTGTGGAAAGCTAAGTGCTGACCATGAAACTGCTCTAGCCAGTCCTGGCTGTCATAAATGAACGAGAGCTGTGCTAGACTCTTTAAAATATTATAGTGATAGCCAGGTGTGGTGTCGCATGCTTGTAATTCCTACACTTGCAGGCTGAGACAGGAGGATCACAGGTTTGAAGCCAGCCTCAGAACTTAGTGAGGTCCTTCACAACTTGGTGAGACTCTTTCAAAATCAAAATAATAAAATAGGGTTGGGAGTGTAGCTTGGAGGTAGAATGCCCCTGGGTTCCATTCCCTAGAGGAAAAAAAAAATCTCAGTGATGGGAGCTGAACCCAGGGCCTGATGCATGCTAGGCAAGTGCTTTAGTACAGAGCTATATTCCCAGTCTCCAAAGGTACTTTTTTGCGGGGTGCGGAATGGGGAGGTAGAGGGGACTAAATCCAGGAGCATTCTCTCTGAGCTACATCCACCAGCCGTTTTTAATTTTTATTTTGAAACAGGATCTTACTAAGTTGCTGATTCTTTTAAATTTTTATTTCAAAACAGGATCTTACTAAATTGCTGTCTCTGGCCTTGAACCTGCAATATTCTTGTCTTAGCCTTCCAAGTACTGGAAATTCAAGCATATACCACAATGCCTGACCCCAAAAATACATTTTTATGATGTAAGGTTGTTGCTTTGCATTGCTGGAGAGCGAACTCAGGGCTTGGCACATGGTAGGCAAGCACTGAACTACTGCCCCAGTCCCTTAAAATAATATTAATCTGAACTATAGATCCTGTCTAAATCCCATATTTAACTAAATGACTCACTGAGTTTAAATTTCATTTAAAATAAATAGAAGGAAATACCCACTGAAATGTTACAATGTACAAGTCTTTTCATGTACACCTGGTGCCATCTGCTGGCTATGATGTGTCACAACATTGGTTACAAAATCATCTACAAAAAATGCCCGTTTAAGTTTTAAATTGGAAAAGTGTGAGAAATAAAGAGAACTGAAGAACACAAACTACTCTGTTTGAGTTGTGATGACTTCAGTGGTCGGTGCCATCCTGGCCCTTCTCTCTGTCGCACACCCACCTCTATTTCTTCACTCCTTCTCCCTCTTCCTTCAGGGGCTCTCTGTGCCCCAGACAGGACACTCCCAAGCGCACCCTTCATCTCAACGACAGCTGCTTGAAATGCCCTCCCCGTGCTCCCACTGCCCCTCGGCCAAATAAGGCCTCTCCGTCTTCCTCTCCCTGTCCATCTCCTAAATCCTTGCCTTTGCTCAGGAATCCCCTCTTCCTGGGAGCTGCTCCTGCCCATCCCTTCTGATGTGCCCTCAGCTTGCCGCATCCTGTGAGCATTTAAGAATGATCTATTGACCTTTGGGAGTGTCCTGTTGAGCTACAAAGTACTTAAATATAGAATATGTGTCTTGCTTTTTTATTTTCTTTTCAATGGAGGACAATACCTGGCAAATAGTCAGTGCTCTGAAAATGTTACCTAAAAGAATGTGGAAGCCCAGTGTGATGCTGCAGACACTTAACCCCAGTACTGAGGAAGGTGTGACAGGAGGGTCATAGGTTTGAGGACAGCCTAAGCCAGGTAACAAGACTCAAAGCAACCTAGTGAGACCCTGTTTCAAAACAAAAAATAAAAAGGGCTGAGGTGTAGTTCAATTCCCAGTAACACACACACATACATACATAAATACACACACATACATACATACATACATACATACATACGTACATACACACACTACGTAAAGGTATTTTGGGGGTTATTTTCAAACATTAGTATGTAAATTAAGACTGGAATTGAATCTCTGCTCTCATGCTAGTAAGCTAGTAAGCTGGGAAACTGATTTAGCATTTCTAAATTTTGTCATTTGTAAAACAGAAACATTAAAGCTATCTCTCTAAAATGGTTGTTTGAGGGAAATGAGTAAGGCAGTGGATGTAAGACATAGCAGGCAGGGTGAGCACCCACTGCGCTGTGTGCCGTTGTTGCCGCTGGAGCTCAGGGACTGCGGGACTGAAGAGCTGACTTGGTGGGATCCTATCTATCCTCCACTCAGTCCTTCACTTCTTTCAGAACTATCTCCTCTAGAGTCTGTTAGGAATTGTCTGTGACAATTTCGGGGTGCTTTCCTGCTGTGCTAACAAGGGCTAATTTATATATTTAATTTTGAAAAGCCATTATGCTGAAACAAAAATAATGCACACAGCCTAAATATATGAATGTAGAGCTGATTGCTGCAGGCAAAGACTGCCATAGAAGGCCGCTATGGCATAGTGGCATCCAATGATTTTGAGTTTTAAAATAACTTTGTATTTACTAGAATAGACTTACTTCCCAGTTATAAAACAGGAAAGTTGATTCCTCCAGACCTCCAGAATCTTGGCTTCTAATTAACTTCTCACCAGCGAAGGCAAAGCAAATTGAAAAAGATGAAGAACTGCTTCTCGACTGGAAATGAATCCAAATCCCCGTCAAGGGAGCCGGTGTTCTGTGTACAAATTTTGCCTAATGTGTCAGCCTAATTGCACGGGGAGTGCAGAACAGCGGCTGGTGCGCTTAGCTTTTGGAGGGAGTTTGTGAATGTTTCTCTAAGTTCCTCGTTTTGTAGCAGATGATTTTAGAGAGTCAGAAAACATAAAAGTGGACACGGGCTGAAGTCTGAGCCTTGGTCCTCTGTTGGCCTTTTCTGCCTGCCACTCCTACGGTGTGAAGCCAGGTGAGCAGACCCAGCTATGAAGAGGAGGCTGTGGTGTCAAAGGGGAGGAAAGGCTGGGAAAGTGACAGTCGCTTTCTCTCTGGCCCTTTCCTGCACCTACATTCCCGTGATTTGGTGGAGCCATGATGGAGTCTGTACTCCAGTAATGGTAGAAAGCCTGGATTACAAGACCACACTCTGCCATCATCCACCCAGGCTGGGCTCGTCCCACCCCACCCAGCCCTCAGGCACGTTCACCCCTGTACTCACAGCGCTCGGACTCACCGCACAGGCCAGTTTCTGTGTATTATTGTCTCTCCTACCACTGTCAACTGAGAAGAAACAAACTTCAATTTCATAATATTTTAGTTAACATCATGTTCTTATTTGGGTGCTTTATAATTATTTATTCACATGCCCATATGATATAAGACTCTTTGTAAATTACCTTTATCATTTTTTTGTGTGGTACTGAGGGTGGAACTCAGGGGCTTTTCTACTTCTGGGCTATACTCCCAGACCTATTTTATACTTTATTTGGAAGCAGGGTCTCACTAAGTTGCCGAGAGCCTCACAAAGTAGCTGAGGCTGGCTTCGAACCCGTGCGATCCTCCTGTCTCAGCCTCCCAAGCGCGGGGATTACAAGCGTGAGCCACCATGCCCAGCTTATACTTTTAACTAAACACACACACACACACACACACACACACACACACACCCCTATACTCATAATCAGTATATCCAAGTCCTCCTGGGCCAGAACCCAGCCATCATTCATGTCACAGGGATGAAACCCATTCAGTAAGGAAATAGTCCTTCCTGCAGGAAAACGAATACCAAATACCATGCAAAAAATCTGGCACTGTAGCAAATTTTCTTGCCAGGGGTACTGGTGGCATAAACCTGTAATCTCAGTACATGGGAGGCTAAGACAGGGGAATCACAGGCTTGAGACCAGCCTTTGCAACTTCGGGAGGTCCTTAACAATGAGAATCTCAGCTAAATTGTTTCAAAATTTAAAAAAAAATTTAAAAGGCTGGTAGCTTGGAGGTAGAACACCCTGTGTTCAGTTCCTAGTAACACACACACACACACACACACACACACACACACACACTTGTTTTCCTTCATTATCTGAGATTATGGTGACTTTAGATAGTAGAATATTATATGGGCGTCTAGCCAAAGTATACAAAGTCTTTGTATAAAGTCAACTATCCTGCTCCTCCAGATCAGTAAAATAAGCAGGAATTAAGTTTCTGTTTGCTTTCTAGGTCTCCTCCACACTGATTTCCATTTCACTTTCATTCCGGGATCTCCAACATTTTCCAAACCGTCTTTCATTCTCCACAGTGTCCTTTATGGGTACACAACATGCCTCCTGGGGCAGCCATTTCTCTGCATTCCCAAGATGTGGCTCAATAGTGGGCTTCTCGTGGGCACTTGGCAATGCCTTCAGGATGGATCTATACACACAAACAGACCCACATGTGTGTGCCCAATGAAGAGCCAGAACTGGGCAAAGAGCAGATTCTTGAAATTAAAAGAAAAAACATAGCTGGGTTTATAATCCCAGTATTTGGAAGGCTGAGACAGGAGGATGGAAGGTTCAAAGCCAGCCTCAGCAACATAGGGAGACTCTAGTGAGACTCTGTTTCTGTGCCGGTATTGGAAAATGGATTTGAAATGTATTCAAAAATAGCTTTGGTATTAATGTGCCAGTATTGGAAAATGACTTTGGTATTAATGTATTGGAAAATGAATTTGGTATTAATGTATCAAAAATTAGTTTCGCCGGGCGTGGTGGCGCACACTTGCAATCCCCGCGCTTGGGAGGCAGAGACAGGAGGATCGTGTAGGTTTGAAACCAGCCGCGCGCGCTGGCTTAGGAGACCCTGTTTCCAGATAAAAATATAAAATAGGTCTGGGAGTGTAGCCCAGAGGTAGAAGGGCTTCCAGGAACCCCAGTACCACCAAAAAAAAAAAAAAAAAATTAGTTTCAAAATGTAAAAAGCAGTCAGGCAGCTCTTATAATGCAGAGTTCCCTTACCAAAAGTAATTAGCAAGTACAAAAAAGAGTTGGGACTAGGGCCTTTTTTTTTTTTTTTTTTTTTGCAGTACTGTGGATGGAACCCAGAGGCATTCTACCTCTGAGCTATACCTCCAGCCCTATTTTTTTTTATTCTTTATTTTTAAACAGGGTCTCACTAAGTTGCAGAGGGCCTCACTAAGTAGCTGAGGCTGGCCACGAACCTGCGATCCTCGTCTCAGCCTACCAAGTACAAGCGTGTGCCACCACACCGGGCTTAGGGCCTTCATATTTTAAAGACAGGTTTACATAATAAGTAACTTCTAGCAGATAGGCTAGAATTCCTCAAGAATACAGGAGGAGGATACAGGCCTCTGTCCAGAGGGAACAGACACCATGTGACCCTTTGTTAATCATTCTGGTCCTAACAAAGACCTAGGTCTACACCTGCACTTGGCCAATACTTGGCCAAGCAAGCAATCCCCATAATCATAATCCCCATTATCATAAAAAAGGGCCTGCATGGAGTTAATGGGTGGGCTCACACCTAGATCATAAGATTTTTGGTTGAACAAGATGAAGAATAATGTATCTTTATAAGAACTGTTCTGAGCCTGGCCTGGTGGTGCACGCTTGTAATCCCAGCTCTTGGGGAGGCTGAGACAAGATGATCTCACAGGTTCAAAGCCAGCCTCAGCTACTTAGTGAGGCTCTCAGCAACTTAGTGAGACCCTGTTTCCAAATAAAATACAAAATATATCTGGGAGTGTATCCAAGAGTTAGAAAGCCCCTGGGTTCCATTACTAATACCACAAATGAAAAAGAAAAATTGTTCTGTATCCAAAAACTTCAGTAACTTATTTTCAAGTTACTCCACTACACCATCCCTTTGGGTGTAGTGCTTCCTGTCACATTTTTTTGCCTTTGTAATAATAAAATTGTTTAAACTTATAGCAAAAAGAGTTTGGGATATTCTTTCTCTAAAATAGCTCAAAACAAGAACCCATGGCTACATCACACCACTACGGTTTTGCTGTACACTGTGACAGTTTCCAAATAAAGAATTAAGATTGGGCTGGGGGCATAACTCCAAGGACAGATGCCTTGAGGTTCAATCCCCAGTACCAAAAAAAGAAAGAGAAAAGAGAAAAAGAAAGAAAAGAAAAGGAACAAATATAACTGATCATCCCCAACGATGCATCAGTGACTGATGAAATCAGTTGCTTCAAGGTCAACATCTGTTTACATCCACTTTATCTCTGGCCTGACCAGAAGAACACCTGTTTTATAGGCAATTCATTCTACTAAAGGCTTTTTGGCTTTAAAAATGCCTGTGATCTGTGTATGACTCATGGGCGCTGACATTTTTATTTCAGAAATGAGGAGTTTTAAACAGAAGGAGAAAACAGAAGAAAAATATATTCAAACCAACGAAAGCTTTTCTATCTATCTAGGTGGAAAATATATAGGAAGTCCTACAGACATCTATCTCCATAGATACAGTTAGAAGATAGATGAAATAGTGAAAATATTTGCTATTGAACAGTGGAAATCAATGTGAGTAGCAAACATACTATATAGCAATGTGTATTCTTACGCTGATGCTTTTTCAAGGTGGCCCCTCCCCTGTGTTTAAGTTGGTTTTTGTTGTTGTTGTTGCTGGGGATTGAACTGAGGGGCAGTCTGCTTCTGAGCCACACTCCCAGCCCTTTTTATATTTTATTTTATTTTTTTATTGTTTTTTATTGGTGCATTGTAATCATCACATTGGAATACAAGACTTGAGAGGATATACAAGCACACATCATCCAATTAGCCCTCATCCAGTCCCATCCCATTCCCTCCCCCTCCCTCGATCCCATGCTTGTTTGGTGATTAACTTTGATACATTTGTTTATGTACCTCCTGCGTTTTAAAGAGGCTCCGTCCTCCCCTATTCCATACCCTCTGATTGGTCACCTTAGTTGCTTCACTATAGAGCCCTTTCTATAGCTCAACCTCTTCCTGTTGCCCCTTTCCTCCTAGTTTTTGCTGATTAGGGGAAGCATCTGATTTTTATTTTCTGAAATATTTCTCTGTGCATGCCGCGTTGCAAGTACCGATCCCACTCTTGACGGCCCCAGTAGTGGCCTGGCTACCCGGTGGACTGATCAGACCTCGCTGGCTCAAGCAGCAGCCTTGCCTCATGGGAGGCCCCGATTCTGGTCTCTCTGGCCCCAACACCAGCCTAACCCCTCAGCTGGCTTCTATCCCGGCCTCAGAGGCCCAAGTAGCGGCCTTGCCTCACGGAAGGCTCCAATGCCGGCCATTGGCCCCGGCACCAGCCTAACCCCTCAGCAGGCTCTGATCCCGGCCTCAGAGGCTCCAGCACCGGCCTAGCCTCATGGCAGGCTCCAATCCCGGCCTCGGAGGCCCCAGCACCGGCCTTGCCTCATGGAAGGCTCCGATGCCAGCCATTGGCCCCGGCACCAGCCTAACCCCTCGGCAGGCTCTTATCCTGGCCTTGGAGGCCCCAGCACCGGCCTTGCCTCACAGCAGGCTCCGGCCTCACTGGCCCCAGCACTGGCCTAACCCCTCGACAGGCTCTGATCCCGGCCTCAGAGGCCTCAGTAGTGGCCTTGCCTCACGAAAGGCTCTGATGCCAGCCGCTGGCCCTGGCACCGGCCTAACCCCTCGGCAGGCTCCGATCCCAGCCTTGAAGGCCCCAACACCGGTCTTGCCTCACGGCAGGCTCCGATCCCGGCTTCACTGGCCCCAGCACCAGTCTAACCCCTTGGCAGGATCCGATCTCAGCCTCAGAGGCCCCAGTAGTGGCCTTGCCTCATGGCAGGCTCCGATGTCGGCCATTGGCCCCAGCACCGGCCTAACCCCTTGGCAGGCTCCGGTCACTGCCTCGAAGGCCCCAGCACTGGCCTTGCCTCATGGCAGGCTCTGATCCCGGTCTTGCTGGCCCTGGCATCAGCCTAACCCCTCAGCAGGCTCCAATCCCGGCCTTGGAGGCCCCAGCACCGGCCTTGCCTCAAGGCAGGCTCCAATCCCAGCTTTGCTGTGTCCGTCACCAGACTCACCCCTCAGCAGGCTCCAATCTGAGCACCCTCTTCGCCCAACCAATTGTTCCATGTTCTCGAGGGTGCATGGTGGTGGTAGCATTCTGCCTCTGGGGTCATTACTTCAAAGGTTCCAGGTGTAATGCATCAGATTTCTGCCTCCCCTGAGTACTGACCACTGCCATTGCCACTGCCTCCACCATTTCAAATCTTTTCCAAGCTCTTTTTCCACTCTGAATGTTGTCCAGTGTTCCTAAGCATGCGTGGTAGTAGCATTTGACATTTGGTGTAATTTCTCCCAAAAAATAAGGTTGGTATGATCCAATTTCTGCTTATCCTGAATACAAGTCTCCACCGCCATCGCGGAGACCAATTTCAACACTGCCTTTCTCCTTGGTCTCCGCTAAACTCTCCTTACAGGTGATGTCCAAGATTTTTAACAATATAGAGAAACAGCAGTCCTCCTTCACAGGGACTTTTTCCATAAGTTCCAGTGCATTTGGATAAGTTTTGTCTGCATCTCCAGTATCCTGGCATCCGCCACGGCCTTCTTAAACCCTCTACGATAATTTTCTCTTTTTCTTTTCCTTTTTTTTTTTTCAATAATAGAAGACAGGATGTGTGGTTTGAGGAGGTAGTGGGATCAGGCACTCAGTAGCACTGTGACCCGGCCTGGTTTCCCCCATGGGTCCAGTGTGCTCCGCATTACTTCACTTGGGGCCCAGAGTCCTGAGACCCGGGCCCCAGCTGTTCCAGGGTCCGGCGTGCCCCACGCGACCCCTGCCCGGGACCCAGGGTCTTACTGGGTCCGGTTTCTCCAGGGGTCTGGCGTGCTACGCGCGGTCCGGCCCGGGGCCCAGAGTCTATATTTTATTTTAAAACAGGGTCTACTTGGGTTGCTGAGTGCCTCACTCCATTGCTGAGGCTGGCCTGAAACCTGCAATACTTCTGTCGTATTCTCCCCAAGTACTGAAATTACAGGTGTATGCCACCATGCCCAGCTTGATGTTGTTTTTTAAATAACACACTTGGATCCAAATTCAACTCAGTGGAACTCAGATAAGTACTTTGAAAGCACCTTTATTGTGGCTGTGACAGAACAGTGTAGATCCAGGGGTTCTACCTAGAAGCAACACCCCCAGCCTACTTTTTATTCTTTATTTTGAACAGGTCTCATTGAGTTGCAATGGGCCTCACTAAGTAGCTGAGACTGTCAGAGAACTGTGATCTTTCTGTTTCAGCCTCCCAAATGATGGGATAATAAGCGTGCACCACCACACCTGGCTGATTATTTCTTTATTTTGAAACAGGGTCTTGCTAAATTCCTGAGGCTGGCCTCCACCTCGCAGTCCTCCTGTGTCATCCTCCTCAGGTTACAGACGCACCACCACACCCAGCTACCTAGAATTTTCAGTGGCTCCCCACTCTCCATAGAGCAACTGACTATGAAGAGTAAATGTCGCTACCTGGCACTGAAGACCTTTTCAAAGCAGTTCTAGTCTCCCTTGCCAGCCTCCCCTCCCACTGCTCACCTACACAAATAAAACCAGAAGACTCTTTGCTCAGTCTCCTGAGCATGTCCACATCTTTGGCTCATACTATTCTCTCCATTTTCTGCAAACTCACCCCATTTCCCCCATATCCAACCACATCTTAACATCTAACTCAAATCTTTCTGCTCTAGACCACTTGCCGCAGAGAGTCCTACTGGCTCCACAAGACATTTGTCTCTTTGCTGTTGTCCTGTATTAACTTTCTACACACTCTCCCATCATTGGGAGTAAGTGACCAGAGTCAAGGTTGCCGCAGGTTCTTGGTACTGCCCCTGCTTAGCCCGCTGGGGGCCCATTTACAGACAGAGGAAGATGATGGGATGACTGGCCAGAAGGTCGTGGGCTGCAGTGAAGCACGGGGCCACCCACGCAGAACACTCTTGACATTAGTTACTAGGGACGCCACAACGTTCCACAGCCTGGCACCACTGGGGCTGCAGCTTGAGCTGGGGGTGGGTAGTGTGGCTCGGAGACCCCTCCCCCAGCCAGCGAATGGCTGTCGCCCCTGGTCATCACACGGTGTTCCTTTGTGCCCGTACCCCAGGCTTTTCACGTGATGACACTGCTGGTTGGATTTGGTCCCACTGCAAAGACCTCATTTAACTTTAATGACCTGTTTTGAAGCTCTTGCCTCTAAAGATAGTTTCATTTGAGTTACTTCAGGTCAGGATTCAAAATATGAATGTTAGGGCAGTGGGGAAATGATTCAGCTCAAAATGCTGTTTAACATGTGCTGGAGGAAGAGGAGGAGGAAGAGGAAGAACCTTTGCGCAACCCACAGGACAGAAATTTCTTTCTTTAAAATTTAGTTTGATTAGCCGGGTGTGGTGGCGCACGCTTGCAAATCCCCGAGCTTGGGAGGTGGAGACAGGAGGATCACACTGGTTCAGGGCCAGCCTCGCTGGCTTAAGAGACCCTGTTTAAAAAAAAAATTATATATATATATATATATATATATATATATATATATATATATATATATATTTTGCTATATATTATATATAGATAATAGGTCTGGGAGTGTAGCCTGGAGGTAGTAGGGCTTCCAAGAACCCCAGTACCACCAAAAAAAAAATTTAGTTTGATTAGCTGGACATATTGGCACACGCCTATAACTTGGGAGGCTGAGGTAGGAGGATTGCAGGTTCAAGGCCAGCATCATTGACTTGATGAGAAGCTGTTTCAAAATAAAAAGGGCTGAGGATGTACTCAGAGGGAAAATGTTTCTGAGTTCAGTCACAAGTACCAAAAAAAATAAAAAATATAATAGGACGGGGGTATAGCTCAAAGAGTAGAATACCCCTGGGGTCAGTCCCAGTAACACACACACACACACACACACACACACACACACACACACACACACTTTAATGTGATCATTTTACAATAACTAAAAATGGTCTTGACAGAAGGAGTGCCATCCAGCTTGGATCTACGTGGAGCCCGAATGACATGAAATGGGCAGAAGAAAGAGAGAGGGTGATCAATCTCTGAGGGGAGAAGAAATTAAAGGGTAGTGCCCAGAGTTGGTTGCAAATAATTTTGCTCAAGTTAACACATATAATGAAGTGTACACACTTACTTTTCTACCACATATGTCAAATAACTCTTAACTATATCTTTGTAAAATTGAATTAAAGAGCCTTTTAGTGTAGTAAACTAATAACTCCATCCCATATGTAGTCACCTAGAGCCCAGCTAAGGAATCTTTTTCAGGAGACTCATTATAACTAATTCTTTTTGGTGCCTCGTGTGTCAGTGCCACTAAATACCATTGCACCCCAGAGAGTGGATGTGAACTAACTCATATCCAGAGTCAAGAAGTACCTTGTCACTGGTTATATCCACAAAGCCACTTACGGTCATCCAATATTGTCATTATGCTAATACAAAGACACCGTTCCTTACGTAGAGAAAAATAGAACAGTCCACCTCTAGAGTGTCTAAGGCATCCATCCCACTGTTCGGGGAGATGAAACACATAACCATCAACCTTCACTCATTTATTGACTAATACAAGATATGATCATTTACCTTTGAGTGCAGTGTTCCTCCAAGAATTAATATTACACAGTTTTGGTTTCTCATAGGAATAAATGAGGGACTCAGGAAGTAGAAGGATAAGAAAGGCAGAGACAAAAAACAGGAAACATAATTTAAGGAGGACTCATAATCCCCGGATGTCCACCAACCTCAGGTAAAAGCATAGAATAGACGTGGGTGTGGGAGCTGGGCCAATCACTGACTCTTTTAGTCATGGTTCAGGGAGGTGTGATCACAGAAAGGTGAGTCTGAAAAGCTCTGGGAACCAGCCAGCAGTCCTGGAGGAAACGATGTGCACCTACCCCTAAAAGCAATACTAATAGAAAGCCACCCTTGAGAGGCTCTCTATGCATGAGGCTCTCTGTATATTATGTAATGTAATCTTTAGGACATCTTGGTAAAATTATTTTGCAGATAAAAAAACTGAGTCTCAGAGATATCCAGGGACTTTCTTGAGGTCTCTTAGAAAGCGACAAGGCTTATAATTAGATTTTGATCTACTGAAACAATCAAACAAAGATTAAAGGGCCCTAGATGAAATTCATTTACCTAAGGGAACATCTACAAAGTAAGGGACCGGGGACTGTTTTACATTTGGGGCAAGATACTGGAAGACATAAAGGACAAGGAATAGGTGTCAAAAATAAAAGTGAGGCCGGGTGTGGTAGCGCACGTTTGTAATCCCCACACTTGGGAGGCGGAGACAGGAGGATCACACTGGTTCGAAGCCAGCCGTGATGGCTTAAGAGACCGTTTCCAAAAATAAAAAAGTATAAAATAGGCCTGGGAGTGTAGCCCGGAGGTAGGAAGGTTTCCAGGAACCCCAGCACCACCAATAAATAAATAGATAAATAAATAAATAAAAGTCATGTACTCCTGCATGGAAAAATAGGACAGAAACCCTGCCATTGGAGAATTCGGGTTCCAGACGGTCACAGTGGTGCACACCTGTAAAGTCCCAGTATTTGGGAGACTGAAACAGGAGGATCATAGGTTCCAGGACAGCCTCAGCAAGTTAGTGAGATTCTTGACAACTTAGCAAGACATTGTTGTAAAATAAAAAATAAAAAGAGCTGAGGGTGTAGCTCAGAGATAGATTCCAGTACAAAAAGAGAAAAAGAAAAAAACAACTCAGGTTCTAAAAATCATCTCAAGAACTGTCTCAAATATTATTAACCCCAGCAAATGCAATTGCTCAGCTCTTCTCACCCCACATCTTCTCAGACTTGGCTTAGCCTGAGTGCCTCCTGGTGCCTGGAAGCAAAGCTAATAACAGATTACTAATGAAATCTAATTAGCTTGGTGCTGCAGAGGTCATTCTTTGAGTCCGCAGCAAGTCACTGAGAAAACTGAAAGTCACTGATTTCTGAGGAAATCCTGTTCTCTGCGGGAAGGGCAGCTTTCTGTGCCCAGAGTCTGGGAGTCTTCCTGGCCAGTTCTGCTCCTGCTCTGGACTAAAGAGCGGAGATCTGGCTCAGGCCATTGAAGCGTGTAGCGTTTACTCGTTTACCAGCGCCCGCTTGATGGAATATCTAATGGTCTGGAGGAAATCTGATTCCCTTCTGAGGCAATTTCATGACAGTGTGAGATGTGCAGGAGCCCCGTTGTGACTCCTAGGGCGGTGAGGGTTCCTGGTGATAGGATAAATGGAGAATTCAGTCTATCTGGGCGGAAGCTCAATTTGGAACCCGCAGGCGAATGACTGATAGGACGTCTTGCAGAAACCTCTCCCATGCATTTCGCCACACTCCTCAAGGAAGTAAAAGCCTTGGAAAAAAACACAAAACTCCCTTGACTGCACTCCTACACTGGCTGAATGGAAATGCCTTTTCTCCTTTGAAGAGAAAGAGCACTTTTAAGGCTTTTGCTTCACATTAGAATTCGGCTCAGCCTTGCGTTTGGTGGTTAATGCAGTCAGAGAGCCCAAGACAGGCAGCAAGGCCACCCTGAAATGATGTCTTAAAGCAAAAGGGGCTGAGGGGCATGCACTGTCCACCAGGCGGCTGAGGAGATCTGATGAGAACTCCCACCTGAGAAGGGACCAGCTCCCATTCTCTATTCCAGTTCTCTATGGTAATTAACAAGTTGGAGATGAATAGAACGACACCTGACCTCCGCAGGCCTCTGTTCACGTGTCTGATGGGACTAGCAGACTCAGGGTGACATCCCCAGTCTTTTAATTCTCTATAGAACAATTTCTGAGCTAGTGACCAAGGGGCACTAGCATGAATCAGACCCCAAGCAACATAGCACCCGCTGTGAGACCTGACCTGATACTGAATCACTGTTCCATAGGGCTTGTTATCGGGGCCTAACCAGGCTAATTAGCTGCTAAAACAAACAAAAATCAATATTTTCTAGAGTTCATCATTTAACAGAGTGCAGTCTCTCACAGCAAAATATCAAATTGTCTGTAATATAATCCAAAATTATTTGACATACAAGAACCAGGAAAGCATGAAAAGTTCTCAAGGGAAGTGCCATCAACAGGTTCTAACCCATTCTAAAAAGGCAAAGTGAATAGATAATATTCAATAGAAGACACAGATCTATCTAAAATAACCAAGAAACACCAAGAACAAAGGCAAAAAAAAAATACCCTAATACCAGAAATGAAAGAATGGGTATCACTAACAAAATCTGAAAACAAGTAGCTCTATTTCTATAAATTTATAATTTAGATGAAATGGGCCTATTCCTTGAAAGACACAAACTACCAAAATTATATGAATAAAGAGAGGATAACCTGATTTATTTTATATCTATTAAAGAAATCAAATTACCTAGTAACTATATTAGTTATTGGATTGACTATTGTGGTATTGTGCATAATTTTTCTACTTTATTATTAGTTGTTGATTTCTTACTGTGCCTAATTCATAAGTTACATATTTTAAATTAAACTGTGTGTGTGTGTGTGTGTGTGTGTGTGTGTGTGTGTGTGTGTGTGAAATTGGGCATTAAACTTAGGGGAATTCTACCTCTGAGCCCTACCCCCTCCCTAGCTCTATTTAATTATTTTGAAACAGGGTCTTACTAAGTTGATGAGACTGACCACAAACCTACGATCTCCCAAGTACTGGGATTACAGATGTGCACCGTCATGCTCAGCTATGAGTTAAACTTTATAATATATATGTATATATAGGAAAAAAACAAAGTATACACAGGGTTAAGTAAAATTCTTGGTTTCAGACATCCCATATGAATAACAGAGACTACTATATATACAAAAAAAGGAAAAGAATGAGAATAGCAGGATAAGTTTAAAAAAGACAAACTTGAAAAGCTTAACCACCTTATTTTAAGTTATAGTAACAAATACAGTGTGATATTAGTACAAAAAACAAACACATAAGACAATCAAACAAAATAGAATACAAAAATAGACCTACATATGGATGCTCAATTGACTTCTGGAAAATGCAAAGGCAGTTCAATGAAAAAAAAAAGTAGTCTTTTCAACAAAATTAATCAAAACAAATATTAAAAATGTATACAAAGTATAATGTAATAAACTTTTAGATGAAAATTATAACATCCTTGGATGGGCAAAAAATTCTTCTAAATGAAACCCAAAACATCATATATACAAAAGTAATACACTGGAATTCATACAAAATTAAGAATTTGTTCTGCAAAGAGATTGTCAAAAATGCAAAAAAAAAAACACAGAGTAGGAAAAAAAATTTTAGATCACATATATGCCAAAAGACTTGTATTCAAAATAAATATGATACTTTGAAATGCTATAATAATAAAAGAATGGGATTCTCAGAAGGGTCAAAGATTTAAGCAGATACTTCAACCAGAATATATATAAGAATATAGCAATTAAGATCATGAAAAGACAGTCAACATCATTAGTCATTAGGGAAATGTAAGTTAAATTCATAGTGTGATATCTCTACATACTTACCAGGAATGCTAAGGTTTAAACAAAATATGGCATGACAAGGTGCTAGCGTGGACTTAGAACCGCTGGAGTGTTTTCAAAAACAATTGACAGTTTATTGCAAAGCTAAACATATGTTTGCTATATGACCCAGCAATCTCATTTTATTTATCCAAAAGAAAACTGATGTTCACACAAACCATTATGCAAATGTAATATAGTAGCTTTATCTCTAGTCATCTAGAGCTGAAAACACCTTAAATGTTCTTTAACTGGCATATAGATAAACAACAAATAAGCAAATCCAGCCATAAAAGGGAACAAAGCATTGGTGCTGTGACAAAGACAAGTCTCAGATTCACTGTGCTAAATTAAAAGGCTCAAAAGCTACCCATGGCAAATCCATTACCAGGACACTCAGAACAGGCAAAGCTGTAGGAGGAAAGACCAGCTCAGTGCGTGCCAGGCCGGGGAGAGGGGGAAGCCAGGACAGTGCAGCTGCAGGGACCTTGATGGTGGTAGTGGTTTATGTAATACTGTGCATTTGAAAAAGTCATACAACTGTACATCAAAAATGAATAGCATTTTCTGTAAATTAAAAATCTAAAAGGACACATACCTACCAAAAATTTTTAGTATTTCTCATTTCTTAGGTATTTTAAATAAATTGTTTTATTCCATCCCAATAACAAACCAATGAAATAGGTACTATTTTTGGTGTGCGGTGCTGGGGTCGTAACCCAGGAGCATTCTACCCTCAGCCTTATTTTTATTTTGAAACTGGGTCTCACTAAGTTGCAGAAGGCCTCACTATGTATCTGAGACTGTCCTTGAACCTGTAATCCACCATAGTGGGGGCCCTGAGACCAGTAGACCAAATGGTAGAAGGGCTCATCTGCCAGTAGGTGGCCCGTTTGCACAGGCAGAGGACTCCAGCCAGCATGGGGGCTGACTGCAGGGAACTGAAGTCACCAGGGGAGAACGCCTGGTCAGAGCAGAGGGTAGGGGACAGTATCTGGACTGCATGACACCCCTTCATGCCCAAGAGAGCAGAGATTCCTGGTTCAGTGAGAAGATGGCTCCCCACTCTGTCTTTAGTCCAGCGCCTTTCCTAGGGAGGAAGAAGATGATCAAGTACTTTTAAAAATAATAATGCATTGGTAAAGTCTAACATCAAGAACCCCAAGGAGCTTTAGTGGGCATCCCTCCAAAAACCAGTAATACGTTATCACAGGCCACAGCAGTGTGTTCTTAGGACATCAGTGCAGGTGGGTGGCACAGGGCCAAGCCCAGGGTTACGCTTCTGTCCCCATGAAGCTGAGACAGCCAGTAATAGGCGTTCTGCTGACAGGCAAGGAAAGGGCAGGACCGTGGGGCACAAAAAGCAGGTTTGCCCCTCCACACCCAAGAGACACCCTCTGGAGAGTCCCGGAAACACTGGATGGCACTTGCAGGTGGAAGAGGTATAAAGTCCTGCAGGTGTGAGTGGGGCTGTGCAGTCTGAGAGACTGGTCCTGCTACCTGACCTTGTCTGCATGCCCAGCACGGAGAGGCTTGGGGAAGATACGTAAGGACAGAAATGACCAGTAATGGCCATTTGTTGAGGACCCACCAGGTATTGTCGGGGTGAGTCATCAGCTCAGGAACTCAGGACCTTGCAGGGTCCTTGGCTAATGTGACAGAAAAGAATTTAAGTAGGCGCCAGTCAGAGACATGGACAGAGCTTTATTTGGGAAAGAGGAGGAAATACAAATTCAAGAGAGAATGCGGGCTACCTCAGAATGAGAAAGGCATTTGGGGAGTTCAGGGACTTTCGCGAGGGGTGGGCTAGAGGAGGTGTGTGAGTCCAGGAGTCCCTCAGGCAGTTTTTGGTGATCTGGTAACCTGGTCAGCTGCAAGGTGGATGATCTCAGTCCAATAGTCCTGAGGCGCTTCCTAGTGGTCTGGTGATTTGCTCAGCCTTAGGGTGCTCAGGCCGATTGGGGGTCTCATTAGCTGATTGTAAGATAAGCTGGGATCTTCTAAATTATAGGTTTCTTGAAATATGGTTTCTTCTTGTTATCAATGCACAGGGCAATTATGGTTTCTTTTAGTTAACTCTAGGATCTACAGGTTTCCCAGGAATTTGGAAGAGTCAGGTCTGGGAAAGAGAACTGGTTTTTGGTCTAGAGGCTGAAGCACTTCAGCTCCAGATTCTTATATAAAAGTTATATTTTACTTTTCCTTCCTGTCTGTCTCCTTTGTACCTACTTATTTCCTCTATCCTACATCAGTACTATGCTTAATATTCCAATTATATCATTTATTCCTTATGTCAAGCCTGAAATGAGAACATTTGAGATAAGAGGGAACTGAGGCATGGCGTCTATACCATGGCCATCGCACATTTCATTTTGGAGGAATGGAGAATTAGCCAGATTGGGTATGGAACTGCCTGTGGAGTGGAAGGAGTTTTGAGGCAGATCCTAATCATAGGTTTCATAGGAAAGGGCAAGGGCCTGGGGCATTGCAGGGATCAGACTGCTTAGTGGGATAAAGACAGTAAATGCATCAGGAAAAAGCTCGGGGTTTCCATGACTCTGATGAAAGGGGAAAGCGGTTGCCAGCTCAGACTCAATCTGAAAGTTTGCCTTCCTACCAAAGAGTAGTCTGTTAGACAACCAGATTGCTTCCAGCCTGGGTGAGAGCTTTGTGTTACTCCTGTGCCCCACCTGATCTAACCTGGAACCAGCAAAGACCTGCCTACTACCTCCTCTATCAGAGTTTCTTACACCACACATTGTAGCAGGCTACTTTTTTTTTTCCTCTGTGACCAAAATAATTAGATGAGGGCGGGCTCATTTGGCTCACAGTTTAAAAGTTTCAGTCCGTAGTTGGCCATCTTCGATCCAACCAGGGACAAGTATAGTTGTCAAGGCCGTGCCTGCGGAGACCACCTCCTCCAGCCCCCCTGAACCTTGCTGCTTTGCCAACACATGAGCTTTCTGGAGGACCTTCCAAATCCAGACCACAGCATTGCTCCGTGGGCTCTGATAATCAGTGATGGAAACAAAAAGATTCCAAAGTCTGGGAGGTGCCAGACTCAACAAAGTCACACAAGCTTTTGGTTTAGGGTGCTTTATTTTGCTTTAACCCTACACTTTGCAGAGCCTGGGGCATGCTGAAATGAATTATGGATCATCAGGAAGGGAATGCAACCTTTCAAATGAAAGTCTTTATTGGTAAAACATATATGAACATCTTAGTGATTGGTGTTCTGTGGAAGATAACTTAGGAAAACCTGCTCTTTGCACATTCTCGTCCTGCTTCACAACTGCATATTGCCTAATTTGCTGCAACTGTATTTTTTAAAACCATATGCAAAATGATAACCCACGTTTATCAGGTGGGTAGTTCCTCCTCCACCTCCTCCTCCTTCATCTCTGTCCTTTTCTCTCCTTCTTCACTCTTCCCTTTCTTTAATGACTATGAATACTTTGAATAAAAGAAACCTAGAAAAATAAATATGAATTTGTTGATGATTATTTTATTTTATTTTTTATGGGTCTGGGGATGGAACCTGTTAGAACTGTTCCCGGGGACCTCTGTTCGGCTCCCGGAAACTGTTTCCGTAAACGCGGGTCCTTGTCCAGACTGAGGATGTATATACATTAGTCCCCAACTCTTGCTGAAAACTTAAAAGAGTTTATTATTACAAAGAGAGGAATAAAGAAGACAGTCACAGCCCTACAGTATTATGGGATAAAAGAGAGGAGTGCCCTGAAACGAAGTCACCGGAGTTCAAAACACAAACCGATTTATAGATATAAAATCCCCCATCTGGCTCTACCACGTGATCTTCTGCCCTAGGTGTAAGTCTGCCCCTTAACTCTGTGCAGACCTCTTTTGTTATACTTATGGGGATTTCTGGCCTGGCAAAAAAAACCTTCTGCCTAACTGCAGGTATGAGCCTAGGTTTCTTTGTTAAGACCAGAATGATTCACAAGGTCAAGGTCCATGGGGTATCTGCTCCCCTTTCACAAAGGTCAATGCCCTCCTCCCATACTCTTGGGAAATTCTTACGCAAACCTGTTTTTAGAATGTGAAAGTCCTAGGTCCCAACTCCTCTATCCACTGGCTGATTACTTTTAGTGAGGGTACTTTGCATTATGACAGCTACTTGAGTGCCTGGCATTAACCAGGCCCTAACTGCTTTTCTTTTTTACAGATCTGAATTCCACTTTTTACAAACTGATTTTTGAAATACATATTAATAACTAAAACTTATTTTTCAAATCTTTTTAGGCCATTTCCTAATACTGGCACAGAACCCAGGGGCATTCGACGTCCGAGCTACACCCTGTGCCCTATTTTTTATTCTTTATTTTAGACAGGGTCTCACTAAGTTGCAAAGGGGCTCATTAAGTAGCTGAGGCTGGCCATGATCCTCCAGTCTCAGCCTCCTGAATGCTGGGATTACAAGCTTGTGCCACCATGTCCAGCTATGATTATTTTAGTTGGTCTTTGATTTCACAGCAAGCAAAAATAAGCTGGCCTTAATTTTAAAAACATTTAAATAAAATTAACGCTTAATAAATATTGTTGATTTAATTCATAAAACATGTGGCCATTAGATAAAAAACATGACAGGTACCTCACTAATGAGAAAATGTGATTTTTTTGTTTGAAATGCATGAGCTCTAGGTAGCTGTACCCCAGGGGGCCATTGGCATGGTGTCCTATGTAAAGAGCACCCAACCCCTCCCTGCAGCAAAATCTCAGGAAGCTGCAGCCTTGAGTTCATTACAATTAAAGACTTTCTAAACAATTTTATGCCATTTTACCAACTTCTTTGGAGGAAGCAAATGAAAATAAGGTAGGTGTGTGTGTTTGTGTGTGTGTGTAGTACTGGGATGGAACGAAGGGGTGCTCAACCTCTGAACTACACCCCAGCCCTATTTTGCTTTTTATTTTGAAATGGGGTATTGCTAAGTTGCTGGGGGCTGGCCTCAAACCTGTGATCCTCCTGTCTCAGTTTCCCAAGTACTTGGATTATAGGTGTACACCACTGTAGCCTGGGGGGGGGGGAATAGAATTTTAATAGGGAATGTTTATCTTAGGACAACGGCTAGAGCAAAATATCAGCAGGTACCCAGAACACACATGTTTTCTCCAGAACCCTTGGAGAGCCAGACAGATTTGAGCCCAGAAACTGGGTGTAATTCATCAAAACCAAGGGGCAGTCTGCAGGCAGGTTGTGTGGCTCCCACCCACCTTTGCTGTTGTTTGCAGGTTTACTCAAGAATTCAAGGGAATGTGTCAAATGAAGCCTTTATTAGCTGGCCAGCAGCAATACCCTCAGCCTAAAAATCTGACTGGAAGGGCGTGCTGCGGCCAGGCAGCAGGAACGTTTTATACTAACAAGGGACCAATCAGGTCCTTATACATTTAACCCAATCATCACACGCGCTACTGTAAGCAAGCCAATTTACAGAAGCCAATTAGCGGTTAACAGGGGGCTAGGGTGGGAGCCATATATGGCGATGACTGAGGCCAACCGGAATGTCGTGGTTAGACAGATAACAAGAACCACATGTCGCAAACCTTGCACAAGCCACTCTATAGTGACAAAATGGCGGAGAAAACAAAATGAAGTTACTTCAATGCAATACTGTCTGTGCTCAATTTCAAACACAGCCTTTCGATTCATTAGAGAACACCTGGCAAGAGAGCCAAGGCAAGCAGCAGGCTTAATGCCGCCGCTCCATGCCAGAGCCACCTGCACACAGCATGGTGCTGAGGAACAGCCAGAGTGCCCTGGGGCCCAGGAGCAGCTCGTCCACCCAGCCCGCCCTCAGCAAGGAGGAACTGGGGATAGAAGTGGATGAGGAGACCCAGGCCAGCTGAAGGCTTGGAAGTTCTTTTTTTATTTTTTGTGGTGCTGGGAATTGAGCCCAAGGGCATTCTACCTCTAAGCTTCACCCCCAGCCCTATTTTTTATTCTCTATTTTGAAACAGGATGTCACAAAATTGTAGAGGGCCTCACGAAGCAGCTGAGGCCGTCTCTGAACCATGATTCTCCTGTCTCGGCTTCCCAAGTACTGGGATTACAGGTGTGTGCCACCACGCCCCGCTCTTAGGAGTTCTTAATTTTTCTTGGTTGCCATAGCCTAGCAGAACTTTCTGGCTAATTCTGTGTTGCACAAATTCATTCTAGCCCTAGATTTACCAAGAAGTCCCTGAGTGGTCCTGGAAAGAGACTTCTCTTGGAGCCTGCAGCACAACAGGCCACTCTGAACTTAGTGGCATCAAACAGCAGTGAACAGTAGTATCCTTCACTGATCTGGGACTGACAGACCAGGTAGGCAGGCAGTATCGGGTCCTGCGGTGACAGACAATGGCTGGGGCGAGAGTTCCCCCAATGGCCGTTCCACTGGTGCTTGGCCCAGGAAAATGTACAGGGCTGGGGGCTGGAACAACTGGGTCTCTGGCAATCCTTGTTATGGCGGTGTGGTCCCTCCCTGGCAGCCTCCAGCATGGCGGCCTCAGCAGAGCTGGCCTTCTGAAAGCTCAGCCCCCAGTGGTCCCGGCCTGGGGGAGGCAGGTGGGTCAACTGTCTTTTGTGACTCATTCTCACAGGGCCCATGACGTCATTTCTGCTACATGATATTCATGGCGGCAATCGGAGGTGCTGCTCATGTCCTAGGGGAGGATTCTAGCTCCCTCTTCTGCATGAAAGGAGTGTCAGGATATCTTCAAAGTGCTTTAAAACTTCCCAGGCCTCAGTTTCTCTATATGTTAACTATGGACAATAATACTGACTGGGAAAGTTTTTAAGGGAGGTGGGAGGGCTTGGGGGATAATTAGATGACTTCACATATGAAAGTTAAGTTCTGTTCAGTCTTAATAGGAGAATTAGAAATGTCACCTGGGGTTACTAATTCTCCTATAGAAGCCCTATTTCAGAAGCTGAAACTCAGCGCTCTCATTGGAATTCTTCTCTTCAATATATAAATAACCTGAATTGTAAAAACACAATTCCCCTCCCTAACCTGGAAGCAACAATAAAGCCATTTTGAATGAAAGAGAAATAAAGCCTGTAAACATTTTTGCTCTGCCCCGAATTTGCTTTTGATCTAAACAAGGTCGCCCCCCCATCACTGTGCATCTTGTTATACCACTGTCAAATCTGAACATTTGGAAAGTACTGCTGTACATGAATGGAAAGAACAAGAGTTAGTTGTCATTGGCCTAATGGTCCCTAAAATTAATTGTCATCTTTGCTCTATTTGCATAAGGGAGGGAAAAATTTGTTCTATACCGACTTCAATTGTCATACTGATAAGAATTAATTATACTTATTTATTAGAAATATTGGTTTCAGATAGTGAAATAAATAAAAACCCACGGGGAGGAAGGCTTCCAGAGAAAAATGTAGGGTCGCTGAAGCGCTGGAGTGTTGAGATGTGGCTGGACCTTGGGAAGGGTCTGGGACTCATTCCCTCATCTCTTCTCTCTCCCTCCCTTCCTCCCTGCTCCCTCCCCTCACTGTATACACATTCCATTCTTTGTGCAATTAATTTCTCTTCTTCTTCTTCTTCTTCTTCTTCTTCTTCTTCTTCTTCTTCTTCTTCTTCTTCTTCTCCTCCTCCTCCTCCTCCTCCTCCTCCTCCTCCTCCTCCTCCTCCTCCTCCTCCTTCTTCTTCTTCTTCTTCTTCTTCTTCTTGTTCTTCTTCTTCTTTTTTGGTGGTACTGGCATTCCTGGAAGCCCTTCTACCTCAGGGCTACGCTCCCAGACCTATTATTTTTATATTTTTATTAGGAAACAGGGTCTCTTAAGCCAGAGCGGCTGGCTTCGAACCTGAGTGATCCTCCTGTCTCCGCCTCCCAAGCGCGGGGATGACAAGCGTGCGCCACAACGCCTGGCTCTTTTCTTCTTCTCAGCTGACACAATCTTCAACGTAGCTGCTCCCTTATTGTTCTTTGAGTTTTTCATTCACTAGGCGTGTCCAGATGAAATTAGACTTCTTTTGGGCCTTGGAAGAGGCGCTGTGCCTGGCCCGGTGGGTGGGGGGAGCAGTATGTGTTCAGGGTCAAGTGCCCTCTTGCCCTGGAGCCTAGAAGGGGAAATTTGAGATGGATGGGAGAATGGGTGTGCTGAGAGGATCTAAGGGCCTGAAACGCAGAGACATTCCAGAGATGGCTGCCACAATTTACACGATTTTCTGTTCATTAGATGAAAGGGCAGGATTCGGTTTTGTTCATCCCTTTTTCCTTCCATTTTTACTGGTACTTGTAATTGTACATCATGATGAAGCGTAGAGCTGTGGAGACATACATGTACACGCACGCGGTGAGCTTTCTCCCTCCCCCACACTGAGATTGCCACTGATGACTGTGCACATGTACATCAAATAAAGTATGTTCCTCACCAGATCTCCCTCCCCCCACCTGCTTTGTTCATTTTTATCCTCAACATCAAACCCTCTGCTCAACCTATAGCAAGTAGTGAACGTATGCTGGATTTATGAATAAATGTTTTTACAGTCACATTTTTTGTTGCCAGTTTTTGTTTCGCCTTGTTTGTTTTTGTTTTTATTTGTGTCCTGGGGGTTGAACCCAGGGGCATTCTACCTCTGAGCAAAGGACTTACTTTTATGTATATGAATTAAAGAGAGGGCAAGTTAATCCCTGTGAATTGCCACACTTGGTCACACTGGACATAGTGCTGAAAGCCTGTGACTGTAGGATGGGCTTTCCTGGCGTTTTATTCGAGGAAGTAATTTTAAGCTCATAAAGAAAACCACAGCTCATTTGAAACAGGGTCTGGCTAAGTGGCTGAAACTGACCCTGGACCTGTGATCTTCCATTCTCAGCCTCCCAACTACTGGGATTACAGGCATGTACCATTACATCTGCTTGATTTTTTCTTTTGGGGTATGTAGTGCAGGGTATGAAACCTAGGGTGTTGGGCATGCCAGGCAAGTGCTCTACCACTGAACTGTGTCCACAGCCCTTACACTTTTTTTTTCTCTTCTTTTCAGTACTCAGCATTGGACTCAAGGGCATTCTAATTCTGGGTTACATCCTCAGGCCTTTTAAAAACATTTTATTTTGATGCCGGGCGTGGTGGCGCACGCTTGTAATCCCCGCGCTTGGGAGGCAGAGACAGGAGGATCGCACAGGTTTGAAGCCAGCCATGCGCGTTGGCTTAGGAGACCCTGTTTCCAAATAAAAATGTAAAAATAGGTCTGGGAGTGTAGCCCGGAGGTAGAGGGTTTCCAGGAACCCCAGTACCACAAAAAAAAAAATTATTTTGAAATAGGGTATTGCTAAATTGCTGAGGAGTTCACTAAGTTACTGAGGCTGGCTTTGGACCTGTGCTCCTGCCTCAGCCTCCCAAGTCCTGAGACTACGGCATGAGCCAACATGCCTGGCACAGGTATATTTCTTAAATAACAAAACCACCTACAGTTCTGGTTCAGAATTTGAGGTCAGACTTGTGATAATTAGCACACCAATTGGGATCACCTCTTTCAAATATATTTTGATCATTTGAAATGTTACCAAAAGGCATGTGGATATTTGAAAACAAATTTCTATCATATAATTTCTTTTCTTTAATAAATGATCACAAAATGCATTTTATGTAGGAATGAAATAGACAAAAGAAGGGCACTGATCAAGGGAAGTTTTGGATATAGAGTTTAGGCATATAGATAGTAGTTAGATTAATCAGTTTTAATCTAAATAATGTTCATATAGATTGAATATCAGCAATGTATATCTTAGTGTTTGTGGACCAGAGAAACAGTAGGGCTCTAGGGAAAAAATCTGTTCATTTGAAATGGAAAAGAAAATAATTTGGGGTGGATTGTTAAAAGAGGGTGGAAGGCAGGAGGCAATATACAGTGAAAAGCAATCAGAGCTGGCCCTTCTTGAAGGGAATTGAAATTCTATGCAGCCTCATTACAATCAAGAAATCACAGGTTTTTTGAACTGGATGAGCCTTAGAGAAAGATATACTCCATCCCCTCATAATTGCTTTGAGTGACTATCCCAGAGTCCCACAGCTGACCTGGATGGTCAAGGGACCAAAATGTCCACGTGGAGGTACACAGATTTTCTAGGAAGAGTGGTCACTCTGTGCCCATGGCCTGCCATTTGCATCTGTCATTCACAGCCAGTATAGTTTAATTTTATGCAATACATGCTGTGGCTTGTGGGACTTGTGCCTGCCCACAGCACTGTGCTGAATTTCCTTACCACCAGCTACTTTTTATTTTTCCAGGAAGGTTCTGAGCCAGGGGGCCTGACACACACTGCTGATGTCTAGTTCTGTGTGCCTTCCAGCTACCTTTTCTAATGCAGTGATATAAATATCTTCCTGCTTAGGTTTAATTTCCAGCCATGGTGGAGTCACAACATGCTGGGGTGTTGCAATGGCTGTCAGTGGCAATGAAAGTCATTTGTTACTAACAATAGAGTCCCGATGTCTGCAAAGGGCTTGCTTCTAAATTTATGAATTAAAGAGAGAGCAAGCTAGTTCCTATGAAATACCACACTCGATCACCTGAACACATCGGTGAAAGCCTATGATTGTAGGATGGGCTCTCCTGGTATTTTATCCAAAGAAGTCATTTTGAGCTCGTATAGAAAACCACAGCTCATAGTGCTCATCTTCAATGAAACTTCCACCTGTCCAGAGTGTGCAGTGTTAAGAGTTAGGCAGAGAGGCCCATCTGAGTCCAACCCCAAGTAGCTGTGTGAACTGGAGCAAGTTATTCAGTCTGTGTTCTTTCTCTTATACACTGGGAATAATGATAACATGCACCTTATAGGTTGTGTTGGTTATTAAGCCAGTTAATGTATGTGGGAGACTTAACGTAGTGCCTGGGCCTTGTAAGGGCTGATTTTCAGGAGGTAGGCTTATTTGTTAGTACGAGACATTCCCCTATTCCCTTATGTCTTCAGTTTTCTTATCTTTGGGTATAAAGAACAAATATATTATTATCATTTTGAATCACAACCATACATAAATAAGTGGGCTGTGAGCCCCGGCTCACAGCATCGTGGCTTACACTTGTAATTCCAGTACTTGGGAGGCTGAGACAGGAGGATCTGGGTTCCGCTACTTAGTGAGGCCCTCCACAACTTACTGAGACTCTGTTTCAAAATAAAGAATAAAATTGGGCTAGGGGTATAGCTCAGAGGTAATATGCCCCTGGGCTCAATCCCCAGTACCACATATACACAAAAAATTGGGCTGCCTAAATCTGAATTTTGTTTTCATGATACTTAAGAAGACCTTCTTTTTTTACTTAAAAATTCTTTCTTGGCTTGTTTCTAAAATGTCATGTGCTCAGGTAACTTCAGGAAAAATGGGATTTAGCCTGAGGATTTTTTTCTCCAAAATATGCAATCATGACTCTCTCCCCTGGCTCTCAGTCTTGTACCTGGATTCATTTCTCCCTTCTCCATCCATAACTTCCAGGCTCTTTCTGGTATTGGCCAGTCCAAGAAGAGAAGAGGAGGGGAGGTGCCTGCTCAGGTTGCCTGAGCCTTAACTCAGCTGCTGCTGGGCTGAGGGGAAGGGCTGAGGGCTGGGAGGTGAATCCAGGCATCTCAGGTTGAAGTTTCAAAATATGTTCCAGCCAATGATATGCACATACTGTGTGCTATGGGTTAAATTCTCATTCCTGGCCTGGCTTAAGTGTTGGAGAGACTGCACAAGAGGGCAGGAAAGAAGGGCACTTCCAGGCACAAAGTCTTGCCTTTGAAAAGAAAAACGCTCCTCTAAGTTGTGATTTGTGATCTGAGTGGCCTCCTGCATTCCTCCTGCTGTGATTTGGACATGGCACGATCGTGTCCTCCAAAGGCTCATGTGCTGGAAGCTTGGTCTCAGTGTGGCAAGGTACAGAAGAACTGAGGTCTAATAAGAGGTGAGTGGGTAATTAGGAGCGTTGCCTTGCAAAGAATTAATGTAGTTCTCTTTATGTAGACTGTGGTGAGTTCCTGTGGGAGTGCTTTTAAGAGGAGCAAGTCTAGTCCTTAGATGTCTCGTCCTGTCTCACTTGTGACTGCTCTCTCCCTCTTACACAGGCTCCTACCCTGGTCCTACCTGGTCCAGAGGTCCTACAGATGGTGTTGCCAGATCTTGGGCTAAATAAATCTCTTTTCTTTGTAAAGTATTCAGCCTCAGGTGTTTTGTTAAAGCAACAGATAATGAACTAACACACTTTATCACCTATTTATTTTTCCTTTAATTATATAGACTCTTGTAAAGGTAAATTAACATATGTTTATGTTATGGATGTAATGATGCCGTGGGATCTTCTTCCACTATTCAACTAGGATTTGTTGAATAGGGAAATTAAAACTAATAGATAGCTTGGTGCAGCTTCAATAAGTCTTTGTTACAAAATCAGTAGGAAATAGAGAAGAAAAAGCAGCGTACAGGAAGCCTGGAGAGCTTAAAATTGGAACACTGACCCCCCCATCCCTGGGCTATAAACAGATTTTGAATTGTATGTTTTTATTCATGTTACTAAGGCAATGGGTTAGTAACTTATTTCTTAGCCAGGTGGTGCCTCTGCCTCCAGACAGTATATTTACTAAGTGCAAAGGTCAATGGTCCACCTTGTTTCCACCTCTGTTGTATTAGGTTGTATTAGTGGCTCATCACCTATGGGTGCTTTGAAGCAGCACATGGAGTTTCCCTTTCCTACACCCAGGCTGGGTCACAAAGGAGAAGAGGTAAACAGAGGCACTGATTGCCTCTCTATATTTTTAGGGCTAAAGGCTTCAATTGTCTCTAGGACTTTTAAGGCTAAAGGTCTTAATTTCCTTTCATTCTTACTATATGCTAGTCTTAGAACAAAGGGCGGGGGGGGATAGCTCTGCAGTGTAACAGCTTCTGCCCCTCCTGCCTGAGTGCCTGCACCGCGCCCAGGCTCTCACTGCTTTTTACGTTTTGGAAATTATTACCAGAGCAATTTTCTAATACCAGCACAGTTTGAAACCTATCATATAATAAAGAACAAGAATAGAGATTATTTATTATTTTCCTGAAGTTGTAGGTCTCAGCTTCCCTATTTAGCACAATCACCCAGGGAACTCCCAAAAGGCATAGATGCCTTCCCTGTCTCAAATAAGATTTAGGATTAGAAATCCATTCTTCCTTCCTTCCTTCCTTCCTTCCTTCCTTCCTTCCTTCCTTCCTTTCTTCCTTCCTTCCTTCCTTCCTTCTTTCCTGCCTTCCTGCCTTCCTGCCTTCCTTCCTTCCTTCTTTCCTTTCTCTCTCTCTCTGTCTCTCTGTCTCTCTCTCTCTTTCTTTCTTACTTTCTTTCCTTCTTGGACTGAGGATTGAACCCAAGAGTACTCTACTTCTGAGCTCTACCCCCCACCCTTTTTATTTTGAATTTTGAAAGAGTCCACTAAATTGCTGAGGCTGGTCTCGAAGTGGGATTACAGGTGTGCACCAAAACACCTGGCTCACGTTAGAATTTCTTAAACACTTCCAATGTAATGTTAATGTTGCCAGGGCTTCAGGGATGAGACATGGCATGATCGTATCTCTGAGCAGTTGTGGGTATCCTCATTATCCTCCTCTTTCAGGTTCCAAGAAAAGAGTCAGGTGACCCCAAAGATTCTTGAAGCTTCTAAATATTATAACAGCAGATTCCACATAGTGTGTCTGTTGTAGCCTCTTAACAGTTTTATAAATAGTACTTGTATTGTTACCTACCTGGTTTTCTTGGCAGTATTTTAAAGTTCTGTTTCCAAGATCCATCTTAAATGACTAAAAAAATAATTATTATGGACATTCAATAGGTTTTCTTCCAAAATATGAATAAAAATGCATGAATGGTAAACCTTGTGAAAATGTACCTCTATTGTTTTTGTATGATTCCTATAGAGAAAATGTGTTTGTATCTCTTGAATGTGTTTCTCACAAATGTGTAGATTATTCAATATTAATAATTGAGAAATTATTTCTTGACCCTCCCAAAATGCAAAACAGAAGTAAAAAGAATATTAACTTAGTGGGGAGTGCGACTCCCCGACACTCAGACCGGATTCCGTTGGAGTAAATGAGATTAAACAGCTTTCTAGGCCAGTACCTGGCAAGCTGCAACAGAAACCACATGCAAAACATGCCCTGGCCAGCAATGCAGACTAAAGCCCTATCCCAAACTTCTTCCTCCTGACGGATGGGGCTGATAATCTGCATTTCAGGCAAGCTCTGAAGGACTTTGCTTGGTTTTATTTTTTGCAGCAAATATGCCATCTTTAAAATAAAACTATACTGAAATCTCATTAAATAAAGGAGTGAAAGGGGAGCCTGTCCTTGGGGAGAAGCAGCGAGCTGGGGGCCTTGGGCTCAGCTGGCCTGGCCTCAGAGAAGCCTCCTGAGGCCCAGGCCCAGCTGCGAGAGGGGCTCCAAGAAGCAGTGTCCCCTCAGCTCCAGCCCCCATGAGCTGCTCATCTCCTGAGGGTCCCTCCCACTCTCCACCCATCTCGCCATTCCTGGGCGGCCCTTTATTAAGGTCCTTGGTCCTTGTCTCCTCTCACCATATTCCTTGACTCTCTCCCCAAACATTGCATCCTCTCATTAGAATTTCTTAAACACTTCCCAGGTAGTTTTAATGGAATGCATGCTTTGTCAATATAGTCACCACAGAAAAGAACTGCAGAACACGTAAGTAAGGTTGCAGGAAGGCAGCTAGAACTTTAAATATTTGCTTTTGCTGAGTGTAGTGGCACACACTTGTAATTCCAGTACTTGGGAGCCTAAGCTAGGAGGATCACAGGTTCAAGGCCAGCCTCAGCAACTCGCAAGGCCCTCAGCAACCAAGTGAAACCCTATTAAAAAAGAAAATAAACAGGGTTAGGGGAGTAGCTCAAAGGTAGAAGGCCCCTCAGCTTAATCCCCAGTGTAACACACACACACACACACACACACACACACACACACACACACACACATACACTTGCATGTAATTTGCCAAATAATAGAAGTTTAACTTCCCAATGTGTTCATCTCACTGTGCACCCACTCAGGCTAGAGTGGGTTTCAATAATGCTCAAGCATCGCTTGTTTGTGTGAGATTGCTTCCAAGGGCTGCTGTCTTGTATTACATAGTTCTCTGTCTCAAGTAATTCACATCGGAATCTCCATGCCAGTCTAATTCCTGTGAAGAAAATAATATTGCTGATTGAACTTTGAAGCAATAATAAAAGAATTGCGTGTGTACCATAGGTGACTTCTTAAAGCCCGTGTTTATTTTGTAACAGGAGACAAGAAAAGGTGGAAAGACGGGTCTCTGCGTCCTTTTCTATGCCATGATAAGTGGCCAAAGGAAGCTACATCAGTCAGTGGCAGTGTACTGGGGAGACTGTTCTGTCTAAAAAATATTGGCTTAAGGACTTACAGCTTTTTGCTTGCTTTGGCAAAGCCTGCCTTTCTTGAGGGAACTGAAGACAGTGGCCTCGATGCCCCTTCGCTGTTTCCTCCTGTTTTACTATGCCTTTGTTTGCTTTGCTTAAGGTGGAAGACCACCGGAAGGAGGAAGCTGACGAGAGCAACCTCTGCCGCTCTTGCGAACTCTGCCCGGTAACAACTTACCTCCTAAAGCGTTCCTCGCCCGATGCTCTACTCCTTAGCTGGGAGACATTGATGGTTTGATGACCCAGCCTTAATTCTGTAATCCTGTAATAGAAGGAAGAGCTGAGCTGTGCTTGGGGAGTTTGGCTCTCTTGCCTTTTCTCCTCTCACTCAAGGCCAGGAATAGTCTCCAGAGCATTTATTTCATCGTGTTGTCCTGTGTCCTGCTGGTATGGAGCCCAGCAAGCATGCCCACAAGACTGCTTTAGACCCAAGTGTGACTAATCTCTGACTGCACAAAGCAAGACACAGCATTTGGACCGATCATGGGATGGAATCACTGTGCCATCTGTTCTGGGAATCCAGAGGCACCGCTTCGCTCTAACTTTCACACATTGAACAAGTGAGAATTGAGAAAGGCTGAGAGTCAAGGAGAGCACTGGCTGTAAGGTGTGACTAATACTATTGTGCACATCTCCAGCCAGCCCCATGCACAGATGAAAAGCCCCCAAACATGGCGAAAGTCCATGATACGCGCAGTTAAAGGAGCACTGGTGGGGTTTGGGGCTGCACAGTTAGTTAATGCCATCCATTTCTTCCTTCTTTGTCCTGTGTCCCAATAAGCCATTTGGAGCAAATCAGAGAGTAACGGGATCAACCTTTTCCCTCTTTCCCAACGGCCATGTCAACGGCAAGAGGGTCTCAGTTCCTCATGAGAATGCAGAGTCCATACAACACACTCCTCCCAACGCTGCTAGTCACTCGTCTGGTGTACACCGCTCAAGGCTAACGCACTGTCCATAGCACAGTGCTGTCAGCTTTTGCTGAGCCTGGACTCCTGGACACAGTGGCCACCGTCCAGGTACAAATATCAGAGGCTGAAACCATGCCATTGTTCTTTGAAAGACGCATGCACACCCCTTGCTTGTTACTCCTCCCTAATCTGCTGGCTGCCATACAATTGACAGCACATAACAGCACGGACCGTCTCTAGCATCACTGAGTATTGTATATCTTGGGTTATCCCGAGATGTCCAGGCATCATCTCTGCTGTTCCCTTATGCTTGGTTTCTTGAGGACAAAACAAGATCCTGGCATTAGCTTAGGTGAACGGAGTTAATACCTGTTTTATACGGAAAACGATGGAATCTTCTAATGTTTTTGGTATGTGTGGGACTGGGGCCTGCAAATCTCCTAAATCTTTTAGTTTTTAAGTATATTTGTGAGATTATTCTACAATGAGTACGGCTTTGCTGGATATGGTGGCACACCTACAAGCCCAGGACTTAGAAGGCTGAGACAGGAGGGTTGCAGGTTCAAGGCCAGGCTCAGCAAGACAGTGTTTTAAAACAAAAAATAAAAATAAAAGTGGCTGGGGGGATAACTCAGAGGTAGAATGCCCCTGGGTTCTATCTATCTATCATATATATATATAATAAAATATAGTTTTGAAATGTATAGTAAATACTTTGAAAGATTAGACTTAAATCAATCTGTCTCTCGGCCACTCTAAATCTGTATCACAGTTCAAACAAGATTTTATTCACTTATTTATTCAACAGATATATACTATGCATTGTGTTAAGTCAGCGTTTAGTTATTATTTAAAAAAAAAAAACGAAGCTGGGCGTGGTGGAGCACCCTTGTAATTCCAGCATTTGGGAGGCTTAGACAGAAGAATCATGGTTTGAGGACAGTCTCAGCTGCTTAGTGAGGCCCTCTGCAACTCATTGAGACCCTGTTTCAAAATAAAGAATAAAACATAGGGCTGGGGTATAGTTCGGAGGTAGAATGCCCCTGGGTTCCATCCTTAGTACCTCAAAAAAAAAAAAAAAAAAAAATCTGAGATCATCAGGGTTATTTTGGTCCACAGTTTTGGAGGTCTCAGGTCCATGACTGACTGGCCCTGGTGCTTTTAGGCCCATGGTGGTACCTCGTGGACAGGAGGATTGTGGTTTGCGGACAGCCTCAGCTACTTAGTGAAGCCCTTTGGAACTCAATGAGACTCTGTTTCAAAATAAAGAATAAAGTATAGGTCTGGTGGTGTAGCTCCGAGGTAGACTGCCCCTGGGTATCATCCCCAGTACTGTTAAAAAAAAAAAAAAAAAAAAAAAAGAAAGAAAGAAAGAAAAAAGAATTTGCTCTCTGGAAGATTGATGGGAAGCAAGAAACGCTACAAAGAGGACAGTTAGGTGCTACTGCTGCTGCTGCTGGAGACCATGATGGTGGGTTACAGCAATGAGGATGGGAAGAAATGAGGGACATTTATGAGTTGGAATCATCAGGCAGGACTCCGTAACTACTAGGTGTAGGACACAGGGAGCAGGAACAAGGATAAAGGAGTAGGGGAATGGTAGTGTCATTTGCCAAGATAAGGAGACCAGAGAAGAAGCAGGTTTGGATTTGAGGGCTTGGGAAGCCAAGAAGAAATCCCAGGGAAGCATCAGTAGGCTATACGGGTCTTGGGCTCAGGGAGGAGAGCTGGAAGCAAAGGTTTGGAAATGTCCAGCAAAAACACACCTATGAGATTGCCTGGGAATGTGTATGCAGTAAAAAGAGAAGATCTTGTTTCTGAACTTTAGAGGGCAACATTTGTGAACAAGAGGTGCCTTCAAGAGAGGCTAGCAAAAAGCAGCCAGAGGAATCCAAGAGTGTGTGGGTCAGAGGGACCACAGGGAGTGAGTGGCCAGATGGCAAGATAGATATAGACCAGTGTGTCCTGAGATCCCAGAAATATGGAGTCATTAGTGATCCTGGCACGAGTAGTTTCCGAGGAGTGTTAGATGCAGGTGCTAGAATCCTATGAGTTTGGGGATGACTTGAGAACAAAGAAGCAGAGGTAGCAGGTACAAGGAAGACTGTCAAGAATGTCTATGAGTGAAGCAGGGTGAGAAAGTGGATGCTTGGGGAGATGATGGTTTGGGGAGGGTTCTAATTAAGGTCTGAGTCATTTGGGCATGTTTAAGGCTGTTGAAGTCAGCAAGAAGAGTGGAGAGATGGCTGAGCTGCTGTTTGGTAGAGTGAGGCACCAGGATGGTAGGTTGGTGCAGGAAGAGAGGTTCGCAGTGTGTGGAGAGGGGCTCTTCTCGTGGGAAGCAGAATCTTGGGTGAGCATGTGGGAAGGTCTGCAGCTCTTTTTTGGTGGCATCCAGTTGCTTGATGGAGCAGGAGGGAAGGTCATCTTCTGGACTGTCAGAGTTATTTTGAGGGTGGTGGAGGCATAAAAGACTCGTGGACATCTGCTATCTCTGCTCTGGAAATGGGACCAGGATAATAGAGAATGGGTAGCACTTAGCCGCTGGTTGCTGGTGGAAACTAAGAATCCATAGAGTTTCCATCTGCTAAGCTATGGGATTTCTCTAGCACGACTCAGTGCCATATCTCAGTATAGCTGAGATGAAACTGTGCCACATGGGTGAGATGGAAGGACCAGGCAGGGGAGGTGGGTGGCACCCTGTCAGGCAGAGTTTCAGTAAGCCCTACCATTGAGATGGAATACCAAGTGGGCTTGGAGCCACTGGAGAGTATGATGTTTAAATTTTAAAGCGGAGAGGCAATGTTAGGTTGTGATGGCAAGGCACAGCAGGGTGAGGCCCTTGAAAGTAGGTAGATGTCATGGTTAGAAACATAGCACATTGGACAAGAGGTTGCCAAGGAGCTGACTGCACGGTATTAAACTGGTAGGAACTGGGAGAATGGAGGTGGGGGCAGTAATGAGGGAGGAGGCTGATGAATAGTGAATAGTGTGTGTGTGTGTGTGTGTGTGTGTGTGTGTGTGTGTTACTGGGGGATAGAACCCAGGGGCATTCTACCACTGAACTGCACTTCTAGCCCTTTCTGATTTCTTAATTTTGAAATCTGGTCGCACTAAATTACCACATGCTGAGATCAAATCTATGACTCTCCTGTCTCAGTCTCCCAACTACTGGTATTACAGGTGTGTGCCACCATGCCGGCTTGATGGACAGTCTTTAAAGGCACCAGTGACAAGGGTGGATACGAGGAGTTCAGAGGAACTTTCCAGGAGGCAAAAAGGAGCTCTCTGGAAAGGAGGGGGTGGAGTTGTGGGAGAATGAGCCTGTCACCCAATGGTCCTGTGGGAACAGGGGAGGTGGAGGCCGCAGAGGAGAGGTGAGTGTATCAGAAACAGACTGGAGATCTCAGAGAGCACAAAGTTGGCAGAGGGAATGGCTTAGGGGTGAAAGGGTAAATTGTGCATACCTGAATACTGGGGATAGGAGATTTACCATATGATATCTGAGTATATTGATCCCAAATCTTTCTCTTTGTTGGGCGGGGGCAGAGGAGAGGAAGGGTTGGGTTTCTGGAAAGGAGTCAGCAGAGACACACTGCAAGCAAGGTGGGTCCTGGGCTCCCAGTGTTCCTGAGGCCTCCCTCGGCTTGAGTGGAGCTCAGCGCCCTTGGGCGAGAAATCTACTCTTGTCTAGATACATTTGGGGAGCTCTGAATGCCAGTGCATGGGGCCATGCCATGGCACAGGGCATTCTTCTGCTATTTCATGTTAACTCATTAAATCACTCTTTAATCCAGTCCTTTATTCCTCAAACTTACATTAGTTGCCCCTCATTCCAAAAGAGTTTTAAGATACTCATAGTAGCAATACTATGTATCAGATACCATGAGTTTTGGAAATATGATATGCTCTGTCTATAATGTCTTTTCCACATTCTTCTCTACTCAAGCAAAATCTACCCTTCATGGTCTAGACCACATTTCCCGTCTTCCCTGACAACTCCTCAGCCATGCCAGCCATCATCTCTTCTCTGGAATTCTTTTAGTTCTTAATCTCCAAATCACATATTTTTCTATCTAACTCTTTTTGTTCTAGCTTATCTTGCCTCTTCAGTGGAACTGTAAGCCCTCTGGGGATGAAGACTTAGTATGTGAATTTTGGATGTCTCTAATTCTGTGGAGGCACTAAGGACCCGGCAAGCCCTCAGTAATAGGACCCACACTTCAGCCGACAGGTCTTCTCTGCAACAGTGGTTCTTGGAGATGCACAATAACTGGAACTAATAATGAACTCTGAGTTTCTCAGGAACATTTGCTGAAGCATGAACAGTTTAAATTACAAGGTCAGCTACAAAAAAAAAGAAGATAAAATCTGAAGAGCAATAAGGTAGCAATTTACATTTGTTCTCAGTAGACTAAGGGAATATATTATAGCCAACACATTGACAAGTTAATGTTGGAGCCTTGTTGCAAGTTGAATGTTACAGATATACTTTGTTGCACTCATTTAAAGTTTCTGTGATGTATTCTGGGATTATGCAGGTTCCTCCCTTGGTAAAAGCAACTGCTGAGCCAGACAACTGTCAGAATATAGAATTTAGTCCTAGAACACTTCTCCAAAACAGATATCAAGTGACCTAGTTCAAGGGAATATGAAATAAATGCCACCCATTTCCCATTGGCTTGTGACTCTCTGGGTAGGAGAGCTGGTAGGAGGAAAAGAGCTTTCAGAAGCTCCAAATGGATCTAAAAATGCCAATATGGAGAAGAAAGAAAAAGAAAGGGAGGCCGGCAGGCAGGCTGCGGCTGCCTAGCATGCTCTTACCTCTTCGTTGCCCGTGTGATGTTTTCACGGTTCTAATATTGCTGAGCTTTGTTTTTCTGCATTTGGTTGTCTTCCTTAAGATTTTATGCTTTTCATCTTCACTTTGTTTATCTACTAATTGTCTCCACTTCCATCCCCAAAGTTAAAACAATTCTTTAAAAACAATTCCAAGTTTTTATTTCAATGCTCAAAGTTGAGCTTACTGTTATATTAGTGAGAAAAGGACTGAGTTTGTGCCCCAGGGATCCAACCAAAGGTTCTTCCTTGACAGTTGTTCTTTTGGCTCCCGTCTTTGGGATCTGTCTGGCTCAGCTCAGTATCTCTGGCTCAGCTGGATACATTAGGAATTACCTCTCCTGCATATTTGGAATTGTGGAAAGAGAAGCAAGTTAAAGATGGTAATTATAATGCTTATTTTAGAGTCATTTAAAATTGTTTTGTTTTATATGTTTTTACTCAGCTTTCAAAGTTGTGTGTGTGTGTGTGTGTGTGTGTGTGTGTGTGTGTAAGTGGCAGGCACTGGTCTACTGATACAGATATGAACAAACTGCATTTCCTGCTCTTTGGATTGCATAAAAATGAAGTTGGATACATCACGTGCCATGACTTTCTTACTCTCTACCCTTCCCGCATGGAGCATCCTCCTTCCTGGGTGGGAGGGGGTGAGAAGTTGTCTACTATTTTGTCTAGGCCTAATGTTTCATGAAATGGGCTATCTACTGGAAAGCACCTGTGGGGGTAGAGCACCATTCAGAGGGGATCAGTGGCTCAAACAGCGAGAAGCGTCAAGTCCAGGGAGCGCAGGCCTGGATTCCAGGTCACAGGGCTGTCCTCCACACCTGCCAGTTCTCCTCACTCCCTGGCTCACAGCTCATCTGCATGGTCGGTGTCAGGCTCTAGGAAGAGAGAGCTTGCTATTCTCCTTGCAGATGATCTGCTTTGAATACTCAGGGAGCAATTACTTCCATGCAGACAATTACTTTGAACATTCTTGGAGCAATAACTCTAATGGATGTAATTGTTAAATACATACACTGTCTTACTTAACTTTTACAGACTTGTGAGGTAGATCCCCCATTTTAGGGATAAAGAAACTGAGATTCAGTAAGTTTGAGGGGCATTGAAGATGAAGAGGAAAAACTCTGTATCATCTAGAATTCAAGACCAGGGAGAAGAGAGCTGGGGAAGGGGTGCTGGGGATTGAACCCAGAGGCATTCTACCTCCAGGCTACATCCCCAGCCCTTTTTTTAATTTTTGTTTTGAACAAGGTCTTCCTAGGCTGCTGAGGCTGGTCTCAAAACTAAGATCCTCCCGTCTCAGCCTCCCAAGTACTAAGATTACAAGTGTGTGCCACCATGCCTAACTGTGACTTTCAAGCTTACTGCAAGACACAATATTACATGAATGCTTCTTGCATTCATTCACTAATTAAAAAAAGTTTCTCTAGCAAAATGGTGCCAGTTAAGGGGGAAGCAGTCCCTATGCCCACCATATATAGGAGAAAATCCAATGCCCTCATAGTTCAAATGTTAAATCTCTTTTTATGAGTCTTTCCAATAATTAAAAAATGCATCGTTATTATCTTGAAAACATTGATTTTTTTTTTTTTTTTTGGTGGTACTGGGGTTCCTGGAAACCCTTCTACCTCCGGGCTTTTTCTTTTTTAAATTTGGAAACAGGGTCTTTTAAGCCAGCTCGGCTGGCTTCGAACCTCCCAAGCGTGGGGAGTACAAGTGTGGGGTACCACGCCCCGCTAAAACTTTGAATTTTTTTTAACCCAGTGGGAAGTAAATCTCGCAATAATCCCAGAAGTAATACTGGACTCATCTGACACAATGTTGCAAAATCCAAGCCTCTGCATGTTGCTTTCAATTTTATTTAAAAAAAAAAATCAGTTATCTCACCCCGGGCCCCCGACCCTGGGCGGGTGGGCAGGTGCTGACGGGGCGCCCCTACGTGACCCCCCTCTCCACCCGGAAGTACCCTGTAAAAAAGGAAAAGAAAAAGAAAAAAGGAACATATCGGAGAGGGGTCAAGGAGGTGGCGGATGCCAGGATACTGGAGATGCAGACAAAACTCATCCAAATGAACTGGAATTATTGGAAAAATTCCCCGCTAAGGAGGACTGCTTCTTCTCTACATTGTTAAGAATCTTGGACATCACCTGTAAGGAGAGAGACTTTAGCGGAGACCAAGGAGAAAAGCGGTGCTGAAAGCGGTCTCCGCATTGGCGGTGGAGAATTGTATTCAGGAGAAGCAGAAATCGGAGCCTACCAACCTTATTTATTTATTTTGGAGAAATTACACCAAAGGTTGAATGCTACCATCGCACATGCTTAGGAAGATTGGACAAGATTCAGAGTGAAAAGAGAGCTTGGGAAATATTTGAAATGGTGGAGGCAGTGGCAATGGCAGTGGCCAGTACTCAGGGGAGGCAGAGATCTGATACATTACACCTGGAACTTTTGAAGTAATGACCCCAGAGGCAGAATGCTACCACCATGCACCCTCGAGAACATGTGACAAATAGTTGGGCGAAGAGGGTGCTCGGATTAGAGCCTGCCGAGAGGTGAGGCCGGCGATGGACACAGCAAAGATGGGATCGGAGCCTGCCGTGAGGCAAGGCCGGTGCTGGGGCCTCCGAGACCGGGATAGGAGCCTGCCGAGGTGTTAGGCCAGTGCCGGGGCCAACGGCCGGCATCGGAGCCTTCCGCGAAGCAAGGCCATTATTGAGGCCTCCGAGGCTGGTTATCAGAGTCTGCCGAGGGGTTAGGCCAGTGCTGGGGCTAGTGAGGCCGGGATCGGAGCCTGCTGTGAGGCAAGGCCAGTGCTGGGGCCTCCGAGGCCGTGATCTGAGCCTGTCGAGGGGTCAGGCCGGTGCCGGGGTCAGTGTGACCAGGTTTGGAGTCTGCCGTGAGGAAAGGATGGTGCTGGGGCCTCCAAGGCCGGGATCGGAGCCTGCCGAGGGGTTAGGCCGGTGCTGGGGCCAACGGCTGGCATCGGAGCCTTCCGTGAGGCAAGGCCGTTATTCAGGCCTCTGAGGCTGGGATAGGAGCCTGCCGAGGAGTTAGGCCGGTGCTGGGGCCAGCGAGGCTGGGATCGGAGCCTGCCGCAAGGCAAGGCCGATGCTGGGGCCTCCGAGGCCGGGATCAGAGCCTGCTGAGGGGTTAGGCTGGTGCCGGGGCCAGTGGCCGGCATCGGAGCCTCGGAGCCTTCTGTGAGGCAAGGCCACTATTGAGGCCTCTGAGGCCGGGATTAGAGCCTCCCGAGGGGTTAAGCCAGCGAGGCCAGAACCGGGGCCTCCCATGAGGCAAGGCTGCTGCTTGAGCCAGCGAGGTCTGATCAGTCCACCGGGTAGCCAGGCCACAACTGGGGCCGTCAAGAGTGGGATCGGTATTTGCAACGCGGCATGCACAGAGAAATATCGCAGAAAATAAAAATCAGATGCTTCCCCTAAGCAGCAAAAACTAGGAGGAAAGGGGCAACAGGAAGAGGTCGAGCTATAGAAAGGGCCCTATAGTGAAGCAATTAAGGTGACCAATCAGAGGGTATGGGATAGGGGAGGATGGAGCCTCTTTAAAACGCAGGAGGTACATAAACAAATGTATCAAAGTTAAACACCAAACAAGCATGGGATTGAGGGAGGTGGAGGGAATGGGATGGGGGCTGGATGAGGGCTAATTGGATGATGTGTGCTTGTATATCCTCTCAAGTCTTATATTCCAATGTGATGTATGATTACAATGCACCAATAAAAATAAATTAAAAAAAATCAGTTATCTAAAAATAGTTGCTCCCTGCTCCAAAATAACTACACACCGAAATTCACAAAACATATAAAGCGTGAGGAATTATTAACTAGCATAATATTTCCGTTAAAAGAATCCACTTTCGGTTTAAAAAGTGTAACAGTGAATGAATGCTAGTATTAATAAAGAAACCAGTAGGCACAGATAGAACCTAAGGCCATGTGAAGTCCCTGGCATAAAAATGGAGATAAGCAGAACTAAGGGCCTTGATTTGCATACTTGAGACTCTAAGACAACTTTCTGGAACAAGTTCTCAGGGCACAGCAAGGAAAAGAACTGTTCCCTGCAATCGGAAACTCTGGGCCTTTGTGCAAATAATGCTGGGATGGAGGGGAGGTGGGTTACCTGGGATCCGAAGCTGCGGCAGGAGGGAGGCTGAAGCAGAAAGGATTCTAAATTTGAGGCCAGCCTAGCAATTTAGACAGATCCTGTGTCAAAATAAAAAGTGCTGGGGATGTAGTTCAGTGGTAAAGGGTTCCGGGGTACAATCTCCAGTATCGCGAACAAACCAAACCAAAACAAAACACAAATTAAAGCAAAATCAAAACTGTCGGAGTTAAAGTCTCATTTTATCTGTATCTAATCTTCCTGCTTTCTTTCAACTAAGAAAGACCAGATGATAGCGGGGGAAGTGCCAACACTCTTCAGGGGGGCCGTGGTTCCATTTGGCGGCTTGGCGTGGGCTCCCGCCCTGCTCTCCGGTTTACTCGAGCCTGGACCCCGGTGGGCTCCGGGGACGCCGCGGTCGCACCGGAGCCGAGGCGGCAGGGCGGCGGCCGAGCGCACTTCCGCCCCGCCCGCCCGCCCCGGAAGCCGCCGTCCGTCCGTCCGTCCGTCCGTCCGCCCGCGGCCCAGGGAGGGCGCCGGGTCGGGCCGCGGCCCGCGGAGCCCGCGCGTGCGCACTGGGCCGGCGGGCCGGGGGGCGGGGCGGGCCTCCGCGCGTGGCTCCGCCCCCGGCGTTCCGCGGTCGCCGTGACAACGGAGCGGCGCGGCGCGCGGGCGCCAGTCGGCCCGCCTCGCTCCCGCCCCCCGCTCCCCGGCCCGCCCTCCGCCCGCCCCGCCCGCCCGCCGAGCCGCCGCCGTCCGGGCGCGCGCCGCGAGCGGGCGGCGATGCCAAGATGGTCCTGCAGGCGCGGAGCAAGCACCGCGAGGCGGCCCCCAAGCCGCCGCCGGCCCGCGCCGCGCCGAGGGGGGCGCCCGCCGCCGGGGAGCCCGGGCCCGCGCGCGCGCCGCCGTCCCCGGGGCGCCGGGCCGCGGCCGGCCGGAGGGGGCCCCGCGCCGAGCCCGCCGCGCCGCCCGCGGGGGCCCTGGGGGGGCGCCTGGCGGCCGGGCTGCGCGGGGCGCTGGGCCTGCGGCGCGCGGGGCGCGGCCGGACCTGGACCACGCTCCTGCTAGGTGAGCCGCGCGGCCGCCACTTTGCCGCCGCCTCCGACTTTTCCCGGGACCGCCCGGGCCGGCTCCGCTCGCGCCTCCGGGCGGGCGGGGCCCGGGGCCTCGGAGGACGGCCGGGGAGCCACAGCTGCGCGGGCCCGCCCGCACCCGGAGCCCCCGGACCCCCCGGACCCGGACCCCCGATGCCCGAGCCCCCGCCCGGACCCGGGGACCCCGGACCCGGAGCCCCGATGCTGAGCCCCCCGCCCGCACCCGGAGCCCCCGGACCCGGAGCCCCGATGCCGAGCCCCCCGCCCGGACCCGGGGACCCCGGACCCGGAGCCCCGATGCCGAGCCCCCCGCCCGGACCCGGGGACCCCGGACCCGGAGCCCCGATGCTGAGCCCCCCGCCCGCACCCGGAGCCCCCGGACCCCCCGGACCCGGACCCCCGATGCCCGAGCCCCCGCCCGGACCCGGAGCCCCCGGACCCGGAGCCCCGATGCCGAGCCCCCCGCCCGCACCCGGAGCTCCCGCCCCGATGCCGAGCCCCCGGCCTCCCCGGCGGCAGGCGCCCTCCCGGCGCTACAAAGTTGCCGAACTTGGATGCCGTCGCTCTCGCGCTCGCTCTGGCTCTCGCGCTCCCCACGCCGCGCGGTTTCGGGCGCCGTGCACCCTCGGGGAGGCTCGGCCAGGCGCGCCCCTCCCTCGCCGCGCCCCGAAGCCCGGCGCGGGAGCAGGTGCCGAAAAGAAAGTTGAAGCTTTCCACGCTGTGGACCGACTTCAGCTTTCTTTTGTTCCGTGATTGGCATTCCAGGAAGGCAGGGTATAGCGGTGTGGGCAGTAAGCCGATTTTTATTTAAGTCAACCCCCCAAATTGCTCGAACACTGCCTTTCCCCTGTATTGCCATAATGGTCTTTGTTGACTTCTGTAATTACTGGCAACTTATTCCTTATTGTCCTCTCGAATTCCCTCTGTGACCCAAAGTCCCCTTAGTCAAGAGTTTGGGGTTCACCGAAGTCTGAGAAGAACACAGCCAACAGCCAAACCAGCTTCCAGGGAGGTCTCAGCGCCACTAGAAGGAAGCCACGGCTGTGTGTGTTTTAGTGGGCTCAGGCACGTTGACTGCTGTGCGTGGTACTGGGATTAAGTTCACTGGCACTCCACCACCCACTCACTTCCTGCCCGTTTTCATTTTCATTTTGAGTTAGGGTCTTGATTCGTTGCCCAGTTTGGCCTTGAACGTGTGATGATCTTCCTGGCTCAGTCTCCCAAGTATTGGTTTTACAGGCACGAGTCACCGCAGCCACATTACCTGCCTGCTTTCTTTCTTTTGTATATTTAACGCTAGAAAAACTGAGTGTTTCAGCCCTTCCAGTAAGGAACTTAAAAACCTGGCCAGTGCGCAGGTTAGGTTCACCTTGGGGAGGCAGCATGGTACAGCTGATGAAAACCTTGGTTCAGTTCGGCTTCTCTCGAGTTATTTCCTTTGCAAGCCTTTCCCTTTTCGTTATATGAAATTATTATATGCCCTGTTTACTCCACAGGGATGTCCTGAGGAGCAAAACCAAGAGGGCTGGTTTATTTGTACCTAAACAATTTAACAAATTTTAATTCCTATTGTAAAAGTAAGTCTGTAATACTGATTTGAGCTCTCATGACAGAATAAATTTGCATTTTCTCAAATGGCTAGTATAACAGCCACTACTTAGAGTGCAAATATGGAATGGCATTGGTTCCTCAGGGAAGGACTGTAACAAATCCTAGAATGGTGATGTAATATCTATTACTAGTTTTTTGCATGTTTCCCTTCCTTGTGTTTTAATCTTATATTGAATGGTATATTGGATTTAGTAATGCCCATACTGAATGCAATCTTTTATCGATGTAACAGTGGAACTTTGCTTGCCTTGCCCCTTGGGCTCTGGGAGAGGAACAGTGGACGCGGGAGGCCATGTTCTTGGGTGTGCCCTGGTCAGTGGCCATCGGATGTATGGAGGTTGTATGAACAGATTATTGTGTGAGACTCTGTCTCTCCTGGCCATCCACAGTGAGGCTGCAGAGCCTCCTGAGGGGTGTTTCTGCTGAATGATCAGACCTGGCTTTCTTGGTTCAATCCCTGGTCCTGTACCCTCATAGACTGTTACCTCACCTCATCATGGTCTGCCAAAGCATCAGAAGCCACTTAGATCCTCTGGCGAGGAGGATTGAGATGGACATTTTTGGAAATTGTCTCACCTCTTCCTGCTCCGAGAGTGAATGAGCTTTGAGCTGACACCGTACTACCTGAGCGTGGGACTGTAAAACAGCTCTTTTGATCTTCTATATTGAAGAACAATGCTCTTTTGTTCTTCAGAAGTTAATTTGTGCCTGGCATGGTGGTGTATGCTTGTAATCCCAGTTCTTGGGAAGCTGAAACAGGAGGATCGCAGGATCACTGCTAGCCTCACAACTTAGTGAGCCTTCTTCCTGCAATTAGTGATTGTTTCAAAATAAAAAGAATAAAAATAGGCCCTGCAGTGTAGCTCACAGGTAGAATAACCCTGGGTTCTTGGTTCATTTCCCAGTAACACACACACACACACACACACACACACACACACTACTTTGTATCTGATTCAGTACAACAATAAATATTAAACTGTGACAGAAATGGCTTTGTTTTATTTAGGAAGAAACTTATGTCTGGCAGCTCCATAATAGTGTGGATTTTTAAGAGTTAGAAGCTGGTTAGGGCTTTTCTCTGTGTGTTTCAGTCAACATTCTCAGCATTGATGCCCAGACACCCGATATGCACACATAGAGGAAAAAAGGCTTTATTTGCTCATGGATCTGGAGAGTGTGTATGTGTGTATATGTGTGTGTGTGTGTGTGTGTGTGTGTGTGTGTGTGGTACTGGGGGTGTAACCCGGAGGCTTTCTACCTTCGGGCTACACTCCCAGACCTATTCTATATTTTTTTATATTTGGAAACGGTCAAATTAAGTTGCTGAGAGCCTCACTAAGTAGCTGAGGCTGGCTTCAAACCTGTGCAATCCTCCTGTCTCAGCCTCCCAAGCACGGGGATTACAAACATGTGCCATGTGCCACCATGCCCTGCTGGATCTGGAGATTTTGATATTTTCTCTCCTTCTCTCTCTCTCTCACCCACACCCACATCCACAACCACACCCACATTTTTTTTTTTTTTTTTTGTATTGGAAATTGAGCCTAGGGGCGCTCTACTTCTGAGTTACAAACCCAGTTCCATTTAATTTGAAATAAGAGCTCACTGAGTTTCTGAGTCTGGCCTTGACCTTGCCATCCTCTTATTGTTGACTACCAAGCAGGAGCTAGGAGGTCCTTAGGACGTGATGATGGGGAGCAGAAGGAGAGCTGAAGGTCTGAAAGAGGTAGAGGGTGAGAGCTCCATTCTGCAGGTGGGTAGGGCAGGGACACACACGCATACACACATGTGTGCCACCCACGGACCTGGACCTGCCTTCAAGCATGAGGTCCAGGGAGGTTCTGCAGCCAGATTATAGCATCATGTGCCGTAGGCACTGGTAAGTCACCTACCAAAGGGGCCCTGTTTTTTTTTTTTTTTTTTACTTTTTAGTAGTCAACATAAAATAGACTATAAATGCCAGGCATGGTGGCACATTACCTGTAATGCCAGTACTTGGAAGGCTGAGATAAGAGGATGGCAAGGTCAAGGCCTTTCTTTCTTTCTCTCTCTCTCTCTTTCTTTCTTTCTTTTTCATTTATGTTTGGACATCACATTCCACTTATTTAATGGTATAAAGAGGGATTTTTGAAATGTTTATTCTTAGAAGTTTCAGCCCAGTTTTTTCCTATTGTCCGAGAGGAGGCAGTGAATGTAGTCTCTTGACAACAGTTCTCCAACTTTTTTGACCACACCAGTAAACAACATTAAACCTGTTCCCACCTATGAAGATGGAACCCAGTATATAGAGGCATGTGTCTCTCAATCTATTTATGTATGCCAGAAACATGTCAGTGTTTCTGCAGGAAACAATAAATGAACTATTTTCAGAAGTATGAGCAGGTTTAAGAAACAGACAAAACATAAGCGTTGGGGACTGAGCGATGGAAAGGTGCTGCCACCTCTGGGCCTGAGGACACATGGGGCTTTCTCAGGAGCTCACCCAGTAGGGGATGTGCTGTGGGACCAAGGACGCCCGCAGAGAGCTACCCAAACACTCCTTCCAAGCTCTGGTCGCTTGTGCCCTTCACTGGCAGAACCAACTGAGCCCTAGGCTCAGTCTCTGGGGTTAGGAACAAGGCAGAGAGGGAGGAGAATGGAGACTCACCAGCACATATTGCAAACAAGTTCCTCGTTACAGTATTGACTACTAATGTGCAGTGTACTCTATTTTCTATACTATCCTTTTTAAAAGAAAATGTTTATAAACCAGTAGGTTGAGCTGGGCATGGTGGTACACACTTATAATCCCAGTACTTGGGAGGCTGAAATAGCCAGCCTCAGCTACTTAGTGAGGCCCTCTGCAGCTTAGTGAGACCCTGTTTCAAAATAAAGAATAAAATATAGGGCTGGGGGTATAGCTTGGAGGTAGAATGCTCTTGGGTTCCATTCCTAAAAAAAAAAAAAAAAAAAATCCATAAAGGCTTATGGGAAAGCAGTCTTAGATAGCTGAGACCTCTGGGAGAAGAGCACTTGGCTGTACAGAGGGTGAGAGAAAGGGCCTTCTGATGCAGCAGGCAGCAGGTGCTAGGGAAGGACAGGCCATAGCATGTTGAAAGAAGAGAGATGGGTGGTGTGTGGACCAGATCTTCAGAAGGAGCTTTGGTTTTATTTTTACTGCAATAGGAAGCCATTAAGGAATGTTGAACAAGACAGTAACATAATTACATTTTTTTTATTTTGAGAAATATGTACTTGGAAAATGGTTAGAGACAATGTCTACTCTCATGTAGCAGAGAGCAGAGAGGAGGCTCTTCCAGGGGCTCACAAGAGTTACTGGCCCAGACAAAGGACGTATTTTTGGAGATGGAGAGGAGTGGGGGATTTGAGGGGCATTTTGGATGTAGAAATGATAGGACTTTCTGGCTGAAAAGAAGGGGAGGATTTATGAATAATCTCTAGGTTCTATACTGCCCTAATCGAGAAAGTAGGAGTTGTATTCACCCTGGGGGTGTATGAGGGGGAAGGGTCATATTTTTTTACTAACTCAAATCTGCTCCAAATGCTACGTGTCTGCATTTCCTTAGTTCCTAAAAGCAATCGCTGCTTTTTGTAATACATACAGCCTTTCAGTCAAATGGCAGAATAATGTTCCCTGGGTTTTAATATTAGGCATAAGGTACTTAAATAATTGGCATAGTACTACTGTTTTTTATGTTTAAAATTTCTTTTAAGACCTTATCCCCCCCCCCCACCACCCTGGAACTGGGGGTTGAGTCAGGGGCACTGTACAACTGAGCTATACTCCTTGTTATATTTTGAAATAGGGCCTTAATAAATTGCTCTGTCTGGCCTCCAACTTGTCATCTTCCTGCCGCAGCCTCCTGAGTGTCTGGGATTACAGGCAGGTGCCATCTTGCTAGATTTCTTGTTTCTCACTCTTTTTTCATCCTTCATGTCTAGAAATTTCATAAAATTCTACAACTTAAAGGTTACTGTCTAGAATTTATGCACAGGAAACTAAAGTAGGGCCAGGTCCATGGCCCAGTCTCATTACTGAGTACTGGGTGAGATCTGAGATGAAGGTTTCTTGGCTTTGTTAATTAAATTTATCAAATGATAGTGTTTGGATGTATACCTTAGCCCATCGTCAAAGGCAAATGAATGGAAGGATGACTTCATATGTCCCCAGACCAGAAAGAACAGTGCTCTACCGGCTATTCTCATTTGGGCATCACTCTGAGTTTTATTCCTTTTTGATCAACTTTTTCATTTAGTATTTAGTATTTCATTTAGTATAACTTTTTCATTCAGTATTTGCATAATTAGCTTTCAAAAACTAGTACATTTTTTGTTTTTAAAACCTGTGTTGTCTTGACAATGCAATAAAAACAGGAAAAGAGTAAAAATAGTACCACTATTTTCTTCATCATTGAAATTAAATGATAAACAAGATATTGTTATATCTAAGGGCAGTTTGCAGTTTGGATGGATTTCATACTTTAAGATTGGAACGGTTGTTATGCAATGATCATGTTAAAAATCTCTATTTCTTTTTCTCTTTCTCTGATACTGGGGATTGAACCTAGGGGCATTTTACTTCTAATCTACATACCAAACCCTTTTCTTTCTTTCTTTCTTTTTTTTTTTTTTTTTTTTTTTGTAGAACCGGGGTTCCCGGAAACCCTTCTACTTCCGTGCTGCACTCCCAGACCTATATTTATACTATTTTATTTGGAAACAGGGTCTCTTAAGCCAGCACAGCTGGCTTCGAACCTGTGCGATCCTCCTGTCTCCGCCTCTCAACTGCGGGGATTACAAGCGTGCACCACCACACCAGGCTTACCAAACCCTTAAAAGAAAAACTTTTTTTTAGGTTGCTGGCAGTCTCCCTAAGTTGCTGAGGCAGGCCTCAAATCTGTGAACCTCCTGTCTCAGCCTCCAGGGACTGGTATTGCAGGCATTGTGCACCACGCCTGGCGTAAAATCTCTTGCTGAATAGAACTGGCCTGGATGTGAGTGTCGGTCTCCGTCCTCTAGTGAACAGACCCAGCTTCTCTACTTTCCCAGGTGGATCTGCTGAGGTTTGACAGCTTCCCTCGTGTGCCCAGAAACATTTAGGAAGCTATCCTATTATTTTGGTTGTATATTTTATTTGGCTATTTGTTCTTGAAACACTGAAATACATTCTTTTTCCCCTAAAGAGGAAGTTACTTTATAAAAATTATTAATTGGATTACTGTTTGATTTAGAAATCTTTGTTTTCACATTATGCAAGGGTAAGACTTATAAAGGAAATTAAATTTAATGCACTTAAAATACACATGCTGGGTAATTATCATTTCATTTAATAGCTGTATATAAATATTTTAAATATATGAAAAATTGTATATTCCTCTTTTTATATTCTGCTTGGGTTAATGATATATGCTTTCCATTCTCTGCTATTTTCATATATTTAAATAAACCATTTGTCCTTGATGTTTTGTGATTCTAGGGCATCCTTGTGCTAGTGTACCCTTTTGCTTAAATTTGCTTAAAATTTTCATGCCTGAGCTTGGAGTCAGAGAAACCCAGGCTCTCCTGGAGGCCTCGCTGCACCCAGTCATGTGACCTTGGGCCTCATGGGGAAATAAAAGCCACGTCTGCTTCAGAAGGACTCCTGCATCCTTTTAGCTTAGTATGTAAAAGTGCTTTGTACTGCACCTGATAGACAGATGTTAGATATTGCCATTATAGTTAAGTTTCTAATTTTCCTTAACGGTTATAAACCACTGTTTTGCTTAGACCCAGGTATATGGTAGTGATTCTGATTCAGTAAAGTTGTCCTGAGAAACCATCACCATGCACATAGATCATTGTGCATTCCCATCCTGCTAGGAGCCTAGTTCCTTTAAATCATGATTGAATTTTAAAAGCATTTCTGCTTCCCAGTTTGAAACTCAATATCTCTATTAGCAAATTGAATTCATTCCTTCTTTTCGTATTCAAAATTGGATTTTTTTTCTCTCTCGATTCAAGAGAGAAAACCAATTAGAAGGGCCAAGCCTACCAGGACTTTGTAGTTTTGGGACCAGGAAGATCAAAATGAAAATAGAAAACGGAAAATGGCTGTGCATCCCTTCTGGAATATGTGAAGTCCAAAGTGTTAGTGTAACTGTAGGTAGGTAGTTCTCCAGGGTCACTGAGTGTTAGGATTCGAGATAAACAAGCAAAAACTTCTCATTTTACTCCCTGCAAATGACTCCATGAGGCTAAATAAGTTATAAGTCATATACTATCTAAAGACTGCTCTTTTCCTTAGGAATGACTTTTCTAGCAGCAGACAGAAGTAAAAAAGAACTTGACTTTGAATTCTTTCTCTTTCTTAATCCTTTTTCTCGACTAGCAAATGTTGCCAGCTGCTTTCAGTTGGCTTCTGAATTCATATTTTGCCTTTTCTGAGTGCCGCTGCTGTGCTGGCCTCATCCGTATATACCTGAATCGCTCCCATATTCTTCTCATTGGACTGCCTGCCTTAGCTATACCACTTTAGAGTTTGTTTAAAATGTAGCTTTCCAAACCCGTGCAGTGATTGATTATATAGAATCCGGGTCTCTGAGGCCCAGGAATACCAGCTTAGCACGCCCCTCCCAGAGCGGTGTTCTCCTAGTGACACAGTGATCAGCCAGACTTTATGATGTGGAAAGCTACCAGGGGATTCAGGAGTGCCGTCAGTGTTGAGACGTCACCCTTAAGAGTGGCTATGAATCACTACGGGGCTGTGTTAAAATGGAGGTTAGAAGTCAGGAGGAATGGGCTAGGACCTGGGATTCTACAAATGTAGGTTAGAAGTCAGGAGCAATGGGCTAGGACCTGAGATTGTACATATGTAGGTTAGAAGTCAGGAGCAATGGGCTAGGACCTGAGATTGTACATATGTAGGTTAGAAGTTAGGAGGAATGGACTAGGACCTGGGATTCTTCATATGTAGGTTAGAAGTCAGGAGGAATGGGCTAGGACCTGAGAGTCTACATTTCTCAGCAGTCCCAGATGATACAGTTGTTTTGGACTCCAGGATATTTGGAGTAGCAGGGAGCCAGTTTGTAAACAACCACCTGGCTCTGTCCTCGTCATTCTCTATACCAGTGATAACCAACCTTAATTATACACCAGACTCACTTGTGAGTTAAAAAACCCTTACTCAATACTAAGTGTCTTGAGTTTATTTAGTGCTGCTAGAGACCTTCATGCAATGCCAGGTTTGGACTTCTGTGGTTCTGTGTTGCTGCTGTGTGATGTTCTGTCTGAAACTTACTTGGTTTTCTGTTAACTAGTGCAGTGCTTCTCAGCCCTTCACACATATGTCACATACAGAAAATGAGGATACTTCTGTGGCACCGTGGGGAAAATGGATGTTCTCATTAGAGACGGGAGGTTGTAAACTTACTTTAGCCAGTATTCTTGGCACTTCAGGGGCCAGTGATTGGGAAGCTCTGATTAAAGTCCTGGCCTGTTTTTCATGGAGTGTTGAGAGCCTCTCCTAGTGTGTGTCTAAGAAGTGGGCCCTCAGTAAGTGCTAGTACGCCACTGTCAGTGTTGTAGTCCATACCATTTGTACTCGTGATGGGAATTCATCTGTCAGTGTGGATCCATGCCCATATCCAGCCTTCTTCTTCTTTTTTTTTCCCTTTTTTGGTGGTACTGGGGTTCCTGGAAGCCCTTGCACCTCTGGGCTACACTCCCAGACCTATTTTATATTTTTGAAACAGGGTCTCTTTAGCCAGCGCGGCTGGCTTCGAACCTGCGCGATCCTCCCGTCTCCGCCTCCCAAGCGCGGGGATTACAAGCGTGCCCACCACGCCCGGCATCCAGCCTTTTTATCTTTGTCTTCTGAGTATCTACTACAAATCCCACCTACCTCCTCTCCAGGATACTACTTTAATAAACTGTTCTCAGGAGATGGTTACTGACTTGCTTTCTTAGATTTCTTACAGTTCATAGGTTTTGTGCCATCTGCTTGAGTGTTTAATGTGTTCTATCATTATTTTATGTGCTTAAGTCTTCTCTCTCAAAGATTTTACTCTTAAGGGCAAAGATATTGGTTACTATTTCTTGAATGTTCTTTTTGGTTTCTAGGGAAATGCTGTGTATCTAGTAGGCATTTAGATACGTGCTGACTTTGAAGCATTCATAACACACAAAAACTTTGGCACTAGAAGATGAGGAGGTGTTGAGTTTGTGGGATATGTGACTTTTTCTCAAACTGGGTTCTAAAGAATGCCTTTTCATTTGTGGCTGAGGTGCCTTCAGGTTACTGCAGAAAGGCATCCTGAGAACTGCACTGCCTTCATAGCTCTTGCTCTCACACTCTGGGGGTGGGGGGAGACAGACAGAGACAGACAGATACCAATCTCAGATTTCAGCATGAGTTAGAATCAGATGGAGAATCTTAAAAATGCTCTGTTCTTTAGCCATGCTTAGGGGAGGGATCCAGGAAGGGCCGAGTCACAGCCATATGCTGAGGCCAGTGATTTGGGGAGAGGAGGTGTGGGTGCAGTGCTGCTAGGCAATGAATTTTGGGGGCTTTGAGGATTGAGCAGACATCCAAGAGGGAAGAATCTTTTGTCTAGTTTACTTTCCTTTTTTACTGTGAGCCCTGTTTGGGGGTGGGGCCAGGAGATATCCCCTCCCTGCTTGTCCAGGATACTGGATTTATTGCTGTGGGTGTGTCCCCATGGAAAAAACTATATTCGCCACTGGCCCTAGAAGCTGTGGCTGGAGTGAGGGGTGGTCAGAGGAGGCACCAGTAGGTCGCTGGCTGAGGTACCAGTCCCACTTTCTTCTGCAGCGTGGATCCAGCCAGCTGCAGCCCACAAGCTGAGCTGAGCAGGTTGCTGGGGAAAGTGCCTACTGGGAGGAGAAATCCAGAGGCATAGGGACTGGCTGCCTGTTGAGGAGGGGTCTGATTTGCAGGCAGTGAATTGGGACTCTATGTGAAGCAACACAAACCAAATGCATACGCGTATGTGTCTTATCAAAGTATATTCAATTTAGGTTTATTATGTTGACATGATTTGGGATTATTTCATTCTCCTCCCCAGTATATCAAGCTGCAAGTATTACTTTGGTAAATACATGAGTCCCAGCTAAATTTTCCTAATAAGATCTGCAGTAAATAAAGTTCAGTAAAGCATTGTTTCTTCATCAGGGATTTGCAGTCTACTTTGTTTAAACAAGATTCTAATAATAGAAAAATCCTTTTCAAGGAGGAGCCGTTTTAATCTGTAACACTGAGAGTTGATATCATGTGACATATAACAGGGAACAAAGTTTCTTTAGTCAGAAGGCCGTAATGCAACATCCCAGAGTGTGCAATTTAGTTTTAGAATGGAGGCGATTTATATGCTTCCAGCAAGAGCCTTTCGTAATTACTAGCCATAAGGAATGTGGTCCTTTAACTTACAAAGCAAGCCTTCTCTCCTTGAACTCCTGTTTCTTATAGGTTTGGATTTTTTTTTGAAATTTAGTTTTGTTAATGTTCTGATTTTTATTTTATTTTTTCGGTACTGGGGATGCATCCCAGGGGCATTCTACTTCTGAGCTATACTCCCAGCCCTATTAGTCTTTATTTTGAAACAGGGTCTCACTGAGTTGTGGAGCGCCTCACTAAGTAGCTGAGGCTGGCCTCAAACCGGGATCCTCCAGTCTCAGCCTCCCAAATGCTGAGATTACACGTGTGCACCACCATGCCCGGCTAATGTTCTGATTTTTAAAGAAAATATGCTATAGTTACTTCAGTTGCTTAGAATGCCAAAAAATGGCATAGGTGTTAAAGTGGAAAAATGGATTGTTGATTTTATTACATTTCCCCAAAATATAAAGAGTTGATAATTACTGGAATAAATTTACAGAAAGTAATTTAGAATATTTTTTTTTCTGAAGGCAAGGAAAGCTCAAGGAATGCTTTCAGGGTTTTTTTTTTTTTTTTTTGTCTTTTTTCTTAAATTGCATGTTCACAGAACAGTGTTTATTTTACCGGGACTGTGATTTTCAGACAGCATATGTAAATGCAGTGCACTCCCAATGCAATGTATCTCCAAATTTTTGTATAAGAACTAATAGCTTCTGTAACATAGATTGCCTATACTCATGGATGACTTGTAGTTTTTTTTCTTTTACCTCTAAAATAAAAGAGGAGAGTGTGTAGGGATAACTGAGTAAGGAGGCCTAGGCCTGAGTCTCATCTGGTCACCCCCTTCTCCAGCGGTTCTGCAGTGCATGGCTCTTAGGTCAGAATTTTGAAATCTAGCCTTTCCTCAGTTTACCTGATGTGTTCTTGGGCAAGTCACTCAACTATTGTATGTCTTAGTTTCCCCTCTGCGTTACGAGGGAAATATATGTACCTATTATGTAAGATAATGTGAGGATTTATTGAGCTATTGCAGGTAAAACACTTATACAGGGCTAGGTATATAGTCAGTATTCAGATGTTATTGTTACTATTACCAAATTGAAAGAAAAGACAGGATTTTAAATTTGACCATAGGAGACTGTGAAAAGTGCCATTCACTTGCCAGGAACTTAAGGTTTGTTTGTTGTCTGTACAACACTGCTGGAGGGGACAAGTGAATCAGAGCAGCAAAGGCATCTGGGGTCTTCTGTCCTCCAGAGAGATTGTGGTATTTTGAGGGCACAGAGGGATGATGACTTGAGTCCGAATTATCAGTCCAGAAATGTGAAAGTCAAAGGCCAATTTAAGGGCATGATGTGGAGTACATTGCTGTTAAGGTCAGCAGAAGTCAAGAATGTCGTCTTTTACCAGAATTATTTAGTATTATTCTAGAAGTTTATCATTGTTATTGTCAGTGGGAAGAAGAAGCTAATAGTAAAATCATAAATCATAAGTAAAATTATCATTAATAACAATGTTGCTTAAAATGGAGAACTAAAGATGATAAGCTAAAAAGGATATGAATTAATAGTTTACAAGATGAGCCAAACATAATGCATTATAAAATAAATACTCTTTAAACACATTAACATGTATGGAGTGTGTGTGTGTGTGTGTGTGTGTTTGTGTGTGTGTGTGTGTGTATCAGTGGTTGGGTGCTACTAGATTCAATCTCCAGTGCCACTATTACAAAGAAGAAGAAAAAAGATGTCCTGGACATTAGCAGAAAGAAATACTACAATGGAGCACTTTTTAAAATATGTGTAGGTTGAGCATCCCTTGTCTGACATCCAAAATGCTCTAATATTTGGAACATTTTAAGGGCTGAAAATTCCACACCTGACCTCATTAGACAGGTCCCATTCAAAACATAGGTAAACTAAAGACGCCGTGTAAAACTACCATCAGTGTGTGTGTGTACCCTACGGGGGTTTCATGATTAGATTTTGTTCCCATTCCCAAGTATTTCTTCATGTATATGGAAATATTCTAAAATCTGATCGAAATAAAAATGTGAAACAATTCTGATTCCAGGCATTGCTGATAAGACATATTATGATAACCTTAACTATTCTAATAGGATTTTTCTGAAGGGCAAGTAAAAAGCAGATGAATAATTAAAGGTATATACCATGTTTATGGACATGAAAACTTTTATTACATGTAGATTCTTCCTGAATTAATTCATAAATTAAACTAATTATCTCAGAGGTCTGTGTGACAAGTCCTGAGTATGGTAAAAGTATCATTTATATTCAGTTAAAGAGGAATTAATTATTCAAAAAGTATTCGAATCTGAAAAAATAAAGCCAAGTTTTATTATCGTAAATAAATATCTCTAAAGATAGACTCCAAAAGGGAAGAGAAGTAGATTTGTCAATAAGTTTCTGTTTTTAGAAAATTAAAAATTTTGCCAGGCGTGGTGGCGCACGCTTGTAATCCCCGCACTTGGGAGGCTGAGACAGGAGGATTGCGCAGGTTCGAAGCCAGTCGTGCTGGCTTAAGAGACCATGTTTCCAAATAAAATATAAAATAGGTCTGGGAGTATAGCTCAGAGGTAGAAGGCCCCTGGGTTCCATCCCCAGTACCACAAAAAAAAAAAAAAAAAAAATTAAAGATCCCAAATACTCTATAACTTGTAAAAATAAGTCAAATAACTGTCTTTTTAAATCTTCAATATGATTACATTAGTAACTTCAATGATCTAAAGAGATCATTAATGATCATTAATCTAAAAGGCAAAGTGACTTAAAAACATAAATACTATTTTAAAAATAAAGTGATAAGATCTGAGCTATTTGACTTTCATTTCTGAGTATTTTCATAGTTTGATTTCTTAGTAGTTGTTAATTAGAAGCCTGCAATCAGATGTATCTTTTTGTATATGAAAATTGAATGATATTTTCTGGGCTCATTTTTTTTTTTTTTTGCAGTAGTAGAAATGAAACCTCTGAGCTATACCCCCAGCCCTATTTTTAATTTTGAAATAGGGTTTCACTGAGTTGCAAAGGGCATCACTAAATAGCTGAGGCTGGCCACAAACCATGAGCTGTTTCAGCCTCCCGAATGCTGGGATTAAAAGTGTGTGCTACCACACCCGGCTTCTGGGCTCTTTTAATAGGTTTTTCTGTGTTTGTATAGAAAGCAAACTATTGATTTTTATTTGAGTTTGATGTTATTGTTAGCATTTTTCTCATATATTTTCTTCCATTTTTCTTTCCATTTCTTCCTCCTTAACTAATTCTACTCTTTATTTTTTGAAAAACAAGAATAAAATTTATTGTAAGTATTCAGACATTGCAGTAGTATATTATTTATTTTCATTTTCAGTCTTGTCTTTCCAGCCATCATTATTTCCTTGTTCTGTGCTACCCTTCCCTATTGGTTGTTTTTCTCTCAGTTCTATTCATAGTAGTTTCCATAATTACTCCTGTATAAGGTTTGGCAAATAATAATCCTGCATATATTTTGCTGAATGAAAGAGTGAATGCAAATTGAAAATATATACCTGATTCCCTTATGATTTAGTCTGTTGGTATTTTACACTTACCTAATGTAGTGTTTCTTTCAAAGAGTTAATATTCTTTCCCCAATCTCTAAGATTGGTCTAGTATTTCCACATCTCAAACTTTGGCAAGCTTATTTTTGAAGTGCATTTTTTCTACATTCAATATAAATACATTTTAAAATTTGTTTTAATAACATATTTCTTATTTATTTTTGCACTTACAATAATGCACAGTTTTCCTAGTATTTAACATTTGTTCAGGAAGATGGTATGCAATTACATTTATTGCATGATGAAAACTTTCAATAATTGTCTAAAAATATATATAAACCAAGAAAAAGCTAGACGCATATAGACCAGCTAGATATTTATTGCAAAGAATTTTAATTTATTCAATTCCCACAATTTTTAGTTATAATCTAGGGATCTACTAAATGATTATAGACTATGTGACATCATTTTAGATAGAAGTTGGTAATTACTTCCTTCTGCAAGTGTGTATGTATATATTTTAAGTTTGTTGGTGCATTATAATCATGTATCTTGATGAGGTACAGGATGATAGAGGCAAACATGCACATATCACTCATGTAGCCCTTCCTCAATTCCCACCCCATTCCCTTCTGAAGGGCATTTCTGTAAAGTGAAAATATTTCTTTATGTTAAAATAGTAATTTAAACTTCTTTTTTCTTCCAGCTGCCTTTGCAGCCGTGCTACACTGGTAAGATTGTTTTTTCTTCCATGGTATATGTTATGCAAATGTTTGTAACTTACCAATGCTATTTCCCATATATTTAATGGGAAAATTTTATTCTAATATGGATAAATATATATTGTATGCAGCACAATAATCTGAAAAAAGTAGTAATTGATAAATCATGGTCAAAATAATATAGTTTTTAATAAAAAAGAGATCCATTATTAAATAGGCTATATTTGAGGCAACTTTGCTTAACGTTAATAGTGTTCATGGTGAGAGGAAGATTAATTTTTTTAATATTCTGAATAGAGAGACATGAATTTCATTAATCAGACATTTCTGAAATGGCAACCTAATGACAGAGTTTTTGTTTATATTATGTTTCATTTAAAATATCATTGTTCATTTTAACTTTAAAATCTAATTTGAATGTACTTTCTTATGGAGAGACATCTTAGTAAAATATATACTTAGTGGAAAACAAATATAATTGCATTCAGTTTTATTACAAAATATCTACAAGTTTATAGACACTTTTGCGTTTGGGATCACTTGTGAGTAGAGTTGAGGGTAAATTTCAGCACTGTTACTTTTTTTTTTTTTTCCAGGAGTCATATAACTCACCTCTTTGAAAATGATCGTCATTTTTCTCACCTCTCAACACTGGAAAGGGAGATGGCCTTTCGCACTGAGATGGTTAGTTTCCATGTGTTATTTTATTGTAGCACTTTTGGAATTTAAGAAAAATTAAGCTTTTTGTCATGGAAAACTTAAAAAGATATTCCAAAGTAGAAAGAGTAGACAACCCATGTTTCATATACTTTCATAAGTATCTCAAAAGACAAGACTTATTTTTTTGTTAACCATGGTATTATTGTCTCACTTTAAAACAATGAATAATTTTTAATATCACCAAATATAAACCATTCTTTAAATTACCTGATTGGCACTTTTCAAAAGTAGTTGGTTGTGCTTAAATCGAGAACCAAATAATATCTATACATTACATTTTGTCAATACATCTCTTAAAACTTTTAATCTATATATTTCCTCTTCCTATTTTTTCTCATTTTGATTTCTGCCATTTATTTGTTGAGGAACCCAAGTCATTTGTCTTACATGACTATTCATAGTAATTCATATGGTTTACTGTGATCCTATGTGCCTTCTGAAAATTTTTGGCTAAAGATTTGAGTTCTTTTCTAGCAGGGATGCTTTCTAGGTGGTGCTGAGCACTCTTATTTTATTTGCATTATTCCCTGTGTACACCATTCCTGGTTATCCTCCTGTCTGAGATGCTGAGTTTGACCAGTAGAATTGTCTTGCTGCTCTCTCCTCAGAGCCCAGCAATCAGCCAGGTCAGTTTTCTCATTAGAACTGCCAAACAGTGATGATCCATGCTATTGTTTTTTCCTGCCCTTTTGACTGTATTTCTATTAAAGAAGGACTTTCTTGCCATTACTTATTTGATTTCTCTCTTAGGTACACTTCACAGTGAAAAGATAGGGCAATGCTTGTTTCTTTCTTTTTATTTACTAGTTTTCAGGAAAATGAGTTGGTTCTATTGTATCTTCTAGTCTTGATCAGTAGAGTTCCATCCTTTGGAATTTCGTTATGATCCGATGGATTTTAGCATATCGGGTAAACTTTGCTGTGTATTTACAGTTGATTCTGCACACTCTTTATGTGACCTCACTAGTAAGTGTCTCATAGCTGTTTTACCTTTGAGTACTAAAGGGCATTTTCTCCCAAGACTAGGTAACAGTGAGTTTTCCAGTGGTATATAGAAACCACAATTCTTTCTTTCTTTTTTTCTTGGTACTGGGGTTACTGGAAACCCTTCTACCCCAGGCTACATTCCCAGACACCTATTTTTTATATTTTTATTTGGAAACAGGGTCTCTTAAGCTAACAGTGAGGCTGGCTCTGAATCTGCGTGATCCTCCTGTCTCTGCCTCTCAAGTGCAGGGATTAAAAGCATGCACCACCACGCCCGGCAGAAACCACAATTTATTTTTTTATTTAAAAATTTTTTTTTTATTGGTGTACTGTATTCATATATCATACTGGGATAAAAAAACTTTTGTAGACATACATGCACACATTGCCCAGTTAGCCCACACCCAACCCCCACCCCATTCCCTTCCCATCCCTCCTTCCCATGCTTGGCTTAGTGGTTGACATCTAATATTATAGCAATTTATCCAAAATTAACAATAATAATCTCACATAACAGATTCATTTGTCTGATATCAAACTTTTGATCACTTAGAGATAACATTTCAATATTTCTTTTTGCTTTTTTTCTACCAGAGGATATTTTTTAAGGTGAAACTATCATACATTTATGTATTTTTTTTTTTTCAGAAAAAAAATCTATCCTAACATGAAATATGAACTCTGAGTACCCAAAACAGTCTTGAAAAAGAACAAAGCTAGAAGATGTACATTTTTTAATTTCAAACCTACAATAATTGAAACAGTGTAGTACTGCTATAAAGGCAGATATATAAACCAGTGGAGTAAAATAAAAAGCCTAGAAATAAATTCTTCCGTATATGGTCAAGTTATTTTTGACAAGGTTTCCAAGAACATTTGGTGAAGGAGATAATACTCGTTTCACTAAATATTGTTGAAAAATAATAACTACATGAAAAAGAATAAAATTGGACCCTGACCTAACACCACATACAAATATTAACTCAAACTAGATAAAAGACCTAAATGTAAATCTTAAGACTATAAACTTTTAGAAGAAAACCTAGGTCATAACACTTCACAACATTAAAATTGGCGGTGATTTCTTGGATATGATTTCAAAGGCACAGGCAACAAAAGAATAAACAAACTTCCTAAAAAATAAAAAAAATTGTACATCCAAAGACAATGTAAACAGAGTTAAAAGTTACTGATAGAATGGGATAAAATATTTACAAATGCTATATCTGAAGGTATATTAATATTCAAAATAGAGATCCTAAAAATTAACAATAAAAGCAAACAATACAGTTTAGAAATACAATTTAGAAATAGGTAAAAGACTAAAACAAATAATGAATCTTCAAAGATTTTAACCTATAAACACATGAATATATTCTTTGCCTTGTTGTCTGCTGGATGGAAAATCTTGTTTCTCTGGTTCTGGTGTGTATTACTTATTTCTTCTTGTAGTTAATCTCTTTGAGTATTTCCTCTAGTGCTGGGTTTGAAGACATAAATTCCTTCAGTTTCTTTTTGTCATGGAAGCTTCTTATTTCCCCATCTAATTTGATAGAAAGTTTTGCTGGGTAGGAAAGTTTTGGCTGGAAGTTGTTTTCTTTCAGAGTTTGGAATATGTTACTCCAAGCCCTTCTGGCTTTCATGACTTGGTTTGGGAAGTCTGGAGTGATTCTAATTGGTTTGCCTCCGAATGTCACTTGGCCTTTTGTTTTTGTTGCCTTTAAGTTTCTCTGCTTGGCTTCCACATTGGTCATTTTGACAATTATGTGGCGTGGGGAACCTCTTCTCTGATCCTGTCTAAAGGGAGTTCTATAAGTTTCCTGGATCTGTGTATCAACCACTTGCTCTATGTTTGGAAAATTTTCTGCTATTATTTCTTTGAAGATATTATTGATCCCTTTGGTTTCACCTTATTTTCCTTCCTCTATTCCAATTATTCTTAGGTTAGCTCTCTTAAAATGGGCCCATATTTCTTCAATGTCAGATTCCTGCTGTCGGATTTTTTTTTTAAGTTATAAATTATGTGTTCATTTTTGGAGTGATCATCTTCTAGGAGCGAGATTCTATTCTCCATGTGGTCTAATCGGTTGTTTATACTTTGAATTGAGGCTTTTATTTCAGTGATTGCATCTTTTATCTTTTTTTGACTCTCTCTAAATTTTTTTCTAAATTCCTGTATTATTTCTACAGTTACATTCCTGATTTCATCTTCTGGAGATCTCTGAATTTCTATGTTATCAGGTTCTAATAATAGGGGGTTGTGGGCATTCATTGCTCTATTGTTGTTCCTCTTTCCCATGATTTCAGAAGTTTGTGCCTTCCCTGGGTCACTACGACTTCACTTAGGGTGCTCTGTATCTCAAGTCTGGTAATCTCAGATGCCTCTATTCCTTTACTGGGTTGTATCGCAAAGTCTCAGACCCAGGAAGTTAATCAAGGCATGGGGGTGTCGGTTGGGCGTTTTCCCACAGGGAGCTGTGACTGAGGTGTGATATCTCTGCCAGCGCTACCACTTCACTGGGTTGGACTGCAAAATCTCAGACCCAAGGAGCTTATCAAAGCTGCGCAAGTCCCTGGGAGTGCAGTACAGGGATTTCTCCTTTAGGGGCTGCAGTTTCACTCACGGTTATTGTGCACGCTGATCAGGAGCTGTCGTGGGGCTTGGTGAACTCACTGTCGCTGCTGGCAATATGGCGCCGCTGTCACGCTCTCGGCCGTGAGACTGGCGTATTCCTTTTCTGGTTTTGAGCTCTGTTCTGAGTCCCTGGAAGGCGTGATGAGCTTGGCCACTGGGAGTTTTGATGTTGTTTGCGCTGAAAGAACTGCTGAATTACACCCGAATGATCCACGGCTGCTCACTTCAGCTCCTGTTTACCTTTCCTCTCTGGAGCTTGGTGCTGTGAGGGAAGATGGTGCCAGCATGGCTCCGCCGCCACATTGCAGGCTTGATTTCTGGTCTCTGGTTGTTCTTCTAGTCTTTTTTTTCTCTGTCCCTTGTGTTTACGTTTTTTATTTCTCTGATGATGGTGTTTTCTGGCTATGGAAAGTGCTGATTTTGTGGCAATAGAGATCACGTTTTAGCAGGACTCGTAAACGCTGCTTTTCTCGGTCGCCATCTTCCCGGAAGTCCCAGAAACCACAATTTTGATGCCACAGCTGATACAAAGTTGGCCATTATATCTAGGTCTTTCTAGTGAACAAAGATATAAGAGAACAAATCATAAATCTCCATTTAGACGCACACACATATATACTCCATATGGAGTATATATATGTACTCCATATCTATATACATGTATATGTGCACAGTTTTGAGGGTGTGTGTATGTGTATACAGATACATTTTATGCACACATACACTCACACTCACATACAAAGTACAGAGTCAGTCTTCCACTGCGTTAATACCCCTAGCCCTTTTTATCTTGACATAGACTTACCTCAAACATTTTAGACCTACTGTCTCAGCCTCCCCAGTTCCTGAGATTACAGGTATGGGCCACTGGGCCAAGCTATGTTCTTATTTTTAAATTTGGGATTAGATATTTTTTAATAACCTGATATTAAAATTGTATCTTTTTCCTTAGTCTGAGAATCTTATTTTCAAAATAAAAATATCAAAGATATTATTAAAAATACAATTAATGAAAAACAAGATTTTCTTATAATTTCTTTTGACCTTAGTATATTTATGTCACTAGGGATATGTAGTAAAGTTACTGCATCTTTAAGTTACTTGAGATTTTTTTTGGTAGTTAAATTTATTTTGATATTTAATGATTTAAAAAATTGCTTTATCACTAAATAAAGCACTTGCATGTTTCCAAAATCAGACCTACAAAACAAGGTAGGTATGGTAGTTTCTTAGGGCAGCCATAATAGGGTACATCAAATCAGGTGGCCTAAAGTGGCAGAAGTTAATTTCCCACAGTTCGGGAGGCTGTAGTTGGGAAGAGCAGGGCCATCTCTGAAGGCACCAGGGAGCCCGTCTTGTCTTGCAGTGTCTGATCTTGCTGGCAGGTCTGGTACTTCTTGGCTTTTTGAAGTCTTGCTTGCTGGCTCCGTCCTCTTATGGCCTCTTTCCTGTCTGTCTCTTTCTGTGTGCAGAGTTCCTCATTTTATAAACATACAGGTCATATAGATTTAGAATCCACCTTAATCTAGTATCTCAACCAAGTTTGATGACATCTGCAAGGGCTCTGTTCTTAAATAAGGTCATATTCACAGGTTCTGATGGACATGAAATTTAGGGAGATACTATTCAACTGAGTACAGTAGGAAATACAATTTTTTAAAAGTCAAGAGTAAAGCATCATAGTATTGACTTTTTCTTTTTTAATAAAGTCTAGGAAAGTAAATCACCTTCATATTTCTGAACCTTAAACCGAGTTTAGGGTTTGGTAGCTGATGCTCTTGACTCCAGGGCATTAGGTAAAATTGTGCAGAAGAAGGTGCTTGTGGTCTGTGCTTATTTGTCTGCTCTCACACTGCCACTTAGATCCTCTTAAGTCTCCAGTACTTTCATGTTTTTTGACTCATGTATTATGGGTCTACCTGTGTTACCCTTCCAAATAGCAAATCAAACTAAACTATTACATTTTTTCCTCAAAACCTGATTCATCTCCACCCCCAGTTCTATAGGGTTTTCACCTTATGATGAGTCGATAGGAGGGAAATGATCTATAAAATTATTTGACATCTGAATAAAATTTATATGCAATATATTATGCAGCCTTCTCAATACATTTGCATTTTTGCATGTAAATCTGGAGGAAAGATGACTGATGTCATTTTGGGGATTTAAATAAGCAGTTAGGAGGAAGCAGTTTGGGCTTGGAAAGATTTTTTGGTTCATGGCAAATTTTAGTTTTATAATAAACCAGTCATTCTGTTATAAGCTAGATTTTTTTTAATACTTGTATTAGTATGGATTATAGGATTTTCTTAGAGGAAATATGCTGAATATATATATATATATGCATATTCTAAGTATTGAAATTACTTTTAAAGATATTTTATATTTAGTTATTTTAATTAGAACAAGGTTATTATAAATATGTATTTTTTGCAGCCTAAGAATTTATCAGTGATCAGAAACCTGTGAAATTAATTGTAGCTATTATTTGCTTGAGTGCACTGTTTTTCAAAAGCAGTGCATTTAAAGTATTTTTAAGGTAAAAAGAGGCATAATAATTATGTACTTTTTATTATAACTAGAGCATATCCTTATTTCAGGGGTTATATTATTCTTACTTCAAGACTATTGTGGAGGCACCCTCATTCTTGAATGGAGTATGGTTGATTATGAATGATAAACTGACTGAATACCCCCTTGTCATTAACACATTAAAAAGGTTCAATCTTTACCCTGAGGTAAGTTACTTTTTCTTGTTGTGATTTTTCTTTTTCTTTCTCTCTTTCTCCCCTTTCTTATAAGACACTATGTATCTTGGGCAGGAATATGGAAAAGAGGGATTTGGGAGAGCCTTCACTTATTCTGCAGGAACCATTATTGTGATAACATTGTGTAGAAATGTGAAGGCTATCTAAGTCTTATGTGTTTGTAAGGATTATTGCAAGTAAGCACCATTACGTTTATGTGCCATTTGTCAAATAATGTTTCTTTGCACTCTGGGGCTCCTCATTTAATTGAGTGTACTCTCCTGGGAAAGAGGTGAGGGTGGCCCACCTAGGAGGCGAGGGAGGAAGGCAGTGGTATCAGTAACTTCTCTGGGCCTCCCTGTTCCCTCCCTGTCTTCATTTGACATGTCCCTAAGCCTTCTCTGGAACCCAGCTGAGACGTCATTTCCTCCTTTATTTGAGAGGGCTGAGAAGCACACTTGATTGTTCCCCTTCTTAGCCTGCTGTCTGCTGGATGGTACCCTGAAGGCAAGGCCATGTCTGCTTGGGCCTCTCAGCAGCAGCCTTCAGCTCAGCTCAATGAGTTGATAGATTAATGAGGAGATAAGGATACAGATACATAACTCCAAGTTCCAGTATTTTCTCATTAAAGTGCTACTTTTGAGTGCTTTCTGTGACCATACACAAAGGAGATTTTTCAGAAACAAGGTCACATGGTATCACATGGTTTATTATTATTATTGTTGTTGTTATTATTATTATTATTATTTTGATATATGTGTAATAGAGTCAAACTCAAATTCCTGCCCCATTAGGCAAGCACCACTGAGTTCCATCTCCAGCCCTTTCTATTTTGTTTTGAGACAGGTTCTTACTGAGTAGCATAAACTGCCCTTGAACTTGCCATCTACCTGAGTACAGGTGTGTTCCACTGAGTCTGGTTTAGAAAAGTGTCATTTCTTATAATGTGCCTGTTTCTGTAAAAATAGGTAATCTTGGCCAGCTGGTACCGGATTTATACCAAAATAATGGACTTGATTGGTATTCAAACCAAGATATGTTGGACAGTTACCAGAGGAGAAGGACTTAGTCCTATTGAAAGCTGTGAAGGTAAGATTCTGTAATATTCCCTCGTTATCAGTTGTAATATAATAAACTTAGCCCAAACTTAACGGCATGAAGAGCAGCCATTACACATATGGCTTCTGCTAGTAATATTCCAATGGGTAGAAAGATGCTTAGCCGGAGGCTTCTTTGCTCATGTTTTGACTTGAGGGCTAGAGTGACTATGAGGTTGCATTCAGCCAGGACACTTGCCTATGTGTGGGCTCTCCATGTGCTTTGGACTTCATTTTCTTTATAGCGAGGTACTTCAGAGCACTCAGGCTTTTCTGTGGTAGCTCAGGGCTTCGGAGCTGGACACTGCATGAACCCTTGTGCCCTGGCCTCAAACCTGGCACTTGGTGTTGCTTCTGCCTTACTCTATTACACCCTGAATAGACTCAAAAATAGGCTGCTGCGTGCTGGTTAAGATCAGCTACTCGGGGATGGTGGCAACTGCGGCCGCGGCGGCGACAGCTGGCAGCAGTCGAATAGGATATGTATTCCTCTGTGAAACCTCGGACGACAGATTTTGATTTAATATCTGGTAGGAACAACATACAGAGACATTTCCAGCCATGACTTCCTATCTGAAATATAAGAGAGAAGAGACGGATGGCGGCAGTGGCGGCCAGTATTCGGGAGAGTCAAACAGATCCAATCCAATCTGCCTTAAACTGTTGGAGAAATCTCCCCCAAAATAGACCGCTCCTGCCCCACATGCTCAGGAATTCTGAACAAAATACTATGTAAGAAAAATACTCGGGAGGAGAACCAAGATGGTGGTGGCGGTGGCGGTGGTGGCCAGTGTTCGGGAGAGGCAGACAGATTAATCCACCCTGAACTTTTGAAGAAATCTCCCCGAAAGTAGACTGCACCTGCCCCACAGGTTCAGGAACTCTGGACAACATACTATGCAAGAACAAGGTTCGGGGCGCATCAGAGGGAGCCCTGCACAGCTGGGTTGGCTGGCATGCTCTGTGTCCCGGGAGACATGCGGGCGCTCCTGGCTGCTGCGGTCCTTTGCGTAGCGCTGGGTCCGGGGTGCACTCGAAGTAGCAGAACCTGTCTGTGGTGAAGCTGTGGGCGTCTGTTCTTGGGGGGAAGATAGGGCCTATTGCTGCTAGGTGCTGAGGCCCCCAGCGTCTCTAAGGGACATGTACTGTTTTCTTTTATTAAATAAATATTGAAGAGGGAGGAAGATGGTGGCTCCCACAGCCACAGCAGCAACTGCGGTCGCAGCGGTTGGCAGCGGCTGAATAGGACACACATCCCTCTGAGAAATCCCGGACAACAGATTTTGATTTAATAGCTGATTGAGACAACATACGGAGACATTTCCAGTCATGACTTCCTGTCTGAAATATAGGAGACAGAGTGGAATATGGCAGAATTAGAGGCAAGATGGCACCGTGGCACCCAGCACTGCAAGAAAAGTGATTTTTGGAGGGACATCCTAGAAGAGATCAGAAAGCAGACTGCTCCTGCTGCACATGCACAGGAATTCTTAACAACAGCATACGATAGGAGAGACCAAGAAGGCGGTGGTGGCGGCAACCAGTTATTCAGTAGAGGCAGACAGATCCAATCCAATCTACCTTGAATTTTTGAAGAAATCTTCCCAAAAGTAGACTGCTCCTGCCCACACGTGGCTCAGGAACTCTGGACACATACTATGTAAGAAAAAGGTTCACAGAGAGGGACCAAGATGGCGGCGGGGGTGGTGTCTGCTATTTGGGAGAGGCAGACAGATCCAATCCAATCCATCTTGAATTTTTGAAAATAATCTCCCTGAAGTAGACTGCTTCTGCTGCACAGGCTCAAGAATTCTGGACAACATACTATGTAAGAAAAATGTTCGGGGCAAGATGGAGGGAGCCCCACCCATATAGCCGGGCCAGCTCGCTGCACTGGACGTCCCGGGAGACCTCGGTGCTCAGGGCCGCTGTGCTCCTCTCTGCTGCATTGGGGGCGGAGATGTGCTTGGAGCACTGGATC